>NW_025408672.1:2738416-4107625 GCF_020360975.1 Hirsutella rhossiliensis
AAACTATAGGCTACTATTAAGCTTCTATATAAATAAAACTAGTATTAATACTAAAGAACTACTTACTTAAATAAAACCCTTATTAAGTAGCTTAGTAAGAGTCTTTTATAGAATAATAAGCTCTTCTTATAATATACTATATAATAGTCCTTATAGCGGTTCTTTCTCTTTATTATTAAGACCTTTCTTTAACTATATCTTATAATTATACCCTAGAAAATATAGTAGGAGTTAGTCTACTTAGTTATAGTTAAAGATAAATAAGTACTTATAATAGTAATAAAGTAGCTTTTCTCTTAGGTCTAACTTCTTCTTTAAAGCTAATACCTTTTCGATATCTATTAAGCTTATAGAAAAGATCTATACTCTATTATCTTAATACTTAAATTTTCTTACTTAGCGAGTTATTCCGGCGAATATAAACGCCGCTTATCCTTATATATTATATAGTTTCTCTTTCTTTAAGTCTTAGCCTTTTACCTAATAGTTATATATTTTAATATATAAAAGGTTCTAGGATAATTATAAAGTAATATTCTCTTAGTTTAACTACTTCTTCCTTAGAATTATAAGATCGGTTTAGTCTTATATAATATAAAAGAAGGCTTATTTCTTTTAGTAGCTATTAATATTAAAGTTAAAGTAATTTATAGTATAAATAGCTATAAGTAAGAATATATTAACCTATTTTAATACTTAAGGTATAATTAGGATATATAGTAAGTAAAGCTTATAGATAAGACCTTTACTAATAGTTTTATAATATAGGTAACTATAGTTAGTAAAAGCTATAATAAAATACTTTCGATTAATACCGAAATTTATATAAAGGCCTTTATAGTCTATCTTATCCTTTTAAGTTACTTACTCCGCTTTAGCTTTTATATACTCTTAATAGCGATTTTTATTAAGAGCTACTTATTTTCTAAATACTTATTAAAAGCCTTATTATAAGAACTCTTAATAAGCTCTTAGTACTTTACTTTTAAGCTCTTTATCTTTTCCTTAATATAAATATTCTTCTATCGCTACTATTACTTATTCTTTAAGTAGTAAGCTATAATATAGCTAAGTTTCTTATACCTATAATATATATATTCTTTTAATAGGACGAAATAGTTTCTCTCCTAAGGTTTTCCTATATCTATTAACTAACTTACTTTTATTAGCTCTTAATCTATTTAATCCTTATAAATAGATAAAGGTAGTATAACTATAACTAGTATAGAGACTAGTAACTAGAGTTTTTATCCTTAAGGGCAATCTTTACTAAGTAACTTAACGTTTAAGTTCTTATTATTTATATACTAGTTATAGAATTATAGATCCTTAAAGATAGCTTTAAGATTTTATAAGGTATTAATAAATATAAAATACTCTCTTAATAGGCTTAGCTAACCTATAAGATAGGTATAGAGTTCTTAGTTAATAATACGCTTTAGCGTATTAATTTATATAGAGTCTACTTAAGTAGCTTCTCTTATTATAAAGCATAGCTTAATTTTATAGTTCTTAGAGATATCCCTTAGTAAGAGGGACTAAGGAAGCTAAAAACACTTAGTATAGAAGAAGGAAGAAGGAGCTAAAAAGAGGTATAGAAAGGAGGGTAGGGGTATAAGGGGAAGTAAAAGTAGCGATAGCTTCTTATAGAGGTAGTAAGAGATAAGATAGATATACCGGTAACGGCTAGAAAAGAAGGGAAAAACTAGTAAAAAGCTTAGTAGTTAAAAGGATATTAATAGCTTCTTTAAGTAAGATCTTCTTTATTAATAAAGATACTAAATAGGTTTAAAAAGGGGCGTTAGATAAAGGAAAGAAGGATAATTAAGGTAATATAATAATTACTCCCTTACTATAATTACTGCCCTTATAAGAATTAAATATCTCTACCCTACCTATCTAACCTATTACTTTTACTTTTACTTTTATAAATTTTATATATACTTCTTATATCTCTCTTTATAAGAGTTATAAGCTTAAGAGGAATAGAATTCCTATATATTCCTTCTAGCTACTATAAAAAGCACCTTTCTTATATCCTTTATAGCTTCCTTTTACCCCTCTTACTAGAAAAGCCGATTTTTAACCGACTTTTCTATCCTTCCCCTATAATAATATCGAAAAACGACTCCTCTACTATCCCTATAGTCTATAAGACGATTCTTATAAAGCCCTAAGATTAAGATAAGTAGGTAAAGGAGCTATAGGCTTATATAGATAGAACTATTTATAATTTAGTCTTCTTTAATAAGTAGGTCCCTCTTAAGCCCCCTCTTTATCCTAAGGTAATAGAATTTATAAAGGAGCTTCCTCTTCTAAGCTAACCTCTATATAGTAAAGAGCTTTTTCTACTACCTTAAGTAACTATAAGAGTTATTATAAGGAATACCTTTATAAGATAAAGCTACTAACTACTACTTATATAGTAATAATAGAATCCGTTAGTACTATAAAGCTAATCTCTCTTTAAAAGAAAAAGACTCTTAAGTAATAGCTTTTAAAGCTTAAGACCTTAATAGCTCCCTTAAAGGGCTTATAACTAACCTTATTAGGAAGACTTATATAGTATACCTAGGAGCCTTTTTTACTAGGAACCTACTAGCTTCTTCGTAGCTAGCTAAGTAAGAAGAAATCCTTAAAGAAGCTAACTAATACTTCTTAATAAAAGCTCTTTCTAGCTAGTAGCTATAGGATATATCTCTACTAATAAAGCTTATTAGTAACGGTTACTTAACTATCTTTCGAAAAGCTAGCCGGGAACTAAATAAAGAGGCTACTAAAGTATAATAGTAAGTAGTTTTATTCCTTTATAGCTAGCACTCGACCTAGACGGTTCGACCTACTACCCCTATAGCTACTATAGCCCTTATTACTACGGCCCCTACTACTGCTACTACGGCTATTACTCCTCTAGCTCTTCCTCCCTCGAGAGCCTTAACCCTATTTTTAATAGCTGCCCTAGTCCTAGCCCTAGCTCCGCCTCTTACTCCGGGCCCGGCCCTGGTCCTATTAGTTAGACCGGCCTAACTAGTCCTTTAATAGACCTTTTAGTCTATTAGTTAAAAAATTAAGGAACTAGTTAAAATCGAACTTCGTTAAAATTAGTAATAAGGGGTAAAAAGGGGGAGCTTTTAAGTAGACCTTTTAGATTAGGATAAGGATTCCTTAAAGAAATAAAAGACTAGACGATAAAATAGCTGCTTAGCTTATAAATCCCTAGGCTATTAGTTATTATAATACTAGTAGGTCTTTAAGGAAAACCGACCTAAAGAGGTTAACCCTTTAAAAAGGCTATAAGAAATAGTATAATAGTCTCTTAAAGAGGACCCCTTATTATAGAAGAAGATAGATAAGATTTAGGTTACTAAGAAATAGTAACTAATAACGCCGCTGCCTTTATTTAAGCCGTAAATTTAAGGAAATATCGTTAGTATAGTAAATTTAATATTCGTCTTTCCTATAGATTAGTAAGACTACTTATTAGGACCCTCTAACTATCCCCTATAAAAATTAGCTATCCTTAATTTTAGTACTTCCCTTAATATCTATAATATACTTTTATAATTTTAGTTCTTTAAGAAGGTATAGAGGGAATATCTTATTACTAAGGAATTAACTATATAGATAGAGGGATATAGAAGGGTAAATTTTACAATAAAATTACTTAATAGGTCTATATAAATTCTTTAATAAAAAAGGGTAGCTTTTTACCCTTAATTTTTAACGAGCTTAATTTCCTTCTACCTACTTTAAAAAGAAGGAATCGTCTAGGATATAACGTCTAAGCCTATAAAGCTAGTTAAAAGAATTAAACTATTAGACTTATTAAGGAGAAATTCGGTTAATTTATTCTTAAATTCTAACCTATCCTTAAAAAGGAATCTCTAGAGAAGTTAGCTTTCCCTACTAAAAGAAATAGGTCTACTATAAAGGACCCTCTTTTAGTAGCCTAAGGAGACGGTCTTCTTTAGTATATATAACTTAGTTACCTAGGCCCCCTAGCTTTATATAAGCTAGGCTAATAATAAGGCGTTTAAATAAAGGGCCTAAAGACCGTTAAATATAAATACTATAGCTAAGGAAAGACTAAGAGACGAATTTCTAGACGAACCCCTTTATAGCCGGACTAGCTATATAAGGAAATTTAGGTCGACTAAACTAATATCTCTAGGGATTAAGAAAGCTTCGTTAGGGTAATATTTTTTATAGACGCCTTTTTAAGGATAGTTTTCCCTTATTTTTTATAGACCTACCTAAGTAAGTATAACTAGTCTACCTTCTAAGACTTCGTTAACTAAATAAAATCCTACTTTAGCTACGAGGTAAAGAAGATACGGTTTAATAGAGAGCTATTTATAAAGTATATCTTAAATTAGCTTCGAAAAAAGAGTATTTTACCCCTCTTATTAATACTAAATACCTAGGCCTAGAACGGAGGGGTAGAAAGATTAGGGGGTACTATAATAAAAAGGGCCTATATAATAAGACTTACTATAAAGCTTCCTTATAACCTTTAAAGGGAAGTCGTTAAGACTGCCTATTACCTATAGAACTAGACCCTTAGAGGGACTACCTAAGGAATAAACTAGAAATCCCCTCTTAAGCTCTTTATAAAAAAGAGGGCCTTACTAAGCTACCTTTATACCTATAGCGATAAGGTATACGCTATAACTACCGATATATAGCTAAAAAGGAAGAAGAAAAGAAAGCTTAATCCTAGAGCCTTTATTAGTTACCTTATTAGCTATAATTCTATAAATATCTTTTAGATTTAGATTCCTCTTTTATAAAAGGTTATTTCGACTAAGGATATAATTTTCGACGAATCTAGCTTCTTTAATAAAAAGAAGTATTAATAGCCCCTCTTACTCTTATAACGTTAGCTAATTTAGAAGATTTAAATTCCCCCTTCCTAATAGTCTTAAAAAGAGGTCCTAGATAAGGAAACGGAAGAAGATATCGACGTCGAAGTAGTTAAGGATAACGCCGATTTTAAAGAAGAAGAAGAGGAAGCTACTAGATTAGATAATCTAGATAAAGAAGGAGACTATAGGAAAGCGGTAGAGCTAGAATACGCCTATCTCCCTATGCCTCCTCTTATATAAGAAGAAGATCTAAAGTAGCTTTTTTAGTTAGTCTTCCTATCTCGACCCTTAAGGGGGTAGGAAAGGTACCTCTCTTAAAGGATTACCTAGCTGCCTTTTTATCCTTACTTTAAGAAGTAAAGGAAGGTATAGGGCCCGATATAAAAGAAGACTAATTTCTCTCTTATTTTAATTATTTTCCGACTTTTATTTAACGCCTATAAAAGACGGTTCCTATTAAATATAGCTAATTAAAAGAAAGGATTTTAAAAGACTCTTAGCTAAATAAAAATTTAGTTTTAAGTAAATAGTAATACTTTATTATAAATCTTAACTATAATATAAAGTATTACTATTTACTTAAAACTAAATCTTTATTTAGCTAAGAGTCTCTTAAAATCCCTTCTTTTAAGTAGCTATATTATACCTTAGTTATTAAAGAAAAACCTTAAGTATTTTAAAGTACTTATTTTATATATCGCGCTTACCTTATATAAGGGTAAACTTATATAATAAGACCCTTTTTAAAGAGGGACCTCTTTCTTACTAGCTTAAGCGCTTAAATATATTATTTTATAGTTAAAGCTATCTAAGGGTTTTTAAGGATTTTTTACTAAAGGAATAGTTTAAAGATAGTATATATAAGATAGAGTCTTACTATTTATATAGATAAAATTCTCTATTTATATAAAGTTAAGCACCTAAACTTAAAGTACCTTAAAGTTACTTTAAGGTACTGCCTATACTTCCCTTAGCTGCCTTACCTAGGTACCTACTAAGAAGGCCTCGATTACGAATAAGCGCACCCGAGTACCTAAGCTAGTAGGGGAGGGGTCCCCCTTAGGGAGAGGCCCTACTATATGGGTTTATCCCCCGCGCGAGGTAAGTACGACGTGTAAGATCGCGACTTTTAAGGGACTTAAAAAATACACGAGGTAGAGTACTAATTGCTAAGCGGATTAAGCTACTAATTTAAAGAGAGGATTTTAAGAAGTTCTATATAAATAGAGAAATATATCTATATAAATAGTAAGACTTATAAGATATTAATATAAGATATTAAGGTACCCTGCCTTTACTAGTATTAGCTAAATAAAGATTAAGTCTTAGGTAAATAATAATACTTATAATATATAAATAGTAATCTTAAAGTAACTAGTATATATATTAACTAAATAGTTACTAGTAAGATAGTAAAACTACCTATTTAAAGATAAGATCTTAAGAGACTTAGCTAAATAGAAATCTAGTCTTAGGCAAATAGTATTTATTATAATAGGGACTAAAGTTAGCTAGTCCCAGGGACCCTTGGCCGGCGGCAAGTGAAATTCCGCCGGCACTAGGTAAATAGCTCCGTCCTTCATATCGACGCTTTTTGCACTCGGCCCACCAAGGGCTACACAGACATCGTCCCCGCGATCCATCGCCGGCACACGGCTTCCGTCCAAACTGCGCCCACAGCATCCGAGGCTGGCGCACACCGCAGGCATGGCGCAAATACAGCTGCGAGCGAAGGCTCTGCGGAGCTTTCGGGCTGCTGCTGCCGCTGCGCCGACAACGGTGCGCTGCTACGGGACCGAAATCGAGCCCGACAAGTCCAAGTCGCTCAGGCAGGGCAACGAGGCCAAGCTGGGCCGGTCGTTCCCGGGACAGGTCATGGGCAGCATCGGCGCGCGGCTGAGGAGGGAGAGGGAGCAACGCGAGCACTACGAGAAGTGGCGCGACCTGACGGATCCCGCCATGAACTGGATGACCACATTTAGTGAGTGCTCGAGGCCGCCGCCTCCCCCGGAGCTCACGACTGGCTAACCCGCCCGTGAGTGTTCCTGTCCAGCGTCGGCATCGCGTACTGGTTGGGCACCTACTGGCCGCGCGAACCGGACCCCGGCTCAACCCTCCCCCTGTCCAAAACGCGCAAGCCGCCTCACAATACCAAGCTGGAGAATATGCGCGCCGCCTGGGCCGACTTCATCAAGATCGTGGGCCTAGACAATGTCAGCACGCTGGAAACGGACCTCGAGCACCACGCCACGTCGGCCTGGTCGACGCATCGCCCCAAACCGGACGAAAAGCCCTTTTGCGTCGTGTATCCGGGCTCGACCGAGGAGGTCTCCGAAGTCATCAAGATTTGCCATGCGAGGAGGATCCCGATCGTTGGCTACAGCGGCGGCACGAGCCTCGAAGGCCACTACGCACAGACGAGGAAGGGCGTCTCCATCAACTTTGCGAGGATGAACAAGGTCTTGGCCCTGCACAAGGACGACCTCGATGTCATTGTCCAACCCGCCGTCGGATGGGAGTCTCTGAACGATGATCTGGCCAAGGAGGGCCTGTTCTTTCCACCCGATCCGGGCCCGGGTGCCATGATCGGGGGCATGGTCGGCACGGGCTGCAGCGGCACCAACGCCTACCGCTACGGCACGATGCGCGAATGGGTTCTCGGCTTAACGGTCGTGCTGGCCGACGGCACCATCATCAAGACGCGGCAGCGTCCCCGCAAGAGCTCCGCCGGCTACGACCTCACCAAGCTCTTCGTCGGGTCCGAGGGCACCCTCGGGCTCGTCACCGAGGCCACGCTCAAGGTCACAGTCAAGCCGCCGGCCACAAACGTCGCCGTCTGCACGTTCCCCACGGTGCACCACGCCGCCAGCTGCGTCAGTAGGGTCGTCGGCCAGGGCGTGCCCATTGCGGCCGTTGAGATCCTCGACGACAACCAGATGCAATACATCAACGCCGCAGGCATGACGTCGCGGTCCTGGGCCGAGGTGCCCACGCTCTTTTTCAAGTTTGCCGGCACCCCGGCCGGCGTCAAGGAGCAGATTTCCCAGGTGCAGGCCCTCGCGAGGAAGGCCGGCAGCAAGACATTTGAGTTTGCCAGGAACCAGGACGAGCAGGACGAGCTCTGGAGCGCAAGAAAGGAGGCGCTGTGGAGCGTCATGGCTGTGGGTCGCGAGGGCGATTCCGTCTGGACAGGTGACGTGGCGGTACCGATGAGCAGGCTGCCGACGCTGATTGAGGAGACAAAAGAGGACATGAGGAAGAGCGGATTGATTGGTTCCATTGTAGGACATGTGGGAGACGGAAACTTTCACAGTACGTCTGCTCTTGCGCCCTGCCCAAGGACGTGGTGCCACGACTGACTCGGGTGCAGCCATTTTGATGTACAGCGAAGCTCAGCGGCCAAGGGCGGAGATGGTGGTGCACAGAATGGTCAAGCGGGCCATTGAGATGGAGGGCACGGTAACGGTGAGGCCCGACGGGTGGTTACCCCCTGGAAATGCCGAGCTTGTACTGACACGCTGGATTACCACGGCACAGGGCGAGCACGGCGTCGGCCTGGTCAAGAGAGACTACCTGCCTCACGAGCTGGGCGAGTCGACGGTAGCCGCGATGCGCCAGGTAGGCATCTCCATGGACCGCTTCGCCCTGGCGATGCTCCGTCCCAGGTTGGGGGTATTTGTTAACATGAGCTGCAGATCAAGAAGGCGTTTGATCCTTTATGTCTGTTGAACTGCGACAAGGTGGTTCGGATGCAGAAGCCGAAGCGTGGCGAGGTGCAGGAGTGGTGAGATGGAGATGAGCACATACCACGACGGACACGGAGAGTCTGAGAGGGAAGTCTGAGGGGAGTCTGAGAGGGGAGTCTGAGGGGAGTCTGAGGGGAGTCTGAGGGGAGTCTGTCAAGGCCATTGGTTTGATATACATACTCTCGTGCCAAGCTGATTTGTTGATGCTGGCAGCTTGGCTAGTCTAGCCAGAGTTGAAGCATCTAGCCATGCGCATCCATCTGAGTTGTTCCTACCCCGAGGAACATGTAACTTAAGACTGGACCTTAGCCGTGTTCAGCAACGGGGTGCTCCGGGGTCAGCAGCTTGTGTGGCTGGTGACGCTAGCACTCGCCACAACAGCCCTTCTGCTGCGTCATGCCCCTCTCCCCCCCTTTCCTTCCCACATCGTCACATCACATGGCCTCTCTCAAGCCTGGGTCCCTGAAATCAGCTTTGGCCCGTGACTGACGGTAGCGCTCGTGCCGTTAGTCCTTGCGTTGCCTCCCTTGTCCTTTGCCATTCTGCTTCCTTTCCATCTTGGTCTTGCCAGTGTCGACAGCGAACCCGATCGAAACCCGGCTTTGCCCTGGACTTCGAGCTCAGGGGCCACGTCCGACGAGCCATTCGCCGTGGGGGCCTCCGCCGGTGAGAGAGAATCATGTCGCTGTTCACGGCGCAGCTGCATCCAGGCCGAGCGCTTGGGTTCCTAGGTAAGCCACGGCCCCTGGTCGACTTCCCGCACCATATGCTAATTTGCTCGACAGCCCTAGGAGCCTCTCTCCACGACGTCCTGACGCGCCTTAAGGCGGAACCGCAGCGATTTCCAAAGCTCGAGGTGCTGTACTCGCCCGAAAAGCCCGTCACCGAGCCCGTGTGCATCGTGCTGCCAAACAATGGCGTGCGCCTGCGCTTCGACGGGCCCGAGCAGCGACTGCGACTTATTGAAGTAACCGACTTTACAAAGAACCACATCACCTTCAAGGAGCGCGACCTGCTCAAGCCCGTGGCCAACGGCGCCTCGGCCCCCGGGTCCCCCGTGCCGGGCGACTCCTCGCTCGGCCCTACCTTTCGTCACATCTACCACCGACTGTTGGGCCCGACTTATGCTGGCGAGTTCATCCCCTCGCCGAGCGGGCAGGAGGATGGCATCTACGTGCTGTCGTACCCCGGCGTCGCCTTTAACTTTTCCCTCGCCGAAGCCAACTATTCTCCGGACAAGGACGTGGTGTCGCTGCTGTCGGCATCGTCGAGCCAGGTGGCGACGTCGATGGCCGTCTTCAACGGCGACTCGTGGGCCGAGGCTCGGCCGTCACTGTGGACTCTTGTATTGCCGATCGTCAAGTTGGCGTCGACGACTGCGCGTGCCAAGGACATGTATCCCGACGAAGTGTCTCTGGTGCGACTCTACGGGGGCGGCAAGGTTGACATGTTTCGGAAATGGACAGGCAACGCGTTTCGGCTTCAGCTGGGCGAGACGACGCCGCAAGAGCTGGTGACGGAGCTGGGGCCGCCGAGTGCCATCTACCGGAAAAACGACCAGAAGATGGTCATCCACAAGATGCGGACGGCGAGCAACGCGCGCAGTCGGTCCAACGCGGCGGACCTTGGACGGCCCGACGAGTTGACGGACACGGACCAATCTTCGATGAACACAGGCTCGGACGACTCGGAGGACAACGAGGTGATTGACGAGGAGATGGCGAGCAACCCTTCGGGTGAGTGCTTCTACAACTACTTTTATCTGGGGTTTGACATCCTCTTGTCAACGCCCACGGCTCCCTCGAGCGAGCCACCAGGGCCCACGGACGGGAGCGGGAACGCGATCAAGCCACACCACCCAGACCGGCTGGTGGCGACGAAGCTGGTGCTGCACGGCAACATCCCCGGGTGCTACGAGTTCAACCGCCACCGCCGATGCCGGTGGGAAATCGACTACGTCAACGAGGGCGACGAGGAGCCAGTGGGGTCCGAGACGGAGTTTCGGCACATCGAGTCGTGCATGAACGCGCGGTGGCAAGGGGCGGTGCCGGCGACGACGAGCAAGGCGGCACATCAGCCGCGGCAGAGGGGTATGGTCCTGAACCGCGGCTGGGGCGACAGTCCGGGCAGCAGCTGCGAGTTCCTGGGCGGGTGGGAGGAGAGCGGCGCGCGGCGGGCCGAGGCGAGCAGCGGGGGGGAGTCGACGACGACGTTGTACGGGTTCCCGGGACTGGTGTTTGAGGTGCTCAAGAATGACTATGTGAATACGGTGACTGTGTTTTGAGGTGCTCGGATTCGGCGGCGTGTGGAACGGGGCGTCGAGAGGGGGGAGGGAGGTTGGTTGTGGTTGGTCGCCTTGCCGGGCCTTTGTTTTCTCGAGGATACCATGGGTTTGCTTTTCTTTTGTCGGTCAACGTTGGCCTTTCGGATTAGCAATGCAACTACTGTACTGTAGACATTGCAGAACTGGATCATGGTAATCGGCACGCGAGTGGCTGAGTGTTTCCGTGGTAAATCCGAGGCAGAGGCTTGCCTTTGGTCGGGATATAGCGATAGTGTGGTAGGCAGGTTTGGGGCGTGGAAGAGTAATTATGTACTGTATGCACTTTGTTCTCGTCGGCGCTCGGCCGAAACGGGCACCGCGCGGTGGGTGAAGTCTCGGTGCCGCTCGGCTCCACCCGGCTAAAGCGGCCACTAAGGGTATCTTGGACGCTGCACGTGGGATCCGTACAAGGCCGGGGGCTACTTGGCAGTACCCGATCCAGTGGGTGCCGCCGGCAGATGACGGGGCATGCGTGACAAAGGGCAGGTTAAAAGGCTCCAATGACTGACTTTTAGTGCGTTGGTGCTTAAACAAGGGTAGGTAGAGTTCAGGCCAAGGCCATGTGACGTGACGGGCCTCTCGGCGGAGAGTGGGAGCGAAACATGGGGGGACATGGGGCCGCGGGGTACTGGGTACTGCCAAGTATTACGTTGTAGGTAGTTCTCCGTACCGTCGGAATGCGATCGGGCTTCTCAGCATGGGGGACGACCGGTGCAGGCACGGCGGCGGCGGCGGCGCTCCGTCCAGCATGGTCTCTACAGTCTAGCAAATACGTGACCAGACCAAGAAGTTGATCAAGGTCTATGTCTCCTCTGTCTCCTCGCCCCTAAAGATGGGCTTTTGTACCCCTCTTTGCCCCTGACGGTCCCTTCTGTCTACCTTGCTGTACGTACGCAGTACAGAGTACCCAGGTATCCGTACAGCTGACCAAGTGGGGGCCGCCGAGGCCGCGTCTCGGTGACGGTGACGGCAAACGGGCTTGTTGTGTGCGACAGCATTTTGCATCGGTACGTACTGCGTAACTTATGGCATGCGCGCAAGAGGCAAGGACGACCGGCCCCCGGACCCCGGCCCTCGCTCTCGGTGGGCTCCGATGCCCTGCGCCTCTGTTGCTTCCTCGTAGATACTTAAGTCCTCGTAGATACTTCCTCGTAGATACTTCCTCGTAGATACGAACCCAGCTGCATCTTGGTTACGGCTCGCTCGGAGGCCGGGGACCAGGAGGGGGCCTGGAGGAGCAACTATTGCATGTACACTTTCTTTTTCTTCCTAATATCCGTCGCTCTTGTTTCAACCCGTGCGTCTTGCTGCCAGCCGTGACGTTTCGGCCTCGGAAATAAAAAAAACATGTTCGGCCGCGTTGGCCCCCTTCTTGTGAGTTACAGTGCCGTATGTATGGCCCATCATGGTCGCCTCTTACCGCCTTGATGCCTTTCTCTTCCCTTCTCTCCTCTCTCGCCTCTCTCGCCTCTCTCGCTCCCCGCCTCGCCTTCCCCATAACTTGAGCTTGCCGACCCGCGAAACGCCCCAGACAACGAGCAGGACACCCGCCCTTTTCATCTCTTCTTTCTTGACTGCGCAACCCGCCCGCTGTTGAGCCCGCTGTTGAGTCTTTTGCCGGCTTGGCGGGACCATCCGCCGTGGTCCGTTTCGTTCCGGAGTCCCCCATTCGTCTGAACACCTCCGAGTCTGTTGGGACCTCGTCGCAGGCCTCGTAGTGAAGGGACGATCCCCCGATCTTGTCTCACCGTTTTTGTGTCTTGTCTTACATACCCCTCGGGGCCTGTGTGTGAGAGTGAGTGAGACCATGACGACAGCCGAGTCGCCGGCGACGCCTGCGCCGCGATCCACTTCCGAGGACACGACCGATGTCGAGCGAGACGCCGGCGTCGTCAAGCCGCATGAGGAAAAAACGACGCCGACCGGGTCCCGGGACCCAGAGCATCGGTCCGGCGCCGGCCAGCTCCCGGCGCCGGCAGTCGGGCGGCCAGAGACCGAGGCCGCGACCGACCCGCCCGAGAGCGGCCGCACGAGCATCGAGACGTTCCTCGTCATGTTCGCCCTCTGCCTGGCCCTGTTCCTGGCGGCGCTCGACATGACCATCATCACAACCGCCATCCCCACCATCTCCAGCCACTTCGACTCGAGCGTCGGCTACGTCTGGATCGGCAGCGCCTACCTGCTCGGCAACGCCACCTTTGTGCCCACCTGGGGCAAGATCTCGGACATCTTCGGCCGCAAGCCCGTCCTCATCGCCGCCGTCATCATCTTCTGGATCGGCAGCCTGCTGTGCGCCGTCAGCAACAGCATGGGCATGCTCATCGCCGCCCGCGCCATCCAGGGCGTCGGCGGCGGCGGCACCATTGTCCTGCCCAACATCTGCGTCTCGGACCTCTTCTCCATGCGCCGCCGCAGCCTGTACTTTGGCATCCTCGGCGGCGTCTGGGCCGTCGCCTCGGCCGTCGGGCCCGTCCTCGGCGGCGTCTTCACCACCAAGCTGTCGTGGCGCTGGTGCTTCTACATCAACCTGCCCCTCGGCGGCGTCGGCCTCGCCATCCTCGTCTTCGTCCTCAAGCTGCACAACCCGCGCACCCCCGTGCGCCAGGGCCTCGCCGCCATCGACTGGCTCGGCAGCGTCCTCGTCATTGGCGGCACCCTGATGTTGCTCTTTGGGCTCGAGTCGGGCGGCGTCCAGCACCCCTGGGGCTCGCCCATGGTCGTCTGCCTCGTCGTCTTTGGCGTCGTCGCCGTCGTCCTCTTTGCCCTGTACGAGGCCTTTGTCGCCCGCTTTCCCCTCATCCCCGTCTCGCTCTTCCGCCAGAGCACGAGCATCGCCGCCTTTGTCCTGTCCTTTGCCCACGCATTCACCTTTATGAGCGGCAGCTACTGGCTGCCCCTGTACTTCCAGGCCGTCATGGGCGCCTCGTCGCTGCTGTCGGGCGTCTACCTGCTGCCCTTTGTCCTGTCCCTGTCCCTCGCGTCGGTCGCGACGGGCGTCGTCATCAAGAAGTCGGGCAACTACAAGCTCATCATCATGGCCGGCCTGCTGGTCATGACGCTCGGCTTCGGCCTCTTCATCTCCCTCGGCCACGACCGCGACTGGGCCAAGATCATCATCTTCCAGATCATTGCCGGCGCCGGCGTCGGCCCCAACTTCCAGGCACCGCTGCTGGCGCTGCAGACCAACGTGGAGCCGCGGGACATTGGCGCCGCCACGTCGAGCTTCGGCTTCCTCCGGCAGCTGGGCACGTCCATCTCCGTGGCCGTCGGCGGCGTCATCTTCAACAACGAGATGCAGAAGCAGCACGACGCCCTGGCCCGGAGCATCGGCCCGGAGCTGGCCGACAAGTTTGGCAGCTCGGACGCGGCGGCGAGCGTCCAGGCCGTCGGGACTCTGCCGGCAGCCGAGCGAGCCGTGGTGCAAGGCGCCTACTGGAACGCGCTCCAGAAGATGTACATTGTCTACACGTGCTTCATCTTTGCCGGCTTCCTCGTCAGCTTCTTCATCAAGCAGAAGAAGCTGAGCAAGACGCACACGGAGCACAAGACGGGTCTGAAGACGCTCAAGCACCGCACCGCGGGCGAATCCGGCGAGGAGAGCAAGGGTGGGCAGAACGAGACGCTGCTGACCGAGACAGAGAGAGAGCATGGATGGCGTTTGATTTTCATGTCCGTCATTTGAAGGAAAGAACACACATGTTGCATCTGGGGACTTTGCATATGAAAAACGACTCATATTACGGATCTCGAATCAGAGCCCAGCACGGTTGGCAGTCATGATGGCGTCGGGGGTGTGCTTTTCGAACCAAGGTTAATGGCATGATGGCCCAAAAAAGGGCGATTGGCAGGAAAATGTTCTGGCGGCTCAAGAGTCTGGAGTTTGAATGAGCAAAAGAAAAAATGACTTGAATCCTGACCTGATGTGACTGAATGAGTGATGTTGTGGCGACATGTCAAAAGCCGACACGGCTATTGACACCAAATGAGCATCAGGGTTTAGGGTAGCCTGAATGTCCCTGGACGCCTACGGGGCAAATAACGAGCACAAGCCGCCGCTGACAATTGGAAGCTGGGGTTTCCAAGCAGTTTTTCTTGAAACACTTGATCATATTTTCCGAGTTAAACAAAACCTTATCAAGTGCAATTGGCCATTTTTGTCCTATTTTCCGGACACCACGCAGTCTGTCATGGCGCGCTTCAGCGTCGGGGTGGACGGTTTGGTTGCCCCGGCGACAAGGGACGCATTGTTGACCGCCACAGCGGCTGGTGCACCACCTCCCCTGCGGGCTACTCCTCCCCACACCAAACCAAGGGCCCGGAGACTATGCAACGCCTCCAAAACTGCTGCATCATTTTGCCCTCGCGCGCCTCCTCCTCCTCCTCCTCCACCACCACCACCTCCATTGGGAACCCAGTGACCTCGTGTATCCTCTACAGGGGAAGCGTGTGCTGGGGCTCCGGAACCCAAAGCCAACAACAAATCAGTCGCGCTGGCTTCCCGACGAACGACGCGCTCCGACCGTGAGCTCGGCCGCTCGGCCATGGGCACAGGCATGCGCGCCGGCTCCTCGAGCCGCAGCGGCACCAGGCCGGCCGGCGTCAGGGCCTCCTCGACGACGACCATGGCTCGCCACGCGTCGGTCCTGCGCGGCGCCGCCCTCGATCGCAGCGGCGCCGTGTCGCCCGCCGAGTCTGCCTCGACATCGGGCACGAAACGCAAGGCGCGCGACCTCGAGTCCGAGGCCGGCGGCGAGGAGACCAACATTAACGTCGTGGTGCGCTGCCGAGGCCGCAACAAGCGCGAGGTCAAGGAGAACAGCACCGTCGTCGTCAGGACCGACGGCGTCAAGGGCAAGCTCGTCGAGCTGTCCATGGGCGCCAACTCGCTCAGCAACAAGACGTACAACTTTGACCGCGTCTTTTCCCCCGCTGCCGATCAGAACATGGTCTTTGATGACACGGTCAAGCCCATTCTCGAAGAGGTACGCTGCTCCTGGCGTGCGAGGACCATCGTGAGCTGACAGGGCCTAGATGCTTGCCGGCTACAACTGCACCATCTTCGCCTACGGCCAGACAGGCACGGGAAAGACGTACACAATGTCGGGAGACATGGAGGAGACCATGGGCATGCTCTCGGACGAGGCCGGCATCATCCCCCGCGTCCTCCAGCAGCTCTTCAACAAGCTCGAGCGCGACGACACGGAAAACTGCGTCAAGTGCTCCTTCATCGAGCTCTACAACGAGGAGCTGCGCGACCTGCTCTCCGTCGAGGAAAACGCAAAGCTCAAGATCTTCGACGACGTCTCGAGAAAGGGCCACGCCGGCACCATCATCCAGGGCATGGAGGAAAAGCACATCAAGAACGCACCCGAGGGTATCAAGGTGCTCCAGGACGGCAGCTTGAAACGCCAGGTCGCCGCCACAAAGTGCAACGACCTCAGCTCCCGCAGCCACACTGTCTTCACCATCACCGCCTACGTCAAAAAGACAAACGAGCACGGCGTCGACGACTTTGTCAGCGCCGGCAAGCTCAACCTCGTCGACCTCGCCGGCAGCGAAAACATCCAGCGCTCCGGCGCCGAGAACAAGCGCGCCGCAGAGGCCGGCCTCATCAACAAGTCGCTGCTCACCCTCGGCCGCGTCATCAATGCCCTCGTCGACCGCGGCGCCCACATCCCCTACCGCGAGTCCAAGCTCACGCGCCTGCTGCAAGACTCGCTGGGCGGCCGCACCAAGACGTGCATCATCGCAACCGTCTCCACGGCCAAGAGCAACCTGGAGGAGACCATGTCCACCCTCGACTACGCCTTTCGCGCCAAGAACATCCGGAACAAGCCCCAGCTCAACCCCATGCTCAACAAGAAGATGCTCCTCAAGGACTTTGCCAACGAAATCGAAAAGCTCAAGAGCGAGCTCATCTCGACCCGCCAGCGCAACGGCGTCTACATGTCCAACGACATGTACGAGGAGATGACGGCGCAGAGCGAGTCTCGAAGGATCGTCCTCGAGGAGCAGGCCGCCAAGATCGAGACGCTCGAGACGAACCTTCGCAACAAGGTCCAGGAGCTCTTTTCCCTCAACACGGCCTTCTTGGGCCTCAGGAAGGATCACGAGGGAACGAAGTTCCAGCTCGACGACACAAAGTGCGTGCTCGACCAGACCGAGATCGTCCTCAACGCCACGCGCATCTCCCTGGCCGAAGAGACGCAGCTGAGAAAGGCGCACGAGCAGACCGAGGAGAAGCTCACCGAGATCGGAGGTGAGCTCATCGGCAAGCTCAAGAAGACGGTGCACGACGTCAGCGGGCTCCACGCCAAGAACAAGCGCAAGTCGGATCTGCAGTCGCTCAACCGTGCCGCCTGGGGCACCTCCCAGGCACAGGTGGCCGACGTTACCTCCATGGTCGAGCGGCGCGTGCTCGAGTTCCAGGACGAGCAGCTTGAGCACATTGCCAGTGTCTCGAGGCGCATGGGCGACTTTGTCGGCGAGGAGCTCAGCAAGCTGTCGGCGACGCAGGCCTTCCTCGACGAGCACCTCAATGTCTTTGTCGACTCCAAGCGGCAGATGCTGGAGCAGCGGCAGAAGTCAAAGGACGACATGGACGACGTCTTGGAGGAAATCAAGGCCATTCGCGACAATGTCAAGGACAAGATGGGCGAGAGCCTGCGCGTCATCTCCCATGCCGCCGAGAAGATTTCGGCCGACGTCTTGAACGAACTGACCAATCTGCATGGCACTGTAAGTTGGAGAACCCGGCGTCGGCCGGTTTCCGAGGTGGAATTATGCGCTGACGGTTGCACAGCTACATAACTCCTACAGCTCTCTCGGCAAAGACTTCAAGTCCATCTTCGAGGACCTCGTCAGGCACCTTACCGCTCAGCGGAGCGAGGCAGACACCCTTCGCCTGCAGCTGCAAAGCGCCACGAGCGCCAGCGTGCTGCAGAACGCGAGCTTGACCACGCGCGTCCAGGATGCCTTGGAAGAGGAGCGCCGACAAGCAGCCGAGGACCGCCAGAAGCTGATGACGCAGATCACCTCCTTGGTGCACGCTCAGGCCGAGTCGCAAGAGGCGCGCATGTCGGAGCGGGCGTCGCAGATGCAGAAACTCGTGGCCGACTCGAGCGCGTCTCTCGAAGGGGCCGCCACCCAATACGGCCAGGGCATGGAGGCGTGGGATGAAAAGGAGAGCCAGCTGCTGGAGGATGTTAAGAAGTCGCGCGACCAGCTCAAGACCAAGCTCAAGGACGACTGGACGGCGGCCAACGAGCAGAGCATGACCATCCAAAACACGGCCAAGTCGGTTCACGCCGAGACTGTGCGCGTGGTCGACGAGCAGGTCGAGGACCTGGACGCTCAGATGGAGGCGCTCGATGACTTTGTCGCCCGGGCCCGGTCAGAGAACACCAGCCATTACGAGACTCACTCGCAGTCTGTTCAGGCGCTGTCGAATGCTGTGGAACAGTCGTTTGGTAACATCTCGGCCCACTTCAAGACAACGTTTGACCGGGTTAAGAACCTGGGCGAGGAAATGGAGCTGGACGCAAACGACTTGCAGGACGGGATCGAGCCCCTCGAGATGCACGTGTGCCAGCCGCTGGCCAACCTGCGCGAGGGCATCGCCTCGGCGTCGCTGCAGGAATACCAGCCCACGGGCGAAACACCGCAAAAGACGCTTTACACGTATCCCACCAAACTGCCGCGGACCGAGCCCCCCGACCTGCTCATGGCCAGGATCGACGAGGCGTCTCCGCTGGACGAGGGGGAAGACAACGACAACGACGGCACGGAGCTCGAAGATAGCATCTTGTCGCCCCCGGAGGCGGCCCCCGGCGCACGCAAGATGACGCCGCCCCTGTCGCGCGCCCGCCGGCCGTCGACCGCCTGCAGCCCGGAGGGGAACCCGCTGAGCATGAGCCTTCGCGAGGTGAGCCCCAACGTGGCGGCGGCGTCCAGGGCCAACATGACGACGGGTAGCCTAGGCTTTGACGGCCGCGCGAGCACCGCGTCCGTGCCGGCGGACCTGACGGTGCCCATCGTCAAGCGCACGCGCGCGAGCCTTAGGAGGCAGGGTCAGGGGGTCGTGGTGGTGGCCGAGGGCTGGGAGAACGTGCCGCTGACGGCGGATGCGTTTTCGCAGAGCTCGTCGTCGAGGCGCAAGAGTCCGCGCCTCAAGTGAGGGGCTCGTCTGACGAGGCGAGGTGTCTGCCGTGACTTGGGCACGATGTCCTCCACGCGCTGGCGACGATGAACTACAAAAGAATTCGAAAACAACACTTTCTTGTTTGTACAGGCGGCCGGCTGCCGCGAGAGCTATGCTTGCAGGGTTACCGAGTATTTAGATAGATACCCCCTTTGGCTTTGTTGTTGAAGAGGATGATTGAATTGTTGTCTTTCCGTGTACACACATACACACACACAGAGAGAGAGGCAGAGAAGGAGCCGTGATGGGGAGAAGGCAGATGATGTAGACGTTTGAGGTAGCCTGTCCGCGAGACATGGCATCTATATCCAGAAGACCAATCCAAGAACCACTGTCCCTTTGTGCGCCAAACAGGGGCTCTCTGGGAAGAACCTGACCCCTCTCAGCACGAGTCGTCCGCCGTCTCGTCTCCTCCGTTGCTGCCAGCGGCACCTTGGCGAGCTTGGCCATCTTGACCACCACCACCACCACCGTCATCCTCCTCATCACCATCAGGGTCAACGCGCGACCTACCGCGCGCGGCCCTCTTCCCCAGCCCGCCGGGCGGCGCCCGACGGCGACGCACGTCACCGCCGCGCCAGCCGCGAGCCACGGCAATGGGGCGCAGGAAGCCATCGACGTGCACGGCGCCTCGGACCTCGTCGTCGCTGTCGGCGTCGGCATCGGCGGGGGCGGCGTCGGCGAGGGCGGCGCGGCCCGGGTGCACGAGGTGCATGTGGCGGCGCAGGTTGACGCGGCGCGCGAAGCCCGTGGCGGCGCGCTCGCACGAGGCCACGGGGCAAAAGGCCAGCCCGGCCGAGGAGCGCGAGCGCGAGCGCGAGGCGCTGGACGCGGAGCCGGGCCGCCCGCGCCCGCGCGGCGAGGGCGTCGACGCGAGCGATGCGAGGCGGCGCTGCTGGAGGGTGGCTTGGGCGTCGTCTTCGGCGTCGGTGTTGGCGGATGAGGACGCTGCCGAGGAGCACGACGTGGCAGGCCGCGACGAGGTAAAAGGGCGGATGGGCTCGGGGCGGTACTCGAACTCGGCGGTCGGCAGGTCGGGCCCGCGCGAGGCTGGCGTCTCGTCGAGGCGTCGGATCAACATGCCCTCGCCCAGCAGACGGGAACAGCGCTTGGCCGTCCGCTTGATGACGTCCTCCGGGAAGCCCGCCAGGGCAGCCGCGCCCACCACGTCGCTCCAGTCCCGTAGGCCCCATCGTCGCAGTTTCGCTTCGGCGTTGCTGCCGTCGCCATCCTCGCCATCGCCCTCTGTGGCCGTCTCCCCGGGCACCCCCGACCTCTCGCCCTCGCTCGCGGCGGCGGCGGCTGCTTCCTCCCTTGCCCGCGCCGCCCGTCTCACGTCTTCGCCACGCAGCCATTCCTCAAAGGCGGCATCCTTGTCCTCCTGCGTCGGCGGAATCCGCCTGTGGGTCTCGCGCGCGATCCGCACCCGGAACTCGTCCTCCGTCTCCCCCTCCCTGGGTATGCGCAGCTTGCGAGGACGGCCTCGCCTGCGCGGGCCGCCAGAGCCACTTGGCGAGGAAAGAGCGCTCTCGTCGTCGCCGGGCTGCGGCGTGCGCCGCGGGCGGCCGCGGCTGCGTCGGCGCGGGGTCTGCGAGTCGGAGTCGGAGTCGGTCGACGAGTCGGAGAGATGGCTCACGCCGGCGACGCGTGTGTTGTGGAGGATGGTGAGGGTGCGGTCGAGCTGCGCGACGATGTGGCGGACGCACGGATCGAGGAGCTCGTAGGATAGGTCGTCGTTTGCCGACACAACGGGCTCGTAGGTAGGGGACGCCGTCCGCCTGGCCCGCTTGGCTGGCTGCTCATCGTCCTCGTCCTGGCCGCCGCGGTCCGAGTCGCGGTCAATCTGCATCTTGCCGTCCTCGTCGCCCGACTCTGCATGCCCGGACATGGGCGGAGAAGACGGCAGAGAAGCTGCGTCATCGCTAAGCTCAGCCTCCGAAGCAGTGGCAGCAGCAATATCAGCAGCAGACGCCTGCACCGGCAAACCCCATTTCCTCTTGCGGAAGCGCTCCTTGGCGAGCCGCAGGATCGTCGCCCCCAGCTCCTCCTGCAGTGCAGAGCGCGGAAGCCTTGGCGCTGCCTTGCGAAGCGTGAATCGCTCGTCCTCGTCCTCGTGCTTCTTGAGGAGGGTCTCGCGCGGCACATGCCTCTCCTTCAGGGGCCACGCCGTCCAGGCCTTGGGCGGCGCCCATATGGCGTCGTGGCCATCATCCTGCAGCCCTGTCAGCGCCGATGGCCAAAGAGCAGAGGCGTCCGACTCACCGTCCCGATGGTCAGCCCGCGCGCCGTGTTTGCGTTTCTGCCAGCCCGCCTGAGCGCAAAGGCATCGTACAGATGCAGCGCCAAATCCTCGTTGTGCAGCTGCTGCATCGACCGCCACAGCAGCCGCTCCTCCCCCGTGAGCGTCCGCCAGGATGACTCGGGGCCGCTCCAGCGGTTCGGGCGGTTTGCGTGCAGGTCCTCGGACGTGACGGATGCGATCTCATCGCTTTCCAGGTCCCAGTTTGCCGGTGGTTGAGCGCGTTCCATGGTGGCGAGAGTCAACGCGCGGCGAGATGACCCATTAATTACGGACCAAGGTTATTCGTGTACGTCGACCATGAAATTCGCATGCGTGTGTCGTGAGCATCCATGGTGCAGGCCAGTTGTTGTGGTCTTGTAAGTTGGGAGGTGGAAAAAAAGAAGAGACGGCTTGAGCCGCCTAGTGTCACAGCCTCAGTTGCCTGTGCAGCCACAGGGAAGATCGGGTCACACGACAGCAACAACAGAACAACAAGATGGGTTTCATTTCTTTCCACAGGCGACAGACAAAGTCACATGCACATCCCACAATAAATCTGCAGAAAGATGGTATTTCGCCCCTACATAAACAGTTGTAGCAACGCCCAACATCTACGCCTTTCCTCGCGCCTTTTCCTTTTCAAACCTTCTCCGTTTCGCCCGCAGCTTCTGGTCCTCGGCGCTCTTCTTCTTATTGGTGTACTCCATTTGCTCAAAGAGCTTCCTCTTCTTCTTGCTCAGCATGCCCTTGGCGCGCTCGAGCTCCTCCGCTTCGTCGCGCGACTTCTTGGACAACGCCTTCTTCGCGCCCTCACGGGCCTTGGCCTTGGCGTCGACCGGCTTGGTCTTGACCGGAGCACCCGTCAGCTCAGCCTCCAGCTCCTGCTGCCGCAGAGTCACCTCATCTCCCTCGTCGTCCTCCGCCGCGTCCTCGTCGTCATCTGATGGTCCTTCAGACCCGTCGTTTCCTTTGGCATCGCCCTCGTCCTCTCCATCTTCGTCCTCATCTTCATCTTCGGAGCCCGCAACATCCATGCCCTCGACAGTCTCATCGGCGTCCTCATCCTCGGCCGCCTCCAGAGCCTCAGCCTCGGTCTCTTGCTGTTCGAGAGGCACCGTCGGGTCGTAGGCGCCCTGCACCTGCTTGACAAATGGACTCAGATGAGGGGGCAGCGATGCGCCGGGGGCATACAGGTGAGGCTCCTTCAGCTCCTGGTCGTTGACGCTGTCCCATACCCACTGAGGCTGAACGTATATCCGCCCCGGCACTCGCTGATTGCCCGCCAGCTTCCACGACGTCTGGTTGTCTTCTCCGTCCCCGTCCTCTTCCATCGCTGCTTGGATCGGGGGTCGATCGACGATTTGATGTGTAATCGAGGGGTCCAGCTCGTCTGTTGTGGATGCGCCTTCGCCCAGTACCGCATCCCACCCGACGCGCTTGCAGCCAAATGCCTTCAGCAGAAACTCGAGGGGCTGTCGTGGCGCCTCACGCGACAGGTAGATTGTGAAATTTGAGAAGAGGGACCCCTGGCTGCCTCCAGAGGTTGGCTGGGGTAAGACATCACCTCCCTCTGCCGTCGGCTCAAACTTGTCCAGTGTTCCGTTCGTCGTGTCCTGCTCCGTCTCGTTGGCATTGCCAGGAGCCTCGCCATCCTCCTCACTTTCGCCGCTCTTCATCGTTTTCAGGACCTTGTTCACGGCTGCCTGGACCCTGGGGTCAGGCCTATGGGGGACATCCTCGAGCTGCTTGGGCTCCTCGGGCGCCACCAATGACTTGCCCTCGAGGGTGAACGCGCCCAGCTCTGCCGAGTTTTCATCCTTGGTCACGTCGAATTTGGGAGGATACTTGAGACCAAGGGATGTGTACAGCCGAAAGTTGACGAAGCCCAGCAGGGTCATGTAGAACTCGACAAAGGTCCCCATGATGCGAAAGTCGATGTCGCCGACGATGCGCTGGTTGAACTTGTACGGCACCAGCCACAGAACGTCCTCGCCCTGGATGTTGGCCTGGTAGTAGATGCCCTTGATGGACAAGAAGGACTTTGTGAGGCTCTTGGAAACAATCAGGTAGTGCTGGAACTCGAGGCATAGCCGCTCGCATCGGGCAATCATCTTGGCGGGGACGCTCGAGGTCGAGGGCAAATTGGCAAAGAGGAAGAGCATGGAAAGGCAGTCGTCCAAGTCTCGCAGCGAGTCGTTGAAGGTCGGATAGCGCTCGCGAATGACATGGTCGAGAGTGTAGCGCGGCTTGCCCGTCTTCTCAGGCCGAGCGGCATTGGTCTCGAGGCGCTTGGCGTCGGAAACATTGCCGCGCCCCAGGGCCCTCGAGATCTTCTTCTCGAGGGCTTTCTGGTCGCGGAACCTTTGCAGCAGTGGCTCGTGGAGGAGGTACTGGATGTCCTTGGCGTAGTAGAAGGTCGTCGAGGCCGTAGACGACTTGGACACCTTCTTCTTGCTCCGGGGCTCGCGCGGATAGATGCCCTTCCAGATGCAAAGCTGGCGGAAGTCGGGCAGGCTGATTTGTAGTTTCCGGATTGCCTGGTTTCGGGTCACGTAGTTTTTGGCGGCGCCGGCCTGGCCCTTTTTCTTTATCCGCGCCATGGCCGTCTTTGTGCGTGGGATTGGTCTGGATTGTCGTGCTGAGGGCTGGCTCGGCCGCTGGGTAAATGCAGCGGGGCCACTGAGGAAGGATAATTCCGACTTTTTTTTCTCTCTCGACCATGGCAATTTTACTGCCACGGCCCACCGCCTGGATCATCATCCATTTCGGGCCTAGTGGCTGCCGCCGTCGCTCACCGCCCGAGCCTGCCACCTCCCACTGTAAGTACACTAAGTTGGAGCAAGCTCCCGCGGCGCGTCTGTCCCAATTGAACCAACAGCCAAGTGGCCTCGGTCCCCATCGTCTCGCGCCAGGAAGCCGCCCCCTCTCCGCTCCCGAGTCGCCAGCTTCGCAATGGCCTGAGAAATGCAATGCCCGGCATCATGACGCTGCGAGGCAAGGCTGGCGTCTACGCCGGCGCCGCGCTCCTGCGACTCGTGCTCACCCTCGCTTTCCCGGCCCTGCCCGACTTGCTGACGGGCCGCGTTGAGATCTCAACGCCCGTCACGAGCTTCAAGCGATGTATGCTGCTACCCTAGTGAGGAATGGGTGGGCGACGAGGAATCCTGCTGACCTGGCTTGGCGACGACGCAGTACAGGAAGGCTTATTTCTCTACAACCACAATGTCCCGCCGTATGATGGCGGCGTCTACCACCAGGCGCCCTTGCTCCTCCCGCTCTTCTCGCTGCTCCCCGACGTCAAGGCCTGGCCCATCTTCACCTCGCTGCTGTATATCTTGGTGGACCTCGTCAGCGCAGATGCATTGGTCAGGATTGCCGACTCGGGCGAGGCCGGCCAGTCCCTGCTGTTTGCGTCCCCGCGGCGAGCGAGGCGCGCATCAGGCCTGTTCGTGGCTGCGGCGTGAGTTTGCCCGTCCAAGTTTTACCTGGGAAGCGAAGCTGACGGCGCCAGGTTCCTCTTCAATCCCCTGACGATTGCAACGTGTATAGGGCGCTCGACCAGCGTCTTCACGTCTTGCGCCATCCTCCACGCCATCTCCAGGGCCATCCACGGCTCCCCCCTGAACGCAATGGTGGCCCTCTCCTTCGCCTCATACCTGTCCATGTACCCGCTGCTCCTCGCGCCGCCGCTCGTTCTCCTGGCCTTTGATCGCCAGTCCCCGAAACGTCGCGAAGCCTGCGCGAGCAAGTTTGCCGTCAAGTGTACCCTCGTCATGGCCGCCTGTCTCGCCATCCTCCTGGCCATGTCCTTTGTGCTGACAGGCAATTCGTGGGAATTCTTGGCACGCACATACGGCATCCAGCTCACGCTCTCGGACCTCACCCCCAACGTCGGCTTGTGGTGGTACTTCTTCATCGAGATGTTCGATTCCTTCCGGGCCTTTTTCCTCGCCGTCTTTTGGCTGCACTTATCCTCCTACGTTGGCGGCCTCACCATCCGCATCCGCACCCAGCCACTCGTGGTTCTGACTCTTCTGCTCGGCATCTTCGCCATATTCAAGCCGTACCCGTCCATTGCCGACACGAGCCTGTTCCTGGCCATGCTTCCGCTGTTCTGGCACGTGTTTCCCCTCATGCGCTACACCTACGTCGCCTCGGCCACCATCTTGTACGCCACGTTCCTCGGCCCGGCCTTTTACCACCTATGGATCTACGCGGGCAGCGGCAACGCCAACTTCTTCTACGCCATCACCTTGGTATGGAGCCTGGGGCAGAGCCTGTTGGTGTCGGACCTGGCATTTGCTGTCCTGAGAGATGAGTGGGAGGTGGAGAGGCCCGAGATGGTAGGGAAAGATGTCAAGCAGATATAGGGATTTAGAAACACAAGCTTAGCACGGGCACGGCAAGCAGGACACTTGCGCTATTGAGCATAGGTGGCACTTAGATGGGAACAAAGAAATCATCGACACTGGTCCCTAAGTCGTCGAGGTATCTGACGTTGCCGCATCTCATTTCCAAGGGGAGGGGTATCAAGTTCCTTTACGCCTCAAGACTCCACCTTCTTAATCCACCTCTGAATCCATCTCTACAAGCCGACCATGGCCAGTAGACAAGCTCCCCGT
Source organism: Hirsutella rhossiliensis (assembly GCF_020360975.1). Lineage (NCBI taxonomy): Eukaryota > Fungi > Ascomycota > Sordariomycetes > Hypocreales > Ophiocordycipitaceae > Hirsutella > Hirsutella rhossiliensis. The sequence goes on from NW_025408672.1 coordinate 2,764,454, forward strand.
GGCCGGTGCCGAGGGCATTGGTGCAGACTGATAGGTCCCCATGGCACCGCTCAGCATCGTCCCGAGTTCTCCGAACTGGCTGAGCATGCCCCCTTGTCGAATGGCTCTCCAGACTTGCGACCGAGCACCAAACGGCTGGAGCGACTTGTAGGCATAGAGGCCGTACCCAACGACAGCGCCGGTAGCCACGAGGCTCGAGGCCAGCACCAGCGCCCGGCGGTCCAGGCCGTGAGACGCTTGTTCGGCACGCAGCCGCATCTCCTTGGCGTAGTGCTCGCCGAGGCTGGGGGCGTTGCGAAGGATGGAATCGACGACCCGGGCGCTCGAGCCGATGACGGTGGGCGGGTCTGAGGCAGACCATGGCAGGTCCCGTGGCGCCACGCTGTCTACGAATTTTGACAGCCGCGGAGCCTCGGCTTGCATCCAGTCACGCAGAAAGGAGCGCGGCACGGAAGGCTTGAGCATGAGGGCGAGATAGCCGTAAGCCAGACAGTCCAACGAGGAGACGGGCGTTCCGGGAAAGAATCGCGGTGGCTCCCGGTCGCCTTGCTTCTCATGGTCGACCATAAAGGCACCCACGTCGGACAGACAGTCCCCGACAAGCCCATGCAGTCTGATGGCAGCAGCCTGCTCAGGCGTCATCTCCTCACGGACCGTCTTCTTCGTCGTCACGGGCAGATGCCTCCTAAACGTCTCCGGCAGCGCATCCCGGCCAGCCGACAGATGCAGGCCGGCGCTGGGGTCAAAGTCGGTGTCCAGCTCCGCGAGCCCCAGGTGCTCGGCGCGCTTGATGGCTTCGGCCCGGATCAGGGGCGGGACGGTCCAGGTCAGCGGGAAGGGGAGAAGCGCGCTGTAGGCCGGCCGGGTTGCGGCTGACCAGTTGGCGGCGGAGACGTAGAGCGAGAGATCGACCAGGGGCGCCGCATGCACGGACAGATAGGCGCTGTAGGCGACACTGTCGGCTTGCTGGCGCGCATCCAGGCTTTCGTCGAGGTTTCTGCAGAGGGAGTTTGAAGTGAGGTAGTCGACTATCTGGCGGTAGCCACTTGTCCAGACGCCGTCGTGGTACAGCGCGGGGAGATGGTCTGGGTGGTCAGTCGAGGCTCATGAGCAGCTGGAGTCGCATGGCAGGCAACCTACGTGACGGGCTGACGGAGGGATCGCTGCTCGGGGTGAGGCACCAGGTAGAGGGTGGAGCGGCATGGTAGAGATGGGCGATGGTGGCGAGGCACTCGGCGTCAATCGAAGGGAGGCCGAACGCCGCCCCCCAGACATGGAGGTTGAGCATCGCCGTGATGAGCCGACCGGCGGGCCGATGACTGTCTGTGCTGAGTCTAGGGCACTTGGGCATAAAAAGCGGAAAAGCGAAAGAGCACCAAGAGCAAGGGCCCGAAATCGTTCGGTTCTGAGGCTCCTCAAGCAGACGCCATCGTCACCACCGGTCCGGCAAAGCACTAGTTTGCTGCGCGCTCGGCCACGTGACGCCGCCAGGCAGGTCCAGGGACAGGCGCATGGGGGCCCCGACCGGGCCGATCCATGCTGAAGTCAAGAAACAACAAAAAACAACCAAAAAGAAATTGAGGGCGAGGAAGAAAGCCTCTAACCGGTGGCGATATTCATCCCCCGATGTGCCCCCCTGACGATCAGGTATCAAAGCTCGTCCAGGGGAGGTGGAGGCGGCCAGTTCGCGCCCCGACGTGCACCGCGACAGCAGCTCTCCTCCACGAGCCCCAGCGTCCATCCTGACGTTATCTTGTAGGCTTCGCAGCTGACCATTTACGAGTTACCCAATCGTCGTCCATCGTCCATCGTCCATCGTCCATCGTCCATCAAGACTCCACCAGCAGCAGGAACTTTGGTCACCGCTCGTTTCGCGCCGGCATTGCATGCCCACTATGCGAGCATCCCGACCTCGACGTCAGAGATTGGGTCATTTCAGAGAGCTCGTCACCGGCCTGTACGTACATGTGACAAGCCTGTCACCAATGCACCCCTGGAGGGGGGGTCTGCAGTACGGATAGTTGAGACGAAAATCCGAAACGAGCAGCAAGAGGTGAGAAAGGGGCCCTGGTTTCTTCTTTTGTTCTGGAAATTGACCGTGTCGCGGATGGGCGGGCCCTCCATTTTCATTTCATGTTTGCATGCGCCTGAAACTAACGTTTCTGTAAACGTACTGTACCTATGTAAGTTACTTTGCTTGCGGATACCTGTATGATGAGATGATGATGAATGGGTTCGTTGCTTCGCATCCGTGCTTTTATTAATTCGATATCCGATGGAGGTAGTAGGAGCTTAGCTAGCAGCATGGACTATTTAACATAGCTGCCAAGCTTGTAAGAGAAACCGCCCTCTGGGCCTCTGGGACCAAGGAGAAAGGAAAAGAAAGGAAAAATTGGTCATGGAACGCCTTGGCTGCTCGCTTCTAGCAAATGGCAAAACCAGAGGACCAGAGGGGCTAGTCGTGCCCAGGGAGAATGATAGCACGGCCTCCGCATTTCCGCCGTTCGTCGATTGCTCGAGCATGGGCGTTTTGCGACGATCACAACCATCGAGGCGGCCAGCCACGCTACTTTGCTGTCACATACCTGATCCACCACACTCGGCTATCTAGGGGTGAGACCGAGTGAGGCCCTACCAAATTCCAGTCTCGGCCGAAAAGAGCTCAATACAGTTGTCGCGTAACTCCCAAGGCCTTTGCCTGCAAATGCGTCACTAGAAACGAGTCTGTGTAGGATTTGGCAAAACTTCTATTGCCTCGATGCTATGGCATTCCCATTCCCATTACCATGTATAATCATTACCCTCCTTCGTAACCTTTGGCAAGCAGCCGCGACAGTGCCGAGGGTATCAACGACGCAAGCGCATTGAAAGACATAAATGAAATGCTCCCGTGATGCAGATCCTCCAGCAAGCCACATGAGCCCTGAAAAGCATGATACGTAAAACCCTCTTCCGCAGTCGAGATGATTAAATTATTGTAGAAAGGGGCACAAAAATAGCCAGGCTGCGGCTCGGGCGCAAACAGGCAGGAGAAGAAGTAGTGTTGCGATCCGCTCGTGCCAGCCAAGGCGGGATGGGTCGAGGCGACCCGTTCTGCGGCCGGGCGTGAGGTTGACTTTAGCCGTCGAGGGTAATGTCCGGTGCGAGCAAGGAAATTGATTCGACGTCCGCCAGACGAGGCGGGCGGAAAGCGGCGTCATGGGGGCCGTTTGAGGCAGATGACCACCACATGCAGAAGCCAGATCCAAGGATAGAGATGCATGTTCGACCCCGCGGCGGGGCGACTTGACGGAATGCCATGCCGCAGGATTCGAGACGCAGGAGGCGGAACGCGGCTCCTTCTCTTGCAGGTTCCCGAAGTTGCATGTTTCGATGTGTACGTGTTTCTTTGTCCGAGGCGACGAATGACCGATGTTTAGACGATACCGTTGTCCCTGAGATGAATTGCTGTCGACAAAGGGATGGCTCCTCTAGCCGCGGTTGGGCAGGGGAGGAAGAGGCCGGCTGGGAGGAGGCCCCGGGCAGGGAGGGAGGTGAGAGGGACGCTGAGCAGGCATGGTTGTGGTGTTGGGTGGTTGCTTGGTGATGATGAGATGGGCTCGAAGGACGAGTTCGCGATGGTCGGTCTGTAGAAGACGAAGATATGCGGTACGCTGCAAGTTGTTGAGAGGTTGAGAGCAGGAAGCTTCGGAAGCAGGAGGGGTGGATGAGCAGACAGGAAGCTTGAAGTGACTTGAAGTGACGAGTGGTGGTGATGCGGTGTGGAAACGAGGGCAGGCCCGGCGCCTTATGTACAAATTCCAAGGCCGACGGACTCCGGAGCTGGCCCTCCAGGCAGTACAAACGACCAGGCAATCTGAGAAGGGGTGGATGACGGACAAGGGCAGTACAGAGAGAGGTACTCCGTGGGTGTACATACACTTTTGCACGTCAGCCCAGAGCTCGCGCTGAAAGTGCCTGATTCAGAGCCGGGGGCCCCTTGCAAGCCTTTCCCGTGCCATTGTGAGGATCCTTAGACACTCCCCCCCCCACACCCCTCCCCAGGCAAAAAGCAGCCAAGCCCCAGGCCCCAGCAGGGGAAGGCAGCAGGGGAAGGCAGCAGGGGAAGGGAGGCCCTCCCCTCGCTAAGGCAGCATGCCTCTGAAAGGGTAATTACTTGCAGCTGCCTTGGGGCGACCTTGGGGCGACCTCGGGGCGACTTCGACCACTGGCCACCGCAAGCATAATTGAAATGGGCAGGCACCACACAGGCACCACACAGGCACCACACACATGGCTGCTGCCCCTGTTGGGCAAGAGCCCGGGCCTCTGGGAGGGCTGGGCGTCAGGCGCGGGTACCTGGGCAAATGTAAGGTACACAGGTCTGAGTCCAGTCGACCTCGGTGTCAGTTTGCGTGTCTGGTTGACCACCAACAAGAGCATCAGGCTGGGTGACGATGACGACGAGGAGCAGCGCAGTCGCAAAGCCGCCCAAACACGGCGACGACACACACACTGGTCTTGCTGTGTCAAGAAATGCAGTGCCATCGCCGTGCACACGGGTTCCGGCACTCTCCCTCCCTTTGTCCGTGTGCTGCGTGCTGTGCTTTTCGTCGTCTTGGGCGACGGCAAAATGGCAGCCAAGCCTCCTTTTTCCTGTTCTTTCTTTGCCCGACCCCGTTTGCTTTTTCATTGTACGTCTCATTCATGTACTGTACCTGCATACGGGGTGCATGCATGCAACATTTTTGCCCTTTGGCCTGCGTTATTGAACGGACGGACACTCTTTTGTTTTTCCCCCCACGGCTGTGTGCGTCGTCGTCGTCGTCCCACGGCTGATGCGGCCTTCCCGGATCATGGAAGCAGACACACGGCGCTCACTCACCCCATCCCTGCCCTGATTGCCTGTTTCCGTTCCCTTACGTGTGGCGGTAATTTCTGTACAACGTGGCGAGCCGGATTGGTGTCGCGCGATTCCAGACACTCATGCCATCACATTCGCCGCCGCCGGCAAAGGCATTCAGCCTCCTCCCTGCTCGCGACAAACGGGAAAGGCGACGCGGCACGGTGTGCGCGCCGGCATCCATTCCATCGCCTCTCTCTCTCCCCCCCTCTCTCTCCTTTCTTCTAATCCCGTCCACGTGGGGGATTTCGTCGGAGGCTCTTGGAGCGCGTGTTGGCTGCTCTCCTTCTCTTGCGGCTGCTTCGGATGGCGGGGGACGCAAAGTCCTAATTTCGCGTTCATTGACAGGACAGGCAACACACGAGGAGCCTGGTTGCACGGCGGGATGCCCAGCCGAGCCGGCAAGTGCAGAGGCAGGCGGCAGATAGACCGAGGAAAAGAAAGGAACCAACGCAAAAAGACTAGAATAGAACGCAGCAGGAGGCTGTCCTGTCACGGAGCAGATGGAGGAGACGTTTGATGAGGGTGGGGATCAATCACCTGTACAGTACCAAGGTAGTAAGTACTAGTAGTACCTGGCTGTCCTTGCAGGCAGAACAGGTGTCTGGAAGGCTGCATGTACCCGTGCGGCAGGGGCCGTGTCGCCCTGCCCGCTGTAAGTGAGATTTGCACATGCCGCTGTAGGGAGCCGGCCATGCAAGTCCCCTTTCTGTCTGCACATGGGCGCATAGCTGCATCAACCGTACGAGCCACCCTCAATTGGCAGCCTGCAGCGTGTCTGACGCTGTCTAGCCGAAACAGCGGACAGACGATTTGCAAGCAAAGCCGCGCCATGATTAACGCAGCGGCTTGTTCGGAATGCTCTCACATCAGACGGCTACGGGACGCGCTCAGGACAGGCAGGGGATGGGCGCCGAGGCCATACCGGCCGGTACTGCATGTAATTAATACAAAGTCGGTCAGGTCAGGTGGCTCTCTGGGGGCCCTGTTCCTGGAGGGGTTGTAGATCCCGGCCAGCCCGGACGGCTGTCTGTGTGTCCGGCTTGTCAGCCTGTCCGAGAGTCCGTGGCCTGACAGCGGCGCCAGTCGAAGAAGAAGGGAGCCTATTCCCCTCCCCCCTGATGTTGTCCTTCTCCCTCACCTTGCAGAGAACCATGACAAAATTTTCAGCGGAAAAAGAAAAGAAAAAGAAAAACGACCGAGCGGGTCCAATCGACGGCTAGCCACCCACCCACTCACTCTCTTTCTCTGTGTGTGCTCGAATTACAGCATGCACCGCTAAAGTCTCGGCGCCCTTGCGCTCTCCAGAGCTGCATCCATAGCTGCAGGCAGGCAGGCCAAGGTAACCTTCGGCTGCACAGGAAAGTGGCACAAGCGGCGCGTTTCGCTTCCTCCTGATCGGCAGGGTTGCGGTGAACCATGGACTAGATCCCGATCGCGGGGAGGGTGCTGTCAAACCTAGCAGAGGCCTCTGTCTCTGCCTTGTACTGTAAATCCGTGTCTGCTCCTGTCTTGGTGGGTGCTGCAAGTGTGCGGCCTTGATCTGCTGCTCGGAATACCCGTCGCGGAAAGCGGTCGCATCCGGTGGGGGGCGTCTGGCTTGTTTCACTTGTCCCGACCCGTATGCCGCCTCCCGCCTTCATCAACCAAAGGAATGGGCAAAGCGTCTCGCCGTGACGCCGCAGCAGCAGTTTACTCCGCACCGAGCATGCGAGTATTCGTCAATGCTGACCTCAGAGCTAGTCAACGAGGCAGCTACAACAAGGCCCGGGGAGAGCCTGTCGCCTCGGGGAGGGCCTGTCGCCCCGGGGAGCGTCATCGAATCGACCGGCCTGGCCCGGTTGGCGGTCGCAACAAACGCCCGCACCCCCTCTCCGCCGTGGCGCCCGAATCTTACGACGCCTTTTTTGCTGCTGTACGGACAACAAAGGGAGGAGGTCAATTTCGAGCATGGGCGGCCTCGGCTCGCCAGTGCGTCACGCGGTTGCTCATGATGCCTGCAGCCTTACCGTCCCTCCCGCGGGCCTGGGCTGTTGAGCGGTTCGCCAGCAAGGGCCATGGAGCCCCCTGGCAGTGTGCTCGGCAGGGTGCAGGGATATCCCTGGTCCGTGACCCTCAACCACCCCGTGACTCACTCTGCTACAGTGATGACATGGCCATGGCTGCTGCTAAGGCCGGCAATCAATGGACCCTTGGCCGCTTGTGGCTGAACAAGAGGCATAAAAGAAGAAAGCCAAGTTCAAGAAGGGGAGGGGGGCCAATAAGCACAGATGCCGCCTCTTTTTTCCTTATTTTTTCGCTTTGTCTTTCCTCAATGGGAGGGGACCACCAGAAGACGTTTTTTTAACCACTCTGGCAGAATCCGGAGATGACGAGTGGAGCGCCCAGACCCCTGCAGAGCGGGTCAGGAACAGCGCGCCATGAAATCATAAGGGTCTTCTTGAGCCGGGATCGGGCCTCTTGTCTCCCTCCCCAACAAAGCTCCAGGCACACAGCTGACAGTTTTTTTTTTTTGCTCTCCATTTTTTTGAACATGTATCTGACAGCTGTGTCTTCGTCTGTTTCGGCAGCCCATCAACGCTTTCGGGCGCCACGATGCGCTTCGCGATTGCTTCGCGATGAGCCTGTACTTTACTTAAATGGCGCGAGGGTGTTGCGGCGGCCCCGAGTTGTGCGCCCACCGAGTGACGGGGTGTCAGATTTTTCCCTTTAGCTGATCGGCGCATGTCGTGATGATGGTGCACATGACATGATGATTGTCCTCTGCCGTCGAGTCTGAAACCGCCTCTGAAGTCATCTTGACCTCACCACTTGCTCCAGTCTGATGGTGCCTGCCGATCTCTGAGCCGGGTCAGCGTCTGCGTGGCCTGGGCGTATTTTTCTTTCCTCTCCTTTCTTCTCGTTTGCATCGTGCCATCATGACGATGTCATCCTTTGCGGCGCTCAGACGCTGCCACGTCCGAGCATCAGCGAACTCGTGCCGAGTTACCCACCGCAAAGTAGGTACTCCGTACAAGGTCCTACTACTAACACGCTCCTCGACATCAGGTACCTGGCTCGGCGCCTGGGTGTCCGGTAGGTACCTGCAGGGCCAAGCCCTGGTGACAGCGGCACGCTGAGATGAAAATCAGGCAGCGCCACAAGAGGTGGGGGGCCGACAATAAGCTCCTCGTCTCCGAATGTGCGTGCGTGCGTTGGTCGTTGCTTTTTCCTGCTCGGGACATGAGCGGCGCGGGATGAGCTCTTGGCAGACGGCCTGGGCTGTTGCTTCAACAGGTTTCCTTTTGGCGAAAAACAAGTTCTTGCCTCTTGAGTCCCTTGAATCTCTGTACCTGCATCACGCCCGGGCTTGGTGAGAATGGCCAGCACAGCTGAGCTTCCACCAGAATTCGCTGTCGTGGCGTGGGCCGAGACCCTTCACCACGTCGATAGATCTCACCCGGCGCGACCCCCTCTTCCCGAGACCCGTTTTTGCCTTGTCCCTTTCTTTTTCGCTTGCTTCCAGTCGATATCTATATGAGATATCGACTGTCTATTAGATAGATAAAGCCGCCCGGTCCAGTCTGCGGTGTTCCAGGAGGTGTTCCAGGCCAGACTGGACCTCGTCCTCTCCGCAGAATCCAGCCAGCTGGGATGGCCACTGCTTTGTCTCGGATGCCGTTGCGTGGAATCATACCATCAAGGCCGCTTCATTGATGGATGATGGCTTGCTCGCCCGGCGACGGGCCGCCGCCGCCGCCCAATGCGGAGGGAGCAAGACGGCGCTGTGGCTGCCGTGTAGCGGCATGCTCATTGGCCCCGTCCCCGTGTTGCCGCGCTGCCTTGCGAGCTGCGACTGATGCGGAAGGGCGTGCAGCAGCGGCATCAGCAATCGTGCCCGTTTTCCCTCGGGTGATCTCGCTCGGCAGTACGTACGATACCAGGGGCCCCTTGCAAGCCTCTTCTTCTTTCCTCCCCCCTTTGTCCCCTTTGTCCCCGGCTCGCCAAACAGCCAAAACTGCCAGTCGTCTGGTGTCGCACGGCAGCGCAGTCAATCCCGTGCCCCGTGCCTCATGCTCCTGGTGCCTTGCATGTACTGTACTGTACTGTACTGTATGTATGTATGGTGGGTAAGGTACCTACTGTATTCTGCACTCGCGAGCCGGGTACATACTCGCACGGCACCGTCCCTCCTCTTTGTTCCCCAGTCCCGTTGTCATCTGACGACGGGAATCCCTGTCCAGACCAGACAGCTGCCTTCCCTCTTGTCAAACGCACGGTGACTTGGCTGGCCCCAACCACGGACACACGGGAACCGGTCCCTCGGGCGCTGAATAATACTCCAGCCAATGGCCACTAAAGCCGTTTACTGCTTGGCGCCGGGTGCGACGGGTGTTCCCTCTTATCGCGCCCAGGGCCAGTCGCGCAGCCTTCAGCTGAACCAGAGTTGCGAGTTGAGGGTGTGGGCGGTTAGAGGAGCTATCGCCAACTAACCCATCGGGGCGCGCAGCCATCAGCAGCAACTTACACGCCCGCCGGGCCAATCGGAGAGTATCAGGCGTCGATTGCTTGCGTGGTTGACGGCGCTACAGCACACGCGGCATTGAGTCTATCATCATCGATGCCGTTGGCGCCAGCGAGAAGAAGGTGTTGGTGGCACACGGAGACGCATTCGAGGCCCTCGTCAAAGCGAGACAAGCGATTATTGTGGGCGGGGATATTTTACTTGTTCTGGTGTGACTTGTTGATGACGCCACAGTCGCCGAGTGCATGTGCTGTCGAGGCACAGTCCTGGTAATTAGTGCACAGGCCAAAGCAAGTGTCGGTGTCAATTTTCTCACCTGCCGACAGTGTAGCCGACAGTGTATGTACCTGCAACATTCCCTACGGACAAGGCGCGAAGAACCGAATTGGTTGATTAATGAATGTAGATACTCCGTCCGTACTTGTGTACTGTACGGAGTACACGTCGTGGGGCTCAGCCACCAATAGTGCCACGTGGAGACAAGGAGCAGGGGTCGAGGCAAATGACCAGTGGTCAGCGCCCTCTTGTATGTACAGTACAGTACCTGACTGAGCACACACTCAAGGGGGTCGATTAATATCTAGACAGGTGGCCGACGACCTTTGGCCAGCTGTCGCATTCATGTAGGTGACTCCTCGACCGCCAAAGCAGGCTCATACAACACATCACACCATCATCTCGCATGTACAGTACGATACAATGCGTTCTGCAAGCCAGCAAAAAAACTCCCATTCGCCGCCGCCGGCCACGTGCAGCAGACTCTGCTGTACACTATCACACAGCACCGTCCCACAAGTAATTCCACGAAAAAAAGGCCTCCTGCAGTCAGATATGCACGGGCTCGCCGACGTTGCGCGTGTGCCGGATCGTCGGAAAGGGCAAAGGTGACGAGAACGACACAGGCCAAGGGTTGGAGAGCGGCCGGCTGACGACCTCTGGCCTCGTGCCCCGGCTGCCTCGTCGACTCTTGTCTCAAGGCATCGCTGCTCTTCTCTCGCCATTTAACCGATTCTGCCGGCCGGTGGAACAAGAGAATCTCAGAGTGCCCCGTCACTCGTATTCGTACCTGCTGTCATCTTGTCTTGTCCCGGTATTTCCGACTGCATTGGCCTTTCTGCGTCGCCATTGCTGAAGGATTCCCTCCCACCCATCTCCTCCACTCGGCCACCAACCACAGCCGCATCCTTCCTTCATTACACAGCGTCGAATGTGCTCACCCAAAAAACCTTATCGGCCTCTCGATCGCTGCGAAGGCGACGGGCCCCATTGTCAAGTGACGAGACCTTTTCCCGAAGCCCGGTCAGCTCGACCAAGAGACACGTCAGACGGGCCTTGTCTAAAAAAAACAGGCACCACCCCCTTGTCCCGTTGTCCGAAAGGATTCGCGCTTGTGACAGGAGCGAGTTGTGCCACGACCGAGTGGCAAAGAGGCTTTCCCCTGGGCCTGGGTTGGGATCAGGGCGGCGCGCGGCGGCTACAATGCCTCCTTCTCCCGAGGAGAGGGGCCGCGTGATGATACACGCCAACCAGCTGGTAAGATGGATGGCAACGACGGGTTCCAGATGGCGCGGCACCGCAGGCTGCATAACGCATGCAAAAGCACCCGTCGAGGGAGAGCTTCGGGATTCGACGACTCTGCAGAGTAACCACCCCCGAGCCTGCGGCACGCGTCCCCTGCAAGAAAAAGAGAAGGTGCCATGACGCCCCGAATCGCCTCCACGCCGCAATCCCTCTTCTCTCCTCGTCCCGCCATCTTATGTTGGGCAATGTTGGTCTGAAGCCACTTATTATTATTAGCCCTGCATGGACCTTGGAGGTTCCGCCCGTAAGCCCATCGTCAGCGAGTGAGCCGTCCCGGCATTCGCTGCAGCTTGGCTCCCCCCCCCCCCTCCTCCCAATCAACGCTCGTGAATGCTCCTTTTGCGAGAATTGGTTCAAAGGTGGGGAATCGAGGTTGACCGTGATCGACCTTGCGGGCAGACCCGTCTGGGGGTGAGACGGCGAGTATGCAATGGCGATATCAATGTCTCAACCTCTGTTTAACAAGCTCGCGTCTGTATCGCCTCCTGACACGCACCAAAGCATTCCACGGCTTGATTGTCTTGTCTCGTCTCCTCGAACATGATTAATTGCGACTTGGTCCGCCGTCCCGAGCCGTCAAGCCTGGTCTGCTGACCTGCCTAAGTCAAGTTGCACCACGCTCGTCGTCACCGTCCATCTCTTAGAAGCATCCCCCCGTTGCTCGTCAGACGTTTCGTCATGTGTCTGGCTTCTCATCATCCCTGTGGCTCTCTCCGAGAGACACGTGTATATGCTGCCGCCCCGGTGTACAAATACTGTGTGTGAGAAGTGGTCGTCACATCATGCGAGAAATAGGCCAGTTCGTCACCAATCAAAAGCCTGTTTCGAGGCATCTCACTCGCCCCGACACTTGCCAACAAAGCACTGAATCGCGACACTTGAGCAGGGCACCTTGGGGGCCCAGCGAGTCGCCGTCGGCGTTTACATTGGAAAACCCCGTAGCCTGCGGATCATGCTGGGAAACCAAGCCGTCGATGGGCACCCTTGGTGCGGCAGGCGATATCCCTGCCACGTCGTCCCTCGGCAGACATATCGGAAGTCAAGTGCGGATAGCATGATGTTGTTTCTCCATGGAAATTGCTGGCCAACTCGCTCCGACCTTTTGCTTCATCTCACTAACTTCCAAGGCCCGCATAGCCATTCGCTTCTGCAAACCTTGTGCGTACCTCCAGGCAGCAACGTCGTAGCCCGCGTCCCCTTGCCTCTAGGCGCGCGAAACCGTACGCCACGCCACGGACAGGGAATATGATCGTCTTGAACCCCGGCGGTGCCGAATGCAAGAGGCGAGTTTATACACGACACATGCACACCGTTGAATGAGACCCAGACCGCAACTGCGTGGCAAGTCGCAAACCACCTCATTGTACCGCACATAGGCACGGCGTCCGTACCTCGGCTTACAGCTCTTACGGCACCTCCTCGCCTACGGGCATTTGCGTAGATGAGATCCAATTCTCCATCCTGGCTTGCCCCTGCCCGGCCGACTTGGATCCCCTTGCATCGCTTCTTGCGGGCTGAGCCTTGCCATCTCGCCTTTTGACCACCAGACAGAGGACGCGGCCGTAGATGGCGAAGCCGTCGTACGATACATCCATGGCCATCTTCTTCTTGTCGTCGTCGTCGTCGTCATCTGGCCTCATGACACCGCGTGGACGTTTCGGAGCTGGCTCGTCGGCGTCCGAGTCTATCTCGATTGCCGAGGCTGCGCCGTCGTCGTCAGCGGACTCTCCGTCCTCGCCGCTGATGGCCACGTTGCGTTGACGCTTCCGCCGCGCCCTCGTTTCAGGCAGACGAATGGCCGCGAGGCGAGGGCCCTCGTCATCGCTGTCTTGCTCGCGCAGGACCGGCGCAGCCGTCTCGGCGTCGACGTCGACGGGCACAAGATCCGTTTCGCCAATGAGTCTCGTCGAGTTGGACTGCATCGTTGGCGGCGCCTTTTCGCGAAAGTGCTTGTGCTTGGTGAGCAGCGAATGCCGAGTGCTCGTCTCGGTCAGGAACATGGAGACTTCAAAATCATCTATCGCCGCGATCAACGGGCAGCTTGGCCACGACGCTCGGGGAAAGGCGGACCTTGAACAATGACGTCCTTGATGCCCTTCTTCTTGGAGCTCTTCTTCTTGCCTCTCTCCTTCTCCTCTCGTAGCTTGGGCAGCACCAGTGGACGGATGCTCTCGATGACGCGCGGGAGGATCGGGTCGCGCGGATTCAGCAGCCATGACTGTGCCAGCGCTGGGTTGTCGAGGTAGATGCGGCACTCCAAGACGGAGTATTTTGATATTCTCAGGTAACGGCGTACCGGCGCCATCTCTCGCGATCGATGGATAGGGGCATTCTGCGCCTTGAGAGTTGGGGAACTGTTCGGTCGAGAATGCCGAGCCGGAGTTTGAGTTGGAAATCAGCGGTACTTCGTACCTTGCGTATGACGACTCTGAGCCCCACTACTTTCGTGCTCTCTGCGCGCTCGAATATCCCCAGCTTCGGCTTACAGCTTAAAAATTGTAGCTACAACAACCCACCTCGAGCTGTTCTGCGAGGCCTCAATTTGACCAGCCAACCCTTCGGCATGTGTCCAACGCAAATATGACCAAGTCCTGGAAGGCAACGCTGAGACTGCCTCGCTCGAGCTTCCCGTACGCACAATGACGCGCCGTTGGGACAAGAGCATGGCTGACGCGAGTCCAGAGCCCGGCCGAACCCGAAGCTCCAACAACAGTATCTGCGGCAATGCACCGACGACCTATACCAATGGCAGGCGGCCCATCGGCCCCAAGACGACCAGTTTGTGCTCCACGATGGCCCCCCGTACGCCAATGGGCCGCTGCACATCGGACACGCAATCAACAAGATCCTCAAGGACATGATCCTTCGGCATCAGATCCAGAACGGGAAGCGCGTGGCGTACAGGCCTAGCTGGGATTGCCATGGCCTCCCCATTGAGATGAAGGCTGTGGGGGCAATCCCCGCCAAAGGGTTGAGCCCGGTCAAGATCCGCGAGTCGGCGAGGCGGCTGGCGAGCAAGACAATCACGGAACAGATGAAAGGCTTTCGCTCCTTTGGCATCATGGGAGAGTGGGACAACAAATGGACTACCATGGACCGCGAGTTCGAGATGAGGCAGTTGCGAGTGTTTCAGAAGATGGTTCGCCACGGACTCATCTACCGCAAGCATAAGCCTGTCTACTGGTCGCCCTCGTCGCGAACGGCTCTGGCCGAGGCCGAGCTGGAGTACCGCGATGACCATCTCTCCCACACAGCGTACGTTAGATTTCCCATAGTCTCCGACTGCGGCTTGCTTCCGGGACTTGCCGACTTCAACGAGCGCCTGTACGCCGCTGTATGGACCACGACTCCCTGGACCCTTCCAGCGAACCAGGCGATTGCGGTTCATCACGACTTGCTGTACTCCATCTTGCGTGTGGACGACTACGGCCTACTAGTCGCGTCAAGTCGAATCGAGGCCCTGAGAGATCATCTTCCCCCGTTCGAAGTTGCCGTCGAAGCCATCCCAGGAGCAGACCTCGCCGGACTCGAGTATCGCAACAAATTGCGTGGCAGAGACGCCGCCGCACAGCCTATCGTACATGCGGGTTTCGTGTCCGCCGACTCGGGAACTGGCCTGGTACACATGGCTCCCGGCCACGGCCAGGAGGATTACGAAGTCTGTTCCAGTCTGGGCATCGAAGCTTTTGCCCCCGTAAATGACGAGGGATGCTTCACCAAAGAGGCGTATCCTGACCAGCCCGAGCTCCTGACGTCTGCTCCATCCATCTTACAGGGAGGCAGCCAGGCGGTTCTGGACCTGGTCGGGGATGATGTGCTGGGAACACACAATCTCCGTCACAAGTATCCCTACGACTGGCGTACCAAACAACCGGTAGTTGTCAGGGCCACGGCGCAGTGGTTCGCCGACGTTGGCAGCATCAAGCAGGCCGCTCTCAAGGCCTTGAGCCACGTCCGCTTTGTTCCGGAATCAGGCAGAGTCCGCCTGGAGAGCTTTGTCAAGGGCAGGAGCGAGTGGTGTGTATCTCGTCAACGGCCATGGGGCGTCCCGATTCCGGCTTTGTACGACGCTGATGGGAAAGCGGTGATGACGGAGGAATCCATTGAGCACATCATCTCAGTCATGCGAGAGCGCACATCTGAGGCATGGTTCTCCGACGATGCAGACGATGCCGCGTGGGTAGCCCCTTCGCTAAAAGGATCGTATCGTCGGTGCACAGACACGATGGATGTCTGGTTCGACAGCGGAAGCAGCTGGACGGAAATCAACCGCCAGGTCGACGTGTATCTCGAGGGATCGGACCAGCACCGGGGCTGGTTCCAGTCCAGTCTGCTGACATATGTGGCCGACCAAAAGGCAGACGGCAAAGCCGATGCCGAGATCACCGCGCCTTTTAAGACGCTTATCACGCACGGCTTCACGCTAGACGCCCAGGGCAAGAAGATGTCCAAGTCCCTGGGCAATACGGTGGGCATTGAGGAGGTCATGGACGGCCGCTTGTTACCTTTGGCAAAGAGAAAGGGAGGCAAGGGACTTCAACTGGACGCATTGGGCCCGGACGCCTTGCGCCTTTGGGCGGCGAGCAGCGACTTCACAACCGACATCTTGATCGGGCCCTCGATTCTCCAGCCGATCCACAACGCGCTCATCAAGTATCGAACGATGCTTAAGATGATTGTTGGCTCACTCCATGAATCGAGCCGCCAGGCCGCGCTGACCAAGCTCGATCAGATGGCCATTCTGCAGCTGAGCGACACTATGAAGCAGGTCCGAGAGGCAGTCAACAACTACGAGTTTCACCGGGCTGTGAGCCTGATTAACAAGTGGGTCGCGACGGACCTATCTGCCTTTTACCTGGAGGCTCTGAAGGATCGGCTTTATTGCGACGATGGTGGCGGAGTCCTCGAGCCCATCTTTGTCGGATTCCTGCGGATGCTGGCGCCCATCACGCCGGTACTGGTTGAGGAGGCATGGTCTCATCGACCGTCGTGGATGGCTGATGATGAGTAAGGGGGCCGTTGCTGCTCTGTTGACTTTGTGCTAACAAGATGGGTAGCTCGCTGCAGAACCCCGCAAGACAGCTATACGACAGTCCAGTGATGGATCCAAGCCGCTTGACAGTGGCGCGAAGCAAGCTGCGGGGCGACCTTCCGGCTTTGACCGCCGTGCATGAAGCCGTCAAGGCAGGGCTAGAGGAAGCAAGGGAGGCGAAGGTTCTCGGGAGCTCGCTACAGTGCTCAGTGGCCGTGACTACCGAGGACAGCGAGCTTGCGGCCATACTCGGGTACTACCTGGACGAGTTGGATGCCATGTATGTGGTCTCGCATGTGGAGCTCAATGAGCCCGGTCCCGAAAGGCCCAGCTGGTGCTACACGAGGCAGTTTGCGTGGCAGGGCGCAGCCAGGGGAACGGTGCGTGTGCTTCCTCCCAAGCAGCAAAAGTGCTCGAGATGCTGGCGCTACGCGGCGGAGGAAGAAGAAGGGCTGTGCGACAGGTGTCAGGGAGTGGTTGGCGCGGCGGCTGTAAGATGATTGACTTGGCTGTCCATAACTCCATATACCCTCTCCTTCTCCCTGGAGTCGGAGGCATTGTAGACATTTGGAGAAGAGCTTCGTTGGCGGACGCGCGTTGGTTCATGGAAGACGCTGACGAGCCGGTTTCAACATGGGTGCAACCAATGAGCGAGTTTTGGAGTTGGCTGATAAAATGGTAGCGAGGGTTGGTGGCATGTTTCGAGCCTCGGGAGAGCTGGCAGCGGCACATGCGTGAGAGGCTTGCGCGGCGTTTCATTTGGCATGTGAGTCGCCACCGATGCTCGCGGGCCACGAGGCCGGGACGGTGTGGAGCGGGACAGAGAGGGCGCAGGGAGGTCAAGAGGCGCAGGGATCTTTTGCGTCCGACGGCGGTCGACGACGGCGGTCGACGACGGCGGTCGATGACGATGGCCATGGACGCAGATGGGAGGGATGCCGGCATGGAGACCCAGCACTCCGTAGTGGAAGCCTCGTCAGAGGTCCCAGAGGTGCCCGCTCTCGACTCGTATACCTGGAAGCGCTCCGTGCCGCCGCGCGACAAGTCTCATGCCATCTCATGCCACGCACCCGCAGGGCGGTATGGAGGCGGCTCGAGCCTGGATGCAGTAAGGTGCCGGCTTTCGTGTGAGTTCTCGACGGTCACGGAGTTGGGGGGCGAGGGAGACGGACGCTGGTCTCTTAGTAGCTTACTTTCTGTACGTGCATGAACTAGGTAGGCAGCTAGCGCCTTGGGCTCCCCGGCTTTACCGCCCGGCACATGCTATTGCATATCTGCATCGCCTTCAACCTCCACCCCCATGCGGTTGCGAAACGCTCAACTACGCTTGCTCCCATGCGCATGTATGCCTGCATAATCCGCGCTTCCAATCTTCTTCTGCCCGACGCAAGCTTCCTGCTGCCCGTCATCGCCGCAGAATAAAGTGACCAAGATGCCGTCGCGCTGTCGGCCGTTCCAGCATCACCCCTATTGAGAAGGCCGCCCTCCCCTTTCCGTCGCTCGCCCGCCGCCTCTGCAGCATGCGTCGATCCCGGCACCATGGCGGATCACAGTGTCATCCGCCCGCCCAAGATCCGTGAGGGACGCCTCACGCCTGAAGCTGGCTCCCGGGCAAGCTATGAGACGGCCGAGTCGAGCACCGCCGGCAGCCACCGCGCCCATCACATCCTGGGCCGGCACGTCGTCGACGAGACTCCCCGGCGGAGGCGAGCTCGAAATCGCTCCTCCGGCGGCTTCTTGCTCCGCGACTCGGTGGCCGGAGACCGTCATCCATCTCGCCGCCGCCTGGCACCAGATTCGACTCACCCCAGTCCCCGCGCACCTCGAACCCCCGACTCCATTCCATCTGCTGCTGGACCAGATGACAGCCTTGCCCCGTCTTCGGATGCCGCCTCGAGGCCGAGCACGACATCCCCGCGCTCGCGAGCCAAGTCCTCGGCCCACTCAGACAACTCCGTCGCCGACGGCATCCTCAGGCAGACTTCGCCGCACCAAGACCTCGCCAGACTCGACGTCGACTCGGCGCAGATTGTCAACATGGCCCTCAGCCTGAGCGAGTCGCGCAGGATCGCATCACGAAGGAACATCTCCCGGGGCACCCCACCGCGCCTCGCTCCCGTGCCGGACAGCAGCTCGGCCAGCAACCTGCGACAGCACCTACAACAGCAACGTCGCTCCTCTCGAACCACCAGCCCGAGGCCCAAGCTGGCCACCTCGTCCAGAGTGCCCTCTGGCGTATGGTTGAGTGGCCCTTCGCAGCCCGTCGCCGACCCGACCCACGACAGCCAGTATCGATACCACTTCTCTTCCTCGACATTGGCCAGAGCCCAAAAGGCAAAGGAACACCTGGAGCTCATGGCGGAATACAGACGGCTTCTGGAGACGCTACCCCCGCTGGACCCCGGCTTCCAGCGTCATACCACGGCTAGCCCTCCCACCTCTCCGTCGGGCAGCAAGATGGCCAAGTTCGGCTCGCGTAACAACGTGTCCCTCTCCGCAGGCCGCCAATACAACCCACTGCAGTACATTCGCAACCGCAAGATCCGAGCTCGCGAGCGCAAGGTGATTGATGCAGAGCGCCAAGGCTTTGGAGACGTCGAGAGTGTCAGGACATGGGTCGACAGAGTCTGTCAACAATCATCATCGCTCCCCGCCTTCTCCGACGATGGAGACGGGCCCGCTCTGCCGTCTTTCCCCGGCGCCGACGGGCTGGAAAGCCAGTCGTCATCGGATCCTGCTACTTCGAGGGCTGCCGCGCACAAAAGGCGCCCAAGGGTCGATTGGTTTGTCGAGCCTTGCGATATGGTGGCCGACGCATACTGGCTCGAGCAAGACCATCACAAACATCTCATCGAGGATCGGCACTGGCGCAGAATATTTCCGCCCGCTGCAGACCTGTTTAGACCCATGTCTGGCGACAGCCAAACTCCAGATCATACGATGACACCTCAATCGCGCCAGCCCGAGGGTCCGCCAGACACGAAAGGCCCTGGGATCGCAAAGGCCGGTTCAGACCTCTCGAATAACAGCGCGAGAGACCGCGCTAGGCAGAAGTTCCAGAACATCAAAACATTCCCGCATCGGCACAGTGGCTCTTTACACGGCCATCACCTGCACCATCACGACTTTAGGCGGCTGGGCAAAGACTCGGCCTCGGATCTCTCGGGCAGTGACAACGAGGTCAAGAATGACCTGCGGCGAAGAATGCGGCTCGGACGGAGCGGGACGCTCACCAGCAACACCAACGACCTACTGGAGAAGCAGATGATGGAAATGATTGCCAAGGAAGCCCGTGAGCGGGAGCTTGCAGGAGCTGGCGCACATGACGAGCGAACCAGCTACCCCGCCATCATGTCTCCTGAGATGAAGAATCCTCTGTCTCCGCCTCTCAGTCACTCTCTGAGCAGACCAGGTTCCATGGCCGACACGAGCGACTCGGATCGCAAAGGCGCCTCTGACAAACCCCGGCTAGCATCACCGCATCGACATCAGCGGGGCGCAGAGGTGCCAGAATTGCCGTCGAACCCATCGGAAATGGTCACGTCGCTTGTGGCATCACCGGAGCTTCTGCCTTCGAAATCCAACGTCGCAGAGCCAGGCACCCTTAGCCCTCCATTCTCCCCTACATGGAGCCGCTCGGGATCCCCTACAAGGAACCCGCTCAGCAAGATCAAGAACATCATTCGTGACAAGAGCGGCGACAGTAGCGACTGTGCTCCTCTGACCGATGTGGATCAAGACGTGGACCGTCGAGCACCTGCTCAGGACCCAAACCCACCACCAGAAAAGGTGGGCGTGCCGCATAGGCGCACATCGAGCCCGATAAAGAAACTTTCCTTTGACCGTCCGTCCGAAGGTTGGAAAACGCATCGAAGATCCGGCAGTCTGCTGCAGCGGCTGGATGAACAGGGCGCTGGCTTGCGTGGCATGTTCAAGGGACCTCGCATCGACACCGTCATCAAAGGCGGCGTGTCCAGGCTGAGCGATATTCTCTGGAAGAAGGATGGGTCGGGCGAACCGTCGCTCGAAGTAGACTCAACTGATGAATCAGAAGGCGAGCGGGCGCGCGGGCGGCACAGAACATCGTCGCCGCCATTGCACGGGCAGTCGACGGGGACGCCAGACGAGAGCCGCCGCGGCTCTAAACATTTCGTTGACTCCATGCCCGAGTTCAGCCATGCTGCTGGAGTTCACTCGCACAGCACCGGCGATGGTCACGCAAAAGAAGCGGCGGACGGAGTGACGAGTCAGAGCAGCCGATCGTCACGCTTCGAACTGCTCAAGCCTCCCCTGGTCGGGACCCGGAGTGCCTCGCCTTCCGTTTCTCCTCTTACGCACCGAAAAGCTCGTATCGGCGATTCGGAAGCTTGGGAGTCGGATTCATGGCATGGCAGTGTCGTTGAGGGCGTCCGGAACGCAGATAGGCGTCTCGACGATGCAGCAGAGCCCGAAGCGTCCGATCCGGCCGACCGAAGGCAGAGCCGACACTGGTCGATAGCGGACTTTGGCTACTCCACAGCAAAGACTCAGCTTTCTCGGCGCGAAATTGCCCGGATGAGGGTCCTGATTCTAAGCTCCGGCATCAAGGCCATGGAGATTAGCAGGCGGGCAAACGAGATTTGCGAGCCGTTCAGCAACGAAGCCCTGACGGCGAACCGAGCCTCCATGGAAGCCAACCGCGCCGGCATAGAGTGGGCAGACATCGCCCGGCTCAGCCCGGAGAAGCAGCAGTTGCGCAATCACAAGGCTGCGCTCTGCGAGCTGTATCCGCTCGCGGCCAAGACGCTCGCGTCGGCAATCCAGGCGTCGGGCCAGCGGTGGCAGATCTCGGCGGACAGGTTCACCACTCGGACAAGCCCCGACCTGCACCGGCGCATCGGACAGGTGCGGTCACGCCTCGTCGACGACCTCTCCGAGATGACGCGGAGGGCGGCCAACGATGCCGACGAGACGAGCAGGGACCTGGCGCTCGGCCAGCCGCTCAAGGTCAAGCACGTGACGGACACGATTGACAAGATGCTCCGCCGCCGCCGCCGCCGCCTCCGCTGGGTGCGACGCGCGTTGTGGCTCATGGTTGAGTGGCTGCTCGTCGGGCTCATGTGGTATGTCTGGTTCGTCGTCATGATCCTGCGCGTCGTCCTGGGCCTCGGCAAGGGCGCGTGGAGAAGCGTCAAGTGGCTGCTTTGGATGTAGCGGCTCCCCCGTTGACTCCCGGGTTCTTGACATGTAACCGGTTTTCTTGCACGCTCTCGCCTGTAGGGCATGGCGATCTGTACTCGCGCCGAGGACCGAGAGACGGGGATTTGGATTGCCCGCGTGGCTTGCATGCTTAGTAGCAGTTTGATACCCACGCTTGTTTCTTTTCTTTCATATCTCGTCTATTCGGGTGCGTCAGGGGATGCCTTTATACGTTTTTCCCTGTTTGCTTTTCTTCGATGCGATGCATAGCTTAGGAGCGTCCGCTTTGGCCGGAGAACCACTGGCCTCGTTCTTTGTTCCTCGCTGCATACTTTCTTGTTTGAGCATTCAGAAGACAGGCCGGAGGAATATATTTGATGGTAATGGTATATAGATACTCTAAAAACCCCCATGGGTCGAAACAAAGCCAGTCCCTTCTCAGCCTTTGTTGCTCCTCTATTTGTTCCCCCTGGGGAGGCTTACTCCCGCCTTGTAGGACAGCGCGAATACAGTCTAATCAAACAAGAGATGCGGTTATTAATGAGAAACGGCGTGGCAGGGCTCTAATATGTGCTTCAAGAATGTAGAGCCACAAATTAATCTATTCAATCCTCTTCTTGCCCTCCTCGGCATTCATGTACCTTGCCGCGCTCAGCCCACGCTCGTGCCGCGTGACGAGCGGCCCGATGAGGGCGTCCTTGCGCGCCTTTGAAAAGTGTTCGCCGTAGCCGTCGACGGCAAAGGGTCTGGGGTTGAGGCGGGGCCAGTTCACCTGTGAGGAAGAGCAACGACATGAGCAACGCTGTTGTTGAGAGTGAAACAACAAGAGGGTAGGAGCGGGTGCTTACATAGAGCATGCCGTGGGTCCAGATGAAATGGAAGCACCACGCAGCAACGGCCGTCCAAAACAAGATGAAGAGCCGCATGGGCAGCACCCTCGCGTCCGAGTCGCGCTTGGTAAAGATGCCCACAAGGACGATGAAGAGGCTAAAGGCCAAGACGTAGGGGATGGACTGGATGAGAAGCGGGCGCCTGTCCACGAAGACGAGGCTGGTGCCGATGGTGGACGCGCCCGGTTGGTAGGCCCCCAGGAACAGGTCGTACGAGTCCTGGCGCGGGCCATCCCGGAAGTTGTTGAGAAAGTACCTCGTGAGGCCGATGCGCGCGTCCTGAAGGGCGCCCATCTTGGTCCGCGCCCCGGTGCGCGTCACGTCCGTCTTCATGGCACCTGTTCCGGCGTACGACGAGGACACGACGTCGGCATTGTCGGCCCATATGTTGCGAAATATGTGCTCAAAGGCCGGATCCACGTCGCGGAAGCTGGCCCCGCGCGACATGAGGCCGACGTCTTCAAAGATGCGGTCGAGCATGTGACGCGCAAACATGCTCTGGACGACGTTGGTCCGGTCGAGGCAGTCCATGCAGTTGACGCGCATGACGCTTGTCTGGAGGCCGCGGACGTCGATTCTGCCGTCGATGGCGGCCGGTGTGTCGACGCCGCGGAAGTAGCCCTGGGCGGCAAGGGCATCGCGAAGCTTCTCGACAAGCGCGTACGCCTTGTGCATCTTCATGCCCTTGGTTTCGTTGTGGTAGTCAAAGTAGATGTAGTGCAGCCGGTCAAACTCCCGTCGCTTGGACCCGGGCTGAATGGTGGTAAACTTCTCGTCGGTGAGCTTGTCGGCTTCGCGCCTCTCCTTGGGCCCCGAGACGAGCATCTCGGCCATTTGCTCGTATGACTCTTTTACCCTGCACTCCCGTCCCTTCTGGTTGACGAGGTTGATGAGGTAGTTGTCGCCGTAGAGACGGATTTGCTCGTCAAAGTGCTTCTGCGCAGCCGCCAGGGCCGACTCGGTGCTGCGGACCTGGAGCTTGGGGACGTAGCGCAGGCTGTTGACCTCGGACCAATAGGTCGGGACACTGCCTCGGGTCTGGACATAGGACATGGTCTGCATGTCTTTGCCGGTCGAGGAGCCAAACTTGCCGCTCTGCATGTCGGAGCTGCCGGCATAGCCACCGAGGCCAGTGCTAGTGTCGTTGAGGATGATGATTTGCTCCGTCTCGTTGTAGTTTGCCACGTGGCCGTCCTCATCGACGCCGCGAGTAAAGTATCTCGTCCCACCGCGATAACGCGACCTACGCGAGATCAAGGCGAGGGTTAGTGGGGTGTTGTTGAACTTTGTGGGCCGGATCTCGAGCATGCCGAAGATGCACGGCAGAATGTAGGGGTCGATGCCGGGCTGGGAGCCGGGCTGGCTCCTGGAGCCTCGTCTGCGGAAGTCGATGAGATGGGACTGCAGGTACTTGTTGAAGAAGAAGCGGTCGTCGGCCCTCATCCAGAGCGGGCTGGAGGTGTCGGCTTGGGATTGGCGCTGGAGCGAGTTGGTGAGGTCGACCGAGTAGGAAAAGTACATGGGGCCTTGCTGGAGGAAGGTGGTGAGGAGGTTGATGAAGGTGTCCTCGTCCGGGTCGTGGATCTGGCGCTCGCGCATGGGAAGGATCTCGGCGGCGACGACCTTGTAGACCATGTGGCCCTTAAGACGGCCCATGGGCTGGGCCTTGCTGATGACGACGACATACTTGTCTAGAAGGAGAGAGTCAGCGCTGCATGTTCAGGCGGCGGCCATTTTGGGCCGACCTAGTCTGAGCTGGATGATGCCGATGATGCCAGAGATGCTCGAGACTCTTGTGGCGCGCTTCCCGGCATGCAGGGCGGCGTCGGCGAGATGGACGTCGCCGGTGGGACGGTCGATGAGCAGGGCGGGCGCATCGGGAGACGAGGGTGAGGTGAAGGTATATGCGTCGTTTGTGACCCTCACGTTGATGTCTCGGTAGGGAAGCCTGGAGGCGACGAGAGGGGCCATGGCTGCTGCTGCTTCTGAGCCGATAATCGTAGGTTGCGGCTCGTCGTCGCGGCCATGAAGTGAGGCAGGTCGTCCAAAGTTCCACGTCACCGAGTACAGGTACAGTAGTACCTCGACGAGCTCTTTCTTTGTAGGGCGTCGCAACGGTCCACTGCGACGTCCCTGCAGCCAATCAGCTGGCTAGGAAGCACCGTGCCTGTTCAGGTTATCGATATTATATAAGCTAGGTCTTCAATAAGGCGTTACTGTAAATAAATTGTTCCTTGCTCTGAGGCTTCCCTCCTCCGCGAACATAAGATCGACTCAAGCTCTGTAGGTCGTCTCGGGGCTGGTACCGAGTCCTCGAACGACAAGGCAAAATCTGTCAAGATTGTATGTACCCAGCGTTCGAACCGGAGGGCAACACGAGCTTGGAAGGTATTGACACAGTCACTATGACGGCCTGCGTGAGGTGACGACAGATTTGTACCAACAGCTTGTTAGCGATACCATGACCGAATACATGCATCTGTGTATCTGTGTATCTGTGTATGGTCAACTTCCAAATACCATCTGGCACAGACAATCGCCCACAATTACTCCTATAAGATGCAACATTCTCTAGTCAGTTGAAGGCGAAACTTGAAGCCACAAAGTAGTCTAGATTGAGTGAACGACCGACCTGTCAAGCGTCGATGTTTTCGCGACTCATTCACCCCGTCCACGCACTTAGACTGCCAGTGGGTGAGTGGGCTATGAGGTCATTTGGCTTTGTGGCTTGGTTTGCGTTGAGAGTGACAGGCTGCTGGGCTTCGCAAAGTTTAATAGAGCCGTCGACTGAAAGTGTTATTTTGCATGTATCGCGAGACATTTTCCATCCCAACGGCCAGGTACAAGCGACCTTCACACTTCAGTGTCATGATGATCGCAGGTGCTTTCCCTCCAGCCACTGTAGGTACCTGAAGTCAGGTGCCGCTTCAAGCACTGACGGCCTGTTCAAGGCTCCAACGCACTAGTAACAGAGGCTTAGTTCGGCGTTACGTAGGGGCCTCTGCTTACCTAACACCCCGAACACGTCTCTCGCCTCGAACTCACACCTGCGCCCCCCTCAGTCTCTCTCTTCCCCGAGGCCAAGCCACCACCCAGCCATCAGCAGCTGGCCAACCATAACCAAAACACTGCCAACCACCACCGCCTCTCGAGTCTGACGTGTTGTCTCGATACGTACGTCCGTCATCAGCGTCCATCCGCTCCGCCCACCGATACCATCTTGCTCGTCGACTCTCGCGCAGGCTCAACAAACGGATCCAACTCAGGACTGGTTTCCACCCCTGCGCCTTCGTCGATCGAAACGTCGCTTGCGATAAGCGTCCGGTCCACGCTGGACCCGATTCCGTCCTCGTTGTCAGGTCGCACATCGCTCACCCGCGCACCTTCCCGAACCGCCACCGAGACTCCTCTGCAAACCGCCCATTCGAGCCAGTATGGCAGCCCGAGCACCTGCCGGCGGTCGCGGCATGAGCAACCGCTTCGCACAGTTCAAGCTCGTCCTTCTTGGTACGCCCTAGACTTCCATGCCTGTTACGGACCTTGCACTGACACATGTGATAGGAGAGTCTGCTGTTGGAAAGGTAAACTCGATGCTCGACTGTCCGCGCCTGCGACCTACCGGCTGACGCTATACTCTAGAGCTCAATAGTTCTCCGCTTTGTCAAGGTGCGTTCTGGCGGCCGAGCGAAAGCTATTTTTCATGGCTAATTAAAACCGTCAGGATCAATTCGACTCGTTCCGAGAATCCACCATTGGTGCCGCCTTTCTCACCCAGACCATCTCCCTCGATGAAAACACCACAGTCAAGTTCGAGATTTGGGATACCGCCGGTCAGGAGCGATACAAGTCCCTTGCGCCCATGTATTATCGGAATGCCAACTGCGCCGTTGTTGTCTATGATATTACGCAATCGGTAGGCTCACGTCCGACTTTCCCGTTTCAGGACTGCCCGGACTGATCTTCTTCTAGTCTTCCCTGGACAAAGCCAAGGCATGGGTCAAGGAGCTGCAGCGCCAGGCCAACGAGAACATCATTATTGCGCTCGCCGGCAACAAGCTTGACCTGGTCACCGAGCAGCCCGATAAGCGGGCAATCCCCACAGGCGAAGCCGAGGCTTATGCGCGAGAGGCCGGGCTCCTGTTCTTCGAGACGTCCGCCAAGACGGCCGAGAATGTCCGCGACCTCTTCACGGCCATCGCCAAGAAGCTACCGTTGGACCAGGTTGGGCCCAGGCATGCTCGGCCAGGCCAGCGACCGGGTGTGAGCCTGGCCCCCGAGAACGCAAACACCAACGTGGGCGGACCTTGCAGTTGCTAGACTCGCCGCCGTCGCTTCGGAACAGACGGGTTCCCGGCAATTGTGCCGCCCACGCATTCTACGGAAACGACGGGATGACACTGGGGATATAGACTGACAGAAGTGATTGAGGCTTGGCTCAAGTACGTCGTATGTTTCTCGGAGTCCTGGGTTTGGAGTGCTTGCGGCAGACGCATCTATTGGCTTGTCTTCTCTTGGGTTTTGATACGTAATATCGATTTGTCCGTCTCGAGGGCAGCAGTGCTTGCAGGGGTTTAGAACACTGCATGGGTGCTTCCGTCTGGACGTGCAGTACCTGCTTGACGTTTCCCGGTAGCGTCTCAACAGAGACTTGAGTGTTTTATTCGTCACTGGCATGGGCATGTGAACAGGCGGCTGGCAGCCTTTTGGTATGATGTGCCAGCGCCAAGATCAACGTCTGATGCGCCGATCCAAGGTGCGCGTATTTATTTCGAATAACCCCTTTGGCTGCCCTCCTCGTTCCCTCGTCGCCCAAATTGGTTGAATGTCGAGGTTGATGTCGAGGTTGATTAAGTAGAGTGTGCTGTGTTGGATCGGAGTCTTCCTGGTAGAGCATTGGCGCGGATCCATTGGTGGCGTCACACCCCTCCAACCTCCCCCCGGCTGGGCATCGTGTCAAGCTACCTAGGATTTAGCCGAGTTTTTCCCCCCCGCGCGTTTTTGTCTCGCTGCCGACATCTACAAATCATCTCCCTTCTCCCCCCGTCCTGACAAGCCTCTGTTGCCCATCGGATTCCCCCATGCTGCGATCATCGCTCCGGTCGGCACGGGTGCTGGGCGGCACGCCTATTACGGCTGCTGCCAGCCGCCAATGGCCATCTGCCGCGGCAGCGTCGCGACGAGCTTGCTTGCTGGGTATTGTATGTTTGCCCATGTGCCAGATGCGGCACCACTGGATCAATGCTGACCGAGACGCCTCTAGAGGTCCTTTGCCGACCAGAAGAAGCCCGGCCACGACGCGTCCAAGGCCGCCGTGCTACCCTCTACCGAGACGTCGAGCTCTGAGCGAACCCCGTCGCCCTCCAGCTTCGGCGAGACCAAGTCTCCGCCTGTCGTGAATATCCCTCCGACTCCTCCCACGCCCGAGGAAGCTTCCGTCGGGCGAACTAAATCCCCCACGACGATTGACGATATCGGCGAATCCAGTGTCAATGCTGGCCGGGTGCCTCCTTTGCCTGGCTCCAGGCCACAGCCCACAGCCACAATCGACGATGTCGGCGAGTCCACGGTTCTCCAGGCCAATACACCAAGCCCGCCGCCCCCGCCCCCGCCTAGGACCAAGAGCTTCATGGGCCGGCTGAGAAGCTTTGTCTTTACACTTGTTCTGCTCGGCGCGGTTGGGTTTGGAGGCGGCGTTTGGTACTCTCGAGTCAACGACAATTTCCATGATTTCTTTACCGAGTACGTTCCCTATGGCGAACAGGCTGTCCTGTACTTGGAAGAAATGGAGTTCAAAAAGAAGTTCCCGCACGCCACGGGGCGCGATCCGAGGCCACGCCGCGAGTCCGATCAGCCGGTTAGAATCCCGGCGCAGAGCGGTGCTTCTTGGAGGGTGGCGGACAACGGGGAGCCGGGTGGCCGCCAGTCGAGCGCCTCGGCCGGAACCAGGAGCCTGACAGGCAAGTCGTCGTCAAAGGCTTCGCCCGACGAACCCAGGAGGGCCTCGTCACCGACGCCTCCAGCTGCTGACGTTGAGCCTGCGGCTGCCAAGTCTGCCGAGAGGGCCACTCCCCAGAAATCTGCAAAATCTTCCTCTACAAGCTTCAAGGCCCCTGAAGTCAATGAGCCGTCCAAGTTTCCCCCCCTGCAGCCAATCGACCTCATGTCGCTTCCCGATGCAAAGGAGCCCATTGTCCGGGACCTCGTGCACATGCTCAACGATCTGATACTGGTGATCAACGCCGATGGTGCTCATGGCAAGTACGGAACGACCGTCAACAAGGCCAAGAACGACATCGTCAAGGTCGGGGACAGGCTCAAGGCCATGAGGAAGAGTGTGGAAAAGAAGGCCGCTGGCGAGGTCAAGTCGTCCATCGAGGAGTTCGACAAGGCCGCTACCGAGCTCATCAAGCGCGTCGAGAAGACCATGTTGGCGCAAGAGGTTGAGTGGCGACGCGAATTCGAGCAGGAGATGAAGACGGTGCGCGAGAGCTACGACGAACGAGTCAAGCTTCTCATGGAACGCGAGAAGAAGCTCAACGAGGAAAAGCTCGGCAATCAGCTCCTGGAGCAAGCCCTGGCCCTGAAGAAGGAGTTTGTCCAAGACGTCAAGAACCAGGTTGAGCGGGAGCGGGACGGCCGCTTGGGTAAAGTGGGCGAGTTGTCGTCGGCCGTGTCCGATCTGGAGAAGCTAATGGCCGGGTGGAACGACGTGGTCGACTCCAACCTCAAGACGCAGCAGCTGCATGTGGCCGTCGAAGCGGTCCGTGCCAGTCTCGAGGACGCGCAGCACCCTCGCCCGTTTATCCGGGAGCTCGTCGCCCTCAAGGAGATTGCTACCGACGACCCCGTGGTAGACGCAGCCATTGCCTCTGTCAACCCCGCCGCCTATCAACGGGGCATCGCAACGCCTTCTCAGCTGATCGACCGATTCCGCCGAGTGGCTGGCGAGGTGCGCAAAGCGTCCCTGCTCCCCGAGGATGCCGGCGTGGCCAGCCACGCCTCCAGCTGGGTCCTCAGCCACGTCTTGTTCAAGAAGCAGGGGCTCGCAGAGGGGGGCGATGTGGAGAGCATCCTGACGCGCACGCAGACGTATCTGGAAGAGGGCGACCTGGACGCTGCAGCCCGGGAGATGAATGGGCTGCAGGGGTGGGCAAAGACGCTCAGCAAGGACTGGCTGAGCGAGGTTCGCAAGGTGCTCGAAGTCCAACAGGCGCTCGATGTGAGTATCCGCCCATTCTGCACAGGTTGAGTGCATCGCTAACAACATGTTCCCAGGTCATTGCTACGGAGGCGCGGCTGCAGAGCCTGAGGGTGGACTGAGAGGGAGTTGCTCATTTGTTCTATACAGTGGTGGGAGGATGGAAAGCTCCTTAGAGGACGTCAGCAGACCCGTGTACTGAATAAGCGATAGACACCGGCGGTATCCGTTGCAGTAAATCTCTCCAAGCGCGACTTGCGGTCGTTTGGCCGGGAAGATGCGTCGGCGCGGGGCAACGAAATCGATGCTTTTTAGCCTGACGATGCTGCCAACAGTCACGTCACGTCACATTGGGGCATGATTCGAAAATAATAGTAGTGTAAGAAAAAAGCAAGCGGTGAAAGAAGAGAAGAGAAAGAGGCAGAAGCATATAATAGGAGCAGAAGGAATCGAGTATTTTACCATGTTAAAAGCATCATCTCTCGCAGCCTTGTCACGTTACTCGCCCATGGTCACCAAACTCCGCAATGCCACGCCTCGATGCGCCGTATCGCAGACTCATCATCTCTCGTCTCGAAAGGTCGGATGCAGCCACCGACGAGAGCGACGGCGACATGCTCCATGGCGAGGGCCGTCTGCGGCGGCGGCCAAGCTTTGAGCATGCGCGGTGCACGCGGATACCCCGAGGCTCTCGAGAAGCTGGCAACGCTGCAGTCGAACCGCAGCACGACGCTCCTGTTCGGCGGCGGCGGCGGCGGCAGCCCCGAGCAGCTCAACGCGCGGGCGATTCCCGAGATGGGCGCGTGGCTGCGTCGCGCCGGCTACGGGCCTGCGGACCTCGCGCGCATGCGGCACATTCACGTCGCCGGCACAAAGGGAAAGGGCTCCGTGTGCGCGTTTGCGACGGCCATGCTACTGCGGCGGCGGTGGCGGCACCACGGTGGCGATGGAGGAGGCAGCGTCGGCACGTACACGAGCCCGCACCTGGTGGGACCGCGGGAGCGCATCGCCATTGACGGCGAGCCCATAGGCCAGCAGGCCTTTGCCGACGCCTTCTTCGAGCTGTGGGATCGCTTCGGCGAGGCGGCGCGGCGCGAGGACGGGGTGAGCGCGGCGCAGGCTGAGGGTCCCGAGTCGAAACCCTTCTTCTTCCGCTTCCTGACCATCATGGCGTGGCACGTCTTCCTCGCCCGGGGCGTCGGCGATGTCGTCATGGAGTGCGGCATTGGCGGCGAGTACGACGCGACGAATGTGCTGCCGCCCGAGGCGGTGTCGGCGGCCGTGGTGACGCAGCTGGGCATCGATCACGTCGCCATGCTGGGGGACTCGGCAGGGCAGATTGCGTGGCACAAGGCTGGCATCATGAAGCCGGGCGTCAAGTGCTTCACCGGCTCTTCAGACCACCATCACCGCCAGCAACCCGCCGTCATGCAGGTTCTCAGAGCGCGGGCGGCGGAAAAGGGCGCCAGCCTGGTCGAGGTCGATGACGAGACAGTGCGGCAATGGGGCGGCGTGCCAGGTCTCCTACGCGGCGATTTTCAGAAGAGGAACCAGGCGCTGGCGACGCTGGCGGTGCGCGAGCATCTGGGTTGGGGCGACGTCGTGCCATCACCATCATCATCGTCATCTCTCCTCGCCGCGCTGCGGAGCATCCCCGAGGACATGGTGCAGGGCCTGCGCGAGGCACGGCTCCGCGGCCGGTGCGAGGTGCTCGAGCACGCCGACGTCACCTGGCTCCTCGACGGCGCGCACACGGCCGAAAGCCTGGCCGAGGTCGCGCGCTGGCTCGCCCAGTCACTGCGTCCCCCGGCCGTCGAGCCGATCGTGCTCGTCTTCAACCAGCAGGACAGGGAAGCGGCGCCGCTGCTGGCCGCGCTCGTGGCCGCGGTGCAGCGTGAGACCGGCCGCCAGACGCTCGTCTTTCGCCACGCCCTCTTCACCCGCAACGACCTCGCTCGCCCTCCCGCCGGCGCCGTCGTGGACATGGCTGTGCAGGAAAAAACGGCTGCTGCCATGGTTGGCTTGGTGCCGGGCTGCGATACGGCGTGCGTTGACAACGTCGAGGACGCTGTTGCGCGGGCGAGGGCCTTGGCGGCGCAGCTTGCGGACGAGCACGGCGTGAAGCCCAAGGTGCTGGTGACCGGAAGCCTGCATCTTGTTGGCGCTGCATTGCGAGTGTTGGAGCCCGATAGCTCGTTATAGCTTGAGATGTACACCGTGGATTCGCTTGCCCCTTTCTATGCTTCCCGCTCTCTATGGCCCAAATCACGTACAGCGTTCCTCCTCCTTTCTCCACCAAGCTCTTCCATCCCGTATCCTACAGCGCGTCGGCCTGCTCTAGAATGCCCAGAGCCCCCCCTACCAAGTGCAGGCTCCCCGTCACGTAGGCCAGCACGCTCTCGCCGGCACCCAGCCCCTGGCTGAGATGCCTCGCGTAGCCGAGCGCCTCCTCAATGGTCGGCAGAACGACAACCCGGGCGGCTGGATCCAGGGCGGACCACTTTTCGGCAAACCGGCGCTGCACCGTCATCTTGTCGAGCTCCTCGGGGTCGATTTGGTGGTTGACAAAGTCACGCTTGTAGCCCGTCTCGGCGTAGGTGACGTTTGTGCAAAAGACGACGTGGTCAAAAGACGGCTCGTTTGGTGTGCGCGCGGCGGCCGCGTGGATCGAGGTGAGGAAGTCGACGGCCTCGGAGCGGGTTTGTTGATTGAAAACCATGACTCTGGGACCGGGGCTGTGGAAAGGAGGGCAAGCTTGGTCAGCGGCTGGCTATGGAGGGTCAAGGTTGATCGCAAGACAAAGGAAAACTCACCGGCCGGCCGTCTCTTCGGCGAACCATCGCGAGGACATTTTCAGGCTGTCCGAAGTGTGTGCCCCGTCGACGAACCACGTCACCCCATCCTCGACCTTGACCTCGCAGCGACCCCTGAAAACCGTCTGCTCCAGCCCATCGACAAACTCGCGCGGCAGCGAGGAGCCCGGCGGCGAGACGGCGATGCCCAGCTTCGGCAGCACGGCTTCGGCGAGGGCCACTGCCAGCGTTGCATTCTTCCTCTGGAATCGCGCCTGGGGCCTGACCTTGACACCGTCTAGCCGCGGGTCAATGGGCAGGACGGTGAGATCGGCGCCCCGTTCCTCTGCCCTCTGCCGCAGAACGGCCGCCGCGCCGGGGTCCTGCTCGACGGTAAAGGCAGGACTGCCGCTCTTGATGATGCCCGCTTTATGCCACGCAATCTTGTCCACAGTGTCGCCAAGAACGAAGACGTGGTCAATGCCGAGCGTGCTGATGCCCGACGCGGCGGGCCTTTGCACGAGGTTGGTGGCGTCGTACTCGCCCCCGATGCCAGTCTCGTAGACGGCCACGTCGACGCCCTCCTGCAAGAAGGCGTGCCAGCTGACGAGCGTCAGGTAGCGGCCGTACAGGGGCCTCGTCCCGAGGGGCGCGTCGTCGGGCGCCGCTGTCGAAGACCCCAGGCGCTCCCAGACGTCGAAGAAGTACTTGGCGAAGAGGTCCTCGGAGATGGGCGCCGAGTTGATTCGGATGCGCTCGCGGACGGCGATGAGGTGCGGCGAGATGAAGAGGCCGCTCTTGCGGGGAGTGCCGTGCGCGTGCCGGTACTGGGCGAGGATGGAGTCGACAAATGCGCAGGTGCTGCCTTTGCCCTTTGTGCCGGCGACGTGGATGATGTTGAGGCCATCGATATCCGCCGGCTTTTTTTTTCCCTCGCACGTTAGCCTTCTGAGGAAGAGCAAAGCATAGAGTGAAAAGGCGCACCGTGTACCCGATTCTACTGAGATAGGCTCTCATCTCGCGCATCGAGGCCGCATCAGGCCGGATCCCGGCTTTGCGCCTCGCCTCGATGACGGCATGAGGCGTCTGCAGCGAGTTGAGCGCATCAATGGCATCCTGTCAGAGAGCTCAGCATCATCAGAGTGTATTTTCTATGCACAGGGCAGAGGATCAACTCACATTGTACGACCTGGCCGATGAAGCCATGGCGCGTAGCAGCCGAGTCTGCGGCGGGCCCGAGGCTTTGCGTATGAGAAGAGCTGGGCGCCGCGATATACGTCGCATCAATTCGACTTGTTAGGCGCACCGGCCCGCGCGCGCACGGGTTACTGCGGGCGAGCGGGAGCGAAGAGGGCGAAGTGGTGGATTGACGTGCGTTGTTGGTTGGTTGGTTTATTCTCCGTGACCGGCGCAGTCAGTTTGGGTGACATTGAAAAGGCGTCCCCCCACGTCTTCGGTTCACCACTTCAACCGAAGCCTCGAAAAGACGACTTATACACACACGAGTATGCACAGCACGACTCTCATTTTCCATGTCCTTCTTCAGCTGCTCTCGCCCATGACCTTTATCAGCATCTCCATGTACCAAGTACTGGAAGCGGCCAGCCGCCGGATATCGTCGGCGTCATGACAGCAGATACGCCGCATCGTCTGTACGCTGTAGACCTTGTCTAGTCTTAGCCAACTTCAAAGTCAACCTCTTCCCCGTAGCTTTCCCTGGTCCACCTCTTCATCCCTTCGCTCAGCGCCTCCCCAAAGTCCTTGTCGAAGCTCACTCCGCTCGACGCAAAGGCCACGCGCGTCCGCCAGGTGAGCCAATCCTCGGCCATGACTCCCTCTGGCGCCCGAATTATGCCTGTTGCAATGTCGACCACGGCCTGCTCCCTGCTCGGCCGACGCTCCGAGTCGGTAAAGAAGAGGGTCGCGCCGCACGTGCCGCAGAACGAGCGCAACGCGCCCTCCGAGGACGAGTACGACTTGGCCGTTCCAATGGTGAGCTTGGGGTCAATGGGTGGCTCGCACACGGAAAGGGGCACAAAGGCCCAGCCGACGACGTGAGATCCAGAGGTTAGACGGCAGTCGTCGCAGGCGTCGAAGACGGCCATCCACTTCTTCTTGTCCAGAGGCGAGACAAACTTGGTCACGAATGGATCGTCGAGCACTTGCTTCGTCGGCCGCCTGACGGTAAATGAAACGCCCCCGCAGTGGCATTGGGCACGCAGGCGGTCTTGGCCATCGTCTCCCGTCTCGGCCTCGGATGTCACAAGCGCGGCGCGGGGATCATCGTCTGGCGGGTTCCACGTTTTCACCTCGCGGTCGCCTAATCGAGTCACGATAGATGCCAGTCCACGCCCCTTGGCACTCTTGCTGAAGACGTGATACTTGATCTGGAACTTGTCTGGTCCGTGGTCTTTGAAGATGGATGTGGCCATGGTCCACTGACGCCGGTCAAGGCTCACTCCGCCAATGTGGCAGCCACACATGGAGCAAAAGTCGTAGCTGCAGTCCGCCCCTTTGGCCGTGTACGAGCTCAGCTTGTCCTCGGTCGACTCGCCCACGAACTTGGGCAACAGGCCAACAGGGAGCTGCGTGTGGAAGATGCATGGCGAGCCGGTGGCATAGCGGCACATGCTGCAGTGGCAGAGGTAGGCGGCGAAGGGGAGAGACGAGACGGGGACGTCAAACGTCATGTGGATGGAGCCGCAGAAGCACTTGGCTTCAAGTGTCTGGATGTTTTCAGAGTCTGCCATGGCGCCGGCGGTTCAAGGGTTGGTTCTCCGTCTTTGGGCGATTCGAGGACGCAAGAGGACGGTTCGACTTGTCATCTTTCACTCTCCAGTAGCAGTAGCACTTATCCCTGACAGCCCCTCTTTCGCTTTCGCCCAAGGGCTGACGGCCGAGGCGTCCTAATTTGCGTACCCGCCTGTCGCATCTCGTGTAGCGTCGTCGAATAGGCGCTTCTCCAGCGCGTCAGCTGATGGTCTGGCGGCAATCATTCGAGTGCCCGCTGTATGCAAACAACCCTTAACCGAAGATCAGCCACATGGCCCACAGTACGTGCCTTGACGCCACTCTACGTACCCGGCCCAGGGCTTTTCCCTCCCTGTCACCTTGGTTTTTCAACTTCCCTTCTTCGCAATTCTCATCCGGTCAAGGCTCGGTGAGCTGGCAACTCGATCGACATGGCCGGTGTCAAAGACAGCTTTCTCGACCTGGAGAGGCATCGGCTTCAGCTGGAAGACAACATCAAGCAACTACGCAAGGCCCTCCAGCACTGGCAAACGTGGGACGCCGAGTACGAAGCCCTCAAGGAAGAGGTTGACGCCGCCCCGGAAAGCCCCGACAGCGAGGCGCCAGAGTTGCATCGGATTCACAGCGAGTACGAGGGCGAGCTCCTCCGTGGCAAGGAGCTAGACGACGTGTTCGGACCCCGAGGCTCGCGCTCCAGGGAGCACATTGTCAACCTTTTGCAACGGCGGATAGACTATGTTACCAAAAACGTCGAGAGCTTGCAGAAGCAACTCGAGGCGGTGGAAAACAGGTATGCCGCCGCCACCGTCATCAGTCAGCCCGACGCCACGGACGAAGACAGCGAGCCCTTTACCGAAATCATCGAGAACTTGGACCAAGACGACAATGTTGTCTCGTACCGCTTGAACCGGCCAGGTGATTCGGTGCCCCATGTCCGGGAGGCGCTGGCCAAGGCAGGTGTTGAGGAACTTCCGGGTGGGGAACCCGGCCTTGAACAACAAGCTGTTGAGTCGCTTTCCACGGATTTCCAAGCTCATCCCGCTCAAATGCCGCCAGCTTCTGCCAACGGAACGCAACAGTCTGCACCCGCACCAAAGAAGACAGTCTCGTTTGTGGAAGATGCGGATACAAGCAACGCGACCACACCCGCTCCCCCACCTAATATGTCGCGAAAAGCCAAGCGCATCGAACGCATCATGAAGACGGCAAGGGAACAGGAAAGCATCAGCCAACAGGAACCGGTGATACCGGAAGATGAGGAACCGGAAGACGCCGCGCTGCGGCAGCAAATGCTCAAGTACAGCATGGGCGAAGTTGGCTCAGTGGTTGCTGAGCTCCAACTTGAAGGGGGCGATACTGACGATGGCGAAGACTTCGATTACGGCCATGACGATATTGACGACGAAAGCGACCAAGACGACAATGATGATGATGGGGAGGATCGGTTCGGGCGGTCAACGAGCCGCTTGGTCACTGATGAGTATCGGCAACGCATGCTTGAACTGGAGAAAAGGCTCGGCATAACGTCGCGCTTCACCCAGGATGCTGACAATGAGGATGCGGACTCCGACGCCGAAGACGAAGGCATTGGCCGCATAGTCGTCAAGCATGGCCGAGAAACGCCATCTTCCGCGTCAAAGCCCCAGCCCACGAAGTCGAGCATCAAGGATGGGCAGGGTGATGTCGATGCGAAAAAGGGCGTGCGGTTTGCTCAGGCGCTGGACGTTGCCCCAGACAATGAGCCTACCGTGCCTCCCATGAGCGAGAGAGAAGAGCCCCCCGTTGAACCGCTCGGCGATATTGTTGAGCGGTCAGGCCCTGCCAGTGCTTCTGGACCCGCCACTGAGCCCAGGGCGCCTCGGAGAACATCGCGATTCGCGAAAGCCAGACATGAGACTGCTTCAAGTGGAGACATCCCCAAGGGCCCCTTTGATGTCCCTCGCCGGTTCGCTGACCAGGGAGAACCGGAGCCACCGGCATCGGGCCCCGAGGGGACAACCTTGGCGGATCGACTCGTCGAGAGGGAACCCAGGCCCAATCCTCCACCGCCCGGTGAGCTTGACGATTCTCTGGATCACGACGCTGTGGCCGGTGAATACCAGGCACTGCGCAAAAAGTTCATCCAACGTCAAGGTGGGTTCTTGCAGGAAGACGAGTCGCCCATCCAGGTGTTGGACGAGGCCGAGAATGCGTCTGAACCCGTCAGTCGATTCAAGGCCGCCCGGCTGTCCCGCCAGTAGTGGGACTGCCAATTCAAAAACGCTACGTCCTCGTGACTTTTGGAGAGAATAGTCGGCATAGAATCGATTTGCCTTCCCTCCCTTGATGCTAAGGTCCGTACATTCTGGCAGTCGTGATTGGCGAGTCGCATCGTCTGAGCAATGGGTCTTCTCGTCCGCGTCTCCACCATGACTGCTGACCTGTCCAGCAATTGCCTGTCCAGCAATTGCAAGGCCGTGAAAGCGACATGTGCTCGGAACGCGCTTCATCTGACTACGGTCCATTGGCGGGCTGCAGTATTTTGCTCTGCTTCTCGTTACCGCGCGATTCCAATATCAATCATTGCTGAACAAAGGGCATCTCTGACGCCATGGCCCGCGCACCGCACTTTCTATGGCCTTGGCGTTCGTTGACCCTGTACATTCCTCGGCGGCAGGATAGAGTGCGAAGATTCGAGGCAGCATTTTCAATGTCACTAGACACTGCTTTGGAAAGTCTCTCACCTATGAAGTAGTCGGGCGAATCAATGGTGTCTCCGTCAATCCATTTATGTATGCAGGGCTCATGACTGTTGTTTAGTCGTCACTCACTGCGATCCTCCGTATCCGTAGGCACCGCGGCAATCCACCGTCTGTCGGGTCCTTCATAACCACACCCTACCCTGTACACAACAACTTCAATTCGCGATCCGCGTCACCGCAACCCATGGCTATATGCTGGCTGGCGGAGGACTGGTGAAAGTGAGGATACGGAGAAAGCCTTGGTTTGTGCGTATCGTGGTCAAGTCCACCATCAATCGCAGGTGCAGAGACAGCAGCCTTGTCACCATGGGTTGTAAACCCTCAGCTTGTGGTAATGGCTTGAGTGCGTTGACCCATAAAACCACCAGAGTGGTGCCGCGGATTGTTCCATCGCCTCAGACAGTCCCGGCCGATCAGAAGAAGCTGGATGCTCGAGCCGTGTAATCAAGTGAATACGAAACAAGAACCGGGCCCTTGAAGGCCTTCAAGCTTGTGTTTATCCCAACATTTACGGAAACCCACGACGATATGAGAACAAAATATCTCGGGAGACCAAAAAGTGATTGTACCACAGACACCTGAACAAATTGGTCACACGTAAAATGTGACAAAAAAACGTGGTTCCGCCCGGGCTCGAACCGGGGACCGTCTCGGTGTTAGCGAGAAATCATGACCAACTAGACCACGGAACCAGATGTGATGGTTGTTGTAATTAGAGGAACATAATTTGAATTAGGAACCTGTAACCTGAATAAATGCAGATATGCTGGGTGAAGAAAACGGGATCATGCTCGCACAATGCACGGGTGCCCACGACATCTCACATGGAAAGAGACACTATTGGGGAGGCACATCTCTTACAACGAATACTGTACAGCATCAGAGGCTTGGACGTGAAGATGGCAGCCGGGTATCTCCAAGAGCATCATTTTTCTCCACGCCCAAAGAGCGCGGCTATGCTGTCGAAAAATGTGGCCTGTCCCTCGGCCTTTCGCGCATCCCTCTCTTCTTTTTGCGACTTCCATATCTTCTTCACGTTCGTCGCGACCTCGGCCTTTGCCTCGAAGTCGGCCCTCAGTGCAGCCTCCTCGACCGCGCGCTCGTCCTCCGGCAGCTTCTCCAGGTCCTCCTTCCACCGCTTCGCCAGCTCCCCCGATGGCGTTGCCGCGCTTGCCTTTGCCCCGGGCAGGACGACCTCGAAGACTGGAATCGGCGTCCCGTCCTTTTTTGCCTGCTCCACTGCCGCCTCGTGTTTGAGCATTCGCTGGAACAGCGAGTCGGCGTGCATTTGTATGTCCTCGTCGACCTCGAGGGATCGGCCCATGACGGAGCCGAAGCCCAGGGCCCTGAGGAATCGCTGAGAACGAGTCAGCCAAGAGAAGATGAAGCAGACACCGTGCTCATCAGACTTACCGACTGCATCCCGTAGCACCTCTCGAACCGGCGCACTTGGTATCTGCACATCTGCAATTGGTCCTCCCAGCTGCCGTGCTTCATGCAGTTGACCCATTCCTCCTGCTGCAGCGCACAATTCTCCAGCGCAGCGCGCCCAATTGCCGCCTTGCGGTCCTTGTACCCCTCGAGCACGTTGACGAGCTTGTCATGATCGGTTGCAGACTCCGCCTCGACCTGCGACAGAGGCCGGTAGTTCTTCCACAGGTGGGCGTAGCGGCCGTCTGGGAACAGGCTGGCGGCGGGCACTTGCGGCTGGCCGGCCACGGGGCTCGCTATCTTGGCGTCATCCGTGCGCGGCGCCAGGGGGGCAGGAGGAGGCGATGGCTGCGTTGGCGAGTATTTGACGGGCGACTCTTTTTCGAGAAACTCGCGGAGCTTGGGGTCGAGCTTCTCGAGGGGATCGGCTGACGTGTTGGAGCCAAATACCGACGACCACCAGCCCATTTCGGCCGGGATGCGATACGGCGCAAGGCGCAGAGGGCGGGCGGCGGAGGTATTTCTATTTTATTTTATTTGGATATTCGGAGGCTCTGTCATGGAAGTTGAGATGCGAAGGTGCAGGTTGGGTGTGGGTTGAGCAAGTGCATGGCTCCTGTGGCTCTGACCAATCATGCGGCAGCAGCCAATTACCCGCGAACCCAAGCGTCCTCGCAGGCTTCAATTCCGTACAAGGCTTGACAGGGCAGCCACGCCGACAAAAGGCTTGAGCAGCGTCTTGGTTTGGGCCTTCAAATACCCTCTTTGAAGCATCTCGCTCGGATCAAATTGCGAGGAGTAACAGCATGCACTCTCGGCTTTGGTAATCAACTACTAGGTTGGGTCGCGACACAGACGACGTCGAGGACTCATCCCAAAAAGCCGTCTCACATCATTACATGGGCCAATCCTGCCATATACGTGTATTCGACGTGGTGCTTTTCGTAAACAAGAAATAAATGATGTGATCGAGCACAGCGCTTCTCATTACTCAAAGGGATATTGAATTGCCCTCCCGAGCTACACGGATATGGATTCACTGGTATTCAGACTCGAGTCGAGACAACTGAGGCAAATGGAGCGCCCTGTAGCCAGACGGGAGAATTCAGGATAGGAACACTTGAAATCCGCTACAGTTGAACCTTCTGTCAGAAGAGGCATTGGACATAGCGTGATGTTGCCCAAGAGGAGCATATACCCCCCTCTCAGCCTTGAACCAATTCGACCGCTCCAAGTACAAGAGTCCTCCGTTTTTTGCTCCAAAGGCGTGTATCAAATTGTTTGTTATCCAAGAGTTTGCGGACAGTTTCCCCGTCGTTTTGATGAACTGGCAATCGAGCAGGGAAACTAAAGCCGACCGAGCCGGGAAGCAGGCCGTGGGGTTTCCAGGTAACCGCCATCTGCACCGATCGATAAGAATGCCCAATGGTGGCAATAGACGCTAGCTGACAGCCCCGAAATGTCGTCATTTTTGTTGCATTCATGAATACCTTATTCTAGACTGCAACCACAGCAGAGAATCACTGCCCATCAACTTCCGGTGCCCGACCCTGCAGTGGGAATGTCCACCCCCTTGTTGTTTATCACGCCAAAAATGCCACACGAGAAGCCCGAGTTAGAATTTGCTGAATGTCTTGACCGCCTTGCCAGTTCGGGGCAGCACGCGCAGGACGTTGAATCGGACCTGCCGACAGTTAGTCCCATTCCATTACAACCAACTCCCTGTCACCAGTTGTGGCAAGACGTACAGTCTTGCTCAAGGGCCGGCACTGGCCAACGGTGACCTGGTCACCCTCCTCAACACGGAAGGCGGGGGAGACGTGGGCGGCGAGGTTCTTGTGGCGCTTCTCGTAACGGGAGTACTTGGGGATGAAGTGCAGGTACTCTCTTCGGATAATGACGGTTCGGTGCATCTTGGTGGAGACGACGGTGCCGTTGAGGATACGGCCGCGGATCGACACGAGACCGGTGAAAGGGCACTTCTTGTCTGCAGGGTAGAGAGTCAGCATTTTCCCCGCGCTCCTTCAAATAGCCATGACTGCGTGCGGCGCGATTCCTTGCCCCGTATAGTCGCACGCGCCCAATCTCCCGCTCGTCGAGAAGTCGTCATACGTACCGATGTAGCTGCCCTCAATCGCGGTCTTGGGGGTTCGGAAACCCAGACCGACGTCCTTGTACCATCGTCGACCACCCTTGCCAGGCCTGGAGCTCTTGGGCTTGACCTTGGAGTTCTGGAAGATGTGCGGCTGCTTCTGGAAAGCGCGCTCCGATTGAACGGTGAGTTCGGTCGCCCTGAGCAAGCTGGTTAACTTCGACAGGTCACGCCAATGGTCGCAAAGAAACAGGGCGCGAGAACTGACATCTTGGTTGATCTTGCTCCGGAGAGGTGTCGTGGCAAGAAGGCGTGTCGATGGCTGATGGCAAGGCGTGGAGTTGCTTGGGCGAGAGTGAAGAGGAGGGTCTTCCCACACCATTTTTTTGCACCCACTCGCGCTTTAGGGCTTGCAAAATTCGGATTGGTAGACTTGCCGAATGGACCCGCTGCGTCGGCTGGCTGTCGGGATATGATTGAGCCGTTCCGTGGCGACACCCCTCCCCCCATGCCTGTACGACGTCCCACGTGATCTGCAGCCAGTCCCCCAGGCAGCACTGACATCAGTGGGGCTAGGGATTATTCGGTACGTACCCTGGCTCGCCCCTGGCAAAGTAAACAAACGCGGTCATCGCGAACCTATCAGTTACCCGCCCGCAACGGTTCTTCGTTGATGCCGCCGCCACAACAGCCTCTTGTGCTGCCATCGTCAAAATGCCGTCGTCGGCTGATCGTACCTTGCCACTAGCACGGCGAAGCCGCAAGTCTATCGGCGCGCAACCGGCAGCCCGCGACGCCATGGACAAGGAAAATGCGACAGTTGATGTGGGCAGTTCACTGGCTGCCAGTCGCAAATCTAGGAGCAAGAGTATGGGTCCTGGTGGATTGGACGCCTTGAAGCAGTCCGCTGGGAACAGGCGCGCTGTGAGGAGACCAATGCTCATTATCGGTAGTCACCGCTAACAGCAACACAGTCTCTTGCCGCCCCGGTCAAGCCCCCGCGGTCGATTCTAAAGCCTAGCATCTCCTCGCTCCCCGAGATCCCGCCCCTGAAGAATGGAAATCGAAAGCCCGGCGCTGCAAGCGATGCTCGCGATCCGACCCCAGGCTCGAGCCTGTCGAGCGAAGACTTGCTCGGATCGAAGCTTCCCCTGCGCACAGAGGAGGAACAGCAAGCTGCCGCAAAGGAGAGAGAAGAGCGCGACAGGCGGGATGCTCGTCGAAAGTCACTCGCCAACCGAAGGGTCTCTTTCGCCGCCGAGGCGACACTTCATACCTTCCATGAGGTCGAATACATGCAGGACTCAACCAGCTCGACCGACTCGACCAGGAGAGCCTCGTCCGGTGCCAAGTCCCCAAGCCGAAGCTCTGCTACAGCCACTCGTGAAGAGACGCATCCGTCGCAACCGGAGAACATCCCCCGGTCGCCAGAAGACCAGCGAGAACTTCAACAGCGTCGACGGCGCAGAAGCTCAGGAATCCCGCCCATGAACTTCAGCAACGCACACGATGATACGCTAGCATCAACTGTCTACAGCTCTGATTCTGAGCCTGCGGACGCAGTGGAGGAGATAGCAGAGGACGACGATGAGGCCTCTAGCAGCGACTCTGACGACGGGACCATGATGACCATTGACACTGAAGAGGTGACTGGCACCTCAGTCGCCTCGGATCGGTCAACAGCCACAGCTGAGGACTCCACACTGGATGAAGCTCTTAGGATTGCCGCGCAGAGAGCCGGAGCGGGCAGTCACGAAAATGATGAGGGCGAGGACTCCGACGACGGAGAAGAAGTCATACCGTCGTTTGGCTGGGTGAAAAAGAGCAATCAATCAAGCGACAAGCCTGCGAGCTGTGGAAGCCCAGTCCAACGACAAGCTGAGATCCAACAGGAAGAACAGGATGACGAAACAGAAATGGAAATGGATATTGACGCGGACATGGACATGACCCACGCCGTCGGGCGAATCTTAAAGCCTCCCAGCACCCACGGGACGGATCCTCGCGGAGACATGTCAATGGATGTCACCCAAGCCTTTGGTGCTATCCTGTCACAAAACAGAGCACAAGGTGCCTCCAACGACCAGGAAGAGAACGCGACGGACGAGGCTACAATGGAGTTCACTGCTGTTATTGGTGGGATCCGTAGTAAACTAAACCAAGATCCGGACGACGTGGAGGACCACGAGGACATGTCGATGGAGCTGACCACCATCATCGGGGGCGTGCTCTCCAAGCCTCGGGACTCGCGTGCAGCGGCCAGCCGGCGACAAAGCCTCAGTCGCCTGGCTGAGGCAGATGTGGACGATGCCGCAATGGACATGACTGTCAGTGTCGGCCGAATCATGTCTGCTACCAGCCCAGAAAGCAAGGAGGATGCAAACGCAACCACGGGCATGGACATCACCACTGCCATAGGAGGCATCATCAAGAACGGAGAGATGACTCCGCGAACTCTCAATAAGCGGATCATGGAAGAAGAGGTCGACGGACCAGACAGCCCGAGAAGGGCAATCATTGCGGCAGTGACCCAACAGTCGCCGTCGCGGAGGTCTTCCCGAATCTTGCAGACAACGGAGAAGGCATCATTGGAGAGCCCTGGGCTATCGGCGTTTCAAGGGAAAGGCTTGCGCCGAAGTCTTGGACCGCCGACGCAAACCACACCTCAATCTGGAGCACGATCACGGACGCTGTCGCCTTCCAAGACAAAGACGCCGCAGCGACAGCCGGCTTCTACCAAAAATCCAGAAACGGGGAAACAAAGCCCGAAACCACTGTCAGCTTCGCCGGAGAAGCCTAGTCCAGCGAGCGAAAAGAAAACCCCTTCACCAGCAAAAGCTACTCAACAGAGGGGCTCTTTCTTCAGGCGGAACCCCGAGACAGGCGACAAGACTCCAACAGTTGTGCTGACACCCCCCAAGCGCCGACTCTCTGGGGTTGGTATCGATCGACCCGGTCTGGGATCTCCTCAGGTCGCCGCGCTATGCGACCGACGCGGCTCCATTAGCAAATTGGCGTCCGTTTTCGTCCCTGGAAAGCGAGCAGTTGCTTTTGAGGAGCCAAAGGAAGTAGAAAAGGAGATTGATAGAGAGCGTCGGGATGAAGAGGATAAAGAGAATCGACGCAAGATTCTAGAACGCGAAGCCGATGGTTCGCAGGAAGACAGAGATGCCACCTTCAACCTTCGGGAGATGATCAACAGCCTCAGCCCAAAATGGAAACCGCTCAGAGGAAGGAAGAGTCTCCACATTGGAAGTGCCAAAGGCCTGCTGGGCAAGCGGCCTGCCGAGTTGGAAGGTGATGACGAAGCCGAAGATAACGACGGGGTCAAGAGACTTAAGGGACATCAGAGCAGCCCTGTCAAAAACGTGCGACTGCAGCAACCACCGTCGAATTCCGAGACTACTGGGCGGCTCACGAGATCGGCACGAAGGAGCCCGGAGCAAGCTGTCAGGACTTGTACGCCATCGTTTTCCTCACCGCTTAAAAACCAGCCAGCCGCGACGTCCCAGAATCAGGGACGCTTCAAGGATGTCGGAGACAGCCCGAGTGTGCACGAAGTCAACTTTCATGATTTAAGCGTCAAGGATGACGCGGAACTTGAGCGTGAGGTCGACGAGGACAAGATCCACCTCCAGGACTTTCTAAACATGACTTCGATTCGCTTCATGGAACTGACAACCACTAAGCGCCGCCACACGATTGCTCCTGGAACTCGAGAGGACGGAAGCGCAGCCGACGGACAGGATGACCTTTCTCTGGAGTGCTGCGTGGTCGCGGGTGCCTGCACCGTCCCATTGCTGGAGCTATATCAACATTCGTGCCGGGAGCTCAAGC
Source organism: Hirsutella rhossiliensis (assembly GCF_020360975.1). Classification (NCBI taxonomy): domain Eukaryota; kingdom Fungi; phylum Ascomycota; class Sordariomycetes; order Hypocreales; family Ophiocordycipitaceae; genus Hirsutella; species Hirsutella rhossiliensis. Next base: position 2,809,363 of record NW_025408672.1, read on the forward strand.
AATACATTTCCGAAGGACGACGCATGGTTAAGGAGATTGAAAATGAGACGTTTGAAGAAAACCCGCCTCTCTTCCGCGAGTACATGTCGGCCACGCCAGAGGTCAAGGCACTCATGGACAATCAGTTCAAAAATGTCAAGACTCACGCCAGGCTCCTAAGCAAGGCCATGTGGTACGAGTGGAGGATGAAACTACAAGACGGCCTCAAAGAAGGACTCGTGAATATCGCCGAGGGGATGGAGAGCGACTCGAAGCTTCTGCAGGAGCAGCAAGATTTGCTGACTTCAGTTTTGCCCGCCCTCGCGGCGCGTTACGAGTCCCTCCAAGAAGAAGAGGGCAATCTGCAGGCGGTTGCTCGAGAAATGGCCGACTGCGACCCGGCTGAGCTTGAATCGGCTCGGCAGGAGCTGGAAGCCCTGGAAGAGGACGTTGCCATCAAGAAGCAGCAGATTGCCGAGCTCCGACAGCACTTTGAGACTTCGGCCGCAGAGGTGGAGGACCTGTCGCTGAAGAAGACGAAGTGCATGGAAGAGATGAACAAGTCGGAGAAAATCAGAGAAAAGTATCGTGGCTGGACAAGCAGAGAGGTCAATGCTCTGAAAGGTATGTCGACCATTGGAGTTGCCGCCCAGAACTGACGGCTGACAACTGGCACAGCTCGCGTAGAAGCCATCGAAAAGCAGCATGGCTGGGCAGTCACAGGGCTCTCCGGGTCAAACCTTTCCATGACGTACAAGCGGGACATTGAACTTGTCGTCGACATTGCTTCGATGCAGCCCGGTGGGCCGAATTCGCCCATGGATCTCTGGTACATTGCCGATGCTAGAGAAAACGACCCCGTGCCGAGGACGACGGAAAAGGAAATCTGGCTGCAGTCTATGCGCCATCATGCCCGGGCGCTGCAACAGAGCGGAGCCAAGATGTCTGACCTCATTGGCGAGGTTCAGGCTGGATGGGACAAGGCCTTGCTGGTGTCGTCGCAAATCAGCCGCATCAACGTCGTGTTCCCAACCACTGTTGCCAAGACATCCGACTCGAGCATTTCGGTGACAAGCTCGCTGCTCCTGGTGCCTTTGCGAACAAAAGTCGAGGTCAGGCTTCTGCTCCGGAGCTGCAGTGGCCAGGCCGGGATTGATGTGGGCATCTCGGCCGAGGCCAAGGTTGTGTACGGAGAGCACTTCAACGTGGGCAAGATTGAAGACTTTCTGCTCACGAGGATCGGCAACACGGTCAAGAAGGAAAAGAGCGAGGATTGGAGTGACGTGTTTGTGGAGCTACGGCGGAGACTGATTGCCAGGGGGAAGAAGTGACGGCTGGCGGATTGCTTGATGCAGTGACGATTGACGACGGGCTTGGGGAGTCGGTAACTGGTCTTTGCTAGTGAGGCGTAGGGATTTGAATGAGCGAGCGTGCATGGGCAGGGAGAACAGCTGGAGGTGTGAATACCAAGTCGGTTGGCCTCGCTTGACGCGTTTGATTTTCAACAACAATGGGTTGAGAATGGCGGTGCCTCGGTCGTCTTGCTATTCAAACAAGCCACCAGAGACGAATTGAATTCCGCGCCTGGATGGAGAGGGCTGCAATTCGCGCCTCGAGTGCAAGCACCAGGCCATTGCTCGTGTCGTTCGCAGCCCGCCTGCACTGCCCCTGCAACCGGCAGAACCCTGATAGGCTGGCAACTAACTGTACAGTGAATAGTGAATCACTGTAAAAGAGGAACAGGGTGTTTTTGCTGTTCAGGAAATGCAGGCAGCCGGTAACAAAGTCACTCGGGCCCGGCCTGCGACTCTTTGACCAGCAAAGGAGCCCGGCGTTTCCTCGAAAGAACCTTCGACAATGACGAAAGTCACCTGCATATCCTTGTCTGGGCCGCGTTGGACTTCTTTGAAGCACGGCGTAGTGCCGTCGACGTATATAGCTCGCCGTGACCCCCCGAGAGGCTGGACTGCTCTCGAGGAGAGGTCACCACGTAGGATAGCTGGGTTTGAATTTCAACTCTATGAATATCGCCCCCCCCCGAATCCACCCGGGTGGCAGTTTCAGAATGGGTGCCAGGCCTTCTGAACAGCAACAGGCCCTGCCGCCTGCCCGTGGTGGCTGGGGCGCGGTGCCGGCGCCCCCTGAACAGTTGCCAGTTGCCAGATGGCTCATTTCCCCGGGGCAACGGGCAGCTGTCAGTGAATCATGGCAGCTGCTCCTCTGGTCTATAAAGGGAAGCCCTGATTGCGTCGCACAGAAAAAATCTCTTTCTCCTTCTTCATCCTCTCACCATCGCGCAGTTGAGACGATTGATCGCGGCATCAGCACACGCACACACATACACGCACGCCTTCACACACTCTCACACACACGCTCTCTCACACACACTCTCCCTCTCTCACCCTCTCCTCCATCATCCGACCTCAGGATGATGCTCTGCGACCTCGGCTCCGGCGGCCTCTGCGGGCTCCTTGTCTGCATGCTGTGCGAGGTCTTCCTCGCCCTCACCTCCCCCCTCCTCGACATCGCTCGCCGGACATGCGAGCTCCTCCTCCTCGGTGCCGGGTGGTTCCTCACTGCCACCCGTCTCGGCACCTACATCCTCCTGTGCCTCCATCTCTCGTTCGTGTCCCCGAGCCTTGGCTGGTTCCTCATGACGGTCTTCTGGTTCGGCGAAGCTGTCACCAAGGCCGGGGCGAGGGGGCCCGACGTCGGGTTCATCCTGGCGGAGATTTGGATGGCTTTCACCATGCTCGCTCTCTTCGACCTCTGTGTTTCGGAAACCCCGGCCATGGCACGTTGGGTCATCCAGTTGCTCACTCGACAATTTCACCAAGCACTGGACGCTGACATCTCGTTGCCCGACAATCTCATCCGGTGCTACATGCCTTCCGGCATCGGGTCGCCTGGCGACCTTTACTACCGCAGCCTCCTTTGCGGTGGTACCATGGAAGAGCATGCAGCTCCGAAACACGAGCAAGACGCCCTTCGCGATTATGGTTATCTGAGGGTGAACGATACCTGGATTCGCGACGTCTTGAAGAGGAGACAGCATGGACGCAAGATGGCCCAACTCGGTGCCCCCCTGTCCCCATTTTCTCTGCCCACGGTTCGCCGTCGCGCCTTTGGACCGACCACGAACCTGGATACCCCCGTGCAGCATCCCCAGACGGTGCCTCTCGACTACGACAACCCCATCGAGCGGTCTGGGGCCCATCAAGGGCTGTTCCCGATGCCCTTGGACAAGCAGCTGCACGACAGAGAAGAACGGGACGAGTCGACGGCAGGGGCCATTAGCCCCATCCGAGACCCAGAGGACGGTTCCGAGTCCTCTGGTGAGGATCAATGCCCTGCCGTCGGCTTCACGGCCACATTTGAAAATCCGGACAGCTCCCCAGAGCTGAGAGATGGTAGTGGCCGGGGGGAGATGACGGCCGGTGAGGAACCCGACGGCTCGCGAGGGCCTGAAGGTGAAGCCGGCCGGGGATCGATAATGGACGCCCAGCTGGACGGCTCGCAAGGGTCGGACGGGGAAGGCGGCCCGGTCCCCGTCATCACCGCCCAGGAACCCGGCGACGGCTCGCAAGAGCCTGAGGGAGACGGCGGTCAAACACCGAGTTTCGCCGCATCGGGCCCCGAGACCCTGCTGGAGGGGTGGAAGGGTGACGAGATGCGGCGAGGCCCTCTTGCCGCCGTGGGGTCGAACGGTGAGGAGTTCGACGCCCGCGGCACTTACAACGACCGGCCGCCCGTGGGACTGGGGAAGTCCACCGCCGCCGGCGTTGCAGATGACGCACCCGCCGCTGCCCGGAAAGGCAGCATGCTCGACTGCGGAGCGGCCCAAGACCCAGAGCCGGTCTCTGGTGAGGGCTTCACCCCGTTTTTGGGCGCCACCCTTGCGCCCGAGGCCTCTATTGGGGCCGAGGGCCATGTGGTGACGCCCACATGCCATGTTGGGGACCCTGGACTGGAGGCGTCTGACCGCCTCCTCGTGTGGGGGCCCCATCCATCTGGCGAGGCTACGTTGGTGCTTGAAGACTCCATGGAGTGGGAGAGCACTGGCCGGCCGATCGTGGTGCAGGCAGCGGCGGATCTTTCGGGGTCTGTCGTGGTCGACCACGGATCGCCGATGGAGCTCGACACGGCCGAGGAACCAACCGACTTTCGCGGGTCGTTTGGGGAGGTCGCCGGTGGCCTGGTGGACGACTCCGAGAACTCTATGGAGTGGGAGGAGACGTTCGCCGTGGTCATCGGAGGAACCGCGGTGGCGAAGGAGATCGAATCCGGGCTCGTCGACTCTCTCCAACGCCGGTCTCTCTTTGGCGAGACAACCGCGGGCTCCGAGCACATGGCCGCAGTCGAAGCGGCGGGTCGTGCTGGCGCAGTCTTGGAAGTGTTAATTCACGAAACCGCTGGCCAGCTTTCGAGAATGACCATCTCGGACCCCGAGGCACTCTTGGAAGACGGAGACATGTCGGACGCGGCCGTCCAGCAGGCCGTGCCGGAAGTCGACGTTGAAACCGGTGCCCAGAACTCGATGGTGGCGGTGGACGACACCCATCAGGTGCCTTCGTTCACGACCCTGATGGAGGATGCTCAATTCTTCGACGACATTGCGTACAGCTTTCCTCGCGCAGTCGTCGACGCGTCTAACGTCGCCGCCACCATCGCCCCAGCTCCCCCCCTTGAGGCCACCCCCGACCTGGCGTGGGATTCGCTGGTCGATCCCATGTCGGTCCTTTCCGCCCAGGAGTGGGCGGAGCTGGAGGCAGAGTTCGGGCTGAATGCCCCCGACTCCTCGGCTTCGGCTGGGGAGGTCCTCAGTGCACCCGTGTCAGCCCAGGGTAGGGTACGTGTGGTGCCTGAGGCGGGGCCTCAGTCCAGTGCCGAGATGGTCCTCGCCCCCGAGGTTGGCCAGGAGAGGGCCTTCCTCGAGATTCAGGCACAGGAGGACGGGGAGGCGGTACAGCACCGCCAGGAGGTGATGGAGGGCATCGCGGAGCCCCCATCATCTTCGGAGCGACAAGCCACAGAGCCGGCGCCAGTTCCCGAGGCCCCTCTGCCCGCGCTCCCCCCGTCCTCCGTAGTCAGTGTGCCGAAACCTGAGACGCCCGCATACGAGCGTCCCCGGCGATACAGCTTCGACACCGACTTGGAGCTTCCTCGAAAGGGCGATAACGAGGACGCTTCCAAGGAGGAGGTCATGTTGGACGATGCCGAGACCGTAACGGCTCGTCCCAAGCTGGTCGCAAGGGGCCCTTGTGTGGCAAAGGAGGCGGCCAACCAGCTGCGGCAGGACGACGCAGGCAAACCCAAGGCCGTCAATGCGAGGGACGAGAAGGACGATGAGCCGGGCTAGGGTCCCGGCTCGCGTCCGATCGCTCCCGAGCGGCGACGCGAGCCTTCCAGCGTCGAGACTGCCGGTGGCCAGGCCGTCACGTCTCAGAAGCGGGTTGACGGTGTTCACCCGACTCTCCCGGATTCGAAGATGCAAGGCACCGATCCGCAGCCGGCCGGGCAGACCGATCGACATGTTGCCCCCATTAACATGGGCGGAGGCCTGCTTATCCCAGGCGGCAACATCACACGCCCGGCCGCTGCCTCGACAACTCCCGCTCCGGCTCCGACAACCCCCCACCGACTGACGGGTCGCGCCCAAGATCCCCAGTCGGCCGAGGAGAAGGAGCGGATGAAGCTCGAGAAGCTTCAGAGGCGGGCGAAAGCGCTGCAGAATCGGAAGCCCAGCATCTTCCACACTCCGAAAAGGAACACCGCCCCTTAGACCGCCTACGGCACCCGCGCCGCGGGGTCTGCGGAGAGAGATCGCCAACTTAGATCTGCGCAGACCCTGCAGGACTTGAATGCCACGGAGAGCCGGGCCAGTGGACGGGGGTCCGACTCGTCAAACTACGGGCCCTAGACCCTCATGATCGTTCCTGGCTCGGCCCTCCGAGGTAGGCTGCCGTCGAAGGGGGACGAATGAGAGGAGGATGGTCGCCTTGGTGTGGTCAGAGACTGCTGGTCGGTCTCGGAGTCTGGGGCGGAGACGGGCACCCTCTCAGACTCTCAAGCCTCACCAGGAGGTCGCTTCCTCTCGAGAAAGAGGAGGAAATTGGGGGTCGAGCAACATGTTGGAACACCTTGTACGGATGCCATGCCACGGATCTCGGTTCGGATTACTTGTCAAGAGGAAAGGCTGTCGGAGTCCATTTCTTTCTCATTCGACGGACACAGCTACGAGCCTACGACTTTCCTTTTTCCCCTGGGCGACGAGCGGTCGGTTGGTCTCAATCTCACCACACACTCCACGACCACGACCTCGACCTCAGTCGACATCATCTCGCGTCCTCGGCCAGATCCGGTGGGCCTTTTCTTTCTTTGGCTCCGAAATCACGACAAGGCATCCTGGACCACATGCCCCCCTGGAACAGCTCTCACTAGGGAACACGCATCTTCCCGCTTGAGAGATGGTATCTACGTTTCCGGATTTGCTTCGAGGTAAGGAGCTCCTTTGTTTGATATTCGCCCAAACCACTCAAGGACAGGATGTGCTAACATATTTGGTCCCCAGTGCCGTATCAACAGCCCTCTCATCTGAGGAGCCTGGCGAAAATCTTCCCGCTGGATCTCCTTCGACACGCCGTGCCAGGGCCGAAATCGATTCAAAGGCCAGTTGGCTCCAGAGAATTGCTCTGGCCTTAGAGCCCGCCCATTGGAGGTTGGAGTCCGGGAACCGCAAGAAAAACCCACACCTTCCACCGTTCTCTAGGGTTCCAACCACACGGCCGTCGAACACCGCGTAGCTCATTCTCAAAGAGCTGGAGCGGTTGCGTCCAGCGGCGGCTGCGCCTCTCGAAGCACCAGAAACCGGAAATGATGACCTCGGGTCTCGAAATGTCCATCTCGGTGCTCTGACTCCAGAACTTGTCAGAGCATTGCGCCATTCCTGAGGAGGCCTCAGCACAGCCGCTATATCCTGCTGTCCTCTTTCGAAGCCCTCACAGAATCATTCTGGAGGGATGGCGCGGCAAGATTCCTCACAATCTATGCCAACTGAGGTGGACATCATTCGATCATCACAGAAACGGCCAGAGCATCGCGCCACTTCTGAGGGGGCCTCATCAGCCATTACTACCTGTACGGCTGGCCTCCTCACGCTTTGCAGCCGATTTTCTGTGGACCGAGCCCTGAGGTGCCATCGATGAACCTCGCTGCCTCGTCTTCACCCTCCAAGACAGGCGACTCCGGGATTCTTCAAAGGGAGCCCACGCGCTTCACTTACTCCCTTTGCCGGTAGCCCAAAGTCTTCGCCTGTGGGCATCGCCCATCGAGAACGTCATCCCCTCTGGATGACTCGTCACCTCGACTATTACATTGCACGGTGACTTCTCGGTTCATGGCTCCTACAACAGCCAAGGGTGAATGCTGCGCTCTCCAGCCAGCTGTGCTCATACCGCAGCTATCCATGGGCTACCAGCACCGGATGCGAGGTTCATCAGGCGCAAATTCGCCAGTACATTCACCTCTTCAGTTGGCCAGCAAACTGCCAGCACTGACGTCCTACATCCAGAAAAGACACCAACGATTTCACTCATCAAGTTGGTCGACCAGAGCTCAATCTTCAACACGGGCTCGGGACAAACCCTTTACTCTTAGTCCCACGAGCCACAGCTCACTGGTCGCCCGCCTGACAGTGTCTCCGGTCTGCAAATCGGATTCAGACTACCTCCTCCAAAGGAGGCCTGTTGGGCGGTGGTCTTTTCATCAGATACCGACATCCAGGACGCGGTGCCCAGGTGGCTCTCTGCTCCCCAGAGACGCCTGTGCCGGCAGACTGAGCGATTCAAGCGCGCTGGGTCGCAAAAGTCTGACAACCTCAGACGACCAGGAGCGTCAATCGCCAGGAAGCGAGGCCTGACCTTGAGTAGCTCAGATGCGGAGCTGCTCTTGGCTGATGCACAATCGCACATCGTGAGCCTTGTCACTTTCGCCCTTTGAAAAACCCTCAAACTCTTAGGGTGAACAACTGGGCAAACAGGCTACGTCTGCGCGCGGAAAGCATCATTGCTCCCGCCCTCGTCTACAAACCGCGATCGCTCGACTGTCGGGACACGAGAACAGCAAACTCTTCGAAACCCAGAAAAGGAGAGACCAGTTTTCCGGCAGCCGAGCGAGACGGGATGAGGTAGTCGGGGCCGAGATCGATGTACTTGGCCTCGACGAGAGCCCTGCGGCAACTTTCTTGAAGACGAAGCCCAGGGCTCCAGAACAACTTGTGGAACCCGGTCGTTGCGGACGAGTGCCATCATATCAAGACACTCGTCACGTCAAACAACAAGTTCATGGACCAACGGACCGGGAGACACTTTTGTTCGTCTCGGAAACAACGATGACAACTCACATCGAAGACGTTCTTGGCATCTGGGGAGCACGGCTTACGAAGAGCAATCAATCAAAGCCGCCGGAGATTGCCGATGAACGCTGTCCGAGAAGGGAGCCAGACATGAGGAGCCTCTTCCAATCTTTTCACAAGAGGACCTCATCTGGCTCCTGCCAGCAAGGAAAGAAAGAGGTGGGAAACATGGGAAGAATTGGAAAGAGTGGGAGGAAATGGGAGGTTGGATGGGAAATTTGGAATGGAAAATGGGAAACAAAAAAAGGGGGGGGGGGAGGTAAAAAGAAACCTCGGTCGCCCACACCAAAGGGACACTATCATCACGATCACAAGCACAACGAAGAACCAAAGGGCGAAACCAAAAAAGACCCAAGAAACAATCCGTCAGAAGAAAACTAAAGACGACAAAAACGAAGACGAAGTCGGGCCGCAAGAAAACGAAAAAAACAAAGCGACCAATCTCTTCAACGGCACAGAGCGCACCTCAAACGAAGCGCCTCGGCCTTTTCTCCTCGCGGCAGACAACACAAGCCTGGAAATGGGCAACTCATGCCCGGCTTAAGACAAAACCTACAACAACCAGCCAGTTCAACAGCCAAAGCAAGAAAGAATGCTGAGCACACCTCGAAAAGAAAAAAGAAAAAAAGGAGGCTCAAGGCACACACAAAAAAGTTGCCGAAAACATCAGCAAAACTCACACTCACCACGATCATGAGTTTTGCTACCTCTGGCTGAGAATCTGGGCTGCCGCGAGATGCTTGTCTGGCCCCCAAGGAAGGAAAAAAGCAGTGAAGCTCGTGCGAGGCTTACCGGGCAACACTTCTACAGACTCGGAAGCCGGAAAAAAAGGAGCACGGCACTCACTCGCTCTCTCAAAAAGAAGAGAGAAAGGAAAAGGGAAAGAAGTGGGAAGGAAAAGGGAAAGGAATGGGAAAAAACAACCACGAACAAAACGATGTCGACATTCTCGGCATCGAGGCCATGGTTTGCGCAGGCATCACGGCGTGGGCAAGCATAGTTGCCGAAATGCAAACAGCGTCTGCGTCATGCCTCGAGATGCTCAACTTGTCACCTCGCATCCGCGCTCTGGAGACTCCGTCTGCGTCAACCAAAAAAGAAACCAACAACAGCAGACTCCTCCTCAGCAGCCATGGCCTCCCTCCCTCCACGCAGCAAGCGGCACAAACCGCCGCCCTCGTGTGCGAGGCTCTCGCCTCTCCAAGCGTACGGACAGAGCGGTCGACTCATTGCCGAAATCCCAGGCCTCTGCAGCAACACATACGCTCTGCAGAGGGAACAAGCCCTGCCACGAAAAAAGAATCGGGTGCGGCCCTGGGAGAGGCGAGAAGCAGAGGACACACCACAAGAGCCTCGTGCTTCCGACTTTGCTACGCAGAAAATTAAAAAAAAACACGCCAGGAGGAGAAGGAGGAGAGGGAGGGAGGGAAGTCTAGGTCTCTGCCTGGAGCGCAAATGAACTCCTTGACCTTGCAAAAACAGCCTTCTTTGAAAACAAGATTGGCACGCCGAAATAACCGGCACTCAAAGCACCACAAAGGCACACCGAATGCCTCTTCACATGTCCGCCGGAGTCAAAGCATAAAATGCTCGGCCCAGCACGCGATGCAGCGAATGCTCATCCACACCGAGCAGCATCGAAAGGACAAAAACAAAAAAAAAACAGACAAACAAAGCAAACACAAGACGAAGAAAGGGAAGGGAAAGGGAAGGGGAAGGAAGGGGGAGAAAGTGGGAGGAGGAAAGGGATGAAAGGGGGGAAGGTGGACGGGGAAGGGGGAAGTGAGAAAGAGGCGGTCTTGAGGCACATTCCCAATGGGAATGAGTCCTGCCCGTCTTTTGCCCGAACTCGGGCTGCACGCAAGGCACGTTCTCCCCGACCCTTTGACGCAAACATGCGAGCAAGACCACTAACAGTTTGAAATGTCTAGGCAACGTCGTCGACGGGGCCTCGGGGGCTGGCAGGGTAAGAGATGCTAACCGGCCCCGCAGCCATCTGCCAGCCCACCGGGGTCCTATTCCCAATGCAAGTTACCAATCCGGATGAAAGGTGGCATGTACACGAGGTCGTTGGGAAACCAGGGAGGGATGATGGGCGCGGGAGGTGGAGGAGCCAGAAGAGCAGGTTGCATTCCGGTGATGAGCGAGAGCGAAGAGAAAATGAAGGAAGAGCATGTAAATGGCCCTCGGGGTTTCTTTGTGAAATGGCGGAGCCTTGGGAGGGGGGCAGAAATTGGATGGCGGCACGAGAAGAGGATGACGAACACCAGCGGGACCTTAGATTTTCTTGTATGACAGACAATTCGAGGCAGAGACAGCAGGAGAAAACAAAAATCAAAGTGTGTACACAAAAACGCAGACTCTAACGGGCCCCATCAGAGACAGGCTCGGGCCTTGTCACATTTGAAATGCCTTCTTCATTCATGTCACGTTCTATGTTTGACTTTTGTCCAGCCGTTTGACCCTGCTCGTGGCGCTGCCTTGCCGTCTCCATCCTTGGACCCATCGACAACGCCAGACTTGCCCTTTGCTCCTCCGCCCGCGTCGTTGGGAACCTCATCCACCCTCCAGGCGTCATCGTCGAGGACCTCCCAGTCGGCAGCATGGGCATCGCCGAGAAGCTTCTTCTTGAGCCGGTCGGCAAGCTTCATGGGGCTGGGAAGCTTGAACCTTCGGATAAATTCGGTGCCTTCGACGCCGCCGAGGTAGTAGTACATGGAGCCGTGGGAGTATCGACCGATCCAGTTGTCGGCAGCTTCGTCTTGCGTCAAGTCTCTCCTGCCGACGGCCTTGACAGAGAGATTAGTGTAGCCCTGCATCTGTGCGCCGAGGAGCAGGTTGTACAGGTTTCGACCCATGTGACACATGTCCTCGAACGATCCCTTGTCGCCAATAGAAACGCCCTGGGTGCTGCAGAGCCAGGCAATGTCGTACGCTAACAAGGTTACCCCTTCCAGGAAGAAGGAATACGTCGCGGGATCTTCCTTGGATAACTGAGGCAATGGTTTGTCGACAAAGAGAGGACGGGGCCGGGGGACGTGGTGGGAGTCGGGATCATGGGTTTGCAAGGACGGCGTTATGTTGGAGCCATTGGGAAATGCGACGGGCCCATGCTGATATGAGCCAGCCAGGTTGAAGATGGTTGGCTGGGGAAAATCGCGATGAGGGAGGGTGATTTCTGCTGGGAGGCGGATGGCGAGGTAATGAGAGACGAGCATGAGAATGTGCGCCACATGTGCCAGGGATGTAGAGATGGCTTCGGGGGAGAGGACTGTAGGGGCTGAGGTTAGAGACGGCACGCAAAGCATCTGAGATGGGAGAGGCAAAGCCACGCACTGTCCATGCTTGTCAAGTCCACCACCGGGACCCTGCCGATGTGATAGTCGTAGCGCCCCGTGGATCCCTTCTTGGTACGCTTCAGCCCGTACAGCCTGACGGCTTCATTGCACAGGAAAGCGCGAGTGCGGGCCAAGTCCTGGGCGCTTTGCGACCATCGGAAGCGGAGCATCTGAGTTGACTTGTCCACCTCGTGCTGCTGCCTCGCCCTGCGCTCCAGCAGCCCATCTGAAACCGAGGCCAGGTCCGACTTGCGGCGTGCGAGGGCCGACTTTCTCGCCTTGACCTCGTCCCGGGCAGCCTGGATTTCCTCTCGGAGTTTATCCGCCGCTGCGAGGATCTGGTCTGTCCGGTCTTCTGCCAGACGCTGCTGTGCGAGAACCAAGTCCAAGGCGTCCTTGGTGGGCTTGGTCGAGTCGGTCAGGACATGGTCCACGTCGTTTTGCAGCTTCTCATTCTCAAAGAGAAGCTGCAGCGTGTTGATACGTCCTTGGTAGATTTGGTTGCGGGCGTCCACGGCACAGAGAAAGGGCAGACGTTTGGCATCGTAGCCCCGAAAGCAGATGTCGCACTCCATACTGGAGAGGTGAGTGAATTTGGATGTTGCCAGCGGGAGCCGTCGTGAGTGCCACAAGTGGTTGAGGAGCGTGACGGGGGGCCGCAGGAAAGGGGCATCTGGTAAAGACGGCGGGAGTGAGTCGAGGCGACGTCCATGTGCCCCTGGAGAGATGGTCCGCTTGAGACTGGACCAGGCAGATGATGGTTCGATGGATGGATGCCGTTGTCGGTCACGGGATGCAGCTTGTTTGGCAGCCTGGAGGTGACCTGGAGGTGGCCTGGAGGTGGCCTGGAAGTCGGCGATTACAGTGGTGGCGTCGGGGCACCAGCGCTAAAGTAATCCTCCGGCGGTGGCCCCACCGACCTTGCGAAAGCTTCCACTACCATGAACTCTTTCCCTGTTTCACCACCAGGACTCTCGCAGAACTCGGATTCGGCGCTGCACCAACGTCAAAACTGTGTGCCAGGAAGCGCTGTGGGATGCTCTGATCCCTGGCCTCTACACTGGTCCGAGCTCAATTGACGCGTGCGCCTCCGCCCTACCAGCAAAGCGACTTCCGTCCCGCATGCGAATCAGCTTAGACTCGACCTGGATCTCGGCTCAATCACGCTACTTATCCGTTCAGCTGCTTGTCCCCGCTCACAGCTACAGCCTACGAGCGAGCCTACTCTTCAGTCATGCCGTCTCCAGTCGCCTCTCAAAACGGCGAACCGCCGGCGTCCCAGCATGAGGGCGGCGATAAGGTAGAGGGAGGTAACGGACCCGACAAGCATACGCACACGGAGACCAAGACCCCCGAGCCCCAGGACGACCAGCATAGTCCCAATTCGGATACTTCCAGCACACCGGGACATCTTGCTCCCTTTGACTGGGATGACTTTGAGGCCCGCTACGAGAAGGCTCTACGAGAGGCAGACGCCCACGAGAGAGAGACTCTCAAAGAAGCCGAGCATCTCTCCAAGGTAATCTCTGTCCATCGTGTCCGTTTCGTTGCGAGATCCAGTCGCTCAACATCTTTACTACAGTATTTCCAAGCGTGGGCGTCGGCCGCGTCGGCCCACGACGATGAGCGGGCCGTGAAGCGCTTGCGGACAAGACAACGCTTCGTCAATCTGTCGGAAGAGAAAGCTGCGCAGAAGCAACAACACTGTGCGTACCCGCGCTCCTCTACAGCATGAATGCACCATGCTGACCTCGACGCAACACTCAGACGAGGAAGTGGTGCGCGCTTTTGAGAGTGCCCTGGCGCTGCTTCAGGCAAAGTGATGAGATGGCGATAGCTCAAGCCAGGCACGTGACTTCGCGCCATCTGTCACGTACCCCCTCCATTTTACCCACCTTGATTTTCACGCGGCCAGAACCAAGCATCATCTCATCTCACCCTCAATACCGTATCCCTCAAAACATGGAAGCTGCACCAGAAGCTGCACCCGAGGCAATCTGGGAACTGCCGTCTGGGGGCCCTCCTGTCTCTCCAGTGCGCTGCTCTTTGAATCGCTCCACGTGGAACAGTCAATATATCTGACAAACAACAGGCTGAATTGGCCGCCTTTTTCCAAAATCACTTTTCTCCCGAGGCTATCGCCACTTTTGAACAAACTTTTCAGAGCCCAGCAGAATTCCAGCACAGTCATGAACAAGCTGAGGCTCATGAGCGGGCAGAAGATGATCTCGGCTACTACGACGATGGCGTCAAACGCACCTTGACGGATGAGCAGATCGAGATGTTCCGCCAGTCAGAACTCAGAGAGCTACATCGAAAGCGGGAGCGAGCGCTGAGACGGAACTCTCGGTCAACGAATGCTCACGAGGAGCTGAGCGATGAAGCAAACAGTAGCCAACCTCTCCGCCAAGGATCAAGCCTGCCATCATCGACTCGAGTGTCCAAGAGGAAGAAGAAAAGGGGCACCATGAAGTCTCGGCACGAACCAAAGCCGGATTTAAGAAAGCGAACCTGGGATGTGGTGGAGCCGGGCCTGGACACGCTCGAATACGACTGAGACCCAAATGTTTGGGAGCACTGGAACCACGGTTCGAACTCATTGAATCGTCCTCCACGCGGGCGACGCCTCGACGTTGACGACAACGGTCCTTGTTTCAGCGAGTATGCCCACAACGCGGCAAGAAAAGTCTTGGCCTTGGAAAAAGTGAGTTGACCATGGGCTTGAGCCTGCTTTTCTTTACGCTGTCATGATGAAAACCTTTGTATCGTCATCCTTAGTCGGATCAAAGTCGGAGACGTATGATCCATCGGTTCACCTGATGGGGACGACTCGCGACGGCGAAATGGCGAGTAAAATAATCTTCTCTCTGAGGCACGCGTTTCTCATTGGCTTTCCCATCTGCGCTTGAAGTCGAGGACTGCTGAACATGGGCTCACGTGAGGAAAGCAGCACAGAATGAACGAAAAGACATGAGTGCAGAGAGATGGGGCTTAGCCTGGGGGAAGCTGGAGAGCCTGAGCCTGTGATGGCGTGCTTCGCCGGATATTGGCAGGATTGGGCGTTGATGCCTGGCAACTTTTCATCGCTCTCGTGGCGGTCCTGCTCGTGCTGGGGAATGGCGAGACTGCGCTTTTGTGTTGTATATAGTACCAGACAGATGATGAGCACAAAAACATTGCCACAAGACGCCTCGGCTGCTAATGCAAGCAACAAGGCGGCGCAAAACGTCTAGCGTTCTTGAGTACAATACAGAACAGGTACCGTCTACTAAAAGTCTACTTTTTGGCATGCGCACGATTTGTGTTGGCACCTGGGTTACGGCGCTCCCTCTAGGGTCTCGGGTACTTATGCCCGCACGCGGCGCACAGGGCTGCGGGCGATAAGCGCTGCGGCCAACCACACGTCCGGTGCTGGTGGGAAAAGTGGGACTTATCCATCCCTCTCGTGGCACCCAAAGATCAGCCAGCGAAGAGACATCCCACCTTGGGCTTCGGTTTTGGCATCCATCCCTCACCACCACTAACCTGTATCGCCAGCCCCCGACCCAGGGCCCAAACCACACGTCCGCCGCACGCGGTTGCCTCCATCGTCGTCTGCGAAGCCGTCTTTCCGCCTCCAGCCCAGCATGGCGCGCGTATATGCTGACGTGAACCAGAGCATGCCCCGCAGCTATTGGGACTACGACAGCGTCAACATCAGTGGGTCGCTGCATCCTTGCTGCTGCCCTCTTCGCCGCCGCTGACTCGCATCGTAGGCTGGGGCGTCCTTGAGAACTACGAGGTGGTACGCAAGATTGGTATGTGCAGCACTGTCCGCCAGGCTGCGCGCGCCACTGACCCACGGCACCAGGCCGCGGCAAGTACTCGGAGGTCTTCGAGGGTATCAACGTCGTCAACTATCAGAAATGCGTCATCAAGGTCCTCAAGCCTGTTAAGAAGAAGAAGATCAAGCGAGAGATCAAGATTCTACAGAACTTGGCCGGTGGCCCTAACGTCGTCGCCTTGCTCGATGTTGTGAGGGATTCACAGGTCGGCCTCCCCCGTGCCGCCAGCCAGCATATTGTCCTCTTTGCTGATCCCTTCATTCACCTGCAGAGCAAGACGCCGTCGCTCATCTTCGAGTACGTCAACAACACCGATTTCCGAAGCTTGTATCCCAAGTTCAACGATCTCGATGTTCGATTTTACATCCTTGAGCTGCTCAAGGCTCTCGACTTCTGCCACAGCAAAGGCATTATGCATCGCGACGTAAAACCTCATAACGTTATGATCGATCATGAGAACCGAAAGGTTTGTTCTCTCCTAAACCGCCATCCGGGGACAGGAAGTCTTGCTCATCCCCCTTTGTGGCGCACGCTTGCTGATGTCGATGCCTTCAAACTAGTTGCGCCTTATTGACTGGGGCCTGGCCGAGTTCTACCACCCGGGCACCGAGTACAACGTTCGCGTGGCATCGCGGTACTTCAAGGGTCCTGAACTCCTGGTAGACTTCCAGGAGTATGACTACAGCCTCGACATGTGGAGCTTGGGCGCCATGTTCGCGTCCATGATCTTTCGCAAGGAGCCTTTCTTCCACGGCAACAGCAACTCGGATCAGCTGGTCAAGATTGCAAAGGTCCTCGGCACAGACGACCTCTTCGACTACCTGGACAAGTACGAGATTGAGTTGGACGCACAGTACGATGATATCCTTGGGCGCTTCCAGAAGAAGCCCTGGCATAGCTTCGTCACGTCTGAGAACCAGCGATTTGTCTCTAATGAAGCCATTGACTTTCTCGACAAGCTTCTGCGTTATGATCATCAGGTTTGTAGCTTGCGACACTTAACTCCAGCCGACCGCCTCTCTGACGCTCGTGTAGGAACGACTCACCGCAAAAGAGGCGCAAGCTCATCCTTACTTCGATCCCGTCCGGGACCCGGAAGTTTTCAAGCAAAACTTGGCGAGCCCGAACGGAACGGCCTACAAGTCTTCATGAACACCAAGGCCACGTGGTTGTGACGATCGTTCGTCTCCGGCTTACGACACCATCCTTGGCCCTTTTCCATGATACCCTGAACCAGCTGCATCATCTCGCTGGCCTGTCACTTCTTCCAGCCTGGATAGAACATTCGTGCTGGCTAGAAGATTGGAATCAATCGCAATTTCACGGAAAAGATGCTCCCGTCGTGGCCGCTCGGGTCGGATACGGGTGTTGGGAACCTTTCCCGATTGATAGCCGTCTATCTTTGCGTTGGAGCCTTGGCATGACGCGTGTGGCCAACCCGGGCTTGGCTTCCCTCTGTTCTGCCGATCTGATCCAAGCAACTACTCCGAGCTTAGGGTTGGTCTGGGCAACCATGAGCCAGCTACGGGAGGCAGTAGTTGGAGACGTTCCAGGAACGAGTTAATGAAACGACGAGCGGGTGGAAGGAGGTTCATGGTTCCCTGTGTGTGCGCCCGCATTGACTTTGCCGCATCGCTTTTTTCATTGCTCTCTCGGAATGGACATTGGGGGAGGAATGGACTGAGATAGCGTTTCAATACAGGAGATAATCGAAGAATAAGCGCGGCTTGTTTTTTTGGCTATTACCTGGCTTGCCTGGGTCACGATTTTGTACGTCTTGCCCTTCATAAGCAGGTGAAGCAAAAGTCGCGCCCACACCGATACCCGGCCAAGCCACACGTGCGAAGCGTGCCGCCGGGGGTCTTGATGATGCTCCCCGGGCTCAAGACTTCAGTCGGCCGCCGCTTGACGGGCGTGTGGTAGACCTCTGTCGTGCGCGCACTCGACTTCCAGATCTTGCGGCTCGCGCCGGAGCTGAGGAACGACACGGATGGGGCGCCGCCGAGGCTGCGGCCCAGCTCGTCCAGGTCCCTCTCGTCTGCGTCGTCGTCATCGTCCATGGGGTCCGAGGATATGAGGGAGAGGATGGAGCGGCGCGAGGAGGGGGCTCTGGTCGGCTTGATGGACGTGTGGCGCGGGGTCTGCGGCTTGGAGGGGGGCGCGGGCGGTGGCGAGCGCGTCTGCGGCGCTGGCTTTGCGGGCGAGGCCATGGGGGTGTTTTCTTGGAGGGGGGCGAGCGCGGGCGGGCTCCGGGGAGTGTCTGCGACAGGGTTGGAGCATGGGCCTTCGTCGACTTCCACCAAGCCTTCAGACGGCGTGCCATCGTGCCTGCCTTGGTCTTGTTGCTGATGGACAGACTCGGGCTCCTCAACCCTGGGCCTGGATCCAGACGCGGCGCGTCTCGGCGGCCTGGATTGAGGAGGGTCCTTGGCAGTAGGCGAGCTCGGGGCGTGCGCGGGGACCATGTCGGGCCCATTGAGCTTCCTAAGCCACCGAAGCTCCCTCGTCAGCCGTCGCGATTTGTCTTCCACAAGCGTCGCCGAAACGTTGCCGTCGGCCGCCGCGCCGTGACTTGCCACAGACAATGGCGGCTGCTCAAGCGTCGGCGGCGGCGCAGCAGACGCGTCGTGGCCGAAGGCGGCGGCTTGCGACTTTCTCGGCCTGCGACGTTTCTCAGACCGTCCTGACGCCGGAGGCAAACTTGGCGATGTAGCAGTAGCACCGGGGGCACTAGGCGACCCGGCGACCCGGGTCGAGCTCGGGGCCGCGGCTGAGTCTCCGACGCCCGAGTCTGGTGGTCCCGGCGAGGTCATGGGTACCGCGGGCTTGTTGCGGTCCTTGGCTGCCTTGGGCGGTTTCTTCGGCTCGGACCAGATGGGCATCTCGTCATCTGACAGACAAAACGCGGAGCTCACGGCCTTGTGTGGCTCACCGAACTCTTTCCGGTCACGCTCGGGTGCCTTTTCACAGGCACCGCCGACATTTTGCGACACGGGCTCATTTCCGCAGACCGAGACGGCTTCCACCAGGCGCTCTGGCTCGGTCGTGCCCCTGCCATCGATTTGGGGCGAGCGGCCCGCGGGCCCAAGCTCCTCGTCTGCCGAGTCAGCAATCTCGTCGACCGCATCGTCGACTTCCTCGTACTCATCGCGCTGCGGCCGATCCATCGGAGCAATCTCCACCGCGATGCGCTGCCGCGACGGCCCCTGTTTCCGTGCCGCACTGCGCGATGCCTCTTGTAAATGCCGCTGCTCGTCTTGCTTTCTCGCCGGCCGCAGAGTGTTGCCAGTCATTTCGGATCCACGTCCGTCTCGCGCCTCTGTGAGGACCACCGAGACGTCGTCTGGACGCTGGGGCCTCGACGGGGCCTCGACGGGTGCATTGCGAGACTGTGATTGATCCTTCCTTTTCTTCTTCTTCTTTGTCCCAGAGATTCCTGAGAGGCGTTTCCGGGCCCTTTTGGAGCTAGTTTGAGACGCCTCTTGGTCGGAGGTCCTGGATTGTTTTCCTCCCTCGGCAGCTGGTTCTCTTGTCGGCGTAGTTTGGGAGATGAACACGCTGTCAGTGTCGTCTTGTGTACTCGTAGCCATGATTTGTCCGGGTGGTTGGTGGTGCGCAGAACTCTTGCCCGTCAGAATAACGTCTTCGTCAACTTCCTCATCCACGGCCGCCGTTGGAGCTGCGGAAGGGTAAATACTCTTCATGGGCCTGGTCCTCGTCCTCGGCCGCGGCCGCATCGACCCGAATTCTAGTTGAGCTGGCGGACGGTCTCGATCGTCTTCCTTGAAGCGATAGTTGGGTGCCCAGATGGAGCTGCCGCAGTCTTGGGCGGGGAAATTGTAGCGCTCTCCCGGCGAGGGGAGCAGTCGTGGCGCTCTCGGGGATATGCTCGGGGGCTCCCACAGAGAACCGGGGAGCCCGTTCGTAAGAGACCACGGCGAGCCGGCGAGAGGCGAGACACCAAAGGCCAGGGGAGATGCACCGAATGCAAAGGGGTCCCCGAAATCCAGGGTTCCGGCGCCGCAGAGGCCGCTAAGCAGGCTGGGAGACGGGAGGCTCCGGCCCGACGGTTGAGGTCTTGGGACGGGCACCAAGGACTGTGATTGCCGGACGGGTTTGCGGCCGTACATAATGTCATCATCCTCGTCGTCTTGTTCGTCGTTGCGAGCCGGTGTCTCCAACGGTTCGGCTGCGCGCGGGAACAGGTAGCCCTCGTCGTCATCGTCGTCGTCCAGGAGATGATGCAACAAGATTCCTTGGTCCTCGTCGCTCCCTTGCTCACTAGTGCCGACATCGCCCTCGTCGCGCATATTCTGCAAATGGCCATTGTCGACAACAATCTCACCCGAGACCATGTCGATTTCGTCGCCAATGCCATCAAAGTCGCGATTGTATTTCTCAAAGATGTGGGCCATGGTGGCCTGGAAGCGGTTGTCGGCGTAGGCTCGCTGGAGCGAAAGCCTGTATCCAGGGTCTCGCTTGGCCGAAAGCTCGACAGGTTCGAAGCAAAGCTCATCGTCGTCGGCGTCGGCGTCCAGCGGCGACTTGCCGTGTCGGCGCCGCTTGGCTGGGGGCTCCATATCTGGGGGAGACGAGGGATGGAAGCGGCTGCAAGGCGCATTCGGTGCGCAAGGGAACTTGCAAGTGCTCGTCGGGGGTGCGATTGCGTCGGCTTCGGGCGGTTGGTTGAGGGAGCAACGGATGAGAGTTGCGCGTGGCGGCGCGTAAAGTGGTTTTCGCGACGGGAGCTTTATCAGGCTTGGGACAGTGCGTGCAGGGCAGCAGATAACGGCCCCGCGCCCCACTAGTAAAGACAGAGAGACCAGCGACGTCAACCTCAAAGCTGGAAAGTACCAACGTACCTCCCAGGTCATTCATTCATCGAATTGTCATCGCGAATCGCCATCATCGTCTCCTTTGACCACCCTCGGCCCAGTCCGCCCTCCCGCCCTCTCACCTGCCTCATCCCCTTGCCTCGCCGACACGCTCGCTTCTGCCACCGGCTTTCATGCCATCCTCCACAGCAAACACGCCCCAGGGCCGAAATGTACTGCCAAAAGTGTCGCCAGCCCTTGAGGCTCGACGGCTCACTCGAGAATCTAAACCCGGCGGCGTATGACCTGTTGATTTGTGCGTCTCCCACTCCCACTCCCGCCTCTCGCGTGACGAAGGTCAACATCTAACGCCACGTGCTCTCCCACAGCCTCGTCGTCGGCAGCATCGTCCCCGCCGAAATCCAAGCGGTCGCCCCAGCCTCGGTCCCAGGCCGCTCAGTCGCAAGACCAGGCACGACGAGCGCTGTACGACAAGGTGTCTCAGAACGCAGGGCCCCCGTCCTTCAAGAGACACCATGGGGGCCAGCCACGCGACTCGGCCATGTCCTTTATCTACCTGACCGAATCCCAGGTCGGCCATCCGCATCAGCAGCAGCAGGCCCAGCTCAAGGAAGCGCCCGTCACGCCCACCCGCCTTCGGCGCTCCAGCTCAAGCAGGGCTTCCGCCGCCGCGACGCAAGCGCCCAAGGCCGACGAGATGGAGAGGATGAATAGGCTCTTCGAGGTCCTCTCGGCAAGGTCAGACATCGACCACCCCGTCTGCGTTGACTGCACCGAGCTGCTCGTCGAAGGGCTTCAGAGGAAGCTCGACGTCGCCTCCAAGGAGAGAGACGCCTACGTCAAGCATCTGCGCCAAACGCAAGCCGAACAGCCCAGCCAAAACGACATCAAAGCCCAGCAAGAGGCGCTCAAAAAGGCAGAAAGGGACAAGGCAGCTGCCATGGAGGAGCTCAAGAAGCTCGAAAAGGACAAGGATGCCCTGGACCAAGAGATCCTGGCTCTCGAGGAGGAGTCCAAACAACTAGACAAGGAAGAGGAGGCGTTTTGGCGCGAGAGGAACGCGTTTGCCACCAAGATGGCCGAATTCCAGGCTGAGCGGGATAGCGTCAACGCAAAGTACAGCCACGACTCGCAGCTGCTCGAAAAGCTGCAGCGGTCCAACGTGTACAACGACACATTCTGCATCAGTCACGACGGAAACTTTGCCACCATTAATGGCCTTCGCTTGGGGAGGCTTTCGAACAAGCCCGTCGATTGGCCAGAGATCAACGCCGCCTGGGGACACGCACTGCTGCTCCTCGTCACGGTAGCCGAGAAGCTCAACTACCGGTTTCAGGGCCACGACCCCCAGCCGATGGGCAGCACGTCCAAGATAGTCCGCTACGACGCCTCCAGCCCGGCCTCCAGCCGCCTCGGGGCCCGCGCGACGCAGCCCCCGCCAAAGAAACACGTGCTGGAGCTCTACAGCTCCGGCGACATGCCCCTGGGCCTGACGTTTATGCACCGCAAATTCGACAACGCAATGGTGGCCTTTCTCGAGCTCGTGCGCCAGCTGGGCGTCTTTGTCCAGAAGCAGACGGAGCCGACGGGCAACACGCTGAGCTTGCCGTACCGCATCGACGGCGACAAGATTGGCGACGTGAGCATCAAGCTGGGCATCGCGCAAGACGACGGCTGGACAAAGGCCTGCAAGCTCACGCTGACGTGCTGCAAGTTTCTCTTGGCCCACGCCAGCAACGTGAGTTCCAATGCCAGAGGCGCCGCCTCCTGAGTGCATCACACATGACTTTTTCACCGTGACGAGAGGAGCACGGGCACAGCGAGGCGTATTGGGAGAAGCAGGAGATGGGAGTTTTGGCATACAACGGGCGTTGGGTGCTTTAGACGGCAAGGCGTCCAAGACGACGACCGGTGTGATTCAACATTAAGGGAAGCATGCTTCGATCTGCCTGTACCTAATAGCATCATCGCGGAAAGCCAGCACACGCAGAGACAACCGGCTAAATGGAGTCTCGGAGGCGACTGGGGACGTTCCCAAGTCGACCCAGAGCTGCTCACTGCCCAAATTCGGTTCATCTTGGCACCAGTTTGACTCGTAGCTTACATCTACAGCGCGGAAGCATGACACTCTCATGACATCTGAAGCAGGCAAACTTGCAAAGCCTTTCCCCGGCTGACCCTGTCTAATCTGACGCTGCCGTTTCGTCCCCTTGCCAACGGCCAGCGCTCACTGCACTGTTTCTCAGTCGTCATTCGTCACCTCATCGATTGGATCAAAAGCCGCTGCCATTTTTCACGACGGTCTTGATTCAAACACCGTCTCAGTGTATACAGCTGCCAAGGCCCTCCTGTATGCCATCGATGTCAACACTGTTCTATGCTCTCATATCCACAGCCCACTTTCGCATGGCCATCTCATTCTCGGTTGCCGACAATGACCTCTCTCAGCTTTTCCTTTTCCCCACTGTGCTCGCACATGGCCCTGAACACGCCACTCTCTTTGTCCCACAGCTCACGAGGCGTACCAAATTCGGCCACGCTGCCATCACTAAGGACGAGAATGCGATCAAAATCGGCAATGGTACTGAGGCGATGTGCAATGACCATGAGGGTGCTGTCGACAAACTCCTCGCGGATACTGCGTTGGATGAGCGTATCCGTGGACATGTCAACGGCAGACGTGGCCTCATCGAGCACCATGATTTTGGGGCGTGAGACGATTGCCCGGGCAATGCACAGAAGCTGGCGTTGGCCCTGAGACAAGTTTCCGCCCGATTCCGAGATACCACTGTAGAGATCGCGGAAGATGTTGAGGTTCTTGGAGACCAGAGTCGAGCCCGCTGCAGAATCTACCGTAGACGCAGGCTCATTGGCAGGGGTGGGAGGCTCAGAATCGACCAGGTGCACTCGAGCAAGGCAATCACGCAGCTCCTCGTCAGTGTGGTCGTTGAACGGATCCAAATTGCTCCGAATTGTACCAGAGAAGAGAACGGGATCCTAAAGTAGAGCTGTCAGAGTCCAAAACCAAGACAGACTGCTGGAAGATGTGAGCATCTTTAGCCTACCTGGGGGATGATGGCCAGGCGGGATCGCAAGCTGTGAAGATTGATCTTGGAGATGTCCAGTCCATCAATAAAGACTGTTCCCGATCGGGCCTCAATGAATCGGAAAAGAGCCAGCGTTAGAGATGACTTGCCGGCTCCGGTTCGCCCAATGACCCCGATCCTCTCGTTATTGAGGATCTTGAACGAGATGCCCTTGAGTATTGGTGGCAGATCATCCGCGTAACCAGCCACCAGGTCTTTGACTTCTATCTGCCCTGAAGTTGGCCAGGCAGCAGGAGGCTCTTCACCGGCGAGATCTTCCGTGTCCAACGCGGTATATTCAATCACGCGCTCAGCTGCATTCATGTCCAGCTCCAAAGACGCATACCCTCGAATCGCCATGAGCATGTTTCCAGAAAAGTCGAGGGCGAATGACAGGGTAAAGCCTGCCATGGCCGCATCCACAAAGGAGGAGCCGACCACGATGGCACCGACAAGTGTAGTGAAGAGGGTGCCAAGGAGCGCCATGCGGAAGCCAAGCCACCGATTCAGCGTCCAGACATATACGCTGAGGGAATCCCAGACATCGAGGAGGCCATACATGCGTTCGACATAAACATGTGTCTTCTGATACGCTCGGAGCAGCGGCACGCCGGCGAGCGCCGCGTTGAACAGTTCGAAAACAGGCGACTTGGCAGTGCTTTCAAGGCGTTTGACCGGTCTCGCCCCATCCAAGAATCTTTTTCCGACAACGCCGGATATCAATATAAGGATGACAGCCAAGGGAAGGATATATATGGAAACGAGCAGTGCAGCGACGCAAACACCGAGAAGGCCCAGCAGTCGCCAGAAGAGAAAACCCAAGTCTATGGTGATGCGGTTGTCGATAACTTCAAAGTCGGCCGTCAGTCGGTTGAGGATACGCCCGACCGGAACCGTGTCAATCCATCGGAGTTTGGTCCGCATTACGGTGAATAGTATTCTCTTGAACAGCGCTCTGCTGGCCTGGAGGCTCATGACAAACGACCACAAGAAGCGAAATGTTCCGATGATGGCGCTTCCGGCCGCCAAGGCGACATAGACGGATAGATAAAAGGACAGAGGCTTGTGGGCGGCTTCGGCTGGGTGCGCATGCGAAGCGGCGTGCTGCGTGCTGTGCTGCAAAGATAGACCGTAAGCCATGCCGTGCTCATGGGCCGGGCTGGTTGAGGCATGTTGCTCGCGAGGTTCGTCGGTCCATTTTCGCAGCCACCAGTTACGTCCTGAAGAGGGTCAGCGAGAATTCCTACTGGAGGTACGGTTATCTTCGTCCTACCCAAGTTACCGGCCTCGAAGGTGACATAGAGAACCGCACACACGATCCAGAAAAAAAAGCCGCCGCTGCTCTTCATGTATGTTGCGTAGACGTGTCTTTTCACCATGCCTTTCTCGTGGGTTTCTTCTGCCACGAACTGCTTGGCCCCCTTGGACGAAACCGTAGGCTGAGCATTAACGTCATTTCCGCCATCAGCAAGTTCCAATACCGACGTCTCTTCGGATCGTCCAGCCTCCCAATTGTCCGTGGTCTCTTCTACATCAATCTCCTTCCGGGGTTGCTCGTGGAGCTTGATGGTCTGCAGAGTGCCGTCATCGGCAAGGTCCGACGTGAGACCGTGATGCGACACCGTGCCCTCTCCCAACTCGACGAGATATTTGGCCTCGGACTGGACCAGGGCGACGTGATGAGTGACGAGGATTCTGGTCCTGCCTTTGCACACGTCGCCTGTCACACACATTTCGAAGATTTGACGGCCAACATGAGCATCGACGGCGCTGAAGATGTCGTCCATGATGAGTATCTCTGCCCGAGAATAAATGGCGCGGGCCAGGGTTACACGCCATTTCTGACCACCACTGAGGTTGACTCCGTTGGCGCCTAGCTCGGTCTGGTCGCCATCTGTCAAGATTGCCAGGTCTCTCTTGAGAGCACAAACTCGAAGGACCTTGTTGTACCTATCCTCCAAGAAGGGCAGCCCAAACAGGATGTTGTCGCGAAACGAGGCGCTTTCGAGCCAGGGGTTCTGCCCAACGTAGGCCACAGAGCCAAGGAGAATCCAGTTGCCAGGATGAGCCATATCGTCGTTCCGTTCCAGAGGTGGTGTAGTCGAGGGCATGAGGATTGTTCCCTGCAACAGGTCGGCTTCACCGAGAAGCGCACTCAGGAGCAGGCTTTTGCCGGTGCCCGTCTTACCAGAGATGACGGACAACTCTCCAGCAGGGAATGACAGGTTCACGTTGCTCAGAATGAACCGATCTTCGTCCGGTACCTCCTCGTCAACAGGCCAGGCAACTGTAGCATCCACAAAGGCAACGCCAGTGCCCTCCGATAGCGTTTTTTCTATCTCTGGGCCGTTCAGATAGGTCTCGATTCTACGGATCGAGATGAGGGTATCCAGTCCGCTCGCAAGGCACTCCGGGATAGCCGACAGTGAGACCTCTAAGCTCTTGAAAATACCGACACTGACAAAAGCGACAGAGGGAGACAGAGCGCCGTGGACGGAGGCGTAGACGGCTAGCGATGCCGCAGCCAGGAGAATGGGGCTCGCTATCCAGCAGAAGAATAGGACCGAGTCCGCAGCAAAGACTCGCCTAATGTCCCCGATTTCTGTCTCACGCATCTTGGTGATCTTGTCCTCCCACTGTTTCTCGAGCGCAGAAAACTTGATCTGGCGCATCCCCAGTAAAGCTTCGTTGACGACGGCCAATTTCCTGTCGCGAGTCTTCATGAGGGTGTCCTCTGCCCTCATGTAGATTTTGGAAAGCCACGCGTTGACAGGGAGGACGAGCGCCCAGGCGAGGATGCCAGCCCCAAACGGCACCCAGCCTATCAGCTGGACAAGGAAGGCGGAATAAATGACAAGCTTAACGGCGCTGTTGATGATGTAGTATTGAATCACGAGGAAATCGGCAACGTGTTTGGAATCGACGCCCACGAGGTTGACGACTGCCTGACGAGACTTGGTGACGTTGGAATCCTCAGGACTAGTCGAGGTGGCATCCTCGGGCTTCCCATTGTCTTCATTGCCATCTTTAACTGGCTTGTTGTCGTCCTGCCTCTTTTCGGCAGCCCGTACGTTTTTGCGCCGCAGGGACTTTTCGAAGATAAGGGCCGAGAGCTGGCCTCGAGCGGGTATGCACAACCTGGTGATGGCGTACCAGATGACCCAGCCATCCATCCACTGCAGCTCAGGTCAGAAGGGCTTTCTATGTAGTGATGACGATACCGAAGTGCCTAAACGAATGAGTGTAAGCGAGTACTTGCCTGATCAGCCAAGATGCAAGCTCCCATGAAGATCACAAGGATCCAGGGCTCCATAGCTGGCAATTCAACCGAACCCCTTTTCTCGAGCAACTGGACCAGCCGCAACATGGCCCAGAAGGGACCAATGCCCAGAATACATCGTCCCACGATTATGGCCCACTGGAGGGCGAGACGGCGGCCGTAAGCTCGGAGGACTGACCGCAGGAGACTGCCATGATGGCTCGCCTTTGTCCACGCCGAGACGAGGTTTTCGGCCCGAATAAAGTGGTCGGGTCGGGGTATATCTTTCTCATCAAGGTCCCCTTTCTTACAGGCAACTTTGAGGAGCGCGCCAGCCCAACTCCACGTGTACCTGTTGATGGCCGAGACGGTCCACTCAGCATCGACCTGCCGGCCTTTGTGAAAGACATGGGGACGGCGGGGGATCGAGATGCAAGCGATGAGGAGAAGGGTAGTTGCGCAAATATTGACGATGCGGAGAGTCAGAGAGATGCGCTCGTGACCAACACGGAGTGCCTGGAGAACCGTAGCTGGAAGGGTGATGAGGCATGAGAGAAGGGCCCAGAGACCGAGGTCGTGGACCTGGACGGGGGAATGATGGGCCGCGAGGAAGATGGCTTGCAGCAGCACAGCGGCCTACAAGCCGTCGTCAACGAGGTCCAAAGACGCCGGCGGTCAGGCATCGGAAACAGGGAGGGGATTGCCGCAAAGCAGATTGTTCCGACTTACCCACGAGGCAGTGGCCAGCCAGGTTTCGAGGAACAGCCCGTGATGGCTCGAGTCAACGGTGGTCAATATGGAGACAGCGGTGAGGGAGGCGAAGCCGAGTATGGACAAGACAACAATGGCGGTCTTGGGCGCCTTGTTGGAGAAGGCAGCGAGCGCCTCGGGCGTGCTCGTGCCGTCTTCGTCCTGGTAGAAGTTGTCTTTGGGAGTGCGGTTGCGGATTTGAGTCAGGATGGCAAGGGCGCCCGGGACTGTGGCGAGGCAGGTAATGCCCAGCGCAGCGGCGGACAGCGGCAGGAGCGTGCTGTTGTCCATCATGGTTTCCCGACTCGCTGTTCCAGTTGGGAGAGGCAAATCATGGACAGTTTTGCAGTTCTCTCTCCGCCGCTTATCCCTGGCGGTTGCTTTTGGCCGCTCAAATGAACCAAATCCAAGGCCACTCGGCGTGGGAGAGACAGGAACCGGCCAGCCAGACGGCGCTTTCTCCTACACAGTACACACAATACTTCTACTTACCTACCACTACGCAGACACAGGTATAGAAGGGGCGGAGAAGGGGAGAAAAGTGAGCGAAGCCAAGTCTGCCGGACGCACCATGCCCATTTCTTATGTATGTGCGTACATGTAGTTCCCTGCAAGGACTGTTTGCCTGCCTACCTAACAGGCGGAGGCCGATGGAGTCATCCGGTGAGTGAGTGGAAGAAGGACGCCAAGGCGCGTACTGTACTACACATGTACATGCAGTTCTTGGTAGGCCTAGCCTTGAACATTTTGGCGTCTTTTGGAGGCTCCAGTGTGCCAATCACGGCTAGTGCCGGACGGCCGCAACTCGCGAGAAGAACGTGTGCTAATAATAATCAGTCACCTTTGTAGGTCCCTACGGGCCCCTGACGCCGGAGCCCAAGGGCCACTCGGAGCCTCCCTGCGTAAACAAATGTTAACCAAGGACTGGGTTCAAGCTTCGTTTGCCGTGCGGAGCGATGGCTTGTGCTACGGGCCATCTGCACAATTGAGACATTCATCATGGGCCGTCCTCCTCCACCTCGTTTCCGACCGCCGGCCCTGCAAGGCCTGCCACCCGCCTCACTAGCCAAGGTAGGCAGGCGGGTCCAGCGCCGACTGCTAGGCAGCAGCAGCTCTACTCATCAGTTCACGCTTTGCTTGATGCCAGCGAGCCACCCATCAGCCAAGGTGCTCTTGGTGTTGTATGAATATGGGTGGATGGGCATTCGCACAGACGAGTCAGCGTCGTCGAGATGAAGAAACGAATGAGCCCAAAAGGGAGAAGCGCAGGGCATCTCGGCTCCCTCGAGATTTGCCGCCGGCAAGGCGTGGTCAAGGAAGCTCCGTCAGTCTTGCTGAGGTACAGTACATGAGACGATCCATCAGATTGGGTGAGGGCGAAGACCCCTCGTTCCCTCCACCTTGTCGCCCGCTTTCTCATGCCGTTAATTACCTGGAGCGACGTTTTTGGGGCAATGGACAAATGGCATCTTATATTTCGCATGTACTGTATCCGTACGTACGCGCACAGAGAGAGAGGCTGAGACTGGGATGAAACTGCAGGCGATCCTGTTGGCTGGAATTCAGCAAGACGGTTCTCAGACGGGCTACTCTGCGTAAACTCTGTTCTTGGCGCGTCGAGATCTTGAGACTGGCCAATGCTTGCTTCAGTCCCGCCGAAGAAACGAACCTTTTTGAGATGCGTCTAACGGGGAATGGGAGGATCCGTGAGTCATCCCGGAGCAAAGCAGCCATTCATGGCACTGTCAGCACCGTAGTGACTGACATGCACGGGGATTGGCTCCGTCTGTGCTTGGTCCAGAAAATCCGCTTTGGTCCAGCCGTTGGCCCATCGTACGGGAGGGCTGAGAGGAGTCAGCGGCCGGCTCATAGATTCCGAAGGAGGATGGGAGGGAGGGGAATGGGCCAACTGTGCAAGAGACAGACCCTTCTTGCCTTTGTCCACTCAACCAACGGCAAGCCATGGGTGACTCGGGTCGCATTGGCGGCTCATGGCGGGGTCTTAAGAGTCACACACCAGGCGGCCGTGTCGGGACATTCAAGGCAAATCTTTGTCAAGGAGCGGGCGCCCCGTGGCCTGGACATGAAGTCTGCCAGTCAGGCTTGTCCAAGCCGGCTACTTTCAGGGATAGCCCATTGAGAACGCCACGCCATGGCTGGTACTCTCATCTACCAAGAAACTTCACCAAGCACGAAGTATGTCGTAGCGTGGTACAGACAGTATACTGCTGCCTCTGTCACGGTAATCCGCTTCGCAGTCCAAAACCCCATGCTGCAGCCTGCCACAATGGATTTTGCAGCTCGCCTAATGTGCCTGTTTCCGACTTTATCGCTGACCGTGGCTGGGGAACGGAATCCAGTCTGGCATCCATCCTTGCAGCATCCAGCTGGCCTGCACGGGGCCCCTGTCCTCCAGACATCTGGTGCAATGGAATTGAGGGAAATTGGGCCAGGCTGCAAAACATCGGCTGAGGAATCACGTGCGGCTCAGGGTGTCGCATAACCGTAGGTGCCTACCTACCGTAGTAGGCTGGTACAGACTACCGTACAGTAATTATATTGTACACCGTATTTCCACCACCTCTGCCTCTTCATTTGCCGCTCCCCGATGAGACTGTTTCGCGGCTCAGGTCCCGAGCATGGCACGCACGGAACAAGACGTTTCTCATCATCAGGAACTGTGATGACAGTCCCGTCCCATCTTGAGTCTGGGTGCGGAGCCAACTAGCCGTTGATGAGCAAAGCAGGCCGACGGCGGCAAAGAAACGGGCGGCGGCGGCTATTTCGAATTCGAGGAAGCCAACAGGGCCAAGGGAGCTGAATAGATAGGTAGGTAGGTCCTCGGTACCCTAGGCCCCCAGCCCCGTCCGACTTTGTGGAGAATACTAGGGAGTAGAGCAGGTAGATCCACGGCATTGCCCCCCGATGCGTTGAAACAGCAATTCTTTCTTCTGCCGACTTGGCCAGACAATACGGTACAAATTTACTCTAGGCTGAGTGCACTCCCGGGCCAGGTACAGTACAATTCCCGCATTACCTACCGTATTGGTTAATGGATCAAGAGGCCCATCGTTCTGGGACCCCTCGGGGCTCGGGCGGCTCGTACGGATACGATGGCGAGACTCTGCCAACCCAAATCATGACACATTCATCGAGGCTCGAGGAGCCACAAGGATCAGGTATGCGATTGACTGGGAGACGCACTTGTCTTGCCCGGCGGCTGTCAGCAGGACGAATACCAAGAAGGGAAGAGTGCACGAGTGCACGAGATAAACACTAGACCGTGTCATCAGCGCCATGATCATTCTTCAATCCCATGGCTCTGCCGCCTCCAATGCGTGTACGAGCCTTGTTGGCCAGCCGCGCGCCCGTTGTCTCGTGGAGCTGCTCGTGCGTAGGGCCCCATGACTGCGCCGCCTCCTGCTAAGGTCCATCCCGAGTGGGTGCCCGCTCTCCATCGTGAATCTCTCTGCCGCAGCCGTGTCTTGTATGCATTCCTGACATGCATGCTGCAACATGGCTGTATTGTGCATGTCGCAACTCACATACATCCGTACATGTTGTATGTATGAGCGCTCATGTAGGCAAAAGACGACGGTCCTACCAAGGTTCGGCCTGCAGTATTATACCTCACCTGTGATGCATCCATCCATCCACATGGTCCACACTAGCTCTCCACCTCGTTTGCCTCACCACCAATCTAACCATTCATCAAGTTACTAAGGCGCTCTCGTCCGCCTGTTGGTGGCGTTTCTCTCCCGCCGTCGCCCGCGCGCCAGTCCAGCTGGCCAATCAGGGTGCAGCTCAGAGACCACCGCCGTGTGTAGCAGGATTCGCACCCTTGCAGCAGCAGCGCCAGCGCCTTGCCTATCACCCAAATTAGAGCCCCCCAAAGCATTCACAACTACAACCGCAAACCGCAACCACCTCCCCCCCCCTCTGCCTCCTCACCCCAACCCCATCCTCCGTCTTTCCTCGTTCAACACTCTTCCAGCATTTTCCTTACACCCGCCACTGCAATCGCTTCCGCCGACTGCCGCACAGCTCGACACCATCGTCGTCGCCTCACCCGGCCGTGACGGGCCCTCAGAGCAGCCGTTTCCGCTCCCTTCAGACGACCGCCGCCGCCGCAGCCATCCCACCCTCAACTCCACATGCAGCTCGAAAAACGACCTCCCTAGTCCCGAGCCTTCGTCACGATGAAGGCCACGCCCCTCATCATCAATTGGCATGACCAGAACGCCCCCGTCTACTCTGCCCACTTCGAACCCTCGGCAAAGGGCCGCCTAGCCACGGCTGGTGGTGATAACCACGTTCGCATCTGGAAGGTCGAATCCGTCGGCTTGGAACGCAAGGTCGAGTATCTCTCTACCCTCTCCAAGCACAACCAGGCCGTCAACGTTGTCCGCTGGGCCCCCAAGGGTACGTCTCAGCCCCCGTCCATCTCCGTCACCCCACGCTCTGTATGGCATCGTGCGCTGATGCGAGCCTAGGTGAAACTCTTGCCTCCGCTGGTGACGATGGCAATGTCATTCTCTGGGTGCCCAGCGACCTGCCTTCGTCCAACTTTGGATCCGATGGACAAGACGACAAGGAATCGTGGAGAGCTAAGCACATGTGCCGCTCCAGCGGTGCCGAGATATATGACCTGGCCTGGTCCCCCGACGCCGTTCACTTCATTATCGGCAGCATGGACAACATTGCTCGAATCTACAACGCCCAAACCGGTCAGCAACTACAGGCCCCATCGCCCGAGCTCTAGCTCCAACGACTCTCCCAGCCATGAACTAACGCAGTCGCACTAGGCACCCTCGTTCGTCAAATCGCCGAGCACAGCCACTACGTCCAAGGCGTGACCTGGGATCCTTCAAACGAGTACATTGCTACTCAGTCCTCCGATCGATCGGTCCACATCTACTCCCTCAAGACCAAAGACGGCCAGTACACGTTCAACCAGGATGACAAGCCACCCAGGCTGGCCAGCCATATCAAAGCAGACCTCCCTCCTCGACGCATCTCCTCGAGCAGCCCTGCCCCTCCCGACTTTGGCCATCGGACCCAGCTGTCCGTTGTCGACTCGAGCACCTCCATAGGGTCCCCGTCTGCCTCGGCGCCCGGGACCCCGACTTCGTTCGCCGTCCCGATGAACCCGCCCAGTGTTGTCAGCCACAGCCGACGATCCTCGTTCTCGTCCCGTCGCTCCGCCTCGCCCGCGCCGTCCATGCCGCTCCCGG
The DNA here is from genome assembly GCF_020360975.1 of Hirsutella rhossiliensis. Taxonomy (NCBI): domain Eukaryota; kingdom Fungi; phylum Ascomycota; class Sordariomycetes; order Hypocreales; family Ophiocordycipitaceae; genus Hirsutella; species Hirsutella rhossiliensis. The sequence goes on from NW_025408672.1 coordinate 2,842,081, forward strand.
CAGTCATGCCGATGGAGGCATCGCCGAAGCCTCCCTCCATCTCGGCGAGCCTCGGCATGGGTGTAAAGAACGCCAGTCTCTATGCCAACGAGACACTCACTTCCTTCTTCCGTCGCCTCACGTTTACGCCGGATGGTAGCCTGCTCTTGACCCCGTCGGGCCAGTACCAAACCCAGCACCAAGCGGACAAGGAGGGGGCCAAGGCGACATACGAAGTCATCAATACCGTGTACATTTACACCCGGGGCGGCATCAACAAGCCGCCCATCGCGCACTTGCCGGGGCACAAGAAGCCATCGGTCGTGGTCAAGTGCTCGCCCGTCTACTATACTCTCCGTCACTCCACGCCCTCTACCAGGCACATCACCATCGACACCTCGTCGGCGGAAGAGCCTCTCCCGTCTCTTCCGGACCCCGTCTCCAAATCATCCCTGGCTACCTCGGTAATGGATCCTCCTCCTCCGCCCAGCACCGTGCTGGACCATGCAGCAGGCTCAGCGAAGCCCGTCAATGCCGACTCGGATGCGTCTACTCCGGGGCTCAAGTCGGCCTTTTCATTGCCCTATCGGATGGTGTATGCCGTGGCCACGCAAGACGCCGTACTTCTTTACGACACGCAGCAAAAGACGCCGCTTTGCATTGTTAGCAACTTGCACTGCGCCACATTTACCGACCTTGCGTGGTACGTTGACCACTCTATCGCCTCCCTTTCTTATTGTCTCATAGTCGGAGGCTAACGCCATGGCAGGTCAAGCGATGGGCTCACGTTGGTGATTTCGTCCTCGGACGGATTTTGCTCCACTCTCTCGTTTGCCCCCGGCGAGCTTGGGGAGATTTACAAGGGAGAAACAGGGCCACCGAAAGCCCATGCAGGAGCAACTTCGTCGACTGCAACGCCGAATCAGAACACTCCCACCCCAACCACGAGCTTCGCGCCTCTGTCCCCCTTCCCCAACGGTGCATATCACCAGCACCGCAACTCGAACAGTTCGTTCACGGCCCCATCGCCGCCTGCTTCGGCGCCACCCGCCCCGCAGCGCCCGTCGTCTCCGACTCGTTCGAACTCGGCATCATCCGTGGCCACGCAGTCCTCGCTGCATCCGTCGACTGGGGTTGTGAGCAATCCGTCTCTCATCGTTGGCAACATGCCGACGCTGACAGCCGCTGGCGGGGGCAAAGCCGGCGGGGTTCCCATGACGACTCCGCCAGAAACGCCTCGGAGCTCGGGCGGCAGCGTCGCGGGGACGAAGAGGGATGCGAGTGAAAGTGAGAAGGAAGAGGGGAGGGAGCCGAAGAAGAGACGGGTGGCGCCAACTCCCGTTGAGAGAAAGCAGGTATAACTTGGACGACTCGGGATATGAAAGAAGGGCATCTCTATGACGAAGGACGCGTTCGGCGGAGTATATTGGGAACAAAACGCAATGAGCGGCTTGCTATACAATGATAGCGGAGAGCACATTACGACGCGCATGGGATGGCGTTTGCGAGTTATGTACAGAAAGCAAGTGGATCACTGGACTTGGCACGGCGTATCAAACGTCGAGGACGGAGTGGCTTCGCATGTGTCGCAGACGTTTCTACAAAGGCTGCCAGAAGGACTGTTTATCAGGCACATGGCTGGCAGAGCAGTCGGGAGGTCTATCATTCCCTCACAATCGATGATTTGTTGCTACGCTTACCGCACATGAAGTCGATATGAGAAGTACAGAGGCTTAGTTTAGTACGGGAGCCCAGCCCTGGCGGCGAACGAAAGAGGTGACTTGTTCGTCTCGAAGGACGTCCTCACCGCGCCGGCCAGTCACGACGCTGATTTCGTGGTCCGGTCCGCGGACGTAGAATGGGAAAGAGAGGCGAGAGGTATCTTGGCATGTGTCTCCGTTGTCGGCCGCGGGGTCGTGGCTGGAGCTGTCGGGGATGCTTTGTTTGTCTGGCAGTTCCCAAGTGAGCCGGCCACGGTGTCTAGTCGCTTTAAAGCCGCATGCGGGCCGGTCGAGAGAGAGGTACCACCTGCGTTGATGGATGCTGCCGATGGTGTTGACGGCTCCGGGGTAGGCGTTAGTGCGGCGGACCTGGTCATCCTCGAGCTCCCTCAGCTCGCGGTCCAGGGCGGAGACATTGCCAGTAGGGTCAGCTTCTTGGCCCGGCGGGACAACAATATGCTTGTCGTCTTCCTCATCCTCATCGTCAGCATGGTCATCGTCGTCGGAGCTGCTAGTCTCGGGCTGCGCATGCTCGGCGCGAGGCCTTCGTCTCCGCGTTCTCGGGCAACGCAGACTTCTCGAGCGGCCGGACGCGTCCTCGGCCTTGGTGAGCCGCAGATTGAGCACGTAGGGGTCAGGGAGTTTGGAGCCGTGCAGCCGGAGCCGAATCTTGCGGCTGTGAAAGGCCTTTTCGAGGAGAGCCTGCTGTGTAGACGGGGAGGGGGCGGCCGACGAGGGTGGCGAGGTGGGTGGTGAGGAGGGGTCTTGGCGGGGTGCGTGCTTGCTCCGGCGGGGGAGGATGGAGTATGTGCCCGTGTCCCAGATGAGCAGGGAGCCTGTTTCTGGCGAGGCCGTTTCGATGAGGTGATTCTGCGGGGATAAAAGAGATGTGGTCAACGACGGTGTACACTGTATGGGATAGGAAACAGGGGCAGGAAACAGGGGCAGGAAGAGAAACAGGCTGCTCACCCACAAGGAATGAATCCTCGTCTCTGTGGCGTTGCGGTTGAGCCTCTTGCTGTTGGGATCACCGGGCAGGCCGTACATGACAGCCCAGCTGACACTGCTCGTCTCGTTGATCTGCAGGCGCAAGTCATAGTGGGTGCCGGCGACGGGGTGGTCGTGCTGGTGGACGACAAAGTGGGCGCCGAGCGGGCTCCCTGCGTTGGAGCGGTACAGAGCGGCGTAGGAGGGCACGGAGAGGGACGAGGACGCGACGAGGACGCGGGCCGAGAGGTGCAGGGTGAAGTGGGCGAGGTGGTCCGTGACGAGGACTGCGCCGGACTCGATGGCGGCGGTGGTAGGGGGAGGCGGCGGCGGCGGAGACGGCGATGACGAGGCGTGGTGGTCGTTGTCCTTGTCGTTGGCGGCGGGAGAGCGCAGGGTCCATTGGAGGTTGCGCTTCTTGACCAGGGGATTGGGGATGAGGCCGGGGCTGCGAGGGCGCTTTGGGGGGGGCGCTGTCATGGTTGGTGCCTGTTACTCGGGAACAAGGCTATGGAGACCAACGTGTTTGGCTCTGCCGCCGTCATGCAGCGAAAGCCATGGGGACTTCCTTTTTCTTTTTTCCCTTCAAGGCTGTGAGGGTGTTGATGGAATGGAGTTGGTTAGGAAGCTGCTGACTGTCGACGGTGACGGGCGCCGGCTTCGGGGGGAGGGAGGCCGGAGACATACCGCGTTGCTTCCCTGCATCCCCATCGACAACTGCCAACGGAATCTGCAAGCCCTGGGTGATTCTTCGAGGCGGCACTTGAATAAAGCATCTTCAGCGTACTTTGTCCAGCCGTCGTTTTGAGCGAGTGTTGTTTGTACGTTCATAAAGGTGCCTAGGTACCTAGGTACTTACCCAGCACGGTACGTACGTGCAGCCCACTAGGATGACAAAGACCCCAGCAGGTACAAGCTTTATAGCTGTACAGTGGCCTATGAGGCTTGTACCTGCTGTGGTCTTTGTGATCCTAGTGGGCTGTACCTCTTCTGCAGCGAGTTGCCGAGGCTCGTCTCGACTCCATCCATGACTGGACAGCGCCGGGGCTGGATGTACCTCTCCAGGTACCTCGGGGCGCTCGTCTCCACCCGTCGTCTTCACAGGCTCGCCTCCCGCCTTTTCCACGGCTGCCGCGACACCGTCGTCGACCTTGAATCTCCTCCTCCACCCACCCGTCGCCCGCCTCATCTCGTCTCCCAAGAGCCGCCCCGCCCGCTTCTCGACGACGCGCTCGCGGCTCTTCGTCTTCCCGGCTGCCGCTTCCTCCTCCACTTATTTCCGAGTCCCCGTTTTCCACCCCGTCCTTGCCTTTGATTCCGTCGCCGTCGCCCAATTGGCCTCGGTCCGGCATCATCGCTTCGGGTGAAAGAGCACAACGTCTTTCGAAACCGCACTCGCTCGCCGCCTCGAAATCTCCCTCTCCCATTTCGCGCCGCGCTGCCTGCGACCATGGCATCGCCGCCTAAGCCATGGGAGAGGCCCGGCGCCGCCACGGCCACCCCCGGTTCCGGTGCGTCTGGCTGCCTCCTACGCCCTCTCTATAACGGATGCTGACCTTGGATCATCGTAGCCGCGAATCCCGCCCTCTCATCCGCCACCGCTACGTCCTCCTCGCCGTCATCCGCCGACCCCCCTCCAGTACCTGAACTTCCCTCCTCCCTCTCCTCGGCCGTCAACCAAAACGCTGCCGCCTACAGCCGCGTCGGTGCCGGCGCTTCGCCATACAGCGCCTACGGCGGCGCCTACTCGTCTCCGTACTCAAGCCCATACTCGCGCTTCGGCGGCATGAGCGGCATGGGCGGCATGGGAGCCATGGGCGGCTATGGAGGCGGCATGTATGGAGGCTACGGCGGTGGCATGTATGGAAGCATGTACGGCGGCGGCATGTCCGGCATGCCAGGGAACCCAAACGACCCTAACAGCTTGACGAATCGCTTCAACAACGGCACCGCCGCCACTTTCCAGATGCTCGAGGGCATCGTCACCGCATTTGGAGGCTTTGCGCAGATGCTCGAGAGTACCTACATGGCCACTCATTCCAGTTTCTTCGGTAGGCTGCTCTCCTCTATGACATGTTTGTTCAACTCGATACTCATTCCGCGCTACAGCCATGGTCTCCGTTGCCGAACAGTTCGGCAACCTGCGCGACACCCTCGGCTCCATCCTCGGCATCTTCACCCTCATGCGCTGGATCCGCACTCTCATCGCCAAACTCACCGGCCGCCCTCCCCCGGCCGATGCCACCGCCCTCACTCCAGCCGCTTTCGCTCGCTTCGAGGGCCGCGCCCCCGGCCCTGACGGCACCCCGGGACCCACAAAAGCCAGCCGCAAGCCCCTCCTCTTCTTCCTCGCCGCCGCCTTCGGCCTCCCCTACCTCATGTCCAAGATGATCCGCTCCCTGGCCGCCTCCCACGAGGAAGAGGAGCGCCGGCTCCAGCAACAGGCCCTGCAGGCGCAGCAGGCCGTCGACCCGTCCAAGCTCGAGTTCTGCCGCCTGCTCTACGACTTCCTCCCCCCGGCCAACGGCTCGGGCCTCGAGCTCCAAGTTCGCAAGGGCGATCTCGTCGCCGTGCTGAGTAAGAACGACCCGGCCGGCAACCCGAGCGAGTGGTGGCAGTGCCGCTCCCGCGACGGGCGTCAGGGCTACCTGCCCTCGACTTATCTCGAGCTTCTCAAGCGGCCCGGCCAGGAGGTCAAGAAGATTCAGGCCAAGCCGGCGAGCGTGGCCGGCGAGGACGTGTCGACAACGAGCACTGTCGAATCATTGCCGGAAGAGGGCAAAAAGGAATACGCCACGGCGGGTGGTATGCAGAGAAGTCACTTTTACTCGTGAAGCGGAATGAAAAGCTTGAGGGTGCTTGGGGGACGGGTTTTGTGCATATTATCGGCAGTGTATCAGGTCGGCTGGCTAGTAACGGGCGTTGAAAATGGCTGTACACGGATATCCTTTTTTTCCGTGAGGGATGGGCGTTCTTGTGCAATTGATCCTTCTTGCTGGGTTTTATAGCGAAGATCTGGTTTGGACAGCCATGGATCGTCAGGATGGCCGTGCTGAGCACGCCGTTCGTTTGAATCAAGCGAGTCTCTTGTGTATGTCAGGGTGCCTATGGCTTGCCCGAGGTCTACTACCACTTCGTGTATTTACGGATTGTCTTCGCTGCGGCCGCGCGATCGCGAAGCATGACAGGGGCGATGCTACACGCGCGCCAAGCCCCAGAAGCAAAAGCTCGTCCTCGGTACATCTCCGACGTCCTTTATGCTGGTTCACCAGCCTTTCTCTTCCCTCTGGGCTCCAACACGCCGCTTCACCCTTCGGCCTCGTAAGCGTTGGACTTGTGCTTGGGCTGGAATTGGAAGCCGGGGTGGACGGGGCCGAGGAACATCTCGCTGTTTCCCCAGTTAGTACCAAAACTGGCTTGCCATGAACACGGGGCGTGAAGAGGGGAAGAGGCTGGGTGGGGAGGAGAGGGGACGACGAAGCATAGAAATGCAGGCCCACGTACGTAATCTTGATCCAGTCCCTGTAGTTGGTCGAGGCCATGAGCGTCTCGAGCTCGTCGCGGCCCTTGTACGCGGGCGGGCGGTCGTTGAGGCTCGGCGGGAGACGCTCCAGCAGGCCAATGGGCACGTAGCGGTGCGCAAAGCTGAGCCACTCGAGCAGGAAGCGCCTGGTGAAGCCGAGGCCGACCTCGTCGGAGCCCCAGGCCTCGAGGCCGTAGCGCGCAAACTTCTCGACGTAGCCCAGGCGCTCGCTCGACGACTTGTCCAGGTACTGGCCCTTTTCAATCTCCTCGAAGATCCAGGGCTTGATGAGGGCGCCGCGGCCAATCATGACGCTGTCGACGTGCGCCTGGTCCACGTGCTCGAGGTAGTCGACGTGCGAGTAGCAGTCGCCGTTGCCGAGAAAGTACATGCGCCCGTCCTTGGCGTTGGGCAGGGTGCTCTCGTCGGGCTCCGCCGCCGTGTCCGTCAGGGCGTCCTTCTGCTCGTTGTACGACTTGATGAGGGCGGCGCACTCGCCGATGTAGGCCCAGTCGGCCTTTCTGGTGTAGCGCTGCTCCCGGCTGCGCCCGTGCAGCGTCACGGCCGCGCACCCGGGGGCGCCGAGGCGGGCCCGGTGCTCGCGGGAGCCAAAGGCCAGCCTGCCGAGCAGCTGAGGCGCGACGGGGCGGTTGCTCTTGACGCCCGTTCTGATCTTGGCGGTGATGGGGATGGGCCCGGACACGGCGTTCATGCCCCGGATCATGCGCTCCATCTTGCCCTGCGACTCGAGCAGCGCGGATCCGCCGCCCGCCTTGAAGATCATGTCGATGGGGCAGCCGCAGTTGAGGTCGATGAGGCGGAGCTGAGGGCAGAGGCGGCTCAGGGCAGAGGCTGCCTTGGTCACCATCCAAGGCTGGTGGCCGGAGACTTGGGCGCCAAACTTCAAGTCTTTGGAGTTGTCGTAGTCGTCAAACACAAAGGTCCGGCCAGGGTTGAATTTGGGCGGGGAAACCTCCGACTCGTGAGCCTTCATGAGCGTCCAATCCGTCTTGGAGCCTTGAAGCAGCGGCATGCTCATGGCCATTTCTGAATACGTGACCTGGCAGCCGAGCTCGACGCAGAGCCGTCGGAAGGGCAGGTTGCCCTGCGTCGTCAGCGGCGCCAGAGTGGGCGTCTCAGGGCCAAAGTAGAGGCGCCGCTTCTCGGACGGCTTGAATGGTGGATCGACGTAGCGGGCGCGAAGGTCCTCGATGCCCTCGGAGGACTGGTCCTTGCGGCGATGGTGGAAATCGTGGTTGATGTCGGCCTCGCTGTTCATCCACTTTATGTACTCGTCGGCTTTGCTGAAGTCGAGGCGCTTGCGACTGAGCTTGATCTTGTCTTCCATGCCGACGACGTTGAAGACGCCAGGCCGACGCTCTTCAGGCTCGTCGCTGCCGGCCTCGGGGTTCTGCTCCCCAGCCTCCCCAGTCTGCTCCGCGGCACCGCTGGGCGGGCCCTTTTCGCCAGAGTTGCCCAGCAGAACAAGCTCCTTGCGCCCATCCTCACGCTCGATTTCCTGCATGTGGCTCTTAACGAAGCGGCATTTCCAGCCTGAGGGGCACGAGCCGTATTGCTCAAAGACGTGGCACTTGCCACCAAGGGCATCGACGTCGTCCCGGCGTCCCTCTGCGAAATACTTCCGGAGGTCGTGGCTCAGCTTGCAGCGATCGCCGAACCTGCACTCGCGGGGCGAGAACTCGGGATAGAAGGCTCTGCTGTTGCAGAGGCGGATGGTGTCGTCGAATTTCCCGAATGTGCGTCCCGTGTTCTGACCCTTGTTCTTCTTCCTGTCCTTCCTGCCCTTTGCTGTTCCGCCAGCGTTCCGGCTGTCTCTCCGCATGTCGCCATCAGCCTGTACGCCGCGGCCCTCGGCCTCGTCATCGTTGGCAGCGTCAGACGATGCGTCCTTGGACGTGGCAACATCAATCAAGTACCTGGCACAGAGTTAGGCTGGCTTCACATGGTACTCGAGAAGCAATTCTCACTCTTTCTTGATAGGAGCCAGCCCGGATTGGCGATTGTCGCGGCCGTTGGCGTTGGCCGCGCCAGATTTAATTTTCTCGTCTACCTTTGCCACCTCAGCAGGGGAAGCGCCGCCAGAAGCTGGGTTGACGGTGGCATCCGCCTTTTCAGAGTCGGCCGGAACGTCCATCTTAAGTCGCTTCGCAGCTCGCTCCTCGGTAGGCGGGACGCTGCTCTCGTCGGTTGTGAGCTGACTTTGACCTTGAGGAGGGGGCGCCTCGTCCTCTTCCGGCATGGTGAATGGATGGCACCAGGTGAGCTACCTAGTAGGATTGCCGACGTCTGAGTGCCGAGAGAAGTTGTCGGCTGTCTGCCCCTGGCTTGGTTGATCGAGGTCGAAGTGAGTGATAAGAATGTCGATGAGAGAATTGGCGTCTTTCTGCGCCCGTCTGGACCTTTCCAGGAACAAGAGAGGCGGAAGACAAGATATTCTCGAGACGGGCTTGTGGCCAGGTGCAGTCAATGCACAAGAGTCGATGTCTTTGGCTTTCCGGTGAGCCGGAGTTGAGAGGTTGTTGGAGGCAAAAATTTCAACCGCCAACGAAATGGTGGTGCTAGGAACTCCCTCCGTCGACGGCTGGCAGCATTTCGTTAGCTGCACGTGATGACATGCCACCGAAAAATCATACAATGAAATGAAATGAAGATAAATTCAGGTCAGAGACAAACATTGACTCTCTTCGGTTGCAGCACTTGCGCTCAAAGCAAAGGTCGGACTGCCCGTCGCTGACTTTCCAGCTCTTTCAGTTGAAGCTTTTTGGCGGGGTTGCTTCTTGTCTAGCATCAAGTACATGGGTGCGGGGCAGACGGCTACCGATCCGGAAGTACCTCGAGCATCCTGGCAAGGTACAGTACTGAGCCAAGGTAGGTAGCTTCAAGTCCAGAGACGCCTTGACATCAAGTTTATCCCTCCTCCCCTACACCCCCTTGCCCGTCGTCTCCTCTCCGTCCAGCGCACACTCGCGTCAGCGGCCGGGTCGCGGCATCACCATCAAAATCTCACTGGCCATGGCATCGACTTGTGACTCGTAACACCATGGCGGACTCGGGCGGATCAGCCGACGCGGCGCCCAAGGTCAAGACGGTGCGCTCGCAGAAGATCCTCCCGGACCCGTCGAACGACGCACCGAGCAAGGCCAAGAACCCCGAGCCCCCGCGCGAATCCGACGACGAGCCGCTGCCACTGCCGCGAAGCCAGACACCCGGCCACTTGGCCGGCAAGAGCGTCAAAGACCGCCGGCGCAACCTCTCGGACCTCTCGGACCTCTCGATTCGCCAACGCGCCCAGTCGGCGTCCTACGTCTCCTCCTCCTCGGCCTCGAGGCCGTCCACATCTGCCGCACCTGCGCAGGACGCACCGAAACCGCTGCCTGCCTCGAGCAGTGCCGTCGAGCCCCCCCGTGCCCAGGATGCCAAGGAGCAGAAGAAGCAGGGCCCTCGACGGCCAGCCACTACACCAGCCAATCGCGGAACCTTGTCTGCCTCGACCACGGCGACGCGTCAGGCGCCCATCAGGGTCACCCGTCCGCCACGGGGCCAGCACATTCCTTTTCCCCCGCTTCATGATCCCAAGGATGCGCCCGACGTGGAGCCCGCGCCGGCCTCGGGCATGTACTGGTCCAAAGCCATGGTTTCCGGCTCTCCGCATCCCAACCTGCGGGCTCACTCGGCCACCCTGATCGGCTCCAGCGTTCATGTGTTTGGGGGCTGGGACTCGCGCACCTGCTTCAACAATCTGTTTGTCCTCGACGCCGATGCATTCTACTGGTCCGTCCCGCGCGTCATCGGCGAGATGCCCATGCCGTTGCGAGCCATGACTTGCACGGCGGTGGGCAAGAAGATTGTCGTGTTTGGTGGCGGTGACGGACCGACGTACTACAACGGCGTCTACGTCTTGGACACGCTCACCTTTCGGTGGACAAAGCCACGTATCTTGGGAGACAAGGTGCCGTGCCCGAGGAGAGCGCACGTGGCCTGTCTCTACAAGAACGGCATATACGTGTTTGGCGGTGGCGACGGAGACAAGGCATTGAACGACATCTGGCGGCTCGACGTCAGCGACGCCACCAAGATGGCCTGGAAGCTGATATCGAACCCGGAGAGGAGCCGTGGGGGCACCACGGACTACCGTCCCAAGGCGCGCGGCTACCACTCGGGCAGCATGAGCGGCAGCAAGCTCATCATATTCGGGGGCTCAGACGGCGCTGAGTGCTTCGACGACGTCTGGATATACGACGTGGAGACGCACGTGTGGAAGGCCGTCGACATCCCCGTCACCTTTCGCCGTCTGTCCCACACGGCCACCCTGGTGGGCTCATACCTCTTTGTCATCGGCGGCCACGACGGCGACGAGTACTGCAACGACGTGCTGCTGCTCAACCTCGTCACCATGACATGGGACAAGCGCAAGGTGTACGGCAAGCCGCTCAGCGAACGGGGCTACCACACGACGGTGCTGCATGACAGCAGGCTCCTGGTCATTGGCGGCTTCGACGGGACCGAGGTGTTTGGCGACGTGACGATTCTGGAGCTGGCGGTTCATGCCTACTACTCGCAGATTAGCCACTTCACCATTGAGGTATGAGACGGATCGGGAGTTGCAGCCGATCATGGGACAAGGTCTATTTGATACCCAATGCTTATCATCAAGACTTGGCCATGTCCACACACATATACACAGAGGAGCCTGAAGCCAAGGGAAGGACTTGGATAGCATCCCCACTCGGTTCTTGTACCACAGTATTACAGGCATACATGCAAGCCATGCGACGAGACGATTCCTTGATATCGAAGAATCCTTTTTTCTCTGTCCGCACCAAGGACAAAACCATAGCGCAAATTTTTCCCCAACGCCAGTCCGTCAAAGCAAGGAGATGGGGCGTCCTGAATAAGTAGGAGGAGCCTACTGAGGGTGGTGTAGCGGAGATGAGCTGCGTAGCCATGGCGTGAGGTCGCCATTTTGTAGCGATCAGATAGAGGACGCGTATGGATGGACCAGAGCAATCATGACTTGTTGTTGCCGGCCTTGTTGGTGCCGGCCTTGTTGGCCTGCATCCGTCGCTCCTCGGCCTCGACCATGTCTGGGGGCGCGATGGTCAGCATGCTGGACAGGGAGTATGTAAAGGCAACGGGCCGGACTCGGAGAAGCTTACCCTTCCAGAGGTCCTGGCCCTCGTACTCCTCCTTGTGAATCTTCTTCTCGATGAGGTGTTTGTGCTCCGGGTCGTTGGGGTCGAGTACCATGACCGTCTCCCAGCGGCCGCTGCCCTTCTTTGCGTCATTCATCTCAAAGGCGGCGGAGACGACGAGGACGGCGAGGGTGAGACCCTGGGCGTAGACGCGGGCCTGGACGAGCTTCTGCGAGGTGCTCATGGGGGCGCGGCCGACGAGGGCAAGGGCGACGGCCATGCTGGCGACCCACGAGGCGAAGACGATGCTGTAGCGGTTCTCGCGGCCCCAGGCGAGGAAGCGGCGGTAGGCCGTCTCGTTCTCGCGGATGATGTCGGCGGCGCGGGCGCTGCTGTCGCGGTAGCGCGACTCCGGGTGCTGGTCGCGCTGGAACTGGACGCTGAAGCGGTCGGCGTTGACAATGGCGCCAAAGGTGCCCGTCGAGGTGACGAGGAAGGCGCGGAAGGGCAGCGTCAGCCCGCGAAAGGCCGGGTAGCGGCGCGACGCGAAGAGGACGCCGCCGAGGCCGAGGGCGAGACCGGCCGAGCCGCCAATGAGGCCGCCCTTGACCACGGCCGCGTAGTGCGCCTTTTCCTCCTCTGGGCTGAGCACCTTCATGGCGGGCGAGCGGTGGGGTGGGGACGATGATGCGAGCTGTCCGAGGAGGTGCGGGTCAAGCTGATTCGTCTTTCTCGCGGCACCGCCGGATGTCGACCGGACCTCTTTTCTCCTCGCGGACTTTTGTGCGTGTGGGACCCCAGGTATGTCGAAGACTCCAAACTCGTCCTGCTCAGCAAAAGGCAAATGACGAAATGCCCACGTCGAGTAATTACCGCTGACGATGGCGACCCAAGGCTAGATGGTTGGTCGACGAGTGCCCAGGAAAGGTCGATTCGATTGATTGATTGATTGATTGATTGCTTGCGTGCTTGCTGGGTCGCATAAAGATGGTCAAGTGGAGGGGACAAGCGTCACAAAACGCGCATGTCAGTCTGCTTCTTTGCTCTTTTATGACCACCTGGTACTCCGTAAAAGTCTCGAGACAAAGATGACATAGCCTTCTCTCGAGGACGTCAATTCGATTAGTCAGCCAGATGCCTTCCGGAGCTGCCCGAACCCGCAAAAGCCGACAAATCCCCGCCGCCTCTCCGGCCCATCGCCGAGTCGAGGTCGAGGATTCCCCGACCATTGCCGCCATCATCGTCCTCTTCATCTTTGCCACGTGGCATTTCTCCAAGGCATTATACTGTACAGCATTAATCTGGGGTTGCCTAGGCGAGGACGTCCCTTCTTGGCTCTCGAGCCCTTCTCCGCCTCTTCGCTGGTCTTTACTCTCATTCTGGTCTGAGCAACCGCCTCTCTTCCGGGACCAGCCTCCGTCGACCTATTCAGCTCTATTCTTCCGAATTCCTGCTCCGCTGACACCGGTGGCTCTCCATCTCCATTAGCAGTCGTCTCGGTCGACTACTTCTCGCATTTGCCTCAACCATCCCAGCTCCTCAACGCGGCCAGAGCAGTACGTATATGTACCAATACTGTAGAGAGCCCGCGTGTACCCGACGCCGTTGCGGGACACGAGTCAGTTCCCTAGTGGGCCACCCGTATGTATTCCGTCATCTGCGGCCGGGCATGTGGCGTTCGCCGGCCCCTCGTGTCCAGGCCGATACCGGCCGTCTTTCGGCATAGCTTCGGGCCACACGCATCAGAATAGGCTTGCACTCGTCCAACAATTTGTAGGGCATCTCGGGTCATTCAGAGAGGCCATCTTGACTTTGTGCACCCCGGAAAGGGGAGGGGCGCAGCAACTCCAGCGCAAAGGCAAGATATGCTCGGGGTCGGCCGGAGCCCTTCGCCGGGTTGCACAAGCAACATGCGTGTGTCAACTCCGGCATTACGCCATCTCTGCTCGACACTGCGGCCTGAATCCACGACATCAGAGTTCCCCGCAAGGGCGAGAGGACGCTTTGCTGCCGGAACCGAGGCCCGAATACGGCTGCCGACCGGCCACTCCCCCTGCGTTGAGCATTTCCAGATCATCAGCTGGGCCTGTCCTGATAACACCAGTCTGTTGTGTGGATCATCAAGGGTAGGAGCCGGAAGCATTCTGCTCTTTATCATGTGTACTGTGCGCGAGTGTGTATGCGTGAAATGTGCTCGTAGAGGGCGTCGCTCCTTCTGGCGGCCACGCCAGGCCACTTGACCGTAGCTCGGACCCCCCAGGTAGAGACAGGACAGACGATTTCGGCTTGTTTTGACTGACCTCTCCACTGGAAACCCAAGCGAGGCTGCGAGACCTAGAACCCCCGGGGCCTTTTCAAACGGAATCATCACTAAACCTGTGACTCCCGTTGACTCGATGACCAAGAAGCAACCGTCGTGACCTCCATCAGAGGGACGACGACAGGCATCTCGCAACCTGTTGCCGGAGATACTTCGTAAGTACTTGAATACTGAATAATGCTGCCCCGATTGACTTCCATGCAACTGGCTTCCGGATGAATCATTGCTGGGCATTCTATGGTCAAACCATGGCTCAAGGCCTCTCCACTTGATGCGGAACCGCACTCGCGTCTCCTCTCGTGGTCAACGTACAGCCCGGTTCGGCCATCAGAGAGTGGTCCAACACCTCGGGATGCGGTTCCGGTTCCCATGGCATGGGAGAAGGCGCCGGGCAGTAGCAAGGGTTCAGGAGGGGAGGAAACATCCACTTCCCCAGAGGAGACCATGTTTGATTCTCCCGTCACGCCCTTGACCAAGCATGAAAAGCCGGCTTGGCGTTTGCGAGAGGCGTTCCATGTTCTGTCGTCGGCCCTACACATTAGGCGGCGAGTCGAGGACTCTAGCTCACGCCAGGGCTTGGAACTTAAGCCCTTCGCATACCACCGGCGAGCACTTGCCACGTCATGGCATGAGGCCGATGCGATGCATCAAGAGCGGACACGCCTGGCGGAGCAGGGCGAGATATCGGCTGCGGTTGTGACGCTATTGCGAGATGGTGCTTGCTCCTTGATCTTCGTAGGGAGTTAGCCGATGGGTACGAAAGGATGCCCCGGTAGACGGGCGGCTGCGATGCAGGGAAAGACGCTGATGGTGAGCTGAACAGGTTCGGGTCCCGGGGACAGGAGAAGAGAGCCTTGTTGCTCGCCGCAGCCGGGATAGGCGAGCCAGCTTACCTGGGATCCGAGTCGAGGGGGCCAGGAGGAACAAGAGGCCTGACCGCTCTGCTGGGGAAGCTGCGTCGGTGCGTCCCAGCTGCGCCATGGCTTGTTGGCGGTGCAAGAGATTCGGGCACGCCAGCGGTAAGAGACGGGGGCCAACACCACCGGGGCAGCAGCGCCGGTGAGCAAGGAGACGATGCTGGGATGTCACGATGCTCTTCTCCAGCCATGGATCTCTCGCGCAAGGGCGACCAACAGCCACGGTGAGTTCGTCAAGGGAAAGGGCGCCCATCCGCCCATCTTAGACGCGCTCGTCCAGGGGGCCATAGGGCGGATCCAGCCATGGCCCGCGGAACTTTGATGGGACGTTGGGATGGTGCCACCCCATCGTGAGGATTCATCAAACCAGGGACGGACCCCGGTCGTATGCAGATGCGGCATCCCCGGCGGGCTAGATCGTGTCGGGTGCCGACGGAAGGATCTGTATTCTGTACAGGCTGTATGTATGCCTGCATCTGTCTGTCTGTCTGTAGGCCCAGAGGCTGACGGCACACGACTCGTTAGGCCCCTCTTCGAATCGTCGTCTCTTCATGCTACCCTTTTGGTCCCCTTGTCACCTTCATCTCCTCGTCACCGTATGACAATCTCTCTCTCCATACCTGCCAAGATGGGGCCGAGGCAGGGTGAAGGCCGCCGACGTGGATGGAGACGAGGGATTGTCGGCTGGGCATGGCATATCCACACGACGCGCTCCCAAAACATGCAGCCCAGGCGTTCCACTGCCAACGCCCGTGTACATACTGCAGTATGCCCCATATGACATGGTGTAACACGTGTCTGGACGGAGCCAAGTGGAAAAGGTTCGGTTGGGTAGGACAGGTCAGCAGCATTGACCCGTCGTCGGGTAATTCTTGTGACGTCCGTTGGCCGGATCTACTTCCCCGTCAGATGCGCCAAGAGGCCGATTGAGTATGTATGTGCGTATGTAGGTACGTGTGCGTTCTTTGGACGCATGCATGCAGGCGCGTCAGAAAAGCCTAATTAGCAAACGCAGGTGGCAGATGCGGACGAGGAGACGGGGCCCGGCGCGAGGAATAGGGGGGAGACGGGTTCGCACTGCGGCAATAGGTATCCTGTCCACCCCGGGCCCTGCGACACAACCGAGCTGGGCCGAGGAGCAGAAGGGCAGAGGCTGGCCCCAGGTCTCTGGGGGCATGGGTCAGCAAACACTGTCGGCGTGGCATCCGGTTCGTCCAGAGCAAGGCGGGAGGAGAAGCGGGTTTGATGATTCCCCCCTACTGGTACAGTAGTGTGCACACTCACTCAGCACTTGGATAAGTAGTTTCCCGCGAGCCATCTTGCATGCATCCGCCAGCCGCGCGTTGCCCGTTGGCTCTAGTGCTGTGCTGTATGCACCAAGACTCCAGGAGGAGCTGGGCTGGGCTGGGCCGTGGGACGGCCATCAGTCGCTGCCGGTTGGCTGGCGACCCCCTGGTTGCTGAGGAAGCTGGCAAGGGTCTTTCGGGACGAGGTCATGGATTGGACGTGGATGGGGGTGGACGATGGCCTTGCAAGGCCACTCCTAGGCAAAATTGTACTGCATGTACCTAGGTACCCAGGTACTGTACGAACACGCCAGCTTTTGTTAGTCATCATGAGCCAACGGGCAGGCAACCTCTGTCGTTCTTCGTTGAGAAAAAGGGGGAAGGAAGGAAGGAAGGGGGAAGGGGGGTCGGGCAGGCGTGGGCAAACGGCACCGCGTCCACCGCCTGCTCTCGCTGCCGGGCACTTTAAAAACCTCGATTATCGACTCTCTGCGCTCCCAAGCAAGGCCTGGTTGGTACTCCTCTGTATACCTTTTTTTTTAGGTACCTACCTACCTACCTACCTACTGTAAGCTTGTGTATTGACTTGCTCTGCCGTCATGTGCCAAGCGCGCCTATGCAGTCTCCAGAAGACGATCGAAAATGCAATGCACTCGTGCAACTGCTACTGTGTCAAATGCATGTGTGTGTCGTATTTACATGCGTGGGCGCGAACACAAAGCAGTACGCCCCGGCCATTTCCCCCAATCCGTCGTCTTCGGTGACATGTCACGGCTCTCGCTCGCCCGTTACTGTTTGGCATGGGTACCCACGAAGCCTGACACGAAAGCCTGCGCGCGCCCCGGCACTCCTGTTGCGTCAACACAAAGAAGCTTCTTTTGCTTCGTTGGCCCCTGACGGGCGGACAAGTGGAAGAGCCCCGCCTTCCGGATCCATTATCTGGGTCCTGGCTTCTGCGGCTTGTTCCGCATGGGAAATGTCTCCGTCGCGCGCAATTTCGACTCTCTCTGACTCTCATCTCTCGGAAAGCCAAGCGTCCATGACGGCTCATGCGCGCCGTGGGGACGTATGTAACCAAATACACACGTCTTTGCTACTGCCCATCAGGAAAGTCGGCGCTTTCTGACGGTGCCATAAGTTACCCAAATGCCGCCGGGGAACATGCGGATCAGGAGCTGGACAATAAAACATGGGCAATAACGGCAGAGATATGGCCCCGTTGGAATCCCACGTCCATGTCCTCGAGCTCCTTGATGGCTTTGGATATAATCAAGCAATTTCCACGCTGCTTTGCTGCCAGTGTCGAGCTGGAAACCCACTGGAGACGAGCCGTCGGATGGCATGTCGGCCCGAGTGGCCCCTGCCATGCTCCACTCGTTCACAGAGAATCGTCTGCCAAGGGGAGGAGGAACCGAGGTAGTTAACTAGGACACTACAGTAAAAAGACAAATGTCCCGACACATCTTCAGATGGTCGGCCAAGCGTGCCGCGGCTCGATTCCCTCGGGAACGGGGTCCTCGCTTCGGCTCGCGGCGCCGGCAAAGATATTCCAATCCGGCCAGCGCTCCGCCGGAGTAAAGTAACAATGAGAAGCCTTAGGGTTCGAGGTTTAATGCTAATGCTATAATCTATATCAACCTGGATACCTATACATTTCCACATGCGCCGTACTGTAGTTGTATGCGCCCACGCTTGATCGAGTCTTCCATTATGGGGGCCTGCATATGGATACCTACCTATACGTAGTCGAGTCCGGCCGGCATAGCACCCAAGTCCGTCAAGGTTGCGTCGCTTCTTTCCACTGATTTGCCCTGTTGCCTGGTCCAGAGTTCTCTATCGGGTCCCGTCGGCAAACGTCGGTGGGAAGAGGGATCCAGTTGTTCCATCAGAGAGCTCCACGGTCTGAGAGTCCCCGCCGCAAGAGCCTACCCGTGAGCCCGCCCGCGACCGTACCGGCACCCGCCGGGACGGCCAGCGCTTAGCTATGTATCTGTAAGTGAGTAGAGCGGTTTGCGCTTATTGCTTGCAACCATTCAAGCATTGTACCGTCTACTGACATGCTGGGGGCCTATGTGGAGCTGCTCCCTTGCAACTGTTGTTATTGTCGTGTTGTTTTGACAACCGCCGTCGTTGACATTACCTTTGCTATATTCTCTCTTGTGGAGGAGGCTGGGAGCGGAGGGGGCCGGCGCCGGCGACAGCTTCCTGTTATTGTTGTTTAAACAGGTGCCCCACGCCCCCAATCGGCCAAGACTAGCGCTCCAGGTGGCCCCATGTTTTGCGGATACTGTCTGTGCTCGGGGCATCGTGAGCAATGACAAGCAGAGAGGCGGCTTTTGCTTCCCTACCCGGGACCGACGGGGGCTGGGTGTTTGCCTAGAGTAGTCCTCTTGTACGACGAGACTAGCAGTCGGCTGACGCGCAGATGCGCATGAACTGGAAACGGAGGCTATCCACCTCATGTATGCATATCAATGCCAAGGGAGCGTCCGATGGCTTGCCACAACGTTGTACACATCTACCAAGTATACATGCAACTGTGTCCTGTGTAGCACCTCTGGTCGAGCGTTGCACGGGGTATATTAATTATACTGTATGTACAGTATGGATTGGGCATGGCTCGACCGACTTTGCTCCGGGGACGCGGATGCAGGCAGGGGCAATGACTCGAGTGGCAGACACGACAGACGCAGATGTCTGAGGATTACCTAAACGGTGCCTCTCTGTGGGCTTTTATTCCGGCCTCCCCTCACGACCTATCTCGGTTGCCCGTCCTATAATTTGCGAGTTGCTGTATAGGTTGCTGTATAGGTAGCCATGTATGTTAATGGGCCTT
Organism: Hirsutella rhossiliensis; assembly: GCF_020360975.1. Classification (NCBI taxonomy): domain Eukaryota; kingdom Fungi; phylum Ascomycota; class Sordariomycetes; order Hypocreales; family Ophiocordycipitaceae; genus Hirsutella; species Hirsutella rhossiliensis. Next base: position 2,860,803 of record NW_025408672.1, read on the forward strand.
CCCCACTTACCCTACCCTTTAGCAACGGCCAGCACCCCGTCTTGACTCTAGTAGCTCGTTGATGGTCCACCGTGTGGCAGCAAAGTTCCCGTCATGCATTCAAGGTGTTAGCGCGCAGCAGGCCAGCCGACGGCAGGAACGGTAGGGCGGCAGAAACCGTACCACCGGGAGCGGATACAGCATATCCATATCCGTACCGTGGGGGATGATGGTGTGAGTGAATATGCCGCAGGGCATCGTCACCCCCCTTTTTCGAATCCGACTTTGGTGTTGGCAGGCCGGGTCAACAACCGCCGCCACACTGCCGAGCAGCCGTGGACGGGAAGTTGGCCCTCAGTTAATACGTCTCCTGTTGGTGCAGGTAGTGGGCGGGGACTACAGAGTATGGACCGCTCAATCTCGGGACTGTCTTGCGGCGCCGCGCTGTGGCGGTTCCGCTCCCTTGCAACGAGCATAACAAGGAGATCAATGTGTAAGCCTGAGTTATTAAGATGCATGGATCCCTTGGCGGGGCCCAGCTGCAGCTCCAAGCACGTCCCTCTTCGACAACCTGTTGGCTTCGAGCGGAGGGAGGAAGCCAGCGGTGAAGGAACGAGCTGCTATTATGAGCCACCACCGTCGAGATCTGGCGATGGCCACGGGCTCGGTCCAGGCTAAGGGCAGGGGGAGGGGTTGTCAAGTGCGTGTAAGACGTCACCAGCGCGGTGTAGAATCATTACACGGCCGTTCATGAGCAGAGACGCACAGTAGGTAGTGTCACTGCGCCCTGCACATGTGCTTGCCAATACCGCATGTACTGTCCTCGGTGCAGGTGTACGGCCAGCGAAGTCTCAGCGCCGGTACCAAGAAGTCGGAGCTGTCGGGGGGGCATGCGCGTGGCAATGGCGGGGGGCCTCGCCCTCATCTCCGTTGGCAAGGACTGCACTGCGATCTAGTAAGCGCGCAGCATGGGGGCGTCGCGGTTGTTTGTGGTGGAAGGGCGAGTCGGTGACGGGACGGACAACGGGGGCCGCCCGCAGCTCGATGCTCGATGGCGGCGAAGGAGCCTCAGCAAACCGATGCAAGAGGTAAATGCACGGCACAGGCAGCAAGCAACTTGTGCCGTCCTCGTCGCCTGGTCTCTGCCTGCTGCTGCCTTGGGCCTGTGTTGATCATGCATATGTGGCCGATTTCTCAGCAACGAGCATCTGTAGGGGTGCGTCTACGAAGTTGCTTCTGTGAGTGGTCAGGTAGGCACAGGCGCCGTTGACATTTCGAACTCGCGACGCACTCTGGCTGGCAGGCCCAAGCCAAGACACAGTTTTTGGGGGTGAAGTCCGGGCGGCCCCAGAGTTTGCGAGGAAAAAGTGGAGGGAGAAGGATCAGAGTGCAGATACGGTATCGCCAACTTCTGGCCACGCGGTAGATGCAAGCCCTCTCTGCTTGCTTGACGCATGTTGGTGAGTACCTCTGTATGGACATACTCACAATAGAAGTCGACGTGGTGTGGCAGGTGCGGCCCAAGAGTCAAAGTGACGCCAGTTGCACCTCTTGCTCACCAGCTCAAGCGCCGAGGGGTTAACCAACCGCATGCCCTCGGCTAGTAAGTACAGTAGGTAGGTTAAGGTAGGAACTAAACAGCGCCCTCCCCAGTGCCTAAGTACCTACCTACTACTTAGGTACCAAAGGCACCAAAGGCAGCCTGGAAGGTACTGTACAGTGAACTAACTACCTACCCACCTTAACCTTAGGTAGGCAGGTACTGTACATACAGCACAGTAAGTTCCGGGGCGAGCCATCGACTCGATGCGGCATGGCGGCAGGTCTACGTGCCTCAGGGGCCTCCCTGCCCTGACTGCCTCGGGATTTGCCATTAGTGGAAACCTTGGCCCACTTCAGGCACGACGAGGGACATGACGCTGCTGCTGCGCCTGCGATTTTTACCTCCCGTGGCTTCCCCCATCCAAAGCATGGTTAACTAAGGCAAGGCACGGAATCAAGGTTGTCTGTCTGGAAATGTACGGTTTCCACCGGCACCAAGGACGTGGTGGATAACACATTTCATGTTTCGTTTGGTATCTCGGAGACAGGTCCCTGACTTGGGCAAGTAATAAGACTTGGAGCCTATAAGTGGCTTCTTCCATGCTGCTTCCATGTCAGTACAGTAGCGACCTACCTAGGTAGGTACTCCGTACAGTATAGTAATTAATTACCTGGGTCCTAGTTGCCCGGGAGCACGTGGCAGCTCTCCCTCTCTTGCCTTGCACGCCCCCAGCCCGTCACCGTTCTTTGCGGCCTGGAGGCAGACAGAGGCGGCGCCTCGTCCATCAAACTGCCCCCATCGTCATTTTAGCCTTTGATGGCCTCCATTCGCCATCCTCGAGTGGGCGTTCCCACCCATTCACTGTACTGCTTTCGGTCGTCGTATACCAGGACTTGGCATTCCACATTCCCAATACTCGGTAGACGTAGATGCAAAGCATACAAGACAATGAATGGCGCACACATGGTGCACACATGGTGCATACAAGTAGGTAGCTGCTTCCTCTCCTTCATTGGTCCCCCGCCCCCGCGAAGGTACCAAACCGAGCTCTGTCTGGGCTAAGAGTCATCACGTGCCTTCTTCACCAAGGGTCCAAGGGTCCTCGTCCAGACACGACTCAACAACACCGCACGTCGTTGACCGACTGAGACCCGCCTTGACTCGTTCGGTCGCCTCCCGTCGTGGTGCCCCCCTCTCGAGAGTAGCGGTCCCCGGCCACCCAGTCGGCCCAAGATCCCAGTCTTCCTTGTCTCCGTGGCATGCGCATGTGCTTTTGGCCTTGGCCTGTCCTCAGGAGAGCGACGCCCAACCGACTTACACCATTGCGCCCCCCCCCTCCCCCTTCTTCCTAAGCCTGCAAGCCATCCTCGACTAGCGACGCCCGCCAACGAGCCCGCACCAACAAGACTCACACGGTGCGTCACTCGACAGTCATTTGCGACACTGTGCCTATCATCTGCCTCCAAGGCGAAGCTCGCTTTGGATGACCGAACCTTAAAGACACCGCAAGAGTACAAGCCATTCAAGCCGTACAAGCCACTCAAGCTCAACGCAAGCTGACACGGAATCATAAAGGCCGCTTGCCGTGCTTTTTCTTTTCTTTTTCCTTTTGGGAATCATATTGCTTCCCCCTCGTCCCTGCGCCGTTTTCTTCACCATTCTGCGGCCGCCTGCTTCCCTCCCAACTCTCGCCTCTTGACCTCTTGACACCACTCTCCGCACCCATCTACACACGTCTCTCGCCGCCGACCTGGCTGTGACCTCCGATATTACGGACAAGAGCGACAAGAAGAGAACAACAAGGACAAGAGAGAAGGAACCAGACGAAGGTCCAAACCACAGCAACTAAAGCGCAAAGAAGACGTGCGGCAGCGAACCGACAGGCACACGTCTCGCTCGCCCTCGAAGCCTTTTGTTTCCCTTGCACTGCATCCTCATCATCCTCCTCTCCGTCGACTCGCCTGCGATTAGTATGCGGAGCGCGCTCAGGTGGCTCCAGGGCGCCGAGGACAGAGACGAGCAGCAGCGCTGGAGCAGCTGTAGGGGTGCCACCGCCACCGACCCCAGTGCCGTCGCCCCCTGCGACCGCGCCAGCGCCAGCGCCACCGCCTGGGCCAGCACCAACCCTGGCACCAGCGCCGACGGCGACTTGGCTGCCTGTTTCTCCGCCACCACCTCGGCCTCTACCTTCGTCCCCGTCTCTACTCCCGCATCTGCTCACTCGCCTGCCTCTCTCATCAACTCGACCGCGTCGCTCACACAGTCACCGTCGCCCCAGCCGGCAACGCCCCCCGACATTTCTTTTCTGCGACCGACAAAGAGCCCCGGCTTTGCCCAGTCTATTGCCGTCGCCCCCCCGAGGCGAGACGAGGCCTCGTCCTCGTCGCTCAACTCTGCCATTTCCGACGACGACCTCGCCGGCTGCGACCTCGTCGATATGACCACCGGCGCCCTCGATGCCTCGGCCATCGGTCGTGGCCGTCACGACTCCTTCGTGAGCGCCGGCCCCAAGCCCATCAACATGAACAACCAGAACCGCGACAGCGTCAACCGGAACCGAAGAGAGTCTCTGGCTGGAAGCCTCATGGGCGGCGTCAGCTGGGGAGGCATGTCCTTTGGCAGCTTCGTTCGAGACGAGTAAGTCCCCTGTTGGTCCCCCTCTCCCCTTGCATCACCCCGCGCGCCCGTTATTTATTTCCGCCCCGTCTTTCTTTCACTGCCCGAGACATGAAGAATGTCGCGACCGCATTCCGCCCCCGCGCTCTCCCCCTCCACCCCCTCCCTACCTCCACAGCAGCGTCTGATTTCCTATTGCGCGAGTGCGCCGTGCCGCCACATCGTGGGGCGCATTCTTCGCCAGCCGACAATTCTTGAACCCTTGTACTGACCTCATCGCGTCGCAGCATCATGATGCTGGGCACATCGCCGTTCCCTGTTGGCGCGCCCCAGTCGTCGTCTTTCCACTCATCGTCGTATCTTCCCAAACTCGAAGCCAACTTCATGCGAGACTTTACTTGCTGTGGCAAGATCCTTCCGAACCTCCATGACTTGCTCCAGCATTATGAGGAAGCCCACACCCAGCCGAGCCCAAACACGTCGCGCAACAACGCCTTCTCTCAGTTCAGCCAAGTCGGCATGCCAGGCGCCTCGGCCGTGTCCAGCTCGCGCACGACTCCCGGGCCCGGACAGATGCACACACAGTCTTCTCCCCAGCTCGGTCAGCAGCGGTCTTCTAGCTCAGGCTTCCAGATGACTGGTGCGCAGATTTCGGGGCCCAGCAGCGCCCAGATGAGCCCTTCGATGGCGAGCAACATGCATGACGACATGGACGCTGTTGCGGACATGGAGATGGACGATGCTGTTGGCACCATGGAACTCGACGACAGCAACAAGATGCACCAGACAAGGCAGTTGTTTGGCCAGCAGCAGCGCCCACAGCTTAACATGAATACATCTGGCCTGACGCAGGGTCTGCGTACCTCGCAGCCGCCCACGCCTGCAGCCGCCAGCTTTGGACTCCAGCACAACCCGACCGTCTCATCTGTCAACACGCCGACCCTCACCACCCACCAGCAACTGCCACAGCAGCACCAACGGGCCGTTGGCATGGACGATATGGACGAGGACTTGCCGGGCATGCCTCTGGGCGGTGGCAACAGTGCCGATATTGGAGATGGCAACTTCACCGGCAACGGGAACAACGAATCCAATTTCTGCATCAACGATCCTGGAAAGCACCTGTTCAGCCCCAACAGCGCAGCCCCCGCAGGAAACCGAACCATTCAGCAGCAGCTGGCAGCACTCGGCCTGCAACAGGGCCAGTTCGCTGATATCGAGACTAACAAGGTGCTCCTCCAACGTCTCCAGAGCATGATGATGCCCGAGGAACACAAGCCGTTCAAATGCCCCGTCATCGGGTGCGAGAAGGCCTACAAGAACCAGAATGGACTGAAGTGAGTACCCAGAGGCACTTCGCCCATTTCATTCGGGCCCTTGGCTAATCCACATTAGATATCACAAGGCACACGGCCACCAGACGCAGCAGCTGCACGAAAACGGCGACGGAACATTTTCTATTGTCAACCCCGAGACGAGCGCCCCATACCCGGGGACTCTGGGCATGGAGAAGGAGAAGCCTTTCAACTGCGAGACTTGCGGGAAGCGCTACAAGAACCTGAACGGCCTGAAATACGTAAGTCGAGTCATGGCCCGCGCTTTCTCCGTTTGCCTCGAACCGTATGTCTGACAAAGGCCACAGCACAAAGCTCACTCTCTCCCCTGCAATCCGGAATTTAAGCTCCAAGCCCTTGCAGCTGGCTTGGCCTTACCCGGGTTGGCTGAGGACCAAGCGATGCAGCAGTAAAGAGCCGTGTCCGACACTCCGCTACCCTCGAAGCAGCTTGCGGACATTGGGTCACACAAGCGACTGTCGACGCATCGAGCCTATTCGCACCAATACTCGGCGCGAGTGTTTACACGCCTCTCAGCACCCCTGCTTCCCCACTCCTATGCGACATCTCTCTTCGGCCTTTTTTTTGCTTGTGGTTGACTCTGCAGGCATGGCGCATCGCGACGGCGTTATTGCTTCGGATTTTCCTGGAACCAAGACAAGGGCCCTGGATCGACATGGCCCAACGTCTTCCTTTGTCGCACTCTTGAAGCTTCGGCGCCGGTCTTCCTCCATGTGCATATACCCCCGTCGAATTTAATAGATACCTCGGCATTCAGCAACCTTCGACACCGCCAACGGCCTCCTTTGCCCAGTCGATGGTTCGTTGATGCCTCCCCCCGCATCTCGACGGTTACGTCTGACGGCTTCCCAGAGAAGCCGCCAGTACATGTTTACGGTGTGGTTTTATGTCTTGTCTCCCCTTTCGGTCTTCATAGAGAGCGACGACATGCAGCGATCATTTCCTCCCCTTCAAGGCGCAGAATCGGTACAGGTGCACGAGCTCCGAGCCTGGCACCGGGGAAGAGCGGCATTGTGTGAGGTTCATGCATGGCCGGGGCGCACCGCGACTGGTTCCCCTGTTTGGTCTGAAATGTACGAGGGTTTGGAGAAACGGCAGTATAGCGAAAAACATCTCGACTTTTTTCTCGGTATGCTTCTGCGGACCTGCTGCTCGTCCCAGTTTCACACTTGCTTGCTTCCGTTGGCTCGCTTTAACCCTTTTTTTCTGGCGTGTTTCTTTGTTCGCCATCTTCTTTCCTTTTTTTAATCTTATTAGTTCTGTTGGATGCTCTTGGCTGCCTGCAGCGCGTGTCTTTGGCGGCTTTGATACCTCTTTTTTTGATCCGTCGGTCCGGCGGCTATGGATACGGGAAGGAAAAGGGCGGGCTATGTCTCGTTGGAGTTTTTTTGTTGCACACCATGAAGAAAAGTTTCCAGGCCATAGAGAAAAGAGAATGATCAGTTTACGGCGTGAGATAGGAAAGGACTACTATCCGTTAGTGGGGTCTGTGCTTCGTGAAGGCATTCCGCTCCGGTCGGCTCATGCAAGCGTGTGTGTGTGTGTGTGTGTGTGTGCATGTGTGTGTAGTCGAGCTGACTCCCGCGGTTTCACGCGAACATCTTGGCAACTTGTCACTGGGTTTTGATTGGTGACTGGCCCCCTTGGGGAAATGGCGGTTCCCCAAGGGCACGGTTGCTCCGTGTACGTGCTCACTTCGATGGACCGAGCGGGCCAGTCAGATCTGACAACCAACACAGCTACCCGGTTTTACAGAGGCAGCCGGCCCCTGCAGCCTCGGCGCCGGGCTGTTCCACGACGCCGATCCCATCGTCCTCGCCAGATGGAGCGCGCAGAATGCTGGTCCGGCGTGGGGTGACGTCGACGACTCACACATGTACATCTCACTGCTACTGTACCGCGGTTTGCGGCGGTTGCTTGGGCTTTCGCGGGCGGAGAACAGCCGAGGTATCTATATTGCAACTAAGGTAAGGCAGATGGCCGGGCATACGCCGTGATGAACCGACTTGGAGCGGAAGAGATGACAACATGGCAGAAAGAAGCCAAAGCGCCGTGCAATGCATCCAGCGAGAGTGTAGACAGAAGAAACGCGTCAAAAAAAAAAAAGAGGACGACACGAGAAGGATGCGCCTGAAACCGCCACGCATCCTCCTCCAACGCGCAACACGGATCGCAGAGTGTCGAGAAGACGTCCTCAGTTGAGTTCCATGCCATCATCATCGTCGGCCTCGGACTCGAGCAGCTGCGTCTGGCTGCTGCTGATGCTCTCTTTCCGCGTGCCATGGCTCATGTCGCCGTACCGCCCAGGCATGTTCCCCCACTCGAGCTCCTCGCCAGCAACAACACGGCCCTCCATGTCAATCTCCTGGGAAAGCTCGACAAGGGCGCTTCGCGGCAAGCGGAGGAAGCCCTGGGTGCGGACGATGCGCCCCCAATGCGTCATACAGAACGTGGCCGCACGCTTGCGGAGCCACTCCTCGCTTGCCAGACCGGCGCAGTACCAGATGACGCAGGCGTGCTCGACATCGAGCTCCTTGGCCAGACGGTTGACGCATAGGAGACGGAGATGCGGGATGTTGTATATGTTGGACATGACGAGAAGGCCAGCCACGTCGGACAAGTCCGTCGTCGCATCGCTCTCGGGCTCGACTGTGCCGCGAATGCTGTCCGTGTAGAGATATAGGAGGAAGGCCTTGACGACGGAATACGGCTCAGGAATGTGCATCTTTTTCGTATGAAACTCTGCCATCTGAGAGTTGTATAGGCGTGCAAAATGCGGCCAGCGCGCCTGCAGGATGAGCTTGTGGACATGGATGGGCTGAGAGGTGGGAGCATCTGGCGCGAGCCAGTTCTGATTGCGAGCCAGCTCGTCGGCCCGCACCAAATTGGACGACTGAGCGTCGTCTTGGTCGTACTCTTCGGCCAAGGCGGTGATGACAAAGTCGGTGCCACTGCCGGATTCGGGCGGATGGTTGAAGAGCCTGGCTAGGTCGGCTCCGAGGCCTTTGGACGGAGAGTCGAGTGCCCGTGCAGTGGCAGATTGCCGGGATTCGGTACGAGGCTCGGGCGCCATGTTGTTGCCGAGAAAACCATATCGTCGAAGGTCAATCTCCATGATGTCGCTGAAGAGCCATCTCGGTTAGCTAGAGCGAGTTTGGAGAGGATATTCGTCATGGCTTACCTGAGATATTCCTCGTAGCCATTGGGCCCAAGGTCGGTCGCAGCCGGATCTGTTGGGCAGCCGAGGAGCCATGCTTTGGTACCATCTTCGTTCATGGTACAGTAGTGCCATCTATATCCTGATTTGAATATTTCGCGGCCCTCCGCAAGCTTTTGCCAGCGGAGAGTTGCCAGATCCAGGGCCGAGAGGGAGCACTCGCGGGGCGTGATGGTTGGGGCCGGGGTCACGAAATCGAGTAGCGTGCCCGACGAGTAGGCGTGGTAGTGAATACCAGAGCCTTGCGATGGGATCGTCGGTCCGGAAATGAACTTGACGGCGGAGATGGAGCCGGGTGCCAGCGGAGCGTACGTCTTTAGTTGAAATGACGGAGGATTGACCTGGGCCGTCCGAGAGTTGGCTGCATACCCAGACGTCCCTATAACAGGGGCGGGAGCCATGGTGTAAGGGGGCCGGGGAGAGCCACTTGTTCTGTTTGCGGCCGAGTGACGGTCAAATACGCCAAAGTGCGGACGCGAATCAAACTCGGGGCTGCCCTTGAGATCCAACCACCAGAGATCACTGATCTTGTCCATGTCGGCGCTGAGACCGCCGAAGACCCATACTCGACCATCCCATATGTACGCCGAGTGGTCGAACCGGCCGACGAAGCGCCAAGCCTTGGACCATGTAAAGGTGCGCAAGTCAAGATAACATATGTCGTCGAGCACATAGTTGTTCTGTCCCGTTATGCCGCCGATGATGAAGAGCTTGTCCTCGTGGAGGACTGCCGCGTGCCGTGCTCGGCCCTTTGGTATGGGGCCGGAAACCTGGGGTTGGGTCCAGTGCGCCGTCTTGAGGTCGAAGACGATGAGGTCGGAGAGGTAGGTGCGGTGCTCGTTTTCGCCGCCAAACACCAGCAGCTTGTCTCCCTTGTACAGGGTAGCCGTGTGGCCTGCATTAGAGTCAGAAAGAAGGACGCGGTGGCAGCCAGGGATCTGCCATACCCATGCGAACACCCGGTATGTCGCCATAGTTGTCCACTAGGCTCCACTGGTGGCAGGCGAGGTCGAGCCGCAGGACGTGGTTGTAGACCTCGTCGGTGTACTGGTCGAAGCCGCCAAAGGCGTAGATGCGATTGTTGCCACAATACGTCACGGAAGCGTTGACCAGACAGGCGGGCCGCTGGCCCAGGGTACGGGTTATCTTAGGCCGGTAGCCGTCGGACACGGGGCGGGCCTTGGCTGGGGAGTTGGGCATGATGTAGGTATTCGACGACGAGGCGGCCGACGGCGGGGTGGGTGCGGCACTCGACAGAGCCTGTCCAGGGCCGGGCTGGGGCTGAGGCGAGACGGCAGCATGGGTCGCTGGGGCGCCGAAGATTGAGGCAGCGGGCGTTGACGGTTGTTGCGCCATGGTGCCTCTACCGAGTCATCTGCCCGGCGACGCAGTCAGTCGGCGGCGACGCGACTGGAACTGCTGGGCCTGGACGAGGACAAGGCTCCCGGGGAGAGGCGGAAAGAAGAGGGGGAGGGCCCGCAATGACGCTGCTGGTGGCGACGATGGGCCGGACCGCGGTGGAGTGGAAGGGCGATGGGATGAAGTCGAGACCTCTTGTCTCTCCTTCCAATTTTCGCTTTCAATCTGCTGGCGGGGGGAAACGGGGGCTGACGGTTGGCCCATCAGTACGTACCTGCATGCCTACGGGGCACGGGGTACTCCCTACAGCCAGGCGTGGAACACAAAGGGATTGTACTCATACCTTGACCGCCGGTGAGAAATGCGCCTCTGTGTCTGTCTCCGTCATGGAGCGTCGTCAGGTGAATGCATGCTTGCCGCTCCCGGCTTCCCCTGCAGGGATTTTGCGGGGCAAGGGGCGGCCCTGGCGCGCTGGCCGGCCGACCAAGTGCGCGGAGCCGGGTGCTAATTATTCCGGTCGCAGCCCCTCCGACCCTCGCCCCTGACCGTTGCCCGGCCAGACCGCTGGTGGGGCCGCAAGTAAATAAAAGGAAGCGCATGAATGAGCGACGACCTTCCTCTGGTCCTCTCCCCTCACAAACCGCTTCCATCTCCAAACCCGCTCTTCTGCCGCTTGCTCTCCCTCCTGCAAAGCGTCCTCGCTTGCCAAGCTCTCTCCCAAACGTCTTTCACGCACTCAAGTCCATTAGATCTCATCGCTCTCGCAGCCATTTGATCGCCTTGCCGACTTCGCCATCTTCGTGGAGGCACCTTCGATCTTCGTCGAACACTGCGCACAGAACACAAGAATACTAACCACCCAGGAACCTTTAGCTAGAGTCTCTTGGAACTCGTTCGACAACCACTGAAGCTCGATTCTCTGTCGACGCATTCACTTGCTACTCGTTTAGAGATTCCCAATAGCTGATGCACATCACCCCTCGCTCATCATGGCCACCGCATCAGTATCAACCCCCATCAAGTCCCACAAGGGACTCTTCTCGTCTCGCACCGCCGGCGGACGGATGCCCCTCACCCCTTCTCCCCGCCAAGCCTCCACCACCACCGTCCCCGTCAACCTGAACTCGTCCCCCTTCAGCCCCGAGGGCCGCGCCACCAATGACTGCCGCGGGTCTTCCAAGTCGACATATGGGGGAAACCTCATGGCACACCTTTCTCGACCTGCGTCCAGGGCCTCCCACAAAGAGTCGCCCAAGTCCAACATTGCCCGCGGCGTCCAGACGCCACGCAAGGCCCTCGAGCTGGGCGTGTCCGACTTTGCTCTGACCGGAACCGGCAAGACGCCTGCTAGCTCCAAATCCCGCAAGGCGCCGCTGCGCCAAAAGTCTAACAAGACGACTCTCAACTACAGCGGCGACCGTTTCATCCCCAACCGCGGAGCCAGCTCGGCCATTGCCAACTCGGGCTCGAGCAAGCTGAGCCTGAGTGACCGCCAACGCAACAAGAGCAGCAACGTCGAGAGCTCGACGGTATTGTCATCGGCGGCCGACGAGGCTGTCGCGGCGCTCGAGAGCCTCAACATCGACGACGACGAGGCGGAGAGCTACTCGCGGCCATCCCCCAATACGGTTGCCTACCAGGACTCGCTGGCCAGCGCCTGCGGCGTCAACCTGAGCACCCGGATTCTCGAGTTCAAACCTGCCCCCCCCGAGTCTTCCAAGCCCATCGACCTTCGACAGCAGTATAACAGGCCTCTTAAGCCTGCCAGCACGAGCTCTGCACAGCTGCGTCGGCGCATCGCCACCGCCCCCGAGCGTGTACTCGACGCCCCAGGCCTCATCGATGACTACTACCTGAACCTGCTCGACTGGAGCTCGGGCAATCAGGTTGCCATCGGCCTGGAACGCAGCGTGTATGTCTGGTCTGCCGAGGAGGGCAGCGTCAGCTGCTTGCTCGAGAGCCCCGCCGACACCTACGTCAGCAGCGTCAAGTGGTCTGATGATGGTGCCTACGTCGGCGTCGGCCTAGGAACCGGCGAGGTTCAGATCTGGGACGTTGCCGAAAGCCAGAAGATTCGCAGCATGTTTGGCCACGATACTCGGGTTGGCGTCATGGGCTGGAGCAAGCACCTGCTGTCTACGGGCGCACGGAGCGGCCTGGTCTTCAACCACGACGTCCGCATTGCCGAGCACAAGGTTGCCGAGCTCGTCTCCCACACGTCCGAGGTGTGCGGCCTGGAGTGGCGATCGGACGGTGCGCAGCTTGCTACGGGCGGCAACGACAACCTGGTCTCCATTTGGGACGCCCGGTCCCTGTCTGTTCCCAAGTTCACCAAGACGAACCACAAGGCGGCCGTCAAGGCCCTCGCGTGGTGCCCTTGGAATATGAACCTGCTGGCCACCGGAGGCGGCTCGTACGACCGTCACATCCACTTCTGGAACTCGACCTCGGGCGCTCGCGTGAACAGCATTGACACTGGATCTCAAGTCACGTCGCTGCGCTGGAGCCCCCACTACCGTGAGATTGTCAGCTCCAGCGGCTTTCCCGACAACTCGCTCAGCATCTGGAGCTACCCGACGCTGGTGCGCAACGTCGAGATCCCTGCCCACGAGAGCCGAGTTCTGCATAGCTGTCTCAGCCCCGACGGCCAAATGCTGGCCACAGCTGGTGAGTTGGATACCATGATGCAGCAGCCCCTCGAGCATGCACGAGGCTAACAAGCATTGCAGCTGCCGACGAGAGCCTCAAGTTCTGGAAAGTGTTTGAAAAGAAGGCTGGAGCCGCTGGAGGCATTGGCGGTGCCGGAGCGTCTGGCAAGGCCGACATGGTCAAGCAGATGACGATTCGGTAGACGCGTATCCTAACAAAGTCGGTGCACGGTAGGTAGATGGTTTCATTTGACCCCGGAATCATGGAGCGGTGAAATGGCAAGCAAGCACGGCGTTTTTGGGAGTTATTGGGCTCTCTTTGTCGCACGTGGTACGAAAGAGCTTCTCCACGCTGAACGAAGGCGATTGATGACGGGAACAGAGGATGAGCCACAACGGAACGTGACGAGGCATACGCTCTGCGGTAGAGAATGAGACGAAGTCGACTGAATCGCTATTGATGAAGATTTTGTAGATAGCATGCTGTACACAGGTGTGAGTCATGGGATTGCAATATGAGGTGACTCAAGGATCCCCTGGTGGCCTGACGACGAGCCAAGGCGGACCCCGAGCTGTGCAGTGAACGTTGAAGAGCTGCAATGATGGTGCCGTGCTTGTGCATTCTTGGTGGGCTTTCTCACACAGGCAAGGCAGATAGATAGATGGGTGGAGGACGGACAGCACAACCCAAAGTCGCAAAAGTGCGTGCGATAGGCACAGACGGATTAGGTAGATAGCCCACGGGTCGAGGCTGACTAAGCTCAAGAGCCTCTACAAGTCCAACGTCGACCTAGCCAAGGCAACTCTGACCACTACACCTCACCTCACCCAACGACCGACGACACCAAACGGCGAGACCGGGAGCGCGAGACCCCATCGCTGGAACCAAAACGCATACAAACCTCTAGCTTCGCCAGGCGCTGATCCTCTCGCAGGCATCTCGCTTTGTCTCCTATCGTGCTGTGCTGCTGCTCGCTCCCAGATAGCTGTGCCTCCCTTGGGCGGAATCAGCAGCGCTGCTCTTGGCGCGGCCTCGAGGCCCTGGACGAGGTGTTTTGAAAATTGCGACGCGGAAACGGGCTTCTTCTCTTCTAGCTAGATCAAGCGGCTCGCCACCACGACGAGCGACTGCGACCGACCGACCAGGGTGATTGAGCGTGCACAGCACCTCGGCAAGCAAGGGTTATCATGTCGAATCAGGCGGTCGGAAGCGTCTATCAATCCATCATTGAGGAGGTCATCAATAGCTCGCGAGTCGACTTTGAGGAGAGCGGCGTCGACGATTCTGTCTTGGAGGAGTTGCGCAAGGTTCGTTGCCTCTTCCCAGCCAGCTCCCTTTTGTCCCTCGCCGCCCAACAATCAACCCACTGCCCGCCTCTTTGCCCATTGAGTGAGGCGCGGTTGTTCTGGGTCTCCGTATGTGTTTACCCACCCATCCAGTTGCTACACTCGGTCCTTTTGCCAGAGGCGAGTGCCTGGATGGTTTGGACGAATAGATATCCTCAATGAACCTGGTCCCTTGGGCGGAGAGTGGACTGGCCGGAGCACAAGGATTGATGGGTCTTTTGGCCACGGACGGGCGCCCCTCACAAGGCTGCTTACCCCCCTTCCCTCCATCTCCTCCCTTCTCGTCTGCCGCGGCCAGCACCTTGCTTGCAGCGCTTCCTGCTCCCTTTTCCATCAACACTGCTGCCCTCTCTCTCCCTTGCCGATAGTCTGCTAGCCAGGAGGCAGACCGTTGGACCTGCTAACGCGGGACGTATAGGGATGGCAGCAAAAGCTCTCTCAGCTTGACGTGGCTCGCTTCCCATGGGACCCCAAGCCTGATCCGCCCCAGCCTGCTCAAAGCGCCCCCGCTGCGCCGGCAGCTTCCAGTCAGAGTCATCCTCAGGCACAGTTCACCCCTGAGCTGTCTCTGCCCAACGTGGGCACGGCTGACGGAGCGCCGGCGAACGGGGTAAAGCAGGAGCCTGGCGTTGTGAGGCAAGAAAACGTGAAACAGGAGCCTGGTTCTCAGCCGAATGCCTTGGCTCCGCAGCCCGGCTACAATGGCATGGAAAACAAGAACAGCGTCGCCGCAAACAGAGCCGCCCAGCAGCTCCAGTTGCAATACGGCATGCGGGCTGCTGGCTCTATCAACGCCATTCAGGATCGCATGGGACAGCAGCAGCCGCAGCCACAAGCTCAGCAAGCGCCCGGGCAACCCATGGGCCAAGAGACGGGTGATCCTGCGGGTCCCCAGCAGACGGCAGACGCAGCCAATCACATCAGCAACGGGCAGACGGACGGAGCTGGTGACGAGGATGGCCTCGAGGGGGTTCTCCTTCAGCGCGGGGTCGGTGGCAACTTGCATGAGCTAGGCAGAGTTGAGATTGATCGCATGCTGCACGAACAAATGGCCATCAAGGCAAAGGCCATGGAGGGTGGCGGCTTGATGGTGCCTCTCAAGGAGGCTACCGGACGCTCGGCCAAAGTGGCCAAGCAGCGAGGCAAAGGCAAGGGCGTCGCCGCATTTGACGGTGGAGACGACGACGACGACGATGACGTTGATGACGAGGACGCTATCAACTCGGACTTGGACGATCCCGAGGAGGATCGCGACGACGACGAGGTTGATGACGAAGGTCTGGGCCACATCATGCTTTGCATGTATGACAAGGTCCAGCGCGTCAAAAACAAGTGGTATGCTTGCTATCCGGGCTTTTCCCACTTGGACGAGGAGAATCTGACACGTATCTCGCCAGGAAATGCACGCTGAAGGACGGTGTGCTCACGGTCAACGGCAAGGAGTACGTCTTCCACAAGGCCACTGGTGAGTACGAGTGGTAGGTTATCAGGAGTCAGGGGTCTGGCTAGACTCGGACGCTCCGGTGCGGGCAAGCAGAAGCGGTACACAGAGGCGACGCGGCTGCCCAGGCCCGCACAGGAAAAGCAGCGACGGTCACGCAAGATTCAAGACAGGATCAGATTGAATTGAGATGGATGGAGGGTTTCCCTTGACGACAGGTGGTGCGGCTTGGGAAAGAGTGGATTTGCAAGAGGAGTCGGCGTTTGCATTCGCGATTTCATTCTGTACTGGTGTATTATAAGAAGACGGGGCGGCACAGTTTAAAAACCGACAAGTTGGTATTCGGAAACAATAAGAAAAAGAGAGAGAAAAGAGAACGAATGCCCCTGGCCTCTAGCCAAGGCTCGTGAGATGGCGCCTCGACGATGCCAAGGCGGCCTGAGTTTGATGACTGACGCGCGAGACGGGCGGCAACCGAGATTGCAAGGGGGCTTTCAAGTGGTCTCTCCGGCCGCACTGTGCTGCCTTTGCATGCCCTGGCAGCGGGAACACGCCGACAGTCCCCCTTGTCCTCGCTCGATGGGCGATGCGGGCCGGGCGCTCGCTCTCGCGAAAGGCCGGGGACTGAAGCAAGCGGGCGGCGCTTGGAGGTGGCAGAGGGAGGACGCCCTCTCATTTAACGCCCTTTCCTCCGACCGCCCCACAGCCCTAGGCAGACACGCGGGGCCGGGCATGATGCGGGCGGGCCAGACGACTGTTTTGCGCCGACGGAGACGAGCATGGCAGGCCGGGGTCAAACGGGGGCGGGCGGCAGTTGCGGTGAGCACCCGACCTGCTCGTGTCGCGTATCCGTGGCTCCGTCTACGCCTCATCGTCTTTTCGCCCGTGCCCGGAACGAGGAAGGCAGACGAGGAGGGCAAACGAGGAGGGCAAACGAGGAGGGCAAACGAGGAGGGCAAACAAAGGACACGGGCGACGGTTCGCTCCGTGCAAAAGGTACATGGCTCGGGAGAACCCCCACGCGCGCCACGTCCCCAAATCGACCCGACAGTCTGGTTCGGCCAATCACGTCAGCGGGGCCCGCCCGGACAGCAGGGATCCGCCCGAGGGCCTCGGAGATTTCGCTTCCAGTGCGGTACGCGGGTGTTTGTGGCTCCCCTCGACCGAGCCTGTCTGTCGTTGTTGCCCGCTTCGTCGTCGGATGCCGAGCGTGGGAGTGTGCTGGGCCCATGGGGGGGGGGGAGGACGGGACGGGAAATGGGGCGAGCCGTCGCCATCCCAGCGCGCGGCGGCGACCGCGGGTGGTCAACTCCTATGGACCCCGTCTCCCCTCCCAGGGGAAAAGAAACAGCCAGTCCGTCGTGCCGTGTCCAATCCTCGGCCTCGTCGACCAGCGCGAGATAACACGGGCGAATGCTGCGAGTAAACGCCGGACCGCCCGCTTGGCCCAGCCGACGACATCCCGGCCGCCGTCGTCCAGACAAGCATCGCCGGCCCGGCGCACCGAAGCGGAGGCTGCAGACATGATGGTGTGAGTGCGTGTGTGGGGGAGGGGATCGTGCGTGCATTGCACTACTGTCTATGCCTACGCCCGGGTCGTTTGAGCTGCCTACACCACCTCGTCTGTCCATGTACATGGTGTTGGGCCCCCATGCCAGGCCGAGTCCCTCCCCCTCGCGACGGGAGCTTGCCCCTCGGCCTGCATCAAGCCTGTTCCCAGAACCCCGGGCCAGACGCAAGCCCACTCGCGACTGGCTCATCGACGCTGCAGAACTGCCTTCACCACGCCTCTTCGTCGACGGGTGTTTCGCCGTCGGCCTGGCCAAGCGCATGCCGTTAGTCTGGTCCCGAATGACCAACCCTGCTCTGTCCACTGCAGCCGGTTCCCATTGGTAGGGGTTAGCCATCGTTGGGCTCTGCGCCTGTAGAGCGGCGAGCATTCGCCTGCTTACAGGCCATGTTCCTTTCGCCAAGATGCCAAGTCATCGTGCTGCTCGTCCCCTTGCCCGTGAAGCACTTACTTCAACGTCAGGGGTAAATTGCTCATCGATGTGGCCTGGTCCACACCCGTCTGTGAACCACGAGGCGAACCAACCATGTACATCTCTGCACTCTTGCTGTTCCACCACCTTCGACATTACGCATGTTCCGTCTCGTTGTGCAACGGCACCGCGCCACGGCCCTACCGGAGAGTGAGCGCCTTGTCGGATTCGGCCTGCGCCAGCACGGCACACGACGAACTCATCCACGAGAATCCCTCGCCGACGGGTAATGAGGACGGGGAATTTTCAGAAAAGAGACCGAGGCACTCTTGTAGCCTGGTTGGGTGCCAGTGCAGATCTGATCGACGCCCTGAGATGGGACGTGGCTTTGACAGTCCATAGACACAAACGCCTATGCCAACCCACAGTGTTGATACTTCAAGGGCACTGAATGACGAGCGCGAGCTGCAAGTGGGCAACTCGGAATTTAATTCCCACAGAATTTCCTTTCCCAGCCCAACGTTAAAACCAGTGTGATCTTGCACGAGTCAATGGATGCTGCTGCTCCGTCATGCCAATGCGTCTCACCATCAATGGCCGTGACAACACTCGGTCCAACGACTTCATTTGTCCGTCCTCCCTCGGGCCTGTCGGCCTGGAGGTCTCGGAAGATGGGAAGGCGGGATGGTAGAGGCCGATTCCTGACGAGCTCGCAAGTCGCTTCGACATGGTCGAGTTGCAGAGGCATCCGACGGCACCAGCGCGGCAGCGGCGCCGCGTCTGCTGCTTGTGAACAACTTCCCAGTAGTAAATTCCAGGACACACCATTCCGTCTTTCTTTTGCCATTTTTTGCTCCCTTGGGAAATGGCATGACGGAGACGCAAGACAGGTCGACAGCCTGCTGCAAGTTGGCCTCTGCTGACCGCCTCAGCCAACACACAAGTTTTCGCGCGCCTTCTGCACACCAAGAAAGGGCACCAACGACAGCATAACTTGACCCAGGGCATCGGGAAACTCTTGGGCAGAATCCCTTGCCAGAATCCCTTGCCAGATTGATCGCTGCCAGGATATGCTGTTGGCCACGGCAAGCAAAGCGGCCATGAAGCCGGCCGGCTCCGCCATCAGTCAGCATGACAACAGTCGGTGTACCAACAAGTTATGAGCGAGGAGAATCTCGGAAAGGGCGCGGGAAAGCTGACCCCGGCGGGCCAGGCGAGACGTGGTGGCCTGGACAACTGGTGTGCTGAGTGGCATGTCTCCTTCCCTTCTCCACCGCGACCAAGGTTGTCCTACACGGGCCCAAGCGCTCGGGAACGAATCAAACGCCGGAGCGAAGGCTTCAGCAGCCTGGCCGGGACAGGCATTGGACGAGGCGGCTTGCAAGGCCATGCAAGTCGGGCTGGTGACGTCTGGTGGCATGTGGCTGCGGTGTTGGAGGATGCTCGCGGCCGCAGAAGCCTGTCCATTTTCGCCAACTGGCCAGCGCTGTCGTGTTTCCCTCGTCGTACTGTAGAGCATGACCGAAGTGGGCGCGTATTGGATGCTCCGGAGAGCTGGAGATGCGACGGCAGCGAAGCCCAGGGGTCGTATGCAGCCACATCTTGGAAGCTCGCCCAAGGGATTGGTAGGAACATCTGCAGTGATGCAGTAATTAGGCGGCCTGGGAGGAAGGGGAGTTAGGCAGCAGGCAGCAAGTCTGCTGGTGGGATCAAGGAGCAGAGGGCCGGCTCCGAGACATCCATGGATGTCAGCAGCTGTCGAGGTCCAGGGTAGCCCAGGTGTGTCGGCTGTAGGTACAGTACATCTATCTGACCGCCCATGACCCAAGACCGGTACGGCAAGGCAGGTCTAGGCGGCTCAAGGTCGCTACCACCTCACCCAGGAGCCCCTACATAAAACACTTACAGTTCAGCCGAAAGGACCGACAGCACGGCACCGCCGACGGCAACCCGACGTCAGCAGCCCACCAGTCAGCGCGTAGGCATGTCACGGTTGGGACGACATGTCGAGGGTTGGTTCGTCGAGGCCGTTGGCCGGCGGCAATCAACGATGCGTCCATGCACCGTCTGGCGCTTGTTTACGGCGGCTAACAGCCAGAAGCCTCGACTCTGGCCGCAGCACGGAGCACCGCCAAAGACCAAAAGCGCGCCGGGTTTTTGGGGACGCGGATACCCCGTCTCTTTGCTCCCTCCTTGGCGCCTGGTCTCCGCGGGAGATGCGAATAGAGTAAGACGGGTGATGCAGGGCTGCCGTGGTGCAAGGTTTCACACAACAAAGTGTGTGTCCCCGTCGTCATGCGAAGCATGCAGCGCAACCCGACCCGACGTCGTCTGCCAGTGCTAAATACCAGGCCGACCTAGTCCGTGTTGGCATGGATGCGAAGATGCATCAACGGGCAACCCATGGTCTGCGCGCGCCTCAAAAACTGCACTTGTGCGGCCGAAAAAAGCCCACTGTTGGGCAGCATTGCGCAATCCAGAAGCAGAGGCGAAGCCAACATGGCTGGCAACGTCTCATTGTGTGTCCTCAGCGCAGATGGCCAGAGAGAGGCTATGTGCCAAGGCAGATGGGCGAATGGTTGCCGCCTTGCTGTGCATGCTTCGAGTTAACACAGGGCAAAGCATATGTCGCAGCGTCGGGGACGGGGGGGCGGTATACTCCGTACCTGCTCCGGAACTGTTGACGCTCTTCGGTGGCCGAGGGGCCGGTGGTCGACCAGAGCCTTGGATTCCCACGCGTCTGGGCTGTCTCGGCCTCCCTCCCCCGCGTCTCTGAAAAAGAAAGCAAAAAAGGACAACTTACGTACCCTGCTTAGATGCAATGCATGTTTCCGTCGGCTCGGCCATCTCTGTATGAGAAAGACTGGAGGAGGCCGCCGGCGGAAGACTAAAGTCAGCCGAGCTTGGGGGCCGCTTCCATAGGTAGGTACCTCATCCAGTAAGAATGAGTAAGGTACACTTTACATATTTTAGGTACCTACGGATACCTTGGAACGTAGGGTAGGTACCTAGGAAGGTAAGTACCCGAGAAGTAACAGGCCCTCAGTCCAGGTGCAAGTCGTCGGACCAACCATCCCAAGTTCTTACCATGGGTACCACAATAGGCAGGGTAGGTAGTTGCTAAGTTGAGACATGGACCGCAAAAAGGGGTGCATGGAATACCAGGTATGCAGTACATTGGCGCAGAAGCAACCTGGAGAAATGGAAGGGCTCTGCAACGGCGCGCGCGGTGACAGGGCTGGCAGGGCCCCCCCACACCAAAATGGGACGGCACGCTCAAAGACACGGCCCGACCCAACAATGCGCACTTTGTCCATCGACTAAAACTGGTTGCGGGACCCGCTGACGAGAGACGCGACACCCGAAGCCAGCGCACATAGTAGGGTCAGGTACTACAAGGCAAGGTAATTAAGTTGAGGTACCTAGGTAAGTCTTGTTGGAGGCACGGTACCTGCGAGAAGAGCGACCCAATTTCCAAGCCAAGATTCTTGCACACTTTCCGCCTTCTTGGCCTCCATTTTCATCTTGTTTAAAGGACGAGGTGGGGGGGGGCTGTTAGGCAGCGCTCTGCCTCATCTCTGGACCGTGGCTCCGTCGTCTGTTAACGCCGTGTCTCACCTACGCCAGCCGTCGCTCGCCGCTGGGGGGGAACACACGAGCCCAAGGGGGAATAACGGCCTCTTACGCACGCGTTTTTAGCGCACGGGTGGGTAGCAGAAGTGGGAACCTAACGAACTGCTGTACAAAAGTACGACTATGGGGCATCGTATTTTTTCTCTCTGGGTGAGCCCCACTGTCGAATTCCCTCGGAGCTCCCCAACCTACCTCCGGTACCTAGGTAGGTATTATGTAGGTATGTACATACAGAGGGATGGATAGTGATCCAGACGCCGGCTGCATGGGCTCGAGAGCAGAAATCGTCATCAAACTTCTGCAAGCAGGCCATGGTGCCTGCCGGCAGGTGATATATTGGGGGGCGGGAAGTGTACCGAGCAGCAGGTATCCTTTTGGCACCCCTTTGGTACCCGGTAGGTAGGCATGAATCGCGAACTATAAGTGTCCTTGGGTACGGGACCGGTGCCCATACCTGGATCCGCTCTATAGTACCTTCCATATAAGTTACCTCCGTCCCCGAGGCCTGATGCGCAGCTAGCAGATGGCTCGGGCAAGCCAGAGCACATGAAGAAAGTGACGCCCTCGGACAAGGTGGCGCGCGCCCGACCGCCAGTGCCTCGTGGGGAAAGAGCACTTGAACGCCGCCATGGCAGGTACCGCACGGATACAGCAAGTGAGGGTGAGGCATGTTGGCCTTTGCCGGGCAAGACGGAAGCCACGCCCTGGGCAGTACGGAGTAACTTACATGTCGCTCTACCGCTCTACCTCTTCAAGCTCCCTCCCCTGTGCTACCTCGACGAAACTCTACCCCCACGCCCCCGTCCAAAGGCCACGCCCACCACCAACCACCCATGCCTTTCATGCCACCCCCAATCCAATCCAGAGCGTACCTACTACCACCGCACATCCAGAATGTGCGAGCAGAGAAAACCTTACCGACCACGAGCCATGCCATCCGCCCCTTGATGCTCGATCCACGCCAGTCTAACCCCCCCCAACGACCGACCTCATGGCACCAGCGGCTCCTCCAGCGACCGCCAGCTTCCCACAGCCCGTCCTCGCGGCGCCAGACTCCTGACCGTCGCACACACGCGCCCGCCCACAAACTCTGTTCCCATCTGCGCGCCGCCTCCCCCTCGCTCAATTGTCCTCCGTCTCCGTCTCCGAGACGGGCTCGTCTGCCTTCATTGTCCCTGTCTGCTTGTCCGGCCCCTGCGCCTGCGCCTTGTCGCTCAATCCCACCCGCCGTCGCCCGAGACTGACACAAACGCTCTCACTCACCCACCATACACCATACATACATAGAGCGAGACGCGCGCGTGTGCGCTCCACATTCACAACACAGGCGCAGTGCTCTCCATGGTTGCCCAGACTTATTAGAAGCTCTGCCGCCCGCCTCTTCCCGACTGGCTTCTTCGAATTGCTCTTCGCCTCCGTTGGGCATCCAATTCTCTCGTCTCTGACAGGCTTCAAAAATTTTCACCTCGGCTTTGGCCCGTCTCATTGCTCTAAGTTTCTCCTCCGAGCCAGTCTTGCTGCCGACTCATTCAATGTGTAATTGCCCCTGAGCTTCTACTACCACGTTCAGCTTTGGTCCGCCAACATCGACCGAAGCTGGCTGGCTGATAGCACAGCACAGCACACGAGGGACCAACGCTTATCACTGCGAGACCAAGGAACAACTCATCAGGCTTCAGCTCGGCTTCCGGTCCTGCGACGCCCCGCCAACTGTCTGGCTAATTCTTCCTTCCACGAGCAAGCCTAGCCTCTCCAAGGCCTGACCTGAGTTGGCTCATGATTCGAGGTCCTCCTTCACGAGATATTGGTGGGCTTTCCCCTTTTGCTTTTCCTAGAGCCTCGTTCCCCTCATTTCCCCTTGCCGCTCGGTTTGTCTTACAAGACGTATGATTCGCGCCCAACGCTGGCTACTCCTACTCCTCTCGATGAGCTGGCAACCAGACTCCTGTGGCGCACCAGAAAGCTACCGGTACTGCGGTACTGGAGGATGCATGTTTCAGTGTGCCCTTCCCTGGTCATGCGTCGCCGGGTCGGGCATTTCCATATCTTCTCGAGTACCCCGGGCGTCAACTCCGTCACCCACCCATCCTCCCCTCCGTCCCTGCTCCTGGTCCCTTTCCGCTTGTACCCTGCTCATCTGACTCACTGCGTCTGCCTCGGGGTCTTGCACAAAAGGTTTCCGCTCCCTAGCAGTTCCGGATTTGCCCTTCCGATGACTGGTTCTATCAACCAAGCTCTGCCAACTCTGTGTGCGCCTGAGTCGCTTCATTGTGTCTGAGGGCGCACGCTTCTCCCCTTATCACTCACCCTTTCGTCTTCTCGCTCGGGATGCTAACATAAGCCTCGGGTCATCGCTGTCCAATCAGTTTTTCACCGAATCTGGCGATAGTATTCTGCATTGTTAGCCGTGTACAGTCGCCGTGAGCTTGCGGCCATCATGCCACACAATCCGTACGCGTCCCCGTTCTTCGACTGGCCCCGGCTTAGGTTTACCAAGATGGCTGCTGATCTCCGAACAGGATGGCGAGCCAACACCAGCAGCAGCTGCAGGGCTTCTGGGCGCATGGCCGGTTCTACGGCGGCTGGAGACCGAGAAAATACCCCTTCCCGATAGATGCTGTGGGCGCTCCTTACCTGGACCCTGGATGGCCAAACTCTGACCCATTGGCGAGCAGGAAGAGCTTAATAGGCTTGATTTGTTCCACAAGTTCTTCCTTGTTGCTCGAAAAGAAGCAGTATGTGGGCAAAACTTGAACTTCGGTCGACCTGCCAGAGTTTTGGACTTGGGAACGGGAACGGGAATTTGGGCCATCAACCTTGCTGAAGAGTAAGTCTTTGCGAAATATGAAGCCCGACCCCCATCGTGACACGTAGCTGACTTGGACCAGATTGGAGCAGCTTCCCGAGATTATGGCTGTTGATCTTAATCTGGTCCAACCGGCTCTGTGAGCGAACCTGCATCCAGTCACCGCCCGCCTGCTGACGAGACGCAGAATACCTCGCGGCATGGTCACGGTGCAGTTTGACATCGAGGAGCCCTCATGGGATTCTCTGATGTGGGACTGTGACCTGGTACATGTCCGAATGCTCTTCGGCAGCATTCAGACAGACCTGTGGCCTAGCACGTACCGCAAAATCTTCGAGTATGTGTCTTCGTGCCGAAACGCTCCACCCTCATGGCTGACGTTGACTTAGGCACCTGACTCCAGGCACGGGCGTTCTCGAGCATGTGGAGATCGATTGGGTCCCCCGGTGGGAGAGCAGCGGCGACTTCCCCGAGAATTCAGCGTTCAAAGAGTGGTCTGACGCATATCACAAAGCGCTGGACCTCTTCAACCGCAGCGCCAGAGTTTCCACGCAGCAGACCAGGCTCATGATCGAGCAAGCCGGCTTTTGCGACTTTAGGGAGCAGACTGTCCGCTGCTACGTGAACCCATGGTCTTCCGATACCTGGGAAAAAGATACTGCAAGGTGGTTTAACCTGGGTATGAAGCATGGCCTTGAGGCTATCAGCCTGATGCCAATGGTTGAAAGACTAGGTATGACGGTGGAGGAGGTTAATGACCTTTGTGCGCGAGTCAAGGAGGAGAACACCAAACTGCGGTACCACGGCTACTGTACAGTGTGAGTCTCGAATCCTATGACCTGCGTTGCCCAGGCGCACAAGTCCCGTTCCGCCTTTGCTCCATTGTCATTTACCAGTGGCGGAATCATCTAATGCTTGCTGCAGGTACATCTGGACAGCGAGAAAGCCCCCCAACGGGCCCCAACGGGGTTCACCATGGGGCCTCCAAGCCAGCACCGCCCATGCATGCCGGGAGGACTGGACAGCCAGGCAGAGTTTGAGCTCCACGTCAGGCAAATGAATGATGCCACTTGCATGGTAACGCGGCTATTGATGAGCAGGCACACTTGGCGGCTATGGACAACATCTGACGACGACTAATGGCCACTGGACTTCATGGACACCTGGCCCCAGCGCCATCCTGAAAACATGCCATTCTAACTGACAGATGAGCTTGTCGTCGCTACTGAGCTCGGGAGAGCCTCCGGTAGTTCTCGCCCGCGCATACTTGCAACATGAAAAGAAGATTTCTGACCACCCGCCCCCAAAATCCAAAGAGTCATTGTTGCTCGAGCCCTCGCGTGCCTCGGCTGCGTCGTTGAGGCTTGTAGGACTCCATGCTCGCATTTACAATGAGCTCCTTTACGTGAGGAGAAACGATGGAGGCTTTCCAGCCGCCTTCGGAAGTGAAGAGTGGCCCGTTTTGGCAACGCAGCCGCAATATGACCTGGCCCCGACAAGGCATTGAGCTTCTGATGCTCCGATCTTCGCATCCCGAGACGCCAGCGTTATTGCTATGTGAACGACTGCTTACTCTGTTACTGGCCAGGTACTCGTGGCGCCGTTTAATGGTCGCAGTCTCCGTTTGTCGTGCGGCAAAAGTTCTGTCAAGAGAGCGGAGACGGGCGAGTGTAACCTCGGCTACCCGCTGACGGCAGCATTTGAAGATCTGTTTAGGCTTCTGCAAGCGACGCTGCGGAGGATTTGGTGGCCAGACTGTCCAGGGCGGCGCTGAGGTCTTGCGTTTTGTTTGAATTTACGATGCGTATACAAAATGCCGACTTGGACGGGGAACTATGATACCCAGCGCGTTATTGCATCACCGCGAAGGGGTCGGTGACTGCGAGTAGAAAGGACGTGTCTATTTCGGGAGCGAGCATAGACTGGTATCGTCGTGGGGCAAGCACGGGGTGCTTATCTTGCTCTTGGTCGCTCGAGTCTAGTTTCGGAGGCGCGGCCTCGAGGCAACGAAGCGACAAAATTGTATGTGAATTGCGCTGATGCAAAAGACGAATTTGTTCCCTGTGTCATGATAGGAACATATCGGTCTTGATTCGCAAAGGGTACCCGTGGCGAGCGGCCGCTGCCTCTTCCGACCAGCTAACAAAACCAGGCGGTGTGCTCTGCAGCTGGCGTCACGGCAAACCAAGGCCAGCCAGGAGCCGACTTTTGCGAGTAATGGGCTTCACTCACCGAAGAGCGAGATCTTTACGAAATAGTAGTCGACAAATCAAGAGGGACGACGAGGGCTGAAATCACCTTCATCGCAGCGGTGACGCCATCTTGTCTATTCAGCAGACGCGTCGAGACGGGCTCCCTCTGCCTCACTCTGTTGATGAGCAGAGGCCCTGTGCTGGACTTGCCCGTATCTTGTTGGAGAAGAAAGAAGTCGCCATGGTAGCTGTGTGTCTGGTGTACAATGCATGGTGTGTGTGTTACAAATCAGGGAAAGGTAATTGCTCCCAGAAGAATGCGCCCTGCTGAGATGCAGGGTCAAAAGCGTACCCCATCCCAGTGAAATCATGATCCATCTTTTCAACAGCGCCACTGGTCTTTTTCGCCTTGGCCTTTGCCCTTTCCAGTCTCGGCCCAGCCGCGTTCCACGCCAGAGTCGGCTCAGTGGTGGTGACCAGGCTCGCCGCGGTAGCCGACGATCTTGAAACGGCCAATCATCTCGCCGACGGTGAAGAAGCCCAGGCACTCGGCGAGTACGACGCCACCGGTGGCGAGGTGGGCGGTGTTGAGGCTGCGGACCTGCTGGAGGAGGTTCTGGGGCGCCTGCAAGATGGAGCCGTTTTGTACGGAGCGCCAGAGGTTCTGGTAGTAGGTCTGGAAGGTGGCCATTGAGCTGCATTGCCGGTGTCAGATGAAGCTTGCTCGGGGGGAGCATGGGCGGAGATGGGTCTCTTACGGAGGGCTCATCTTCTGGCCGTGAAACATGATCTTGCCCATCTCGAGACCGACCTTGGAGTAGTAGACGACAAAGGGGGTTTGCCCTGGGGACAGAGGAGTCAGCAGCGGGCTTGTAGAAGGGGAAGGAGGAGGAGGCATACGCTCGACAAAGGCAATGAACTTGCCCGTGCGGCCGCCCATCTTGCCCAGCGCACTCGTGACACCCCTGGCGGCGCCGACAATGGCCGGGCCGGCGGCGGTGGTGACGCGCGACAGGCCCTGCTGAGCCCTAGCCTGGTACTCCTTTGCCTTGGAGGCCGTGTCCTTTGCAGCCTCGGAGACCTTGCTGGCGGCGGCGGAGCTCTCGAAGCGGCGAGGGGCGAAGCGCAGGGCGACGCGGGAGCGGAGGACAGGGCGGGCGAGCGACGACGACGCCATGGCCATTGCTGCGCTGCGTCTCGAAGAAAAGGCTGGCTTTGGCTTATCGAGACTCCGAGGGAGGCGGGAGAGGATCGGTCAGGCAATCGGAGCCGGGGGCGGAGCAATTGACTGGCGGACGGAGCTTCAGTCAATTGATGTCAGAGGTCGGTTGGGTTTTCGGGTTGGTTGGCCTCCTGGGGCGGAGGGAGAGGGAAAAAAAAAGCTCGGGAGGATTTGGGGACGTGATGTCCTCGGGGCCGAGGCGCTTAGCCGCTTTGGGAAGCTCGAGGTACCTGAGCTATTTGGCGCACTTGGCAGCTTAGGTACAGAGTATTAGGTACTTAGTAAGAATCACCGGCACCGCGGGTGATCGTTGCATCCATTTCTCGACTCTGCCCTGAATTGCTTGCTTGCATGTCAGAATAATTATGCCATTGAGCCCCTCTGCCCCTTTCATCTACCGCGGCAGAACTAAACAACCAACACAAAGCAGAGGCCACACGGTTCAGGTATGCTCATCTCCTGCCAAAGAGCAGTGCCCTCCCCGCCAGCTAATCGAAGCTCTGAATCTGCACCTTGATGGCGCCGCTGCTTGGATCCGCCGACGTCTCAAACGCCTTGAGCGCCTCTTCGAGCGGGAACCGATGCGTGACGAGCTTGGACAGGTCGATGACGCCGCTCTCGACGAGCCGGATGGCCCGCGGCCAAGTGTGGCAGTATCTGTACTGCAGCTGGATGTCCACCTCGCGCACGCTCGCGCGCATAAAGGGGATGCTGATTTCGTTCTTGCCGACGCCGATAATGAAGACCTTGCCGCCAAACTTGGACGCCCAGACGGCGGCCGCGATGCTGCTCTCCACGCCGGTGCACTCCATGGTCAGCGCGGGCTCGACGCCGCCGAATGACCTGACAATGGCCTTGGCAGCCTCCTCGGCCGACGCCTTCTCGACCTTGTGGGTGATGACGCGAGGACACAGCTCCTTGGCAAAGGCCAGGCGGCTCTCGGAGATGTCGGTGATGACGAGCGGACACGCGCCCGCCGCGGCGCAGCAGAGCAACGTGACGAGCCCGATGGGGCCCGCGCCGCAGATCAGGACGGGGTCTCCGAGCTGCATCTTTGCGCGCTGCATGCCGGCCAGCGCGACGCTCAGCGGCTCCAGCATGGATCCGTTTTCGTAGGACATGGACCCGATCTTGTGGCACCACACGGCCGGGTGGTTGACGTAGCGGCGCAGCAGGCCCGGTACGGGGGGGGTTGACCGAAACTCGACGCTCTCGCAGCCGTTGTAGCGCCCCGTCAGGCAGGGCTCGCAGGCGTTGCAGATGATGTTTGGCTCGACGGCCACGCGGTCGCCGACCTTGAGGTGCTTGACCGACGGGTGCACGGCAATGACGTCTCCGGCGGACTCGTGGCCGAGTATGTGGTCGCCTTCGACGACCATGGGGCCGATGCTGCCGTGGCGCCAGAAGTGCACGTCGGACCTGACAAGTCGGTGAGACGACGGCGTCGCGCGGACAAGAGCCCCGAGACCAAACTCACCCGCAGATGCCAGTGCTCCGGATGGCAATGGTGACCTCGCCGGGCTCGAGGTGGGCGCCGGCTTTGGCGCTCTCGGCGCTCGGCTCGGCCGCCGTGACCCAAAGGTCGTGCTTTGGGTTGGTGTACACCCCGATGTTGGGCTTCAAGGGCGACGTGGCCGTCCTGCCCGTGTCTACGCCGCGGCCGCTCTCAACACCGGTTGAAGCCATGGCAGCAGGGCGGGCGAATCGCTGCGTCGGGAAGAGCAAGCTCGTACAACGGCGCGCAGAGGCGAGTTCTCGGTGAGGACGTTTGCGTGCGTTTGCTCAATGGCCGGTGAAGCCTGGCGGGACTGCGACTCAAGATGGCGCGAGAGGAGGGTGTGTTGTATCAGAGCAAGCCCTCTGCGCGCAATGCAAGCCTACTGGACGACTGTGACCTTCTCCTCCCCCCTTCCCCCCCCTCCCGCGTTCTGATTCGAAACGCTCGTTGCGGGGGTGGTTGCACTCTCAGCCTCGGGCCACAAAGACCACAACGTTTGCGGCACCAATCACGGCTGGCCAAAGGACCGATGATCAATGCGCTACATATCGTGCGTGCACTGGACTGGAGGCCAAGAGCTCTCCACCCGTCCTCTCGTCCATCATCGCTTGCCTGTACTGTAGCGACATGTCTGGGTATTTTATAGCCGGAGGACCACCGGAGCTCCGTCGGCTGAGGCCGGGACCCGGGCGGGCGCGTTTCGGGGCCGAGGGCCGAGCCGGCAAAAGAGGGGCTTTTTTCTATCCTTTTTGGGGACCAGACTGGATTAGAAGACGGCTGCATGCTTGCTCCCTTCAACACTCTGAACCGCCACCAACGAACGACCAAAGCTGTCAGACCGATGTGAGGAGTCCCGTCAAGGCCCTCCCAATCCGCCCCCCTGGTGTGGTGGACCCGGCCCTTGAAGCGAGCAGGAGGGCGGCGCTCGTGGCAAGCAACAGAGTTTGCGTCTCCAGAGGCAAAACCCCGTAACCGGGCGACTCGAGTGCGGCCGCATCAGGCGACAGGCAGGCACCCAACAATCGTGGCATCATTGTGTGCCCGCGCATAGCTGGCTACGGTACTCTGTACAGCCGTGACATACAGTACCGTACTGTACACCCTTTACACACATGCTGTGCCGCGGAGCAAGGCAAAACCTGCACGTCATTCACGCCATCACACGCACACGCGCGGCACAGCTGCTGCAGGGGGCGCATCGCCGGCCGGACCATCTTCGACAGCGCTGTGCAGTGGGTGGGTGGGTATCAGCTGGCCGGCTCGACGGAGCCTTGGTTGGGACCCTCGCTGCCTTCCGTTTTCCCGCGCATGCATGGACGAAGATCCTCGAGGTGGTGTGTCTTATCTCTGTCTCTCGCATCCACCTCTTGGCCAGGTAACAAATCTGCCAGCGGCCGCCTCCTCCACGCCCGTCACCACGGACGGACGCGCGCCCGATTCTTCGGCAGCACACGCCAAAACAGTGTAATGGGAGTGGCTGGTCGACGTCACGCCTCGCTCGCTACAGGGTGGTCCCTGGCTATCCCTTGCGCATGACAGCCAGTTTCTCGGGACTCGACCGTCTCCACCCCCTCGGCCAAAGCTAGCCGGGCCAAGCAAGTCTTGGCTCCCCAAACTCTGCTCTGGGCCTTTCAAAAATTTCTCGTGTGAACCGACTGGCGCTTGTCCAACGAGTCGCCATTCGTCGTTTGGCCTGTTGCTGGCTGTTTGTACATACGAACCAACTTCGTATTTCTCTGTACCCGCAGAAAACACGCCGGCATGCCTGATGGCTAGCCGCCTTGCGTCATAATGGTGGGGGCTCAACGGCTAATGCTCCGCAACGACCCTAACCATGGGGGGGAAACATGCAAGCACGTCAGCTGAAGAGTGCTGAAGAGCCAACATGACATGTCGACCCCAACTGCTCCGTACGCAGGGAACAAATCGGCCGATTCCATCGTATTTCCTTTTTGAGTGTCTCACTTAGATACAGCGCAACGAGTCTCCGTGAAACATTGGAGCTCTCTGCCCTCGACAACACCACACTCCTGCGTCCCTTGCCCTCGTCGCTTCGCGTGCGACGCTTGAACCCGACGCCGCCAGCTTCCTCAACCCCCTCGTATGACCAATGTGCGAAAATAATGTCTCGCCGCCTTGTTTATCATGGTGCTTGGTGGCGACGGAACCTGTTTGTAAACGCCTTCGCTCGCTTAACATGTGCCGAAACACCAAGTCCCATCGAGTCGTCGTCGTTGTGTCTTTGGTACGCCGTTGAGTGCGAGGTCATGTGCATCAGGAGTGAAAACCGAAACCCTTGTTCCCCTCGTCCATTCTCAATCACCGACAGAGATGACCACGTCCCCCTTGCATATCCCATACGAACAGCACTCTGAGCGGTCTATTTTGCCCAGGAGGATCTGATCAACCTTGTACTGTAGGACTCGTCAGAAGAGTATTCACGACAGGCGACGGCGAAGAGAGCTTACCTCGGCGCATGCCCCCACAGGCCCAATGGGGGCGCCGGCGACGGTGACGATGGGCGACGTCACCAAGGCCGTGAGCACAAGACTGATGGCCTTCATGGTCCCACGTAAAGATTTTGCCGTCGACGAGAGTTGAGGTGCCGAGAAGCTTCCGGCAAGCGAAAAAGAGCGGACGGGACGGGAGACGGAAGAGGAAGCAGGCCCGGCGAGCGTCAAGCTACGCCCCGAAGCTTGCAAGGCGAGGTGAGAAGAGGAACAAGTTGGCGAGGGCGACGGGGAGAGGGAATATGTAAGAAGGAGTGGGTGGGTGGTGGGTGTGCCGACGGGACGGGAAGCTTAATAGCCCAGATATAGGTAACTCAAGGCAACTTGGTTTGTACTTGAGTACCTAAGATGACGGAGCACCTGCCCGACAGCACATGCATACCTCGAGGAAAGTACCTACCCAAGGCCGGAGGTACTTTGCAGGACGGCGTCTGGAAGGAGGAAAGGAAGGAAGGAGCGGACGGCTGAGAAAGAGGGTTCCTCGCCCGTATTTTTAAGGTACGGCAGGGACAACAGGCTGAGGAGGCTAAGGTAGACACTAGCAAAGGGCAGGGTCTCATTCTCTGATGGGCAGAGAAGGAGGGCCGGCCGATCCCACGGCGACAGCATGCGGCGCTAGCAGACAGACACCAACCGGGGGGAGGGAGGCGAGGTAGAGGAAGAGGACCATGTACTCGCACCCTGGTGAAACTCAAGCGTTCCAGCAGCCCAAGCACCAAGATTTGGCCCGGGAATGGGAGCGGCATGCCAGGAACCGACTGCACACGGCGCAAGATGAGGATCCTTGTGGCGGCACATGGATGCATGCGGGTGCGGATGCAGGGCGACAACGGCCAAGAGGCTGATGTTGGGCGTACGAAGAGCCGCTGATGAGACCCTTCTGTCGAGGTACCGACCGATGATGGCATCTAGAATCGAGCATAGCGAAACATGGGCCAGCGCTACCTATCGATAACCTGCTGCGTGTACCTGCTCAAGGCGCGGTACAGCCCCCCTCCATGAGCTAGCACGCCTCGGGTACCTGAGGCCCCTCATTCGCTGCCGCTGAACTGAGGCCATTCCGCATCCGGCATGGGGCCAGCCGTCAACGACCGCTGATGTCCCCCTTTGTGCTTCAACCTTCGTCTGCTTCGTCCTTGTTGTTTCCTTCAAGAGCCCCGCTGTTTCACCCGACGCGCATCGTCCCATGACATAACGTTATCTTTACTGCACCTCTCTGCTGCCGAATGCGAAGACGCCAACGGTGCCTCGTCGTCCGTCGCCAACAAGCAACCGTCGGTCGACGAGTTCCACCCACTCTGTGATACAACCGGAGTGGCCTGCCGCACGCTGGAATGCTGGGGTTGGAATGCCAGGCCAACGGCGTCGTCCCTCAGTCAGCAGGGCGGCCGCGCATATTGCAACTCCCATAGTGGCTGCTAGCAGCTAAGGGAGCGTTTGCCGTCGAGCCAGCTCCATACCTCGACCCCGACCCCTCCCACCATGACGCTCCCCAGGCAGACCTGCGCGACGTCGCCCGGATCTGCGACGCCGCTGCACATGGAGCCGACCAGCTCGACTCTCGTCCCGCATACTCTCCACGCTCGTACCCGTTGGTCGTTGCTCACGCTCACCCCAACCGCTCCCTCCTCGCCGGCCAGCCAGACAACCCCGTTGATGGCGGCCGCGTGCGCCGACCGCACAACGCCTCGTCGCATAATCACATGGCCGCTCCCGTCTTCCGCAAGGCCGATGGCGGAAACCCCGAGCGCGTTGTCGTCGCCGCCCGTCATGATTAGATATCCTTGCCCTTGTCGAGTCATGTCGAGTCCCTTGATGCTGCTTTGGTGCACCTGAGCCGCCTGCGTCATCACATACGTCGGCCCTTCTTGGTCGTTCCCCTGTGCCTGCGTCGCCCACAAGGCCATGTGCCCGTCGGTCGAAGCCGTCACCACCCACAGCCTGTCTCGGCACATGCCAAGATGCCGCACCTGCGTGACACAAGCACCGGTATAGACCCCGTGAGCAAGGGGCTTAAAGCCACCATCGGGCCCGTACTGATACGTCCTAAAGGTGGAATTGGAAAAGGCCAAGGTCACGAGCAAGCCGCTCGAGAGACTGCGGCCGTCGACGTCAAAGTCCATGATGCGCAAGTCTCCCGTGGCGCTCTTGTCGCTGTAAACAGCCTCGCAGACCACGGCCAGGCCTGCGTACGAAGAGTCCAGGCTGCGCACTCTCCACACGAAAAACTCTTCGTTGCCGGCGCTGCTGAAGAGATACTCGTCGCCAGCCCACCGCAGCTGTTGGATCCCAGTGACGTGCGCCTTGACCGACGCCAAGTGGCATATCCGCACTCGACTCTGCCCTCGTCCCGAGACGCATGTCCATATCCGGATCGACGTGTCTTCGGCGCCAGAGGCAATGTAACGCCCGTTGGAGCTCAAAGCTCGTATCTCGCGCCCGTGCGTCCCCGCCTTGAGTGTCCGGAAGATAGGCCGGGCCTGCGAGGAAATGGCCAACTTGGACGTTCGAGTAAAAGCAAAGCGATAATGCCCGGGATCCGAGGCGCTGAACCACGGCCGAAACGTTCGGTGTGCGCCTCCACAGTCTATAGTGGCCACCTCCTCTCGTCGAGTCTCGTTCCAAATGACAAAATTTTTGCTTCTAAAGCCGTACAAGATGAGTTCCGGGACCGCGTCGCGCGTGAACCATGCGCCCTCAACCATGGGCCCGAAAGGCGGCGACGTCTCGTGCAGCAGATGACAACGCGCGCCGTCTCCCTCCCACTCGACACGATATATGCGAAATTTCCCGTCCCGGCTCGTGGCCACAAAGTATGGCGAGGGCAGAGTGGCGTTGGCCTTGGGGGGCAGAGGCACGATGGCGGTGATGCCGTCGCGACTGCGAGGTGCCAGGTCCAGTACGGGGCGCCAGGCGTCTTCTTGCCTCGTCAAGAGAGACAGCCAGCCATGGCGAGACCCCATGAGTAGCACGTCGCCCATTCTGGCCGCAGAGATGGCGACGAACCTGGCGTCAAGGCCGGCCGTGTGCTCGTGGCGCAGGACGCGACCCGTCGGTGCGTCGAGGGTGAGATATTGCGAGCTCGGATTACCATGGAGATGGACCATGATCTCGACCCAAGACGTATCCACGGCGCCCCGGCCGGGCGCCGCCGAGACGCAACCCACGTCGACCACCTTTCCGGGGACCTTGACGACGCGGGAGAGGCGGCGAGGGCGCTGGAAGTAGAGTATGTGGCCATTTGTGGTGCCGAGAACAGCAGCCCCGTTGCCAACGGCCCTGAGGGCGTAGGTAAGTCCCACGTCGCCAGCAACGTCGTCATCCACCTCGATCTCTTCCCAAGCTAGGCCGTCGATGAGCGAGCCCACGAAAAGACGGCCGAGCGTGGTGCTGACGAGGATTTGGTCCGCGGACAAAAAGTCGTACCTGTTTATGATATCGCGGCCGCTGCGCGAGGGGGGCGGACGTGGCAGAGACGCGAGAATGTCTTGTACGTCGACGGTCACCACGCCGTCCCGGGAGACTGAGCTCGCGTGCTTGGGATACGGCCGCACCGGCGTCATGGGCTCTCGCACTAGGCAGATCTTGCCGTCCCCCCCGCCCGTGGCGAGCAGCGTCGTGGTTCCGGGACGGCAGAGCACGGCGCCGGCCCACAGATGCTTGCCGTTGTGCAGCGACATGGCCTGCTCGTGCGCCAGCCCGGCCAAGGCCCCGTCTCCCCCGTTCCTCCTTGGATGGAGCGACAGGCGCCAGCGCTGAGCCGTCGCGTCCTCGCCGAACGAGTAGACGCACAGCGTGCCGTCCGGCAGCGTGGCCGGCTCCGCGAGGCCCAGTTTAACGCCCCATATGCGCGAGAGGTGACCCATGGCAACAGCAACGAGTCGGTCGGCGGCCCCGTCGTCACAGCTTGGCGAAGACGACCTGAAACCCGTCGTCTCGGTTGTCGCGGAGGGCTGCGCCGAGGTAGGCCCGCTCGTTTCCGCATCGGAGACGTCCCAGATGCGAATGGTCCGGTCGTCGCTGCAGCTGGCGAGGAGGCGCATCGTCGTCCCGTCCGGGAGAGTCAGGGCGGGGGAAATGTCGACGCCGTAGACGGAACCCTCGTGGCCCGACAAGCGGCATATCGTCGTGTGCGCGGCGGCGGCTAGGTCGCACTTCCACACGACGACGTCGCCAAAGACGGTCCCCGCAGCGACGAGGATGCACGACGGGGAGAGCCAGGCCAGCTGGGCCGAGTAGAGCATGGGCCGCGAGGGCGACGTCGTGGCCGCGCCGAGCTCCAGGCCGTCCGAGGCGCCGCCGCACGTCAGGGGGATGATGTCGTTGTGCGCGGTGACGAGGGCGGCGCGGTCCGGGTCCCACGGCGAGACGGCGCCGTCGTAGATCCAGTCCGGGGCCGTGGCCGCGCCCAGCACCCGCGGCTCCCTGCCGCCGTCGACGCCATCCAAGTCGACGACGGCGACGGACGAGGCGCCCCAGACCAGGGCCCGCGCGCGTCCGTCGCGTTGCCACACCCGCAGGCCGTGTATCGGCTGGTCCTGGTCCTGGTCCTGGTCCTGGTCCCGGAAGACGGCCACTGTCCACACGAGCTCATCTCCCACGTCGGCCAAACCGCCCGCCGCCGCCGCCCGGTACACGAGCAGCCGCGCATCCTCCCCCGCCAGGACGAAGACGTCCGCCGTCGCCGCCACGTAGAGGAAGCCCAGCGCCGTGATGGGCACCTGCGACAGCTGCCTCCGCAGCGGCAGCCGCCGCCCTGCGCACACGGGGTGCCCACCGCGCTTCGCCCGGGCCGCTTCCTCCTCTGTCGTGCAGCTCATTTTCCCTTCTCCTCGTCTGGTAGCACGAGGCGAGGGCAGCGCTTTTGCGTCTCTGCGCAAGAAGGGGGAGGGGCAAGCGACGGCGGCACTGGAAGCTGGACTTGTGCGGCCACGCAAAAAAAAAAAAAAAAAGCCAGCCCACCTCTTGGAGCGCTGAGATGTGCAAGACGACCGGTGGTGGTGGTGGTGAGGCGTGTAAGTGAGGGATGCCGTTCGAGGTGTCTCAGCAAAAAGGTGAGGCGACTTTTTCCCCTTGGGGAGTTCCCAGCTGATACCCCACTATGGGTACGGTGCCACAGGGCACATTTGTGCGCAACCAACCAACCCGCTTCAGCACCACAAGATTCACACTTCGAGTCAGATATGCAATGGCATCATGGAATATATTTAATTCATTGTGTGGTATCGTCCCTCAAGAGACAAGTGCCATCTCGTGTCCTTATCATCGCACCCGTGCCTCGTGGCAGCCACGCCTCTCTAGCAGTAGTGGCTCGACTGGCTCTCCCAAGAGCTGTAACCCCAGGCCCATCCATCCGTGGCTATAAATGTCCCGTCATTAACGCCGATAAATGCAGTGTTCATCGTGACCGTCCCTCGTTATTTCGGCCCAATGTGAATAAAGGAATGTTGGAAAAGTGAATAAAAACGCAGCAATCGCTTAACTCGTCCGTGTCTAGGCCCGGTGTGAATAAGGCTCATAGGCCAGGTCCGTCCGCCCGGTTCCGCCGGGGTAGCGGGGGGGCTGCGACGAGTAGGGCTGGTTGAGCTGGCTCTGCTGGTTGGCGTCGCCGTATGCGCCGCTCATGTGGCTCTCGTTGCCCAGTGGCGCGTAGCCCCTCGCCGGTATCAGCTTCTCGCCGTCGTTGCTGTGACGGTTGTTGTTGGTGCCGCGGAAGCCACTGCGGCTGCGGTGCTCGGGCTTGCAGCAGCAGATGGTAAAGAGCCAGAAGAAGGCGGCGCCGAGGGCAAAGGCAAAGGCGATCCAGGCGGCGGCAAGAAACCTGCCGCCGACGTCTCCCCTGACGCCGTAGGACCGGGCGGCGGCTTCGAAGGTGCCGATGACGATGGTGCCCATGGCAGTGGCAAGTCCAGCGGCGATACCGACGAGAAGGGCGGCGATGCCGGCCGTGAGCCAGGTCAGGCACGACACGACACGCGAGAAGTTGGAGAAGACGCCGACAACGAGCTCAACGCCGAGGGCGATGAGGGCAACGATAAAGGCGACTTCGGTCCACTTGACGAGGGTGCGGAAGGCGTTGAGACCATCCTGAACCTCGGTGGGCAGTTTGACCTTGACCCCAGCCACGGTACCGAGATTTTCGATCCAAGTCGTGTTCAGCTCCTGGGAGGCCCAGTCAAACTGAGCCTTGGTGCACTCCCGCTTGCCATCCTGAGAGGTGGTGCAGAAGCCCCAGAGGGTCACGTCGAAGGCCTCGTTGAGTCCGAGGTTTCCGGCTGTGATGTTGCCGGTTGGCAGGTCGGCGCGGCCGTTGAGTTTGAGATTGCTTATCAGGCCGTCGAGGTTGCCTAGGGTACTCGGGTTGACGGACAGATCGGAGATGTTGACGCGGAAGATGTATAAGCTGTTGTGGGTGACACCCGAGAGGGTTGCGACGAGAAGAGCAATGATGGAGGCGATGGTGAGGACGAGCGGGAGGCCGACACAGAAGAAGCGGCCGACGCCCATGATGGCAGATGCTGCCGGGGGATTTCGCTTTGACGGGAGTGCTCGGGCGACGTGAATCGACTCGTGTCGGAGCGGTCCTTTGGTCGGCGTCTAGCAGCTGTAGTTTGAAGCTGCAAAGCAGAAGATGACAGATGGCCAGAGGCGGGGACGTGGATGCAAACAAAGGTGAAGGAAACGAAAAGCAGCACCAGGCATCGCCTTGAGTTAAGTAGGGAGTTGCGCGTTCGCAGACCTTGTGGCGAAGCCCCTGGGCGTGTGGACGACGCCGTTGGGCGCAGCATAAACCGCTGCCGCTTGGCGGGGGGCTGACGGGGGGTGGTGGGGTCGGCCGGGAGACCAGGCAGATATCCAAAACCCCTCCCAAACTGCCGTTACTCATGCCTCGCCTCTCGTGTTTTTCCCTTGTTCTGGACCGGCAAGGATGTGTCTTGGGCCAGACAGCTGAGGGTGTGAGCGCAAGTGTCTCGCCATGTCATGCGGTTCGTGTTTCCCCTTTGAGGCAAAGCTGTCGAGCGAGCGCTCTTCCGTTGGCTCCAGGGTGCAAGCAACCAACATACAGGTCGCACGGCAGCCCACTGCTGACGACGCCTGACGTAGGTATCCATCCGCATGGTCCTGGATCTGCAAAACAAAGGGCGCAATCCATCGTGTCGCTGCCGCCCGTCGTCCGTGTCTGCCCGGACCTGCGACTGAGCGAGCGCATTGCATACGCACGCGGGCGCTAGACGCCTTGGGGCTGCGCCTTGGAGAGCAATTTCTTGCCGGATTCCTCATGGCAAGGACGCTGACGACGGGTCTCGGATGTAAGCAGGCCCATCGACTGTGTCTTCGCTCAGCCTTCCACTGGGTTCAAGCGTCACAGCCTCTGTCCGCTAGTCGGGGTCCTGTGGTGCGCCCGCCTAATTTTAGAAGCCCTGGCCACACCCCGGACAGCCAAGAAGGTTGGGTGGGAGCCGAATCTGTCGAAGCGTTTCACCGACACAGCTGTCGCTTGCGCATCCGGAACGGTTTTGGTGAGCCGCAGGGTGCCAAGCACCAGCCATCGCCCGCGCCACATTAATTGATTGAACTTGACGCGTTTTATCAGATTGGCTTGTCAACCCATTTTTGCATGATGCTACTCCGTTCTCCGTAGACTCTTGACGAACGCCGTCGCTTGCATCGTGGGTTCCTCGGGGGTTCTCATTGTGGGCGGCAGGTGTCTCAGATGTAATCCGCAGCTGGGCTGTCCCGGTCCGCGGCGCTGTCCTTCAGAGCCGTATCACCTTGCCCTCTCTCCCGTGCATCCTCGTGGTAGGGCAGAGGGGTTTGTGCATCTGGACTGTGACATCACAGAGGGCCCTCTTGCCCTCCTGCATATCGTCGCTCCCAGGGGAAGCCTGGGCCACTGGAGCAGCCAGCCCGGCGTTGCATAAACGGAGTGCGAAAATCAAGAGCACCAGTGTTTCGCTCGGCGTGGCCACCGCAGAAACTGTTCAACCCGGTCCTTTTCCGGGTCATGTCTTTGGCAAGGTGCCGACAAACCGAATATTCACTCTGTTGCGACAAAACGAGAGCAAGAGACACACAGAGCGATCCGCAACCGGCAGTCCCTGCGACATTGACTTGACGTGCGGTGCGACCGCGTCCCGCTCCTAGTTGGGCACCGGTGGGTTTGTTTCGTCAGAAGAGCGCCTTGTGGGTCCATCCGCCGTCTTGTCTCGATACTGAATTATTCTTGGGTGAGTCGTGTCGACGCTTGTCGCGGGAGCACACGCCGGGTGAGGCAGATGGACAAGTGCCTCATCAACGGGCATCCTCGCGGCCCGATACCACCCTGCCTGCTGCTGCTGCTGCTGCTGCTGCTGCTGCTCAGTTATCACACATCGTGATGTGACATTGAGGTTGCCTACGTACCTAGGTAGGGTGATATAGATGGCACTCGGATCTTGGGTACCGTGCCGACACCGATCTGAGCGGAAGAGCGTGCAGCTTGCAGCCGCCGCCAGAGGAGAGGATGGGGATGGCAAGCGCGGGCGGCCAGGCACGAGGCTACGAGGGAAATCGGGAGACTCATTCCACCTCTTTCTATGTTTAGAGTTGCAGATGCCTAGTACCTCCTTCTTTCACACTGTATGTACCAACAGCCAACCCCCCCTACTCTCAAGGTCCCGACAACGCCCAGCCTAGCAGGACTCGGCCCCAAGTACGGCCATCTCAGCTGTCTACAAAGTACCCTGTACAGCTATTGTGAAGGTTCTAGACAGAGGTACCTTGCCCAGTGCCTGTTTTGCGACGCACCGGGGCCCGCGCTGCCAGCTGCATCGGTCTCGGTGGGCCAGTCTGCAGATAGGGTACCAAAGCAGATACCTCAGGCGTCGACTTCAGTGCCGGGAACGCTCACCCGTGCTGCAAGTACCAAAGCATCCAAAGTCTAGTACATCCGTACAGTGCAGGCCAAACGCGGACCGGCACGGTGGAGCGCCCTGCCTGCCTGCCAAAGGTCCGCTCCGGCCGTCACATCCGTCACGCAAGGGGTTTTGGGTCGCTTTTAGTGCTTGGCTGCCTTGATTGCCTCAGACTCCGAGTGCTGTGCTTGACATCTCTTCCAGAAGCCTCTCTGCCTGCTCCGTTCCCCCTCTTGCTCTCCACCGCAAGCGTCCACACGACACCTACAGGCATACTGTGCACCCTGCCTTAGTAAACCTGTACAAGCAGCTCACCCTGGGGCTCTCGTGCAGAAGCTGATTGGTGCTGCCGTTCTCGAGCAGCGCCAAGTGCCGCGATAAGTGATGGTGGCTCTTAGCCTCGCCACGACCAACAATCCGCCGTATCAGCCCCTCCTCTGGCTGCCGCAAAGGGGCCTGGCCAAAACATCGCCATAACGCACCCTACGTCGTCGGGCACAACAAGCTCCTTGTTGCAAGGCACGAGACACGTCGACGAGCCGCCAACTGCAGCTCTCCATCTCATTTCTTGGCGCCCTTCTTGCAGAGTCACAGACCGTCTCCGGATCTGCAGGTACATACACCTTTTGCCCCCATCCTTGCTTATCCATCCTCTCTCCGCTGCCTTCCCTTTTCTCTTCCCTCCTCCATCCATTCGCCTCTGCACTCACCATCGTCTCATCCTTCTCGCGTCACCGCCCCGCCCGCTCGACGCCTTTCTGACGACCAAAGACGACGACGACGACTTTTGTTGCAGCAATACCATACATTCGGCTACCGCTCCTCTCCCGCGTCGAGCGCCTCCGGTTTAATCCGTATCGCCGACCCTCGTTTGGCCCCAACTGCTTGCCGAGTCCGACCCAGCGCTCCGAGACCCTACGACGTCATCGCCGACAAAAGCCTTGCATTCCTCTACCTTCTTTTTTGCCCTCGCCTAAAACGACCAAGACGGACGCTTCAAGGGTTCGTCGCTCCGCCCTCTTCTCCGTCCTCGGTCGCCTCTTCCACCCGCCCTAGAGCTGCCCTCGGCGGCGCGCCGCAATTTGTTACCGCTCTCCCTGCCGTCGCCGCCATTGCCGGGCACTCGACGACATCGACTGGCTTGCCTCGGCCACGCCTGACGCGCCCTCCGTAACCATTCCACCGCCGGCCGGCCAAGCACGGCGAATAGGCTATCTCCTCTCTCCCCCCTGCACCCACGCGACACTTGAGACATTCGCCCGCCCGTGAAGAACTTGCAGAGCGTTTTCGATACTTGACATGGGCAACCAAGCCTCCAAGGAGGGTGGCGGCTCCTCCGGCGAAGGACCTTTCCAATCGTACCCCTCCTTTAGCAGGTCCGACACCAAGGAATCGTCGCGGTCTTTCCGCTCGCTGCGGTCCAAGATCCCCGGCAGCGGCAAGACCGACAGCCCCAGGAATTCCGCGATCTTATCGAGCAATGACTCCCCCGCCGACAAGGCCCTCGACGGCGCCTCTGTACGGTCAGGACGAAGTGCCCGCTCGAGCATATCTCGAGCCAGTCGCAGCGATCTGCCCCCGCTCAAGCACAACTCTACCGACCTATCCCACAGCGATTCCGCCATTTTCGAGAACCAACCCCCGCCCTCGCCCGTGTCATCCAGCGCTCTCAAGGGTGGCAATCATGACGTGAGTGCTGCACAAGCCTCTGGCGAGGTCGACCACGTCTCCGACCAGCCGCCCTCGGCCAACGCCAGCATCCACACCCACATGCAGCCCCCCGGCCAGTCGATTTTGATGAAGCGGGAGAACACTACAAACCTGGTGCATAAGAGACCTTCAACGGACTCCACCGGCAAGGGCGAGGCGAATGGGAACGTCGCCATGGCGGAAATCAAAGACATTGATCTCGACGATTTCATCAAGCGCCTGCTTGATGCGGGGTATGCTGGCAAAGTGACCAAGAGCGTGTGCCTCAAGAACGCCGAGATTGTGGCCATCTGCCAGCGTGCCCGCGAGGTCTTGCTCTCGCAGCCGGCGCTCTTGGAGCTGGACGCGCCCGTCAAGGTTGTGGGCGACGTCCACGGGCAGTACACTGATTTGATTCGCATGTTCGAAATGTGCGGCTTTCCCCCCATGGCCAACTACCTCTTCCTCGGAGACTATGTCGATCGAGGGAAGCAATCGCTCGAGACCATCCTACTACTCCTCTGCTACAAGCTCAAGTTTCCCGAAAACTTTTTCCTCCTCCGTGGCAACCACGAATGCGCCAACGTCACCAGAGTCTACGGC
Organism: Hirsutella rhossiliensis; assembly: GCF_020360975.1. Lineage (NCBI taxonomy): Eukaryota > Fungi > Ascomycota > Sordariomycetes > Hypocreales > Ophiocordycipitaceae > Hirsutella > Hirsutella rhossiliensis. Next base: position 2,903,337 of record NW_025408672.1, read on the forward strand.
TTCTACGACGAGTGCAAGCGACGGTGCAACGTCAAGATCTGGAAGACGTTCATCGATTGCTTCAACACGCTGCCCATTGCCGCCATCGTGGCCGGCAAGATTTTCTGTGTCCACGGCGGCCTGTCGCCGGCCCTGAGCCACATGGACGACATTCGAAACATCGCGCGCCCAACTGACGTTCCCGACTACGGGCTGCTGAACGATTTGCTCTGGTCGGACCCCGCGGACATGGAGCAGGATTGGGAAGCCAACGAGAGGGGCGTGAGCTATTGTTTTGGCAAACGAGTCATTACCGACTTTCTGGCCGTCCATGACTTTGACCTCATTTGCCGGGCGCACATGGTTGTCGAGGACGGCTACGAGTTCTTCAATGACCGAGTCTTGGTCACAGTGTTTAGCGCGCCCAACGTGAGTATTCTTCTGTCTGCTCTCTCCCTCTCCCTCACTCGCAGGTGATTCTGACGTCGTGAGAAGTACTGTGGGGAATTCGACAACTGGGGCGCCGTCATGTCGGTGTCATCTGAGTTGCTCTGCAGCTTCGAGCTCCTGAAACCACTCGACTCGAGCGCTCTGAAGAGCCACATCAAGAAAGGGCGCAACAAGCGGCAGCAGATGCTGAACAGCCCTGTGAGCCGCCCCCCTCTTCTCCCGCATCACCCAGTCGCCAAGACTAACCAAATGCGCAGCCGGCAAGCGTGCAACCCCAGAGTGTCTAATCACGCCGGGGGACGGATGGGAGACGGAGTACACGAGACGCCACAAGATCCCCCGGTAATCACTTGAAATGAGTAAATGTACGGAATTATTTTTCGGGCCGACCAGATCGGGACACACGACCACGAGGACGACCACGATGTCCAGCATCGTCAGGCCTGATGTGCTTCAGAGCGTGCCATCGGATGAGTGGCAGGAGGAGAAGAACAAATCTCCCGGGAGCTTTCGAGTATACTGTTGCACGGGATGAAATCCGGGCTGCCGGCACACGACGCTTCTTGCGCCACCTCAGTTCCGACGGCAAGACGCCACATTCTGTGGCAAGGCCAGAGATGGCCGTGCGCCGGTGCAAAAGCCGCTCTGACCGAACGGGGGAGGACCTCGATAGCTTGCCACAACAAACCCCTCTGGCCAGCGCTGGCAGCGCAGCTCGATGGAGCGCAAATGGGAGGGGCGAGGGATGCTGCGAGAAATGGAGAGGATTCTGCGATGAACTGACGAGCGAGGTGTATGCTTTGGCGGGGCAAGGGGAAGCGGCGATGCAGTACGTTGTTGTACATTACCCGTGATGCGCATCTGGATCTGGCCTCGTGGTGGAGGTTGGTCGGTGGAGGCGGAGTTGAAGGACCAACTCGGCCAATTCACGTATTGCGGCCAGCCGGGGAGTTTGGAGTAACGATTTCAGAATCCGCCGATGACACAAAACGCCTCGAGTCAATAATGATAGTATTGGTATCTTCCGAAGGAGCATATCACGTCCAAACGTGAGGCCAGCGGGGATAGTGAGAAGCTTAGTCATGGCCACCCGCAGCGAGAAAACTAGTGCCGTGTGCAATCGGTCGGCGCGAAACAAGCTGCTGGCATCACGGCGGGCAAACAAACATGAATCGGCAGGTCTTGCGCTCAGTGTGCACTCGGGCAAGGCCGGAGCTCCAGAGGCCTAGCCCTGTGCCGGCAAACTACTTTTCCACCGGTCAATGGCTCGCCGCAGAGGGCGACGCACCGAATGATGCTCCAAAGCGGTCCCTTCGCCAGCGGTCTCGCGCTGCCGTGAGCGAAATTTCTTCCATCTTGAACAGCAACAACAACAGGGCTTCCACGCCGTCATTGCCAATGCAGCGTCCTCAGCCGTCTCCCGAGCAGGCATTGGGGGGTCCACGCAAGGTTATTGATGTGAGGAGCCTTCCCCGGGGGGGGCTTCGCGGGCGAGGAGACTTCCGCGGACGAGGGGGGATATCGCTCGCCCCGGGGAGTCGATTCGCTGGACCGGCTCGAGGGTCTGCCTTCCGCGGAGGACGTGGAGGGCGTGGAGGGCGCGGCGGCCGGGGCATGCGGGGTGGTCGGGGGGCGGCTCGAGGGGGCAGGCGACGCGATGGCGATGAAGAGGGCGGCAAGGAGGACCAGGCGAACCGGCGAGGGGACGGCTTCGACGCGGTGGATCCGGCCGAGAAGGATTTCGACGACGCAATGCGGTTCGGGACGCGGACGCGATACAACCCCTCGCTCACGCTCGAGTCACTCGCCGAGTTTATGCCCGCGACCCCGTCCACGCCGGCCGGGTGCGCCGCCGCGGCGCTGCAGAACCTCAGCCTCTTGGGCCCGGCCGACCCCATCGGCGCACCCCTAGACCTGCAGGCACGCAGCTATGCACAGGACCTCGAGGCGAGCGGCGTGCGGTTCTTTGCTGATGCCAACGCTAGAGAGGAGGCGGAGGCGTTTTTGCAGCAGAAGCGGCGGGACGAGGCCGCCGCCGCCGCCGCCAAGGAGGGAGGAGACGTAGCCGCCAGCGGCATCAGCAGCAGCGAGGAACGCATCATCCAGCCCGCCGACGAGACGGTCAGGCAGGTCATTGTGGACAGGGCCATCGTGGGCCAACACGAAGCACCTCAGTATGCGACGGATCCTATCGGCCTGGCCCGCTCGTGGCACCTGCGGGCCGAGACGTACTCCCAGAACGACGTGGACCAGTTTGAGAAGAAGCTCCAGTCGCTGCTGAGCAAGGCGGGCAAGGCGGGCGCGCCCCAGGGGGCGGGACGGAATGCCCGGGCTGCGTAAACGGCACACGACCTGAGAGTTACACGATGGGACGGAAGAGGGGCCGCGTGGCCAAGTCAAAGGGGGCGTCGACTTGCATGCCATGCCATGTATAATAGTATAAGATTTAGTACGTTTTTGCGCCAAGATTTTCGCCGGCGCTTTGATGATGGCTGCTTGACCAGCGGCTCCGCGCACTCCATTTCTCGCCATTGGTCTCGCGCATGCTGGCAGCGTCCAGAGGGGGCGCTCGTTTCATTTGCGGTCCAGCTGTCTCAGGGCGCGCACCTCCTCAGCGTCAATCTCCTTCATCTTCTTGTCCTGCAGCTTCTGCACCTCCTTCTCGGCCCTCCTTCCGACGTCGGGCAGGACGGCGCCGGTCCTGCGCCACTCCTTGAGCAGCTTGTCGTGGCGGGTGCGGTCGTGGCGGATGCCGTCGCGCCAGCCCTGGGCGACGGCCTTGACACGGCGGACCAGGTCCTCGCGGCGGTCGAGCTCGACGCGCAGCAGCAGCTCGAGGTCGTTGTCGGGCGAGCGCTGGGGCTGCTGGTTGAAGTCGGGCGAGGCCTGGACGGCCGACATGATGGGCTTGATGTAGACGCGGTCATTGACGAGGAGCGAGATGGCGCGGCCGGAGCGCGGGACGACCTGCGCCAGCTCGCGCAGCGGGAAGGATTTGGGCGCGTCGGCGTCGTCGTCGGCGCCGCTGATGGTGGTGGCGGGGGGTCCCGGCTCGGGCTTGACGAGCACGGGTAGGGCGCCGAGGCTGGATGGGTCGAAGCGTCCGCCGTTGAGGATGGAGTGCAGCTGCGACTTGAAGTGTGCGTCGGTGGGCTCGTAGGCGGCCAGGAGCGGCGACAGGTCGAGCGGGTCCTCGGGGCTGGGCTCTGTCGACGACGACGACGACGACGACGACGACGACGACGAGCGGGGAGGCGGCGCGGAAGAAGGGCGCGGAGGGCTGTTTGCCGGGACGGCAATCTTGCGCTTCTTGAGGAGCGGCGCGGAGCTGCTAAAGGGGCGGGCGGTCGACGACGGCGCGGCGGCGGCGATGATTGGCCATGGCCGGGCGATGGGGACAGCTAACCGCGACGGCTCATGGAGGCGGTGGGCGCTGAAGTCACCGAGTCAGTCACAGTGAGCTCCGATCTGGGGACGACGCCTCTCTGTCTCTCCGTGCGTCTCTCTCCGAGGTGGAAAAAGGCAAGAGAAGAGGGAACAGGAAAACCTACCCTCCTCGGAACAACAAGAGACGCAAGCCCCGTCGCGGCAGCTCAGTCGGGCACGGAAGCACCATGGCCGGAATCTATATTTGGGCAATTCTTTTTTCTCGTTCTCCGGCTGCACTCCTGCCCGCTGTCGAAGAAAAGAGTCCTGCACACACGGTGAGACGTCGGGCGGGCGGTTATCCGATAGGTATCCCCGATAAGATAGATAGATACCGACGGCCCGTTATCTGGTGGATGGTGCTGGCCTCTCTGGTAAAAAGAAAAGTGGAGCCCAATTAATGTGACGACGCAAAAATGATCGCAGCAGGGATCGAACCTGCGACCGGCTGCGTGTAAAGCAGACGCTCTGCCTCTGAGCTATGCGACCAGACACATGTAGATTCTTCGTTCATTATTATATATATATTCTTTTGGCCAGGACAGACAACATGTGTCCGTAGATTTCCTCGTTCGAACGGCAAGTTGCCAATCAGCACACGTTCTTGCCCAGGAATCACCACCTTGGGATCGAGTAGGTCGAGTAGATCGAGTCGTCGATCCCAGGCGGCAGAGTTTCGTGTCGGGCGTACGCGACTCGAGACTATCACTTCCCCATGGGAGACTGCTACAGGCATGCCTTCCGAGGGGAAGGGTTCTGGATCGAGGATCCCGAGAGAGTTGGTAATAACATACCGTACCTAGCAAGGCACGCAGACTGGCTCTCTTATACTTCTAGTCAACACATATGTACACTCAAGTCAGCCCTGCCTGTGCACCCAGGCCGTGGTCAAGTTCGAAAATGACAATGAAGCCACGGGTGGCATGTGAGTTCATTTTCCATTAATCTCTCTGATCCGCCGATCCACAACGTTCTCCCTCGTCTCCCATCCACATCGGGAGAGAAGCTCCCCAGGCCTTCAGCTCTGCAGCGGCTGGCCCATGCCGCCGTAGGTGATTGTCTTGATGTTCTGATACTCGGCCAGGCCATACTTGGATCCCTCCCTGCCGAAGCCGCTCTCCTTGACGCCGCCGAACGGCGCGGCTGTATCCGAGATGATGCCCGTGTTGACGCCAATCATGCCCACCTCGAGGGCCTCGGCCACGCGGTGTACGCGGTGTAGGTCGCGTGAGAAAAAGTACCCTGCGAGGCCGACCTCGGTGCGGTTGGCCATTTCCACAACCTCGGCCTCCGTCTTGAAGGGGAAGAGCGCCGCCACAGGCCCAAACGTCTCCTCGGTGGCAATGGCCATCTCGGGCGTCGCATCGCGAATCACGGTGGGCTGCATAAAGTTGGCGCCAAGATCGGGCATCGCCTGGCCGCCCACCAGGAGCTTGCCGCCCTTGCTCTGGGCGTCTTTGATGTGGGCCATGACCTTGGACACGGCGCGGTCATGGATGAGCGGACCGTGGGTGGTGCTCTCGTCGAAGCCGTTGCCGACCTTGAAGGCCGAGACCTTTTCGGCAAACTTGGCGACAAACTCGTCGTAGATGCCGGCCTGGACGTAGATGCGGTTGGCGCAGACGCACGTCTGGCCCGACGAGCGAAACTTGGAGGCGACGGCGCCCGCCACGGCCACGTCCATGTCGGCGTCGTCAAAGACAATCAGGGGGGCGTTGCCGCCGAGCTCCATGGACAGCTTCTTCAGCGTCCCGGACGACTGCCTCATGAGGAGCTTGCCGACGCCAGTGGAACCGGTAAACGAGACCTTTTTGACCGTGGCATCGGTGGTGAGCACCTCACCGACATCTGCCGTGTTGGACAGGGTGGTGACGACGTTGACGACGCCCTGCGGAATGCCGGCGCGGTGGGCGAGCTCGGCGAGGGCCAGCACCGTCATGGGCGTCTCTCCTGGAGCCTTGCAGACGACGGTGCAGCCGGCGGCGAGCGCAGGCCCAATTTTCCTCGTGATCATGGCGGCGGGAAAGTTCCATCTACATGTTCATGGTTCCGTCAGCTCACGGTTATATAAGGTACTCGGGAGCCCTAGAGGGACAAGAGTTCTCACGGAGTGATGAGCCCGCAAACGCCCACCGGCTCCTTAAACGTCCACACCCGGTTACCCGGCACCGTGGCGGGGATGACGTCGCCGTAGGCCCGCGGCGCCTCCTCGCTGAACCACTCGAAGAAGTTGGCGGCATAGGCGACCTCGCCCTTTGCATCGGCAAACGGCTTGCCGTTCTCCCAGGTGATGAGCTTGGCAATGTCGTCGGCGTTGGCGGTGACGAGGTCGTACCACTTGCGCAGCAGCTTGGACCGCTCGCGGCCCGTCGTCGTGCGAAAGCTGGTGAAGGCGTCGGCGGCGGCGCGGATGGCTGACTTGGTATCTTGGGCATCGCATTCGGCGCAGGTGCCAATGAGATTTCCGGTGGACGGGTCTGTGGTTGGTGTGGTTTTGCCTCGTCGGCATTGCGGTGTCAGCCTTGATCAGGCGCGCTTGACGTCGACGCGGAAAACAGACCATTGACCTTGAACGTCTTTCCCGACTTGGCGGGCCTCCATTGCCCATTGATGAAGCAGACGTCGAGCTTGAGCAGTGACGGGTCGTTGAGCTGCGACCGCCTCAGTCAACTTCGGGTTGTTCGCGTCGAGAGCAGCTCGCCGTACCTTGGGTGCCATGGTGGAAGCGCTTCGGACCAACCCCAGCGATGTGCCGGCAAAGCAGCGCAATGGGGCTCCGACTTTGTTCAGCAGCGCCATGTGTGATCCTAGGGGTCGTGCCAGAAGGAATGGGCGGAAGAGCGGAGGAGAGGCGGAGGAGAGGCGGAGGAGAGGAGAAGTGCGGCCTCTCGCTCCCAGTGCCGAGGAGGTTGTCCTGCGGGGGAAGGCTTACAAAGTACAGGGACTGGGCAGTTACAGCCCACTGTGCCCTCGCTGGGGGCCGCTGCAAAGTATCTGGGGCAAAGGTTCATCAAGCATGACGTCGACTCGAGACACGGGGCACGTCGGCCGCTCTCCGCGGGCTCTGGTGGGGGGAGGTACCGAAAGGCGGGGGAGCTTGCGAGCTTGTCTCGTCGCAGCTTGCAACACGCGGTTTGGCCGTGCCCATGCTGTGGGATGCCAGCTATCATGATCCATTAAATGCACGCAAGACACAACGTGGCAATGTCCGCAACGACACACCACTCGGTACAAATGAAGCCGGACATGCCCAATGCAGCTGGGGCATTTTTGCAATAAATGTCCATTTCCAACGCGATACGCTAAACAACTTCGCCATGGTAACCCATATCCACATATATTCCGTTCTGGAACATTTCTCCAGACTTCTCTCATTATGATCCTCTTTTCAGGACTGTCTCCCATAGATCCAGTCCCCTCACGCATACGCCTGATGGGGCTGTCGTTGAGGCATCTGTCGGTCAAGAGTATAAAATGCCTGCGTCCGCGGCGTGTACGGCATAGCGTTTAAACCGGCGGGCGACTTCATGCTATGCATCTCCCAGTTGCTCCCCTCCTTGGACAAGGGCGAGGTCGACTCTTCGTCTTCGTCGTTCTTCTGGTCATTCTCCTTGTTGGGCCACATTGCGTGCAGCGCAACGCCCAGGTTGACCAGACATACAATTCTGACATGACGCGTTAGACTGTCAATCGAAATGCGAGAGGTCGGCGGTCGTGACTCACAGCATGAGCAGCGTGACCCCGAGCGAGCTCTGGGCTACCTGACAAGAATTATATTTGCCATAGCGCTTGGCAAGGCCACAACCCTGCCGAAAGTACCATGCCGCCGGAGCCGGGTAGCGAGAGTCGGCATAGTCGGGGCCAATCTGCCCGTAGACGCTGACCGTGTAGAGCGTCACCAGCGTGATGCTGACGACGACGGCCAAGATGGGATACCACACCCTCATGATGTAGCAGATGAGCCTGACCAGGAGGAAGAAGAGGGAGATGATTGAGATGGCGACGTTGAAATTGGTGAGGCTGCTTCGTCGTTAGCATGGACCGTCTGCCGGCTGTGTCAAAAGACTCACGCCAGCGACCAGATGAATGGGACATTGGGCAGGGCTCGGTAGTTGGCATAGGCATATAAGACCATGTCAGGGTTTGAATTGAGCTTGTTCTCGAAACCAATGCGCCACATGTCGGTGCGGTACATGTCGGGCTGCGCGATGCCGAAGATGACAAGGATGGGCACCAGGACGAGGAGCTCAACGGGCATCAGCCAGCCAAGAGTCCGTTTGTGCGTTCGGGGCCATGTCCGAGGTATGACCCGGTAGGTCCGGTTCCTACCGAGCAAAAGCTTCATTCTGGGCGTCGTTGGCCGTCGCCGGCCGGAGGGGGACGGTTCTATCGGATCGTGTGTCTCACGTCGAGCCTGCTGGCCGAGAGCTCTGGGCGACTGCAGAGAGGACTTTGTAGCAGGCCGCCAACATTCGCAGTTGTGCGTTCGGGTTCGTGGGCCGCGAGTCGTCGACTGTCTAAAGCCGTGGCAAGATGGCTGACCACATTTGCCGAGCACCGTCGTCGTCGTCCTGGTCACGAGTTTCTTAATAGGTTAGGCGCTTCGTGTCCGACTCTCCGCTTGAAGATCAAGGATGAGGTCTCGGAGACAGCCAGCACAGCTGAGGGCGAGGGATGGCGTTTAAAGGTGCAGGAACGTGCGGAGCGTGGGCGGCTGTGATGGGAGCCATGGCGGGAAACGTCACCGCAGTCGACGCCAATGAGAAGCGCCGGGCGGCGGCATCTCTAAGCGCCGGGCAATGCGTGGGTTGAGCGATTGGCGCCTAGAGATGCGTATGCGACCAATGGGAGGCCACGAAGGTGCTTGTGCGTCTCGAGGGTGGCATCGGCATGGGGGCCGAGACAGGGATTGCGCATTCGCCATTCTCTCGGCAGAGCTGGGAGGGGGTCTCCGGCGTGAGGCGGGGGATGCGGGCACGGCCCAGGACGACGTTCGAACTGCTTGATCTGGCATGCTTCTTCTGTATGTAACTGGTCGTTGGAGCAAAGTGCCAGTGCCGAGGGACGCGCTCCTATAGAGCGGGACGCAAGAAACCGCGATTAGAGCCCGTGCCAGCGTCCACTGGAAGAGCACCGGGGTGCTGCCACACCAGCCGGCAACGGGTCAAACAAGGCCAGCGCCCGTCACAGCTGCTGTGAGCTCCAGAGCAACGGAAATGGAACTGTCGGGCTCGACCAACAACGGCCCCTCCGAACGAGCTGTCCGAGAGGCTTTGCTCCGGGGCAATAAGTCGCCTCCGGGAAGACGACACTGGGCCTCGAGCATGGCAGCGTCATGCGTAAGCGAACTCGCCGTGCTTGGCCAAATGCAAGCCCACGTATGCTGTGGAGGATGACTTGGGATGTTGCTGCATATGCACTGACTTGACTTGCCACCCACAGGACCTGCCAGCGTTGTACAGTAGGTACACTATGTCCGCATGACTGGCGCTCGAGTATGGTAGTTGTGATACGGTACGAGCCTGTGTTGGACCGCCGTCTTCCTGGCTGAAATTCCTGGGTTTCCTCGGCCAGCACCACACAAGGCAAGCCCAGGTCGGAGGCAGGTCGGAGGCAGGTCGGGATAGCAGCATGCAGGCTTGCAGGCAAAACGAGCGCTGCCGACGAAAAGGGGATGGCGCTTCCAACTTGATTAGTCTCTCGCCGCGAAGAAGGAGCTTCCAAGCAAGTCGTCGTGAACGGGCACAGAGCATGTACAGTACAAGCATCCAGCACCGACCGTGGGTCGCGCCAAAGGTCCACTCTTGTAGTCCGGGCGCTCCACCTTGGGCCTGGACCGATCCATCGGAAAAGTTTGATAATTATACCTAATGTAAGTACCTACCTGTACCTTGAACACAGTACGTACCTAGGTAGGTACGTACCTTAAGCCGCTTTACGTACAGTAATTACTCGACTTTGCTTTCTGAAAAGTAAATGGCCGCTGCACGTGCAAATGCTCGATCCCGCCACCGCAATCTTCGTCTCCCTCCATCGTCGTCAATCGTCGTGACGGGGAAGAAGAAAGCAGAAAGAAGCGTCGGAACGGACAAACGCTGGCCCCGTAGCACCCCCGTAGGTACGGATACTCCGTACGGCCGCCAAGGATCAAGGGTAGCTCCACGCACTCGGCGCCGCGCCAGGCCCATTGACAGGATCTCATGAGAAACCACGATGGACGAGATAAGGGGTTGCCGCAGGCTGTCGCATTCCTTGCCCGCCTTGTCCTCCCTACCAATCTCTAGCCAAGCCCATCCACGTCCCGCCTGATGCTGCAGCACCGCTCCTTGAGCCCCGTGCTGCAAAGTTCGTACAGATGCGCCTCGAATCTTCTCCTCTTCCGACAGTTGGCTAACGTCCTTGTTCCCCCTTCTCTCTCTCCCTCTCTCTCACACACTGTATTCGCGAGCACCTACCGCAAGACACACAAAGTACAACAGCGGAATGATGCGAGGGGTGAATCGGTCTCTCCGACGCTCTCTACCGACTCGTCCTTGAAGCCGAGATGCACAATGATGCCAAGTTCCGACGACAGCTTCTCATTCTTGGGTGCAGATGCAGCACGCAAATAACTCCGCTGCCCAACCGAGGGCTACCGAGCCGGGTCGGGGATCGCTGCCTTAGGTTGCCCAATATGACTCCGTGCGAAGCACAAGACATTATCCGCTCTCTGTGCACGCGAGGCGCCCGTATCGCGGAACAAGATGCTTAACAGGCATTACGCAACGGCTCGGGGACAGCGGGAGATGGTGTTAGTTTTGATTCCATATACAGAGTCCGGCTCCGAGTCCAGAGTTCCAGAGTCCGGGAGTGGAGCAATTGGCTCTGCCAGTTCCTTCCTGCTGGCCCTTTGCGTTGGAGCTACCCGGCATGTACAGTTTCCGTGCCTCTGGGCACCTGGAGTGAAGTGAAGCCCTTGCAGGTGGTTGGCGGCGACGCAAATTGCATGCTGCCTTGCGTGGGTACCTAGATAGGTACCTAGGTAGGTATCTAGGTATTACCCATGGGTACCTAACCTACGGAGTGTCCAGTGCTCACTGGCTGTACCTGATAGATACCTACCTACCTAGAGAGGGTAGGTACCATGTAAAGTACAGTACAGTACTACGGTACTTAGGTAGTAATGAAGCGCGACAAGCTGTACAGTAAGCACTCACGGTAGGGCACCGGTAAAATGGCGTCCTTCCATTCGCTCATCTCGACTCTTCCCTGACCTTGCATCGTCTCCCGCCCGCCATCCATCGCTCAGCTCTGCGGCCCGCCCGCCGGCCTCCTGTCGTCCCTCCGACAAACCACGTGCGACTCATACCTGCCTACCGACTAATTAAGTCACTTACCGACTGCGCAGGCGACCGCCGCCTTGCTGGATCTCCAATGGGGTGTCGCCTGCCTGGGCCATTCGTCTCACTGGATCGCGTCTGCTCAGTCCTACCCAACCTACCTGATTACCGACCGTGCCCTCGGCGTCAGCCCTGTCCGCACAAATACCCTCTTGCATCTCGGCAGCAACGAGACGGACCTAATCCTCCTCGATCCAACAAGCATTTGGGGCACATCCTTGACACCTTGACCACCTCTGTTTGCCCACGCCCCATTATTAGCCTGGTACCGGCCTACCACTTACATTCAGCATACTTACCTGTGCTTTTATGACCCAATTCCACCATCGCCCCTTCGATCACCCGCTCTGCCCCCGATCACCCCAAAAAATACCGGGCCCAGGCCCCATGCCCGAAGCAGGGAAATCTTGTACCGGTACCGCCAACAGACCCCGTCTGACCCGTCCCTTGGGACCAAAGGGCCCTCTCGTCAGTAACCCGTCTGTCTTGCCGGCACCTCGCTTGTCTTCGCCCATAGTCCCTTCGCCTTTTTGGTTGCATTCCCCCATCCTCTCTTGACCCCCTGGGCGCCTTGATGCAGCAGCCAGACCATGGCGTTGCGTCCCGCACCGGCCCTGCCCCTCCCATCGCTGTCGGCGCCGCCTCCTCCCCCAATGACACTGCTCGCGAAGCCTCACCTTCTGCCTTCGTCGGCTCCCTGACGTCCGCCCCAGCCTCGCCTCCCTCCATCGACCCAGCCGTTACCGTCTCCTCCGAAGGCCGTCGCCGCCACCGGCAAAACCACAGGCGCTATCCCAGTGCTTTCCAGGGACCATGGCCACCTGCTGCTGCTAACCGTCACGGCCACGCAGCCTTGTCGGCCATTGCGAACCTCCCCAGCTCAGACGCCACCTCGCGGCCACCCAGGGCCCTTCTTACCTCGCATTATCGCAGTCTTTACTACCGGCAGCACCCGCCGCAGAACCTCGCCGCCACCAAGCCCTGGCGCCCCCGCAAGTCTACAAAGCGGCCCCCGAGGCAGGACGAGGCTCCTGGTCGCGCAATGGACCGGGCCCCCGTCAAGAAAGCCCGGACCGGAGCCTCACCCCCCAGGCGATTCGAGATTCCGCCCTCGGCCACGATTCCCCCACCTTCCTTGGCCTCGTCAGCCCGAGACGGCTCCTCGCCTCTCTTCTTCTCTCATGCGCCCGCGAGAATCCTTAGCCGCCCTTCGGGCTCCACCGCCTCCGAGATAGCTGCGAGCATGCTATCGCGCGGCCGTGACGACCCAGCCGGAATTGTCACCACCGTCAAGCTCCCGCGCGCCAGTGTCAGCTCCTCAAGCCGGGCCATGTCGGGCAGTACGCCGGGCAGTTTGGCTTCCTCCATGGACATGAGCTCCGACTCGCGCAACCTTCCAGCCGGCTTGCAAGCGGTCCAAGGCATTGGCGCTATCGAGCTCCTTGAACACGATGACCGTCCAACCTTCCTTCTCTGCCTGGCTGGTCCACTTAACCTGAATCGGCCGGGTCTCGAAATCTTGTACTACAATGGCTCCTTGCGATGCTGTCCCGAAATACAAAATCTTCTCGCTGTCGACTCGGAAGACACCTCCGTTGCCGAAGGCTTTGATCGCTTCAAGTCGTGGGCCTACGATGTCCCCAAGAATGACGACATCGACACATCGTTGCCGTATCACGAATACGGCGGTATCACTTGGACGCGCATAACACTGCGCCAGAGGTTCCGTTTTATAAGCGGCAATGTCACCCCTGCGGCCCCTCGATCCATCACGCCTCGCCCTCGCTCAGCCGAGCCCGCCGCCGTCGCCACCAATGACTCCCCTTCACCCCCATCCGTGCCAACCTCTCCTGCCGGAGAAGTAATCGACCCTCCAGACTACTTCGGCGATGCTGCCCCCGGCCTCAAAGGAGATTCGTCGAGTCTGGGAACCATCAAGACGGTGCTCGAGCAGAGCGCCGACCATGGACACCCAGACGAGTTTACAAATCAGGTGCTCCAGTTCCAGCCCACCAAGAACGTCTTTGACTGGACCCGTGTCCCCGTCGCCGACAGCCTCCCCGAGCACATCAAGTTTGCCAAGTCGGTAGACTGGGCTTCGACGCCTCTGGGCCCCATCTCCGAATGGTCATACGACCTGAGGGCCATGTCAAATCTGATCATGGGTAGCCCTCACCCTGCCGCCATGTACTGGGGCCCTGACCTTATCTGCATATACAATGCCGCGTACATCGAGCTGGCCGGCCGCAAACACCCGTCACTCATGGGCCAGAAATACACCGAGGCCTGGTCGGAAATATGGCCCGAAATTGAACCCATTTTCAAGAGCGCTTGGGAATGCGGGCAGGCAACCATGAAACACGACAATCGCCTCTTCATCAGACGCGCCGGCTTCTTGGAAGAAACGTTCTTCTCTTGGGCCATCGTACCGCTAGTCGGAAACGAAGGCGAAGTAGTAGGGCTATACAATCCGGCGTTTGAGAATACACTGCGCAGGGTCAACGATCGACGAATGCTCACGCTGCGGGAGATTGGAGAGAGGACAGCCATGGCGACCACGGTGAGCGGCTTCTGGCCCCAGGTTCAAAAGGGCCTCGAGTACAACGAATGCGATGCGCCTTTCGCTCTTATATACTCGATAAAAGAGGAGGCCGAGAGCGAGGCATCCTCGCTGCACTCGGGGAGCTTCATGCACTCATCCCAAATCATGCGCGAGGGGTCCCCCGGCGTCCCCGAAGGACATCCTGCCGCTCCCCACTTCCTCGATCTGAGAATGTCGGAAGAAGGATTCGCGCCATACATGCGACAGTGCATGGCAGGCGGCGGGGAACCGCTGGTTCTTTCTGAGAATGATGGCACTCTTCCCAAGGACCTCATCAAAGGCATCAACTGGCGCGGATTCGGCGACGCATGCACGACCATTGTCGTTTTTCCCGTCGTGCCCACGACAAAGGAAGCCGTCACTGGCTTCATTGTGCTGGGCTTGAACCCCAGGCGGCCGTATGACGACAACTACAAGCTTTTCATCCATCTCCTGTCCCGGCAACTAGCAACCTCGATGGCTTCGGTTGTGCTGTTCGAAGAAGAGATTCGCCGTGGCCAGCGAGCGGCGCGATTAGCGGCGCTGGACCGCCAGGAGCTGTCGATGCAACTGCTGTTGCGGACGCAAGAGGCCAACGAGAGCGAGTTCAGATTCACTCGCATGGCCGAGTTTGCCCCCGTCGGTATGTTTACAGCCGATGCGCAGGGCCGTATCGACTACTGCAACGATATGTGGTGGCAGATTTCCAGACACTCGCGCTTCGACGAAACAGGACTTGCGTGGATGAGCAGCGTCAGAGACGAAGACAGACCCTCTCTCGACGAAGCGTGGCAAAAGTTACTCCAAGAGCGCATGACGATTTCCGTTGAGTTTCGGTTCAAGCATAGCCAACAAAGTGGCGGCAATACTATGGACACTTGGGTTCTCATGAGCGCGTTCCCGGAGAAGAACGGGGACGGGGGCCTCAAGTCCATTTTCGGCTGCCTCACCGACATTTCCTCCCAAAAATGGGCGGAAAAGGTCCAGAACGAACGACGCGAGGAGGCTGTCGAGCTCAAGCGCCAGCAAGAAAACTTCATTGACATCACCAGCCACGAAATGCGCAACCCCTTGTCCGCTGTCCTGCAGTGTGCAGATCAAATCGCAAACAACATCACGGCGTTCACAGCCCACGACAACAAGGCCAAGGTTGAGACACTGCTGGAGAGTTGTCTAGACGCCGCCAACACCATCAACCTTTGCGCCAGCCACCAGAAGCGCATCGTCGACGACATCTTGACCCTTTCCAAGCTCGACTCGAATCTACTGGCTGTTACTCCCATCGACGAGCAGCCGGTTAAGGTGGTTCAACGTGCATTGAAGATGTTCGAGTCAGAACTGATGGCGCACGATATCGAGTTGTATTTCAACGTCGACGGCAGCTTCGAGAAGCACGGGGTCGAATGGGCCAAGCTAGACCCATCGAGGCTGCGACAAGTCCTGATCAACTTGATGACGAATGCCATCAAGTTTACACAGGGACGAGACCGCCGAAGCATCACCGTGTCTCTGAGCGTGTCCAAAGACATTGGCGAAGTCACAAGCCAGGGAGTGCTTTATTTTGACAAAAGCGACAGCCCGCGAACGATTGGCATGGACATTGCCAACGAAAAAGAGTGGGGTGGCGGCGAGAGGATCAATCTACACTGCTCGGTGGAAGACACGGGGCCGGGCCTGGATAAGGAAGAGCTCAAGGTCCTGTTCCAACGGTTCCAGCAAGCAACGCCACGAACGCACGTGCAATACGGTGGCTCCGGTCTCGGCCTCTTCATCTCGAGGATCCTGACAGAGATGCAGGGTGGTCAGATCGGGGTGACGTCTGCGAGAGGATCGGGAAGCAGGTTCAACTTCTACATCCAGAGCCGCAAGTGTATGGATCCGCCTGCAGAATTCGAGCGCATCTCACCGTTCAGGATAGGCCGTAAGGTTCAAGCACCGGCCATGACGGGCCCCCAGCTGACTGCCACTCCGCCGTCCCGCATGACGCCCCCTGTCAATGTCATGAGCCTGGCAGAACGCCCGCTGTTCGACGTGCTCATCGTCGAGGACAACATTGTGAACCAAATGGTCCTGCAGCGACAGCTGCGCGACTGCGGCAACAAAACGTTTGTGGCCAATCACGGTCGCGAGGCGCTGCAGACGCTGCAGAAGTCGAGGTTTTGGGCCGGACAAGAGTCGGAAGGCGTGGACATTTCCGTCATCTTGATGGATCTGGAGATGCCCGTCATGGATGGCATGACTTGTGCGAGAAAGATTCGGGAGCTCGAGAGGGAGGGTACCATTGTGAAGCATATCCCCATCATCGCCGTCACAGCTTACGCGCGGCCGGAGCAGATCGAAAACGCCAAGGCCGCGGGCATCGTGAGTTTGCTACTCTGCTCCCGTGAGGGCAACGATATACTAATCCATTTCTAGGACGACGTCATTTCCAAGCCGTTCCGCATCCCCGAGTTGATTCCCAAGATCGAGGAGCTGGTCGCAAAGTACGAGAAACTCTCCGTGTCCGCCAACGGGGCTTAAGGTATGGGCTATTCAAGCCACCACGTCAACATTATCCGCCGGAGTTTTGTTGGGTTAATTCGGTGCGGCCGGGGGCAAAATCGCGGCGATGCGGGTCCCCTTGCTTTGGACTTTATTGTCTTAACTTTACTTTGTCACATCTCGAGCGACCTGAGCATACGACATGGGTAGCCGGCGTTTTCAGAGTAGGGATGCTTTTTTTTGGGGGGAGAGGGAGGCAATGCATAAACCGGGAGCTACAAATGGGTGATTGGTCGACGTGCCAGCATTGGACGGGCTTGACAAGCGACGAGGACACACTACATTTACGATTCCCCCTTCTTTTTGCTTCTCAGCCGTCTCTGTTTGTGGAAAGGGTAGTCTGGCCAGACACGCCTTTGTCTGGAAACCGCGATTCGCCGGACCACTTCAGCGCAATGGATATATGACTGGGGGACGAGGGGCGGCACTATGCCTGAATACCAAGGCTCAGGGCCCGGGGACGGCCGTGGCTCGTGTACGCCATATTAATTAGACGCTGTACATAAGCAAGGGACCATTGTCCAGGGCGGGCTGGAGCTGGCAGCTGGGCACACACAGCTCTGCTGCCGAAGCTTGACTTTTGGCCGCTTGATTGCGGGGATAGTAGATGTGGTGATGCTGCGTGTTCTTGTCTACTTGTAGGTCATATCCCGCGCCACATGCGCACACGCAGTTGGACAGTCAAGAATGGTATCGTCTCCCTCGTACACGCACCGGCCGCCGTGCAAGATCTCTCTGCGCCCCTCGCCGGCGACTGGATTTGCGATGACGATCCATTTTGTAGGTTCAGGGGGGGTCCGCCAGGTTGCAAGGAGGCTACTCTTGCTCGGGAGCATTGAAAGGGGGAGACGAGCGAGCATGGTGATTGCACTTTGCTGGGCTGGAAATGGCGACGCTATTCAGCCCATGACAGTATCACTGGCGGATCATGACAGGCAGCAGAGACCAAACTCTCCAATACACAAAGCGCAAGTTGTATTATTAACTATTACCATCTTTTCTCTCCCACGGGTATCGAACAAAACAGCCTGACGCGTGATACTAGCTAGCGATTGTTGCGTTATCCTTTTTTTCTTCAAGTTTTGTTCCTGTTACTGGAAGAACAGCAATATGAAAATTGGTATCAGTGAAAGCAGTCTTGACAGGGTATCTTGGTATCTTGTGAAAGAAATGCAGAACCTTCCTTCCATCCCTACCCTTTCTCATGCAATGTCTTTTTTTTCTTCAGCTTTTCTGGTTTTTGCAGCAAATTCACATGTTCGTGGCCCTCTAGGCGGCAGCGGTGACGGCGGGGGTAGTAGCAGCCACATTCTCGGGCTTGTTCTCAGCCTCGGACTGAGCAGTGGTGGAAGCCTCAGGGGCTGAGGTCAGTTCCTTGGCGACGCCCTCCGTGGGCGTCTCCTTGGCAGCCTCGGCGGCGGCAGACTCATCCTTGGCAGCCTCCTCAACAGGCTTCTCCTCGGCCTTAGAGGCGGACTTGCCCTTGATGGTAGCACGGAGCTTGGAGAACGCACTCATGCCGGACTTCTCTTCGTTATCGGCGGGAACAGGAGACTTGTCGCGCTTGCCGAAGGCAAAGGGTAGCGAGGACTTGCGCTTCTCCTTGAGATCCTTCTTGACGTCGCCGTTGATGGCAGGGGTCTCTACAGTCTCGGTAGGAACCGTGGCAGGGTTGGAGACATCGACGGCGAGGGGGGTAGTTGACTCGACGGGAGGGATGACCGGGGCGACAGCATCGGTAGTGGTGACGTCGGTCTCAGCGGCAATCTCAGGGGTTTCCTCGGTAGCCTTGTTTGCATCGACAGGCTTCTTCTCTTTCTTGGAGAAGACATTGCCAAAGAAGCTATTGCGCTTGAATGGCGCGGGCTTATCCTTGGGGCTCTCGGCGGGAATAGCCTCCTCGGCGGGCTTGTCCTCGGCAGCGGCAGTCGGGGCGTCGGTAACCGGGGCCTCCTCTGCGTCGACAGCAGCGGGCTCGGCGGCGAGTGCGTCTTCAGACTTGCGCTCATCCTTTTTTTCCTCCTTCTTGCCACCAAAGCTGAAGAAAGAGGCTCGCTTGCGGCTGGCAGACCGGCGCTTGGGTTCCTCTTCCTTGGGCTCCTCCTTCAAGGCCTCGTCATCCTTGGCCGCATCCTCAGCCCTGGCGGACTCTTCGGTCTTGAGCGGGTCCTCGGCAGGCTTCTCTTCCTTGGTGAGGATGGCCGCTGGCTTGAGCGACTCAAGCGTCTTCTTGTAAGTCTCCGACTCGGTCACAGTGACGGCAAGCTCCTTGGCCTCAGCGATCTTGAGCTTCAGCTGGGCGACCCAGCTGTCACGCTCAGGAGTCGAGGCGGCCTTGAAGCTGTGCTTGTTGCCCTTGGCGGTGAGGTGGAACTTGTTGGAGCCGTCGGTCTCGGGTTCACTGGCATGAGCCTACGTAGAGTGTCAGTCGACGATTATGGTGCGGCTGTCGTTGCTGGACAAAGGTGGAGCATACCAGGTTGATGATGCTGTGGGGGGATTTCTTGTCACCGATGAAGAGCAGGCCCTTGCCTGTGTGCGACGCCCATGCGACGTTGTCGTGAGCAGTCTCCGCAGACTTCTCACTCTTCTGGTAGTGGGCGAGCGACTTGGGCTCGACAGCATCGGAGCCGAAGAAGAAGAATTCCTTGCTGGGAATCAGGTTCCTGTAATGGGGCAGTATTAGCCAGCTGTTCTTGATGTATCGGGGCGGTGGGATGTCTCGTGCTGGACACTTACTTGGGGAAGCTTGCGCCCTGCGCCTTGTGGCCGAGGTGGCCTTCGTCGACAGGCTTGATCTCATCCTTTTTGTCTTCGGTCTTGGCAGCGTCGGCGGCGTCGATGGCGTCTACTGGCTTGACGGAGTCGATGGGGGGAGCCTCCGCAGAGATAGCCTGGTCGGCAGGGGCAGTCTCGGTCTTTGCGACTTCGGGCACCTCGACGGTGGGTTTCTGTTCTTCGGCCATTCTGGATATTGCAATGAGGGGGTATCTTCGAGGAGGATTGGGTATCACAGCAAACAAAGGCGAGACAGGATAAGAAAAGAAAAAGATCCAGAAAAGGGCTTGTGGGTTGCAGCAAGCTTGGACGGGCACAGGCTGGGCTTGTGGCGATGGAGGAGGAAAGGAAGAAGGAGGAGGAAAGAGGAGGGGGGGAGGTGATAAAGGGGACGAAGGGTACTTATTTGCTGGGAGGGGAGAGAGGCAGAGGGCGGCAGGGCAGGGGGGCAGTCAAGAAGAACCTGACAAGTATGCCCTCTGAGGTACGGCAAGGGGAGACAGGAGGGTTGCTGGGCCCTGTCTCTGCTCCCCACCCTCTCACCTCCCTTTCAATTTCTGAGCCCACGACGGGGGTGGGCCTATGGGGCCGTTGCCCATGCGAGCCGTGCCCGAAGGGGTACTATCTGCCCATTTGGACCGGTGCTCGCCACATGCAGGTACAGCATATTACAGCAGAACAGGTATGGTAGTATGGTATGCCTACATACTTAGTACTCCTTTGCACTGTGGTGCGCGCCCAGTTTGCATCCCCGAGGTGCTGTACTGGTCGCTTGGTGCTGTGGCTTGGCGCCAGGAACGCCCCGTCGGTACTGTGTACCTTGCGAGTAATAATTCCACGCTGGACGACGCCCGGCTGCTGTGGCCGTCGTCGACCTACCACTAGTAGTACCTAGGTACACTACAGTATTCGACCCCGAGGTTCTGGGCAGTACATGGATGCGCAGGTCCGCTGTTGAGCATTCACTGTACTGTACAGTGCCGCGCAGATACATCACGCACGTGTACGCAGAACTCGCCGTGGTAGGCATCAGAATATGAATATGCACATGGCTTTGGTAGCGGCTCCTCTTGAGGGAGAGCAAACGGCGAGCCTAAGGGAGGTGGACAACATGACCAAGTACCCGCTACCTGGGCCGACGCACGGACACGGAGGGTTCCATTCGAGCAGGTCTCGGGCATCGTGGGCGAGAGAAGCAACGGCTTTCGTGGCAAGAGTGCTGCTCAACGAAGCGATTATTTTCAGTCCGAGGCGAGTAATGTCGACGATTCTCTGCGTCCATGCTGCATCGAGAGTGAGGGATGGATACGCGCACTCCATCCCTCACTCCCCCATCATCTTGATTCCTTGGCGCAACTTCCCCCTCCGAATCACCACCTCATCCAGTAATAATTCATC
Organism: Hirsutella rhossiliensis; assembly: GCF_020360975.1. Lineage (NCBI taxonomy): Eukaryota > Fungi > Ascomycota > Sordariomycetes > Hypocreales > Ophiocordycipitaceae > Hirsutella > Hirsutella rhossiliensis. The sequence continues at coordinate 2,923,869 of NW_025408672.1, forward strand.
ATCCATCGGCCACTGCATGGGACTGGACTGGGCCATGCGTACGGTACAGTACACGCACGTACAGTAGATAGCTAGGTGTCTACGTAGATATCTACTGTGCTTCGCAGCTCTCTTACATACATGTGTACCTACTGTACAGTAGCATATATGTACTGTAAATAGATAACTTAGTTGCAGCAACGATACGAGAGAAAGCATTGGCATGGCTCATGCACGTGCGAACGCACTGAAGACGTTCGTCATTGCTCCAATGCACCAGCACGCCGCAGCGTTTGAAGCACCACGTTTCTCTCCTTTGCATGGACGTCCATGACGGGCATCGAGGGCCGAGTGGGCTGCCCATACCAAGCGGCCCTCCTTTGCTATGCTCGCTACGTAATCCGTACAGATCTTGGCGGGGAGGGCTGCCCTCTCCGCATGTCATGTGGCTGGAGACGGACACGCGTGCGTTGTCATGGTTGTGTAGGACTGACTAGCAGTGAAAGCTCGGGCCTGGGGCAAGCTTGGGTTGGCTTAAGCGAGAAGGGCATGGGACGCAAGATTGCGACTCAACTGCGCTAGTGGAGGACGTTTTGGAGAGTTTTGGGCGTGGCGAAACCTCATGGCCGCCGCCCATGAATTTTATTTTAATTTTTGAAACACGGCCGCGGCGGGACGGGTCCTCGAAACGAGACGCTCATAAACAGAGGGGGCATTCAATGCCGGAATCTCGGTCGTGGCATAAACCATCCCGATGGCCTCCCTTTTCCGCCCACAGGCCAACTGCGTACCCTGCATGTACAGTACACACTGTACATGGCTTTGTCGTTACCCTCGCCCCCCTCCCCCTTTTCTTTTCTTATTCCTCATCTCTTGTGGGATATATTGGCGCGCGTCCATTCAGGGTACCTGCAAGCATTAAAAACTGAACCTGTGAATCAGGCCTGCAGTTGAAGTCTTAGCCCCCCGCCCCCTTTGGGCCGTACAGTGTGCGCACGGGTTCCAGACTCTTGCTCGCTCGGGGTACCAAGACGGGCCGGCCACGGAGGAATATCAATTCTCTGCTTTCGAGACTCGACTCGCCAGTGGCATAGGGGCGTTTTCCTTCTTCCTTGTTTCTCTCGGCTGTCTCTTTTTTCCTCCAGCGTCTTGTTCTCAGTGGAGTTTCTTCAACGCGGCAACCGAGCCCGTATTTTCGGCCCATTGGCCCCCCCCCCGAGCGAGGCACCTGGTAGCGCGCACAGGGAACCCTGGCGCGCCATCCCAGCGCTGGCTTGCAGAAAGTGGTCCATGGAAATTTCCAGTGGACCGCCCATTTTAAAGTTGGATTGGGAAATATCCAGGCGCGAGAAGAAAGGAGACTCTGCACACACAGCATGGAGTGGACAGATCAGACGGAACATGCAGCTTTCCGTGGGTGCTACAAATATCCAAGCGGCGCAGAGCTTGGAGGAGAGCAAGGCTTCGGACGGATACCGCGAGAGGCGGGAAGCCCCACAGTACGTACATGCCCGAGGCATTCATCGTGTACGGAGCACGCACAAAAACCATCTGCTCCGATGTGTCAATCCCCTTTTTTTTCCTACTCGGGCTCCATTTTATTTTGTTTTATTTTGTAAAGACCAAAAAACCCCCAATTCCAGGACGGAAAAAAAGGAAGTGCCACAGAAGGAGCCGGCGTTCGGTGTGGACGAGATTGCAAGGGCAGGCTTCCTGACTCCGGGGGAAAAGAAAGTAAAAAAAGGGCGGGCAGCAAAGGGTCCGGGTCACGGCAGCCTCAATGTCACCGTGTGAGCATTCTCTACTGCCACGGACGCCTGCATACAACCTACCTGAGTACCTGCCTACCTACCTAACCTACTACAATGTATGGAGTACTCCGTACTGTGCATCTGTACATGGCAGTTGGCGCAACGGCAAAGCAGGGGATGTGCATATCCAGCGCTTTCAGCCCCAAGTCATGTTCTAGGTTGCCGCCGCCGCCGCCGCCGCCGTGGTCGAGGTCGAGGAGCTTCCCAGCGACTAGGCGCGGCTCGAGAGACGAAAGAGGTCCCCCCCCCCCACCGTGGCCTTGTCTGCTTGCTCTCGTTGATGGACGCATCGTCCGTGCCGTACAGTATGTACTGTGTACAGCCCGTCTACATGCATCAGTGGGTAGATGCATGTGACGATACGGGGACTTGAAGGTACTGACTGCATGCATGCACATGTACAGTATGCGTCGATATAAAGAAAAGTACCGAGTATCGTCGTACTTTGATACCTTGTATTCACGTCTCTCTATAACTTTACATAGCCATACCGGTATGTGGTTGCATCGCGCGCATCGTATCCTGCCTCCCTCCTCCTCCTCTGTGGCTCCTCCTTTTTCTTCCATTATAAAGCGAGCCAAGCTTGATTGCCTGACAACCCACCCACCTCGTTGCAGGCCAAAACCCGCGCATGTGACTCGCCCTTGTTGATGCCATCGTCTACCCACTGTGCTGTACTGCACTTGTGCTGTACTGTATAGTAGTAGGTATTTACCGACTGTGCCAAAGACGTCTCCTCTTCCTCCTGAACGACATCTACTATTCTCCGCCGGCCGAGACATCAAGGGAGCCAATCCGGCCAGGAACCCTAGCCGCTTTTTTGCCGGGCGCCGCGTGCCGTCTTTGGTGGAGTTGCTCTGCTCCCCTCTCTCCCTTTCTTTTTTTTTGTTGGCTCATCCATCCCCTCTTGAACCTTGAACTGGTCGCTCCCTGCTCAACACAACACACAACCCTCCACCCACGGCCGTCGTTGGGCGGCTGCCCTTTCTCAACCGAGTCGCCAGAGAGACACGAGCCCACAAACGACGCCGCCTCTTCTTTTCCCTTTGCAAACAGACTGCATGCATCGCTTTGGAGATTGTGAAGCTATCCGTGTACAGTCCTCGGTACCTGCCGTACTTTTCATCCAAGTCAATCAGTGTGGATGCAACCCCCTCTCTCTCACCTCGGACCCCCTCCGCCCCCCCTTCCAAAACAACAAAAAAAGAAAGGAAGAGAAGGGAAGAGAGGAGAAGGGAAGAGAAGAGAAGGTGGGAAAAAAAAGGTGGTTTGAAGTCGCCCTACTAATTACTGCAGCGTCGTGTTGGTTGCTTCTTTTGGGTTGGCTCACCAGCATGAGAGACAGACAATGTACAGTACTCCTCCGTACAGCCCAACAAAAAAGACACGTTCGCTGTTCAAGGCAACTGTTCAAGGCTACTGTTCAAGGCAGCTGTTCCAGGCAGCGGTTCAGGGCAGCGGTTCAAGGCAGCGGTTGTGGGTTTCGTCAACGGCTCTGCTGTAGTCGAGCAACCTGCAACCCGGGTAAGTTTTGGCACCGTTGGTGGATGGATGTCCCCCCGACTCTGCCATGGAAAGCCACATGCCACGATGATGTCTGTCGTCTTTCCACTGTAATCATGATTATGCCTGCCTCCCAACTAGGTTCAGCGTATTCCACCCCCCCCCCCCTCCTTCCCCAAGTACGGATAGCGCCACAGCACCATCGAGGCCACCCTCCATCCTCTTAGCGCCGTGACTGCTCAGACGTCTCATCGGCTTGGCCCAAAATTCTCCAGGCGCATGACCCATGGTCGCACAACGTCGACTCAGGTGCAAACACACACACATGTGCGGATACGCAGGGCGTTTTCCAACCACCCTCCCTCCTCCGGGATCACCGTGGGGTTTCCTCGGCATCCGCTACGGCACTGACATCTGCTCGCTAGCAAATTCGTCCCGTCCCACTGCCGGAGCTTCGAGGGCTCGCCCGTCATGCACCCATTGCTCATCAAAGTCGTGTCGTGTGTCTTTCATGCGCGACTAGCCGCCGTCCCGCGATGGAGCAAGTCGACGTCATCCTATTGCCGCCGACACTGGCCGAGTGAGCAGCATCGACTGTTTGTGGGTGTGATGCTCCAGGATCCGATTACTTGACTCCTGCGCCCCCGCAACGGCAAGGAGGCGATCCTGAAGCCCCGACCATGGAGCGTTCGGAAGCCCTTGGCCCGTCTTGATGACATCAGATGGGTCTTGTTGCTGCTCCTCACTTGCCTTATATGACCCAGCTCTCACGTACGGTGCCTGACACGGGACAGTTTGTGTCCCCTTGGAGCTTCTTGGCTGGCACAGATCCTGCATTGTTTGTTGGTGGACCCTCTTCACGAGGCTGCCATGACGACATTCTTCCCCTCGACACACAAGCAGCTGGACGGGCGAAAGCCAATCATTCAACGGCTCTCGAGACCGTCGTTTCAGCTCAAAGACCTCGATCCGGCCTCGTCGATGGAATTGTTCAAGAAGCTTGAGGCTTATGCGCCCCTGTTCTCGACTTACGCAGGCAGTCATGGACACCCAATGTTCGAGGCAAAAGGGCCTCTTGTATCTACCCTCTCGACGCTCGGATGGCATTTTGTGGGCCAACCTGAATGACCCGGTGCGAGAGCAACAGTAGTTAGAAAAGGCCCTGGGTAGTGCAGTCAGCCTGCGTAGGAGGTTACGGAAACCAGGAGGGATTCTAACTCATCGCAACGCTTGCTTACTTTTGTTCACCTTGACGTGATAACCGGACAAATCGGGTTACCAATGAAGGCCTTCCCCTACCCTTTTAGGAACCTTCTCATGTCCTAATATGTCTTTCCTTCTCCCGTATACTTGCTGTTGAAGGCATCGTGCTAACAGTGCGTTATCCATTGCCTGGGGGTATATTCGGGCGTTAACCACGACATCGCACATGAGTGCTAGAATATCGCATGCGGCATATGGCTCAATCCAGTAAGCTAGCATCTTTTATAAGTGGGGGGGCCTTATAATTCTGTGTAACAAGGAGCCTTCCCTTGCCCTTTTTCTCCGATGCCTTTATGCATTAATCAAGACCGAGGACTGCAAGTAAACGAACATGTGCTGGATGCCTCGTGCAGGCCGACTGGAACATCCGTGGTGGCATCGGCACGCGGTAGAGGCCTCTTTGCTGGAAAAAGTCATCTTGGAGTAGAAACAACGGGTTCCTTTGGGCCATGAGAGCTTCGTATGAGAGGAAATGCACGCCATGTGTGTCGCTCGTCAGTCTCGCGGAATCGAGCAGTCACCGTGCTGACTGCGTCTCCAGATGGCGGCACGCCGTCTCTCTCTGAATCTAGGTGATTCAACTCGCCCTGCATCGGCCATCCGAATATCTCCAATTGCTGTTCAGGCGGCCGTCACCAGCTTTGCTCTTGAATCCCGCGGCCTCCTTGCCTCTTTTCAGGCCCTCTCCGGCCATTCTCTCTCCTCCCTTTCTCCCAACTCTTCCCACCTCGCTGTATCTCTCTATCGGCTCTTGCAGCCCTTCTTCAGTCTCTTATCTCTCTCTCGCCTCTCTGTTCACCTGGCCCCCCCCCCCTCCCTCCCTTTCTCTGCTCTCTCTTCCTTCATCCCCTCTTCTCTCTCTTCCTTTCCATCATTTCAACACTGGCTCTTTGAAGCAGTGGGTCTGCCTTTGGATGCACTCGCCCGCTTTGACCGAGCAAAGAGACACATGGGCTTGCTGCTTCTGTTCAACCTCCATTGTAAGTCCCTTTGCTACTCACGAGCACGAGTCTCTCCACCCGTTTGCGTCTTGTTCTTGGTCGGAGGGTGGAGAGCCATCTCTGGCAGGGGCCACGGAGGCTTCGTCTCTGGTTTCATGGGGAATTTCAAACAAAGAAACTTGAACACCCGTGTTGAACCTGTGGCCCAGACGCTCTCCCGCACGCTGCTTTTGCTTCATCGGACAGCTTTCAAGCCCAATGTCATTCCCTTCTTCTAGCTCCGGCGCCCTTGAGCGCATGATGGCTGACCTTGCTCCCAGTGCCTTGACCTGTTTCGGGCAATACGACAACCATCTCATCTCCGACCGAGCCTCTTCACCGACGGAAAAGGGCTTGCGACAGCCTATCGACCGATCTCTGAAAAGGCACGAGGGGATCTGCACTCGGCTTCTGTTGGGAGTTGAAGCTGTGAATTGAATCGGTTGCAAAGACACTTCGCCCCTGAGCCCGGGACGCGGCCAAGTGGCTTGATAGCCACAACGGTGAGTAGCGCATGGCAAAGTAAAACACTGCCTCGGGCCCGTGACGCTGACTCTTACTCTCGAGCATTTAGTCTGAGCGCCATCAGAGTCTAGACTCGGTGACAGAGCCGTGGCCAACCTGCGAAGCCAGGCAAACCCCGTCGCATCTCGACCAGATTCACAGCCGCTCCGCTCCCGCGACGCACTGATTCATCGCCATTTAAGCATCGAGTTGCCACACGAGCAAGTACAAGAGAAAACACTGGGCAGCCTCAAGGTGAGGTGACATTTTTTCTTGGTCGTTCTGTCCGACTTTTGCCTTCTTCATGGCACATCTTATACGTGCGGACCGTGTGCCTTCCCAGACTACTACTACCTCTGCAAGACTCAACGGCCCGCCTGCCAAAAACCCGCGCGCTGGCCGTTTCTCGCCGTCATTCACACCATTTATTGTCATTCTTGCTCTCAACCGCATCTGGACGTCGCGATTTGCACATTGTCACTCTCTTCAGGACCAACCAGTGTGTCCATCAATCAAGTAACTTGACTTGGTTGCTTGAAGTTGGTTGATTACATAACAGTCAATCACGAGTAACGATCTCTCCGACCAAGCAAAAGTAAAGCTTTCTGCATTACTCGGGTTTACTCCGAGTTACCGGTACCTGACTAGCGTTGATTTCAGGCAATTTCGTGATACCCATGTCATGAAAGTGGACGAACCCCTTCCTCTCGCCGATTGAGCTTGGTGATTACAGTTACTTTCTTCGTGCCTGATTCATCAACATCCTGCAGAAACTGTTCAACGCTGAGGAAGCCAGCAATGCCCTCTCACTCAGCTTTCGATCCTTGCAATCATCTCGGGCACGTCACGCCTCCCAAGACGCCTTCCCAGTCGGTCCCCGACGAGCCAAGCATCTCCCATGAAAGGGACTTGCCAAAGGCATCGCAATGCGTTTTCCCTATATCTTGGGAGAAGATTCGTTACGACAGAAAACCGTTGGCCACCATACGATATCGTCAGCCTCACAAGCGCGCAATGAACTCGAAGGCGCAACCATCGATAATCTACAAACACGGTGCGCAACTCACGACAGACGGCGACAACAAGTACTGGCTCTGCAAATATTGCCATGTAAGCGGACGTCACGACACAGCGCTCTTTGCCAGCGAGTACGACGAGCATCATCTATCACCTTAGGCACCACCACAAACTTGCCGAGTTCGGTTACAAAGTGGCAGGGTCCGACCCCTTCAGCATCTCTCAAGGAGCCACCAAGGCCGCGTCGTACTTGGGGAGCCGACGCATGGTGTTCAATGACCTCCAGTTTCGAAGTCATTTTGCCGACTGGGTCATTGATCTTGATTTGACTTTCCGCCAAGCGACTCACCGACGAACAAATGAAATATTTGCATTGTGCCTGGAAGACATCGACAAAGTTTTGCCGAAAAGCCCGTCAGCGCTGAGCAGTTGGGTCAGCGAAAAATGGTTCGGTGACAACGGCAGGCGCGCCTGGCTGAAAGAACAGCTCCGCCTGTCCAAAAGCAAGATCCACGTCTCGACAGATGCTTGGACATCTGAAGAAGGTACCAACTATTTGGCTATAGTTTCTCACTTTCTAGACGCTGCATACAAGCTGCAAACGGCTTTGCTGGATTTGCCAGTTTTGAAGGGCCCCCACACTGGCGAGAATATCGCCAAAGTCCTTGCAGCGGTCATGGGGTCATACGAGATCGGTCAGAACGTTGGTTTCTTCATGATGGACAACGCAAGTAGTAACGACACTTGCATTCGAGAGCTGGCGAAGCGCTATCCTGTCATCAAGCCTCAGAGTCGCCTGCGCTGCGTCGGCCATATGCTCAACCTAATCGTCAAAGCCCTTCTCTTTGGGTAGGGTGTCGGCAAGTTGGAGAAACAGCTTTGCGGCGCGTCTGAAGTGGAGCGTTTTGAAATCTGGAGAAAGCATAGCTTCGTCGGTAAACTTCACAATTTCTGTGTTTGGGTAAACAGAAGTGACCAAAGGCGGGAGCAGCTGAAACGGTATATTTTGCAGGCTTACGAGGAAGGCAGCATTGAACTGCTCTACACTAGAGTCCTGGTCGACGGCGGAATCCGCTGGAACTCTGCATATGCAATGATTCAGAGGGCGGTCAAGCTCCGTCATGCGATTGATCTGTTCTTCCTCAACTATTGCTACGGTGGCGTAGGGTACGACATTTCGCAAGACGTACTAACCCCACAAGATTGGATTGACTTGCACCATTTTCTCGACATCTTGAAGCCTTTCAAAGATCTGACAAAACGCATGGAGGCCGAGCCAACAAAGCTGGCCTGGAAGGATCACATGGCTCCTTCATGAAACAATTGAATCATTCGATGTCCTCTTCAAAAAGCTCCAAGAGGCCGGAAGATTTGCCGATGACCATCCCGACGTGGTTTCAACGTATTATTCCCACGCAATCGATGCTGCTCGCATCAAGCTAGAAGAGTACTTCGGCCTTACCGATGCCACCCCAGCTTATCGGTGCGCTGTCGCATTGCATCCGGCGAATAAGTTTGCTTACTTCGAACTTGGTGGAGTCACAACAAGCAGTGGATCAGTGAGGCAAAGAGCGTGGTTCAAGAAGTTTTCGCAGAATACGAAGACGCATACATGGAAGCGGACGCTGCGGACCATGAGGAGGCTTCGTCGCTGGCCCTAGGAGAAGTCGTCGCTGATAAGGCTGGCGATGATCTCGTCGCCCTTGACCCACTCCAGGAAGCTCGCAAACGCCGACAGATGCTGGCTGAGCTTGCGGCGTCCGGCAAGGGAAGGAGGAAAAGAGCGAGACTAACTTCTGAGCTCGACGAGTTTATGGCTAGGAATAACAAGGCTGATTCGGAAGTCGAAGATCCCTTGCAATGGTGGATCTGTCATGCGGCAGACTACCCAGTTCTGTCGCAAATGGCTTTCGACTTGTTCACTTGTCCAGCAATGAGTGCTGAATGTGAGCGGGTTTTCTCTCAGACCAAAAGGTCATCACGGATGAGCGGAATCGCCTCAGCTCCAACACCGTGGCAGCTATCGAATGCCAAAAGCACCTACTTCGATCTGGCATGCTATCGTAGTCATGCTCGAGGAGCACTTTTTTTCCCCTCGTCCCAAGGTCACAGGCGGACAAGATATAGAGATCACTCAAGCAAATCGGCTCCCGGAGTCAAGTAATGTCAACCAACCAAGTAAAGCACAGCCATTTCTTCGAGTAAACCAAGTCGAGTAAACGGATCCTTCAACCAAGTCAAGTAAGGGTGTCATTTTCTGCTTTACTTGGTTGATGGACACACTGGGACCAACAGGCTCTTTTCTTTTTCTCTTTCTTTTTTGGCATACAATCCTAACCACCACTCCATTCACCATGGCCAAGAACAGGTCCAAAATCCAAGGCGCGTGCTAACAAGCCTGTCTCCGGGGCCGCAGCCGCAGACCCAAGCATCAAATCCACCTCGAGAGACTTGCCGGCGAAGAGGACCAAGTGCAGAAGGAAGCAAAAGCCCCCGGCACCCAACATGGCTCGCCGCAGCAACAAGTCCGGGCGCAATGCCGAGGCTGGCAAGTCGTCAACAATCACCAAGTACAACATGGAACTGTCCAAGCAGCGCCTCGAGGAAAAGGGCTTCCATCCTGCCGTCACGACCAAGTCTCACGACGAGCTCCTCAATCTCGGCGGAGCAATGATGCAAAGGCACCGGCATCGACCGACCCGGGACCAGTTCTTCAAGGGAGAGGGCGACACCAACAGAGCCGGCTTCGTCCAGCCCCGGCACCTCACCAGAGTCAGTACCTATGCTCCCACCCTGCTCAGCGAAGCGTCACTTACTCACATTCCTCGCAGGCATTGCTAGTTATCAATAAACATCTCGATGCCGGCCGATTCGACGACCAGGCGGCCGGCGCTGCCACGGAGAACACACTGGCCCGCCTCCTAAACACCGCCCACATTGGAGGCCTGGTTTCTGAATTCATCTTCGCCAACGGGTACAAGTCGGTTCATTCCGTTGCCCTCACATCAACTCAATCATGGGCTGCATTGGTTGCCGGCACCGTGAGTTGTCCCGACCCCCTCTGGCCGCCCCTCGAAGCAGAGCAACATTAACAAGCACGACAGAGAATCTGGGACTTCCTCGCTGGCAAGTTTTGCGCCGATGGCCCCGCCCTGACCTTTATCGCCGTCACACCCGAGTACACGGTGGGCGAATTCAAAGACGCCGAAACCAAGGATCTGCACGGGCTTGGGGCCGACAACTCCCAGTCGAGCTGGTTTGCCGAGGCAATGGCGGCGGAGACGGACATCTATGTCTCAATCAGTCAGCTGCATCACCAGCTCAGCAAAAGGTGCAGACACGGGCCTCAACTGGGCGCTCTGACCGAAGAGCTCGTCAAGTACACCCGGCAGTTGTCAGACGTCAAACGCATCCACGAGTCGAACCAGTTCAAGTCCAGTCCCCAATGTCAGCTCTTTGACCCCCCGGCCTACTTTGCTCTTACCCGACTGCGCCAAATGAGTATGCTTTCCCTCCACCCGACCGACCCTGGCCGCAGCTGACCAGTGGCTAACATGGAAGCAGTGAACCAGATCTATGAGAAGCGAGCCACCATCAGGGTGCTTCACTTTCAGAAGACACCTTATCTGGATCGGCGCATTCTCGCCGTCATTCTGCGCTCCTGCCACTATGTCGAGATGATTGGCATTTACGACTGCCCCCTGATTCACTTTGGCGATGTTTTATGCCTCCTGGATCTCATCCACGAGATCAATAGCGAAAGGCGAAAGAAGGACCTGCCTCTGATCAAGGCTTTCGATTTTTTCCCCAGATTCCACGGCGGCATGCCCTACCAAGATATCAGGGCCCAGACATATGGTCTGACCTGGGGCCCGGACAGCCTCGAAATTGTCCAGCGCGGCTTCTTCGGCATCATTCTGAAGGCTTTCATGAAGGCCGGAGCCATGCAATTGGATCTTCTCTTCACAAAGGGGCAGGCGTTCTGCGACTTCCTTTACAACGTACCCAACTACACGCTGGCCGTCGTCTCATTCCTGGACGCTCTTCACCGCTACGTGGACTTGCAGCGCCGCAGAAACCCCACTAAGAATGAGCTCAAGCAGACGGTTTACGACCTCCTCAAGCCGGTGCGCATCGGGCTCGAGGATGTCGAAAACGACTGGCCGCGCTGGTATACCGGCATTATGGGCAATCACCTTGTTTTCTGCTCTTCGTGCGGATACAAAATGCTCCAAGAGTTCTTCACGGCTCTTTCTCGAGTTGGGCGGCCGCTCACCCGAGTGTGTGCTGGTTGTCTGCTCCAGCGCCGATTGGATTTGGAGCCCGATCACCTCAAGGGGGAGAAGAAGCATGTCCTGGATTCGCTTTTCCCCAGACACGACGGATTACGGTTCAACAAAGACGCGTCGCTTGGCCAGGGGGCTCGAGGCCTGATTAGGCTGGAATCGACCGTGTCGAAGCGGCCCTCGGCCCCATTAGTTACCGTCAACGACGATGGAGAGGAATACCTGCCGCACTATCTGGAGCCTCTGCTACGAGACAACAAGATACACTTTGATTCTCTGCAGGGCCTTCCTGGCCTGGGAGAGCTGGTCGGAGACGGGGCGTTGGCTAAGAAGAAGTGGACCCAAGCGATGGACCGGTGCCATAAGCTGGACATGTACTCGAGACTGGTCCGGCGTGTTCGGGAGGAGAGCGGTGACCCCAAGGGCAACCGGGGGCCCAACCCGAGTGAAAGAAGAATCGACGGAGGCATGCCTGATCATGTCGACGAGCGCCAGCCTCCGAGACAGCAGGGAAACTCGGGTCAGCGTTTGAGCCACAGCTTCTCGAGCGTGGTGGGACTCGAAAAATATCTCTACGACAAGGGCTGGCTGTGAAGGGGAGGCATGAGTCGAGGGAAGGGGGCTGTGAAGGCCGATGGACGAAAGAAGCTGTGAAGTCTGCAGGGATGGGATGAGGCCCATGAGGGCATGGAATCATGGATAAAGCTTTGGCAGTGGGTGCGAGCAGGGCTGCTGGATGAACTTGGAGGAGACGAAGCATGCTGCGAAGCGATGGACCGACAAAAATTGGCGCTGCGTTGGCAAGTTGGAGAGAACTGCCAGTAAAACCCCTAGGAAACTCACAATCTGAATTTGAAAGCGGCAGTGCTGTGGAGGAGGTGCATTTTCAACGTGATGAATACGCGCTGCGACGTTGTAAAGGTTAGGAGGGTATCACGTGACGTCGAGGTGATTTCAGGCCCAAAGTCGACTGGTTCCAACACCAAGGACCTCGATCCCCCAGCCAAACCCGACAACCGCCCGCGATGGCCTCGTTATTACGCGCATTTTCGCTACCTGCGCGAGCCTTGGGACACGGAGGGGCTGCCCTCCGGCTCTGGTCAACAACAACAAGCTGGACGCCGTCGTTGATGGCGGGCGCGACGGGCTGGCTGGCTCCGGTTGCGAGGACGGTTGGCGGGGGAGTGATGCAGCAGACGCGGGGAATGAAGGTGCACAGCTCGGTCAAGAAGAGGTGTGAACACTGCAAGGTCAGTTTGCGCCTGGACGTCCCCTTTTACCGAAGGGGGCGCATACCTTTCCCTTGACGAGCACTTACCTAGAGAGAGATTGCTGACTGGAGCGCACAGGTTGTCCGGCGGAAAGCGGGCAAGCGACACAACGGCTACCTGTATATTATCTGCAAAGCGAACCCCAGGCACAAGCAGCGGCAGTCGTGAGTAGCCCCGACGGCGAGCAAGACGACATGTCCACAGACCGCCCGTTCACACCTGGATCACCCACTGTATACTACCGTCACGCGGCGGGCGATGGGCACGAAGCAGATACGTGGAGGGCGGAAGCGACATGAGCATGGCATCACGCCTAGACAGGAGCACGGCGACGGCGTAAAGATGCGATCGAATGGATGAGGAAGAGGCGCAGGAAAAGGGATCACGGAATGTACCACTGCGAGAGCTACATGCCCCCTATATACCTCTCCATGCTCTCCCACTGCGTCTTCCCCGTGGACAAGAGGTATCGAATGTGAGACTTTGCACGAGGTCAACGAATCTTGTCGACGCTTCGAGAGATGGAATGGAAAGGCGGGGGGGGGGAGGTGACTGACGAGGTCCTTTACGTGTCGATGGCGCTCAAACTCGTCGCGGACGAGCTTGCGGGTTTCGGCCTTTGTGGGCGCATGGGCAATACGGGTAGTGCCTCGTAGGATGGCGCGGTAGAAGGCGATGACCCTGGTGCGCTGTAGAAACTGCCCCTTGTGTTAGTGCTGTGGGGAGAGGGGGCGGCGCGTGAGGTGAGTGGCGCGGTACGTGATCGAGGCTCAAGGCGCCTTGGAGACGGCGGCGGGTGGTGGTGGCATGGCCACGGGCGAGGATGCGCGAGAGGCGCAGCCGTCCAGGGGTCATATGAAGTGCTTCGTCGTTGGGGGAGCTTGTTGTCGTTCCCACGAACAGGCCGATGGAACAGGCCGGTGGTGTGGACGGCCGATGTGCAAGGGGGGAGGACTGGCGAGATGGGTTCGGCCCAACTTCGGATCTGGAGTGTCCGTGTGCAGGGCCGGTACTTTGTACAACTCAGTGCCATAGAATTCAAGACGCGTAGCAAGCATATCGGAGCCCGTCGCCTGCATCACTACTCGCTGGGTCTCGAGGCAACACCCCCCCCCCCCGTGGTATCCTTGGAGAGACTCGGGGCGGCGTTGCGAGGGAGGGCTGGCTGGGCGAGCATGGCCACCACCCAGCCGTCGGCAAATGTACCTGCGGGCAAGGCAGCATCTGGCCGCCAAGCCAAGGCAGAGAGCGCCATTGAGCGAGCCAACACGATGAGCAACGCGGCCTTTGTCGAGGAGCTTATACGACCGAGGTGAACCGCCACGCCCCGCCCTCTCGCCCCTCCCTGCCACACGCCGCATGGTGAAGACACGAGAGAGAGAGAGAGAGGGAGAGAGAGAGAGAGAGACTTCAAGGCTAAAGAACGCGGGCTAACGTTCATCATTCAGCCAGGACAGCAGCTGGCCCGAATGGACCCATCCGCGGACCGGGCTGCGGTACGGGCTGCGGGTGCTGCGGGCCGGGGATCTCAGCGGCGGGCAGATGGAGGCGTGCTTTGGGCTGGTGCAGGCGACGAGCGGCGACGACTACCGGGCGTCGGCGGGCGGGTGGCGCCCGGCGGCCAAGAGGAGGGAGATGGCGTCGCCGGAGCTGCGGTACGTGCTGGTGGTGCAGCCGGGGGCGGGGGGCCGCGAGGGCGACGGAAGGGTGGCGGGCTTCACGTCCATGATGGCGACGTTTGAGGGCGGCGAGCCGGTGGTCTACTGCTACGAGATTCACCTCGAGCCGGCTCTGCAGGGGTGGGTGTTTTCCCTCTCCGGTTTCCCTCTCCCCTCGGGCCATCCGTCTCTCTCTCTTTCTCTCTCTCCCCCTCTCTCCATCCCACCCACTGACCATCAACGACAACAGCACGGGCCTGGGCAGGCTGCTCATGGGCCACGTGGCGCGGGCGGCGTCGCGCATCGAGACGGTGGGCAAGACGATGCTGACGTGCTTTGCGGCCAACGGGCGGGCGCGGCGCTTCTACCAAGGGCTGGGCTACGGCGTCGACGAGACGTCGCCGCGAGAGCGGAGGCTGCGGGGCGGACGGGTCGTGGTGCCCGACTATGTGATTTTGAGCCGGCCGACGACGACGTGTTTGTGAATGGGTGTGTGAGCTGGGTGGGAATGCTGGTGGGATCGATTGGCCTCGGCTGATGATGGCACGCCTTGGCGGCATGATAACTCATCCATGGCGGATGGAAAAACGCGGCCCCCGTCAGCCCCGAAGCCCCGCCCGTCTGCCGCCCAGGCCCGCAAGGCATACACGCGGTTTCCCTTTGGCAGGTCCGGCAACAAGCAGCACTTCCGCTTCTTCTTCTTTCCCGTCTCTGCCCCTTCTCGGGCCCTTGCTGCCCGCATACAGCCCTGCAGATATGCACATGCAGATATGCACATGCAGGCACGCGAGCTATTCTCGTCGCCCCCCGCGCTGAGAATTGCAGCCGCAACCTCGCCTAACCGTCCTCCCGGCTCACCCACCACCACCACCACCACCACCATCCCAGGGGCGGTGGCTGCTTACGTACAAACAGTAATAAGACGCAGACGAGGCAAGGATTCCTCGTCGACGACGCGTCGCCGGGTCCTCCTGCGGGACCGCCCCCCCTGTCCGCGTCCCCACCCCATTGGGTGCCTCGTGTGGAGTTTCTCTCTTCTGGCGTCGCCCAGAGTCACCAACCGCCTGATTGTACATGGAAAATTAGGCTGCCGTTACGAACAAGTCCGGAGCTGAGTCGCCAAGGGAAAAAATGTCTTGTCCTGCGAGCCGTGCGTGCCATGTGGGGGCCAAGGCTCGAAACTGCACAATAATTAACCATTGCCCCCACCTCCCCTTGCTCTTTCGCTCTCTTCCCTTTGGAGGCCCTGTGATTTTCGCGGCTCTTGCTTCGCGGCATTCACACACACACACACACTCTCTCTGCGTCTCTCGCTCTGTCTCGCTCTCTTCTCAATCGCTCTCTATACATCTCTCGCGAGTGTTTCCTCATTCCTCAATCAAGACTCATCTCAGGCCCCGTCCATTGCCGTGACTCCATCTACAGCCACATCGACATCTCAGCCTCATCCTCATCCTCATCTTTAACCTCGACTTCAACCTCCTCGTCACCACCATAATGGAGCATCAACAACATCAACCCCAGCCTCAACCCCAGAATCCGGGCCAAGACACCCCGAAACAAGAATGGCAGAGCAACCTCTTCAACTGCGCGCCCTGCGGCACCTGCCTTCTCAGCACCTGCCTCCCTTGCATCCGTATGTTCACCCTCCGTCACCACCCGGCGCATTGACTCGTTCCCCTCCCTCTTTCTCCAGTTGCCCATTTGCTGACCGCACGACACAACAGTCATCGGACGCACGTCGGGCCGCATGAGGGATCCTTCCATGGAGACCTACGAAGACCTCAACAGCGAGTGCATGATCTTCAGCGCCATCCACTGTCTTACCGGTTTCGGCTGGGTGTACGCTCCCCTCCTCTCTCTCTCCCCTCTCTTTTGCATGCCTCTTCCGTTTCTTCTTCATGCCCTCTTCCGTCAGCTCCTAAGCAGCGCAGACCCCTCGCTGACCGGGCGAGATTCACAGCTACGCCATGATGAAGCGCGGCGAGATCCGCGACGAGTACGGCATCGAGGGCAGCGACTGCTCCGACTGCTGCGCTAGTTATTGTTGTTTATGCTGCGTTTTGATTCAAAGTGACAAGGAAGTCAAGTTGAGGACGGCCGGTCAGAGGCCCATCATGCAGGGCTACCAGAGTCAAAAGGAGGGCATGCAGATGCCGGCCCCTGCCGGCCAGCAGCAGCAGCAGCAGCCCATGATGAAGCCTGAGCACCAGCCTGAGCTCCAGCAGCAGCAGCCTCAGTTCCACCAGCCCATGCAGCAGCAGCCCATGCAACACCCGGGCATCTAACGACGAGCCACGACTCGGGCCCTTGCCCCCATCACTTCCTCTTGGTTCACTTGGCTTAGACACCATGCATGCCACGACGCGGGCAACCCCTGACAACCAGGATAGATCTTGACTTTGTATCATTTTTTCTCATATATCCCTTTCAATGAAACCCCATGATAATGTCTCAATACGCTTCCCCTGTCCCGAAACTCCAATTCGCAAATTCAAGCGACCGTGCTAGACTTGTAGATGACTCCCTTTTTTTGTGTTGCACCCCTCTGACCTCCCAAGGCCAATGCAGGTTGGCTTCCAAACAATCACGCATACAGTTTCTTCTCGTATGCCTCCATGTTGACGTTGCCCTCGACCTGAGCGCTTGAGGTGCGGAGCTCGAAGCGTACCGTGCCGTCGGCAGTGCGTTCGTGCAGCTCCGCCAGGCTCTTCATGCCGCAGTCCTGCATCGAGTGCTTGAGGCCGGCAGCCAGGTACGGCACAAACTTACCGACCGAGCCCCGGTGCGCCACGGCTCCCGACACCCCCTGGGCCACCAGGACGCTGTCGCCCTCGGAAAAGTACCGGGCCGTGCCGGCATTGCTCTTTTGGCTGTCCTTGCCGCCGCCGCCAGCCTTCTTGTCTTGCATGGCGTCGATGCTGCCCATGCCCCGGTAGGCCTTGACCAGCTTGCCTTCGCGGGAGACAAACGACGTGCCTGGGGACTCGGTGGTGCCAGCTAGGAGACCGCCCATCATGACGGTAGAGGCGCCCAGGGAAAGACCCTTGACGATGTGACCAACGTTTTGCACGCCGCCATCGGCGATACAGGGAACACCAAACCGGGCAGCAAAGTGGCTGACGGAATAGACGGCAGCGGCCTGGGGACGACCGACGGCCATGACCTCTTGCGTGATGCAGGCGGAGCCACTCCCCATGCCAATCCGGATCCCATCGACGCCGGCCGCGATGAGAGACGCGGCCTGCTCACGGGTCACGACGTTGCCGCCGATGACGTCGATCTTGGGGAACTCGGCCTTGATCCACTTGATCATGTCGATCTGGTAGAGGCTGTTGCCTTGTGAGCTGTCGAGGATGACAATGTCGAGGCCGGCATCGACGAGCTTCCTGAGACGGTCCTTGTCCTCGGGCCGCGTGCCGATGGCAGCGGCGCAGATGAGCTGCTTGCTGTCGGGCAGCTTGGATGCCAGGGGAAAGTGCTGGTTCTTGGTCAAATCGGACCGGGAGATCATGGAGACGAGGTTGTGGTCCTTGTCGACGATGGGCAGCTTGCCCTTCTTGGACTTGGCAAGGATCTTGTTGGCCTCGAGAAGGGTGACACCGTCGGGGGCAGTGGTGAGGTCTGTCACCATGACGGTGGAGACTGGGAGGTCGAGGTCGTCCTCGAACTGAATGTCTCGGTTGGTGACGATGCCCAGCAGCTTGGAGCCGAGCCTGCCGTTTTCTTACAGTCCTCTGTCAGCACTTGAGACGATACAGGGGGGAGATGAGGTGAATCTGGGAAGAACATTGTCATAGTAAAAGGTGTCCACATGAAGAAAAGTCTTCTATACGGCGGAACGAAAGTTATAAAATTAAGGGTGATAATCATGCAATGCAATAGACGGTAAGAGGGGGGACAGGTACTGACCGGTGACGGGAAAGCCGCCAAAGCCCCATTTCTCCTTGAGGGCCTTGGCCTCGCCGACGGTCAGGTTACGGTCGATGACGACGGGGTCGAGGATGAAGCCGTTCTCGTAGCGCTTGACCATGCGGACCATGCCGGCCTGGGCCTCGGGAGAGCAGTTGTGGTGGATGACGCCGAGGCCTCCCTGCAGAGCCATGTGGATGGCCATCTCGTGCTCCGTCACCGTGTCCATGGGAGACGAGACAAAGGGCGTCTTGAGGGTGATGCGCTTGGTGATGGGGGAGTCGAGCGCCACCTCGGAGGCGGGGAAGCCGATGTAGCCCGGCATGAGCAGGAAGTCGTTGTAGGTGAGGCCTCCATGCTTGGTCGTGTCCATGAGCTGGTGAATGTCGAGCCCATCGGCCGTCTTGTACTCGGCCAGCGTCTCAAGCGCCTTGCTGTGGTCGAGCAGCTTGGCGCCTGAGCGGACGGTAGCGGCGGCCATTGTGAAGGTGAAGGAGGAGGGAGGGGTGGTTCCGAGGTCGAAGACGTGCTGGAGAAGCCGATGAGGATTGTCTTGAGTGATCGACTTGTCGGGCTTGGATCACACGCTTCTTCCCGTAGAAGCAGAAGAAGAAGAAGAAAGGGGGGAAGAAAAGAGGATTTTTTTTTCTACCGCGCAGGACGGACCCTTGGCGGGGGACTGAATCGCACGAGTTTGCGCTAGTGGCGGGGCACTCTGCAAGTCAAAAACTAGGGCACCTCCTCAGTGGTGCTTCCACTGTTGCTTTTGACGAGTCACCTACAGCAGCACAAGGGTGATGAGTCGAAAAAAGGATGGCATCACGGTCGCCAACTCGCCATAGAGACGGCAACATATTGCGGGCAGCGGCCTGGCATTTTTTCTTTTCGTGGGAAGACCGCGTCGTCCGTCTCTCGACCGAACGGATACTCCGCGCACTGGTGCCGCCGAGCTGATTCAACCAACCAACCGATCATGATTGCACAGTGGGATGGTTGAAAGATGCAAGCCATGGCAAAGACGTGTCCGGTCATTAATAAAGTGTTATGCTTATTCCTCGACCGCATCTCGTCAAGAATCAAAGTAAACGCTGGCCTCCACCTCATTGCCAGAATCGCTTCCCAGCTCCATCTCCTTCCATGCCGACTCAATGTCCACCTCAAAGACACAACCATCGTCTCTTGACACCCGAATCAAGTGTCCCGGCACCGGCTGGCCCCCGATGATTGCCTTCAAGGCCTGCCCAACCGGAGTCGCCGCTGACGCTGAGATGTAGACGCCTAGCATTGTTGTCAGTGACCGCCCTTCCAAGCATCGTCCTCAACACCTACCGAGAATCCCAAGGGCTTTAAGTCGTATGTTCAGTGACACGGTTCCTCTCTCATCCTGATGGATGCTGCTAGCCATCACCCCTGCGCATCCCGTCATTTTCCCCACCAATCCGAGGTTAGAAATCCATCCGCCCTGGTACTTCTTGCCGTTGAAAGGAGTCAAGGGAAAGGCGCATAGTATCTCGTAGCCTCGTGTGTCGAGCGACAAGCTCAGCAGTGAGTCCAGCTGCCCAACCCTCGTGGGCGTCGACACTTTGCCTGTTGTGTGAGCACGGATCACATAGTCGACAGACGGTGCTGTTCCTGGAAAGCACGCAAGGGGTATCAGCTCCGCCAGCGGTTGCGCAGAGACATTGAAGATGCCCAAGATCCCGGTCCTGAAACCCGATGTTGCTGCATAAACTCATTAACACTTGCTGTTCAGACCGTTTGTAGTCTCGACTCACCGTGATGACTCCCGACTTTGAGGAGTAAATCATCGTCGTATCCGGCATAGGGATGGATGGACCTTCCCAGGGCGCTTGGCCTAAATATGATAGTCTTGCCCTTTGGCGTGACGCCTGTCATCTGCCCGATTAGGCCCATGTCGTGCTCCCCCGGAACGTCGGTCACGTAAATCGGACCACCGCTGACGCATCTCGCCGCAGCATGAAACCCCGAGTAGTCGTGCACCGTCTGAAACATATCCCAATCAGGCAGCACATTGAGAAACTGCGTCAAGATGCTGTTGTGCGCGTTCGTCCACACGTGCCACGGGTGAGACGCAGGGATCTCAGGGAAGAAATCATCCGAGTTACGCACCACCAACGGCGGTCGATTCTGCAGCATTTGAGAGTGAAAGAGGGCCTGCGGTATTTGCGACATGCACGAAATGGCCTTGACGCCAAAGTGTCGAAACGAGGCCGACGACCATACGTCCAAGTACTTATCGATGAGCTCTCGCCGGACAGACGCGTTGACCCAGGTATCGATGACAAACTGGGCATCAGTCTTGACCCCGTCGATGCCTGCTTCAGTCAGGAACCGATAGAAGTCGCCGTAGAATCTCTCCACGTCTTCCTTGGCAACCACCGTTCTTGGACCGCCGAGGGGGAGATTCCGGCGTCTAGAAACCTCGCAGACTGCTTCGACGGTTTTATATGTCTGAGCAATCTTACCCTCGGGGGAGATGCCGCCCCAGTAGCCCAGGAGAGCATGCCAGACGGCAATGTGCTGAATGTCAGGATATCGCTGGCGGATCCGCGAGACCAGTCCCTTCAAGCCGTTGGGGAATGCCTTCCGTTCAGCCTCAAACTCCAACCAGGCGTACTGGAACTGGCTTTCACCTTTGTAATCGATGGATTGCCAGTTGTCGTCGATAATGAGGCTTGTGATGTTGATCTCAGACTCGACCAGCTTTTGCACTGCATGCAACACTTTCTCTTCCGTGAGCTTCTGCCCGAGGGCATTCCAGGTACCTTGACGGCGTCAGTCAGACTCAGAGCCATAGACGGGCAAGGCAGGCAAACAGTATCCAAGCCCATCAAACCAGTTCTGCTGCCATTCCAAGTTGGCATCCTTTTTTTGCCATTCCGACTCTTCGTAGACTTCTTCGGTCGCCGTTCTCGCACGAGTGGCAAGGTCCCGGGCGTGGTGCATCACCGCCGCAACGGCCTGCTCAAAGTCGTGGCCTTGCGATACCAGTATGATTGCCTTGCCTTTTGTGGTTTCATCGTTTCGGGCCTAGCAGAATAAGTATTCGCATCCACCAACATGAATTGCAGTCGTACATGTACTGAGACGCCGCCTGTATCGGTATTGCGGAAGGTTGTCAACGCACTACCGAGCTCACTGAAAGCAAGAAACACGAGACTTTCTCCCTTGGAGCTCAGGAAAGAGCACAGGATGGCGTCTTTGTCAGGGGCGAAGTGGGTTTTGCCCTGCCGAGGAGCGAGCCAGGGAGACCAGACACGTACGAGCGCAAACCATCTATTTGGCATCAGTTGTACAGAGCTGGCACACATTTCAAACCCTTGGCGAGTTATGACATGACGCATAAGCAATGGTTGTCCATGGGAAGGAGAGGAAGAGGTCAATGGACACGAGATTGAAAGGGTCGAAAGGGAAAGTGAGAGATACGAGAGGACCAGAGAACGTCGCTGGCTAGCAGGCCTCTGTGAGCTTACCTCAAATATGAGCCCCAAGGTGTACCGATTGCAGTGTCTGCAAATGCAGATTCTTCGCTCGTTGCTGGTGGAATTGCAACCTCTAGAGACCAGAGTTGGGTTAGGGGCGAGTGGCTTGCATGCGATGATACCTTCCAGTCGTCGTTGAGATCCGGAATCAAACTTGGAAGAACCTCTGATGTTGAGGAAGAAGAAGTAGCCACAACTAGGCCGTCGTTCAAGCCACTTTCATCTCGGATCCATCGCCAAGAGTCATCCTTTCCGTTGCGGAACTTGAAGGTGAATTGCATGGACGTCGCGATACAAAGGGAACAGGTGAAATAGAGCCTTGTTCTTGAACCGGGCAAGGTTTGAAGGGCTTGAGGCTCTGGTCCAGCATTGATAGGCGCAAGGACGGTTTCTGTCCACTCGGCTTCGTCCAAGGAGAGCCACAAGGCGACCTCCCACCCGTCTTCTTTTCGGGGTTGCGCGACTTCCAACACGGCCACGAAGGTCGTCTCGCCAGGTCCGACTGGGGTCACTTGGCCCAGTGGAGGGTGACTTTGAAGCTGCAGCTTCATCTGTCCGGACACAGAGGCTGGGGCCGGCTTCTGCTGGGACATGTATATCTGCTTAAATTCTTTTGCAAAATCATACTTGGCACTGTTGGCAGTCGACATGGCTGACTCTTGGTGGTCGGTTTGCCTGTGTCGCCCGGCTAAGCGCGCGAGCTTACTCTCCAAAACGAGAAGATGGGAAATTTCAGAGAAACTTGGTATTGAGCTGTTTCATGGAGAAGCACGACGAATGGCCGCAGAGAGCCATGCCGTTGTAGTTGCGTCTTTGAATGCATGCTTGTGGTGGGCTGGTGGCGCAAAGGACGGAGGTCGTGGCGTTAGTAATCAAAGCCCCTCATTGGCCACAGCCCTCGGGGTACTTTGTAGCAAGTACAGTCGCGGAGACGGCCGGAACGGCAAAAAGTCGACACCTGGGACTTCAGGCCACCAAGACCCCCGTAAAGCTTCTAGCCGAGCGTGCTCCAAACATTTCCACCAAACCACGCAACCATCGCCCCCCAGACTCTCCCCATGGCGTCCCGCAGGCTAGCTTTGAACCTCTCGCAGGGCCTACGTGCCCGTGCTGGTCTGTCGGCCGCCTCTGCCTTGAGAAGAGGCTTCGCGACTCCCTCTTCTGTCGGCAAGACTCAGACCACGACGCTCAAGAACGGATTGACCGTGAGCACCATCTCCGGCCGCCCAATTGCCTCGGCCAGCACCGCGCCATTGCTCCTCTGACACGTTAGCTTTAGGTCGCGACCGAGCATTCACCATGGGCGCAGACATCAACAGTTGGCATGTGGATCGATGCCGGCTCGAGGGCCGAGACCGACGAGACGAACGGAACCGCGCATTTCCTTGAGCACCTAGCCTTCAAGGTATTACCCGTCCTCCCTTTCTCCGAGAATCGGGCATGGACTGTGATTCTAATAGTTGGATGAACAGGGCACCGCAAAGCGATCGCAGCACCAACTCGAGCTGGAGATTGAGAACATGGGCGGCCACCTCAACGCCTACACGTCGGTCAGTGTGCTGCGGAGAAGTCTTGGAGATCCTCGCTTACCATTTCACAGCGCGAAAACACCGTCTACTTTGCCAAGGCCTTCAACTCCGATGTTCCCCAGTGCGTCGATATCCTGTCCGACATTCTCCAGAACTCGAAGCTCGAGGAGTCGGCCATCGAGCGAGAGCGCGACGTGATCCTGCGCGAGTCTGAGGAGGTCGAGAAGCAGCTCGACGAGGTCGTTTTTGACCATCTTCACGCCACTGCTTTCCAACATCAGCCTCTGGGCCGCACCATCCTGGGTCCCCGCCAAAACATCCGCGACATCACCCGGACGGAGCTGGTCAGCTACATCAAGAACAACTACACGGCCGACCGCATGGTTCTCGTCGGCGCCGGCGGCATTCCCCACGAAAAGCTCGTTGAGCTGGCCGAGAAGCACTTCGCCGGCCTCCCGGGCAAAGGCCCCGAGAACCACGCCTACCAGCTGTCCAAGCAAAAGGCCGACTTTATCGGCTCCGACGTTCGAGTACGCGACGACACCATGGGCATCGCCAACGTTGCTTTGGCAGTCGAAGGCGTCAGCTGGAGCTCGGACGACTACTTCACGGCTCTGGTCACCCAGGCCATTGTCGGCAACTACGACAAGGCCATGGGTAATGCCCCTCACCAGGGCAGCAAGCTCAGTGGCTTCGTCCACAAGCACGAGCTGGCCAACAGCTTCATGAGCTTCAACACCAGCTACAGTGACACCGGGTATGCTTGGACGTGATTGGTGTCGTGCTCGACATGTTTGCTAACAGACCCCGTAGACTGTGGGGCATTTACCTGGTCACCGACAAGCTCACGAAGCTGGATGACCTAGTCCACTTCGCCATCCGCGAGTGGATGCGACTCTGCACCAACGTCAGCGAGGCTGAGGTGGAGCGCGCCAAGGCCCAGCTCAAGGCTTCCCTCCTCCTATCTCTTGACGGCACGACGGCCATCGCCGAGGACATTGGTCGTCAGCTCATCACGACGGGCCGTCGCATGATGCCTGGGGAGATTGAGCGGAAGGTGGATGCCATTACGGAAAAGGACGTCATGGACTTTGCCAACCGGAAGCTCTGGGACAAGGACATTGCCATCAGCGCCGTGGGAGGCATCGAGGCGCTGTTTGACTACCAGAGGCTGAGGAACACTATGAAGCCCAAATTTTGAGGTAGAGAGCGGGTTGACTGAAATGCGAAGACGAGACTCGGGTATAGAGTGTACGAGATATCGTTGACAGGCCTAGTGTACCATATAGTAGCTCCTCTTGTCCAAGCTAGGCACCGGGCAACTCGTGGGAAGCGATTTATTTTGTATGGGGCAGACCATGCTGGCGAGCTGAACTCATCTCTGACGAAGGATTTGCCAATAGCAGTTCAGCTCGAGACGCGAAGGCGCGCTCTGTGCAGTCACATTGCCATTCTATCTCGTGGTATTTTGCCGCCCTGCCTGCCCCCTTGGGGCCCGTTCAACGCCGAAAACGCCAGACCTTTGTCAGCTCCTACCGCCCACGTTTTGTCCAAGACGCGCCAGACCAGGGATGGGGACCGATACCTAGCCGTCCTCGGCCATCTCCTCATCTACGTCGTCGCCAAAGACGTCCTCCACCGTCCCTCCCTCGACACCGTCGCCGCCCACATCCTCTGGCTCAGGCCCCTGGATGCCCTCCATTGCATCTCCGCCCTGTTGCTGACCATCATCGTCGTCGTCATCGTCCATGTCATCGCCTTGATCGCCCTCCCACATTTCCTTCAAGCCCCAGCTCGTGCCGCTCAGCACGAAGCGCTCGCTGGGTAGCCGCACACCCCACTCGTTGGGGACAATCCTGGGCAGCGTGACCTTGTTCCGCTCGCGGGCCAGCTCCTGCATGTACTCCTTGCTGATTCCGCCGCCGGAGCTGCCGCCGCGGAACTGGTACGACAGGCGCGCGCTGATGGCAAGCTTGACGGCGTTGGCGGTGATGGCAGCCTCGCCGGGGGCCGTCGCGATGGCGCCCGACGAGGCGGCGGGCTTCGAGCCGGCCTGCGTGACGTGGGGGTCGCCGGAAAGGTGCAGCGCGTCGCTGAGAATGGACGAGGTGTGGCGGTAGGCGAAGTCGAGGAGGAGGAGGGGGACGCGCTGTTCGTAGGCGGTGACGCCCTGCGAGGTGAGGAGGAGCTCGACGAGGCGGGCGTCGCGGGGCCGGGGGTCCGAGGCAGTCGTCGGCTGGGGGGCTGGTTGGGCGGCTGTTGCTGGGGCGGGCTGACTTGCAGTCGTGGTCTGGGTGTTTGGGACCGTCTGGGAGGCATTTGCTGAGGAAGCGCCGTTTGTCTGCGGCTGGCTTGAAGCCATGCCGGGCCAGGTCGAGCTGCGCGCGCTGCCCTGCCCTGCCTTGAAGCAACGAGGGAGCCAACCACGGTTGAGGACTCCTCGGCTCGGGGGTGGGCGCGTCGTTGAAGCCGAGCTGGGGTGGGCGATGGCGATTGGGATGCACTCGCCGATGCGGATGCGGTCCAGAGATGGCCAAAGTAATTACGTACTGTTCGCGTCGTTCACCAGGTACGGAGTACAGTACCGCAGACTGTCGAGAGCGGGACGCCTGCGGCTACGGCAAATTGTTAGTCCGAGGGGGAAGCGCCGGCCGCACAGGCCACAGCTTAAATCCCAAGGGACGGCCAATCGGGCTCGTCTGAAATGGTGAGGTCGCCGTTTCTTACTGTACCGTGCAGAGGGGGAGGAGGGGCAAAGGAAAAGACCGGCCGAGGCCACGGCAAATGCTGACATGATGACATCTGCCCCCCACCGTGGCCGTCAGCTCTCTTGTGCCCTCAGTGTTTTGAGTCACTCGAGCGCTTCCCTCTTTTAATTGATTGTCCAGTTCTGCGACGCTTTGCTTTATTCTAGTCACACGTCTTTTGCTTTGCTTGACACGCCAAGCACCAAAAAAATGGAAACCGAACTCCCCCTGCCGTTCCTGGTCAGTGTCGCCATCCCGCCGGGCCTTGCCAGTCTAGATGGCCTGAGCCGTGAAGAAGTGTCAGTGCTCGGCAACCCGTTCCTCGAAGCAACGCCCAACGTCCAGGACAAGCTCGCCCGCTTCTTCAACCGCCACAACTACGAGTTCCACGCCCACGTGGATGCCACGAGCCTCGACTCCTCAGACGACGTCGTTGCGCTGCTGGACCGAGGAGCGCGCAGGGTCTTTGTGGCACCTCAGGCCCTGTCGCAGTATGCCGACTTCGGCGCCCGCGTCCTCCCCGTCGTCTCCAGGCCTGATCTGTCTGCCGCCTCCAAGGATGGCCTGCTGATCAAGGACTTCGATGCTCACGCGGCCGACTTGGACACGTTTGTCCAGCAGGCTCAGAGCGCCAAGATCAAGAACTTGTATCTCAAGCCCGTGGCGCGGGCCGACCCGGCAAGCTTCATCGCGGTTGCGCGCAAGTGCAACGCCATTCCCGTCTTGCCCTCCACGGCCCTCACGACGGAAAAGACGGATGCTACGAAATTGCCTCTGTCCAAGGTCATTGCAACCTTCTGGACGTCTGACCGCCCAGATGGCCTCGTCCCCACTGTCGTCACAGATGAATCGGGCGTTGCCCTCGGCCTCGCCTACTCGAGCCAAGAGAGCCTTCTCGAGGCTCTCAAAACTCAAAAGGGCATCTACCAGAGCAGGAAGAGAGGCCTGTGGATCAAGGGGGCCACCTCGGGCGACACCCAGGAGCTCGTTCGCCTGTCTCTGGATTGCGACAGCGACACTCTCAGGTTCGTCGTCAAGCAAAAGGGCCGTTTCTGCCACCTCGAGCAGTTTGGCTGCTTTGGGGACCTGAGGGGCATCCCAGCCCTGGAGCAGACCCTCCAGTCGAGAAAGCTGTCGGCTCCACAGGGCTCATACACGGCACGGCTCTTCTCCGATGAGAAGCTGCTGCGGGCCAAGATCATGGAGGAGGCCGAGGAGCTCTGCAACGCCAACTCTCCCCAGGACGTTGCTTTCGAGGCCGCCGATTTAATCTACTTTGCCTTGACCAAGGCCGTTGGTGCCGGCGTGAGCTTGGCCGACATCGAAGCCAACCTGGACGCCAAGCATCTCAAGGTGACGAGGAGAACGGGCAACGCCAAGGGCAAATGGGCTGAGAAGGAGGGCATCCAAACCGCCCCAGCCGCCCCAGCCAAGCCCCAGCAGGCCGAAAAGGCCCAAGACGGACGCATCGTCATGCAGAGGATCGACTCGACAAAGGCCACCGAGGCCGAACTCTTGGAGAAACTGAAACGCCCATCGCAAAAGTCGCCTGAGGCCATCCTCAAGATCATCTCCCCCATCATCGAGGACGTGCGCAAGGGCGGAGACAAGGCTGTGCTGTCCTACACTCACAAGTTTGAAAAGGCAACGTCGCTGACGACGCCCGTCATCAGAGCGCCGTTCCCCAAGGAGCTGATGCAGCTGGACCCCGAGACCATCAAGGCCATTGACACGTCGTTTGACAACATTGAAAAGTTCCACTCGGCGCAAAAGGAAGACAAGCCGCTCTCGGTCGAGACGATGCCCGGCGTCGTCTGCGGCCGCTTTTCCCGGCCCATTGAGAGGGTGGGCCTGTACATCCCCGGCGGCACGGCGGTCCTGCCCAGCTCGGCCCTGATGCTGGGCGTGCCCGCCATGGTCGCCGGGTGCAAGAAGATCGTGCTCGCGTCGCCGCCCCGGGCAGACGGCAGCATCACGCCCGAGATTGTCTACGTGGCCCACAAGGTCGGCGCCGAGAGCATCGTGCTCGCGGGCGGGGCGCAGGCCGTGGCGGCCATGGCCTACGGCACCGAGAGCGTCAGCAAGGTGGACAAGATCCTCGGGCCCGGCAACCAGTTCGTGACGGCGGCCAAGATGCACGTGAGCAACGACACCAATGCCGGCGTCAGCATCGACATGCCCGCCGGCCCCTCCGAGGTCCTCGTCATCGCCGACAGGGACGCCAACCCGGCCTTTGTCGCCTCGGACCTGCTGTCCCAGGCGGAGCACGGCGTCGACAGCCAGGTCATCCTCATCGCCATCGACCTCGACGATGAGCAGCTCCGCGCCATCGACGACGAGGTGCACAGCCAGGCCACGGCGCTGCCGAGGGTCGACATTGTGCGCGGCTCCATCGCCCACTCCGTCACCGTCCTCGTCAAGACGATCGACGAGGCCATGCGCATCAGTAACGAGTATGCCCCCGAGCACCTCATCCTGCAGCTCAAGGACGCCCCCCGCGTCGTCGACCAGGTCATGAACGCCGGGAGCGTCTTCATCGGGGAATGGACCCCGGAGAGCGTGGGCGACTACTCGGCCGGCGTGAACCACTCGCTACGTATGTTTTTTTCTCCCTCCCTCCCTCGCTCTCCTGTCCCTCTTCTGTTCCCACCTTGAAAAGAGAAACGCAAATGACGCCTGGTGGCTGACCCTTTTGCACTCGCAGCGACCTACGGCTTCGCCAAGCAGTACTCGGGTGTCAACCTCGGCTCCTTCATGAAGCACATCACCTGCTCCAACCTGACGGCCGACGGGCTCAGGAACGTCGGCTCGGCCGTTATGCAGCTCGCCAAAGTGGAGGAGCTCGAGGCGCACAGGAGGGCGGTGGAGATTCGCATCAAGCACATGAACAAGCAGTAAGGGGGGCCATTGCCTCCCTTTCGCGATGGAGCAATGTCATGCAATGAGTAATTCGTACATACGACTACACATTAACTGTACAGGGGGCTTCTGAGCCCTAGAGGCGCCTTTCTTGCAAAGGACCAAATGTCAAATGATGCATAACCGCGCTTGGCCCTTTGTACATCTTTAAATGCTCGCACGCATAAAAAAAAACACTTGAAGCCAACGCCACGCTATGCCGCCACCATCAGCCCCGTCCAGAACACCCGTACAGACGTATGCTCACCCTTCCAGCTTCGTCCTCGACAAGTGTGCGCTGCGCGATACAGGGTGTAGTGGATAAAACGGCGTATAAAGATGCCTCGCTCCTCACCGTCGTGGCTCGGGCAGGGCCCGAATCTCCACCGGCTCTTCCACCCGCCCCGAGGACTGTCCGGCCAGGGAATCGACGCCGATTTGAGAAAACTGCTCTTCTTAGCCTGCTATTCCCCGTTTTGCCCCAGAGACAAGTGACCAACCCCTGTGATGACCTCGGCCGAGACATCTTCCGCCACGAAATGCGGCACCGAAGGCTTCCTCTTCTTCGCGGGCTCAACGGCATCCCCCGCGTCGTCTTCGTCATACTCGTCGTCGTCTTCGTACCCGTCATCATATTCCCCCTCTGCGTTGCCGTCGTCGGCGTCCTCATCAACAGTCATCATGGAATCCGCCATCTGATCCTCGTCGACACCCTCTTCCAGTGACCCCCGCGAGATGTAGCTGTCAGCAAGGCCTTCGCCAGTCTCCTCGTCGTCATCCTCCGAGTATGTGCTGGCCAGGTCTGCCGGGATATCCTGGTCTTCGCTGTCGCTCGCCGAGAACTCGTCGAGTGCCAAAGGGTCGTTTCGCCAGTACTTGAAGTCGGTGTACTCCTCGCCGCCACCCTTGACCAGGGTCCCGACGGGCGGGAAGTAATGGTCCACGACTTCGTTGATGTTCACGTAGCTCATCTTGAGCTTGTTAAGACTCAGGAGATCAAGAGACACCTCAGAATTCGAGTTGATGGTGAATATTCTGGTTCTTGGCACGTCAACGGTCCGGTACGAGATTTGATCGGTCAACCGATTGCCGAATCCAGCGTAGAAGGGGGTTCGATCATTGCCGTAGAGGTTACGGATGTCCCGAAGGGTGGCCATCTTGAAGATATGGGGCTTGCGCAAGTAGATCTCTCGGCGCAGGGCCGCCATAGTCCGGTCTGGGGACAGGATGGTAGGTCCATGCGGCATCTTGTAGCCCTCCTGGACGATGCCATTCAGATATGCCCTGGTGGTATCGGCCTGTCCGACCGACCGAGAGGTCAAGTACATGATGTTGTAGCCATTCAAGGCAATGTCGCTGTAGAGCTTGGCGACACCAGAATGAGTCCAGTCTCGGCCAATCATGTTCAAAACATGGCCCAAGGCATCGGACTTGGTAATGGTGCCGTCAATGTCCGAAATGACCACCGGCGTCTCTTCCAACCACAGGTACATGTTGGCGGAGCAGGTGGCTCGGTTGACGGTGAAGCTCATCAAGTTTTCGCCTGGCTTCAAGTCGAGTTCCTTGAGCTGGTCGCTAGTCAGCCTCAGGGTTTTGGCGTAGTTTTTGACGGGATATCGCGCATGGGCCGACTCGGGAGGTGTTCGAGGAGGTGTCTGTATGCCCGAGGGGCCGGCGTCGGACTCTGAGCGCCGATGCGCCGGGGTTCGAGGGCTGGCCGTGACGTCGCTCGCGTCGCTCTGGTAGCCGGGGTCGGAGACAGCATCTGCGTCAACGGTGTGTCGATGGGCGGCGAGCGACGAATCTATCGTCTTGTTCATGGCCGCCTGCTTGGCCTCCTCACTGCTATAAATCCACAGGTTCCCCATCTCATCGAAGCCAAAGAGGGCGCCGATGTCATAACTGCCGTCGAGTTCCTCCGAGAGCATCTTCCTGGCGAGAACCTCGGCTCGGAGCATGTCTTCCTCGCAGCTTTTGAAGCCCGTCATATCGAGCATGAGATCTCCGGTTTCCGTCACTTGGGTAGGAATATTGGCAGCCGACAATTCCTTGGACAGGGCGTGGGCACGCTCGATGGCTTCCTTGGGAGCCAGCGGAGGTGGGCTATGCGACCTATCTGAGGCCTCTTCCGTGCTCCCTACCTCAGCGGAGGTACCGTCGTCGCGCGACGGCGCTCTGGCGGATTGCCTCAGGACATCTTCGCTATGAGGACGCATAATGGCGGAGGACCAGTCGTCAGAGACGGGTCGCACAGTCGAAAGCGCGGGAGAGGCTGAGAGGGGAGTGAGGATGCCTTGATGGTCTGGTCAGCGTGGAGCGAGCAGGATGGATAGGGTATGGCAGCAACCCACCATTATCATCCGGGCGACCTTGGAGAATTGCGGGGGGCGGTCTGCGAGACTTGGTCGGGCCGTCATTGAGCTCAAGAGGATCCGGATCTTGAAGCTCAGATGCAGGATCCAGGGGCGGGCTGTTTGCGGGCGACACGAGAGGCGAGGTTTGCAGGGACTCTGGGATGGTGTCGGTAGTCTCGAAGACGAAGAAGGCTTCGCCGCCCTCGCCCAGCTTCATTGAGTATTCTTGCTTGACGCCATTTATGCGAAACTCGACCTTTTTCTCGTAGGGTCGCAGCAAGGAGAATTTGCCGAAGCGAACGTGGAAGGGAGAGCAGGAGAGGGAGCCGTCCTCGTGCTCGACGACGATGACATCGATGGCACCGCTAAGCGTGGCCGGGTTTATGGAGTTCCACGCCGTCGAAACCGAGTCGCTGAGATTGCGGACGTACTGCATTGTCCTGAACTGCTGGCGCCACGTCGGAGATGGCGACGAGAGGCGCTGACCT
This sequence comes from Hirsutella rhossiliensis, assembly GCF_020360975.1. Classification (NCBI taxonomy): domain Eukaryota; kingdom Fungi; phylum Ascomycota; class Sordariomycetes; order Hypocreales; family Ophiocordycipitaceae; genus Hirsutella; species Hirsutella rhossiliensis. The sequence goes on from NW_025408672.1 coordinate 2,955,572, forward strand.
CGAGTTGGGGTAGGCGATGGCTTGGCGGGAGCGAGGCGGATGAGCAGGCAGAGGACGGGGGGAAGGAAAAGGGCGCCAATACGAGCGCAGAAAGAAAGAAGGATGAGACGAAGGAGTAGAAACCAGGCGAGAAGCAAGTGTCGAGCGAGAGGGAGGGCCCGAGGAGATAAGAGGGAGAAGCGAGCGAATGAGTTGAGAAAACGAGGTGAGTGGTTTGGCGATGACGCCCCAGGGCTTGTTGAGCCAGCCAAAATATCACGGAGCTGCTACTCTGTACTGAGATAGGTACTGTACCTGCGGCGCGGGAGACGGGACAGCACATGATTCACGCCAGAGAATAATTTGACAGGGGAAAGGCATGTGAGCAAACCCGCACTGTACGGGCCGGCATGCAAAAGCGGGCCATTGTGCCGGGCATTTTGGAGCGGTACCTGAGGCAGATGGTCGAGGACTCTCCAGCCACTCGCCTGCCCTCCATTTACAGTGCAAGGGGCATCAAGGGGCTGCGGGCGCGATGGAGGGGCACCCCCGCACCCGAGTATCTGCTGACAGGGCAAGAGTATCGGCGTGCGATGCCTCGGGTGGGTGCCTTGGGGGCACTCCGTGCTCGCTGACGAACGTGGCAGCACAAAGTAAAGCGCCGTAGGAGACGCCGACCTGAGGCGAGCCATGGCGCTCCCGTGACCTGTTACTTTCCACCACCACTAATTAAACAGGGCATTGCCCAGGTATGCACTGGAGCCATGAGGGCACTGGCCGGCCCGAGCATGGTGGCGCCTGGGGCCAAAACGTTTCTGCAGCTGTCGCGCAAATACGCCCAGCACAGTGCTGACAGAGTGGACATTACCTATTCCGACGATGTAGACGGCGGTGCCGAACCGCGGCCCCAAATCCCGTCATGTGCCGCCGGTGGTGGCGACAGTGTGCGCCATTCCGGGTGCTATGTGTGTTTCGGGGCCCCCCATAAACGCTCGGCGGTGACGAGGATGTTGTTGTATTGTAGGTAATACTTAAGTCATGCCATTGGGCGACCCAGCCATCTTCCCTCGTTGCTCTCTCGCGGGTAGGAGCAACTGTCGCCTCGGCCCAACGGCCATGGTGGGGGTGCAAGGAGAGGCTCGGTATTCGGAGCTTTTGTTATGGAGGCATTTCTCATTGTCTATTCACCGCCAATCACACGGACGTCCGAGCATCCGTCTTCTTCGCGGCCGGCCCGGATGACTGACTGTCTTGCCTCCAATAAAAACAACAGAAGAACTTGCCGCATACCCGGAGTGTGCGTGTAAGCCGCTCTATCCAATCACCATCTAGACTTTACCTTGACTCATGCTTTAACTTACCAGGTGACCGGATAATTCGCACAGGTCAGACAGGCCAAGGCTGCCTGAAGCCATCATGGCATTTCGACCTTGGACATCTCCTTTCATCTTAAACATTCCGTTACACAAATATGCACGCAGTTGGTACGCCATTAGCTCCACCCACGCCATTTTAAGGTCTCCCTCCTCTTGGCGCGTGTAAACGACGTTTCGTTGCGTCCAAACACCTCGAGGTCGAGAATCGTCCACTTCTTTCCAACTAAGCAGGCATACGTGGAGTCAATGCAAACCTTGGCCATCTTTTCACCAGCCCCTCCCCGTTGTTACCTGTCCCACTGCTGTCCCACCAAGCAGAGAGTGCGTAAACATCTCGGGAGTATTGCTCTTTACTTGGGCACGCCCGCCACGCTAGACGGCTGCCTCGCCCAAACTGCGCATGTCCGGCCGGTGCTGGAAAGTCCTTGATGGACATTTCCGGGATTTGCCGGCAGCAACAAGGACCACCCTCCTTATACAAGTTGTAGCGGTGTGTTAAGGAGGGGCGCATGTTGGCAGAGCAGCAAGAGAGGAGCACAAAATCACGACCGTCTGTGCGTCTGGCGACCGTAAAAAAGCGAGCACCTACGAATACGACGCCTAGGCGACTCCTCGTTGACGCCCAAACCACATGGAGGCACGAGACATGGGCCTAGCAGTCCAACTGGTAAATCGCTGCGTCTGACTTGCTCCACCAAGGACCAGGCCCGAGTAGTCCATGACTTCATGCCTCCCCCTCGAGCAAAAAAAATAAAATCAGTAGAGAGCACCTGCACCGAGTACCCGGTCAATAAAGGGAGTTGAATCGTCAGCGTCGCACTTTGTTAATTACTGGGGTGGCTGATACAGGGCAATGGCCTGTGTGGCCTGTAATGGTGCCCTATAGGCATGGGCGGCGCAGTACGCGCAGGGCGATAAGGTCGCAACTTCCAGTGTACAGGCTTGCTGTCGGCAGCCGCATCGAACCCCTCGCCGGCCAATCAGCTCGCTGAATCTACACCGGGGTCCGCACCTCTCAGGCCAGGCCCATACATCCACGTCTCTCTTGCAAGTTGCATCTTGCGACCACTTCAGGCTCCGGTACTTGGTCCTCTCGTCGCCCTGTCGCCACCCCGACAGTGCTCTGGGAGCTGAGAATATGTTATGGGAGCTTCCGAACCTGACGACCGTTTGCCTAGTCGTCTCCGGCGTCTGGTGGTTCTTTAGCCGCCAGGCTGCAAGCCCCAGGTCCTTTCACGCCCACCTTGGCATTGCCGCCCTCGCCCTTATCATCGACGCCCGCAGGCCGGCTCTGCGCCTTTGCGAGTCCGCCTGCTACGCCGTCGTCAATGCCACGCCCCTTCAACAGTTCAGGATGGTTCTGACCCTCGGCGCCGTTGTCTGGTGAGTCGCCCTCTTTCCTAGCATCTCGTGACTCCGCCGTGTTTGCGGCCTTGTTTTTTTTCCTCTCCCTTAGTGGCTTTTTCTTTCGGCGCAGCTCATCCTTTTCCTCGGCCCCTTCCCAAACTGCATGATGGCTAACGCTACGTCGCTTCTACCTCTCTAGGCTTCTTCACCGTTCATGGCAGACGCTCTGGAAACCCGTGCCGGAACTAGTCAGCATTCTCGGCGTTGACATCCCACAGGCCCCAGACGTCTGCCTCGCCGGGATAGGAGCCGACTCAGCCACCCTCAGCTGGACCAAGCCCGCCTCGAATCGACCCGTCCAAAAGTATCTGATACAGGTGAATGGCGTTCACGGTTAGTGCGACCTGGCTTGCAGGTGCCAAGTCTTGTCAGGGTTCAATCTCTAACCTCACCGCCGTTGCAGTTGGAGACTCACCGGGCAACGAGACCGCCATCACGGTCACTGGTTTGCGGCCGAATCACTTCTACAACCTACGCGTCGTTGCCGTCGGCCCAAACAACTTTCGCGCCGGAAGTCCCATTATCCGCCTTCGAACCTTTGGCAAAGATGGAAGGCCCCAGCTTGGAGGCTCGCGCCTGCCCACAAGCTTCGTCGACCCAGATTTTCCCCGTCTCGAAAGCGGCGATGATAACAACAGGCCTGACAAGCCCACTTCCTCGCTGCCAATGGTCGAGGCGGCACCGGTGCTGGAGAGCAGTGCGGCCGTCCCCAGAGACTTGAGCGTCGCCGCCCCCGGACAACGTCGAAACACGCTCAATCGTCGACACTCCCCATCCGTGGCAAGCTCCGATCAGCCCCAGATGAGAACAGCCCCCTCGGCGGATTCGGAACTGTCCCTGGCCGAGCTGAACGAGAAGTTTGAGGGAATTCGGAAAGAAATCGATGATACACTAGCCCTTTACGCCAAAGATGAAGCTGATTCCCAGCATCAAGAGGAAGAGTTAAAAAGGGACAAGGATAGCAAGCGACAGGTTCTCAAGGAAAGAGAAGAGCAAACGGCGCAGCTCAAGGCCATGATGCGAATCACCATGGAGCAGATGCGCGCCGCTGAAAAGGAGCGGGCCAAGAAGGAACAGCAGCTGAAGGACAAAGAGACTAAGAGGGCCAAGGTCCGCGACAGCACCACCAAGTTTGAGAATGAAATCGAGAGGATGAAGAAAGGGCGCCAAAACTTCGAAGCTCACAAGACGGAACTGGCGGAAAACCGCGACCGCGACGTCCAAAAGCTTGACGAGGACAATGCGGAACTTCAGGTCAACTGCATCAAGCTCGAGGCGGAATTGAAGGACAAGGGGAAGCAGCTTCAAGATATCAAGGCAACAAGGGCGCCTTTGCCCGGCGCTGACGACGAGAAGTGGAAAGAGGAGGATATCAGACTGAGAAGAAAGTGGGAGCTCCAAAGAAGGGAAATCCACAACCGACTGGTTGCCGAAACTAAGGATGGACATATTCTATCTCAGCAAATCCGCGACTTGGGCGAACAACTGAGCGCCCAGCAACAAGCCGGCCACGCATACTACAACCAGCCCGGCTCCTCGTCCATGGACTTTGAACCATCATCCATGACTCAGCCCAACCGCCCGGGCCACAGCGGCAATTCTGTCCTCCAGGCTGGTCTGTCCTCGCCTGATCGGACTCCTCATGCCGAGCCCAGTTTCCAAGGGGGCATAAGCTTCAACAACGCAGCGTTCTTGCCCATTCTCTTCACGGACCTGACGGCAGACGATGCCAACGAACTCCACACGGACATCGAATTCAAGGGAGCCGGTGGACTGTTGAGTCCGTCCGCGCAGACTCTTCTGCCCTCTAACATATTCGAAGAGAGCGAAGAGACGGAGACAATGGAGTCAAGGAGCCCCTTTGTGCCGGAACCCACGACCGAGGAGGGCCCCCAATCCCCAGCCTCTTCCAACATGTCCTTCACCGTGTTTTCGAGCCCCCACGGCTCTGCGCAAAACCTTCCCTTTCCCCAGTACTCGGATAATGGCGAGGGAAGCTCGTTCAACGTACACCCGTCGCCGCCGGTGGCCCCGGCTGCTGGGCATAAGATCGCCAGCTTTTTGTCAACCTTCCAGCGGGGCCGAGGTACCAAGACTTCGGACACCGCCGGTCCCCCAATCGGAAGTCTCAAGCCTGCCCAGAGTCAATCGTTTCCCAGCGTGACGGACGAAAACGAAGCCTTGGCGAACAGACGAAGGATCAACATCTCGTCGTGGGTGGGTCGAGGCTCGATGGCGCCAGTCATTACCTCTTCTGGCGCGTCCATTGCATCGCCAAGGCCGCTCTCCGCTCTGCGGTTGAATCCGCACAAGGGCTCGCCGGCTATGGGTGTATCTGATCGAGAGGGCGAGCACTCTAGGCCCGCGTCCATCGCCTCTACAGATCTCCCACGGCCGTCGACGGATAGCGGATCGATATGGGGCACCCCAGGCGATCCGTTGGTCTTGCAAAAGAACCGGCTTTGGTCCCCCGGGGACGGCCGATGGCCATCTAGGAACGGCTCGAGACGCCCGTCGCTACAGGGCTCCAATGCTTTGACGACCTCGCTCGCCTCTGCAGATGACGAGATTCTAGATGAAGACGACTTGTTGAATCCTGAAACGCTGCCGAGTCAGGTAGGCGTCATTGGATCCCGTCCGCCCGGCTCTTCAAAGTCAATGAACCAACGCCTCAATCCCGCCGCCCCAACATTTATGGCCCACATCTTCAGAAAGGATAGGGACCGGAGCAAGGACAAGGGCAAAGGAATTGAAGTGACGACTCCGAGCGGGGAGCTGGCTCCAAGCCTTGACGACTCACCTCCTGGCTCACGGGCCTCGCGAGACACGTACTCTGTCCATACCCAGACTTCGGTGTCCGAGTCGCACGAATCGCTGCAGCTTGATTTCGCCCCGTCAAACACCGCCTCTGATTTGAATCCGACGTCTGCGTCGAATGCCAAGGAACCAGAGAAGGCTGTCCGAAAGTTATTCCGTAAGGGGAGCTCCAGCAAGTTCAGCTTATCGTCGAGGTTAGGCAAAGAGTCGGGTCTGTTTAAGAAGGGCTCGGGCAGCGCCAGCAACTCGGATCGGAACGCTTCCGCGGATCATCGGTCGAGCATTGGAGACACTGACGATCTCGGAGACGACATCGCGGTGCTCGGGCGCAGCTACGACAGCGTGGCGAGTAGCACGTCTCTCGGTCCTTCTAAGTCCAAGGAGAACAGAGAGAGCGGACGGAAGGGCACGTGGCGCTTCTCCATGTCTTCGATCAAAAAGAAGAGTAAGGACACTCCGGTCAAGGATAAGGGAGGGCTGGAGACGGACCACACAGCGGACGAGGATTAAAGCCTCGGGGTCTCTGATCCGAAGCAGTTATCTGCAGCTATCAGGAAAATACGGCGGTATACGGGGAGCGTTGCCACGCCGTCCCGACTTAAAAATATAACACAACAAAACAAGCGAATACATGAATGCCTATCCGGCAACAGTCTATACCTCCCAGCCTCGGGACATGAGGTGAACAAGTGTTTACATGTTAAGGTCAGGCGAGTGATTATAGTAGGCCGGCCACTCCGTCAGCCTCGTTGTCGATACCTCGGAGACACACAGTCGACGAGGCAATGGCAATTGGTTCGTTTCGATGACTTGAGAAAGAAAACGAGCGACTGCCTGGCCAAGTGACAGGTATAGGGTAGGTGGATGACGTCGGGCAACGGACCTTGAAGGGCGCGACCCGCTTTTCGCGGCTCATCGAGGTGCCAAATGCTGGAATGCCACATGCGCCGCACGGCTACCGACGATCAATTACATTACAATACATCGATTGCGAGTATCGCTAATGCGCCGGCGGAGCTTTGCCGGCCACTCGATGCAGCAGAGATGAATGGCAGCCTTGAGGAAGCCTCCTCATTGGACACAGGTAAACATCACCCAGTCGCTCCGCGTTGAACGACGGTGACTGACGCCTCGGAACCCAGCCGATTACGATCCCATGAACCACCTCAATCTGATCTTCTCGCATCCATCAACCATTTCCTCCCTGAGCCAAGTCTCCAAGACTCTCCGAGCTCATCAGAATGACCTGTCGGACGAGATCGACGCCCTGGAAACAGTCCAGGCATACAAGCCAAACTCGAGTCTCGAGCGCATGCAGTCGGCCCAGACGGAGCTGGCGCAGCTCTTCCGCAAGATTGAGACGGTCCGATCCCGGGCGATCGAGACGGAGCAGAACATCACTTCGATGACGGCCGACATCAAGAGGCTCGACGGCACCAAACGAAACCTGACGCTCAGCATGACGGCGCTCAAGCGCCTGCAGATGCTGACGACGGCGTACGAGCAGCTGCGAGGCCTGGCCAAGACGAGGCAATACCGCGAGTGCGCTGGTCTCTTGCAGGCTGTCCTGCAGCTCATGAGGCACTTCAACAGCTACCGGAGCATCGAGCAGATTGCGACGCTGAGCCGCGAGGTCTCGGAGCTGCAGCGCGAACTCCTGGAGCAGGTCTGCGAGGACTTTGAGATGGCCTTTGCCAAAGGTGAGGTGGCCGCCAAGAAGGGCACGCTGATAGAGGCCTGCTACGTCATGGACGCGTTGGGTGACTCGGCCAAGTCTCGACTCATCACCTGGTACGTCAACACGGAGCTGCGGGAATACCGCCAAGTTTTTCGAGGAAACGACGAGGCGGGGAGCCTGGACAATATTGGGCGGCGATACGCGTGGTTCAAGCGGATGATCAAGACGCACGAAGACGAACACGCAATGCTCTTCCCGCCACACTGGCGAATGAACGAGCTGCTGGCCACGGCGTTTTGCGAGGGGACTCGCGATGATTTTAAGGGCATCTTGGAGCGGAGCATGCGGCGCACCGATGGCCAAAAGATCGACGTCAATATGTTGCTCAATTGCCTGCAAGAGACGCTGGATTTTGAGCAGACGCTGGAGAAACGCTTCTCAAACGAGCCGCGGGCGAGCATCGACACACTTAGCTCGGCCGAGGAGAAGACGCACAGCTTCAACGCGCTCATCTCTGCCGCCTTTGAGCCGTACCTCGGTCTCTGGGTCGAGTCGCAGGAGAAGCAGCTGGCGGCCATGATACCAAAATACCGCAGCCAACCTCCCTTGCCGCCGGACGAGGAGTTCTCACCGCAGGCCGTCATGACGTCGGCCATTGAGCTGTTTCACTTCTACAAGCTTACCCTGTCGCAATGCGCCAAGCTGTCACCCAGCGAGTGCTTGCTAGACCTGTCCAAGACGCTGGCAAAATACCTGGACGAGTACGCCCAGCAGGTGCTGCTCCACAAGCTACAAGCCGGGGGACAACAAGGCCCCTCGATCCAGGAGGCGGTGCTTGTCTTGAACACGGCCGACTTTTGGCACACCAACACCAACCAGCTGGAGGAGAACATCAAGAAGCGCATCGACAACGAACTCGTACCCAAGGTGGACCTCACGTCGCAGTCGGACGCCTTCTTGGGGGTTGCGAGCGCGGCAGTGCTGGCGCTGGTGCACGTTGTGGAGCTGGATTGCGAGGGCGTGTGGCGTGAGATGCGAAACACGAACTGGAGCACAATGGACAGCGCGGGTGACCAGAGCTCCTACGTGGGAGAGTTGGTCAAGCACGTCAACGGCAAGACGCAGGAGATTCTGGGCGTGGTGGCCAAGCAGCAGTACGCGCGGGCCTTCTGCGACAACTTGGTGGAGCATCTGGCGACGGGCTACATCAGCAACATTGTGCAATGCCGGCCCATCTCCGAGATCGGTGCGCAGCAGGTAGGTGGCCATAACCCTGAGCTGAGAAGCGTCCACTGACGACGGCGTGTAGATGCTCGTGGACAAGTACGCCCTGACCAAATCGTTTGGAAACTTGCTGTCGCTCCACAACCCGTCGCCCGAGCCGCAGCCACCGCCGTCGAGCTTCGTGAGGAGGGTTGAGCACTCGATGAACCGGATGGATCCGCTCCTCAAGACGCTGCAGGTGCGGGCGGCGCCTCCGGAAGGTCTTGTGCAGGCATACCTCATCCACATTGCGGATCGGTCCGACAGCAACTTCAAGAAGATACTGGAGCTCAAGGGGGTGCGGAAGCAAGATCAGGCACACTTGATGGAGCTGTTTGGCATTCACCGAGAAAGCAGCAGCTCCAACGACAAGCTGGCGCAGAACTCTGCGCTCTTGACGCCGCTCATGGCGGGCTCCGGCGTCGGCGGCGTCACGGGCATCGGATCGATGAACCCGACGGCGGCGTCGGCGGGCACGCGATTCGAGGCTGGGTCGCTGGGGGAGAAGCTACTCAGCGCGGCGCGGGACATTGGCACGAGCAGCGGGGCAGACCGCGGGGCGCCGAGCGGGCTGGAGAAGGCGACGATCAACGAGAACCTGCGCAACTTTGGCAAGTTCTTCAAGAAGGATTTCGGGGGCTTCGGGGCCAGGTTCGGGAAGCGGGACGGGAGCCTGGGGGCCGACGAAGGGCAGCGTTGAGATGAGGAGAGAGGACGAAGTAGCTTGCATACTATTTCCACCTCGGATAAGCATCATGACACCATTGTTGCCATGACGCTCGCTTCTACCTGTGGTCTCTCGGCGGATACTGGAGAAAAGAGAGAGGGCATCACCCTTCCCCCCCCCCAAAATACCTACCTTACCTACTTAGGAGCTTGTTACTTGGGTACCTTACCATGTGCTGTAAGGCTTGTCGCATTACGTACCATCGTTGCTTAGTCACAGCCGGAAGGGGCGAGATCCGATGGCGCAACAGGCCCGACTCGGTGCCTTGCCCTGTCCAAAGATCCTTTAACGATACTATCCTGCAAAATCGCGCAAGACATTGAGCTTAGAAATCGGGCACTCTCACGCTGCTCTTTTACCAAGGCTCGGCCTACGAGATCTGTCCGAATTCCTGCTCCTCTTCGTCTTCTCTACCCCCAAATCTCGTGCCAACAACGAGCCGCCGGCCGATAAGAGACATCAAACAGGCCCACTCAAGACACATTCAAAGATCAAGCCAAGACAGAATCAAGGAACGCTCCGTACGACGTCGACGGAGCGAATACCGAGAAAAGAGTCGCCAAACTGTTTGCCCCACGGCTCGGGCGGACGCTGAGGTCGAGCGCCGGGCTGTCCATTGCGGCGGCGGCGACTGCGTTGCACAGGACCAGAGTGCAGCCGGCGGAGCTGGGATCGAGGAAGATGCACAGCAAGGTTGTTAGTATGTGCTGTTTCCCCGCCGCGGTTCTCGATGCCCAAGGCTAATGGCGGCGACGCAGTCATTGGCTCCGGGCCCGCGGCCCATACCGCGGCCGTCTACCTGGCGAGGGCGGAGCTGAAGCGTGAGTGGCACCAATCTCTGGGGGAGGAATCAAGGCAGAAGGAGAAAGACTTGAAGCAGAGGAAGGAAGAAAAGAGCGAAGCTAACCTAGGTGGCACGCAGCGGTCCTGTATGAGGGCTTCATGGCCAACGGCACGGCGGCTGGAGGCCAGCTCACGACGACGACCGAGGTGGAAAATTTCCCCGGCTTCCCCAAGGGAATCATGGGCCAGGAGTTGATGGTGAGCCTCCCCTCCTGTCCCCCGCGCACGCGACGGCCAACATAGCTTTGCAGGACAACATGCGCCAGCAGTCGGAGCGCTTCGGCACCGAAATCATCACCGACACGGTGGCCAAGCTGGACCTGTCGTCGCGGCCCTTTCGGTACAGCACCGAGTTCAGCCCGGACGAGACGCACACGGCCGACGCCGTCGTCATCGCCACGGGCGCGTCGGCGCGCCGCCTCGGCCTCCCCGGCGAGACCGAGTACTGGCAGAACGGCATCTCGGCCTGCGCCGTGTGCGACGGCGCCCTGCCCATCTTCCGCAACAAGCCCCTCTTCGTCATCGGCGGCGGCGACTCGGCCGCCGAGGAGGCCACCTTCTTGACAAAGTACGCCAGTCACGTCACCGTCCTCGTCCGCCGCGACGCCCTGCGCGCCAGCAAGACCATGGCCTCGCGCCTCCTGGCCAACAAAAAGGTGACGGTCCGCTTCAACTGCCAGGCCGCGGAGATCCGCGGCGGGCCCGATGGCCTGATGACCCACGTCGTCGTCCGTGACGCGGCCGCCGGCGACAAGCTCGACGTCGTCGAGGCAAACGGTCTCTTCTATGCCGTCGGCCACGACCCGGCCACGGCCCTCGTCAAAGGCCAGGTCGCCATGGACGACGAGGGATACATCAAGACGACCCCCGGAACCACCATGACGAGCGTCGAGGGCGTCTTCGCCGCAGGCGACGTCCAGGATAAGCGCTACCGCCAGGCCATCACCAGTGCCGGTAAGTTCCCGTTTCCCTTGGACACGTGGGTCCGTGAAGGTATCGCGTCGAGGCACAGGCGGCTGGCTGACCGGGTCCGATGTCACAGGTACCGGATGCATGGCTGCCCTCGAGGCAGAGCGATACTTGACCGAGCAGGAGGAATGATGGACTGAGAAGTACAAGTACGGAATAGACGGAGGCAGCGGCATCGAATCTAAACTTTGGCATAGAGTATAAATTCAACGGCGTGTAGGGTCCTAATGCCTTGTACTAGATGGCATCTTCACTTGGTGAGTGCCCAGCTGCGCGCCGATGATTACACGGACCGACTCGAGCGCTGTGTCAGTGCGAACCAGAATTGGTTCCGTCAAACCCCTTTTCTCTCCAACGTGCGATTTGCCCTATTCTGCAGAAGATGACGTCTTTTCTTGTCCTGCGATGCCACGCAGTAAACGCCCGATACAATATCCGTTGTCAAAATGGTTGGTTTTTCCCTCTTTTACTCTTTTAATTCTAGCTCAAGCACGGCCGGAGCCGTAATGGTTGAGCCCTTGAGTTTCTCAAGGCCCTCGCCACCCTGTTAATGGTGCATTAGCCTCGGTCCCTGTTTGTAAAAAAGGGGCAGCGGCGGGGAAAAGCAACGTACATAGCTGATGAGAGGAGACACCTCGACGCCGCCTTCTGCGACGACCGTGGCGCCGGCTTCCTGCGCCCAACGCTTGCCCTGCTCCATGATGTCGCGCTTGCTGGTATCGGCGTCATCCTCGCCCTTGCCCCGGGCATTCTTGAGAGGCGAGAACTCGTCCTCGCGGCGCACTTCCATGCAGGCGAACTTGTCGAGGGACACGAAGGGAAAGACGTCGAAGACGAACTGCTCGAGCTTGATGCCGTTGGGAGACTCGGGCTTGACGGTCTCGCCAGTCTTGAGGTCCGTCGCGGGGATCTTCTTGTGGGCGACGTGGTGCGGCAGCTTGTGGGCCCATTGGGGGATGGACTCGAGGAAGCGGAACGAGTAGTAGTGGTTGACGATGTTGGCGGCGCGGAACTTGAGGAGGCCGGCCTGCTTGGGGTCCTGGGCCTCGGCAGTGGCCTTGTCAATCTCCGAGTACTCGACAACATCGGGCTTGCCGTTCTTGGAGAGGATCAGGCCGACAGGCTCGGTGGCATTGCGCTTGCGGACGACCTTTGTGGCAATGTCGACGTCGAGGGAGGCCGAGAAGCCGATGAAGACGGGGTCGGCGACCTTGACGAGGCAGTTGTCGACGCAGTAGGCGTGGATGTGCTGGATGCCGCGCTTGCGCATGTCGTCGAGAACGCCCGAGACGACGAGGGCTTGGTAGATGCCGCCGTTGCCGTCGGGAGCTACGGCTACCTTGGACTTGTCCTCAAGCAGGATCTTGCCGTCGTTGGAGATGCAGGGCAGAACACCCTGCTCGAAGATGCTTACGTTGGCAGAGTCGAGGCCAAAGTAGCTGTGATCCTCGAAGAACTTTTGCGTGGGCCCGCGAGTAGGGCCGCTGGTCATGACGTACCAGGGCACGACGGCCGAGGGGGGGCCGGCCTTTTTGGCGGCGAGCTCCTGGACCTTGCGGATCCGCTCGGCCTGGATCTGGAAGAGGGTCTTGTGGGAGGGCAGGCCAATGTCGAAGCAGCCTTTTGGGGCGGAGCTCCCGAGGCGAGTGCCCTGGCCGCCGGCCATGAGGACGACGGCCACCTTGTTCTGGCCGATGAGGTCGAGGCCCGAGCTGTACCACTTGCTGATGTCCGCGGCACTCGAGTCGAGGATGCTCGCCGTGGCAGATTCGGGCAGGGGCTCGAGGGTATCGGTGGACTTGTCTGACTCGGGGGTGCTGAGGGCGCGCTTGGCGATGTCGTTGATGTGGGCCGGGTCGAAGCGCGAGAGCTGGTCGAAGAGGAGGCCCCGCTGAGGGGAGCTCAGAGAGTCGTAGAAGGTAAAGACATGGCTCTGGCCGGCGTCGGAGTACTTTGCCTTGAGGTTGGACAGGGCCTCGGGCGAGGGTTCGGGAGGGGCGGCGGCGTTGGGCTGGGAGCCGACGTGTAGCAATGCCTTGACCTTGTCCATGGTGTTTGGGGGGTTTGCTGTGAAGAGTGGGAAGTAGAGGGCGGCGAGCTGGATTGAGGAAGGGGGGGAAGAGGCAGAGGAGTAGAAGATGAAGGAGATGAAGGAGACAGGAGGGACTTTTTAAAAAGTACAATGGCGAAGCGTTGTTGGCCCTCCCAAGCCTGACGTCGGTCGGTTCCCTGGGAGATTCCAGGGGAGAGAGAGAAAAGAGGGGCTGTGTGCCTTGAATGGAGGGGCTGAGGGGCACAGCGCTAGAATACGAGCCCAAAGCTACTATTTACAGCACTGGGCTGCAGTGGGGTGAACTGGGTGAATTACACAGTCGGCGCCCCTATTTCTGCCATGCATGCTTATGAAAGGTGTCTTTCAACAAAGAGCCATATATAGTTATTTCCCAGGAGCCTTTGGCAGGTGCAACGGCGATGGGGCCGGATACCTGACTTTAATCTGCCCCCTTAACCTTTAATATTAGCATCTCCAAAGAGGTCATGGTTTCGCTCATGATGCGGTGCAGCGAACAACAAACAGTACTTTTGTCGTATCCAGCCGACGTCGTCCCCCGTCGTAGGGTTGAGAGTGGTGGCGGACTAGACGTGCGGGAGGCGCGTGCCGAAAAAAGATGACAACATCGCCACCTCTATCCGTTTCTCTCGCCTCACCTAATCACCATCCTACTGTACAGCATGCAGATGGCCACGTAAATCCATCATTTCAGCGACTGGGGAGGAACACGACAACGACGATGCATCAGGAGGAGAGCGCAGAGGCCGCCGTGGACCCGGAGCAGTCGCCTCCTGCGACCTTCAAGGGCCGTCTCCAGCTCGACAGTTTCAAGTACATCGCATCCGCCGAGGCGACGATGAGCCCCCTCCCCCGTCGAAATCCACGGCGGACCGCAGCTGCATCGTCCGGCGACGGCACCACGCCGGCGTCCGCCTCACCCCCACGAGCAAGCCCAGGCTCCAGCGTCGAGGCCGAGAAGAGGAAGCGAGCCCCGGTTGATCGCCACTCTCCTCCTCCAGCAGCGGCGCATATCCCTGGGTCTCCCTCGACAAGGCAGGGCAAGCGAACAAGGACCGCCGGGGGCTACGCACCGCCGTCGACCTACGCTCACCTGCCGCTGCTCCCCGACGCTGTCGCCCCCAACCTGCTGGTCTTCTTCATCGGCCTCAACCCGGGCATCCAGACGGCCCGCACCGGCCACGCCTACGCCCACCCCTCCAACCTCTTCTGGAAACTGCTCTTCTCCAGCGGCATCACCCCGCGGCCCTGTCGCGCCGACGAGGACCGCCACATGCCCGCCCTTTATTCCCTCGGCCTGACCAACATCGTCGCCCGCCCCAGCCGCAACGCAGCCGAGCTCAGCAGGGCCGAGATGGACGACGGCGTCGCCCTGCTCGAGGAAAAGGCGCGTCGCTGGCGGCCTGAGGCCATGTGCGTCGTCGGCAAGGGCATCTGGGAGAGCATCTGGCGCGTGCGTCGCGGCCGTCCCGTTGGCGCTGATTTCCGCTACGGCTGGCAGGATGAAAGGGAAAACATGGGCGTCACCGACGGTGAGTGGCCTGGGGCCCGCGTCTTTGTCGCCACCAGCACCAGTGGCTTGGCTGCCTCGCTGTCTCCGGCCGAGAAGCAGGCCATCTGGGCCCAGCTGGGCTCGTGGGTCCAGGCAAGGCGCGCTGCGAGGGAGAGGGAGGCCGAGGCGGATCGACGCAAAGACAAAGAAATGGCTTCCTGACATTTTCCCGACATGTACTCACAAAAATCCACTCGTCTCGATTCATCTGCCGTCTCGACCTGAGAGAATGGGATGCTGGGGAACCACGATTAAGCTTGACTGGTTTGAGATGGCCAATCCATGACGAGAATCACTGTCGCCTGTTGGCTACGCAGCAGCCCCAGTGGCCCAAATACGTCCATCTAGACCAGCGAAGAGATGGTGGTCATGGCCAACAATTTTACGGGTATGTGGTCAAGCGGACCTACCGTTCGTCGTCGTCAAGCCGACCATGACTTCTCCAAGGTCGGTTTGTCAGGACTCAGACGGAAGTAATGACAACGGCAGGTTAAGTTACGGAGTAAATAACAGGCGACTCATGATCCGGTAAAGACAAAGCTAAGCACACCAATGAAAGGCTTATTACAAGCATGGGTCGCCTCAACATGGATTTGCGACTCACTGAAGACATCAAAGACATTATGGGCGCACAGGACATCTCAAGGGGGTCCTTTGTCCACGCTTTGTCCAATCATTCAATTTACCATTCAAATCTACTGTATAGGTGGCTTGCGATCAAAGCTGCATTCTTGCAAAAGCCTTTTCGACCAAATCAACCTCGGTCGCCCGGCGGGCCTTCTCGATACAAATACCATCTTTCCTTCATACATCAGTGCCTTCTTCGTCGTGAACGGCCGAAACCCCAAGATGCGCTTGCACATAAAGCCAGCCAAGGCCCTGCAGGCGGAGCCCCTGGACGCCGTCGTAGATACGGGTACAATTAGCAATACTCAATCAATAGTAATGCTCTTAAAAAATCTTCATGAAAGGGCTCGAGAGCTTTGGACATGGAATCATCCCCTGTAATGCAAGATCGCTACACACTACACCGACAAGATGGGTAATCCTGTTTTAACCCCCTTGCCTGCCATCCACACCCACTCTTCCAGACTCCGTACGCCAGTGATGCCTCGACGCCGTAGGGCTTCTTCCCGCCAACGCCCAGCTGTCTCACTTGCACCGCTTCTCGACCACGCCAGGCCCGTTCTCCTCGTACTCCTTCCTCGATATCCACATCTGGTGAAAGGTGCCGAGGCTCGCCAGGATGCTGCCGCCGATCCAGGCGCCGAACCGCCGCTCGCTCGTCAAGCCGGCGGCGTGGATCTTGACCTTGAGGCCGGGGTACATGGCCGTCAGCTCGTTGTTGAGACGATCATTGAAGCCGTTGATGAGGCTGGTGCTGCCCGTCACCACCACGTTGGCCAGCAGGTTGCCGCGCAGGTCCACGTCCACGGCGCCGAGGGCGTTGCGGATGAGCTCCGGGATCGTCTGGGCCTTGGTCAGGCGCTCCGGCTCCGGGATGGGATACCCGGCGCTCTCGTCCCACATGCCCTCGGTCACCTTGAAGCGCTGCTCGCGCCACATCTGGTTGTAGCCGTCGGGCATCTCGAAGACGCGGCCGGGCTGCGTCTTGATGTAGTCCTCGTTGCCCGGCACCGTGTATCTGCCCGGGCCCCGCCAAACCTCCACCACCGACTCCTTGAACTCTGTCAAGACGCGCTCGTCCTCGTACGCGCGGAAAGAGTCGCTGACTTGGAAGGGCCATTTGCGCAGCCGCGCCTGGGCGGGCGTGCCCGCGTCGACAGGCGTCTTGTTTTCGACCATGAAGGTCGGGATCAGGTTGACCTTGGGCTCCGACGTCTCCCATAGGCTGCGGATCTGGGACGACAACCAAAGGCCGCCGACGGGAGAGCGCTGGATGGACCGCTTGAGGACCATGCCGTCGTGGATGGCCGTGACCGACGTGTTTGAGCCGCCAGCGTCGATGACGAGAGCCGTGGCCTTTCCGGCGGCAAAGGCCGACAGGACGGGGGTGCGGCTCAGCCAGAAGGCGGGACACCCCCAGTTCTCCATGATGATCTCGATTGCCTTTTCCCTGGCCTTGGGCGTGTTCCAGGGCGCCTCGGTCATGAGCAGCGGATTTTCCTGCAGCGGCTTCTCCGCTGCCTCGGCCTCCTCCATGGCCACGTCTCCCTCGCCATCCTGCTCCTTGGCGGCGGCTGCAGAGTCGTCGTCGTCGTTGAGGCCGTTCTTGGACGGCGGGGTCGGGCGCTCGGGCTGCAGGCGCTTAACGAGCATGTGTTCCCAGATGTTGGCGGCGACGTCCCAGTCCTCGACGACGCTGTCGCGGTTCATGTAGTTGCGCACCTCGAAGTCGGCGCGGGGGATGAGGCACTCGTCGCCAAAGACGTCTCGCGGCGGGTCGCCGGTGATGTGGCCGTAGAAGGAAGGGAGGATGGACTTGGGGATGTCTTCGCCGGCGAAGCCCGCGCGTGTGTTGCAGTAGCCGGGGTCGAGGACGAGGGCGGAAACCTCATCTGCGAAGCCATGGTCAGTCGGGACGTTTGCTGGGCCAGGGATGGAGACGCGACGCACCGCCACCGTAGACGTCGGTTGGCTGGGCCGACGTGGGCAGAGGTTGCTGAGCCATGGCTGGGCGTCAATGGAGGGCGCGATGGACGCTCAAGGGCAGACGCGATCTGGCTGGTGACGGTTCAACAGGGCGCGCGGCTGCGATGGAAGCAAATTTCAGCCTGGCGCTGGGTGGTCAATTCGCAGCGAGCTTGCAGGCGGCTCTTGGCAGGCTTACAGCGGGTCGACGACACCTGATGGAGCTTCCACGTCCTCTGCCTCGGTGGAAACGGAGAAGCTGTTTTTCCACTTCCTTTTCCAACCAAGCTCTAGTCATTTTTCCTCGCCACCACAGCGCACTTTTTCTTTCTCTCGTTCGCATCACCCATCCTCGGGACCATTTCACGAGTTGCCATTACGCGCGTGAATCACCAGTTCCGTGCCACGGCCATGATTGTAAGTTTTTTTTTCATCATCATTTCCCTTCTCTCTCTTCATGTCGCTCTGTGATGAATTCGCACTCTCGCTTCAGAACCGCTGCGATTGACACGGCTTAATTGCTGTGTGTGATATAACCTGCTAATATCTGAGTCTCTTCTCTTGTTTTCTGCGTCGTACTCTCTTTCATAAGGCTTTTGAACACGCCGGAGCTTGATCATGAAAGCTGACCCGTCTCGCTTCAGGCGCGATGAGGTATTCCATATGCCTTCGGCTGGCGCGCCAGCCCTCGATCCCGCAATCATGCCTCAGCCTGCCGTGCACAAGACGTGCGGCGTGCAGGGGCGCGCCGGTCAACATGCCGGTCCGAGCTCTGGCTACTGCCGCGTCCGGCGCCCCTGGCAAAAAGTCGAGATTCACCGCTGAGGAGAGCGATGAACGCGAGCATGTGTCAAACTTCAAACAGCAAAGGCAACGAGAGCTTCAGGAGGATCGCGAGAGCGAGGACCCACTCTATCCCGATGCCTACCCTCGGCTCAAGCCGTCGGATGGGCGGAAGAGCGTCGCTGAGTTTCTAGAAGTCTTCAGTAGCGAGCCCTCGGGGGAGGAGGTCGTCCTTATGGGCCGGGTCCGATCCAAGCGCGTCGTCGGAAGCTCGCTCATCTTCCTCGACGTTGTGAACGAGTTCCAGAAAGTGCAGATCATGATCAACAAGAAAAAGTGTGTTCCCGAAAAGCCCAAAAGAAACCGTAAATTCGCCGTCCTCAAGCACCTCATCCAGGTCGGCGACCACATCTGTAGGACAAGACTCCGACGCCCCTTTCTACCGCGGGCCTGACCGGTGGCTGACGGTATTCGCAGCGGTCACCGGCGTCGCCACACGCACCGAGGCCGGAGAGCCGACGCTCGAAGCCCGGGAGCTCCCCGAACTGCTCGCGCCGTCCATGGAGCAGATACCGGAAAAGCTCACCAACGCCAAGTCGCGCATGCAGGATCGCCACGTCGACATGCTCGTCAACCGGGAGGTGGTCGACGTCCTGAGGCTCCGCGCCGAGATCACAAAGCACATGCGGGACCACTTTCACTCGAAGCGCTTCCTCGAGTTCCAGACTCCCATCCTGGCCGGCAACGCGGGCGGCGCCGTCGCGCGGCCCTTTGTCACGAGGGCGTCGGCAAACTTTCGCAACAAGGACCTGGCCCTCCGCGTCGCGCCCGAGCTGTGGCTCAAGCGGCTCGTCGTCGGCGGCGTCGACAGGGTCTTTGAGATTGGCCCGGCCTTTCGCAACGAGGGCGTCGACGCCACCCATAACCCCGAGTTCACCATGTGCGAGTTCTACAGCGCATACACCAGCCTCCCCGACCTCATCCACGAGACGGAGGAGCTGCTCCACGGCCTGGCCAGGCGCTCCCAGGAGCTCATCTCCACCCAGCTCACCTCGTTGCCCCCCGTCGACCTGTCGCGGTTCGTCCGGCCTTTCAAGCAGGCCGAGTTTGTGCCCGCCCTCGAGGAGGCCATGGGGCTCCGCCTTCCCAAGCTCTCTGCCGAGGCTGCCCTTCCCGAGATGCTGGCCGTGCTGAAGCTTGGCGGCATCAATGTGCCTGGCGAGGTGCCCAGGACGCTGCCCAAGCTCCTCGACCGGCTTGCGGCCCTGTACCTGGAGCCCATGTCCTTCAAGGAGCCCCTCTTCATCACCAACCACCCCGCGTGCATGTCCCCGCTGGCCAAGAGCTTCCTGTGCCCCAAGACGTACCAGCTCGTCTCGGCCCGCGCCGAGCTCTTCGTCGGCGGCAGGGAACTGGCCAACATGTACGAGGAGGAAAACGACCCCGAAGAGCAGAGGCGCAAGCTGGTTGCCCACCGCAGGCTCGTCAACAAGGCCGACGGCGACATTGGCTTCGAGGAAGCGCCGGTCGAAGCGCCCCCGGCCGCCGACGACCCGCCGGCGCAGGCAGACGAAGAGGGCGACGTGGCCGAGCAAGGCGAGGAATGCGACAAGGCCGACGAGGGCGACGACGAGGGCGACGACGAGGGCGACGACGAGTGGGGCGCAACCCCTCTCGACGAGACCTACATCAAGGCCCTCGACTACGCGCTGCCGCCCACGGGCGGATGGGGCTGCGGCGTCGAGCGCCTCGTCATGCTCTTCTCGGGCGTGAACCGCATCAGCGACTGCCTGAGCTTCGGGACGTTGCGCAACGTCGTCGGCTTGTCGGCCGACGACAGGGCCGACGACAAGGCGGCCGTCCAAAAGGCCAATAAGGAGGCCGTGGCGGATCCGGCACCCAGAGATGGGGAATGAACACAAACGACTCTCATATGTTGCTCCGGCGGAATCTTGGAGCACGAAACGTTGTCTTTCAGGAGGCGGGGGTCGAAATAAGGCTACATACTTGTGTCGACATGAGAGCCTTTCCCCTCTGATACCAGTTAGCCGCCAGGGAGAAACTTTCCTATATACGTAACTCGAAGAGATGTCCCCTAGAGGGAGTGTACTATTCTAATAAATCATCGCTTCGTGCGCAAACCAAAGCCATGACATGCCGCCAGCGAAATCCAACGCCCAGCTCCGCGTGTTCAATCCTTCGTAAACCATTCATAAATCCACCAGCCCCAGCTTACAACATGCTCAGCCGCTCGTTTCAGCCAACTGATAGCTGGAACAAGCTGCTCTTCTCGGTATCGTGCGTCTCGTGCACCCACCCCCTCACCGTCTTGTCGTCCAGGCGTTTGGAAAAGTCGGTCTCGGCCGGCAGGATCCTGATGGAGATGCTGGCGCTCTCGCCGTGGAAGACGACGGCCACCGTGACGAAGCCGTCGACGGGGCGGCGGAACCAGTCGGAGCTGCCGGCGCCGTTGGCCACGTGAAGCGTGCTCTTGCACTTTGTGTCGCCCGGGGCGAGGACTTCAAAGATGTCGGCCTCGCCGCACTTCGACACCCAGCAGCTGCACCTGTCATACTGGCCGGTGCGGGGGATGCGGGCGTTGAGGAGCCAGAGGGCGGGCATGTCGCCGTTGAGGCCGTGGGCCTTGTCGTGGGGCATGCTGAAGCGGAAGAGGAACACTTTGTTGGCGCCGGTGAATCCCTCTGCGCAGCGATACATGTCAGTCCGCCCTTCAAGGTGGGTTTGAATTGGAGCACTGGGTGATGCAGACACATACTGTAGGCAATGTCGCGAGCACGCGAAAAGCCGCAGCTTTCGTCGCACTTTTCGCCGCTAAATATGGCAAACTCCTTGTTGCATGGGAGTAGGACATCCTTCAGAGTCTTGGACGAGCCCGAGCCACCGGTGCCGTCAGCGTTGAGGTAGGCGAGGGAGTTTCCAAAGCTACATCATGTGGTTAGTATTAAGCAGTGCGCGAAGTTAAGAAACACCCATACTTGTCAAAGACACCAGACCCCTGGCCTCCGTAGTTACCCATAAACATCATGTTCTTGACGACCTGGCTCTCGGCGTTGTAGTAGGCAATGCGATCCCAGCTGTTGCCAGGCGAGCCAGAATTCGGCCGGTGCGGATGCGGCTCCTCCTCGGCATTAGAGTCACCTACCAGGGGTTTCTCCTCGGACGCAGAGGACGTCTGCGAGGAGGGAGTAGCTGAGGGACGCTTCTCCTCCGTATGCGTCACGGCATATGGACCGTGAACTGTATGAATAGTGACCATCGGTTGACTATTAGTCGAGGCAGCCGGACGAGGATTCTGCGGGACCTGAACGGCGGAAGGTCACTCCTGAGCATGAACAGCTGCAGAAGGAACTGCAGAGAGTCGAGCGGCCTGAGGAGGAACCCGGATGGTATGAACAACGGGAGGCGGAGTTGGGAGAATAGGGGCGGCGGGAGGCGGGTCTTCAGTCCCAGGGCCGTGGTAGTTGTTCACCCACGACACGACCACGCCGTTGATTGTTGCCGTAACCATGTCTGCCCTCTTCCCCACCTGGTGAGCACGTCGGTGTCGGTGTCGGCGGCCGCGGGCGCGTCGAGACATAGCCACGCTGCGCTTCCTATTGGGAGAAACGGTGTAGACGGCGGCCTCCTTGAGATGAAAGGGTCCACGAATATGTATCGAAAGCTGGGGCATGTCAGACACCGGAGAGGATAGAATAAAAGGGGCGCGACTATCTTACACCTTCGTCCAACGGAGCAAGCGGACCACTGTAGGTCTTATTCACATACGCACACGTCCCTTTTGAGTCCATGGCGGCGACGGCGTCGTATTTTCCATTGCCTCTGAGACCCTCGTAGAGTATATGGCCGACTTTGCCACAGAAGTAGTTGCCGCCTTCGTTAACAGCCTTGCCGGAGCACTGCTGCGTCAGGGCAGATGCCCAGCCCGCCGAGCTAAGCAGCAACGAGGAGCCGAGCCTCATGGTTGACGATGCCTTGTAACAAAGCCACAATAGCCAACGCTCGCCGCGACTTGGGAATGCCAGAGAGTATTAGTGGACGAATTTGAGGATTGGCAAGACTCGCAAGCTGGCTGTCGAGGGCGGAAACGAATATGGCCAAGGAGTCCGTCAAGGAGCGAGGCCTGGAGCAAACGAGCAAAAGCGGCTTGCCGCTGAATGAAGCCGAGAATCGTCAAAGGATGCCTCTCGCCGGGAGACGACAAGAAGACACAAAGGGACAGGAGCACCAGGCCACAAATCAGTTGCTCGGTCAAGGGTTCTCAGGGAGGGCGCGAAGCCCGGGGAGCAACGGCAATACATAGTCTAGGACGGGGCCGAGCAACCGGGACAAAGAGACGGGGAATGAAGAGGTGGGGAGCAGATGGCGAAGCCTCTTTCTTCGCGAGGATGGTAGGATGGGCCCGGTAACCCAGCCCCCAGCCAGCAGCCTGGATCCATCCTTCAGGGAGGGCTGAGAGTTATCGTGGATGGGGGTCTGGAGAGTCCTTGGCAGGGGCAACGGCGGAGCTCAGGCACAGCGGCGGCACTGCAGACATGGCCTGTGTGGCACACACATATGTAAGGTCCAGTGGGGCTTCTTGCGCAGGCCACGGGGACCAAAATGCCGAGGCGTGCCTCCATCGTGGGGGTAGCAGCATCGCGGGAGGAGCAGTCGAGGAGGCCTCGCATCAGACAGACCGGGCCAGACCAGCGGCGAGCCCTTGCACAGCCAAGGAAGCTTGGGGAAGAAGAAGAGAAGAAGCCTTGCTTCTGCATTCTTGAGCCGGGGCTGGCGCCTCCAAGTCGGGCCAACGTGCAAAAGGCTGTGGCGGCGCCAAAAGCCAAGAAAGCTGGGCATCAACGACGTCCCTTGCCCGTGGGTGTCGAGGACAGCGGCATCGAGATTTGTCGTCGTCGTCTTTGGAGCGGATACAGGCAAAGGGAAGCGTTGGCCGACGACGACTACTATCGTGAAGGAAGTCGACGAGGTTGGTCGTCTTTACGTAAGCCCCGATACTCGGGATTGAACGAGTACACCCAAGTCACGAAGAATGATGCTCCTCGCACTCTGAGTTGACCCAAGACTCGTCTTTGTCCAACATGATTTCTCCATCGCCATGATAAAAGGGGACGGGGTTCCAGAGGCGCCACTCATACTGTACAACAAAGAGGGAGACGGTAGACTTCCACGGCGTTAGATTTCCTCGTCGATGCAAAGCTGGCTGGGTCAATGAGATTTTTTCCTCCAAAAGAAAGAAGACAACGAATAAATCCTCAAGAATGAAGTGCCGCATCGCCCCGGACAATGGCCTTGTCCCTGCAGCACCGCTGGCTTCGTTAGTTTGCGCCGCGATCCTTGCGTGGAGGCCTGCGCCCGTGCATGGAATGCTGCCTGCCCCTGAGCCCAACCATAATTGCATCCCGCATCCAATGTATTCTTTTGACTCCATTTCTCTGCCTGTCCAAAGAGACAGGCGCTCGTCGAGACTGCTGGCGGACGAAGCGTTGCCCGCCTTTGCTCTAGAACCGAACGCCCTTACATCTGCTCTCCACCATGAGATGCCGTGATGCGCTCGCTCACTATTCATTGTATGCATGAATGTATTGGCTTGTATTAGGCCCCCAATCTTGACACCCATCACCGCCTCTAATCCCCAAGCCCCGCCCACTCCTCCTCGTCGCCCTCGCCCTTGCACTCACCACCCCCCTCCGCCTTCCGCCTCTTGCTCCCCTCGATCGCCCCTCGCCGGTTATTCTCCCTCTGCCTCTCGAACCCACTCTTGGACGTAATCTTGGCCTTGCTCCCGCTCCTCCGCGACTCGACACCCCTCTCCTTGAGCTTCTTCCGGTCTGCCTTTGCCACCTTGGGCAGCGCGTCCAGCAGCCATTTCTGCACCCCCGTCTCGCCCCCCGCCGCCTTGCCCGCCTGCCTCTCGCTGGCGGCAATGACGTTGGCCACCGTCTTAACAAACGGAATGTCCTCCTTGGTGTAGAATGTCACGGCCACGCCTCCCTCCCGGCCGGCCCGGCCCGTCCGGCCCGCTCGGTGGACGTAGCCCGCGCTGGAGCCGGGCACGTCGTAGTTGACGACTCCGTTGACACCGGCAAAGTCGACGCCGCGGGCCAGGACGTCCGTCGTGATGAGCACCCAAATCTCACCGGCGCGGAACTTGTGCATAATGGCCGCACGCGCCGAGTCGGGCAGGCCACTGTGCAGCGCGGCCACCCTCGACGCGCCCCCGGCTTCCAAGGGAATATCGTACTTGAGCTCCTCATGCAGCGCAGTAGCCCGGTCGATTGTTTGAGTAAACACCAAGAACGGGGGCCGCAGAGGCGGCCCCGAGTCATCGTTCGATGTGGGGTGAAGAAGCTGCCGTAACGCCAACAACTTGCCCTGCTCCGACGCCGTGTACGTCAGCTTGTGCACAATGTTTGGCACCGCCGTATCTTTGAGGCCGACGACTAGTCGGATCAGCGGCTTGGGTGCCATGTCTAGTGCTTCTGCTCGACATTTCAATTGCTCGACGACGAGGGACTCGATGTTTGACCCCATGGTGGCGGACCAACAGGAAACCCGGAGATCGGGGTTGTTGCAAGCCGTCCAGATGCCCACAGTCTGCTCGCGAAAGAGCGGATCGAGAAGGACATCGGCCTCGTCGAGCACCAGCTCACGGACACTCGCGAGGGCCTTGTGCGTGCCACTTGGCCCAGTAGTGAGCGACCTGAGCAGCAGGAGAGGCGTGGTGACCAATATGTCCGCCTTGGTCACCGCTCTCGCCTCCCCTTTGGCCTCCTTTTCATTCTCCGATTGCGACCCTTCAGCATTCTCGTCCACCTCATCCTCAGAACCGTCATCCGCAGGACCCTGCTGCCCGGCAGCAACCACCGTCATGCCCTTCCTCATGGCAACGACCTTGAGCCCGGTGCCCTGGCTCAGCTTACGAGCCTCATTGACGATCTGGTGTGCAAGCTCCCTGGTCGGCGCGACAACCACGGCCTCGAGCTCGTGGGCTCCCTGCAGCTTCTCTCGCGCTCTCCTCCGCATGATGCTGTTGATTGCTGGGATCAGGAAGCTGATAGTCTTGCCACTGCCGGTCGGGGCGACAGCCAGGAAGTCGACGCCGTCTTCCAGACCGCTCTCGCCAGCCAGCGCAACTTCGGGGCGGAGCAGCAACGGCAGGCTACCCAGTTGAACTTCGGTAGGCACTCGGAACCCTTGCGCGACGACGTTTTCAGAAACTCGACGGGAGATGCCGTAGGTGCTGCGAAGCTGGCCAAACGAGTCGAGCGGCTGGGGAAACAGCTGCTTCTTGTCGGCCTTGTTGGTCTCTTGAATTTCGGCGTGCTTCTTCTTCTTCTTCTTAGATTTCGACACCTTGTTCGGGTCCTCCGGCTTGGACATGAGGGTGAGCTTGAGACGGTGCGACCGCAGAAGCTGGCGACACTCGTCCTCGCTCAACTTGGTGGCCGGCCGCGCGACGGGACTCGGCGCTCGTGGCATCGTCGACGACTCCTCTCTGGGTGCTGCGACCTCGTTCTTGGGCGCAAAGAAGTCTACAGCGGGGAGTTCGGCGGGAGCGTTGGCCTGCGGCTCGTCGCCGTCTCGCTTCCTCTTGTGGCCCCGCACATGGTCGTGGAAAAGCTGAGGGTTCGTCTTGGTGCCTGCGGAAGGAAGCTTGAGCGACGCAATGTTGCCATGCCCGGCTCCCTTTCCCTTGGAGGACTTCTTGGTGCCCCGCGAAAGGACTTTGAGAATGTCCATGGCGAGCTTGATGTTGTGTGCTGCAAGAGAGATGTGGAGTTTGGGGGCCTTCTCTTTTTTTTTTGCGTACTAGTTAAAAGGCCACCCCGTCACGCTAAACGGCCACCCAAAAGTGGGTCAACTGTGGCTTGGTCGCCGCGCAGCGCCGATGCCGCAAAGGTGTGTGCGCGCATTCGCTGCCGGCATCGAGGTGCGCGCCAGAGGGCATGTTGAAGCCGCAATTGAAGCCGCAAAGTGAAGCTGGCCGTGATGCAAATTCAAGTACGTAGGGCCATGTTCTTGGGGTCGTAGAAAACACACTTCCGTCAATTCAAATGCAGCGTTAACGCCGGTAGCTATAGTAGACCCTCTGCACACAATTCCTGCTGTACAGACTCCTCCTCATCCACCTGCCGGTCCATCTCGTTAAAATCGGCTAAAGGGTCGTCTTCATCCTCTATATCCTCACCTCCTTGACGAATTGAGGGTATCGGCATTGGCTGCGTGGCACAGCGAATCGTGCCCTGCGTCTCGCCCGGGCCAGTAAGCTCATCGTCAGAGTCAGGCGTGCGGCGTACGGCACGCTGATACGCTCGTGGCATCGCTGTGCCAGGCTCGTACGAATCGCCATTGGCTTGAAGGTATTCCAACCCCCGTTTGGTCACATCAGCAGCGCTGCCGGCGGTGTTGACGGTAGCAGCAGCAGCTTTCCCTCCAGCCTTGCCCCCAGCCTTGCGCTTCTTACCCGTAGCCTTCGTCTTCGTACTTTGGAGAGCCGCCGGCGCTGTGGACGGCGGCGGCCTTGTGGCCTCGCTGCGTTCGTCGGATTCCGCGATATCGTGTGCTGACGGCTCTCGCGTGGCCGTTACGACCTCCTGCTGCCTCGAGGTTCAATGAGCCCTTGGGCCGGCCTTTCCGTGCATAGGAGTGGATCGTGAGGAGCATCGTTAGGGCTTGTGCTCTGCCATGCCAGAGCTCGTCAACGTCATTCATTTCGAAGGAACGGCGGCGGCGGCATTGGGCCGCTTGAAAATATCGTGACGGCAAGGAAGGCCAACCAAGACTTGACTTGAAGCCGCAGTGATGAAGAAGATCACAGCGGCCGGGCGGCGGCTTTTCTTGGTCGCTTGAAGCGGCATTCCTTGCCACAGCGCGGTATTCGCCCCCTATCTTCTGGAGCCCAAACTTTGCGGTATCGGACCTTGCGCGCGACCAAGCCACAATTGACCCACTTTTGGGTGGCCGTTTAGCGTGACGGGGTGGCCTTTTAACTAGTACCTTTTTTTGTCTCCCCTAGAAATTTCGCAGCGAAGCACCGTAGCCTTGCTGCAAGGCTGAAGCGGGGCGCCAGGTACCCGGTACTCCATGCCTCCAGCAGAAAGGACCTACGGAATGCGACAAGCTGTCGACCATGTTGTGCTGGAAATGACCTTTATGTGAGCGAACATCTCTTCTCATTGCCTTTCTATAAGCAGCGTGCCACGCTGCCTGGGTGCCGGGAACGCAGTCTCCCGTCTAGTCAAACGCCAAGCCCGTGCTCCTGTTCGCGCCGCAGCTGCCAATAGAGCGATCCGATGGTAAGGGCACCAAACAAGCATCCCTCATGTCGCCTCATCCGGCGCGCCCTCGTCCCGCCCCTCCCCGTAGAGAACCTCGCACACGCCCGCCAGCGGGATATCCATGACAGCATCGGTCCCCTCGTTCCAGACCTCTCTCCACCGGAGCCTCCCGCTGGCGTCGCGCTTGCGCTCCCGCTTGCCGCTGCCGCGGATCCGGCCCTTGGAGTCCACCACGGCCAGCTTGCCCGCGCCGTCGACAATCGTCTCCACGCTCGCCATGGGCAGCGTCAGCATCTCCGTGTTGTACGACGCCAGCGCCACGTAGATGTAGCACAGCGTCATGACGAGAAACGCCGGGATCGCGAGCGCCCACCACCGGTTCGGGTAGTAGTAGATGCCCAGGCCGTGCAGAAAGGGCGCCGGCAGGTACGCCCACAACAGCCACAGCAGAAACGTCAGGCTGCTGAAGAGGTACAGCACGAAGCCGTAGTACTCGTACGTCGGCACCTTGGGCGACGCCCGCGGCACCGGCGCCAGGTTGCTGCTGTTGTTGGCGGCGTTGTTGTGGTCGTCCTCCGAGGCATCCGGTGTCGTCGGCCGCGATGGCCGTAGCAGCGACGTCAGCGACGGCGACGGCGGCAGAGGCGTCGGCGGCCGGCCGTAGAAGGGAGGCGCAAAGTAGTTTTGCGACAGCGGCCGCGCCGGCCATTCGTGGCCCGACGAGTCCGACGACTGGTTGTCGGACACGTACTCGTCCTGCTCCGCGGACGAGACGGACATGGCGGGGGCGGCTTTCGTGACTCTCTCTGCGCGTGCCGGGCTGTTGGTGGTGAGATGGAGATGAGGATGAGCATGCGGTCGAGGTCAAGTAGGTACCAAGTACAGTGGACGGTACTATGCAACTGGTGTTGAAGTGGGAAATTGTTAGTGCTGTAAGTTAGCCCCCTGCTCTCTTCCATCCACGAACCTCAGTCTCACATGGGGAAAAGGCAACGTGCTGCCTCGTCGTACACATTACTGGTCTGTCCATCTATCTGTACACATACATGCCCGCGATATGTACGATTAACCACCGCAAGGAAGAAACGTCCCATCATGCCGCTCTATACACGCAAGGCTCATGTTCACGTCATGACTTATCATTCCATGCTTTCCATGCTCTTATCCATCAACCGGGCACCTGTACTCCCTTTCTCTCCCCGGCTCTCCGTTCTCCTGCCTCTCCTGCAATGCCTCCAGGCAGCTCTGGTGGTACATGTGACGACACGCCAGCACGACCAGGGGTCCAAGGGGCGGATCCTTGCCGGGGCCTCCCGCCTCCGGCTCTGCGGGCATGCTCGGCACGTGCGTGTCCCGGCTCTTGCCCTTGTCCTTGGCGTCGGGCTCGCCCGCACTGCTCTTGGCCCGCTCAGCGGCTCGCGTCTTCCGGTCTCTCTTGGCCGATTCCTCCATCGCCTGCCGGTCCTCCCAGGCCTCAAAGACGGCCCCGCCCGCGACTCCAGGCCCCCAGGCCCTCCGCCCGCAAGCCTCGCATGTGGACCCACGCGGCCGCCAGCCACGCTGCCGCAGCTCGACAGCTTGCTTGACGTTGACGAACAGGCTCCGCTCCAGGAGTCGGTTCGACAGCCGCAGGATGGACTCCTCGTATGCGTAGGCCGAAAAGATGGACGCCAGTACGCCACGCAAATCACCTAGGTTCGGCGACGAAGTGGCCGCCTGGGCGAGGAATGCCCTCAGTATTCGCAGAAAGGACAGATTCGACCCGGCGTTGGACAAAAGCGTGCTGCCTTGCTGCTCACGCGCCCGGCTAGACGTTGCGTTGAGCAACGAGGTAAACGTGTGCTGGACCAGCGATCGGAGGAGCGGCAAAAGCTTCTCATCTTCAAACCCCTCTTCGTCGGCAAGTCTTTGTACCGTCGGAGACAATCGTTTCGTGACTTGAACACACGCATCAATCAGACTTAACCAAAGCGTCTCGTCCACTGAGAGGTTGTCTGGCTTGGAATCTTGCTTCTTCTGGACAACGCTCGCTCTCTTCGATGTCTTCGTTTGCCCCTGGCACAGCCAAATGCCAACATAAACATATCTCTGCAAACTGCGGAGCAGCTCCTCTACTGATGCGCCAACATCCACGTCCTCGTTGCCGCCATCTGTACCGCTCAAGAGACCTTGCACTGCCGACTCAAGAGTAAACAGGTGCTTGATCAGCCGCTGAATTGCGTTACCGGCCTGGCCGTCCCGAGCCATGAGCACGACCGCGGCGTCCACAACACCGGTGGCTTCCATCGTCGGCAACAGATTCTCCAGCCGAAGGTCTGCAAACTGCACGGTGCCGACAAAGTCGGATACGCGCAGGGGGTCGAATTTGCACATGAGCTGAACGTAGCGCTCGATGAAATGCCGGTCGGGCGACTCGGCCTGATCGGGCGCCGGCTCCTTGGGCTCCAGCAAAGCCTGCAGGTACGCATACTGCAACGCCGGCTGGTCCTGCGCCGAGTCGATGACCTGGCGATGAACCGTCGCTGCTTGAGCCGCTAGAGTCGCCGCTGTCCTCTCTGGACTGAGGTCAAGCAAGTGCCTGGCATGCTCCTCAATCACCTGGTGCACGTCCCGCAGCTGGCGGGGGTCGAGACCGGCCTGGGGCCGCAGACAGTCTGATATGCAGTCAAACACGGCGTCTTGGTCATCGGGGTCTTCAAAATACGTGGCCACGAGCTTGCCGTACTGCTTTTCAACCTTGAATATGCGCTTCAGAATGCGATAGAACCCCGCTCTTTTAAAGAGCGGCACCAAAGTGGGCATGTCTGAAGGTTGGTAGACAGACAGGAGATATTCGGCGCTGAGCTGGGCGTCGTCCGCGAGATCCTCGCCCGGGTATGTGCAAAGATTGGCGAGGACCTTGGAAAGAGTCGACCCAGAGAAAAGCAGATACTGAGGGAACTTGGGCAAGTTCCGGGCAATGAACATGTCGAGATAGATGGTGTCCTCTGGCGCGAAATTGTCCGGGCTCATGACGTCCAGAAGGATTGTCAAGATGAATTGGCGATTGATGGTCAGGCCAAATATTTGCTCTTCGGGCATGTCCATGCGCGCCCCGCCGTTGACCTGCTTGTCGGGAGAATCGTTCAAGAAAGTGTCTTCGAACGCCTCGTTCAGCGCACTCAGGAAGCTGGGGGCGTCGAATTTGAGAATCAACCGGAGATACGGAAATGCTGGCTCGTCCTCGCCAGGTGGGCGCGTCAAGAACTCTCGGCCGCTGCCCCTCGGCCACTCGATGGTCTTGCCGGAGAAGAAGAACCAGTAGATCCCCGACTTGGCGGTGGCTGCAGCTTCCTCGTCCAGGGGTTCTCCGCTTGGATACACCCTCCCCGTCAGGATATAAGACAGGTATGGAAAGATCTTGAGCGCATTGACGCTGTAGTAGCCTTCTCCAGAATCCCCTGAGACGTGGTTACCGTTTGTCGTCAGCGGCACAAGCAGGCTCAGGAGGTCGATGACGGGACTGATGTAGTCGCCAAGAGCTTGGTTCCAGACGTAGGTCAGCGCATCGTAGAGGCCGTGCTGCTTGCAAAGAACCGTAATCTGGTCCAGGTCGAGAGTCGCCGTCTGCATGTGGCAGATCATCTCCTCCAGCCTGCTTTCCCAGCCTCGCGCAGCGTACTGGTTGACCATGTCCTTGACCACGACAGGCGGCACAACCGTAATTGTCTCCTCCAAGATATAAGGTTCCAGCGTCTCGTGAAAGATGGCCTCGACATTGGCGGATTCATACCATTCGTATAGGTCCGCGAATAAGTAGTCCGTGGTTCCTATTGCCTGGCACGCGGTAAAGCAGACCTCGGCCAGCTGTCGTATATGATCGTCATCAGCCTCCTCGCTCTTCTTCTGTCGCTGGCCGAAGGCGTACTTGAGTGAGGCCGTGATGATCTCCATGATCTTGTCTTGGACCATGGCGTGCCGCAGCTGCGTGTCCTCGGGCAGCCCTATTGTGAGCTTGTCGGCGTCGCCTGTGTAGTAGGAGGTCGCCAAACGGATGGCTTCAATGTAATCACCTTGCTCCATCATGGCAATCAGACGATCCGCCCAATTCGACAGCGCGCCGATGGAGACTTCGCTGAAGCTCAGTAGGAAGATTCTCCCCTTGTAGGACTTGAAGCTCATGTAGAACGCATCGGCTACAACGCCGTGCATTGACTGGTCGTCTTCGTCCAGCTGCTCAACCAGAGCATGAAGCTGCTTCGAGAAGAGGTCCGCGTGGTAGATGTGCTTCGGGAGCAAGTCAAAGGCCTCTGTCATTCGCATGCTCCTATCCTCCAGCACAATCAGCCTTTGGGATATGGTGAGCAGGGCCAGAACAGAGCGGCTCAGCCATTGCACGGCGACAATAGCCTCTTCGCACTTCCACCTGCTGCGGGCCTTGAACTTTAACGTTGAAGGCTGATCCCTGTCTCCGCTGGGGATCTCGTTCACGTCCAGCACCGTCAACACGTTTGACCAGCAATAGACGAGTTTGACTTTGGAAATGTCGCTCCCGGAGGCGGGATCGGGGGCCTTGAGCCTGACGGCCGGGAACCAGGCGAGGCAGCCCGTCATGGCACTATGGGCCGGGACATCCTTAGGCCGGGCTGACTTGTGTTGCGTCTGGGCCACGGGCGTCGTCGACACAATGACCAGCAGGTACGGAGTGAGCATGGCCGTCAAGCCCATGGTGTCGGTCGTCCGCTCGACGTTTCCAAGCGGCAGGGGCGCAAAGGCGAGGACGGTGCTTGGCTTGAGCGGCTTTCCGGCGGGAATCGGCGCGTTCGGATAGCGGCCCAGGATCCGAGTCGTCCTGACGGTCCTGCCAAGCGCACCTGCGCCCCGCGTGGCAAGGTGCGAGAAGGCCATGCCTCGATCGTCGGCCGACACAAGGGCCGTGTGGCGGGTTCCCAAGAAGCCCAGATGGACGACGGACACGTTGGCAACGTGCCCGTCGGCCGTACGGTTCTGCTCCTGAGCGCCATCCAGGTGCGGAATTGTGAGAAAGGGCCGGGCCGCCCTAGACGTGTCCCAGGTAAAGATGCTACCGTTCGCGTGGCCCCCTGCAATGGTCGTGTGGTCGGCGGAGATGGCAATCGAGGTTACGGGACCAGATTCCACAGCTAGAGGAGGTCAACTCGCCAGGACAGCAGGAGAAGCGGGGGCGTCAGCGAATGCTCACCTTTGGTCCCCTGCCCGATGATCATCCTGAGATTCTGGCTGTAATCGAACATTAATATTATTCCTTTTGAAGTTCCGAGCACAATCGAAGCCGAGACAGCAAGACACGTGGGCGAGCCAAAGTTGCGGCGGCCCAGCTCCGAAAAGGCATTCCCGTTGAGCTTCCTGAGCCGCGTCCATCGGACGACTTCCCAGGGCGGGGCGGGGGTGTCGCCGTCGGCCTGGTCGACTGGGAAGTTTGTGGCGAGGGACGCGTTGCGGCTATGGCTAGAGAGAAGGGCGGGCGACGAGGCGCGCGGGCTGTTGGAGGCGGACGACGAGATGCGCGACTGGAAGCGTCGGTCAAAGGGGCGAAAGGATGGCGTGGGGCTGCTCAGGCCAGGACGGGTGGCCATGGAGGGGAGGACGCTGCTGCTGGGGGAGGACATGAAGGATCCCTGGTTTCCGTGTGAGCTTTGGACCGCGGGGGACAAAGAGGCTCGTCTTACTTGAATGGACGGGGAGTTGCCCTGACCCGAAGCCAGCGAGTCGACCGGGCTCCCGGCTCTCCTGGGCACGGCGTCCATCAGGCTTGTGTCCATGGAGCTCACGTCGGAGCCATCCCGCGGCGGCTGGCTCACGAGCTCGGTGCCCGTCGCGTCGCCCTGCTGCTCCTCCTCCTCCAACTGGGGCACGTCGGCGTCGACGTCGGCGCGCGTCTCGTCATGGCCGAGGCCCTTGTCCCCCGCCGGAGACGTGTCTTGTGAATCAGACATTGCGTTTCGGCTTCCATCACATCGTCCACCGTGGGCCGCGCTATCGTCGTGAGCCCAGCCCGTGCGGTGAAAAGGAGAGCGGCGAGGGGCGAGCTGGTGCTCGTCGACGAGTCGTAAGAGCCGTCACCAAGAACGGGGCGTTGACAGAGTCAAGACTCGCTGCCCCAGATGGCTCGGACGGCGGCGATGAGCTGCCCTTGGGCCCTTGGTGGCCGGCTTGGTGTAGAAATCGGCACTGGTACGGCAGCTGCTGGCAGCCTTGAGCTGGCGGCGCAGCTCGTCAGGGTTGGGGTTTTACGTGGCTGGAGCGTCTGATGCTTTCGCTTTGTTGAGATGGCAGAGCTCCTTGGAGCCGGGGATTTCCCGTTCATTCCAGCTCCAGTCCCCCCACAGTGTCACTGCCATGACTTTCCCTTTGCCCCGTATTTTTGTTTGCAAGGCACGAGCCTCGAGGTAAACCACGTATTGATCTTGATACTTTCTTATTTCTTATGTATCCGCACTTGCTAGGCTGCTTCATGGGCGGCTCGGGTTGCTTTGCTCATAGTTTGAAAGCATGCGTAGACCGTAGACATCTATCTACCCTCTTGTGATGCCCGCTCAAGCTCTCCTTCAAACTCCAGGTTCGCCTGTGATCTATAAAGCTCCTCAACGTCAGCGTCCTAATAAATCCTGGGATATGAAATGCTACTTTTCCTCCATTTGGCCCCGGTCTTCCCTTGTCCTCCCGTCCAAGCAACGGATGAAGATCCACCAACAGTGGTCGCCCACCAATCACCAATCAGACGCCCGCAGCGCCATTCACCTCACGGCCAAACCCACCGCACTCGCTCCCTCTCCCGTTCACAACAAAAACACCCATCGCCAATACCGAGGAAAACCAACGCTCGAGTCGAAAAGGAACCGGCCCGTTCACGCAGGCCCGCGATGCCTTCCATAGGCCCCCAGCTTCCCCCGCACCTCTCTAAACGGAAGCGCACCCCCCAAGACGAAGACGACGGCGACAGCGACAGCGACGATGCGCTCACCCCTTCTCTCCCGCCCCCGCCGTCGAGCAAGCTCCCCCGGCGCGAGGGCGCACCGCCCATCGCCAACGAGGACGAGGTAGATCTCGAGGATGATGCAGACGACTCCGGCCCGTCTTTACCACAGGCACCCGCGCCAGCGCCCGCCAGACCCGCCATGGGCCCTTCTCTCCCGGCCCCCGCCGCCAACGACGACGCAATCGACCTGTCCGACTCCGAACCCGTCACGAAGGGGCCAGCACCCCAACCGCAGCCACCGCCGCAAAAACAACAACAACAACAACAACAACAACAACAATCATCTGCTGCCTCCGCCGACTCCGACTCCGACTCCGACTCCGACTCCTACGGCCCCTCCCTCCCCTCCGTCTCCGCCCAATGCGCCCCCGTCATCGGCCCCTCTCTCCCAACCACACACGATGCCGCTCCCAAGCGCGACTCGTGGATGCTGGCCCCCCCTCCCGCCGGCGGCGGCTACAGCGAGCGCGACCCGACCCGCATCCGCGCCCGCAAGTTCGCCTCCAAGCCCTCGGGCGCCGCCCCCGCCCCCAACGCTCCCTCTGTCTGGACCGAGACCCCCGAGGAGAAGCTCCGCCGCCTCCAGAACGCCGTCCTCGGCCGCTCCGACCCCGAGGCCGATGTCGCCGCCAACAACAAGTCGTCCGGCGCCAAGTCGGAGCGCGACGTGGAGCGCGACCGCAAGATTGCTGCCAGCATCGAGGCCCAGCGCGGCTCCAGTCTCTACGACGAGCACAGTCAGAAGCGCAGGAACGGCGGTGTGCAAAAGGGCGACGAGGACGACGATCCCAGCCAGAGGCCCTTTGACAGAGACAAGGACTTGGCTCTGGGCGGCAAGATTGGCACGGCAAAAAGGAGGGAACTGGTCACAAGGGCGGCCAATTTCGGGGGCAGGTTTCAAAAGGGCTCGTACTTGTAACCAAACGACAGTCACGGGCATCGCCTACCGTCCAAACGAGACTGAGCCAGAGTCGACTTCACGCTCGGGAGTAGTGCATGTTATGGCAGGGCCGGAATCTCCGGCCGTTGGATATGATATCATTGAACAAAGTAAAGGAAAAGGAGAGCAATACATGAAGCCATATGACCTCCCAACTCCGCCGCTCCAAAATTCAGAGACCATATCATTCCCAAGTCGGTCAAGAAAAAAAAGGGCTGCCAAAGACGTTCCAGCCCTCATGATGCAGATAAAGGCCGAGGAAGGGCGAAGTCCTCCGCATTGCCCAGGAACCTGCCCGCATCCGCGACAGGATACGACGCAGTCCCTTTTGATGCGGTTCACAACGCCCAAAATATCGATAAGGTGTGGTGAGCGGGCGTCACGCATGCCACACCAGGTTGCACATGTACATAAGTTGGCTCTTTCACCCACGTTCACTGACCCGCCCCTAGCCCGCGGAGCAGGAGTCAACAGCGCTGATCGCGGGGTGGAGGCCGAGTGCGGTTCAAGGATCAGGTAGCCTTGATCAGCTGCACGACCAGGATATTGTTGCCTGGACAAGTCTGAAGATGCCAGCTGTAGATGTTCTATTGAGCGGTAGCCCGTGTCGTGGCCGGAGCTGCAGACGGCTGGTTCCCGGCTTCGAGTTGCGACGGCGTGACTGGTCCGCTTCCTACCGTGTCCGAAGTGCCGTGGCCCGCGGGCTGCTCGTTGTTCCTTCGACCGAACCGTAGCGCCTGTCGAACTGAGGAGAGTAGACCTCCGCCGGATGACTGCGTAGCGGTGGTGGGCACGGCGTGATGGCGGGGCGAAGGTGTCTCCAAGCTGCCCTGCCTGCCCCGGCCGATATTTCGAGTCCGGTTGGCCCGGCGCGGCCTGGGATTCGAGTGTACTGGGTGGCGGGTAGCCTCGGGGTTGCTGGTCCGAAGCCAGGCCGCTCGCAAGCGACTAGGGAGATTGACGCGGGAGTTGCGGTGACTGTCGACGGTGGCGCTATTGGTGGTGGTAGTGGTCTCGCCTTCGGGGTTGGGCCGCGGCTTAGGCGTGTAGTAGTCTGCCTTGCATAGGGGGCAGCAGGCACGGCGGCTTGTGAGCCAGGGATCAAGGCAGACGGCGTGGAAGGCATGGCCGCACGTGAGTCCTCGGACATCATCGTCGTCTTCGAGGCTGTCGATGCAAATGGCGCAGGTATCGCCGGGGGTGCCGAGGCATTCGGGAGGGAGAGCAGCGTCAATGTGCTCGTCATCGACATCCTCGTCGCTGGGCACGCGCTGCAGTCCCTGTGCCGCTGCCTCCCGGGAGACGGACGTCTGGCCGGCGTTGGCAGCTTGTTCCGAATTGGGTTTCGTTTTTTCGGCATCTCCGTTTGCTTCGGCTTCAGCGGTTTCTGGCTGCGCAGGATTGGCGGTTGCGTCGGATGGTCGGGGGCCATCAACGGAGGGCGGTTCCTTTGCTGAGATGACGGGGACAATGCCGTCGGCTTCGCGTATGCTATTGGCCTGGCTGGCCGAGACGGTAACGCCACCGGCAGTCGGGAGACCCTCTCTGGCACGCTCCAAGACCCAGGTCTTGTACTTCATCATTGGGAACTTGTCATTGACTTCGTCCATGGACATGAGCTTCTTTTCGCGGCGGCGTCGGTGGGGGCGCTGCACGGTTTCAAGGGTGATGGGCTCTCCATCTTCGTTATTCATCCTGGCACGGTTGCGGGCATTGTACCGGAAGCAATATTTGACGCCCACAATGATCCTGTGTCAGGCCCGTCAGCACTCTGGCGGCAAGGCGAAGGGTATGGGTTCTCGTCCGAGCTCGCAACGACTTGATCGTCGGGCGACGAGACCTGCCCAAGTGCAAAATCTTACCAGAGGTTCGTGAAGACGACGCCGAAGCCTAGAGCGACGAAGAAGAGGAGGGGAGAGCTGGAGCCGCCGCTCTGATTGTTGGAGTTGTCGTTGCTCTGGTTCGTGCCGGCTGGACTCGAGGATTGGGGGCTCTGCACGCTCGTCGACGTTGTTGAGGGAGAGGGGGATTCGGACAGCGACCCGGTAGCCCTCGCAACAAGTATGGCGGCCTCGCCCAGAGTCCGACTGATGGCAGTCATTGCGGGTGCGTCGGAGAGGAGCCGTCGAGCCCGGAGGCTGTCACAATTGACGCAGTGTCTAGTTCAGGGCGAGCATGGATCGCGCGAATGGAAAGGCGTTCGTGAAGGGCGGGTAAAAGAAGGAGCAGGAAGCGACGTGGCGTTGCAGGAGGTCGTCGGCCGACCAAGGGTTATGCCTGCATCCACGATTGCGCGGTAAACCGACTCGACGGCGGACAAAGGCGGCGTTCGAGCATGCAAGCAATCGAATCGTCGGGTGCGAGAGGCAGCGGGCGATGGAAGATGCGAGCGAGTATCGAAGATTCGGCGGCAGCGTTTCGTGACGAGTGGGAGAGGCGGCGGTGATGGAAGACGAAACGAGCGGGCTGATACGGGGAGGGTGGTAGTGCGAGGAACGGGGATCGTGGAGTGCAGGAAGAGCGGGTAATATGAGGAGGCGGACGCTGACACAGCGCAACCCCGAAAAGGGAGAGGGTGGCTTGTGCAGGCAAGGTAGGGCACCTGGTGGAAATCCAAGGTACAGTACAGGCGCAAAGTACCGTCCTATCGCTTTCACGGGCCGGCCGGTGGCTTGACTTGTCTCTTTTGGTGGTCAGGAAGCAGAAGGCAGGTATTACTGCGGTTGGGGGTTGGGTGCAGAGGTACCTTGTACCTGCCCCTAGTGCTTGCAACGCGAAGTGCTGCAGAGCTAGCGGCACCGTGCCAAGGGACTGCTGCCACAGCCCCCCTCGGGACACGGCAAATGTACGGAGTACGGGCGTGCGGACAGATTAATGGGCGCAACCTCATCAGCTTCTCGGAAGACGCGCTCTCCGCAGGGGACTTGGGCATGGTACTGTACCACGAGACAACGGAGCTTACAGTACATGTACCCCTGCTTGGCCGGACAAAGGAGGGGGGGTTGCTACCTGCTGGCGGCGGCGCCGGGCTCCGTGCCTCGCGTGGGCGTAAATGGCGCAGAGGTCGGGGTCGGGGTACAGGCCCTCTGCAGCAAGTCTCGGAGGCTCTGGAAGTACTAGTAAG
Organism: Hirsutella rhossiliensis; assembly: GCF_020360975.1. Classification (NCBI taxonomy): domain Eukaryota; kingdom Fungi; phylum Ascomycota; class Sordariomycetes; order Hypocreales; family Ophiocordycipitaceae; genus Hirsutella; species Hirsutella rhossiliensis. The sequence continues at coordinate 2,993,989 of NW_025408672.1, forward strand.
TAAGTTAAGGTACCTAGGTAGTACTCGTAGCTGGCTGCCGAGCAGGCTGGGACACTTGAAGTCACCCCCCTGCAGGTCCGTACAATTATTGATTTCTGGCACAGTCCAGGATGTACCAGTATCAACCGCAGTACGGAACAAGTTGCTTGCAGTTGGTGGTGCAGGCCGTGAAAATGGCGGGCCGCACTCGTTCAACGCGCGTCGGGTTACCTCCCCATCCGACGCCTGTACCGTGCAGAGCGCCGACGCACAGTAAGAGACATGCAGCCTTTGATTCGAGACATCAGCTCGGCGGGTGTCTTTGGTGAGAACGGCCCAGGGGCGGCCGATTAGGGGCGCCATCGGGGCGCCAGCTGCCCTGCCCGCCAGAAGGTGTCGCCGCGCCTAGGCTCGCAGCTCGGCACCAGCGGGAAAGGTTGCACGCTTGGACGACGATAGATTCCAAACTAGCTTACGTGGACGTACAGTGTCAGGGTAGGAAAAGATGGGGGAGACCTCGGCTCTCTGTACGTAATCCGGAGCCTCGGGCGAGCAGAGGATGGGCGGCGGAGCAGGACGGACCAGCAAGTCTCGGAGGCTTTGGGAGAGACAGGAAAAAAGAATCAAGCATGGGCCGATCAGGACGGGGACAGACAGACAGGGGGACAGGAGGGGTCGAGGTTCAGCGCGTGTCTCGCGGCAGTCCAATGCAGCAGCACGAGATGACGAGAAGCCGTCCCGAACACGGTTGTGCGCGAAAACGGCTGCTTGACGTGGGCCGCAGGCGGACAACAATGCCTGGCGACAAGAAGACGTGAGACTGTTGCAGCTCTGGAACAAGCCGCAGCGCCTCAGCCGCCGTCTGGTTGGTGCTGGCGCGGCCGTGCGTCGAAGTGCGTCGAAGGCACTGGAGAGTCAATCGTCCAGTGCCTTTGGCGGCGTTTCTCATCAGATGTCAGACGTGTACAGTACGTACTCCGTACTGGAGAGCTACCTACCTTACTAGTAATAATTACCTACTGTACCTAAAAATAAGAGGTGCCGAATGACCAGTGCTTCTTTTCTTTTGGCGCTCCCTGTCGCCACGATGATGGGGTGACCATACTCCGTAGTAACTAACCATGTCGCACGTGGTAATTAGAATCTGTTCAGCGCTGAAAAAAATGGCATCGTGGTCGGTCCCGGAGGCCACTCGGTCCTTGTCGCGGGAATCTCGGCGAGCCGTCTCCGCTCTCGGGTGGCGGGTGACTGCCTACCTGATGCAGCCTAGGCGGATGCGTCGGTTGAGCCCGCCGCTTTCTCGGCTTCCCTACATGACGATCCTTTTCTTCGTCGTTGACGGCTTGGGTTGCATGCATGCACGCATTCGCGCATGTCTGCATTTGCAAATACTGCACGGAGTGATTACATACAGTACTTGCAGAACATGCAGAACATGAACGAGTCCCCTGTTTGCAAAGACGTCATGATGGCATCGAGACTCGGGCCACCAACAGAGCCGGCTCGAGTCACGGAGACGACGGCACGACCACGGCACTGCCCAGCTCGGGGCTAGTGCATTGGGTGGTTTGGGGATCCCGACTCTTCTGAAACGCCTCTGAGGATGGCCGCCAGTGTGTTTGCCCCTGTAACAGACGCTGCTGCGCGCCTGCGTGGCGAACCTCGGCCTTCTACACAGACAGATGCTCTGTTCAGGGTCGTCGTCTCCACTCGTTTGCTCTTGTACCTATGGTACGGAATACATCTTTTGTGATTTCTCATCGTAATAGCAGACCCCCACTCCCCTCGGTTCTTCTGATCGCAGCGTCATCGTCCATGCCACTAAGTTACTCAAGCATCACAAACGGAAGCGCACCTTTCACCGAGACGAGAATGAGACGGGGCATTAAACAGGTGCGCCCGAGACATGCGAGTCTGAGTCCTCTGGTTTGCGACATCTGTATGGATCCGTCAAACAGCACAGTTCAAATAGAAGCCACCCACCAACGAGGGCAGTCCAACGGGCCGGGACTGCGGCACAATCGCCCTATTGTTTCCCGGCGCCCGCCGAACGGGATGCCGGGGTTCCGAGCACCCCTCCATCGACACACAGACAGTCTAACTTCTGTTAACTTCTGTACTAAAAAGTATGTGCGTGCGTTTTCCAGGAAAGACGGCACCGTCTGCCGACGACGGGGCGGGGGAGACGTGCATGTACATGCATACTGTACATACTTGCTTTGATGCTTAAGCAGTCGCTTGTCCAACGTCCAAGAAGTCGGGCGCACAATTACGTAGCTGTCGAGAAAGGTGACTGGATAGGGCCGCTGTGGTAGGATATCAGTGGCAGTCACCACCCTCTTGTCTGCAGTCTAAGCCTCGCTGCATGACGTGGGGAGAGAAACGAACATGCGACCTCTCACAATAAATCACCTTATTCTCTCCTGTCCTGCCTGTCCAACCTTTTCAAAGTCTGCACGACGCTGCCGATCTCTGCCTGCAGCGGTGCAATGTACAGTAATTGCAGTACAGTACAGTACAGTACGCGCGGGATATACATTGCAGTGCATTGCAGTGCAGTGCAGTGCAATGCAGCCAGTCGATGCCGCGGGGTATAACAATACCTTAGTACTTAGGTAGTAGGTAGGCAATGAATGATGAATGGTGCAGCGACATGTTATGGGCTAAGCATGTACTATACGGCCTACTGTAGAGTAACATACGAGCCGACGACGACGACGACGACGACGAGAAGAAAAAAGGTGGGGGGGGAGATCGCGTGACGTGACGCGGGGCGAGGCGGGGAATCGAGCCTTTCGATATTCTCCTTCTCGTCACGTCGTTCATTGGTCGAGCCCGCTGACCGTAGTAGCATCGCCAATCCAGCCGAAACCCAACCTTGCCTACTGCCACCACAAACTACACAGGCCCGGGCTCACAAAGCCAAGAGAAACAAGCAGCGAGGCGGCAGACGGAGAGGCAGGGGGTCCGCACCGGAGCCATGGCGCCCACACAGCTCCCCGACTCGGGCAACCCTCTGTACGTCGTCTCTCCTCCGCCCACGACGCCCTCGCCGCCCGCCGCGTGAAACATGCGATATCCGGGCTGACCCTCGAACCGGCAGCGTCTTCTTCGAAATGACCCTCGGCGGTACGTCTACCCTCGTCTCCCCCCCTCCCCTCTTCATTCACACATGCTGACCCCCCCCCCCCTGCAGGCGAATCGCTGGGCCGCATCACCTTTGAGCTCTTCAGCGACGTCGTCCCCAAGACGGCCGACAACTTCCGCCAATTCTGCACCGGCGAGTCCAAGGACCCCGCCGGCCGGCCCCAGGGCTACAAGGGCTCCAAGTTTCACCGCATCGTGAGTCCCTCGTCCCGTCTCTCTCGAGCAAGGCGGCGCTGACTGACGGCTTTGCTTGCCTCGTGACAGATCCCCAACTTCATGTGCCAGGGAGGCGATTTCCTCAACGGCGACGGCTCTGGATCAACCTGCATCTGGGGCTTCAAGTCCTTCGAGGACGAAAACTTTACTCGCAAGCACGACCAGCCCGGTCTGCTGTCCATGGCGGTGAGATGCGTCCCTCCCAAGCAAAGCCCCCCTTTATCCCTCGCGCCTCAAGGAGAGGGTGACGCGGACAGGCTGCCACTGACATGCCCTCGCCCGCAACAGAACGCCGGCCCCAACACAAACGGCTCCCAGTTCTTCATCACCACCGTGCCCACCCCCTTCCTCGACGGCAAGCACGTCGTCTTTGGCAAGGTCGTCGACGGCATGGACGTGGTCAAGAAGATGGAGGCCACCAGGACCGGCTACAAGGGCAAGGACGTGCCCAACCTCGACGTCGTGATAGTCCAGTGCGGTGAGATGTAGGAGCGCCATGCGGCGACGTTTTTGACAGCAATGAAACGTTTACGTTGCGGTTACCTACATTTCCTTTCAAGGACCGCGTCTTGTAACTGCGTGTACTCTATTCGTGGGTATAGATATATACGTTTGTGTATATGTATGTTGTGTGTCTGTCCATTCAGTCGTAACGGGCTACGTCAGGCGATAGCACAACACAAGGCCTCGTGGGACCACACATTGCGTAACGACAGGCACCACGTTTCAAAATGCAATCAATCAACAATGTGGGTGGTCCTCGCAGACCACCCCTTCCCATCTTGAAAGGAAGCCTGCTGGTGCCGGGCACCCCAGTTCTTGAGTCTCAAAAGTCTTGATTCTTATTCTCCAGCTCGGTCACACCGGTGCTGGCCAGGGACAGACAAGGCCCGTCTGGCGTCGGCACATGGCTCTCCCCCATCTCCCCCTTGCCCGACCCGACTGAGCAAACTCGCCCTTGTCCTTTCGCTCTCTCGATCTCATAACTCGTCTCGTCTCCGTCACGCCGCACAGCCCGCGTGGGCACATGACCGGGGGGTGGGAATCGAAGATCAACCTGCGTGAAAAAGCAACCAATTTCGTGACGAATCGTGCCACAGAAAAAGTGTCGAAAAAGAAGTTGCCGCGTCTTGTTTTCCAGGCGCGCGTAAAAAGTAACAAGAAAAAGAAGAGGGCATCGAAGATAACGAGAAATATGTACCAACGAAACGAAGGATCCGTGGAAATTGTCCACATATCTACCTGACGAGAGAGCGAGACTCACTCCTAGCAAGTCCTCTCTCCCTCCCCTCGTCCCACAGGTTTGCCTCTCCAGGGCTTCCTGCCAGACTTAGTTCCGCCGAACCGGCTTGGACGGCTTGGGCCCCGCCGCGTTGTCGTCGCGTTTCTTGGACGGGGTGATGGCGGTGCCGACCGGGATGCGAGCCTGCCTGGTCCGAGTGGCCAGGGTGGTCGAGGGCGCGCGGGCGCGCTTAGCCCTGCGGTGGGGAGAGTCGGTCACGTAGACGGTCTGCACCACGGTTGTGGGCGGAACGGTGACGGTCTCGGTGACAATGGCCTTGGAGGGCTTGATGGCGCCGGCTGGCGGCGCAGGGACGCATGTGTTGCCAGGCGTGGGCGTATCTATGCTCGACCCGGGAAGAGACTGAGGCCCAGGCGCGGCCGCCTTGGACTCGGCAGGGGCTGCTGGGTTCGTGGGAGCGGGAGGCGCAGGGGCACCCGAAGCCGGGGGAGCAGCCGGCGCTGAAGGGGCACCGGGGGCAGGCGAGGCCGGGGAAGCAGCCGGAGCCGAAGGGGCACCGGCGGCAGGCGAAGCCGGGGAAGCAGCCGGCGCCGAAGGGGCACCGGCGGCGGGCGGAGCCGGGGAAGCAGCCGGCGCCGAAGGAGCACCGGGGGCAGGCGAAGCCGGGGGAGCGGCCGGCGCCGAAGGGGCACTGGGAGCAGGCGAAGGCTTCACCGCGCCATCGCTGCCGCCGCCACCACTACCACCACCAAGGCTGTCGACGGGGACGTCAAAGCTATTGACCATCTGCGATTTGATACCTTGGCTGTAAATGTCCTGCTTGTTGACCCAGGCGGCCTCGCCACCGCCCTCCTTGGCGATGACGCCTGGGAGGCTGTCGATGATCTTGATGTCAATGACGCTCGAGTAGCTCTCGTTGACGACGATGGCGTCCGGGCCCCAGCCGTTGGGGACCTTGTCGCCGCGCTTGAAAGAGCCGCCCCAGGGGAACTGGCCCTTCTTGGTGCCTTCCATGTCCACCTTTTCCGGGTTGAGCGTGGGCCAGTCCCAGTACCAGTAGACGGTGTAGACGGAGCCGGGCTTGGCGTCGTCAGGGATGGTAATGGCCGACTGGCACTTGAGTTCCTTCTCCACCTTTGCGCCGTCGGCGGCCAGCTTGGAGGCGCGCTCCTGGGCCATGGCCTGCTTGTTGTCCTGGAAGCACTGGCCGTCGTCGTAGTTGCGCGTGGCCAGGAGGCGTCCGCGCTTGTCGCCTCCGCTGCCGTCCTGGTTCCAGAGGAGGTGGACGTCGAACAGCTTCTCCTGCTCCTTGGGCTGGGTGGTCCCGTAGAGGTAGACGGTGCCGCGGTTCAGGGGCTTGTTGGCCTGGGCCTGGGGCAGGGTGACGTGGCCGTTTTCGAGATGGCGAATGGCCACCTTGGAGCCCGGGGTGGCCAGGAGGAGCGGGTGCTTGGGGTTGGCCTCGAAGGGATACTTGTTGAGCACCTCGTCGCCCTTGTAGACGCCGCCCTCGGGGATCTGGTGCTGGGCCACCTTGTCGTTGAAGCCCGGGTCAGTTCGGGGAACGTAGCCGCGCGGGAAGCCCTCGGTGCCAATGTAGGTGCCATTCGGGGCGACGACGAAGGCCGACTCGATCCACGAGTGAGCCATGGCGGTCGACGCGGCCAAGGCCAGCAGCGCGGCGAGGCCGGCTCGCGAGGAGGCCGCGTTCTTCATGGTCGATGCGCGTGCTGGAGTTTTGAGGCTGCTTTGGGCAAAAGTTTTAGAGGGCAACCCCGAAACAGCTTCTCGACACGATATCCCAATGCAGTGCTTTCGGCAAGAAACAGATTGAAGAGAAATGATAATGATGGGAAGAAAAGATGGTGTCTCACCAGGAGAAGAAGATGGCAAACGAAATGTTGCAGAAGGTGAGAAAAGAAGATGAAGAAGAACAGGAGTGAGAACGGAAAGGCAGAGAGAAAATGGGGGCCTCGAGGACAACAATAGGCTTTTAAAGACGGTGTTGAGTGCAGAGCAGGCGAAAGGGCAGCTCCGTCGTTCCAGGCTGGCGGAGAAGGGCAAGGGGAAGGAAAAAGGCGGCGCAAGTGGTGAGGCTGGTTTTCAATGCATTTGTTTGAGGGGTGTGTTGCTGTTCAGCGCGCGATAACCATCTTTCAGAAAGGGCACGTGGAGACTCCGTTGTCGTGAACAGCGCGCGACGTCACCGGGCCAGCCGTCAAACGTCGAGTGCCTGGCGGCCTGAGGCGTCTCTTTTTTCCCCTTGCGTGATGGCCTTGCAAGGCCGCCCTTTTTTGTTTTTCTGCTCCTTTGAGAGGCGTGCGATTTTTGTCTGAACAGGCTGCCTTTGGGCCGCCTTTTTGCTGTACGCAGCCCACACGCGCGCGCGCACACAAAGAAGGCCGAGTACGTCAGGCAAGAGAATGGAAAAGAAGACGTCTTTGCAGAGAGCGACACTAGCAGGATCGCCGAGCCAGGTAGATGCTGTGCAAGCGGACAGCAGTCGAGTCGACGCGGAGGGAAAGGCTGGGCTTGCGTCAGGGAGGCGGCATGGTCCGTGGCCCTTTTTCTCCGAGTCACTGACGATGGCAACTACAAGGTCAGATGGAAAAGGGGAGCGTAAAGAGGTGAGAAGAGGAGAGGCGGCCAGGACGCTGTTTCCAGGGCTGCCTCGTCGAGGGCGGCATCGGCTTATTGATAGGCACGAGCGGGGGACCAGAGGAACTGGCATCGGGCCGGGTCGAGGGGCCCTGGGCTGGCCGGCCTCTTGCGTTACCCCCATGTCCGGTGGCCCGACGTCCAGACGGCCTCACGACATGAGGCATGTATGGCGGCAAGGAGACACCAGCCATGGCGGCCACTCCGGGGGGGGAGGGGGGGACCTTGTGTCATGTATGTACAGTAGGGAGGGACAGTGGGGGACAGTAGGGGACAGTAGGGGACAGTAGGGGACAGTAGGGAGGGACGTATGGCCGGGCCTGAGCGGCAGCATCATGGCGAGCGGCGTCGTCCTGGGGAGCGAGTGGTGAGGCCCGAGGCGGCGGCGCATGCAAGAAAGCACTGGACGAGGTTGACGGAAGGTTGGGGCATCGTCGTCCCATGTCGAGCCCCACGTTTCGAAACAGGCAAAGGAGGGCCACTAAAACAGCCGTTCCTGCGGCGGCGGCTGCTGGTGCGCGCCGAGGCCAAGTATCCCTGCAGGCGAGTTCGCGTGCGCAGATACTTCAGCCTAGTCTGAGCTTTGTAATCCCGGGCCCACGAGGGCTTTAGCGCCTCGGCATTCGGAGTACGGAGTATAGTACTCTGTAGGTACCTACCTTACCTAGGTAGGTACCGTAAGTTCAGTTACCTGCCAGTTACGTACGCACCCTTGGTTTACGGCCGGGTCAAAGTCGAAGGGAAAAAATCTCCGATGGAAAGGAACTGACTGGGCATTATACAATCGGCGAGGCCAGACAGAGGATGCAGTCTGCTCAATCTTGTGTGTGTCTTTTCCGGCGAAGGGCACGGGATACGGTGCACGCGTCATGGGACCAAGTACCTGCCTACTAAGTACTTACCCAGGTAGGTAGGTAACTGGTAATTAGTATTGTAAGTAAAGTGGCTAGCCGCTAGGGGCTGCTGCTGCTGCTGCCGCTGCGGTTGCCGCTGCGGCTCTCTTCCAACCTCGACGTTTTCAAGTTGCTGCATCATCAACCGGGGCCCTTGATAGGCTGTTAAGCGCCGGCTGCAACAGTCGCAAGCTCAGCGGCCCCGACTGGCTGTCATGGCTTCTTCATCGTCTCTTGAGAAGCGGGGGGGGGGGTTTGAAACGGGGGGGGCTCATTGGTGGTTTTCTTTAGCGCGCGACCTGCTGCAGACTTGCCGGGCCTGCCTGCTGTAGGCCTGCCGAGCCCTGTTGTATGTAGTAGACCGCGGTCTGCTGGAGGGCGACCTTGCTGCGTGCGGGCTCGATGCGGATCAATTCTCGACGGTTTTCCCCGTCTCTCCTCCCCGTCTCTCTTCCCCGTCTCTCCTCCCCATCTCTCCTCCTCCTCCTCCTCCTTCCTTGACTCTCGCGCACCGCGTCATCACATGTTGCAGACGCACGGCCCAGGGAACAAGGGGGCTGGCTGGCTGCACAGGCACATGAGACTGTGCCTGTGCCTGTGTGCCTGTGCCTGTGCCTGTGCATGTGTGTCAGTAACAGAGTCCAAGAAGGCGGACGGTGACAAGTTCGCTTGCGTCTTTGAATCCCCTCTCTGGCCCGTAACACCGCTCTCCCTCTTCCTCCCTCTCCCCCTTTCTCTCTCTCTCTCTCTCACCTTGTGCGCCCCTACAGGCAACGACGCACACCGTAGGCAGCCGTCAATTCTCTCTGTCTGTTCCGCGCCTCTGTTGCATCGTCGTACAAGGTCGACTGAGGTTTCTGGGCGATGGATACCCACCCCTACTCCCTACTCTACAGTGCATGCACGCCGCGACCAGCTCTGCCCGTTTGTGCGCAAACTGCGGAGTAAATGCCAGTAAAGGGACAATCGAGAAGAGATATTGCCCCCTTTATATTGCCATTCAGCACTTTCCTACCGTCCTGCGCTGGAAAACGTCCTGCCCCCACCAAACTAGCAGCTGCCTCTCCCTCGCCTCCATCCACCCCCCTCCTGTCCAATACCCAAGGGCGGAAACACAACCATTATTGCACGATGCCCCTCATCGACACCAAATCCACCTCGCAATGAAGCATGAATCCCACCTTGTCCCCATTCCCCCTTCTCCCCATTCCCCCTTCTGCGCTGCGTTCCCACAAACCATGGACTACTCTCTCCCCTTGCCCCTCTCCCCCCTTTGCCGCGCCCAGAATTCAATTCAATCCAATCCAATCCAACCCAATCCATTCACTCACCACTCACTCCTTGCACATCTGCTCCTCCCGCGCCTTTGAGTTCCAGTCCCATCCCGCCCCCCTTGGGAGCCGCCAGGAAAGATACTCCCTACCCGAGGGCCAAACTCAAGGGCGAGCAGGGGTGTGGCGGTATCCGCGGCCCCATGTAGGTACGGAACGTGCGTCCGTTCGGGCCATGCACGTCGATAGATCTCAGATCTCAGATCTGCCGACCACAAAAGAAAAAAGAAACAATCACCGCCTTTGTGGTGGATGGGTGATTCGCATCTCGCCGCGCGTGTCGGGCTCGTGACCCCTCGTGTTTCCATGAAGAGACACTTGGCGGCGTGCCTTTTCTGCAGCGGCTCTTGGCTTGTCTGCGGCTGCTTTGCCCCATCACCACGTCACGGCACTGTCGAGTGGAGGCTTGGAGAAATCGCAGTATAGTTCCCAGCGTCAACTACCGTGCCTAAATCGTCGTCTAATCATGTGGTATTACTCATGTCGTTAGGGGTGAGAAGAAGAGAAAAGAGCCATAATCATGTCCAGTATCCCGTCCCCATCCCGTAGAGGAAGACAAGAAAAAAAAAGAGAAAACGCCGGTTCCCATCCCATGTCTCCCGTAAAATTCCCGTTGCGCATGTGGTATGCCCTGTTCCCGCGGTCGCCAGGTTGGGCTCGTGACTTGTACATCATCTTACTTTCCTTTGCACATCTCTTTACCACCCAGCCGTGACCGGCACGTGGCTGTCAATGGTCTCTCTCCGCCGCTTCATCGGCCGCGGGCTGCCGCCCCGTTCGTGCGAGCCCGGCGCCGCGCCCGCAGACAGTGGCCACTGGTGCTGCGCCCACATGGCTGCGTGGTGGTCGCCTTGCGACTCCATCTTGCCGGGCGGTCCCCATTCCGACGTCGCGCTCGTCGGCGCCGTGGCGGTCCCGGCCCAGCTGTCCAGGGCCGACATGTCCCAGCCCTGCATGTTGCCCGCGTCGCACGGTGAGCTGTCGTACACCAGCTGGCTGGGCATGTCCAGCGACGACGTGGCCGCCGACATGTATGGGCCGACGGCCGTGTTGATGGGCTTGACGTCGCCAAACGCCGACTGCGAGTCAAAGTATTGCTGGCTGTTGCCCAGCGACGTCGGTTGCCGGTCGTTGGCCGATCCGCCCCCCGTCGTCGGCAGGAAGTTGACTCCCCCACCGGGTCCCATGTTGGTGTCGAAGGTGCTGGCCGTCGAGTAAGCCCCGGGCAGCGTCGCCGTCGGCGGCGGAGTGGCCAGGCCGCTGGGGAATGACTCAAACAAGCTGAGCCCGTTGCCTGGCGTCTGCAGCGGCGGCACCTGGGGCACGTTGCTGTGGCTGTCCCACGCCGAGCTAAACGTCTCGTTCATGGCCGCCGTCAGGTGCTGGTTGATGGTGGGCGTCGGCGACATGACGGCGTCCCTCGAAACGCCCGCCGAAGGGTACACCAGTGCCTTTTGCTGGTGGTATCGCGACATGGGATCGTTGATGGTCAGCCAGCGCCACGTCGTCCCCGCCGGCTTGAAGACCGGGTTGTACTTGTGCCACTGGTTCGTCGTGTTGAAGCGCCAAAAGACAATGGCCTGTCGCGTCCACTGCGTCGAGTCCGGCGCACACGACCAGAGCTCCTGGTACATGGCCACCTTGCAGATCAGGTCGCTGCCCGTCGGCTCGCGGCGCGACCAAGAGGCGGCGTCTCCCTCGTCTTCCGATCGCTTGCGCTTGCTGCCGGCCCGCTCCAGGTCCTTCTTGTCGCCGTCGGCATTCCGACGGCGCTTCTCCCGGACGCGCTGGTGCTCCACGTCCGGGTACTGCACGGCCATGCTCAGGATGCTGGCCCACTCGACGGCTGGAAACGGCACGTGGATGTCCATGCGTGGGCGCGTGTGGCAATCACAGTCGCTCTTCGAGTCATTGCACCCGCGGCGATGGATGCCGCTGTCGTTGGTGTAGACACTTTGCTTGCCATCGTCGCTGCTGAGCTCTGCGGGCCGCGTCAGGCGCGTGATGCATTTCCAGCGATGATGTTGAAGCGCCGGCTGGGTAACGGCCACCTCGACGAAGCCGGTGAGCTCGGAGCCCGACGGGAACTTGGCGTGCTCGTGGAGCTCAATCGTCGCGCACATCTCCATCAGGAGGCAGTCCTCGTCTCGGGGAGGGAGATCCAGCGTGTCATACATGGCCGGCGCATCCTTTTGCCAGCGACGAGTGATGGACTTGACGCAGGCAGACGTGGTTCGGTCCAGAGACCGGGTGTACTCATGCAGCAGCACGTCCTTGCCGAGGACGTTGGGGCTGTCGTCGCAGTTGCTGTACTTGTTGAGGTGCGGAAAAGAGGCCTGGTCCAGCGGCGTGTCGTGCGCGTCGTAGGCTACGTCGTCGCGGATCTTGATGTCCGACGACGAGACGAAGACCTCGCACGTCTTGGGCCGCACGCAGATGGCCGACTGCAAGGCCAGGAGCTGGGAGAAGTACTCATAGTTGGGCTTGACGTCCGGGACTCGGCCCTCGGCGAGGGCTGTCAAGACGGGATTGGACTTGAACGACTCCTGCTCCTCCTCGTCGTAATAGTCGTCCGAGTTTGTGGAGCCAGGCTCCTTTTTCTCCTCAGACGGAAACAGGAAATGGACTGTCTGCTGTTAGTGGGCGCCGGACAGGTAGGTCTAAGAGGCAAGCTTACAGCATCGAAGGTCTTCAAAGAACTTCTTGACGACCTGCATGTGGCTGGAAACCTGTTTGCGCCCCATCTGCTCGATGCTCTCGTTGCTGTTGTCGATCCTAAAGATCTCTTTGCTGCCGAGCAGGGCGACGCAAATGACAAAGATGTACTCGCTGATGAGCATGTTGCGGCCATGGAGCTTGCCCCCCATGGAGAACTTGCGTCGGCCCATGTGCGGCATGAGCAAGACGGCTGGACAGCATCTCTGGTCAGCGACGTGACTCGGTGGCGAGGGGTGGGGCACATACAGTCAACGAAGGCATCTTCGAGCTCGGGGCGGCGCCAGACGCCTCCTTTGTCCTTTTGGGTATCTTTGTGGGCCTGGCGGTTGCGGTACTGTCGGAAGGCGGGCCAGAAGTAGAGGGGGTTGATGGCGTTTCTGGGCCTCCGTTGATAGCGAGGCTGCTGCCGGGGCGTTGGGACGCGATAGAGGCAGTCAAAGGACTGCGATGGGACCATGGGGGCGGGAATGTTGGGCTGCATCGACGGCGAGAGCGCCACCGGACTCTGGTAGCACGAGACTATGCCATTGAAGTTGTGCGACTGGGCATTGCCAGTGGACTCTCGCAGCGGCAGCCTGGCGGCCTGGATGGTGCCGCTCCGGCGAGCGTCAACGTAATCGGGAGACTCCGAATATCTCTGCGTCGAGACGACGGGCCTGGCCTGGTAGAGCGAAGAGGACATTGTGGAAAAGGCTCAACGCCACACAAGGAATGTCGGCGGAGGTGCTCACACGAGAACAAGCTCGAGCAGCGCAAATGCCTCTGAGGACCGCCAAGTATCAGAGAGGAGAAGGAGAGAGAGCGAGATGAAGAGGATAAGAAATGCTGAGAGGAATTTGGGGATGTGGAATGGTGGGATAAATGTATGCTCTGAAGGAGGCGAGGATGAGGACTGGAACGGAGACGTCTTCCCGCCGACGAGATAAATCCAAGACCTGGAGTGGACAGAGATCGTATTGACAAAGGAAGGGCTGGACAGGGTTTATCCGACCTGGGCCCCTCGACAACCTAAACCATCAAGATCCATCTGCGCGGCAGTCTGTAGTAGCTGCTAGTTAGCCCCAGTGATAGGCCCAAGGTAGGGTAGGGTATTGGTAGGGTGGTATATCACGGCAAAAGGTAAAGGAAAAGGGGGGGGCGTGTGTCTCTTCTGTGTCTGTGTGGGTGGGTGGGTTTTACCTGTCAAACTGCCAGCCAAGCTCGGGACAGCGGGGACCAGCCATGTCTTGTTCGGATGAGCTCCTCGGCAGCAGCCAATGGCGCGCCGGGCGCAAATAATCCCACAAGGCACATGGCAGCTAGAGGTCTGCAGCGAGGGCGTTAGTATGCAAGGGAGACAGAGCTTCGGGGCGGGGCCTCGTCGTCTCATCACCAACACGCACCCCACCCCCTTTCTCTGCTCGTCCCAGAGACACTCTCATGCTGGAGACTCTTCTTCGTCAAGTCGTCACCCCAGGTATGCGGAGAGATTGGCATCAGACAAGAGTGAGCTTCGCTCCTGACAACCGAATTCTTCGTCTCGAGTCGCTCTTTGTTGCTTCTCCCTCCTCGTCCTCTTTTTTCTCGCTCGCGCCTTCAATATTCCCCTCCCCTCCCCCACCAAATCAACAATTGCCCCCCTTCCCCCTCCCCCCAAGGGAGCCATGGTATGCGTGGGCCAAGGGGAGAGAGAGAGGGTTGCTGTAAACCACCAAATAGTCTCTTGCTTGACCTGTTCACCTACTCGTCCATTTCCTCTTCATTCTTGCCAATATTGACCTTTTTCCTCCTCCCCCCGCCCGTAAGCTGCTGAAGGGCTACTTTGTTGACCTGGCCCCCTACCTTGCGCTGCATCTTCTCAATCTCCTCCTCGGCGTCGACCGCCTCCGCCTCTGCATAATCCAGCACAAGCCGGCGCCCGAGCAGATGCGTGTCCCTCAGCGCGTTTAGTGCATTCTCTGCTTCCCTCGCCGTGACAAAGTCGGCAAACGCAAAGCCCCTTGTAGTATGGTCCGCCTTCTTTGGAACGCGGACCGATCTGAGCTGCCCGTACGTACCGAACAGCGCCCGGACGTCCTTCTTGGTGGCTTGGAAGGGCAGGTTCTTGATGACGATCTTGGTCCTCTGCGCCGCCGCCTTCTTGGCCCGATCTTCCCGCCGCCGTTCCTCGGCCGCGTCATGACCCTTGTGCGACGCTTTGACGCCCAGCGTGTGCCCATCCAGCACGTGACCGTCCATGACCTTAAGCGCCGCCTGCGCCTGCGCTTTGGACCGAAACTCGGCGAATCCAAAACCCATGCTGAGCGTCTGCCCGGCCTTCTTGGGGTCCATCTTGGTCTTGACCCGGGCGGAGACAAATCCGTCCAAGGACTCGAAGGCTTCGGCCAGCCTGCTAGTGCTTGTGGCGAAGTTTAAATTGCGGATAAACAGCGACGTCGTTTCCGCCTCCTCCGCCGCACTGCCGCCTGACAGCAGCTCGTCAACGCTTAGCTTCTGAACCCCTGTCGCCTTATCCACCCGGGGCGACTGATCCGACTCGTCACCTCGGAGCAGATCTTTGGGGCCTTTCTCCAAGAAAAGGACGCTATCCCTGATCCGTCGGTAGGCGAGCTTGCCAAACGCAGCCTTTGCGTGGTTTGCCTGCGCGAACTGGACAATAGCAATTGTCCCGCTCGGGGGCATCAGCACCTTGAGCACAGGCCCAAACTCCCCAAACATGCTTCGGAGCTCGTCCATGGTAGTGCCGTACGGGAAGTTCTTGACCAAAATGGTCGTGTCGCCCCGCTTGTGGGACTTGAAGGCGTCCAGGTCCACCCCATTGGCGGCAAAAAACGACTTGGTCTCCTGGATGACAGACGTCTCCGCAATGGCTTGCTTGATGGCGGCATCCGCCGAGGTAGGGTCGAGCAGCTCCGACTTTGAGACACCCAGGCGGTTGGCCACGGAGGCGTTGACGGCGTCCTGGTTCATGTAGAGCGAATTCCAGTTGAAGGTTGCCGACGCCGCCCCGGCCTTTTTTCGAATCAAATTTTGTTTCCTCAGCGACAGCTTTGAAATTCCAAACTCGTCCAATCCCACGTCCTTTTTCTCGCTCGCTGGAATGATGTGGATGATTCGCCCCTGAAACGTCGCCCCATCCAGCGCTTGGAATGCCTTCACCGCGTCGGATGGATCTGTAAACAATACAAGGGCGAATCCCTTGCTGGACCCCGAGGCGTTGACGGGCAAATGTACCTGACTTCAAGGTTAGCCTTCCCGCTGTTTAGGACGGCAGTGCTCGGCATTGTCCAAGTGTGTGAGGCAGGGCAGGCGCGTCAGAAATCGAGGCATCTACTAAAATTCTCGCCCGGGATATGCATCATATACCGAAGTATAAGCTGTCCCTATCGTGGGGTTCATCATAGCGCCTTGTGTGCCCATGGAGTATAAGGGACAAGGGGGAGGAAACAATCGGCTTGTCCAGGTGACGACGTACCTCTTGCAGGGCGCCAAACTTGTCAAACGTGTCGCGCACATCATCTTGGGTGGCGCTGTAAGGCAGGTTTCGAACAAAGAGGCGCGATGTCCTGGAGATTGCGTCCGCTGCTTCGCCCTGAGTAACTCCCGGGGTCCTGGTCACGCCGTCTGTCGCGTCAGGTGTCATCTCGTCGGAGGAATGAGCGGTTTCTCCATCAGCCTCGGTGTCTCGCGTCAGGGATCCATCCGCGGGACTTGGCATGGCGCCGGCAGTGAGGTCGTCCGGGTCGACAAGATCCAGTAGCCTGTTGGTGCGCGACCGCAGCCAATCATCATCCGTCGCCTCAGTTGTCGGAGCCATTCTGTCGTCTATCGCTGAATCAACGACCTCACCCCTTCCTTGGCCATCAGTAATCGGGTGTTTCTGAGTAGCCTCGCCATCCCTTGACGGCGCGAGGTGGTCGCCATGTGTCGGAGAACGCACCCTCCGCGACTTTTCTCTTCTCACAGGAACCTGCTCGTATTCGTCGTCACTCGCACTCTCTGGAACAAGTGGCTGGTCTGGTTCCAGGTCCTTGATGATGTCGACAACTGATTCATCTGCGACTACACCTTCCCTTCCGGGCTTCATGACGTGGAGGAACTCGCGCAGCTTTGGGTCTGCCTGGGCCGGCTCATCTCGCTTCCGTTTCTTGGGGTTGGCTTCCCCGTCAGAGAACGTCTTGGAAGACCCCTGGCCGCCTGACTGCGCACGCGCGGAGCGAGCTGCTGCATCGTGGCCCAAGTCTGAGATCTAGCATTCCATTCAGCATCAGAAGTGGGGGACACAGCCCAGTGTGGTGGCTCGTACCGGTCTAGCGGGCTCAACGGCAATCTTGGACATGCGGATGAATGATTTGTTGAAGTATCTGACAGCCTGGGAGGCGTCATCTGAGCTCTTGAAGCCTACATAGCCAATGCGCCGTTGAGGGATCAGCTTGACGTCGGTGACTTCGCGGTTCTTGGCGGAAAAGTGTTTGCGAAACTCGGCCTCTGTAATATTAGGTGGCAGGCCCTTGATGAATATTCTGGACGTGGCCATGGCAATGCAGAGCAGTGTGATGGTTTGAGAGCGCACGGCATGCGGCCATGGCAGCCTGCACGAGATTGAGGATGGTGACGAGGGGAGAAAATTTCTACATGAAAAAAAAGCCATGATCCTAGTGACGGTCGTCTAGGCGGCTATTTTTTAGTCCGCGCGCCAAGATGTGGTGCTGCCCCGGTAAGAAACAGCTACCCTATACCACATTTTCTCATATCGCTGACGAGTTTGTACTGGTCCTTTGGGTTGATGCACTTTACTAACTTGCTTTCCGAAAGACAATTGACGGTTTCTCTTTTCACTCTAAAAGTAACTGATCAGAGGTCGAAAGTAGAACACAAATCTAAAAATCGGTGGGCGAACGAAGTATCACGACACGTGTGGACAAATGCCAAACTGAATGCTCAGGCGACGACGTCGACCAAGTCCAGGCGATAAGTCACCTATATGCGCACTCATCCCTCAGAAACAATACGGAAAAAAATAAATTGAAAACAAAAAGCGAACTGCGTGTGATCTGCCTGCCTTCTTTCAAATGGCCAGTGTCTGCGTCACAATTCAGATCTACAAAAAGAATGATGAGACTGGGACTCGAACCCAGGAGGATTGCTCCACCAGGAAACTGATGCTAAGGATATACACCTTTCCTTAACCTGGCGCCATAACCAACTCGGCCATCTCACCGTACTCCGATGATTGCTTTGAAGATTATTTGCAATTATATAGTAAACATAATTGTGTCTGGACACATTGATTTGAGACGAAGCAACTCCATCAGCGAGCCACCAACCATGAGTCTGTTCCTGTATCCCTTCTTGCACCCTTGCCTCTCCTTCTTGAGATATGAAATAAGCTTCCTCGCCTTTGTGAAGTCGATTGACAGCGCCGTGGTCTTCGGTTGGAGATTGCTCGTCTCCGCGATCAAAGCCCTTGATTGGCTCGGGTGCCATGGGAGACAATCCAGTATATAGGCTGGGGCGACTCGCCATGGCTTAACGGCCATGCATAAGCTCGTGAGGACGCTGAAGTAGTATCACCATTACATCTTGGGCTTCTTCGAACGCTCCAGATCTGGCTGGGATCGAGTGAGCGTGGCTCGCCTCCAAGGGGCATGTAAGCGATTACACAGATGCTCGACACCCAGCACATGCTCGACCCGCCGTCTTCTCGAAATTACCCACTACTATGTCAAGCAAGTTTTCGAGCGAATAACGCAGCCGGGCTCATCATTGCTATGAGAGGTGACCGATAGACAACCGCCCTCGCGGTCAGCATCCCAGTGCAAACGATGGGACTGAGAGGCAAAGCCGGACCCTTCACAGGCACCAGCGAGCAACATTACCGACCGCAAGCGTTATTGTACTTGTTACTAGATGACCGAGGGTCGAGGGCCTCTCGCGATTCGTGCGAGTAACGGGAGAGCTATCGCAAAGGAACGACTGGATACTCAGGGAGAGGACCAGACTGGAGGCTCGGGCATGTTGGTCCCACTAGTAGAACAGAGGCTTTCGCAGGGAATAGCTCCATTCAGTCCTCTGTGACGATATAAGAGCACCAAACCGAGGCTCGGCATCGAGAATCTACCCCACGGCTGGCCCTGCGCCGCGACGGCGGGTTGTGTTGCCTAATATATCTTTGAAAGCTCGATTGGAAGGTTCAGCAATCGATCACATCTCTATTTGAAGCCTCTAGAGCGATCCACGCGAGCCTTTCAGATATAAGTTATTGCCATGGGGCGCGGGTCGAGGCATCTGAGCCGTAGCTCATCGGCTCCCCAAGATCTCTTCGTGCCCTGACAAGAGTCAACCGGCAAACTTAAAGATAAACGCATCATCTCCTGCTCAACTGGTTAAGCCTTTGGCCTCTTCTATATGGTCATTTGCGCTTCGAAATCGCATGTTCATGTCGAGCTGGGTGTTGACCGGCCTTGTAGAATGAGCCCCAACCAAAGGCGGACCACGCCCTCGACCACCAGCTGCCCTTCCGGGAGCTCTGTATTCACGAAGAAGTAGGTATAGCTTGCAGTAAGTGAAAACTAACCTCCTTGGATGACAAAAGGGAGGAGGCGGACAACGTCTCGCAAGGCTCGAGTTGACAAGGTCACCACCCCCTTTGGATCTGGTTGCCTCATCCCAGGTAAGCACAGTGGCTCCTCGTAATAATGATATATCCATGATGGGCCACTGCCTATTATCAGCCAGCTGCTTATTCTCCCAAGTTGTCTTGCTCGATAGACAAGTGTATCTATCTAGGACCTTGCAGGAGCCATCGAACTGACGCCCTTGAGAATGCTGTGTGATGCCATGTCGATTGGTCAGACAGGCCACTGCGAAAGGTGCGTGTGTTGCGAGCCATATAAATTATCCACTTGTTAGTGTCCTGGGTCTAATTCCATTTCTCTCTTCCCCTCAGATTCTCGATATAAAGCTGCTGCACTTAGACTTATGAATACTTTATCCCAACTGCATTGGAGAGGAGCCAAATAGTCGAGGCACCCCGGTTTCGGCGTCCCTTTGTCGTCTCCCGTGCCAATAGTCAATGCGCGAAGAAGGTGGATGGTCGAGTTTGGTGGCAAGTACACTGGTGAACCGAAGCCCTGGAAGCTCTCGTGGACGCTGGAATGTGAGAAACGTGAACTGGGCGGAGGAACGCTCCGGCGTGTGAGGCAGCGTTCAGAAGGCCACTTCCATCATGTCGCCAGGAATCGTCGCTTCCACCTCGGTTCCGCACTTGAGCGGACGGTTGACCATGGCCGGCTGTTGTTTGTGCTCTCATCGACGTCGCTTGGGCGCCAAAGCCCTATTGGAATCACAAAGACTTCTCTCTCTCTATATGCTGGCTGCTGCTCACGACAGACAGGTAGATGCCCAGAACCAGCATGAATCATGGTGACGTTGGCAGGCCAGGGACTGCACTTTGCCGGTAAACGCAAGTCTATGTACAGCATCCTATGAGCCGTCACTTGTCTCGTCCCGTCGCCTTCTCGCTTCACTGCCGTGACCTTTTGCATGCTGGCCAAGCCGTGAGATGGGGGCAGCGCCTCGAAGCACGCCGGCCATGTCTCCAAGTTGTCCTGTTTACATGCACTAGGACTCGGCCGTGACGAGGAAAGGGGTGGGGGGAGAGTCGAGTGGCGGTGAGTCGGCGGCTGTCGGGAGGCGGCCGGTCTTGCGGCTCGGCGGCCGGTCCACCGTCACTCACCGCCGACCTGCTATTTTTAGGGCGGCACACCACCGGTACCTGCAGGGTACCGCGACCAGCAAAGCAGCCCATGTACAGGCGCGGGTGTGGCACAGCAAATGTGCCTGGTCAGGTACCGGCTGCCCGACGGGCCGGGGAGCACAGGCCGTATCCGCCGAGTCTCCTCTATCTCTGCGTTGCTCCCCTCGTCCGAGGCTGGCTTTGCCACCCACCAGCCCCAGCAAAAACGCGACCTGGGGAAACGCGACACCAGAAAACCGCCCCATCGTCGCCCCGCGACCAGCTCCTCGACAGATCCTAGAGAACCTTGTGCGTGAGGCTTTGTCATTCCTGTCCCGCCCAAGCTCCGTGTTTGATGGTGTACCCTCCTCTTCGCCGCCAAGGGACCGAACTACGGCGAGGGGCGGGAAGCCGGTGCGAAAGCACCCCGAAGCTGCGACACTCGCTCACCCCACGGTCTGCTGATTCGACACCTTAGCAGGCCACGTCGACATCACCATCGAGCCGACTCAGAATGTCCGAGTCCAAGGTCGAGACCCCCGCGCCGCGGGAGAAGCTTGAAGGTATGTTGCGCCTCGGCCGTCCATCTTCCCGGCGCCGGCCAGGGAAATGGAAAAAACGGCGACGACAAGGCAGACGACGAGCCAAGACGGCGCTGACAGGCTCCATAGCGCAGATCAAGTCGGCCGACATGGTGAGGGCGCCACCCCACTCCCCGATGCTGCGCCCGAGGACTGACAATGACCAAGACGGACGACATGCAGCAAGAATCCATCGAAGTTGGTGCGTCCATCGCACACCGCCACCGGGTCGAGCGAGACTGACCAGCGCACAGCCCAGGAAGCCATGGCAAAGTTCACCATTGAAAAGGTCAACCCCCCTCCCTTGGGCTCCAACTGCCCGTCCTCGCTCAACGCTGGGACAGTATTGCTGACATGCTACCGTCAGGATATTGCGCAACACATCAAGCGAACAGTCAGTGGAACGATTAGCGGCCCTCAATCCCATCATCACGAGTCGGCGCCTCGTGGCCCTGCTGACCGCCAACGCAACAGTTTGACGAGAGAAAGGGTCCGACCTGGCACTGCATCGTCGGCCGCAACTTTGGAAGTTTTGTGACGCATGGTGAGTCGAGCCGGCAAGGGTCTAGCCCCCCGTCGTACTGCGCAGCCACCTCCACGTCGAACCGCGTCGTCCCTTTGTCTGTGTCCGAGCGTTGGCTGATGGGGGTGACTTGGGCGCAGAAACGAAGCACTTCATCTACTTTTACCTTGGCCACTGCGCCATCCTCCTCTTTAAAACGCAGTGAGAGATCGGCCAGCGGGAACGGCGGGAATCGATGCTGCTGCCTCTCCTTGGCATCGCAAAGGGCACAGGGAACCGAAGCAGGCGCCGGACGAGAATCGAATCACACGCAAGGATGTCGGAACAAGTTTGGCGTCGAGGGCCAAGGGGATACAACGGTCGACTTTAGTCTACCATGATACAATACCACTAACAAAGCATCCCCCAAAAGGGTTGTCCGTCGGGCTCCCGTGACTGTGTTGGATGGACATGCTTGACGCCGCCTTCTCCGCTCCTATGACCCTGGAGGAACGCCGGCAGGCGACGTGGCGCACAGCCTCGACCCCCACCCTCAGCCCTCTGCACAGCAGTCAGTCAGTCAGTCGTCCTGAGAAGTGCCGCTGCCTGGTCAGGTACCGATGGCGTTGGCATGCCCGACAGACGTGCAGCTGGCAGCTCACGGGGTGGTGATACTCTCGATCTCCTGCCACCCCCGCGGCATGTCTCAGGAACAGCCGACAGGTCCCCGCCGACCTCGCTTCGCCATCCACGTCGCCCGATGGACGTGGCGTCGTCGAGAGAACGATATCCAAGGTCATTCGAGGGTACATCCTCGTTCATCGACTCCAGAATGCGGTTGCGTCCAAGCATCGGCGGACCTGTGGCGGGCACGGGGGATGAGTAGAAACGCCCCCGGTGAGTGGTGAAGCGCGTGCGTGGCGAGCCAGGATGGAGACCGGGGAACAGTGAATGGAGATGTGGCGGAGGGACGGTCTTTCGATGCGACGCCCCTCATGTCATGACAGGCGAACATGAATGCCTTCCCCTGCCGAGGGACGCGCCTCTCAGGTCCTTGAACTTGGCGTGGAGCAAGCACCGTCCCAGTATGGACTTGGCACTCGTGACACGCAACTGAGAGGCCCGTGGAACCACGGAAGCTCTTTTTATCTACCCGCAACAGGCTGGCTTTGCCTCGGTAACACGGAGAATCGAGCCCGCCCAGGATACGACGGTGCAGGCAGCACGCACCGTCTCAAAAGGGCCCTTGGATGCAACGTCTCCCTGGGCGATACTCGCTTGGAGGAGCTACGGCAAAAACCAGCGTGGCCCGGCGTGGCTACTAACGACGGCCTGGTGCAGAGGAGGGAGGAGGTCGGCGCACCGTGAACTTGGCACGCCACCCGAAGGCGACTAGCCTGACGCACCGAAGAGGGAGAAGAGGAGGAGGACGGTAGACGACGACGCGATGAAGAGGGAGATACCCCGCTTTTTGCCCGCGGGTGGCATCGTGAGACCGACGTCGCAGACGTCTCTGCGGCGATGGCTAGCGGCGATGGCTAGCGGCGGCGCGGTAGGTCAAGCCGCTGACGCAGAAGCGAAAGGGTTCCCATCCATTCTGATTCCTACCTGGGGTTCCATCGGGGCCGTCTATGCGTGGGGAGCAAAGGTGGCTGCACATCACATCCAGCCAGGCTCATCGTGGCCGTTTGGCTGTTGTGCGAAGTACAGGGTAGGCAGAGGTGGCAACGGGAGGGGTGCTCAAACGCCGCGCGGGTCTCGACTTGGGGCCCGTTAACGTCAGCCACCTAGCTTACAGCATACCCCCCTTCCGGCACATCCCCACCACCCTCGCGCCGACATCAACATTACATCGCAACCGCGTTTTCTCGTGCACCTTCTATCTAATAATTATAAATAATATACTATTCGAATTACGATACCTCGAGCTTCTAAATACACCGAAGATTAGCTCTAGGAAGCACTTTTCGATATTAGAAACGGGATGCCGTAGATATATACTAGTTATAAGGAGGGTATTCTAAGAGGCACGCTTTAAACGCGTCTTAAAGGCGCCCTACTGATAAGAGAGGTATAAGAGTTATATTAGCGGCTTAGTCGAGAGCAAGAGAAATACCTTAAGGACTAGATTCTTGCCTAAGCCGTTCTTAGGCTGCCCCCTACGTACTTTTTTAGCTTAAGGAATTTACTAGCCGTATTATTAGAGCTAGCGGCGACCTTCGCTTACTTAGGAAAAATTAGGTATTAAGCTTTTTAGCCCGTAACTAAGAGGTTAGCACGATTAAATATAAAGCTCTTAATTCTACTTATATTAATAGCGCCTCTATAGCTCGGATTACGGAGTGGTTTTAGTTACTTAACCTACTAGCTTTATAGGCAATTCTACCGGAATTACGCTTTAATATAGACGAGACGGGTATCCTTAAGGGCCTTAGCTATAATAGCCTTATACTAGGGAGCTTAGAGAAAAAAGAGACCCTTAAAAGGCGGCTTAGATTACGTTATTAGACTATAATAGTCGAATATATCTCTATTATAGGTTAGGTCTTAACCCCCCTTATTATCTTTAAAGGTTAGGACCTTTAATACTAATAGTTCCTTAACGAACTTAATTTTCTAAAAGATTAGAACTTCGTAGCCTCCCTAAGAGGCTAAGCTAAATAAGTAATAAGATCGCGATTTAGTAGCTTAAAGATATTTTTATCTTATAGATAAGTATAAGAATATATCCTTATATTCCTATTTTACTATTATAAAGAACTAATAAGTATAGGGAGGCTCTATAAAATAAGCTAGTAAAAAGAAGCTCTATAATATAGTCTAAGGGAATAACCCTTAAAGATAAAAGACCTCTATTAGATATCTATACCTTTCTTTAAGAAAAGCGGGTTAAGATAAGCCTATCTTAATAAATAAATATATATATAAAATATATATTAAAAGGTATAAGCAATAAGTATAGGATTAGGTAATCGATAATATAAGCGGAAAGATCGGTTAAAGAAGTATAGGGTAGGATTTCGTCTAGAATTTATAACGAGTATATAAGAGGCTAAATAATATATTAAAAGAATAGCGTTATAAAAGATACTTATAAACTTACTTATTCTATCTACTACTTTTAGGGAAATCCTTTATCTTTTATAGACTATTACTCGCCTACTAGTAGACTAATTAGTTAGCTTTTTAGTATATTCTATAGTGCTTAAAAAGCTCTATTTATAGTATATCTTCCTAACTTAGTAGGTAGTCTAATTATAACGTAATAGTTAACGTAAGACTATAGGTTCTAGTATAAGTAGTAGATTTAACTAGAATATTCTATGCCCTACCTATTTTTATATCGCGGATATCTTTAGAACCGTTAGGCTAAAATAAGTAATAGGGTATCCGTTTTACTTATAATTAGCTTATATATTTTATATATATTTTATTTTACTAGGATATATAAGAATATACCCTTATATTCCTATTTTACTATTATAAAGAAATAATAAGTATAGGGAGGCTTTATAGAATAAGCTAGTAAAAAGAGGCTCTATAATATAGTCTAAGGGAATAACCCTTAAAAGATAAAGACCTCTACTAGATATCTATACCTTCCTCTAGGAAAAGCGGGTTAGGATAAGCCTATCCTTATAAATAAAAATATATATAAAATATATAAGTTAATTACGAGTAGAACGGATACCCTATTGCCTATTTTAGCTTAGCGGTTCCGAAGATATCCGCGATATAAGAATAGGTAGGGCATAGAATATTCTAGTTAAATCCACTACTTATACTAGAACCTATAGTCTTACGTTAACTATCACGCTATAATTAGACTACCTACTAAGTTAGGAAGATATACTATAGATAGAGCTTTTTAAGCACTATAGAATGTGCTAGAAAGCTAACTAATTAGTCTACTAGTAGGCGAGCAATAGTCTATAAAAGATAAAGGATTTCCCTAAGAGTAGTAGATAGAATAAGTAAGTTCGTAAGTATCTTTTATAACGCTATTCTTTTAATATATTATTCGGCCCCTTATATACTTATTATAAATTCCGGATAAAATCCTACCCTATACTCCTTCGACCGATCTTTCCGCTTACGTTATCGATTACCCGATTCTACTCTTATTACTTATACCTTCTTTTAGGATAGGCTTATCTTAACCCGCTTTTTTTAAAGGAAGGTATAGATATCTAGTAAAGGTCTTTATCTTTAAGGGTTATTCCCTTAAACTATATTATAAAGCCTCTTTTTACTAGCTTATTTTATAGAGCCTCCCTATACTTATTATTTCTTTATAATAGTAAAATAAGAATATAAGGGTATATTCTTATAATATATAAGTTAATTATAAGTAAAATAAATACCCTATTACCTATTTTAACTTAGTAGTTTTAAAGATATCCGCGATATAAGAATAAGTAGGGCATAGAATATTCTAGTTAAATCTACTACTTATACTAGAACCTATAGTCTTACGTTAACTATTATATTATAATTAAACTACCTACTAAGTTAGGAAGATATACTATAAATAGAGCTTTTTAAGTACTATAGAATATACTATAAAGCTAACTAATTAGTCTACTAGTAGGCGAGTAATAGTCTATAAAAGATAAAGGATTTCCTTAGGAGTAGTAGATAGAATAAGTAAGTTTATAAGTATCTTTTATAACGCTATTCTTTTAATATATTATTTAGCTCCTTATATGCTCGTTATAAATTCCGGACGAAATCCTACCCTATACTCCTTCGACCGATCTTTCCGCTTACGTTATTGATTACTAGATTCTGCGCTTATTGCTTATACCTTCTTATAGGTTATAAGCCCGGCTTCTCTATAAGTCGGGTAATAACTTCGAAAAATCTTTGAAATTTTAATACTAACTATACGACCTTGAATTATCTAAAATAGGCTCTAAGGATAAGTTCGAATTTGCTAAACTTAAGGGTAGTTCTAACTATACCTTCTAGGCTATTCGAATGCAGGCTCTTCTAGTTAGAGAGAAGCTTTCTACTACTATATAGCAAGAAAATTACTCGAAAATAGAAGAAGCACTTGCTTTAATTTTTCTTTGTATTAAAGATGGTCCTTTAACCTAAATAAAGCATATAACAAATGCTAAAGAGGCGTGGGATAGGTTAAAAAACCTATATAACCCTATTTCCTTTACCTCGAATTACCTACTTATAAAGGAGCTTTTTAATACTTCGGTAGGATTTGAATCCTGAGAAGGCTACCTAAATAAGGTAAAAGAGGTATTCGAAGAGCTAAAAGCACGGAATATTATAATTCCGAAGTAGTTATTATAGCTTGGATTTTAAACAGCCTTTCGGCTCGTTTTCTAGCTATATAACTAATATAACGCAAGCTCTTCAAATAACTTAAAGCTTTTAATCTAAAGTCTCTCTCTAGTAGTCTTATAGACGAATTTAAGAGGACTAAGTCTCTAGAAAATCCTCCCGAGCAGGCTTTCTTTACTAAGAAGCCCTAGAAAAAGATAAAAATTACATTACAATGCACTTACTGTAAGAGGAAAGGGCATCTAGTTAAAGATTGCTACTATCTTCACCCGGAAAAATGTTACGACCCGACCAACGGATGTTACGACCCGACCAACGGATGGCCATGACACGGGCCAGGGATGACTAACCGCTGAAGGATCACGTGACCATGCGAAAGGTGATCGGTGGATCGCCTTACGATCAAGCGAGCGGTGCTCGACGGATCGTTCATCGATCAAGGTGATCACCTCTGTGATCACCTCCAGCACCTCGCGATCAGAGACGGGCAGTTGGGTATATATAGCTGCCCCATTTCACTCCTTTAGACTAGATAGCTCTTTAGCTTTCAACACAATCATTACGATCCCTATCACGATCTCATCTCTGATTCCGATCACTTGATTACCTGGTTACAGTCTACGGTCTACGACCTCCGACTCATCACCAACGTGACATACTTATCATTGCTCAGACCACGCCCTGTTGTATCTGCCAACATAAACCCCTCGACAGGTTTATCCCTTGGGAATATCACCGGTCGTCACACGTTGAAAGCTCTTGTTCAGAACGATACCGCGTCTCTCTGAGCAATATCGCATAACTGTCAACATGCCTGCACAGCAAACTGGATCAACCAACTCGGGACACACCGTGTCGCCGCAGGACATGATGCGCGAAATCATCAGCCTTCGACAGGAGGTCCAAGTACTCAGGAACGGAGGAGGCAACGGACAAGTTAGGGACCTCGGAGAAGCAGTCAAACCAAAACAGCCAGGACCATTCGACGGTACTCATGGCACGCTTCGAGACTTTCTCACCCAACTCAAAGCCTACCACCGATTCTATCCGACCAAGCTCTCGGACCCAGTCGAAAGGTACTCCACGCAGGAAATTGTTTATCTGGAACGGCACTCGCCTGGTTTGGACCCATCATGAGGACTTTCTCGACAACCAACCAGCGCGACGAGACAACGAGACAGACGAAGTCTTTGCCAGTTTCCAAGGATTCGAAGAAGCCATTACGAAGGTATTCGGAACAACCGACGAGGAACGAGAGGCCGAACAGAAACTTCGAGAACTCCGACAAAGGATCTCAGCATCGGATTATGCTGCGAAGTTCCGTCAAGTCACCTCAAAGCTTGATTGGGACGACGAACCTCTTATGTCACGATTCTACGACGGGCTTAAAGAAGAAGTCTGGACGAGCTCTACAAGGAAAATCGACCTGACAACCTCTCGGACTACATTGCTATGGCAGTACGAATCGACGACAGACAGTATGCGCGACGCCAAGAAAAGAAACAAGGAAGAGGAAACTGGAACCCTTCCTATGGGAACAACTTTAACCGACGCGCCAACTACAAGAAGAAGCGCGAAACTCCCATTGCTTACGCCCACACAACTAACCCAGGCAAAATGGACCTGGATGCAACAAAGAAGGGCGAAGGAAAATGCTTCAACTGCAGGAAAGTTGGACATTTCTCACGAAATTGCAAGCAACCTCGCAAGGAGAAGAAAGTTCACTGGGCCCCAGCCCCAGAAGGTAAGAGACACCTGAACGCTACTAACAAGCAGGAACCAAAGCATGAACTCCTTAGTTGGACTGCATGCTACGACGACAAATGCACGGTACACCTAAGCGACAAAAACGGTACCGGATGGTTCCCAAAGCCACCAAAGAAAACCCTTGCAATGGTGCAACGAAGAGATCCCACAACACAGAAACAAGTCAAATTCGCAGAACCAGAATACCCCTATCCTGAAGGAGTCTCACAAGACTGGATCAGGAAGAACGGCAAACGATTCCAGGAAGACATGCGAAATAAGGATCGACAACAACGACGGGCAGTCTATAAACAACATAACAAAGAAGATACGGACGCAGCCCTTATGCTCACGAAACTCGGACAACAACCCGAAGAGGAACAACGAAGTTTCGACGACACAAGCTCTGAAGAACAAGACACGCTACAAGAAACAGAAGACGAGGATGAACTCGCACCACCACCCTCACTACTAAGGAAAACGCCACGATTGGAGAACACGCTCCATACTTCGAAGAATTCGAAGAAATGCTCAAAATTGGAACTCAACAAATACCTCAAATTCTCACGGAAAACCAACAAGCTGCATTGATTCGATACCAACCGGCACCACGCGGAGGAGACTACGCTGTGGCTATCGCCGCAGTCGACACCTTTACAGCCCTACAACGAGAATGGCAACCACGAGGAGAATTTTCAGATGACCCAAGAACAGTGCTCAGTCACGAAGAGCACAAACATATTTCATGGATCTCATGCGTCTATTTGGACTGCATGATACACTTCAGATGAAGGCACGACACGACGCCTTCCCAGTCAGATTCGACGGACAAATACTTTCGAAACCCTACCTAAGCACGGAACTGGACTACTGGAAAATCGATCAACGTTACCCGAACGACCAAGTCATGTTATTGGAACCCGATTACGGCACGCCACTTGAATGCCGCGATGATTACGGTTCTTTAACGAGATGTCTTTCGAAACATGCAAAATCCACAAACACGCCAAAATTGGGAATGGCACAACGCCACTCGCTCTAAGGCATCCGAACCATCTATCTTCACAAGACTCGCGCAACGAATCAGATGCGACGAAGAAGATTACAACGAATGTGCACACCCGAACTGCAAAGTTCACGAACACGAAAAGGCACGAGCATGGCACAAACGACACAACGGTGCACCAAAGGACTACTGGCGACACCTACGAAGGCTACAAGCTACATTCGACCAAGGAAAAATTAACGCAGAAGAACTACGCGCAAAACAGAAAGACGCAGAACGAAAACTCGATTCCTGGTACGAAAACGAACAGAATTGCGAAGCACGGTACGCAATCAACTGCGAAGCAGCACAATGCAAACAACACAGCGTTGAGAAACAAGAAATCTTCGATTGGCTACAAGAAATCAGTCTCTTGAGCCCCGACACGACACCACGCGACGAAAACATAAAGAAACGATATCAACAACAAATCGAAGAAGAATACCCAAATGAAACGAATAAGGACCAGGCAAAAAACGAGGTACGCCATCTGTAAAAGGGCTACAGACTGGCACGACACGACAAGATCCAAGGACCCTATGCATGGCAACGGCAAGCCATGGCAACCAAATGGTATTGGACATCCAAATCGCGGGACATCACGTACACGCACTATTGGATTGCGGCGCGATGGGCAATTACGTTTCACCTAGAGTCATCAATCGTTACCGACTCCCATGGAGACACAAGAAAGATCCATATGAACTCACGAATATCGAAGGAGGGCCTTCAACTATAACAACGGAATCATTGATATGGAGATTGATCACCTCGACATCAATATCCAGGGCCACGACGAACGAGTCGACTTCGACATCATGGACATTGGAGAACACGACCTTGTGTTAGGGCTTCCATGGTTACAGGAGAGCAACCCACTGATCAACTGGAAAACTGGCCAGCTGCGTTGGAACGAAGACGCAAGTTTCAAGACCAGCAGATTTGGGAGAAAGCAAAATTTTGCGATGATTTAGCCACTGAACAGGACGAAAGGGATGACCGTTCAAGCAAATCATTACGGGCTTCAGCGATACAAACGAAAACAGCAACCGAACCGGCGGACACAACAAAATCGACTGACAAGACCCACGTACTGACCAACACGGCTGTACAACCTGGCATCCGACATAAACAGAACAAAGGACACAACAAGAAGATCCGAAGAGTTATTGCCACTCTAAGAAAGACCTCGAACAAATCAACAAAGAGCTCGAGTCAAGGAAACCAGCTCTCAAAGAAAGAACAAAGCCCACAAGACAGAATGAAGAACATCCCACAGGAATACCGGAAATACGACAAACTCTTCAAGGAAGAACTCGAGACAGGGTTACCCGAACACAGTCAATGGGACCACGAAATTTGTCTCAAAGATGGAAGAACGCCGACGTTCCATAAGATTTACAACCTAAACGAAAAGCAACTGCAAACGCTACGCGACTACCTCGACGAGAATCTACGAAAGGGATACATACGAACATCAACATCCGAAGCAGGCTACCCAGTCATGTTTGTTCCAAAGAAAACGGCAAGCTACGACTAGTTGTCGACTACAGACGCCTAAACGATATTACAATGAAGGACCGAACACCATTACCGCTTATATCGGAACTACGAGATCGACTGCACGGCAAAAAATGGTTTACAGCCCTCGATCTCAAAGGCGCCTACAACTTAATACGCATGAAGAAGGGACACGAATGGATGACAGCTTTCAGAACGAAATTCGGACTATTCGAATATCTGGTAATGCCATTTGGACTCACAAATGCACCAGCTACCTTCCAACGGATGATCAACAATGTCCTACGCGAACACTTGGACATCTTTGTGGTAGTATACCTGGATGATATCCTAATCTTCTCGGACACCCTAGAAGAACACAAGGAACACGTCCACAAGGTACTCCGCGCACTTCAGAATGCGAAGTTACTGGTTGAACCAGAAAAAAGCAAGTTCCACACACAGGAAGTAGATTTCCTCGGACACACGATCTCACCAGGAGAGATACGAATGCAACGAGACATGATGCGTTTTTGCGTGTCCCTACGCACACTGGAGCGTTGGGCACGGCACCAAGCATCAAGGACACCGGCTGCCGCACGCACAGCCATGTGAACAGGCAGCCGTGTGAACAGGCAGCCGTGTGAAACAGGCAGCCGTGTGAAACAGGCAGCCGTGTGAACAGGCATCGGTATGTGGCTGCCTTGTAAACCGGCCGGATCGCCTAGATAGTCCGACCTGGCTGCCTCCTACATAAGGATGAGGCAGTCATAGCTTAGTTGGAGAAACAACGATCCCACTTCATCTCATCCATATGCAAAATGCATCAGATTGGTAGCAATTCCTACCCTTTGCTTTGATTAGCACCAGTGAGCCATTGTGTAAGCCTCACACCATAGCTCAAGTCTGCTTGGGCACCACACGTGAGCCGTTGACTCGGGCTCGCACCAAAAAACCACCAAAAACAACCATCGTGACTTACATAAGTCGCCCCACGAGCTTACCCAAGCTCACCACCCCCCACGAGCTTATCCCAAAGCTCATCAATCCTTTGGCTTGCTAACCAGCTAACCTTGTGGTGCGACCGACACCCTTGACAGCTAGCAGCCAACATTTCTTCACCCTCGTGATAACGCTATAGGGTCAATACCGTTGCATTAAGGTGTCTTTCGCTCGTGACGACTTTGGTGATAGGAAGTTTTGCGAAAGCCCGTGTAATCGTATATCACTATCGCAAGTGTCAGCTGGCAAGCAAACCGACCACACAATGGCCAAACCGACCAACGAAGGAAGCTCGGTCAAGCAAGCTGACGATAGAAGCTCGCCACGCCCGGCTGAAGAAGATGATGGACCCCGGCTACCGGACGCAGTCCAGCAACGCCGCCCGAAGCGCAACAGAGTCTCTCTCAACCCCAAGGACAATCATTCGCAATTGGCAGACCAATTACAGCAGCTCCCAGAAGCTCTCAACGCGTGGAAATGGTCCATCCGATTCCTCAAGCTGATGCGAGACAAATCTAAGGAAGCTCTCGATACCTTCACAGTCCGTGACAAGGAAGCATGTGAAGCCTTGGAAGATCTCCTTTTCCACGTCTGTGCTCATCAAATCAGCCTACGCGAAGTATTGGCTGTACCACAAGCCGGCATCTCGGACCTCGAACATGTGCCTGCATGGAGAGCAGTGGTGGAAAAAGCCTATATTGTGCCGGAACCCACAGAGGACAACATGATGAAATTGATCTCGAAGATCACGCCCAAGGAAGTTGATTCGAGGTCAATGACATCAATTTGGTATATCTTCCGGATGCCGACCAACAACTTCCCACGGAACAGCGAGGTATAAATTCTCAAGCTATGTTGCAGTCAACGGAACCCCCAAAGGCGCCAACTCAGTCACAATCACCTTCAGGCGTGAGGAAGCAGAAAGGAAGCCGGCATAGCCACCACAGCCGCCGCGACCGCCGCAGTCACCACAAGCATCGCAGATACCTACGACTAGATGATTCAAGCGACTCGGAATCTTCTTCTTCCAGCAGCAGCAGCTCTGGAAGCAGCATTGGCATTGGATACGCTCACAGCCGCCGGGCGCCTCTCTCCTACCACACAGACCTTTCAAACCTCTAGTGATGTGGAAGCTGTTGCCAAGAGGCTCAAACGTGACAACATGGGTGTTTTCAACCCCAATCACAAGGATCCTCATAAACAAGGCCTTGTGTCCCTCTCAAGCGGCAGCAATGTGTACACGGATGTATACCTCTTCTGCGAGCGCCTGCGAATGTACAAGGATCTCGACTCCTACGCCTTGTCGCAGCACTATATGTCTTTCCTTGCCGGCGGAGCTCTACAGTGGTTCATGAATGAACTTTCCATCGAGCAGAAGGATCGCCTTATGAAGTCATCAGTAGAGCGTTTCTGTAAAATGCTCATCAAGCGATTCCAACGCCCAGCAGCAGAGGTCTCAAGGAATTACACGGCATTCCGTATACCGTGTCAATGTGGAATGCTGGTGAAGTCTCCTTGCCTCAATGGATTCAACGGAAAGTCTCCTAGCAAGGCAAATCAACATCGAAAAGGACTACCAAATCATCCAAAGCATCCACCCCTTGATTGCGGTCCAAATCGCTACTCACCTCTCTGTGCCCACTAAACGCACGCCAATTGACAAGTGGGTACGAGAAATCGAGGAACGCCGACCCTGATCTCCGCGGCATTGGAATTTCGCGGCAGATACGATGAACGCCCCAAGGCCGTGACCGTGACCGCAACTACCAAAGTCGTGATCGTAGTAGTGATCGTGATCGCAGCTTTAGGAACGATAGCCGCGACCGCGACCGCAGCTATCAGCGAGATCACTACCAACGCGATCGAGGCCTTGACCGCAGAGACCGCAGCAACCCCAGCAGCGACTCACGGGCCAAGGAAAGGCGAGAGAACCGCCCCAAAGATCCTCAGCGCAATGAGCGAAGCGGCGGCTATGAGAAAAAGGTCCGCTTTGAGAAAATTACCTTGCCAGCGAGGACGAAAACAAGCAAGATGCTTCAGACAACAAGAAAACCGCCATTTCCGACGACGATGAAGCCAGTGATGTAGGATCAGACGCTTCTATCGAGGAATACTACGTCTGTATGACCTCAACTCCTGAGAATCTTGGCCAACAAGGAAACCACCAATGCCGAAAGTGTAACCGCAAGTTCCCCTCCCGCAGTGTGTTATTTGAGCACACACAAGCACGCTGCTGTGTGTCTGCTCAACAGCTCCAGCAGGAGGCGACCCCAGCAAGACCTTCGTTATGTGGGAAATGCTACGCCCAATTTCCCTCACGCAATGCACTCTTCAGGCACCTTCCTGGCTGCGTGTCACAGCCCAAGGCCCACTCAAATGGAGGCATATAAAGCCGTAGAGCAGCACAATCCAATTCCTCCCAGAAAGCCCAGTATCTTTGGGAACAATCGCGGGCGCTATCGCAGAAAATCCTCGAGCCACAACCGCTCGAGCCGCCATCGCACGATGCCCTTTCGGCTACTCATATCTTCGCATCAAGATCAAGGCAGCTCCCACAGGACCAGAGACCGAGGTCTGTGCGGATTCCGGGTGGCAACCCCTGATTGACAGAAAGCTTCTCAAGAGCTTCGAGCACACCATTGAGAAGAAGCCTCCAACGCCAATTGCAGGCATCAGCGGCAGTGTCCGCTGCACAGACTGGGCCACGTTCTCCTTCTATGCAGAAGGAAGAGGGCTGACGGTAGCAGCGCCGGCATAGCTAAATTCACCAGTTCCGCTTGGGTGACTACCGTGGAACCAGGAGCCTTGCTAGGCAATGCCTTCCTCAAGCCGTATGTTGGAAACATCCACTACGACAAGGAAGTCGTTCAAATAGGCCTCCTTGACGACTTCGGTATCCCTTTAACATCTATAAGCCTCATAAAGGGTAGTCCGACGCGTTCAGGCCGTCAGAAAACCATGGTCCCGGCAGGCAAGACAATGCTAGTCCCAGCTAGCTGGAAGGAAGTCCCTAAAGGCCGTTCCTTCGCTTTTCATTCCAATCATCCCTTGGCCGCTCATGCTCTCGTTGACCGAAACACTGTCCCAGCGGTCATGTTCACGAACACTACGAACCAAGATATCATCGTGAACCGCAAACAGCGCCTAGGGCAGATCAAAGAATGCGAGGAATCGGGCTACTTCGCTGCAGCCTCATGGAAATCAGCTCTGACAGCTTTGACAATAGCCACAGCGGCCTTGGCCCCAACAACTTCTGCAATGACGATTGAAAGCGCTCCCCAGAGCCATACATCGTATGATCTTGCTATCAATAGCACCTTCCACCTCTCAGACGATGTTATCGCAATAGCTGACGGGACTTTCACCCCGGAGGAAGCCCTGTTCTAGCAGCAACCGCAGAATCAGTTTCAAGCTTATCAGAAGCTTTGTACGCATACACAACAGCAGCCAGCAACGACAGCCAGCCTTGGTCAACAACAAGAAAGGAGCTCCACGTCACAAGCACCCAGCTGAGTGCAGCAGCAACAGCCGATACTCCTGACCTTGCCCCTGAGACCCGAATTCCGTATCAAACGCACGTTCAACGCACGCCAGAGCTCCCAGAGGTGTGCACTGACGACGGAATTCACATCTATGCGCAGAAAGGCAGCTTCGTGACCAAGATCAAAGCCCTTGTTGAAAAACACGCCAAACTATGGAAAGACTCGGGCACAGCTGAAGTCGAAGCAGGCCACGAGCTCACAGTTCCCCTTATCAAGGATTGGCACACGCACAAGGTGGCTCAACGCCCTATCCTCAGGGATTACGAGACAAACAGGTCATTGATGAAACCCATGACAAGCTCCACGCACAAGGACGTATGGAATACGTGCACGGACCAACCCTTTGCAGCCCCGTCTTCGTTGTGTGGCGAACAGCCCGAGGAGAAACCAAGGGCAGGGTCGTCATCGATTTGCGAGCTCTTAATAAGGTCACCATGCCAGACAGCTATCCCTTGCCATTGCAAGAAGACATCATCCAAGAGCTTCGAGGCGCACAGTACATCACAGCAATCGACGCATCGTCCTTTTACCACCAATTCCGAGTCAAACTCGAACATCGTGATCGTTTTACCCTCACGAGCCATAGAGGACTGGAAAGACTGACTGTTGCACCAATTGGCTTCTGCAATAGCCCGGCCTACGCCCAGCGCTATATGGATCGAGTGCTTCGACCATATAAGGGTTTTGCAGAGCGTTTATGGACGACGTTGTGATCTATTCGAAAACGGAAAGGAGCACTTACAGCACCTTAGCAAGATCTTCCAGCTATTCGAGCGTTTTAACCTCACGATGTCGCCAAAGAAAAGCTGGATTGGGTATCCTCTGTGCAACTCCTTGGCTTCCGCGTTGATGCCTTTGGAATGAGCACAACGGAACACAGGCTGGCAGCCTTTGCAAAGCTGGAATTTCCAGACCAGCTATCTGCGTTGGAAAGCTACATTGGAGCAACAGGCTACCTACGGCATCTCTTACCGTATTATGGAGCCCTCATTGAGCCATTGCAGCACCGGAAAACTCAATTACTAGCCCAAGGACGAGAAATTGGCAAAATTCAGCAAGGTAACATCAACAAACGCCGTGCCTTTGCGAGGAACACCAAATTCGAGCCTAGTGAAAAGGAGCGGTTGGCATTTGAAGCTATCCAAAAGGAAGTAGCCTCCGGCAGGATGATCCACCATATGGACCCAAGCAGGCAACTGTTCTGTCAAGTTGACGGGTCCTTGCAACGAGGATTTGCCTGTACCTACTTCCACCTTAAAGAAGGTTACGAATGGAAGCCTGGCCAAGCTATTTCCTCAACAGCGATGCAACCTATAGCTTTTCTCAGCCGCACCCTCACCAACGCAGAGATCATATGGTCCGTCGGAATTAGAAGTGGCCTGCCTAGTCTGGGCTATCAAAAAGATGCGCACAGTGGTCCAATCGTCAACGAAGCCCTTAATCGTGCTTACGGACCATTCAGCCACACAGCAGATCGTCAATAAGACCTCCCTCGACACTTCAAGCACGGACAGAGCAAATAGACGGCTAGTAGTAGCCTCCATCTATCTCTCTCAGTACGAATTGCAGGTTGATCATCTTCCAGGAAAATCAATTTCATCCCTGATGCCTTAAGCAGGCTGTCAGCCCCTGAGACCGACCAATTGATCGAGCGACAACGACCTGACTACACAGCGCTTGACGATGTGCTCCTTGCGTCTGAGGCCATCATGGATCCAGCATACCGCATCAAATTCACAGAAGGCTATCAGGCTGATACCCATTATCGCAAGATCCTTCAAATGATCCAGGACAGTGAGAACACGGTCAAAGCTTCTAGGGCCCCGGAAATCGCGAAAATCAAGCGCAGAGGAATTCCCTTTTTCGTGGACCAGGGTCTGTTATATCACGAAGGAAAAGATGGATATGTTCGTCTCTGCGTGCCCGCAAGCCTCACGCACGAATTGATGCAAATGGCACACGACGACAAGCACCACTTTGGCGTTGTGAGAATGCTCAAGGAGTTGGAAACCTATTCGATCAGGAACGTCTCTTGGCAAGCGAAAAAGCACATCGCCAAGTGCAAAGCTTGCTGCCTTGGACAGACTGATCGACAACAGCTTGCTGGAAGCTATCTGCCCAATCGACCCCCGATGCTTCCAATGCAGTCAATTGCAATGGACTTCATCACAGACATGCCTGCCGTCTCAGCTATGGGCTCACCCTGGCATATTGAAGGCTTTAATGCCTTTAATCAATTACTTACAGTCACTTGCTTAGCTAGCAAGCGATGCCTACTGATTCCAGGCAATGCAAAGTATAGCGCCAAGGACTGGGCAGCCTCCCTAGCTAGGCAGCTCATGCTATGTGATTGGGGCATGCCGCGCACGATAGTCAGTGACAGAGACCGCAAATTCACCTCTGCTTTCTGGCAAGGGCTCTGGAAGGCCTTTGGCACCAGAATCAGCATGACAACGGCATATCATCCGCAGGCGGACGGCTTGGCCGAGCGGCGCAATCAAACAGTGGAAACAGCGTTGCGACTGGCCTATATTGAGGACCCCAACCTTGACTGGAAGACCCTTATTCCTTCGCTGCAGTGGCATCTAAACACAGCCTACAACACCAGCACGAAGACCTCAGCCCATGAACTAATGTACGGTTTCCCCTGAAAGGCCCTGGAGGCTGTTGATCGCACAGCCAGCGCAGAGGCAGACGAATTGCCCTACATCAAGGAAGCCTTGCGTAAGCAGGCCAGCCTAGCTATGGACCTTGCAGCGATGAAGGCCAAGCGTTGGTACGATGCCAAACACCGACCTATCCATCTCAAGGCTGGAGACAAGGTATATCTCAAGCTTCATCAGGATATCACCAGCCAGGCAGGCCACCCAAGAAGTGGTCACAACAGCGGAAGGCCCCTTTGTGATCAGAAGGATGGTTGGAGACCTGGCCTGTGAATTGGACCTTCCAGAGCAAATTAAGGTCCACCCAGTGATCTCAATACACCACCTCAAGCCAGCTCACGAAGGCTGCTTTGAAGAAGCTCACCCCGGACCAGTAGAAGTCACAAAGGACTTTACGGACCAGGAAGGCGAATTCTACGAAGTTGACAAGCTTCTGGACGTACGGGTCAGGAAGATTGGAAGAAACAGGAAGCCCGTCACGGAGTACTTGGTCCACTGGAAAGGATGGGGCAGCATGCATGATCAGTGGGTCAGGAAGGAAGAGATATCGTCAAAGGCCCTGGATGAGTTCCACGGGCAGACGACGGGACCGCGAGTGGTTCGCAACAGCAAAGCAAAGGGACGATCGGAAAGTTCTGACATGTAGCCTTTGTTGAGGCAGTCACTGAGGACAGTGGAGTTTTCTTTTGAGGCCGGCATTATGATGCGTTTTGCGTGTCCCTACGCACACTGGAGCGTTGGGCACGGCACCAAGCATCAAGGACACCGGCTGCCGCACGCACAGCCATGTGAACAGGCAGCCGTGTGAACAGGCAGCCGTGTGAAACAGGCAGCCGTGTGAAACAGGCAGCCGTGTGAACAGGCATCGGTATGTGGCTGCCTTGTAAACCGGCCGGATCGCCTAGATAGTCCGACCTGGCTGCCTCCTACATAAGGATGAGGCAGTCATAGCTTAGTTGGAGAAACAACGATCCCACTTCATCTCATCCATATGCAAAATGCATCAAGACAAGATCAACTCAGTCAAAGAATGGCCAACGCCAAAGAACGTCAAGGACGTACAAAGTTTCCTAGGATTTGCGAATTACTACCGACGATTCATCAAAGATTTCGGAAAGATTGCAACACCACTACACGACTTAACGAAGAAGGAAAAAGAGTTTACATGGGACGACAAAGCCAACGAAGCTTTCGAATGCATCAAAACGACGATTACGCAAGAACCGGTCTTAACCACCTTCGATCCAGAACGACAAATCGAACTCGAAACCGATGCATCAGACTTTGCTCTAGGAGCACAAATCGGACAGAAGGACGATGAAGGAAGACTACGACCAATTGCATTCTACTCGAAAAAGCTACATGGCGCAGAACTCAATTACCCCATCTACGACAAAGAATTCCTCGCAATCATTCAAGCTTTTAAGGAATTTCGACACTACCTTCTCGGAAGCAAACACAAAATCAAGGTCTACACAGATCACAAAACATCTCACATTTCGCGACGACGCAACAATTGAACGGACGACAGATCCGATGGGCCGAATGTCTATCAGAATTCGACTACGAAATAATCCACAGAAAGGAACAGAAAACGGTCGAGCTGATGCCCTCAGCCGACGATCCGACTACGACACAGGAGCACCTATTGTGAAAGGACAACTCCTTGAGCTCAACAATGAAGGGAATATGCAACAACGACAGCTTAACGCAATCTTCAAGGTCAATCCAGACGAAGGCCTTACGAAGAAGATCCAACAAGCCTACGATAAGGTTGATTGGGAACCACTTCCAGTTGTTTGGGAAGATGGCCTGGCAAAGCATCAAGGAAAGATCTTTGTACCAGAAGAACTTCAGGACGAAGTTATACGCGAAATTCACGAACACCCGACACACGGACACCAAGGAATCCGGAGGACGATGGAAAGAATTCGACGAATCTACGACTTTCCACGGATGAAGAAACGAATCAGCGAAACTATCAGAAAATGCGAACTTTGCGCACGAAGCAAAGCTGAACGACACAAGCCATACGGAGAATTGCAACCGTTACCAGTACCAAAGAAACCATGGGACTCGATAGCTTTCGACCATATCACAAAGCTACCACCGTCAAAAGAACCCATGACCAACGTCAAGTACGACAGCATATTCGTCATTACCGACAGATTGACGAAGTACGGATACTTCTTACCGTACAAAGAAGCAAGCAACGCAGAAGAGCTAGCATATGTGTTCCTACGAACTATTGTCAGCAATCACGGACTACCGAACGAGATTGTCTCTGACAGAGGAAGCACATTTGTGGCCAAGTTTTGGCAAGCTCTCATGGCACAATTAGGAACGAAACATAAGCTCAGCACAGCTTATCACCCACAAACAGATGGACAAACAGAACGACTCAACCAAACGCTTGAACAATATTTACGATGCTACATCAGCTACGAACAAAACGATTGGGTTAAATGGCTACCGACGGCACAACTAGCTTACAACAGCTCAGTCACAGAGACAACCAAGCTCTCACCAGCATACGCCAATTACGGATACAACCCAGAAGCATTCAAGGTCACTCGACAAGGACCACAAGCGGAACGAGCGATACTGCAAGCAGATCAGCTACGAAAATTGCATAAAGAAATGCAACAAGAACTTCAATTCGTCAGAGAACGAATGTCCACTCACTACAATCGGAAAAGATTGCAGGGACCAATCTTTCAAGAGGAGACATGGTCTACCTCGTACGACGAAACATCAAAACAAAACGACCAAGCAACAAATTGGATTTCAAGAAACTTGGACCGTTCAAAGTCAAGAAAACCATTTCAAAAGTCAACTACGAACTTTCGCTACCAACAACAATGCGGATATACCTAATATTTTATATCTTATTATTAGAACTAGCACTACGAAACGCTAAACCACAGGAAAAAATCGAAGTCGACGACGATCAAGAATACGAAGCAGAACAAATACTGGACACAAGAAAACAAGGTCAGCAACAGGAATACCTTGTAAAATGGAAAGGATACGGACCTGAGGAAAACACATGGGAACCCACCAAGCACCTGACCCATTGTGGTTCGCTTCTCCGACAATTCAATCAACAAAGATCAACCTCCTGACGAAATGGGATTTTCCGGCGCCGACGAATCCCGAGCAACCCAAATTGGGCTAAGACAGAAGGAGACAACGACACCTGGGAGTACAAGGAATCCCAATCCTCGACGAAGTCCGAGGGTAACCGATCGTCGTGAGGAAGGCGGCCGCGCCTCCTCCACTCGTTGCCGCTCCTTCTCCGCCTCTTCTTTCTCGACACGTTCCAGCTCCTCAACGTTATCGATCCCACGGGAGACCGCCCGCATCATCTTTTCAAACCATAAT
The DNA here is from genome assembly GCF_020360975.1 of Hirsutella rhossiliensis. NCBI lineage: Eukaryota > Fungi > Ascomycota > Sordariomycetes > Hypocreales > Ophiocordycipitaceae > Hirsutella > Hirsutella rhossiliensis. The sequence goes on from NW_025408672.1 coordinate 3,035,157, forward strand.
TTCTTTTGTTTTCGAAGGCGCAGAACCTTTTCCTCGGCCTCCTCAAGCTCGCGTTCGAGCTTGATGTGTTGATTGCAATATTTCGAAGCTGTGCCGGCGATACCCTTGGACGTCGCAGCGGGAAGGTGAAGGCGCACGCATTCGACACAGCGATCAGAATCCGAAGACGACACCTGGCATTCCCGGAGTCCGCGACGCTCGCAAGCCGAGCAAGAAGGCATCGTAAGAATGTCGGGATTCGAAAGGATCGTGGAAAGCAGGACACCACAACGGATGGACGACGAGGCCTTGGCCTTTTCTTGGAAACACGGTCAGACGGCATGACGGACCATGATGAAGGAAGAAGAAAGGAACGGCACACACTCACGCAGGAAATGACCAGGATATGCGACACGGCGGCTAAAGCAGGTCTTGAGGGCAAGACCAAGGGAGGGGGAGACCTGATGTTACGACCCGACCAACGGATGTTACGACCCGACCAACGGATGGCCATGACACGGGGGGAGCCAATAGAGGCGCGGACCCCCGCGCCTTTAAAGTCGGCGCGGACGTCCGCGCCTGTTATGTAAGCCTGGCAGGCCATTTGGGCCGCCGCCAACTGCGCTCGCAGTCGGCCTCACCTGAAATGTACGGATAGGAGCAAAATGTGGGGCTTCTGGGTGTTGCAGTCGAAAGTGGAGGATCTGTAAATAGCTGAGTGTCGCGGCCCTCTAGGGTTGGTCCCTCCGGGCGGAATAAATTGCATTGCAGTCGGCCTCACCGATACAGCATGCTTGCTGCATACATATAGCTTCAATTAATTGCAAAGGAGGATATCCCTTAGGGTTCGAACCCATAGCCTTCCCTATTTGGTAGATTGACGTGACGCAAAGGGCGCCGCTGTTGCGTGGCAAGGGAGGGTGCGCGGGAAGTTCACCGCCTTAAAATTGGCCAGCTACAGTGCTACACGCCGGTGCATGTCGGTGATCTCACGATCTGCCTCACATTTTCGCATCGCCGGCATCATCACCACTTATATATGTGAATAAAATGCCTGCTGTTCCTCTGAGTCTCTCTCGCAGTCAGCCCATATACCTGCAGTACCTCTTTCTCGTGAGAAAGGCTGCACCTGAATTTCCTCGGCCACCCGGGCATCTAATCGCTCTTCTTCTGCCTTATCCCAATCAAGGTATGCCATCATCTCTACCTTGGTCCATTGCCTCGAGCCGCAGCTCCTTGACATTTGCTTCCAGTCGAGGCACCAGTCATATTCAGTCTTGCTGTAGCGCAATGGCAAGCCCATTGCCTTTCGGTATGCCTGGTTGGTCTTGAGACTGCCGCGAGGCTGTGCTCTATACCAAGAGTCTCTTTCCTGACATACCTCTGATAGATGGCTCGTGGGTCATCATATAATAGATTCTCTGTAGTCTCTGTAGTCTCTGCAATTGCTGTAGAGACTGTAGAGACCGTAGTGACTGCAACTGTCATTTTCTCCATGACTGCTGCAGTCTGCGCAGTCTCTGGAACTGCTACCGTCTGTACAGTCTGTGCAGTCTGTGCAGTCCCTGCAATTGCTGCAGTCTCTGCAGTCTGTGCCGCCCGTGCCTCTGCCCGCTGCAGTATGTCGCTATAGCGTAAAGGACAATTGCGAGATGTCATGATGTGCCCTTGCTGGTGGCATTTGCTGCATGTAGGCGGCGCCTTTGGCCGTAGATCTGACTCTATGGCTTCAAATGCACTTGGCTCGCGCTGTGTGGATGACTGTGATATCCTTGATGCGGCGACAAGTTGGTCTAGTCGCCGACGAGGCTCTATGAGGACCTGACCAATCTCTTTGTTATCCCGTCGAAGGCGCCAATGTGTATGAAAATGTTGTAGCCGGAGGGGCAGATCTTCCACTATGAGAGACTGTAATGCGTGCGCACAAGGAGACCGCGAGACTTGGTGAAGCTGCCTGTGCAAGATGGGGTGTTTTTCTCGTTGAGGCGCTTGTGTTGCTTTGCAACCTGTCGCAAGGCTTCGTGTGATACCCAGCCACGTACCGTGCTATATACGGTTCCAGAGAGCTCAATTGGCATCCGTATATGCTGCCTGGCTTGGTTGGCTTGTAGCTCGGCCAGTTGGTTGAGGAGAGCTTGCTTGATTGCCCTCGTTGCCTCGAAGAGGTCTAATGTTGACTTCTTAAGGTGACTCTTCAATAATGCGTGGATGCCTTCCACCCGGGAAGTAGCCACATTGCCGAAGTGAGCATATTGATCGACCCAGGCCTTGACGAGCTTTTCCTTATACGGGTCCAACCAGGTTTCCCGTATGTAGCTAACCTCCTTGACGTATCGTGGCACAAAGCGCTTCTCGAGCTCTTCAACTTGTTGATCAAATGTCTCCTCATCTTTCGAGCCCACGATTGAGTGCCAATACCCAAAGAACTCAGCCCACCTCTCATCACTATTAGAGTCCTCATCGTCACGGTCGAAAGCTGGTTTGCAATAGCTAAGCACCGCCTTATTCGCATGCCAGATGCAAAGCAGAGACTTGGACGCAGGAAAGCACCGGGAAATTGCGTTTATGCAGGCGAGGCAGCGATCTGTCAGGATAACCGATGGCTGGCGAATGTCATATAACTCGTATATCGATTGGAGTTGGTCCAGTGCCCAGATATAGTCATTTTCGTCTTCACCACTGAGGAAGGCAAAGGCAATACAGAATGACCGCTGACAGGCATCAACGCCGATCATATCGAGCAGTGGCATCTTATATTTGTTCGTCTTGTATGTGCAGTCTAGCAGTAGTAATTCTGGGTATGCGTTGAGGTATCCTAGAGACGCTGGGTGTGCGAATAAGACTGCTGTGACTCGGCCATCATGATCAAGCTGTATGCGGCTCTGGAACCCCTCGTTGTCAAGCTCATTGGCAAGGGCATGCATTGTGCTCTGGCCAGCAAGGAGCTCTCGTCTGCGCTGTGCGATACAGTTATATATGTCTTGCTGTGTCGCTCCTTGGGCAGTCTGAGAGCTCTGGCGCATATATGTCCGGATATCCTTTGGTGCTATGCCAGCGCTTGAGAGGTTCCCAATAGCTGACTGGTCAGTTGAGGAGAGGGCACGATGAGCTGGATGTGCTGTAATATGCAGACTGGGCTCATGGTTGTGGACCGACTTCTCCTCGCCTGGGCGATGCCTGACATACCAGTACGACTTATCAAGGCTCTCTTTCGCATTGATGGAAAACTGGCATCCAGTGATACGGGAGCTTGTAGACCGTTGCCGATCAGCTGGCTTCTGGTCCTTGCTTGTATGAGCCCCAAGTCTACCTCCACGATCGCAGGCAAATATGACTGTGCGTCTTCCGGACCGCGGGTCTCTCGTGGACTTGCCTGTGGTGAAGGCATAGCCTCTTGGAGCCGCCCACGCATTAATTGAGGCAAGAAGAGACTCTCGCGAGTCGAACTGGCCCTCAGGAGGAAGGCAATCGTCAGGAATTCAGTAAGCCCCATATTGGAATTATCTTGAAGAGCTAGCTGTAGTGCACGACAGTGAGCAGCTCTTTATACACAAAGGAAAGGAAACTCCTGCTTTGTGGACGTGGTGCAGAACCCTTGTAACCGAGGCCGCCTGCGAGGTTTAATGCAGCCTGCGTTTGAGCTTTGGCCTCAATGGGGTCCAAGCACCACGCATGCAGGCGCTCGACCTTAATATGCGGATTATAGCATCGCTTCCGCGGACAACTACTCTGAGCGCAGATGGTATGCTATATGAGGCTGGCTCTCTGTGCGACAGTTTGCCACATGCAATAGAAAAGGAGAGTACAGGTCAGGGGGCGGCCCGACTATCTTCCGCCTGGGCTTACATAACAGGCGCGGACGTCCGCGCCGACTTTAAAGCGCGGGGTCCGCGCCTCTTAACTCCCTGACACGGGCCAGGGATGACTAACCGCTGAAGGATCACGTGACCATGCGAAAGGTGATCGGTGGATCGCCTTACGATCAAGCGAGCGGTGCTCGACGGATCGTTCATCGATCAAGGTGATCACCTCTGTGATCACCTCCAGCACCTCGCGATCAGAGACGGGCAGTTGGGTATATATAGCTGCCCCATTTCACTCCTTTAGACTAGATAGCTCTTTAGCTTTCAACACAATCATTACGATCCCTATCACGATCTCATCTCTGATTCCGATCACTTGATTACCTGGTTACAGTCTACGGTCTACGACCTCCGACTCATCACCAACGTGACATACTTATCATTGCTCAGACCACGCCCTGTTGTATCTGCCAACATAAACCCCTCGACAGGTTTATCCCTTGGGAATATCACCGGTCGTCACAAAAAAGCCCCTAAAGGCTTTTCTAAAAATTCAAAAAATTAAAAGAAAGGAATACCTTCTAAGAGGCCTAGAAAACCTTCTATAGAAGGAAATCCTATCGAATTAGACTCTTACGTCGATAAGAAGACGAAAAAACCCTCTTCTATATATATCGGAAGCAGAAAAATAGAAATCGATAATTAAACGGACGAAGAACCGGAGATCGATTTTTCTATTCCTCCTCCTACCCCGGAGGCTATAAAAGCTCGAAGAAGAAGCAGAGGTATATATCTCTTCGAATATCCTTAAAAAGCCGTATTTAATAATAGCAAATAGGACCTTTAAATTCCTCTCGAATTAAAGACCTTATATATAAGGTAAAGAGAAGAAATCCTTATAAAACCTTAGAGAATAGAAATTTCTATAATTTTATATACGATACCGGTGCTACTAGCATATAGTATCGGAAAAGAAATTCCTTATTAATTTTCGAACTATCTCTACTAAGGTTAATTAGGAAAGGCATCCTATATAATTGTTAAAGGCTGCGGAGATCTTCTTTTAGATTTCGAAAAATAAAAGGCTATTTATCTTAAGAAACTGCCTTTTTATACGAATTAGGGTAAACATTATAAGCCAATCGTATTTTAAAAATACTTATGCCTTTATTAATAGCAAGGAAATTTTCCTACTAGATAACTAGGCTAATATTATATCTAAAGGAAAACAGCAAGATAACCTATCTATCTTTTAGAAATTCTTTTCTTAAAGAAGAAGACATTCTATATAATATTAATAATATAAGGAATAATATAAAGGACCTTAACTTTTATTTATAGCATTTAAGGCTAGGACATATAAGTCTTAAAGCCTTACTAGAAACCTTTAAAAGATATAATAAAGAAATAACTATCCCTAAGAAGGATATTATAAAAATTAAAGAATGCAAGGCTTATATTAAAGCAAAGGCAACTAATAAGAGGAATAAATCCCTATCTAATAAGGTATATAATTACCTTAATAGAGTTGCTATTAATATTTAGGGACCTATAAAGACCCCTACTTATAATAAATACACCTCCTTTATATCCTTTTTAGATATAGGGACAAGATATTTAGAAATATCTTTAATAAAATCTAAGGCAGAAGCCCTAGATAAATTCTTAGAATATAAAGCCTTGGTTAAAAATAACCGGGATAATATTACTATAAAGGAAGTCTTTTCGGATAACGTAAAAGAATTCCTATATAAAATAAAACCCTATTACTTAAGAAAGGAATAAAATATTATACTAGCCCTCCTAGGACTCCAATTAAACGGAGCAATAGAGAGGATTAATAGGACTATTTTAAATAAAGTCCGAGCTATTTTATTTACGGCAAAACTGCCTAAATATCTATAGGAGAAGCTGTTCTAACAGCAGCCTATTTATATAATAGGACCCCTTACGAATAGGCTTCTAAACTCCTATAGAGAGAAGGAAAATAAATCTCTAGCCTTAGAAGACTTAGAAAATTAAGACCTTCGAAGTACTATTTATTATAAAAATAAAGACCCCTTAGATAAGCTAGAGATAAGAGCTTATAAGGGTATTATTATAGGCTATACCGAAAATGCTTATAAAATATATAACTTTTCGAAAAGAAAGGTAATAATTTCTAGAGATATTATTATCCTAGAAAATAAATTTATAGAAAATTAAAAGGAAGAAGACCTTAAGGACTTGACTTTAATACCTTACCTTCTATAAATAAGGTCCCGGATAATTATTTATAAAGGGAACCTATATATAAAGAAGGCAATAACTCTTCTTTAAAAGAAGAGGAAAATAACCTCCTATAGAAGGAAGATAACCTCCATGAGAAGGAAGATAACCCTTTTATAAAAGGAAATAATCCTCTTTTAGAAAAGGGATTAAATAAGGATCTAAAAATCCGTATTAATATACCTAAGAAGCTAAACGGATTTTATAAAGACTATATCGCATACCCCGAAATAAATACTATATTAAATAGTAAAAGTAAAGAGATTATTCTATCTTTACTAGAAAATAAGGATCCTATAGAGCCTAAAACATTTAAATAGGCTATAAATAGCTTAGAAGCTATAGAATAGAAAAGAGCTATATTTCTAGAAATAGAAGAGCTCTTAAACCAAAATACCTAGGAATTAAAGCCTCTTCCTAGCGATAAGGAGGCCCTAGGCGGCCGTTAGGTCTATAAAATAAAGCGGGATAATAATAATAATATTATTAAATATAAAGCCCGCTATATAGTATAAGGATTTAATTAGGTCTATAGCCTAGATTATTTAGAAACCTTTTCTACGATAGTAAGACCCGAATCTATTAGAATGCTACTTATAATAGCTATTTCTAATAATTATACTCTACTATAATACGATATAAAAATGCCTTTATATATGCCGAAATAGATACGGATATTTATATAAAAATCCCTATAAACTGAAGAGCTAATACTTAAAGACTAGTTTAATAAAAACTAGTATAAGTATAATATTAGCTATTTATAGTTTCTAGAGCTATATAAAAAGTCTGCTTAAAAAAGTAGCAGATTATATAAAGGTTCAGCCTCTAGGCGAACTAAAAGACTTCTTAGGAATATATATAATTATAAACTAGAGTAGAAAGGAGATATTTATATCCTAGGAAAAATATACTCGTAATAAAATATAAGAATATAATAAAGAAGACTTAGGGACTTCTACGCTTACTATAGTAGAGTAAAGCTTAAAAGGCTACTATAACGCCTTCAAAAAGAAATCCTTATTTACTAAAGGAAATAGGGGCTCTATTATATCTAGCTATAATAAGCAGGCTAGACATTTTATATGCTGTTATTTCCTACGCTAGATTTGCTTCTAAACTAGATAATACGTATTTTAAAGCGTTAAATACTATCTAGAAATATTTAAATAAATATCCTAACCTAGGGATAATTTATTATTATAATATCCCTTATACTTATAATTTTATAAAAGGTTATTCCGACGCTAGCTAGGCGTCTGACCTTATAGATAGAAAATCCGTTTCCGGATACTATTTCTATATTTATAAAAATATTATAAGTTAGGCCTGCTAGAAGTAAAAATCTATAGCCCTATTAACCTACGAAGCTGAATTTATTGCTCTTAGGGAGGCTAATAAAGAAGCTTTATATCTAAATCGGCTATTTTATACGATAAATAATAGCTTGTCTATTAAGATTCCTAATACTATACCTCCTATTTTAACGGATAATACTGCTGCTATTAAATTAGTAGAAAATCCGGAATTTTATAAAAGACAAAGTATATAGACATTGCCTACTTCTACCTAAGAAAATATTAGGAAAAGAAGATTCGGATTTTCTATATTAAATCCGAAGATAATATTACCGATATATTTACTAAGGAACTAAGAAGAAAAATTCTTTAAGTTCTAAGAGCTTCTTTCCTTAGGGAATTAAAAGAGCCTTAAAAAGAAAAGCTTATATCCCTTAATAGAGGTTTTTAGCTGTCTTTTACTTTCTTAGCTTTTCCTCTATATATAACTAATAGGTTTTCCTTTAAAAGGTTTCCTATTAATAAAAACAACTTATAAAAATAAGGGTTTTCCTTATTAAAAGGTTTCTATAATAATAACTCTATAAGGCTTTTTCTTATAAAGGTTTCAAAGAGAGAAATAATTATAACTATAACTAGGATTTTTCCTACTAAGGTTTTTCCTAGAAAGGGTTTTAAAATTTTCCCTTATATTCCTATTATATACCTTATTCTTAATAAGGATAATTCTACTATAAAAGAAATAACTAGTAAAGAGCACTATTTACCTAGTACTCTTTAAGGGAGGCTATAAGAATATACCCTTATATTCCTATTTTACTATTATAAAGAAATAATAGGCATAGGGAGGCTTTATAAAATAAGCTAGTAAAAAGAGGCTCTATAATACGGTCTAAGGGAATAACCCTTAAAAGATAAAGACCTCTACTAGATAACTATACCTTCCTCTAAGAAAAGCGGGTTAGGATAAGCCTATCCTTATAAACAAAAATATATATAAAATGCATAAGTTAATTACGAGTAGAACGGATACCCTATTGCCTATTTTAGCCTAGCGGTTTCGAAGATATCCGCGATACGAGAATAGGTAGGGCATAGAACATTCTAGTTAAATCCACTACTTATACTAGAACCTATAGTCTTACGTCAACTATCACGCTATAATTAGACCACCTACTAAGTTAGGAAGATATACTATAGATAGAGCTTTTTAAGCACTATAGAATATGCTAGAAAGCTGACTAATTGGTCTACTAGTGGGCGAGCAATGGTCTATAAAAGACGAAGGATTTCCCTAGGAGTAGTAGATAGAATAAGTAAGTTCGTAAGTATCTTTTGCAACGCTATTCTTTTAATATATTATTTAGCCCCTTATATGCTCGTTATAAATTCCGGACGAAATCCTACCCTATACTCCTTCGACCGATCTTTCCGCTTACGTTATCGATTACCCGATTCTGCGCTTATTACTTATACCTTCTTATAGGTACCTTTAAAATACTAAGACGATTATAGGAAGTCTATTACTTTATTATTAGCCTAGTAAAGCGCGGCAGAGCTAATAACCCGAGTGCTTTTTAATAAAATTAGCCGCTCCATCGACCGTTAGAATTCGCAGCTTACAACGGCATAGCTATATATATAATAACTTAAGCACTAAGTATATCGTCTACGGCCTTAGAAGTAGAAAAAGATACTATAAGACCCTAATAGCCGCTTCGTACGTATTAAATAAGTCCTTAAGACGAGAAAACGGCTCGAACGTATCCTTAAGCCGTCTACTATTACAATAGCTAATTAGAACGCAGATTTTAAAGCTCTATATAGTAGCTGGCAGCTTGAATAGCTAGAAAACACTAAATTGATCTATCGCGATGTTAAAATGCGGCTTCAATTGCCGTTGGAAGGTGCCCTCTTTGCTGTGGGAAGGGTGCTGGAAGGGGGGTGTGCTGTAAGCTAGGTGGCTGACGTTAGTAATCGCGTGCACATACGGATACATGGCAGTTCTATGATCCTCCAGCAGCCCAGTATCCTGTATGCACGTCGTACGTGTATAAACCCCGCAGGGTCGACTAGCCTGCGTCTGTCGCCGTTCTCGGTCAAAGACTCAGAGATCATGTGGCTGCGCAATCAGTGTAAACCTTGACATCCTCCGGTATGCGTCTATCCTACCTTGTATGCAGGTATCTTCTCCACCGGGAGGAACAAGTTAAGTTACATACGGATACTGCTGTTATAGGTATTCGGCAGGCGTGGAGAGAGGAAATGGCGAGATATGGCAAGACATGTTGCCGCGCTCCGGCGAGGCAAATTTCCGTCGCCCCCTTGCCAAGGCTCGATGCCGTAGCGCGGACACAGTGCAGACGAGGGGATGGGCATGGGGAAAGGTGGCTGGGTCTCGAGGTGAGGCCTTTTCTCTCTCGCCGCGGTGGGCATCTCGGCCTCAAGTCTTTGTGATGAAGAAGGCCACCACGAGCTTAACAGCACCGGTGGGTCACTCGACAAGGCTATGCAGCTCGTACCATAATTAATGACCGGTTGTCCTTTCAGCTTGGCGAGCCCGTGGCTAGGGGGCGCGCCCTGCCTGATTGGCATGACTTGCAGGCGGCTAGCGGGCTGATCCGGTGGATCGTCGGGAAGCCGAAGCGTCAGGCCGGGCGGGAGCCGCGACGATATTTGGCTACAAGTAGGAATACATAATACACATGGCCGATGGACCTGTCTGTGGCCGGGACAACAAAAAGGTCAATTCACGCACAGCCAGCCAGTCAAGCCATGTCTCGGTGGCTGTGGCGACGACGTACCACAAAGTATTTAGGTACCTACCAAAAGTTACTTGCATGCACCAAGTAAGGCATCCAAACGAGCTCGAACTATTGAGGCTCACCCAAAAGTGTCGTACAACCAACCATCCGCGCCTGGGTTTGAGACACAGCATTCTCCTGTTCGACGCTGCCCTTTGCAGAGACACCATCCCGGCAATATCCCCGGCTGCTCCAGCAACTGCGGCGTCGGGGCACAAGGCTCCGAACTGGCCCGACCCGACGACGATGCTCCCTCTCGGGGCAATTGGGCTGCTGCAGCATGAGCCCTGCCATGTGCCTGCGGCCGTAGCCTGGAGGAGGTACCGAATCACGGGGCACAGTATCCGAACTCGTGCTTTTCCGAAGACTGTTGGTTGGTCCGGAGCCGGCAATTGGCTGTCTATTTCAGTCCCGGGCCGGCGGCGGCAACGTGCCTGCTGCAGCTCCAGCCCGAGCTGAACAATTAGCAACCCCCGGAGTAGCTACGGCCCAACAGCAAAGAGCCGACGCTTCGAAACGCCTGATGAATACTGGGTGCTGCGGACTCGGCGCAGTAACTTCGACCTCGCCGGCCAGTCGCTTGTTTCGAGGTCGCAGATGCAACGTTGGGGGTTGAACTGTCGATTTCCGAGGTGCGGACGTACATACAGTGTCACAATACAGTGCGGAAGAGTAAGAATGCACATGGCCAATCCGAGTGTGGGGATCGCGCCCCCCCAGCGCCTCCCCCTCTGTTGTTAAATTCGACAAGCGCAACTCGTTATGTTTTTGCCGGGACATCTGTGGCTTTGACGATTGCGGGATGAACCTGGAACGAGAGCGTAGAAATCACCAGCTTGTCTTGCCAGCCCCCCCCAGCGAGCACCCTCCTGCGTGGCCCCTCGACATTGTGCTGAAACATGGACCCCCCCATTCCGCTCCTTACGGCTGCGCCGTCGCCCCTGCTTGTCGTTCGACTGGTAGATTCTCGAGATGAGACTCGAGTTAGCCTGATCGGCCAACACGTTTCTCGCTAAACTCGGAGTAGGCAGCTGCTGTGCAGTCCGGCATCGTCTCTTCCAGGAACACGCACTCATCCTCACCAATCTCATCAATACTCTGTACCTCTTGTACAGTACCAGTTTGGTCTGGTGAGGAGGGGCCTTGCTCCGAGCCCTGTCCCAAAAAATTGTCGGACAGCTACTGGGCACTTCAGATCCTAAACGCTCCCCTGTCGGCCATTGTCTGTTTAGCGGGCCGGAAAGGCGCCATCAATGACAGAGGACGGGCGAGCCATGGCACCATTTTGCAGCCATGAGCATCCGAGCTTGGTTCCACCTTGTCTGCATGCCGGGCACGAACGGGCAAGCTGCATCCCGTCTGCAGATGGGCCTTGATGTATTCGTACAGGATGTACTGTACCTGCAATGGGCCTGCCCACGCCCCCTCCAGGGCTCAGGACCTGGACGGCGGGCAGGGCGCCGGGTACCGCCCTGTACCTCTGCAGCTGCAGCAGGGTTTTTGAGTTGGAGAGCGTCAGGCACCGGAGCGCAATTCAAGCGGCGTTTCAGGGACCGGGTCATCCCATCATTCATGGCCGGCCTTCCCGCGAGCCGCCCCTCCCCTGTTCTCTCGGGGCAAAAGGGCTGCCGTCTACAAATCCTCGTGTGTTTGAGGAGCCGGCATAGACTTGGAACGAATGTGACGACTGCGGCCTTGAGGTACCTTTACCGTCACGTCAATTGGCCTCGGGGCTGTACCTACCTATTCTACCTATTGTAGGCGTGTACCTTAGGTACCTAGATACCTCACCTACTTTGGTAAGGTATGTACTGTACATGCATGTACCGCTGCGGCACCCAACGACAAGCGCAGCATTTTGCCTCATGTGCCGTTGGCCGTCCTGCTGCCTCGTGGGCGGCCATGTACCGCCAAGTACCCGAAAATGGAGTAAGCAGAAGCGTCCCGTCGGCTGCAGCCACCCCCCTCCCCACATGGTCGCCTTGCGGATGCGTCTCTCGTTATTATTCTGGCAGGCAGGCCAGGGAGGGTGGGCGCCCGAGGAACTCGCGTGTTTTGCCCTCTCTACGCACATAACCCCATGCAGCTTCGCCTACCGACCGACGCCCTAGGGCTCTCTCTCTCTCTCTCTCTCTCTGCACGCTCGAGAGCGGCTCTGAGCAATCTCCACCACGGACAAAAGAGATGGATGATTCACATGTGCTCGGTGTAAGTCGCCACAAGTGCGTGTACAGTACACACAGTCCAACTGGCAACGAGACATCAGAAGCTCGTACGGACGGATACATGTGCCCAATCGGGCCCTAGGCGGATGGCAACTCTGGCGGAGGTGGGCTGTTGCTGGCGGTGATGTCAGCGCGAGGCTTGTGAGACTCTTGGGGATAGTCAGCCGCCTTGTCTTGTGCCACATTCTCGGCCTACGACGCGGCCCCGCCGGACTCTGACCCCGAACCGTGTAGATCCCAGATGCCCAGGGCGACTATTGCCAAACCATCTTGGCTCATCATGCCAATTGTTCCATGCCAGTCCGCAACAGCACTGGACATACCTGAACATACCTGGACATACAGTAGACGACACTCGCCATCATGGACAAAGTTGGCAAATGACACCAGAAAACGTGGAGCGCAAGGCGAGGAGCCGGGGTGGAGGGGGGAGGGCCTGGAAGCCAGCTCGGCCTTTCTCGACGCTGTGCACGCACACATGCAGGCCAAGCTGCGGAGCCAGCGACTTCTCTGCAGTCATCCGCCCCAGCCTTCGGCGTGGCTGATTAGAGAGGATACGGACAAGAAGAAGAAGAAGAAGAAGAAGAAGAAGAATCATTCGCACTAGTTAGCCGGCATCCAGAGAAAGAAAGCAGACAAGAGAAACGAACCGGCCGTCCATGTTACTGGGCCATGGAACTCTGTGATCCAAGGGGTGAGACTTTGGGGCCGAGACGACCAGGCACTCTTCCGCCTCCAACTGCGGGAAACCTTGATTTGCCGTGTGCGAAGAAGCGAGCGGCGCTTGCTGACCTGTGCACTAGTGTCATCCTCGTGGCACAGGCACAGGCACAGGCACAGGCATCGTCTCCTTTGCTGTCGGCGTCACGAGGGCAGAGGGAATGGATGCGAACACACACGCGCGGTGGCGTAGTCATGGACGGGGGATCAAAGGGGGGAAGAGGCGAGGCCCATGTGTGGCTGGACGAAGAGGGACATGTAGAAGTCATCTCGAGAAATACACACACACACACACACACACACACACACACACACACACACACACACACCGGCACTGTCAGATCCGGCTCGTGAGCTGGGGGCCGAAAGCTAGACGACCGGTAAAGGGAGGGAGGGGGTTCCCCCACTTCTCTCCCCCCCACCCAAGACAGTATGAATGGGTGGAAAATGATGATCAGATTGAACCGGAAATAATGAATCCATCACAAACCATGCCCTCTGGACGTCCTGGGACAGGCGACGGCCATACTCTCGCTCACTGCCCGCCGTCGTGCGGCAGACTGGCAATTGCAAAAGGAAAACCAAAAATCAAAAACACCTAGGGCTGAGACGATCCGCGACGGGTGCCCATCTTGTTTCTGCAGCAAAGCAAATCGATAACATTTTTGGGCGAGATCTGGGCGAGAGGCCGAGGCAAGGAACGCTCCCTCTTTGCCTCGCCTATCCAGATCCGCCGGCCGGCCCCCCCCATCCGCCCCATGCCAAGGGAAAATTGCCTGTGTCGATAAGAGATGCCCCGGAGCGACCTATCAAGCGCCTCTTGGCCGCTGTCTTGCGACGCTGCGCTGCATGCATGTACACGCGCTGCACGCACGCTCAGTATGGACGTCGCAGGTACCTTGGCCTGTTCGTATTGCGAGGTTGGGCGTTGCTGGTAGTGGAAAAGGAGGACGCCGGTGAGCGCCTCGCCCGCCAAAAATGCTCCGTCGTTCCAGTGACTTGGTCGGGATGCATCACTGGTCCATTTCAGAATCGCCCGCCTCGCTGGATGTGAGTGCGTTGTGCCTCGTACTACCAGCAAGGTGGTGGTACTGGCCCGCCATGATAAGGCCCTGGCAGGTCATGGCGTGCAAAGCGCCACAGAAGGCCCCCCCCCGCCTGGTCAAAGGTGACGAGAGTACTGGTGCCTCTTCTCACGTCTTCGAGTTGCCAGCCCATCACCAAACCTCGCCGCTTGGTCTACTGTGGTAGTGCCAAGTGGTAATGCAAGGACGTGATGCCAAGCACTAACCCCAAGGTGCCCAAAAGGCCTTTTTAGAGCCCAGCCGCCAACGCACTCGGGCGCTGCCCTTGTATCCATCGGTGAGTACTTGCACAACTTCGCCTTGGATCCCTGCGCTGTTCCGCCACGCCGCGATGGACGTATGCAATTGCCCACATCAGACACCAGTCCGCATTGCTGGCTACGTACTTCTAGATGATGCGCAGAATACCGGTCAGGTTCGTCAGGCGAGTTCTGCGGCTGTTCTGGCTGGTCCTTGCACAAAGGGTGGTTGTGACTTGAGCCGGCCGGCCACCTCTGCCGACTGACTGTACGGGGTATGTACCTCGCCCAGCGGTACTTGGTCTACTGGCGTCCGGGGTGTCGCGTAGCCCCATGTACCCAAGGTGGCGTGCAAGTCAGGCCGCTCCGAGGAGCCGTCGCCGCATCTTTTCGCGCCCATGTCGCCGCCATTGGCATATCTCCTCACTGTGCCCTTGGTCTCGGGTCGCCAACGAGTATATCAAGCACGCACTTCGGTCGACTGACATCCAGAGCCTGAACAAGGCCGGGTACCGGGTTCTGGGCCGCAGGATAAAAGGTGGTGGGGGTACATACTTAAGGTACCTCTAGTACTACGAGTAGTACCTACTAGTACTACCACTTACCTAAAGTACTACCCCGCCACACCCCCCCCTGGCCAAGACGCCGCCTGTGGGTGGGCTCGGGCTGCTAGCACCGTCATCGGGAAGACGCTTCACCCCCACTGCACTCTCAGGGCTCCAGCGCCTTGGGACTAGCCCCAGGTACCTCGAGGTTTCATGGCCGCCGCCGCCGAGGTACTGTACTGCACTGTACCTCCCAGCCGGGGCGGTTTCCATGGCTGCCAGGCGGCCCACGCCCTCTCAACTGACCAAAGTCTCCAGTGGCTGTCCACCCGCCCCTACCCCAGTAAGCTTCCGCCCATCCATCCCTCTCTTCCTCTTGCTTCCTCGTGACGGGGGAGCGACATCTCTCTCTTCTCCTCCTCCTCCCACCACGCTCGTCCCGAGAGCCCATTCACCGGCTTCTTTCCTTGGCTGCCGACCTTTTTTTTTGGTTATTGTCCCGGGCCCCATTCACCCGCTGCTGCTCCTATTGTGTGCTTCACATCCATTGCTCTCCCTATGGGGGGACGCCGGCAGCCCATTGTCTTTTGTTCTCTGCCGGCCGGCTGCAGCCATTCGCCCACGACCCGACCTTAGATAAAAGCATTCGACAATGTGACGACCTCTCACTCGACAACCTTTTCTTTCAGAAGTCCAACACCCAACGCACTTCCTTCCCAATCTCGCCCTCGAACGCTCCCGATTTCCCTACCCACCGCCACGGCGATCGGCATCATCCACTTTCGCCCTTGGAACCACCCCGATCTGGCCCGGTTCGCGTTGACACGCGCATACGGCCATCATGAACTCCCTCAAGGTTCCGGAGAGTGGCCTGCTGCTCGATGGGCCCTCTGAAGGGGACTCTTCCTCGCCTCCCCAGGCCTTTGTCCTCTCTCTCAGCGACGCCGTCGTTCAGAACCTCGTCCAGAGTGCTCGCAATGGCGAGGATCTGCACCTCGCCTTGGGGAATATTCCGGTATGCTGACTCCTTGGAAAGCCACTCCTGCCCTGTCTCGGTCAAGGGCGCGTGTGTCTGCTGCTGGATGAGGCGTTGCCGAGCCGCGGCGTTGTGCCTTGTTTTCGTTTAGATGCAGTGGACATGCTGACAGCCAGGTTCACTTAGACGCTGCATTTTGGCTCCCAGTCACATGCAATCACCCCGCCCGACGATGACGTTCCGTACGACTTATACCTCACGAAACCATTCGAGTCGACGCGCAAGGCAGAGAGGCTGCCCCACACGGGCTCACTGTTCAAGAAGCCCAAGCAACCCGCCTCGGACCAGAAGAAGACCTCGGCTAAGGCTGTAAAGGACGCGGACCAAAAAACAAACGGTGCCCCTACCAACGGCAAGAGCTCAACACCCTCCGCCTTGGAGTCCGACATCGAGGCTCTCCAGAACGGACTGGCGGCCCATGATGCGGCACGAGAGAGGTATGGCCCGAGTCGAGGTCAGACTCCTGGGCGTCGATATGCTAATCATTTCTAAAAGAGCTCGCATGGTCGAGAAGCTGCCTGCGTCGAGAAAGGGGGCAGACAAGGCAAAGGGCAAGCTTTGGCCAAATTACAACTCGACGCCCAAGTCAATGCCGACATCGCCCGCCCTCAACAACTCTGCGGCCTCGCCGTCCTCGACCCCTGCCTTGGATGCCTCGCAGCAGGTGATGGAACGAAAGAAGGAGCAAAGAGTTGTGCTCGTCCACGAATTGGCCGTCAAGGACCGGACAACAGACTACTTGCGGGGGAAATGGGCGGCCAGGGAGTCAGAGTTTCGACCAACTCTGGAGAAAATGGCCGAGTTCAGCCCGGACTCGAACAAGTGGGCGATGAAGAAGCCTTGTTGGAAGGAGCTGGACGTGTGGAGATACGACTACGGCACCCAGGAAGATCGGCTGACAGCCATCGACAACGCCGTTCGACAGTACGACAAGCAAAGGCTGTCATCATCCGAAGTGGAGTGGCAAAGGCTACTGCCAAAGGAGGAGCGAGGCAAGGGCAAGTGCTTGAGTCGTCTGCAGGCCAACCTTGCCAAGGGTCCTGCGCAGCAGCCGGCACCGAAAATCAAGGTACAGCGGGCGGATGATAGCTCCGGATCCAAGGACGACGGGGACAGCCTGGACACTGACAAGCCCAAGGCCAACGGGGAAATCATGTCGAGATCGAACTCGAACCCTCTGCCCGCCAAGTCGAACAAGATCACGGCGCAGTCGGCTCAGGCCAAGCGCCTTCTTGGGAACTCCAAGGCCAAGGCGGCAGCGCAGAAGCCATCACCGACCAAGGCCAAGCCTGTGGCCAAGGGAAGCAGCGGGCGCGTCCTGTCGGCGGCCATAATCGAGAATTCGGACTCGTCGGGCGACGAGGCCCCTGCGCAGAAAGCCAAGCCGGCTTCGTCCAAGCCCAAGGACACGGTCATTGTCAAGACGAAACCTCTGCATCGTGCACCGCCTGTCAAGCAGCGGCAGCCGCCGCCGCCGCCGCCGCCGTCGCGGCCCCCCGTGAAGCGAAGTCGCGACGACGACGATTCGAGCTCCAGCTCTGGCACCCCACTGTCGAAGCGGATCAAGCCAAAGCCGCAGCCGCTGCCTGCGCGAAGCACAAAGCAGCGACCGCCCAACGCGGGCCCGGCGTCCCGCAGCGCCGGCGCGCCTTCGTCGTTGAAGAGCAAGAAGACTTCACCGACCAAGTCTTCGCCGTTGGCGTCGTCGCCACCAACCAACGCATCGGACCTGGACGAAGAGACGCCGCCGGCGCCATCCAAGAAACGCAAGGCCGAGAACGATAGCAAGCCAGGGCCGACGAAGCGACGGGTGGTTGAAAGCGTGCCGACGGACGTGCTGAGCAAGGCGCACAAGTTCAAGGCGTATTACCAAAAGTACGAGGCACTTCACTACGAGATCTCGGCGCTCGACGACCCGCCGCACGAGAAGCTGGCGGACCTATTGGACATGAGAGGCCGGCTGCAGATGATGAAGAAGGAAATTTACAAGCAGTACTCGCCCGACAGAGAGTAACGAGGATCGGGCTGGGGGCATGGACATTGGACGAACTTTGAATGCCCGGCAAGCAAGGGAGCGCTGATTTTGAAACCATTTGGCAAGAGGCCATGAAAGGCGTACAGGATAGTTTTCACCCAGACATTTGTCGGGTGCATTTGCATCAGGAATCATGGAAGGCCAGGGGACTTGCATGCATGCAGCAAGGGAGGATGAGGCGCTGGGCTGGCCAAGTGAGAGATTTTAACTCGACTTTGATACCACGAACTTGAGAAAGGCCAGAGAGGCAAATACAACGAAAGTTACAAATGGACGAAGCAGACTCTGGCGTGATGTGCCTTGAGCTCGGGACTTAAGCGACGGGCATGGGTAGAGCGCGGTGCTCGGTGGGAGTTGTCTATTAATAACTGCGAGGCGGCCAATGGCATTTGACAGGGCGGCAGCGGTAAAAGTTCCCGGCCAAGTACGGATGTACCGCGAGGTACCTTTTGTTTCCAGCAGCATGGGATGGACGGCGGAGCTCGGGGTCATGATGATGGACGGCTGCTGCAAGGAGCAGATGGTTGGAAAGACGTGTACCAATGTGTACTGTACAAAAGTATATGATGAGCAGCCGAAAACGTGGAAGAGGATGAAGGAGGCATGGATAGCTGACGGGGGGTTGCGGCTGGCACGATGGTAACGTATGACGCACATGCATCTTGTACGAATCCTTTGGGAGAAGGTACCTACGGATACTTGCCCAGGTAGCCAACCTGAGGTACCTTAAAAAGGTAAGTACTTTACTTAGGTAGGTACCTAGGCTATTTGAGCTGCCCAGCACCCGGCGCAATGTGCCGGACCGTTAACGTTGGTTAGTTGTACAGAACATGCATGCTTGTACCCGATAGGCCGGCCGGAGAGCTGGCATACAGGCAGGCAGGCAGGCAGGCACAGGCAGGCAGTGTGTAGTTGGGGAGGCATCAAGTGCAGCTCGTTTGCGGTTCTTCGTCCTCTCGGCTTGCGAAAGCATGCATGACGCGGCGCACACAATGGCTAATATTCAAGGGACAAGGACATGACGGGCATCAATGCCGAGGCATTTGATATCAAACAAGTGAAATGAATAAACACGGTACTTGGATGGGAGGGAGATGACATGCGGAGCCGACCAGCAGGGCCGGAAATCCAGTTCGGTCCACCGACATGGAGAAGCGAGGGATGCCCCTCTCTATGCTCGACGGGTGGTCCATGCAAAGGGCTACCTATTTGTTTTGTTATCGTCCATCCGCTTGACTGGGCTCCTCGGCTTACAGCGCTGGAGGGCGCGCTCGGCCCGGCCCCAGCTGAGGAGTGGAGCGGAGTGAACTCTGCAGGGCTCCGTTTTTTACGGCCCTCTCCTTGTCGTCCGTCCCGTCGCCGCTCCAGGAAAATTTCCCCTTGGCGTGTTCGCGATGTGAGGGAGAAACAGCACGGGAGTTTCGAAAAGGGAACGGAAAAAGAAAGAAAGAAAGGGAAAGCACAACGACAGCGAGACTCTTGTAAACTAGGCCAAGGCCACAGATGAGTCGTCTTCTTCAATTAAGGGACTTGCTCCCTCTCTTCCAGCAATCAAGCGCGACAGCCCGTCTTTCCTCTCCACATCGCCTCCTTTTCACCGGCCTCTCAACTCCACACGCCCAGCGCCTGTCCAGCTGAGCGAGGCAACCCCACCTCCTGCCTTTCGCTTGAATTCGGGAAAGACGGGAAGAGAAAAGAGCACAGTAAAGGGGGCAGGCAAACATGACGTCGCCCCTGGACTGGCCGCAAATGTGGCAGAAGCCGAGCTGTGCGATTTTGCTCGCCACCCTCGACGCCCTGGAGCTGAGCCCGCCCACCTGGAACCGCGAGGGCGGGCGGCCGTCGACGGGCCACGAGTCGCTGGCCAGCCAGCGCAAGGGCGAGACGACGCGGTACCTGTCGAGCATCATCAAGAGCCCGCTGGCGTGGATCGACGACGACGACCGCGAGCGCGTGTGGGAGCTGGCCAGCCGGCGCATGGCGGAGCGGTGCGGGCGGACCGCCATGGGCGAGCTGGTCCGGCACTGGCCCTTTGTCGGCGGCGGCGGCGGCGGCGAGTCCTTTGCGCTGACGGTCCGCGAGCCGGCGCTGACGGGCGACTCGCTCGGGCTCAAGACGTGGGCGTCATCGTACGTCCTGGCCCGCCACCTGCCGCGCCTGGCCGCTTCCACCACACCGTCGTCGTCGTCGTCGCTCTTCAAGCTCTTCGACGAGACCCTCGGCCAGCCGCGGCCGTCGGTGCTCGAGCTCGGCTCCGGCACGGGCTTGCTGGGCCTGGCCGCGGCGGCGCTCTGGAGGGTGCCCGTGGCGCTGAGCGATCTGCCGGGTATTGTGCCCAACCTCAAGCACAACGCCGATGCCAACGCCGCCCTCGTGGCTGCGCGCGGCGGGTCGCTGACAGTTGGGGCTTTGACCTGGGGAGGAGGGGAGGAAGAGGACACTGACCAGGGTCTTTTCGGTGTGCCCTTTCAGTTCAAGGTAAATGCAATCTCTGTTTCGCTTTCTTTTTCGAAATGGGAAAACGGCTCCCCTTTCGTCAATGAGAGACTTGATCCATAATATCATCCTCCCGAACCACGTACATATAACGTGGCAAGCATCATCCCCCGTGAAAGGGGGCCATTCCAGCTCACACTGACACGCGCCACCTTAGATCATCCTCGCCGCCGACCCGCTCTACGACGACAACCACCCTGGGCTGCTGGCATCGGCCATTGGCCAGCACCTCGCGCTGGGACCTGACGCGCGAGCCGTCGTCATGGTGCCGCGGCGCGACGCGACGACACGGCGGCTGCTCGAGGCCTTTAAGCAGGCCATGCTGGATCTCGAGGCGCCGCTCTTCTGCGACCAAGAGGACGAGCTGGCCGGGCAGGACGACTGGGTGGACGACGATGAGGCGGGGGTGGTGCAGTGCTGGCTGGGCGTGTTTTCGAGGGGGGGGACGCCGGCGAGTTTCTGCTGCTGACGACTGTGCGTGCGTCAAGACCCGTCTGCTTGCTGCCAGGGGCGGTGCGTTTTGTCACGGACGGGGGAGCACGGGAGTACAGGCGGTTGGTTTCCCATCAGGGGTACCGCCAGACATGGGACATGGGATAGACACGGGCTTGGACTTGGACCTAGACTTGGACCTAGACTTGGACCTAGACTTAGACTTGGAACTGGGCGTGGAGAGGGGAAAATACAGATGGAGCCAAGGCCAGAGAGGGACCGTTGCCGAACAAGCCAGTGCCCACGATCCTCCTTGTCTCACGCCAAAAGCGCGGCTCTGGCAGACGGGCGGGACCTGCGTGATCAGCCGTCGCCGAGGTGGTGCCATCGCGTAAGTATGTATGAAAGATGATGTGTGAATCGGCGCAAAGGAGCGAGAGGGGGAGAAGGCACGTGGGCGTCGCACAAGCAGTGCGGGGTCGCTGTCAAGGGGCATAGAGACGGACGGAGCGCGTGGAGGAGACGTGGCCGTCAACCAACATGGCAGATTCACAACAGAGTTGCCGTGATGGAGGCGGCGGGAGAAGCCGAGGCTGGAGGCGAAGACGGAGAGGAAAACGACGAGTGCGGTAGGACGCTTCCTTCTCCCCCTCGCAGCGCGGGCAAACAACACACGTGCACCGGCTGACGGAGAGCAGGAAAGACGGGACGAGAAACGAGGGCCATCTTATTCTTGTTGGGCCTCAACCATGGCCTCTTCGTCGTCGGCCGCCCGGCGTGACGTGGACGCCTGGAACACGTCGGTTTTTGCTCACGTGGCGCCTTTCTCCTGCCGGGGGCGCTGCATCGCCATGCGCGAGGCTCGTCAGAGACCAAGGGGCAGCGTTCCGTCCCGTCTGTTTGCCTGCCTGGCTGCGAGTCTCGGCACGCGAGTGAGCGAGAGACGGGGGCTGGCTGCTCTCATCGTCGGAGGGGAAGCTGCGCTGCACACACGATGCTGGGGCTTTTGGGCCTCCAGAGATGGAGAGATGGAGAGAGCGAGAGAGCGGAAGACAACGAGGTTGCAGGTTGCAGCAGTTCGGCTTGCAAGGCCAATGGCCTCGATAAGGCCCCGGGATCCCTTATCTAACTAACTATTCATCCTATGCAGCTGCGCGCTCCCAACTACTACAGCAGCGTCAATAGGTGGAGGGGGGAGACGGAGGGGTGACCGCTGCTGTTCCCTCACCGCGGCGACCATGCTTTCTTTCATGCTCTGCTTCTACGCCCTTTCCCACCGCCTATGCGGGTTTCCCTCTCGCTCTCCCGACGTCTCGCTTGCCCCGGTTCTCGCAACATATTCGGGGCACGCGCAAATCCTCACCAACAATCGCCTCGCCTCGCCGCTCCCGTCATCCCATCACGACACCCTTCAACCCTCGGCGCCGCCCCCCACGGCGAGGCCACGAGACGTCGATCAGTGGCCTCATTCGAAACGGCTTGTGCTCCCATCCCCCCTTCCCTGGCGCGTCTGTGCTTCCTTTGGAGGGGGGGAATCATCGCCGCGCGGGCATCCTGTGATTGACGGACGGACGACAGCCGCACGCTTCTATTCTTCCTACTTATTTGCTGCGCTTCTCCCTCTTCTGCCCGCTCTCCTCTCCTCTTCTTTTCGGGCCACACGGGAAAACACGTGCTGCACTCTCTCCGTCTATTGTTCTGCTCTTGAATCTGTTTTGAAAACCGCCAATAACCCAGCTCTGGCACCACCTGTTCCCTCTCCGTGCCCAGCTCTACCCTCCTCTTCCGGGCAACACTCAGTCATCATCGTCTACCTCTCTGTGCTTGACGCACTTGTTGGTGCACTGAATGCCCTCGGATCACACACTACACCCCTCTCGATAGTCAATAGGCGCCCAGGACCGGCTCCTCGCCAGAGCCGAGCCAAACATCCGAGGCCAGGCAACAACCGGCCTGTCTAGTCTCTGCGAAGCCTCTCTCTGCTCTACCGTGAGCCCAGCATGGTCGGCTCAGCAATCTACACCGACCTGGAGATTCTCTGGATCCTCGACCAGGTCCTTGCTAAAGCCAAACCTGCCGACATCCAGTCCGGCTTCCTCAACCGCTTCGGCAGAGAAATCGGCCCCAGCCAGATTCGCTATGTCAAGAACAAATATGGAAAAGATCCTCGTTTCAAGTAAGTTTTCCTTTCCACGTCTCCCAATAGCCATGATACTAATGGAGACAACCGTTTAGTAGCCCCCTGATTAACAGAAGGACGGCGACGGCTTCTTCTCCTTGTTTGGCGACGGAATCCAGAGCCGGGGCGGCTCGCCTGTCCTACCAGCAAGCGCCTTCTCGGACTCAAGGACTCGCCCATCCTCTTCCGGGACCGTTCCCCAACTTGGCACCGCCCCAAACCCAGGGAGGGCTCTTCCTGCCTCACGCGGGCGTCAGACGGCCACGAGAGGAAGACGACGATCAGCCCGGAGGCAGGCCTCAGGAAGCTGAACGAGCCCCCAAGCGCAGACGGGAGCTTCCGCCGCCGCCGAGACTGATTCTTCCCGCCGCCCAACCGCCGCAAGAGGAAGAAGAGTACGACGAGGAGGAAGAAGAAGAGGAAGAAGAAGAAGAAGAGGAGGAGGACCAAGAGGAGTCCCATGGCATTAGCCAAGATCCTGCCCCGGCCGCGCAAAAACAGTGTGTTGCTCCCGCGGAGCGAGAGACGCCGGCGCAAGACGACTACTAACCTTGGACCCTCCGCAGTCCGTCCCGGCGTGCGAGACGGGCTCACCGCGTAGCCAACGCCGCGCCTTCTCCTTTCTATGTTGCCACCGCTGCTGCTGCTGCTGCTGCCGCTGCCGCAGTCCCCCCGCCTCGGCCCGTCAGCTGGGCGCGCCTGAGCAGCCTCTCTCGCGGCAACTCGACGCCTCAGTACTGGGTCTCGCGAGCCCAGAGAGCCGCGTCTGGCAATAATGTGCCGCCGAGTGCCTTCGAGGACCAGGCCAGTACGCCTTCCTCTCGAGGTCAACCAGGGGCAACGCATTTTGAAGCCTCAAGGAATAGGCATGATGCAACCCCCAGCCACGGCCGCGCCCGCGTTGCTGGCGAAACAACCAAGCCCGCAACTGAAGGATGCCACGGTCCCGATCCCGATACCTCTCCAACATCCGCTCGTGACGGTAGCGAGATGGCCGGTGACGAGCACGCCGCTGCCGACAAGCCTCCAATCGTTGACTTGACGGGTGAGGACGTCGACTCCGCGCCTCAATACATGCCATTTCTCTACCAGGGCGGCCATACCGTCCCGGCCGCGGCGAATCTGAGCAACCTAGGCTATGAATATCAGCAGCTGGGGAACACAAGCAGCAACGCCGGATACACCACACACAGCACGCTGTACTCCCACCACGGAACGCTCCCTGCCAACACGGCAAATGTGAACAACCTCTACGACTTCGCAAATGTGCAGCCAGCCCGCCGCGTGCCGAACCAGAATCTCCAGGCCAGCAGCCTCGGCGAGGGCGCGGCCGCCTTCGGTGACGCAGCTTTTGTCGGCAACTCGGGGCCACACTTCCGCAGCGGCGTAAACACCGGCGCGAGAGGTTACGGCTACGTTAATGCCGGTGCAAACACCCAACACCTCCAGAGCTCGACCAGTTTCAGAGATGAGCCGGCGTCGCCGGGGCTCGGGGGCAGTCAAGTCGTGACTAACATGCCCAACTTGAATCGGCCCCCTGGCCCCAGCTTCGCGGGGGAATACTATAGCCAGGCCGTCCCCCAACAAGAGGACCGTGAGCCCGGAGCGAGCCGCCGTCAGGGCCATAGGGCTGGCCTGAGTCGGAGGAGTAGAGCGATGCCTCCGCCTCCGGTGCCGCAGCGCGTTGGGCGGTCCTCGCCGCAAGTAGCGGCCCCGAGCAGTGTCGGCTCGCAAGCTCGGCCCAACGAATTGTTGCCCGAGATCTTGTCCCGGGAGTGGCTCCAGCAGCGGTACTCGGAAGAGGAGAGTGGGAGGATACTCGACCAGTTCCACAATGACCCTGATTACGAGCCGTTCCCGTTCGACGATCTGCTGCCGACGCCGCGCGTACATCTCCCACAGCCGCTCTCCGAGAGGCAGAGCAGCCAGGGTGCTGCGTCCGTGCAGCAGCGGCAAGAGGCAGCCCCGCCGCGCCCTGTCGTCAGTACTGCTCCGACACCGGTGAGCGATGGCCCGGCGTGGGATCTCAGTGACGGGCAGCCGCCGAGCTCGGTGGAAGACGACAGCCCCATGGCGCAAGCCCTCGGGTTCGGCCGGGGTACTATTGCCCCCAACGACTCGCTCTTGCAGCCCCCAAAGCAGGGCGGGCTTCAGTTGGAGCAAATACTCCAGGAAGCCGAGGGCGGAGGGGCCAGGCTCGCCCAAGACGCGTTCTACAATGCCAACGTGCCCCAGGCCAACGCGCCATTTCAACGAGGCGCGCATGTGAAGGATGAAATGCCCGATCCCTTCCTCATCTCCTCGCCCATGGCCAGCGGCTACCCCTCCCTCCGGGCCGAGGGAGATAACGGCACCGCGCCCAAGGAGCCCTCGGTTGCCCTCCCCTTCGACGACCCTCTCTTCTTCGACCCCGAGGATTTATATGGGGTCGAGGACCCCTTCGAAGCCTTTGCATCGCCACCGCATCCCGAGGCGAGCGGCGAGCAGTCTCCCAAGGACCCCTCGCCCGCCCAGCAGCCCGCGACGAAGCCCGACGACCCGGCGGCGGGCTAGACGAGCTCGCCAGCTTTCAGTCGGGACTCTGTATCTTTTTTTTTTTGACGTGGTTCTTTTTGTATTGCGAAAGGCGAAAGGCGAAGGATATACCCGGTCCGTCCTCCCGTGGGCCCGCCCCGACTTGCGGCCCTCGAACCAGGACGGAAACACGTTTTGATTCTTGCGCTCCCTGTTCCCATTTGCATTGGGAACTGCCCCTATCAAAACCTCAATGACAGCAAAGTGTATGAAAACCAGCAAGTACACACCCCCAAAAAAAGGCCCAGAGTAAGAACACAGATGGAGGAGAGGGACAGCAACGCAGACCCGGGAGAAAGAGGGAAACGCGCCGGGACAGCCCTCATCGATGACGAGACCAGCCTACACACAGACGGGCAGACGAGCAGACGACTTCTTCCCCTGGGCTCGAATGCTGGCCGAACAACTCCCTCTGGCGGATTGGATTGTAAAACACACACACGCTGTTGCCGGGCGATTGCTGTGGAGTGGAGCCATCATCTCATCAGTCTGTCACGACGATGATCATGTAGAGTACACTTGCTCAGCGTACTGGGCGCAAGAGAGACAGGTCTGGTTGATTAAAAGAAAGTGATTATCTCGGCCGGGTGCTCGATGCGACATGTCCGTCTTTCGTACGTACCCCCTGACGCGCGACCTGTGCGGGAAATAAAAAGGGTATCAAGCGCATGGCGGAACGAGTAGAGAGCCTACGCCTAATCAAACCCCTTTCTTCCCTTGTCATATTGCCTTTACGCTTCCTCCTGTAACATTGAACCATCACGCCGACGACCACGAGTCCAAAATCTGGCCATGCAGCAATTTCCCAGTGCCTCGGAGGAGGAGAACCGGGGGTGAAGCTGATGGCAAGCGTGAAGCATGCATATCCCTTCCCTAGACCGCAATCATGACGTTTCTCCGTGCTTCGGCCTCTTCAACGGGAAACTGAAAGACAAATTTGAACAGCTCACGAAGGTACCCGAATCGGGGCGAGCTGCTGCTCAACGCCTGCACGCTCTTGGCCATCTCGTGGGCCGAGACTCGCTTGCCACGGACAGGAAGGGCTTGGGTGCGCGGGAGGAAGGCGTCGACCAAAATCGATTTTTTGTACTGCTGCAGCAGAGTGGCATGGCTCTGTAGGGAGCCGAAAGATCCCGGGGGCAGCCCTTGTACAAAGGCTTGAAAAACGACGGCGCCTGTGTTTGGGTCCACGATGGCGCTGCGATCAAAGCCCAGGTTCATTGCGGCTCGAACAAGGAGCATCTTGGATCGAGAAACGTTGGCATCCTCGTTGGCGGCTGTCGTCGTGGCCGTGCTCGAGGTGCGATTGCTGCTGCGCGAGTAGCTCGACATGTTGGATGCATTGCTCGACCACCGCCCCCCGCGGCTACCATCACTCGTGGTCCCGAGGACCATGATGTTGGGCAACTGCGGTGAGCGGCTCTCGGGCGAGACGGGGGTGTCCTCAAACTCTGTTATCGGCGTCTCGGGTACAGGCGGGGGCTTCCGCGGACGCTCGTCCAGGTGACCGCTCTTTATGCTCTCCCGTTTCGAATACAAGGATGATCGGCTGGACTGCCGACTCTCGCGGCCGGTCTGGTCAGGTGGATGCTGGGGAAAAAAGCTCGTCTGACTAGGCCGAGGCGTGTCCCGGTCGGGGCGAATCTGCGTCCATCCATCTCTGAAAATGTCGCACAGATCCCAACAGGCTTGCACGGCAGACCCAAGCAGCTCCTCGTCAGGCGGCTTACCGTCCCGCCGATTCTGGCGCAGGCTAAAGAGCATCTCAGCAAGGCCCCAGCATGCCCTCAGGAGCTGGTCCGTTTCCTCGGCGAGCTCGCTGCGTTGCTTCATCAGGCGATGGCACAAGGTAATGTAAAAATCCAGAGTCCTTTCTCTGAAAGGCTCGGGCAGGCCTCGGCTATCCTGTGCACTATAGAGACTAGTTGATAGAATTTCAGCCTTCAGTGGAACTTTCATTAAACAACTGGGAGGAAGACCAACTGATTGTTGAGCTCGAAGCTGACCCGTAGCACCGAGTCTGCAGCCCCGTCCCTTCTCTGCCGTACATCAAACAAAGCTTGGCAGAAATCGCGGCAGAGGTCGAGATTCGTCCGCACGTTCAGAGACCCTGTGTCATCGTCCTGATGCTCGTAAAGCCGTTGGCAAAGCTTCCAGCAGGTTTTCCATGCTTTCTCATGGGCATCCGGGGTTCCTGAGTTGCTGAAGATTCGGGCTCGGTGGATGGAGCTTAGGTTGGCCAAAGTGTTACAGAGCGTCCAACATTCCTGCAGCGCAGTGCGCAGCCCGGTCATCTCGTCGTTCTCAGTTCTCCCAGGAGGCACCTCGGAGTACTCGTCGTCGTCGTCGTCTCCTTCAGCCTCCGTCTGCTCATCGATTTCTAGTCGCCCACAATATCAGTAGCAGCTCCCAAAGGTTTAATGTGGATACATACTCTCGAGGCTGCTGGTGCTACTCGACCGCAGTCGATTGCTATCATTGAGCATATCTTGCAAGTCCTGGGCCCGGGGAGTGGCACTGTCGATACTGTATCGCACAGGCTTGACGTCTGTTGAGATGGGTGGCCGTGACGGCACAGCAGATGACTGCTTCGAGCGTTTAGAGTCTGTTCACCTTGGCCTCGGCACAGGCTTGCGGCCAGCTCACCTTCTGTAGGGTTTCCACCGACGCGACCGAGCTGCGTTCGTCGGGGTCTGGGGATGAAATGTCGCTCAACTGTTTGGACTCGGCGGCAGGCTTAGTAGAAGACTACGGCTAAATCAGTGCTCTGTTCCAAGCTGGAAGCAGTCGAGTGGGTGATGCCTACCCAGCTCGCAAAGCTTTCAGGAGCATGAATGACCGACACAGCTTCGTCGCTACTTGGTTGCCGTATGGAGTCGGGCAGGTTAGTCGCAAGCATGAGAAGCTGTGCAACCATCAGTACAAGGAGATGTGCTCTCGTATGGCTGGCTCAACTTACTTCGGAACCACGCGAAGCACTCCCATCCATCATGTGTGCTCGATGGACCTCCTCTGAGGCATCGTCCTCGATCTCAGTGGTCTCGGTCCCGTTGGAGGTGACCGGGGATGGTCCTACAATGTCGCTGGGACTCAAGAGGTTCATCGAGTTGGACGATACCCGGTTGGCCGAATGTGGCCTCAGAGAAGCCGAATCCATGGCGTAGGGTGGAGACGAACTTTTCAATTGCCGAGCGTGAGCGAACGAGGTCTTTTCGTGTCATTTCCTTGCCGGAAGGGATGCAACCTACACAGGTCGTAGAGGGGACCGAAGCCCTTCGGCATCTGCAGAGGACGACATTTCTCCCGGCCCAAGTGATGGAAAATGCAAATGTCCAGTCGACGATCGCAGAGGAGCCTCGAGAGCCATGTCGGGGTTGGGGGAAGATCCAATCTCTGCCGACAGTCAAGTTGTCGTCAGTGTCCACACCCGACCCCGTTGAGCAAGACCGAGTCGAAAAGAGGGCTATTTTTGACCCGTTCAGCACGCGCCCAAATTTCCAAGCCGCGGCAAGCTGAAACGAGGCAAGCTGCGAGACTGGGGCAGACGGGGCTATCGCTAAGCTTATGAGCTGCAGCAGGCCTACAGAGAGCCCCCGGAGGCACTCGTGGTAGCGCCGCGATGAGAGCAGCGTCGTGAGATAGCAACGAGCAAGATGACCTGCCGGAGCTTGAGACTGAGGACGAAAGCCGGAAGGTGGAGGGGCCTGTCGCGGCTTGTATGTCTGCCTGTCGACGACCGAAGTCAGACTGCCAAAAACAGGCGACCATTAAGAGTGAGCCAGCCTAGAGCGGTTCCCCAGTCGGACGAGGTGCCAAGCGCAGAGGCGGGGCCCAGTGGGGATGCGGCCTGTAGTGATGAGACTTGATGTGGCCAGGCGGGAGCAGCGCGCGTAAGTGCGTCTGATCAGGCCTCTGACGAGGGACCCTGCGGCGGGCCGGCGTGTGGCTCCCGCAGAAGAGCAGGCCTGCCTTAGACGGTTGCTGGCCGACTCAAAGACCAGGCTGAGCATCCAGACGCAAGACGGCAAAGCAGGCAGTGAGGCTGGCTTTCAGCGGGGCGTTTCCTTGCCGACACCTACATGCAGTATCAGAGGCAAGCCCGCGTAAGCAGAGGGGCGTGGATGGTGGAGACGGGGTGCAGATGATTAGTGAAGGGAGCCAACATCCAAACGTGTGCAACGAGGAGCGGTGCCTATCCTTGTGCGCCGCGCGACGGATCGTTGGATGCATTGCTCTTTAGTAGCTGCCGGGCCATGGGCTGAGCCAGCTACCCACCTAGGTAGTGAGGATAGCTGACGCCGCCGGCAAAGTCATGGAGCACCTGGCCATTGAGCATGAGCCTCTTGTCAGGTTGGGTCCCAGCAGGCTGTGTCAGCCGCCGGGTCACAACTTGCAAGCTAAGGGGAGCTTGTACGACTTTTTTGTCAAGTCCCTGTCGCTTCTCCCCAGTGCGGCGCACCTCGAAAAGGATCAGAGCTCCCGGCCAGTCAGAGACTAGCTCGGTCGTCTTGGTGGAGGATGGGGACGGGCTCCCAGGCGGCCAACGCGTGGGGCTGCATGGCAGAGAGACAGGCCTCGGCGCTTAAGTCGAGGTGAAAGTGGATTGGCGGGCATGCAGGACTCGCTTCCGCTGAGGGTGAGGTTGGGAAGCGAGCCGGGGTGGCGGGCGTCTAGAGAAACAAAGATGGAGGTCTGACGGCCGGAACCCACCCACCCAGTACAAGCTCAACAAGGCGGCGAATGGTCTGTCGAGGGCTGCCGCGGCTGCCATCTCGAGTCCGAGGCCGGGGTCGGGAGTCAGAGAGCACGGCAGACTGCAGTCTTGTCGACGGAGGAAGAGCCCAATTGTGTGGGGATTTGTGCAGCCAACATGCCTGCCCGTCTTCTCAGTGGCTGCGCTCCGTCCCGGCGATCTGGTCCCGGCCTGGTTCGACTCCACCCAGCTCCGGCCGCGGTGTGGGCCAAGCCGTGTCAACTGCCAAGGTTGGTCGCCGTCCAAGGTGCTGCGCTGCGCTCGCGAAGCGGGAGGGCCAAGAAGGGCGCGGGCGATGAAGTCTTGAGGGCGGTGGTCCAAAGACTCTGCGTTTCGGCTTCCTTCCAAGGTACGAAGTACAAGGTGCACCCCCACCTGACAGGAATGTGAGAGAGCAAGAGCTCCCGACCCCAGCATGGCAAGCACAATGCCATTTGGGTTACCAGTTTGTGTCAAGTATCAAGTACCTAGGTACCTACTTAAGTACCTACCTAGGTATGTAAGCCTCAGCGACCATGCCATTTTTCACTGAAGCCATCAGCATGCCTTGCCGAGGCGTTCTCCGGCTCTCTCGCCCCGAGGACAAAGTATCTACAGGCTGTATGTAGATGCTCCCCAAGGGCCACTTGACGGGAACAGGCAGCCTCCAAGTAATGGCGCGGGAGCTGCATGCCAGCTCCATGGAACCTATTTGGTAATGGAAAGCTGCTGCACATTTCCCGTTGGACCTTAGGGCTGTAAGGTATGGCCACGCTGGTGCAGGTCCGGCCCCATTGCACGCACGAAAGGCTTCCTTTTCTTCCGACCCGGCTTTCTGGACAGGACCAACATGCCGGTTCAGTGCCTACGGCTGCCGCGCATATGCGCATAATACGGATGACGAGTCAAGCCCGCCGTCGGGCTTTTTGGAATCCCCAATCTGTGGGTCCCTGTCAACTGCGGCGGTCAGCGTAGGTTTGGTTAGGTGCCTACAGGAGGTCAAACAGTCGCTTGCGCATGTTGGCGGTGAACCGGACATGTGTTGGTGGCTGATAGGATGCTCGAGGCCATACAAATGTCCTGCAAAGCGTCGTGTGCAACATGCTTTAGCTTCTTCCGCACTCTTGAGGCTCCGCGTGGAGCCCTCTTCAGCACCATATCCTGCCTCAGTCCGGTTAATGACTCACAAACAGCCCGACGACGTCCAACAGACCCGTATGAGCGGCAGCCTTGGCGCACATCGGCCGGACGAGTGCCCATCATGCTCGACCGGGGCTCTCTGCACAACACGATCACGGGGAGAGAACATTCTTGACCTTGAGATGTTCATCTTTTGAGATACACCAACCGCACTTTGTCAATCCATTTTGCCCGTGTTCGGAAGTCTCTTAATGATATGCCATCCCCTGCGCCGTTCCAGAACCGCAGAAAGCACCAAACGCCGAGAAATGCAGTGATCCATTGACGCTACCACGAGAGCCCTAGGCAAGCTCGTTGAGCCGTTGCTTCTTTTCGTTCCGGCCGTCTGGAGTGTACCTGCGGCCATGTCAGTCGCCTTGCCCGTGCAAAAGCCTCGTCGCGGGTCTCCAGAGCGGTCATCGTACTTGAGCAGTTTCTCAATCAAGTCCACGTGTGTCATGATCATGCGGCGGCAGCAGTATCGCTTCAGGCCGAGCTCGTCCATGGCATCTCTATCATTCAAGTCAATCCCTGCATCGTAGCCGGTCGTTCATCGTGTCGTCTTACCCGTCCGTCTTCCGAGGGTCGGCAATGAGCTGGAGGTAGCGCTCCCACAGATCCCCCGTGACCTGGCCTTGTTAGCAAAGATGCTCTCCAGAATGCATATCCTAGAGCGTACCTTTCCGCAGGAGAAGCAGCGAATAGGGATAATCATTTTCTTCGGCGAGTTCAGCGACGTTTGCAAGGCTGCGACAAAAAAATCTTGGATTTGCGCCTGGAAGGCGACTTTCTTGGGCGGCGGCGCTAGCACGGACCGCAAAACAGGTAAATCGCCGAAGTTTCCCCGCCCGCCTGTCCGCTTTATCTTATCGCATTGAAAAAAGTTGAACGCGGGACCGAAATTTTAGACCTGCTAGAGCGACGAATCGGTGACGATCGTGAATTCCGCGTGCGACTTGAAGAGAAAGGCCCCAAATCCTCTCTCTCTCCAAAGGGGATCGCTGCAAGATGGCCGGCCACAAAAGCCCCAGGGCCAGGGACGACAAAGCCAAAAAAAGAAAGAGAGAAGCCAACGACGGCGAGACAAAATCTAAGCGACACCGGCAGCAGCGTCAGCACGCCAATGACACCGGCCACGAGCGACGCTCTGTACAAGCTTTGGAGCCCAGCAGGCTTTTGCAAGCTGATTCTATCCAAGATATCGTTGCCCAGGACTCGACTCGTTGGTCCGATGACGGCGAGGCGGGCTGGAGAATCTCCAAGCCCATGGGGGGACGAATGCTTGATATCGATCCCCTTCTGACGGTAGACGAACAGTGAGCAGGTCCGCTCCGAAGCCGTCAGTTCGTATATCTGACGTTGAGTAGGTACCTTGTCTTGACGTACAACACATCGATTCAAGTTTACAACGCCGTCGACTCGCTACTGATCAGGCGAATACCGATATGCACTCTCGACGCCTCTGCGCCGCAGGGTTCGACTCCGTTAGCCATCGTTGCTGTGCGGCTGTCAAAGCAAAGCCCTGATTTCGTCTGGGTCGCTTGTTCTGATGGCCAAGTTTACAATGTCAACTGGACAATCGGGTCGCAGGTGTCGCCATGTTTCCGGACGGTCTCTGGCACTGCCAAAGCCATGACGATTGTGCCGGCTACCGGTCAAGATGAGCAACGAGACATTATTCTCCTTGCTGAATCAGACCGACAGCATCGAATGGAAGTCGTCGCGTACCAGGGAAAAGTCGGATCAACGTTCAAATCCAAGAAGATCCTTGTACTCAAAAAACCTGGCGACGGCCTTCAGTTGCTTGAAGCCAGCGAAGACGGTCAAGTCCTGGTTGGTGCATTTCACGATCGCCTGTTTCTAGGAGCCATGTCTCAACCGGAAGTAAACGAACTGGACCAGCTCCGGTATGAAATCTTCTCCTTTGACACCCCCGATCTCATCACAACGCTCGACTTGAGGCGGTATACGAGACCAGTCATACATCGAGGAAGCGACAGAAAGCGCGAAGACGCGTCGGGCATGGTGGTTGACATACTCGCCGGTGGAGCACGCGGAGGCATTTATGTGTATCGCGATGCTCTTTCGCGCGTTCAAGCCGTCGGCAAGCCGCAGTACGTCAAGGACGGCATCCAAGTCCACAAGTTTCACTGGCATCACAAAGCTGTCCACTCCGTCAAGTGGTCCCGCGACGGTATGCAACCTGTCTGTTTGCCCGTTGCGCACAGCTGCTGACTTGTAGCAGGCAACTACTTCATCTCGGGAGGATCCGAAAATGTTCTCGTCATTTGGCAAGTCGACACGTCGAAACAGGTCTTTCTGCCACATCTGTCTGGAAGCGTGGAGAACATCGTAGTGTCTGCATCTGGGTCCTCCTACGTTCTTCATCTTGATGACAATTCCGCCATGATCATCTCCACGGCAGAGCTGAAGCCGACAGCCTTTGTCTCCGGCATTCAGTCAGCAACCGTTGATGCTGCGACACCAAAGGACATGCTTGTCAAGCGCCTTTGGAGTGTTGCTGAGCACGTCCGACGACCTATTCCAGCGGCTATCAGATCGTCGGACTCATCAAAACTCCACGTCTGCGTGGGCAATGGCCGCCAGGCCACCATGTCTGGGGACTTTTCTGCTCCTCTGTTGCAGACCTTTGATCTGGAGTCCTTTACGAGCGTTTCCAGGCAAGCCCTGGCGCGGACACACCCGACAGACGTCAACTTGAACAACAAAGGTCACGCCATTGACGAGCCGCTCATCAGCCACATTGCCTTCTCCAACGATGGTCTATGGTTGGCAAGCGTGGACGAGTGGAAACCTTCAGCGAGGGATGTGGAGCTCGTCAGTAGTGATCTACAGGAGCAGTTTATCCGTGAGAGGCATGAGATATACTTGAAGTTCTGGCAAGTTGGGAATGGCGACGGGTCCATGGCGCTTGTGTCGAGGATTGATATCCCTCATTCTACGAACCATCCTGAAGTTGTTCTTGACCTTGCGTCTGACCCCACGGCGACCTGCTTTGCCTCCATCGGTGGCGATGGCATTGTCCGCTTATGGCGCCCAAAGACTCGACAGCAAAACGGAGTTGCCGTTAAGAGCGAGTCGGGCCAAGACGCGGTTCATTGGAGTTGTTCGCAGTTGATTGCGGTGGGAGAGCACTCAAGCCAGGAGCCCGCGACAGAAGTGTCGAATACTGCCGCCACCCCCAAGGCCCAAGGAAGTCTCGCCTTCTCGGAAGACGGTTCAACGCTGTTTGCTGCTTTTGGGGTTGCGGATGCCGGAGTCGTCTATGTGATCGACACTGCATCTAGTCAGGTTGTCAAGATACTCGACGGACTGTGGGAAGGCCAGCTGCACGCTGTTCGCGCTCTCTCGTCATTCGTCATCGTGCTTTCTGACGAGCTACGGGTGTACGACGTGGTCAGCGATGAGCTTCGTTATGGTATAGTGGTGCCCAAGATTCCCGGGGTTCACGAGCTTCTGCAGCTAGCCGTCGACCGTCAATCTGGCCGCTTCGCCGTTGCGCTGCCCATCGGTGACTTTTCCAGCGTGGGCGTTTTCGACCCGGAGGATTCGGAACCGCTGTTGGTCCGCAGCATCCCACACAGGATTGTTACCCTGGTCTCAGCACCCTCAACAAGCGGCTTCATTGTTCTCGACGACACAGCTCAAACCTGGGTCATTGCAGAGGGAT
This sequence comes from Hirsutella rhossiliensis, assembly GCF_020360975.1. Taxonomy (NCBI): domain Eukaryota; kingdom Fungi; phylum Ascomycota; class Sordariomycetes; order Hypocreales; family Ophiocordycipitaceae; genus Hirsutella; species Hirsutella rhossiliensis. The sequence goes on from NW_025408672.1 coordinate 3,070,477, forward strand.
CGGATCCTGCAGCCCTTGCGACAATGCAGCCACTTCAGGACCTGCGACTGGACGACACGGGGGCAGCCATCAAGGGAGAGAGCAAGGAAATCATTCTCGCCATGGACGACGCAGAGATGGCAAGCGACGATGAAATGGGAGACGACCAGGCGGAAAGAGACGAGGACGTTGACATGGACGAGGACCCTTCTCATGCGGTTGTCGTTCGCCAACAGCATTTGGCAGCCATTTTCGACGCGGCGCCTGCTTTTGCCGCGCCCTCGGTTGAGGCCATGTTCTATAAAGTGGCGGATCTACTTGCAGCAAAACCACTGCCGGCCTTGTCGGCTTGATATTCTATGCCAAAGTATTGGTCCGTTCAAGGCGTTCCAGGGACTGAAAGGTGGGGGACATTTCTGAGGATATACTTCAGGGGTTTGGAAGGGCGGCAACTGAACATACATCTTCTCCGTCGAGGCTCCCAGCCGCCAAATCGTCTGTAGCCAAAGCCGGCACCGGCGATGGTGGGGGAGGGGAGGATGGTGTTATGCCAACCAAACGGAGGGGTTGCGTGCTATGGCGCCATCATCGGCATCGAGCGGAGCTCCACCCCCAGATGGCGTGGATAGCTGGATACCTTTAGATACACCGAATCGACAGTCAAGACCATCAAAATTTACCAAGGATTTGCTCTCTGTCCGACTGACGCAGCGTCATGCCGTTTACCTCGATTCCAGTCTTGGACCTGGGGCTGGCTCGGGACCCAGCAACCAAGCCCGAGTTCCTCAGACAGCTCCGCCATGCTCTCATGGAGGTCGGATTTCTGTATCTCAAGAACGTAGGCATACCGGCGGATCTGATTCAAGACGTTGTTGAGAAAGGCAAGGCCTTCTTTGACATGCCAGTGGAAGAAAAGTAGGCTCTCGTCATCACGCCGACTCCCGCACGCCGAGCAAGGCTTGGATCCTCACGCGATACATAGGTTGAAGATTGAAATGAAGAATGCGCCCTCGTTCCTGGGCTACTCGAGGCTGTCGACCGAAATCACGGCCGGCCAGGTGGACCACCGGGAGCAGATGGACCTGTGCACCGAACACCCGCTTCCCGAACCCGGATCGCCGCTGTACCGCAACCTGCTCGCGCCGAATCAGTGGCCCTCGGAGGCGAGCGCACCGGGCTTCCGCCGGACCTACACCGACTACATGCGGCGCATGGGCGACATGTCCATCTACTTCACGTCGCTCATCGCCGAGGCCATCCAGCTGCCGCGCGACGCGTTCGACAGGTACTTTGACGAGGACCAGCACCACAAGCTCAAGATTGTCAAGTACCCGGACATGGAGGAGCTCGGCCACGGCAGCGGCGGCGGCCAGGGCGTCGGTCCGCACAAGGACAGCATGCTGACGAGCTACCTCCTGCAGGCCACGCCGCACCGCGGACTGCAAGTGCAAAACGTCGCGGGCGAGTGGATCGACTGCCTGCCGCTGGACGGGACGCTCGTCGTGGCCATCGGGCAGGGCATGGAGGCGCTGACGCAGGGCGTGTGCGTGTCGACGACGCACCGCGTGCTGAGCCCGCGGGCCGGCGAGGGCGCACGCTTCTCTATCCCCTTTTTCCAGGGCGTCAAGCTCGACGCCGACTTTGACAACCTCGAGACGGTGGGGGTTGGCGCCGTGCCGGACGAGGTCAGGGCGCAGAGGAGGACGGTGGTGGAGCGCGGCGGCGGCGCCAGGGTCGACGATGTCGAGTTCACGTTTAGGAAAGGCGCCGTGGCCAGGACGCTTGGGGAGGCGACGCTGCGGAACAGGGTCAAGAGCCATCCCGACGTGGGAGAGAGGTGGTACCCAGAGATCCTGAGGGCAGTTCGCGAGGAGCAGGCAAAGGCTCGGTCTGAGAAGACGTATGAGTCGGCCCCGTCAAGCACAGGGAGGCCGCAGCCGGCGGTGCAAGCGTAGTGAACTTGGTGTCTGAGGGGTGGAAGCGCAGAGCCCATCGGGGCGGGGAGGGTCGTGCATCATATATCGTGTACGCATTCACCACCGCATGCCGTTTCGATGGCCTACATCCAGCTACATACTCCCCATGGCGTGCGCTGGCCGCGTAATCCGCCCTAGTGTGACTCCTCGCTTGTTAAACGACCTGTTCCTTTCCTTTTCGCCTCTTCCCGTCAATGTTCCCCATAGCAGGCAAACCGTCGAGACTCCAGATGTAAGCGCAACTTCACTGGCCGGAGCCAGGGAAGCAGTCGGCAAGGCCCTTGCTGTGCTTGTTTGAAGCATGCTCCAACAATCTGGCAACGGGGCGAGGACATGTTAGAAGCGTACAGGACAGATGGACAAGTTGGAGGGTCACGCACGCGGGAGCCTTGGTGGTCTGAAGGAAAGTAGCCTTGCAGATCTGGCACTGAATGTTCATGGCTTTCTGGTTCTGTTGCATGATCCCGAGGTTAGGGCAAGAAGTGGGAAAAGCCGACCTGGATAAAGGGGACGCACAACTTTGAGCTGCGACTTGGCCGTCGTTTGCTCCTTTTGGTTGCGCTCGCGCTTCTGCTGCGCCCTGTTTCCCTGTTGATGATGAACATGATGCGCGTCAGCAAGGGCCAGCCCAAGGGAGAGAGGAGAGGGCGGGGAGTATGCTCCCATCAGCCACGATGGCAAAGTTTTCTTACGTTGCCCATTTTGTATAGTCAAGAGAGTGAGGACGAGCGGAGAAGGGGTTTTTAATAGATCTTTCGATAAGGTGTCTGCCGGTCGATCGGTCTCAAGAGGCGGCTGAGGGAGGCACTTTCGTTCTTCTTGGTGCTGCAGGCCTCGGTGGCCCCGTCTCGGTCGGAGCGGAAAATGCAGAGCAGGTCGTCGTCGAAGCGGGTTGACGCGAATATCTGAGTGACTTTTTCGCTCTCTTTGGTTTCGGTCGGGAGCAGAGTAAAAAGTAGGCTAGTTGCGTTGCGATGGAATAGAGATCGGTGTTGAGAGTGGGAGGGAGATGTTTGAATGTGAGAAACACTGGAAGAACTTCGTTCCGGCCTCCGGGTGGGTGGAAGAGTCCGGACCTTGCTCCGGCGCGGGACTTTCTTAGTGGGGACTGTTCGCAGCGACAACGCTGTCTCACCTCCCTCGGTCTCTTTTTCTGGCTTTCTTTTTCCGTTCTTCCTCTCTCCATACTTGCCAGGCGCCCGCAGAACCCATACACCGCCTGGACAGATAGGCGGACGATCCCATTTCGCGGCTTGCTACTGTGTACGCCGAAGACCATCAACACGTTGCTTGCGTGATCGCCGATATCTGAGCCCAGTCGATGGCAGGCGGTGGTGCAACGTGCGGCTTCACAGCTGCCGTCACCACGTGGCTCATCGGCCGGCATGGGGGCTCAAGGTCAGCAACAGTTTGGGGAACAAAAAGAGACGGACCGTCGAGGAAAAGCTTGGGACCCTCGGTTGCATTGTGGCCCGCCAAACTCATGGCATGCCAAGCCGGAAACGTAGCTGATTGTGGCAGAAGTTCGCGGCCCTGCCCATCTCTCCGTGGAAGTGCCATGCCAATCGTTATTCCGCAGCAAGTGCTGCTTTGCGACTCTCGCGCCACGACGAGGGGTGGTGTTGAGGAGCATTACGACTCCGTCGCACCATGACTCAACCACGGGACCTCTTATCACGGGCAAGCGCCTTGCAGAAGTGTCCCGAGAGCTTCATGTCATCCATTCCTGCGGTAAATTGGGTTGTGGTGATTTGGCCACTAGCCGTGTCCATTCTGCCGAAGAAGCCGAACAGGAGGATCCGGCGAGAACCGACTGCTGTTTAATGACGCGCGATGGCCGTAGCATCGCAGCCTCAAGGCCATGCATAACTCGCCGCAACCCATGTGCAAGACTTCAGCAACAGCCGACTCAAAGGAGACGGCGCGCAACGCGAAGCTGCAACGCAACAGTGGACTAGCATGGATTTGGCCACGCCGGCCCCTTTGAAGGGAGCCGTTGAGGTACAAGGGTAGCGGGCAGATCGGTTCTGGCATGCATTTCCTTGCAGCCCAACCTGGGAAACAAAACATGACGCCCAGGCACGCGGGCCGAGTGTCTTGGCGGCGCGCCTTTGATGCTATAAGATTGGCAGCCGCCTTTTTCACCTTTCGTTCGCGTTCCTATTGCTGCCTGCTCTGGAGCTTCGTCTTGCGGGAGGCATCGACATTACTCTCGCCCAGCATGCTCAGGCTCGCAACCGCAGCTGCTCTCGTGCTGGGCGTAGCTTGGGCTACTCCAACTCCTGGCAGCCATGTGGCTGACGAGGACAGCTTCTTGAAGCGAACCACTGGTTTCTGGTATCCCAACATGGACCACACCGGACAGCATCGTGGCTTCGCCCCGGACCTAGACGGCGACCACGCTTACCAAGTCTTCAAGTCTGTGAATCCCGGCGACGGCAATGCCATCCAAAGGGCCATCAATGACGACAACGGCGGCAAGCGTCACGGCAAGTGGTTTGCGTCTCAACCCAGAGTATGTCGGACAATGCGCCTCGAACGGTGGTTGCGAATGTTGAGGCTCTAACGTGTCCCGCGCAGGTTGTCTACATTCCTTCCGGCACGTACGAGATTGGAAAGACCATTCACATGAATACCGACACCGTACTGTTGGGCGACCCGACCGATGTAAGCGGTGGGCTCTGCTCTTCGACCTCTCGTGATGGCTAACTGATGGTTTCTTCTTCAGCCGCCCATCTTGAAGGCGGCTGCTGGCTTTTCTGGCAACCAAACTCTTCTCTCTGGTGAGGCGCGCTCTTGCAGCATTTCAGATAGTAGCGCCTCCTGACTAGTTGGAAAGGACAGGATCCCACTACGGGTGAAAAAGGTGAGCTCTCTTTTGCCGTCGGCCTCAAGAATCTGGTCTTCGACACCACCAACATCCCCGGAGGTGAGCTCATCCTATCCTTTGCACTCGAACCCACAATCCCTCGACAAGCACTGAAATTGGCAAACAGACTTGGCGTTCACGGCGCTTTATTGGGGCGTCGCCCAAGCTGCCCAACTTCAGAACATAAGAATCACCATGGCACCCTCGCGAGACGGCAAGGGCCACAGCGGTATCCGTCTCGGGCGCGGCTCCACCCTGGGCCTCTCCGACGTGCGTGTCGAGCGTGGACAGAACGGCGTCTGGCATGATAGTCACCAGCAAGCCGCCTACAAGAACATCCAATTCTACCAGAACAAGGTCGGCATGCTCATCAGCGGCGGCAGCACCATCACCATCATGGGATCCATCTTTGATTCGTGCGAGACGGGCGTCCGCAACACGGGCGGCTCCCCCTGGATTGCTCTGATTGACTCCAAATCGGTCAGCTCGGGTGTCTCTTTCGTCACGACAGGCCGTCCGTCCTTTCTCATTGAAAACTTGGACAAGGACAGCGACTCGGACATTGCACGAGTTTCCGGAGAGACCGTTCTTGGGCCCAAGAGGCACGTCGATACGTTTACCTATGCAAACACAGTGGGCCGCAACCCCGTCTATGGGTCGACGACTTCAGTCAACAAGCGCCCGGCTGCCCTGGCGCCCGGTGGAAAATACCCCGTCATCCCGGCTCCCAACTATGCCGACAAGACAGCCGCCGACTTTATCAACGTCAAGGACCCGTCCCAGAATGGCGGGCATTCGGTTCTCGGCGACAACAGCAGGGACGAGTCCGAAGCGCTCAACCGGGTGTTGCAGCACGCTGCCCAGCACCAAAAGATTGCCTACTTCCCCTTTGGCAAGTACCGCGTCGACTCGACCCTCTTCATCCCGCCGGGCTCGCGCATCGTCGGCGAGGCCTGGGCTACCATTTCGGGCAGCGGCAGCTTCTTCAAGGACGAGAGCCACCCCAAGCCCGTCGTGTCGGTGGGCCGAGAGGGCGATGTCGGCGTCGCCCAAATCCAGGACATGCGATTTACCGTGTCCGATGTGCTCCCGGGCGCCATCGTCGTTCAGTTCAACATGGCCGGCAAGGCCCCCGGCGACGTGGCTTTGTGGAACTCGCTCGTGACTGTAGGGGGCACGCGTGGGGCTTCCGGTCTCACCAGCGCCTGTCGCGACGCCGGCAACGCGTGTAAGGGCGCCTTTATCGGCATGCACCTGGCCAAGTCATCGTCGGCCTATGTCGAGAACGTGTGGAACTGGGTGGCGGATCATATTGGCGAGGATTTCGACGGCGGGTCCAGCATCGCCGGCAAGGGAGGGGCTCTTGTCGAGTCGACCAAGGCCACCTGGCTGCATGCGCTCGGCAGCGAGCACTGGTGGCTGTATCAGCTCAATCTGCACCGGGCTGACAACGTTATGGTGTCGCTGCTCCAGGCCGAGACCAACTACGAGCAGGGCGACAACGCGCGACATGTCGTCCCGGCTCCGTGGAAGGCTGACGCCAAAGGCTGGGGCGACCCGGACTTTTCCTGGTGTGCAGGCGGCGACAAACGTTGCCGCATGGGCTACTCGAACCTGATAGACGGCGGCTCCAATATCTACACGTACGGATCAGCGGCATGGGCCTTTTTCAGCGGGCCCGGGTTCCAGGGATGCGACCAGTTCCGGTGCCAAGGCAAGTCCAACACGGCGTCGTGAGGGAAAATGTTGGGCTGACGATGGGGAACCTACAGGGACCATGCACTGGATCAGCCAGACGCCGCGGAACCTGCAGGCCTTTGGGATGTGCTCCAAGGACGCCGAGGCGGTCCTTCGACTAGCCAATGGTACGAGGATCATGGCACAGGACGGCTTCGGGGGCTCGTGGCCCGGCGGCGGCGGCGTCGTGGGCCGGTACACGCCGTAACGGATGTGGCTCTGTTGACGATTTCATGGATACATATACATTTGTGGATTGTCGGCTGGGGGATTCCGTGTGCACGATGCTATGATGTAACGGAAGGAAATGCATGGACAGGACACGTAAATGAAGTCGACCTTGAACCGAGGTTGACGGGAGCAGCGGCAAGGCGTCGATAGGAGCCAGCCGCGGACGGGCTGTTCAGGCCTTGGCCTTTGTCCTGGCCTTTGCCTCGAGCCTCTTCTTGTGCTCGCGCCTACAGCGCTGGCACGTTCTGACAGCCTTGAGCTCGACGTGCTGCACGCCGTAGTCGCATTGGCCAAAGTGGGAGCGGTAGCGGGCGACGGGGCACCACTTGGGGACGACGGTCTGCTGGTGGGCGACCTGGCGGCCGCAAACGTCGCAGACGGTAAGGCTGTGGAACTCTTCACACATGGCCCTGCTGGTGGGTGTGTTTTGCAGGCGTGTATGAAGGTGTGTATTGGCTTGTCGCGTGTCGGAGGAGAGTGTATGGGTGTGTGAGTGAGTGAGTGAGTGAGCGGGATGAAGGGTACGGAATAAGAATAGTAACAAGGAGGGCGAGAGTGATGTGAGAGGCGGAGACGAGGTCGTCTTTATATATACACGACGAGAACAAGACGAGAACAGAGCCCGCTTCCGCAGCGCCAGAGCGACTCGTCGTGGATGCCGCCGGCCTCGCCGTGCGTGCGTACGCTGTGCGTGCATCAGATACACGCCACTCCCTCTTTCACAAACAAACACGGGCGGCGTATTCACACGCCACAGCAAGAGACGTGCAACGGGGGGACATGCCTCGGAGGAGCAGGGCGGGCGTGGCACGACGCCCGGAACCATTGGGCCATGGAGAGCCAGCTGGCCTGATGCTGCTGGGCCGTTGAGCGCAGGGGAGGTGAGGCTGACGCCGGGGAGCAGCCGAGGCAAACCTCGTCGCCGCCTTGCGCTGTCCCGGTCGGGCGAAGACGCGACGACGTCATTGCCCCGAACCCGCACCCGAGATATCCTCTCCAGTGTTTTCCTGCCCTGCTCGCTGGCCTTGCCCATATGCGCCGCGAGGGCTGGCGCATGCCGTGGCACCCTCAGACACCACCCTTGCATCGCCGTCGTCTGCCTCAGGTCGAGGCGGTCAGTTCATCGGCAGATCAAGCCACTGCCAAGGCCCAGAATAACGAAGTCTGTCTGATCTTTGTGGGATTTATCTCTCTTGCTCTTGTGGCGGCGGAGAGGTGCGTGATTATGATGCGTCGTGCTGAGCACTCGTCGTCGCGACTCACGGCTCCGGGCTACAGCCAGGCCTGTATTCACAGTTGCTCTCTTCCTTCTACAGCCTTTTCCTCTCCCCTTGTATCACTCACTCTCCCTCTGCAGCCAACCTTTTTCACCTCAACAATACACGGCACCGTCCAGACATGAAACGCTCTCGATGCGTCAGCACGGCTCCCTACACAACCGCCGTCCTCCCCAAAAGCACATCCCCGGCCGCGTCTAGTGGTCCGTCGGGGGGGGGGCGCTCATTGGTCCTTGCGGGCCTCGCCATTCTTCTGCGTCGCGGCGTACTTGTCGCTCAGCTCGTCGTACGCCTTGTGAAGCTGCTCGCTCTGCTTCTTGAGAGTCTGCAGGTCCTGCTCCTTCTTCTCCAGCTGCTTCTTGAGGCTGGCCAGTTCGCCCGGCTTGCCAGCCACGGCAAGCTTCTCGCTCTCCTTGGTGTCCTTCTTGGTGCCCTCGTACGATCGGACGCGGTCCTCGAGGCGCATCACTTCGAGGATCATGACGTAGGTGCGGTTCAAGATGAGCGACAGGAAGAGGGTGAAGCCGCAGAGGTACATGTTGCGCTGGGAGTAGAACTTGCGAGCCTGGACCTCGAGGCGCTCATGGCCCATGACGGTGGCACTGCAAAGGGCGCGGTCAGCACAGGGACGGGGGTGGAGGTCGGGATGGCCACGCACGATCCCTTAGATGTTTGCTCCGTGGCGGCCAAGAGCTCGAGCTGGACGCGGTACACGCGGTTGACGCTGTCGATGAAGAGGATGAGGATGAAGACAAACGTGATTTTCATCCAGTACTGAATCTTGGCGACAATGGGGTTCTCAGAGACGAAGCTATGTATGCGTGAGCAGGGCATGCGGGCTCGGCTGGGCCGGAAGGGCACACGCACGTAAAGATCTTCCTCTTGACGGTGAAGGGCAGAGGCACGAGGAGAAGCATAAACAGGCCCATCTCGAAGACGAGGAGGAGGAAAACCTGGCGCCTCGTCAGCAATGCACGTCGCCGTCCAGCGCATTGGACGGGAGAAACCCACGAGGCTGTAGTAGAGCGTCATGCTGGCGGCGTGGCGACGAGCCGGCGTCTGGTACTGGGCGATTGCAGTGAGGTGATTGTAAGCTCGGGATTCTGGTCGCAACGTCAAGTTTGGGCGATCTAGGGACTGAGGAAATGCGCTGAGGTGGGAAAGGAGGCTTCGTGACCGCCTTGGCAGAGACGGATGGTGGAGAGGGAGGAAGGGTGTTTGGAGGGGAAGAAAGAGGTGGCCTTACGATGACCAAAGGTAACTCAGCTGGTACTGCCCGCGCGTCCTTTGTACCCCCTTAACGCTACCACGGCCTACTGCTGAGGCCAAGGTAGGGTCAACGATACTCCGCTTTCGACATGTACATACTCGGCCGGTACTTGAGGTATCTGCCTGGAGCCCTGCCAGCGACGTTTTCCAGCGCGTGGTAGCCTTCGAGACCGCATCATGGCGACGTCATCGTTTGTGGCTGGAAGTTCTGGAACCAGCGACCTCGCAGACCCACACGAGCTTCCGTTCTCCACTCATCTTACTGTACAGTGTAACGTACAGTACGTAGGGATTGATTATGCTGATTGCTGGAGCTCCTGTCATCTCGGACAAAGCCACGTCTCGGTTGCGACTGGAGCCAGACTATCCACAGGCCGACTTTCTCCTCTCCGAGTCCTCTCCGTCGTCCCGCCTCCACCTACACCATGTAACTTATACAGCACAGTACACCCATCCTTCCCCTGCTCGGCTTGTCACTGCTCCCCATGCGCAAATAATCCTCCTCCCTCAGTTCCAAATCTCATCCTCTCTAAACTTCGCTGGCGGCCGTCGGTTCCTCACCGCCCGGTCGTTCCTCTTCCGCACCACCACGTCTTGGTCCTCGTCCTCGTCCATGTCCTCGGGATCCCCCGCGTCCTCGCCCATAGGCTCAAGCACCGACACCTCATGGAGCCCTCTCGTAGTGCCTTCGTCACTGTCTTCAATCTCGACGACCTCGGCCTTGAACCCTGGTGCCGGCTCTGGTGGCGCCGCGATTGGTGCTGGAGGCGGCTCCTCGGCCGTCTCTTCTTCCTCTTTGATTTTGGGCGCCGGCACGGGCTTGGGGGCTGGTCGGGGATGCTTTCTAGGCCGCCCGCTTCCTGGTCGCGCGCCGCCTCGTTTGCCTTTTTTCTTGGGGAGTTCGGCACGTTTGGGCTCCGCCGCGAATGGCTGCGAACTAGAAACGGCTCGCGTTCTCTTGCGCAGGCGCGATATCGAGTCGGGGCTCTGATCCTCCAACCCGACCACTGCGCCCGCCGCCTTGGGCGTCTCCGCTGCAACGGGCGGGTGATACTCTGCTTCTCCAGGGTCGTCTTGGGAGCGTCTCTTTCGCTTGCGAGATTTGGCCGGCTCGTTCGGTGGCTCGACAATCTGCAAGTCGTCATCCGTGCCAATATCCCTCTTGGCTTTCGGTCTTCCGGGGCCTCGTTTTTGCTCAGACTTGGGCGCCTTCCTCGCCACTTGGTCCCCGACTTCGGCTCGTCGCGGACGTCCCCCTTTCGCCTTGGCGGGCTGTTCGCCCGCTTTGTGGTCGAGCAGCTTCTTGGTCAAGTTGGGAAAGTTCTCGCCGTAGTTAAAGAAGAGCTCCTCCCCAGCCTGGATATCTCGCATGGCAGTAAACTTGATTCGATACTCGCCATTTACGTAAAGGATTCGCGGCGTGATGTTGCACCCGCGCTTGTCATTCTCCGAGGCGTGGTTGATGTAGCGGCTGAGGTTGCCATAGATTGCAGCGTCGACCCATATACCCTCATTCTCGAGCAGTGTGAAGACGTAAGATATGTTGGAGTGCTCATCAAAAACGTCGCCGCGTCGCGCCTCTCTGCGCACGCCCTCGTCATGGGTAATCAGCTCCCCAACATACTCCACAATGAAGTCGTCTTGGTCAATGTCTTCGGCCGTGAAGAGCCCGTATCCCACGCCCTCCAGCTGGCTTTGTCCCAGGATGAGAGACTTGCCAACGCCGCGCTGCAAGTCACAATTCTGACAGCCCGTGGTGTGCAGTCGGTCGTCATCCGCGTTAAGGGGATCCGCGCGTTCCAAGGCTCCACACGTTCCGCACAGCTGCGGATCACATTCGCGATTCAGCTGCACGCAAATGCATGGCTTGTCTTTTTGCTTTTGATGACACGTTTTGCCCTGCGAATGGCACGCGCAACCCGTGAATTTGTAAGCGCAGCTTTCGACCGAGCAGCCGCAAAACTTGTCGCACAGCAGACCCGCGTCGACGCACGAGCAGACCCGCGGGACACATCGCCCTTCATGAGAGCAAGGCTCCAGTGTCTCCCGTCGCTGGTGTTCGTGGCTTACCGTGTGGTCCTGCCAGTCTCCCAAGAGGATTTTCCTCCGGCGGTCATACCATGATAGGTTTTTGACTCGGTTCGGCTCCACAATTGGAGGCTGTGGTAGGGAGACACCGAGGGACTGAAACTTTTCGTACGCCTGGCTGCATGTCCGGTCCAAGAAGTTGGCCGCCAGGCATATCGCATCTCCCTTGTACGCGCTGTGCGTAGCTGTCGTGAAGATGGATCGCAGAACAATCTCCTCGTCTTCAGACCAGGGGGGCTGTGGCTCTGGACCAAAGGGCCCGGCGCCACGGCGGTAGCACTGCCGCAGGCAAGGGGGCGAGGATGGCGCGTTGCCGTCGCCTGCACCGACACGGCGCCGCTTCAAGGCATCTGAGAGGTGTGAGCATGAAGAAATGGAAAAGGTTCGTTTCAGGTTCTTGTTGTCATATTCGCCGTGGTCGCAGGAATGGCTGAAGCAGATGAGACATCCCAGGATGCAGTACGTGGCCAGATTGAACTCGGCCAGCTCGTCCTCGTCATCGTTCTGAGCGCCCGCGCCATCCTTTGCCGTGGGCTTGGAGTCCATGATGCTGTCCACCGACTCGTCGAGTAGCAAAACCTTGCGAAGGTCAATCTGCTTCTCGGGTGGCTGGCTATCTTTGAAGACGAGCTGAAAAGCATCGGTAAACATCTGAGCAGCTGCACTGGCTCCCGAGGCAGCGCTGTCCATCTCACGATGCGACCTGAGAATGTCCGTCTTCTGCTGCGGCGTGATGGCATCGTCTGGCTCACGGCTTGCCATGTAGCTAATCAAGGCCGACTTATTGCACCCTGGTATGACGAGATTGTCGAGCCACGTCTCGAGGTAGAGCGAGATGGTGGCGGCGCGCTCCAGTTGAAACGTCATGGCCTGCTTTTCTTCACGATTCATGGGCTTAAATCCAGACTTGAGATCAATGTCCTCCAGCTCCTTAAGCCAGAGATTGTACTTAGTCTCCTCTGAACTCTCCAGGTCTCGCAAATGGGGCACAAAGGTTAGCATAGTGTTTGGGGTCAGAACGTTCTTCTTGATGCCGACGTGATGAAAACGATAACGAGGAACCCGATCCTTGTTGGTCTTTATGCACACGACATTGTGATGCTCCTCCTTATGGTCCCTCTTGGCCTTGAGGTGTTGCTTTGCCAGGCGTGAGCGGTCAGTTTCTTTCAAGAGCGATGGGGAGAATAGACATACTTTTGATTTGATTCTCATCGTGGTTCCCTTCTTCTCGGGCACGGGGGCCACTTTGACAGCGGCGAAGAGATCGGGGCCATGGTGGACTCGGCGCTCAGTTGCCGTGGTGGACTCGATGATGTAGGCCGTCAGCTGGGAATGGCCATCCTTGACATCCTGGCGAAAATGGTTCAGCTGCTCGGCAATCTCGGGGATGGTCCACTCGACGTTGGAGTCTGTCTGCGCCGTTGGCGTGCCGCAGTCGACGGCCTGGGGGGCCCAAAAGTCGGGGAGTGAGAGAGGCGGCGGCGGCGGCGGCGTGCCTGGACACAAGGCGGGCGACTGGCCCTTGTCGCTGAGACTGTCGAGCATGACAGCGGCGGCTGGCGAGGCTCTGCTGGGCAAGAGGGCTGCAGGCTCGCTCCGGCCTGGGATGGCCCCTGACGATCTCCTGAGCGGCGGAGGACTGATGGGCCCCCTGACGCTAGAGGCGACGGAAGGCGCTTTCCTACTGCCACAGGCCTTGAGACGCGAGGCCAGGCTGTCGGATTCGTCTCCGCAGCGCTCGGTCTCGGGGCCATCGACATCGAGACTGAGGCTGGAGCGGCGAGTCGTGCTAGCCGCCATGGCGGCGAAACGAGGGGATTACTAAGACGAGGGCTGGCAGGCGCGCGCGCTCCGGTGTGTGTCTCCCGCACGGCCGCTCGGCCTCCCCAGAGGCAAGGGGCACAAGCACACTTGGGGTAAATGGATGTTTAAGGGGTTCAACGAAGGTGCCTCGGTCGAGAGCAGGCAAGTAATGGAGATGGGATGTCGGGGCGACAGGGGGCGTTGATTCTTGCTCGAGCTTTCCCTCGGCGGCCGGAGCGCAAGAGGTTCCGTCAACCACGCACGCAGCAGATAAACGCGCGAGGGCGCGCAACTGCTGGACCTTGGACGAGAGCACACGGCGTCGTTGGATGACAGGCGCGAGGCCGTCGCCGATGCGCGCTGACGAGACGAGGTCGCTTGGACAATGTGCAGAAGCCTCGAACCAATCGCACGCGTCAGACTCGACTATTTTGTGCCAGCCAGTAAAATGTCACGGACCACGGGGTAGGCGTATCTTACGCCACAGGGGTGTGCCTATCTATAGGTGGGACGGATTGGTACGACAACGGAAGCGGGGATAATACTCTGTATTGATGGCCTGGATGCGAAAGCAGGCATCTGTTCAATGTTGATGATGATGGTCTCACAAGGACCTTTGAAAATCCATTGTATCTACCTGTACCTACCTAGGTAGATGCTGTACCTTCCTAGCTAGGTAGGTAGGTAGTGTATAGAAATATATACCACAATACCAACCGGTCATCTCTAACGGAGGTGCCTCCAATTTTGTTAGAGGATAATATGACTGGTTTAACAGGTAGGTCCCTAGGTAGGTTAAGGTAGGTAGACATTGTACATGCAGTCGGTACGATGTTAATCCGTAACAGCTTCTTTGCAAAGCAAGAAAGAACATGCTGAAAAATGCCCTGTGCCTAACTATAATTACGTCGCATTTCCTATCAGCATACGAATACGTTGCCATTCGACGGCTTTCACCCATGTCCGGACAGCTCACGAGAAACCAAGGTGCGCCCAAGAGCGGTGGTTCTCTTCTACGCCTGTCAAGCTGGTAAAATACCGCTACACCATGCAAAATGAGGGCACCCCCTATTATTATTAGAGAGGTGTTACTAACGCGTATTATAGGCCCTTGTCCTAACAACGCCCCTATCCCTGAGCCGCAACGGCGCAATCTGGCCGCCAATCGCCACACTCCAACCAAACATTTCCTCCACACTGATGCTTCAAAGTCCAAATCTAAATACTGAAAAGATACCCATCAAGTTTAGAGTGCGAAACCGGCAGATCGCCTCAAGCTTCAAGGGTCCCAATTAGGGGGGTTTATAGGTATGTGCACCTAGGGGACCTGTGGGCCAGAAACCTCGTTGGAGCCTAAAGACTCTCAAAGGGAGAGGTGGAATCTAACTAAGCTTGCTAGGCTGGTTAGGTTCTCTCCTGCCACTAAACACAATAATTCTCTTCGTAAATTCCATCTTATATGTTAAAGAATTCTCGTGTCTTGCTATAGAACCGTCGTATCGCCACGGCTTTATTAAGTATAAATGTCGCCGAGACCTCCTTCTAATTCTGCTAAGCAGTCTCCTCTCAGCAAGGAACTCTTCAATTGATTTCAGACTGACTCTCATTCTTACTTGTTCCAATGAAGACCGCGACTTTAGCATTAGGCGCCGCTGCCAAGACCGCCGAGGTCGCTAACGACTTCGTCCCACAGATTGGCGACTAGAAGTTCAAGGCCTGCTTTACCGACAGTTCAACGCGGACCTTCGCCTTCATGTACAGCGGATTTCAGCCCAAGGAAATAATCCCGCAGAAATACATCGATGTGTGCCATGACCGTGCCTACACCGCTGCCGGCTTAGAAAATGGCAGCGAGTGTTGGTGCGGCCACCCGGAGGATATCATCACCGTCGGGGCGAAGATTGTCCCCCTTTTTCAGTGCAATATGGGCTGTGACGGTGATGGATCGGATAACCGCGGCGGCCCCTGGCGCCTTGCGGTATACTTCTTAAAGCGTAACAAAAAGCCCCAAGAATGCCCGCCTCCCCCGCCCTGCAAGTGCAAGAAACCCAAGCACTGCGGCAAGAAGGATCATACCAAGCACCACCACCACGGCGACGATGACGACCACCACCACCACGGCCACGGCGGCCACGGCGGCGACCATAACTCCAACCCCCCGCCTTCGGGACCGCCAGCCAGTGGGGGCTATTAACGTGACGTCTTCCGTTACAGAAAGCATTAAATTCTAATGCGGGGATGTTAGAGACAGGGGGGAGGATCAGTTGGGAATCTAGGGCTTAACAGGGTTAAATTGGAAAATTACTACTCTATTATTTCCTAGCATCGTGGGAACAAACGGTAGACTCCGTGGATGGTTCCCTTAAACGCCGTGACCACTATTAAAGACGAGGGGTGGATTCAACGGAGAGTTAGAGTCGCGGCGGAATGTACCCGGATGCCGGGCTCAGGGCCGAAAATGCACGAGGATGGCGCGCCTGTCCGGACGGTTGAAATAGTACATAAGCGGTTCAACGAGCAACCTTGGAACCTCCGACCCCGTGTATACAGCTTTGTCTCATCTCCCATAGCTCGTTTCTTCCCTCCTTCGCGCAATAGCTTCTTTTCTCCTAGGCCCCCTACGTTGGCTTCGTGATACTATATATCGAACATGCTCTTTCCTTGTAGCTTTCAGGAAGCTGTCGTTTGGTTAAGGTGGCGTAATAGATATAGTACATCAATTAGCTATGAAACCTTACAGCGTTATTAACTGGAGAGGGGCGTCGTTATCCCTGCCTCATAGTTCGCCGAACATACGGCGTATAGGAAACATAGGCGCATAACCCTTCCGTGGGCATGTGTTATAGAGGCTCTAGCCTTTAACGATTGAAAGGTGCCCCAAGGAATAAGTCCACAGCTAGGTAAACCGCGAGACAATAAAATAGCTAATATCGGCCTGGAGTTGTGTTACACAAGTGACACATACAGAATGGATGACTGATAACGATCGGGAAGGAGATCTCTGGTGAATCAGGCAGTCAGCGCCCCTTATTTTCTATCTAAAGAAACGGAGTCGAGCTGAATTTAATACATAATGGAAACACTGTATAATGACTGGCGAGGCTGCTAATCTTCTGTATAGGTGAGCAGCTTGAGCTTGACATACCGCCCTAGGTTGAAACTATTTAAACTCTGAGCCCAAGAGAAGACACGGAGCGAGAGAGTATATCTGCGATTATAGTCTCAGTTCAAACTATATCTCAAGGACACTTCTGGACTCAATATGTGCAAGCTGTTCAACGAATCGTTTGACCTTTTGATCTGGCAGGATCTTATAGGACCGTCTGCAGTCATATCAGCCATCGGCGTATAGGGGACCTGAAATTCGTCTTCCTGATATGCCTGTCTTGCCTAGCAGTTATGGGCGTCGACATGCTTGCGTTATATTCTTAGTCGTGGATGATCAGCTGTTACGAACCCGATCGCCTGCTGGCTATCATACTCGATTTGAAGTGGGCGACCTAGTCATAGCCGATCGGTTGAAGTAGACGCTATATGCAATGGGTTCCTTGGCTGTGCTTATGAAGGCCAGGAACTCTGCCTCTGTGGACGAGGGCTGTGATAGTATTTTGCTTGCCTGCTTTCTAAAGGGCCCGCCGAATAGGACGATGATATATCCCTGTGATGACTTTCGAGTCTTAGAATCATCTGCGAAGGCAGCGTCTGACGCGATGCGAAATTCCCGTGGAATGCTGCTGTGGTTGATCTTAACTACTTAGATTGGTGGAGCCTTTGCCGTTGAAGTGGATAGCGAGATGTCGGGTTGGCTCAAGGTATTTCCATCAATCTTTCTACTAGATAGTCACGCCTGTTAGATGGATTAGTAGAGCTCGGCTTGGGAAAATCGGGCCGCGTGATGCCCGCGACGTAATTAGCGGAGCCGACCTTCTGCTAACGGTGGTGGACCTGATTTGACGTTGCCTGGTCCTCCCCAACTTGGAGGTGATTATAGAGAATGTATTTCCTTTACATGATCAACCTTGGCAATGTGGGGCTGGCTAAAGATCTTGTCGATGTAAGAGTTCTGCATAGTCGTAGCCTGTGTGCCATTCGATCTCGGAGGATTGGAATGCCCAGGAACCACTTGAGTTCTCCTAGATCCTTCATCTTGTATTGCGCCTTGGCTTGGCGATGAGTTCGTCAGCGGCTTGTGAAAATGAAAAGCTACTCTTGGCTCTGTCTGCGACCAAGTTTCTCGACGGCGGCGGCGAGGTCTTTCTACCATAGCCATTAAGCTGTCAAGGCAAAGGACTTGACGGCTGAATACCCAGCCCGGAGGGTACATACCATATAAGGAGTTCCCCTAGGAAAGTTTAATAATAGATAACTGTCAGAGCAGAGAAAAGACTTATCATACGCGTTAATAGCACCTCCACAAAGGGTGCCCCTATTTTTAGATGGGCATACTCACTTGGAGTCGATTTTGGCGCCTGTGTGGACAGGCTCTTCACTGCAGTGAGGTTATTCGAACTGGTTCAATTGGTTATATCTTGTGTAACTAGGGAAACGTGTCCCATACAAACTGTGTGCAAAGACCTTCCTCCCTGTGTCTCACCTCTTACTCGCACGTGACTAGCGCGGTCGATTAGTTATACGTGCGCGATCGGTGCCTAGTGCACAGGTGGATCCAACACTGGAACCTCTTTCTAAATCGATGATCGCGCACTAATCAATCCACCAAAAACACACCAAACACAGCGAATTAAGATGAGATAGGAAAACACGAACAAGAACACCAACAAACTCCTACCACGATGCATCACTATGTTGGATAGTGTGCTCTGACTGTAGCTCTCCTCCCCACACTGGGTGTGTTCTGCCACACGCCATCATGGGCCGCATTTCGAGCGCCGGATGCGCTAGCTGATTCCATCGGTCCCACGTTGGAATATGGACACGAGGATCTCCTCGTTAATGTGAATGGAATAAAAGAACGACGGTAAAGCAGAAGAAGGGAACGAAAAACCGATTAAATCTCGTCGAGAATTGTTGTGTTATTGCGATGAACGAATCCTTCCACCTCACGTTTAGCTGATTGTCGCTAATAAACTGCGTGAGGGCGCTGTTTGTGATGCCTTCGTCATAGCATCGGCAGGGTTATCTGCGCCGTTGACCCAACGGATTTCCGCAATATCCCTTGATTCATATGCCTGCCTCAGCGCCATGATATCTATCATGAGTCGCTTCTCTGTTGTGGTGCCAAGTTTGACGAGGCACTCATAGAGGCTATATGAATCTGTGCAAATGACGAGCGGGATTTGCTTCAGATCAAGGCGTTGTGCGATCGTATTGACCGTTTGCTTGATCACAAATGCGAGATCGAAGCCCGATGTCAATCCATAGATCTCTGATGCAAGAACGCTTCGAGTAACGCGCTTGCATTTAGTTGAGCTCCAATGAAGAATGTTTCCGCGGATGGAAAATGAATCGGTTGATTGCGCGGTCTCATTGGCGATGATAATCACAAAGCCGATTTGAGAGCTTAAATCCTTATTGTTGGCGAATGATCCATCGGTGAACACAAAGATCTTCGCGCTCTCGAGATCGATGGGTATGTAACATAGGCCACGGTCGGGATTGTTGATCTGCCATTCAATCCGCTTGTTCAAAGCCTTGAAGTCGGTATTAACGGGCTCTTGGGCTTGTGCCGCAACGGAACAATCGTATGTTGCTTCGGGTTGGCAAATCGAAGCGATATATGCCCCCCGGGCGCGTTGAGCAGCATAATCCTGATGCCTACTTGATGCCTGAAGATTGATCTCCTCGAGGTTTTGGCTTGGCCCTTCTGCCTGACGATGACACAGCCATTTTGTATGGTCAGGCGGCTGCCGTTAAAGTCGCAGATGGAACCTTCTTGGAGAATCTCTTTGGCTTGGCCTTAAAGCAGAGTTCTTTCTCCTCGATCTTGAGAAATGCATCTGTGCCAACAATGAATGTGTCATCCGTTTGCAAGGCCGCGATGCCAAACAGGTCCTTGTCGGCGATGTTGTTTGCCGTGATCAGAAGGCACGGGTCAAACGAAGAGGTTTCCATATTAAGCTTGCGGCAGTGATGGTCGTGATATGTGTTGAACCAGTGGGCTCCTGCCTCTGCGATGCCATATAGCGGCTTCACGATTCGCAGGATTGTTCCCTCTGGATATCTTCTTTTGAGTTCTTGAGGAAGGGCTGCAAGGATGACACGGGCCAGCTTGGTCTGGGATTGTGTGTATGCCATCGTGATGTCTCTGATCATGATGAACATATCCCGTGTGCAGAGAAACGGTGCTAAGGCCAAGGCCACGCGTTGTGCGGGCCGGCTGATGGTAGGGGCTTGTGTGAGGATCCCACGTTTCCCATCATCATTGTATCCTTGCACAACGAGGCGTGATTTCTCGTATGGCGTTGCAGTATTTCTTCCTTAACCTCTCTGACCATTCGTGATTTGAAGACACGATATCCACCATGTTTATTCGCATCGAATTCTTCGGGTACAATGACCCCAGCGGCGAGGAGGTTCGTGAGCTCGAGTGTGTCGGAAGCTTCAAATGGGAAACCGGTGCTTGTGATCTTTCCTTCAGCTCGTAGCCGCTTGGCTAGGCCGAGATGTTCCATTTCTTTTCGAACAAGAAACGCATTAGCTTCATGATGAACGATAAATTGAACGGGTGAGCAAACAATAGTGGATTCTGATGTGCCATTTTGTGCAGCATCCTTCCTAGGTCGGCCACGCCTGCGCGGCCTCTTTGGCTCAGGGTATTCGAAAGGTTTGGGTTGGTCTTCTGTGGTAGGAAGAGGAAGAGGTTGTTGAGTTGTGGGTGGAAGGGGAAGAGGGTTTTGAAGAGGATGTTGTTGATCGGATTGTGTTGAGGGAAGGAGTGATTGTTGTGTTGATGGGTCTGTGCGGCTAGGGCTAGGGTCGGGTTGCAACTGAGGAAGGAGCGATTCCGGGTGACGATAGTACGGTTGGACGCATGTACTGCGAAATTTCGCTGGTCCGTTGTCCAGGTCAACTGCGATTTCCGTATCCGTCACCTCGAGCACTTTATATGGGCCTTGCCATCCGTGCTTCTCGCGAAATACGCGAACTTCGCTTCCTAGCGCCAGGGATAGGGCAGGCGCAACGCTGTATCAGGCCCATTACGCGTATTTAACGCGGTCTGAACCTTCCTCTGGGCGTTGATCTTCCTCAGCTCTGACATCGTTCGCCACACCGCCTTAGCTCTTGCCATTGCGGAAGGTGTAGGCGGCGAATCCATCGTCATTCGAGGCAGAGCACCGAAGACGAGGAGGGTTGGAACGAGGCCATCCGGACCGGCTGTGTCGTTGACAGCCTTGAAAGCCATTTGAAGGACTTGATCAGGGCTCACGGTATCCTTCAGCTCTGCCTTTAATATATCATATGCTCTTCGGACGGGCACATGATACTTCTCAACCTTCCCAACAGCCCAATGTGCTTCCACAGGCACCTGATGACACGTTATTCCCATCAATTTCGCTTCTGCTTGGAACTCGGCAGCAGCGAAATTCGTGCCTGCGTCATGAGTGATCACATCGGGTGGTCCAAGGTATGTATCCATCCAACATTGTTTCAACGCGAGCCACGTTTCCTTGGCCGTCATGTTGGATAGGAATCTCCTGCCTGATAGGCAGTGGCTTGATCAACAACATGGAGGACTGGTCTGCCACCCAATGTCATGACATCAACGATGACTTCGTAATTGAAGTCACAATCATCCTTCAAGCTGAACTTGAACCTTCGTGGCGGGTCGGATTTCATCTGACAGTAGTGGCAGAACTTCTTGATCATTTCCAGAGCTTCGATTTCCACATCATGGCCAGCCGAATTCAGCAGCTTGTGCAGCCGATACACGGATGGATGACCAAAACGCGTGTGGAGGCGCCGCAATTCAGCCTCCGTGAGATATGCCACTGATGCCTCTTGTTTCCGCAAGAAGAACCACGCGTGACCCCATCTTCGAATCACTGGAACGCTCACACCATTGCCAACGAGCTCGTTCGTGACGTTATTTAAATATACGCCGAGCCGATCCATATCAGCTAGGCATAGGAGGAATGGCGTTGGCACGTTGACTATATGAAAATCAACCTCTCCCACTGGTGTGTTCAAGGTGATCACGCCAAGTGGTGTTTCCAATCTTCCTGCACCAAATCTAACTGGTTCGGGCTTGCGATCATCACGGAATTGGACTGGGGGCATCTCTCGTTGGAGAGCACGCAGTTGTTCGATTCCTCCCGTCGATATGCATGCCGCACCTGTGTCCGGCATGATTCCTTGGAACGAGTCTTGAGAGTAACGATCTAGTATGAATTGTGTGGGTTCGTCACTGTTGAATAACTTGATGCCTACTGAGAGATCCGATGATGGAAAGCTTCGTTGGACAGAAAGGTCGCAGCAGCGTAGAACGATTCATAAGGGTCAGAGGAGTCAGAATCATCGGATTCCTCGGTGCTCGAGTCATCCTGATCCTGTGATTCCCTTCATAGTCAGCCAAGAACATAGCATACGAACGAGATTGACCGTGGAAGCCTCTCTCGTAGATACTTCTCTTTGGCTGCTTTTCTCGTTTTCAGGATGTCTCGTTGAGAAACAACCTTCCTTGCCGCAAACGTAGCATTTCTTCTTCCAATTTGGCTGACGCCTTTGTGATTGACCTCTTGTTCCGCCGGAATTTCGCTGAAATTTGCGATCCACGAAGTGCTGATCATGTCCTCTATCCAGGTCTTGGGGATATTGGCCACTGGGTTGTTCAGATCGTTCATCTTGCATGGCAGATAGCGATGATCGAAGCTGTGATGCCAATCCCTCAAATGTAGGTGCGGGAGAGTATATCGCGAGTCGGAATTCAGGCACACCACGGCACGCCCTGAGCGTTGCATCGATCAGGCCACCTTCGCCGCCAGACTTATCCCCGAGTGCTCTCCTACAGAGCCGCAATTTCGTAAGAAGGGCCTGGAGGACCTCGTCAGATGACTTACCGGGCATCTCAGCCCGAAGTCGGCTGAAGGTGAGGGTGCTCCAGTGGGTATGATACATCTTCTGGTTGATTTCGGTGTCAAAGTGCTCTTTCATCTTCTGATACATCTCAGCGAAGGTTAAATCAGTGCTGATTTCGTGTAGAAAGAAGGACTGAGCTTCCTTGGCCAGAATCGAAGGGAAAACACCATGGAATTTAGACGGAGGAATGTTTGCTTGACGGCACACGCTCATGAATTTCCGGATCTTGTCATCGAAGATATCGTATGGTTCGCCGGTATAGGCTAGTTTCTTGTCCCATATCTTAATGAATCTAATCGTGAGATCGGCCTCAACTTCCTCGTTCTCGAATCGAACAGGTGGAATGCTCGTGTATGCATCTCGGAAGTTGGTAGTCCGTACGGGGAGCGTCTGCTGATACCGAGGGGATTCGCGCCATTGATGCTGAGGCTCTTGCTGAGCGGGTTGATGGGTCTCAATGATCTGAGGGGATTCCGGTTCCGCCGGTCGGGTAATAGT
Source organism: Hirsutella rhossiliensis (assembly GCF_020360975.1). NCBI lineage: Eukaryota > Fungi > Ascomycota > Sordariomycetes > Hypocreales > Ophiocordycipitaceae > Hirsutella > Hirsutella rhossiliensis. The sequence continues at coordinate 3,093,240 of NW_025408672.1, forward strand.
TGGCTGCTGGATTACTACCGGTGCCGGTGACGATATAGCCGCTTTAACAGTTCCTTGGAGCAGCTTCTGTTTCACCTTATATGCCACGGTGTTTTCAGCAACCTCTTGACCAAGCAACTCGTTCTCATCCCATTCAGGAAGTTCGTTACTTGTTAGAAGGCCACATAAAGCTCGAGAGATGCTAGAGTTGGCCTTGCCCATATAGATCCCCCTAATTCTGAGAAGCGTCCGGAGTCTTGATCTAAGGCGTGGGTTGATTAGTTCGAAGTCATCATAGCTCCATCCCGTGAAGTCGTTATACAGATCCCCAAGCAGGGCAATTCCGTGGTTACGTTTATCCACCGTGTATGTTGCCACACAGCCTAAGAAGAAGCTGTTGCGGTGGACAAGGAGGAGCTCTGGGTGATAGGTTCGTTGAGGAAATCCGCGTCGAAATGCCTGATCGGGAGTGAAGGGAGCTCCACGATCGTCAGGTTCCGTTCAACGAGTTGCCTGTCTTCGAGAGACACGTTGGCCGGGGTATCCTGGGCTGTTGCCGGGGCTAGTGCGGCAGATGAATTGTCAGACATATTGACAGGCTGTGTGCTGAGAAACAGGGCACAGGGTGTCAATGAGGTTATCAATGTGCGATAGGGCACGCCTAAGGGTCGCTGATGACAGCAAAGCTTAGGCACGGTTGGATAACTAGAGTGGGCTCTGATGCAGAGTCTTCGTAGCAATCCGCGCGTTGTAGCAACTATCCTACCGTCAGGGAGCTCGCTTTGCAGAGCGTGACGATAGGTTAGCTCTCTTCCGTCTTGCTGTTCTGTGTCACCTTTGCCGGGCGACACTGATCAGTGTGGACAGGCTCTTCACTGCAGTGAGGTTATTCGAACTGGTTCAATTGGTTATATCTTGTGTAACTAGGGAAACGTGTCCCATACAAACTGTGTGCAAAGACCTTCCTCCCTGTGTCTCACCTCTTACTCGCACGTGACTAGCGCGGTCGATTAGTTATACGTGCGCGATCGGTGCCTAGTGCACAGGTGGATCCAACAGCCTGGGGTATTACAAGTACAAGTCCGCAAAATGCCTAGCAAACATGGAATGTGCGTGTAGTCTGGGGTATCATTACGGATGCAGAGGACCGGTAATTTAGTCACACTCTGCTCATGAGAGCTGCGCGTGTTCCCTCAGGAATATTAGTTAGTCTCTCGTATTAGTCAGGGGCCAGTGGCTTATCATGTTCCTCAGCCCTTGATCGTGACTGCATTCTACACAAACTCATAACAGTCTACGGTCTATAGAGAGAGCTCTAGATGTGTGGTTCTTGGAGATGTTCGGTGGCGAGTGGCTGGTGAGGCACTCGAAACCGCAAAGGCGCAGCGGCCGATGATTGCGAATTTGCGATAGCCTCTTTCCGAAACGTCCGAGTCCATTTGACGTCAGCTGGCGTTGGGGGTTAGCCGGCCGGAGTCGACATCAGCCATCAATCAGGTCGACGCTTCTCCTTTCGAGGGCGAACAAGCAGAGAGGTGACAAGGTGACAAGGTGACAAGGTGACAAGGTGACAAGGTGACAAGGCAGCAAGCACTGCCATCGAGCTACGGCCGTAACTTGGGGTCCTCGTGCAGGCGGGATCGAAGACAATCGGCGTCGTCTGTCGTCTCCACAGCAACGTCCGGCCGGAGCCAACAGCAGCTGCTCCGTCGTCCAGACTCCAGAGAGGGAGGAGTGAGGAGTGAGGAGCTATTAGCTCGGCGCTAGGAGCCTTGGCCTGGGCCGCCTCCGGATCGGGCCAGCCGCTCCACCTCTGCCAGTGCAGTGTTAATTGCAGTATTAATTGCAGTATTAATCATGGATGAATACTCGAACCCATGGCAAAGAGGCTCGCTCTGGTACTGCATCTTGGGCCGCGTCTAATTAATTACTCCACGTACGTACCAGCGAGCCCGGCCACCCAAGCAAAGGGCCCGAGACATGCCGGCAGAGGTGCACAAATCCCGGAACCCTTGCCGTGGTTGGCGCAAACCCTGCTGGTGCCGCCGAGACGAATCCACATCCACCGATGACGTCGTCGCAGCCTGCCGCCCCTGTCCTCCCCCCCCGCCTCTACTGTAGCCTCTCCGCGAAACCACCAGCGCTGGTGTGTCACATAAAAACCATCCCAGTCTTTCCATCTCTCCCCTCGTCGACCCTCTCTGAGAAAAAGTCCCTTGCCCGCTTTCTCTCTCATTGATAGATACATAATCTCCTCTACACCGCTGATCCCCCGCCCCTACTTCTGCTACTTGCTTGCTTCTCTTCTCCTCGCAAGTCGCCCGCCTGCCCGTCCACTACCTCCATAGCTCCATCGCGCCGCTCGCCGCCATCATGCATCGCACCTACTCCATGCGCGCCTCCCGGGCGCCTACCGCCTCCCAGATACAGGTAAGGGCAACGGCTCCGCGGGATGTCATGAGACGAAATGCTGACATGGGAACTTCGACCAGAGCCCGCCTCCCCCCCCCTCCTCCACCAAGTCTGGCCGCCTCTTCGGAAAGGGGAGCTTTGGTGAGTGCATGCAATGAGGAGGCATAAGGAAGCGAAGCTCATACGATACCTAGGCCACGCTCTGCGCCGTAATGCCGGAGGTGCCTTCGGGCCTGACCTGGCCAAGAAGCTGTCCCAGCTCGTCAAGATGGAGAAGAACGTGATGCGAAGCCTGGAGCAGGTCGCAAAGGAGCGCATGGAAGTTGCCGTACGTCCTTGACTTCCACGCCCCTCAATCACGTCGCACGCTGACCCACCAACACAGCAACAACTCTCCCTCTGGGGTGAGGGCGGCGACGAAGATGTTTCCGACGTCACCGACAAGATTGGCGTCCTTCTCTACGAAATCGGCGAGCTCGAAGACCAGTATGTCGATCGGTACGATCAGTACCGTGTCACCATGAAGAGCATCCGCAACATCGAAGCCTCGGTACAACCCAGCCGCGACCGTAAGAACAACCTTGATCCGGGTCAATGCGCGCGACGTGCTAACCCCAGGCTTCAATAGGCAAGCAGAAGATCACCGACCAGATCGCCCAGCTCAAATACAAGGAGCCCAACTCGCCCAAGATTGTCGTGCTGGAACAGGAACTCGTTCGTGCCGAAGCCGAGTCGCTCGTTGCCGAGGCTCAGCTCTCCAACATCACCCGCGAAAAGGTCAAGGCTGCCTACTCGTACCAATTCGATGCCCTCCGGGAGCACTGCGAAAAGGTGGCCATCATCGCCGGCTACGGCAAGCACCTCCTCGACCTGATCGACGATACCCCGGTCACGCCCGGCGAGACCCGCCAGGCATACGACGGCTACGAAGCCAGCAAAGCCATCATCCAAGACTGCGAGGATGCCCTTACCAATTGGGTCACCTCCAACGCCGCCGTCTCCTCCAAGCTGTCGACCCGCTCGCGCGGTCTCTCCCAGCGACGCCGAAACAACATTCGCGCCAGAAACGAGGGCCATGACCTGTCCACCCAAGATACTCCTCTAAACGACAGCAGCTCTTGGGTCGGCCGTGGCGCCGATGTTGAGAGCGACGAGGAGGACGACGAGGAGGACGACGACAACCGCCACTCGGTCCTCGACAGCGACGGCGGCCTGAATGGCGAGAGCCGTGGACGAACGCAGGAGGTTATCGCCGCATAGAATTGGATTCCTGCTGTTTGAGAAAAAGACGGCGGCAAGAGTAGGAGTCGAGGTGATTATTGGGCATGTCGGTTTATCAGGTTGGCGGCAGCTGTCGCTGGGTGCACATGGAAGCTTCAATGGGCTGGGGAAATCGGTCTGCCGTCTCTTTTCGCGACCTCTCCTTATTAGTAGGGTAGTCTTTTCTTTATGTACACTTATTTGCTAATACCATGTACTGCACGTGCGACATCAGGTCTCGCGCTCTTGATGTCGGTGAATGGTGAGAACCGGCAGCAATGAAGCACGAGTTGCGAGTCGAGTTCAGCACAAACACTTGGCTTGCTCTTCCTAGAAATATGGGCCAAAAATCCTCGACGGATGCGACTTCATTTCTTGATCTGGCTCACAAATTGCTCCAGTTCCATCTTGACAATGTGATGTCCCGGCACCACGACCAGGCCGAGATAGCGCGATGTCATGTCGACCGTGACGGTTCCCTCGGCCGTCTCCTCTAGATGGCGGTGCATGGCATCGGCCGACGGCTGTCGGTACTCGTATGTATGGGATAAGACGACATTTTTGTTCTGCGCCGGTCAGCCAGAAGCGGCATAGAAGTTGAGCATTGGGACGAACCGCGTCGGTGCACTTGAATGATCCCCAGAAGAGGCGCCCATCCGTGGTGGACACGCGCAGGTTCTTGTTCAGAAGGGACTTTAGGTAGCCCTGCGCCTCATCTTTGTCCATCGCGAGGCCGACGCTGGAGGGAGGAAGCCCTGCAGACGTCGATAGGGGAGCGATGCGATGGTGGAGGAAGAGGCTGCACTTTCATCTCTCCCTGCAGAGCCGCCGCAGTGGGCCAGCGGCCGATAGCGGCACGAGGCTCCACACCGCTGCTGAAGTGCACTGTATTGCGTCACGTTACAGTGGGGCAGGGCACCCCCAAGAGTCCATTACCGACAATGCTTAGTTGCTTACAGGCTTGAACTCGCCATTATTCAACCTCAGTCCCGCAACCGCTCGACTTGTCCCTCTCTCCCTTCTTCCGCAGCTCCAGCGCCATGCGATACGGACATGGGTAGTGCTCGCGCAATGCGACTTCGAGTCCGAACTTGGAGAGCGACTGCCCTTACGCCCAAAGACTCGCGCCACCCGTCGACATGGGTGTCAACGGCCTCTGGACCGTGATCCAGCCGTGCGCGCGGCCCACGAACCTCGCCACCCTCAACCGCAAGCGCCTTGCGGTCGATGCTTCCATCTGGATATACCAATTCCTCAAGGCCGTCCGCGACAAAGAGGGCAATGCGCTGCGCAACTCGCACGTTGTCGGCTTCTTCCGCCGCATCTGCAAGCTCCTCTGGTTCGGCATCCTGCCCGTCTTTGTCTTCGACGGCGGCGCCCCGGCCCTGAAGCGCGCCACCTTGCAGAAACGACAGCGCCGTCGAGAGGGCCGGCGCGAAGATGCCGTTAGGACCGCGGGGAAGCTGTTGGCCGTGCAGATGCAGCGCTTCGCCGTCGAGGAGGAAGACAGGAGGAAGAGGGAGCAAAACGGCGACATCGCCGCGCGGGAGGCCCGGCTGCAGGAGGAGGATGCTCTCAATACCAACGACGTCGTTTACCTAGACGAAATTGGCATGTCGCAAAAGGAAAAGGCGCAGTCGAGGAGATTCCACAAGCAAGATGCATATCACCTACCGGAACTCGACGGCGGCATTGCGTCCATGGGCAGGCCCGACGATCCGCGAATCATGAGTGTTGATGAGCTGGAGGAGTATGCGCGACAGTTCAACAACGGGGAAGACGTCAATCTTTACGACTTTAGCAAGATTGACTTTGACGGCGAATTCTTCAAGAGTCTCCCGCCCCCAGACAGATACAATATCCTCAATGCCGCCAGGTTGAGGAGTCGCCTGCGAATGGGTCTAAGCAAGGACCAGCTGGACGACATGTTCCCGGACCGCATGGCCTTTTCGAGGTTCCAGATCGAGAGGGTCAAAGAACGAAACCACCTCACCCAACGGCTCATGTTCGAGGTGGGCATGCAGGGCACGGATCTGACACTGGGCGTCAACGCGCGCGTCGCGGGGGAAAAGGACCGCGAGTATATTCTCGTCAAAAATGAGGGCGCCGAGGGAGGTTGGGCCCTGGGGGTGGTGAGCAAAGAAAAGGACATCGGGGAGGCGCACAAGCCCATCGACGTAGACGCCATCGAAATCCAGTATCAGACCAAGGATGACGAAGATGATGAGGAAGACAACGACTTTGAGGACGTGCCAATCGAGGGCCTCAACCGCCTCCCGAAGCCAAAACCCACGGCGTCAGGCAGCGCGAGCTTCCAGGACGCACGCGACATCTGTGAGGGGAAGCAGCAGTTCTACGATGGTCAACAAAACGTGCTCGCCAACGATGAGGGCGACGGCGAAGAATCTCTCTTTGTAGGTGGCAACACGGGTGAAGCGAATGCCCTGCTTCGGAGCAGGCCGGAAGACCAAATGCATCCCGAGGAAGAGGATGATATCAGCCGGGCAATCGCCCTCTCGTTAAAGAACCAGCACGATCTTGACCAAGAACCTGCCGAGGAGGAGCTTGATGGGGAATCCGCCGAGGAGCCGGAGTGGACGCAAAAGGCCGTGGAAGCCTCGAGACCGATCAAGGGTAATGGCGGTTCCATGATTGCTCACGTTGTAAACAACCGAGCCAACGCCGCGGTGCCAAAGCGCAAAGAGGAGCTTGCCGACAGTGACAGAGATGACGATTTGCAGGCCATCTTGGCGAGATCCAGGAAGGGAAAGGTCGCCCAGCCAAGGCCGGTTTTTGAAAACAAGAAGAATCCTTTCGATGGACCGCTTCCATTTCCCAAGCTCGACTGGAAGTCGTCTGTCTTTGTGAAGAAGGCGGCTCAGAAAGAAGACGGGGCCGCCAAGCAGGACAGTGGTGCTCAAGAGGACACTGGGCCAGAAGAAGACATGGGCGGCGGATTTGAAGTTGAGTCCCGGGGTCAAGATGGCCCCAAGCCTCTCCCTCCTTGGCTGGCGGACGACACGGATATCCGGGAGTCTCTGAAAAAGCAACACGATGTGGAGAGGGAGATTAATGCCGAAGACCGGCAGGAGGCCGAAGAAGAGCAACGACTCAGACGTCGAAACATGGAGAGCCGGCTGATTGAAATTGACTCGTCATCTGATGGCGGCAGCGATATTGAAATCGTTGAGGAGCCCCCTTCTCCCAGGCGACCGGGAGGTGCCGAATCCGCAAGCCTCGGCACCGCCCCCGACGAGAAGCAATCATCGGAAGTTGCGGGCGTGGAGAGTTTAGTTCCGGAAGCAATTGCAGGTGTCAAAACCCCTCGCGGTGTCGATGTGCAGGAGATGCCTCTGGCAGAATCCAAAGAGCCTTCGCCATCTCCCGAGCCGGAATTCGAGGACGTGCTCGCAGCGGTACCACCGTCAGCTACGCAAGCTACTCGACGGAGCGAGTCGCCCCTATTTGGGGATGTTGCGGCTGCCGAAACCCAGGCGTCTCTAGATGCTCTAAATCAGGCAAACTATGACGATGCATTCGCCGAAGCGGATGATGACGAGTACAGCGACCCTGAAGACGAGGAGCTATTGAGGCAAATGGCCGAGGAGGCCGAAGAGCACGCCCGCTTCGCCAGTGAGTTGAACCAAAAGCCTGCGGCACAGAACAGGGAAGACTACGAAAAGGAGTTGAGGGCATTGCGAAGTCAGCAGAAGAAGGACCGCCGTGACGCAGATGAGGTCACGCAGGTGATGGTGACTGAATGCCAGTCACTGCTCCGCCTATTTGGCATTCCCTACATCACGGCGCCGATGGAGGCAGAGGCGCAGTGCGCGGAGCTGGTCAATCTCGGCATCGTCGACGGCATCGTGACCGATGACTCGGATACGTTTCTGTTCGGCGGGACGCGTGTCTACAAGAACATGTTCAACAGCAACAAGTTTGTCGAGTGCTACCTCGGTGCTGATCTTGAGAAGGAGCTGTCGCTGTCGAGGGAGCAACTGATCTCTCTCGCCCAGCTGCTCGGATCTGACTACACAGAGGGCTTGTCCGGGGTTGGACCGGTCACGGCCGTCGAGATTCTGTCCGAATTCCCCGGCAAAACGGGGCTCGAGGAGTTTCGGGACTGGTGGACGGCCGTCCAAAGCCAGGCCGGCCCCAAAGAGGCCGACGCCTCGTCACAGTTCCGCAGGAAGTTTCGCAAGTCACAAGCCACGAAGCTATTTCTGCCCGTCGGGTTTCCCAACCCAGCCGTATTCGACGCGTACCTCCACCCGGAAGTGGACGACAGCGCCGAGGTGTTCCAGTGGGGCGTGCCAGACGTGGAGGGCCTGCGGCGATTCCTCATGTCGACGATTGGGTGGAGCAAGGAGCGGACTGATGAGGTACTGGTGCCGGTGATTCGCGACATGAACAAGCGGGACGTCGAGGGCACGCAGAGCAACATTACTCGATACTTTGGCGGCAGCGTCGGGGTCGGTGCCAAGGAGGCGTTTGCGCCAAGGCAAAAGGCCCAGGGAAGCAAACGGATGGCGGCGGCAGTGGACAGGCTCAGGTCCAACGTGACGGGGGACGACGCAAGGGACAGTGAGGGAGGGCCGAGTAAGAGGAGGAGAGGGGCGAGGAGAGAGGCGGCGGAGGATTTGGAGGGTGACGAATAAAGGCAATGATTCTCTGTCAGTGGCTTAGATGGGGGTCACACACGCCGCTTGCCGGTTGGCAGGTGTTCGCGAGTATATCAGAGCCGGAACTGGAAGCGCGAGCTCGACCAATGTCCTGTTGGAACGGTTGTTTGATTCACGGATCTGTGCAGAAGATATGGTAACCAGAAAGGGGGACCTTGACCACCGTCACTATTTTTCAAGAAGACTTGATATAGCGACTTTAAATCCTTGAATAGCCCACAGTTAAAATTATCTACATTGTCTCGAGTCCACGTACGTACGCTATTGGTATGGCAAAGTGAATAATCTGAAGCTCGCGAGAGTCCGGTCCGGGCGATTTCGCAGTACAGGGTAGGCAGATTGCAGACGACGGAGCATTCGCTACATGAGCCATTAAAGCAACGCCGGGGTGAACCGGGTAAAGCGCGGCTATCGTCTCCACCATCAACAGCTTTCCCCCTCAGTCTGCGCAAGCAAACCCAACCAACGTTTTTGCCGCCAACCGACGACTCGGCTTGCCTAGCCCATTGCGACCATCGGCGCGCGCGCTCTCTACCACGCACACGAGGACAAAGGACATCGGCATCGCGTCTGGGGCATCGTCGTCGTCATGGACCAACGCGAGCTCGAGTCGCGCGTCAAGGCGCTGACCAAGTCGGTCGCTGCCAACGAGCCGCCGGAGAACGCCATCAAGCTGCTGGACATGCTCAAGAAGGATGCCGCCCCGACCGAGGAGATGCTGCGGGTCAGTGCCGATGCGCCTCATCTTCTTACCCCCTCACTTCCTTGTGTTTTCCTTGACAAAGACTGCGTCGAGGGCTCAGCTGCTCTGTCGCAAACGCTTGACGGGCGGCAGAGAGAGAGGGACTTGCGCCCCAGCTGGCTGGCTCTTCCAGTCTCGCCTTCTCCACGCCCCCTATCTCATTATCTATAGCTTGCCACCCGCCCCACCTAGTGACCTTGTGCTCACCATCATCTCTCGCAGGCCACCCGCGCCGGCGTCTTTGTCGGAAAACTACGCTCGAACCCCAACAAGGAAATCGCCAGAGCCGCGGCGGAGCTCGTCATCAAGTGGAAGAAGCTCGTGGAGCAAGAGAAGAACTCGAAGCTCCACAAGGCCAAGATCGGCTCCCCAGCTGCCGTCCCCGTCTCGCTGCCCTCGGGCCCCGCCCCCGGTTCCAAAAAGGCCTTTATCGGCGACCCTGAGAAGCGGAAGTTTGACACTGATGGAGTAGATATAAAGCGCACCGACTCCAACGTCCGCAACCAGTGCATCGGCCTCGTCTACAACGGCCTTGCCTTCCGCTCCACCGATCCCCCGTCGGATGTTATGGCCAAGGCGGTGGCGGTGGAGCAGGCTGTCATGGACGCCTTCAAGGGCGAAAATGCCGAGTACAAGAAGAAGATTCGATCGCTCTTCTCCAACCTCAAGACCAAGACCAACAAGGAGCTTGGACGACGGGTCCTGACGGGCGACATCTCACCCGAGCGGTTCGCCACCATGACCGACGACGACCTCAAGAGCGATGACCAGCGCAGAAAGGACAAGGAGCTCGAAAAGGAAAACATGAAGAAGGCGCAGGTTCCCATGGCCGAAAAGAGCATCAGCGAAAGTCTCGAGTGCGGCCGTTGCAAGAAGAAGAAAGTCAGTTACACGCAGGCACAAACCAGGGCTGCTGATGAACCGATGACGACCTTTTGCGAATGCATGAACTGTGGCAACCGCTGGAAGGTATGTTTTCGCGCGCGCCCCCCGCCGCCCATTGGAACCGACGACGCTAAATTTGCATAGTTCTCCTGAGGCTCGAGCGCCGAGCAACGCGAAGAAGGGCATTTCATTTTACTGCAGATCACAAAGAGGCGCCGTCGCATTGGCGTGCTGCGTTCACGGTTTCAGGGGACGGATTCGGTCGGGAGTTTGGGAAGGGATCTCTATTTGGCAATGTGTACCACGACGAAGGCCTATGGCACGGTTTTCCTTATACCTTTTTGTGCTGACTCCGTTGGAGGGAGCTCCGAAGGCGTCGGCTGTTCCCCGGCTCTTGGCGCAACATATGTGTTCTTTGCTAATTGCTTTCAGACGAAATCTGAGTTCGAGCTTTGGCGCTCAATAAAGCAAGAGTAATTCTATGCGCGCACTTGACCGCGGCGGAGAGGCCGTCTATTTACGTGATTCATCTCCCGCCTTGGGTATCCCTAGCTCTAGAAAGAGGTCCGTGGTCTCGTCGTCTTCCAGCCCCAGCTCCTTGATGCGCTTCCAGAACTTGCTGAGGTGGCGCGTGCCCGAGTCGCACAGGACGGTGACGACACGGCTCCCTGCGGGCAGAGACATGGCGGTGACGACGGCGGCGACGCAGTTGACGGAGCTGCTGCTGCCCACAAAAATGCCGTCCCTCTCGACGAGCCAGCGGGCCATGCGGCAGGCTTGGTCGTCGGAGACCTTGACGGCGTCGTCGATGAGATCACGACCGGCCTCGAAGTTGTTGGTGACGCGGTTGATGCCGACGCCCTCCACGATGGAGTCGACCTGCTGGCGGCGGCGGGTACCTTCGCGCTCCGTCGACGAGTACATGACGCCGTGCTTGACCTTGTTATAGAGGCCGCTGCCTTGTGGGTCGGCGAGGACGACGCGGATGCGGGCTAGCTTTGCCTCGAGCTTGAGGTAGCGGGCGAGGCCCGAGATGGTGCCGCCGGTGCCGGCGCCGGCGACAAAGGCGTCGAGGGCGCCGTCTGTCTGGGACAGGATCTCGGGCCCCGTGGTGTGCAGGTGGGCGCGCCAGTTGGCGGGCGACTCGAACTGGTTGGCGAAGAAGCCCCTGCTGCCGTCGGCGGCCGACTGGGCGTGCTGGGCTGCGCGGCGGCGAGCGAGGTTGACGAAGTGGTCGGGGCTAGTGATGGGGGCGACAGGGACGCGCTCGACGGCGGCGCCGAGGTGCAGCAGCAGGTCCGACTTTTCGAGGCTCTGGTCGTCGGGCATGCAGATGTGGGCGCGGTAGCCGCGGGCGCGGGCGAGGGTGGCGAGGGAGATGCCGGTGCTGCCGACGGTGCCCTCATAGATGGTGTCGCCGCGGTGGGGGGTCAGCAGGCCGTCCGCTTCGGCCTGGCGGATGATGCCGAGGGCGACGCGGTCCTTGGGGCTGTTGCCGGCGCCGTTGAGGAACTCGGCCTTGGCAAGGATGGTGCGGCCCGTGACCTCGGACAGGGAGCGGATCTCGACGAGGGGCGTGTTGCCGATGCAGGCCTCGATGCCGTCGGCGACTGGCGGTGCTGCGGCGGCGACTGTCAACGGCTCGCCGTCGTCGGATTCATGGTCTTCGAGCGTGAGGGGCGAGCCCCAGAAGAAGCTGCTCTGGCGGCGGACGGACCGCCCGCCGGCGCTGGTCTTGCGCTGGTAGCGGCGCTCGAGGTCCGGATAGAGGTCTTTGAAGCCGAGGGTGGCGAGGACACCGGCGGCAAAGGCGGCGGCGACGAGGGCGGCCGAGGCGTAGGCCTTGGGGTGCTGGGTCAGGGACATTGCTGCTGCGGAGGCGGAGTCGGCGGTGGCGCAAGGCTCATGGTCCCTTTGTTCATGTCGTGGGCTCTGGAGCGAGCTTTAGGAAACGGCGGGAGGGGAGCAGCAGGCGCAGCAGGCGAAGAGGCTTGGATTGCTGTTGTCTGCGTGCATTGACTTGCGCGCCGGCGACAATCTCTGGTGAAGTCATGGCTCATGCTCTCTCCGAGGATTAGCCATGCCGAAGCAGGGGTCCACACGTCGTCGGCGGATTAATCCCCACTCCGACCACTGGCCCGATATGGAAAGCTCGACATGATAATTACAGCTTTTGCTATCGAGAAGCTGCCTCTTGTCTACGCATACGCGAGAAGCTGCCTTTGAAAGACTTCTGCCAACACCCCCTCCCCCCAATGGACTCGCCCGTTGTGGCCCAGCTGTTCCGCCAGCTGTTCCGCCACCGGCCGCGCGGATGCCAGGGCCATCGAGTGCTGCGCAACGGGCTCGGCGTCCACCATCATGACCAGCAGCAGCAGCAGCAGCAGCACGGCCTCGTCCACCGCGCGCCGCGACACCACCGGCCCTACGCGACCCGAGCCTCGCGAGACCGCGGCATGCAGACAAACGAGAGCCGCTGGCAGCAGCGCACGCACATCCTGCCCGAGGACCGGCGCGACGAGTTTGCGCAGTACCCCTACGTGTCGGCGCAGGACCTCAAGAAGCGCACGGAGCGGCCGCGCAGGGTCAAGATGCTGCTGCGGGACTTTATCGACGGTCGGTCTCCTTTGCAGAAGCCATCGTGGGGGGAAAGGACCAAGTGGGCGTTGGGATTGACTGACGGCAAGAATTCCAGACAGCCTCTACAACCCGGCGTACGGCTACTTCTCCAGGCAGGCCGTCATCTTCAGCCCCGGCGAGCCGTTTGCCTTCCACGCGCTGCGCGACGAGCTCGAGTTCCAGGCGGAGCTGGGCCGGCGCTACACCGAGTTCGAGGACGCGCTCGACGACGCAGAGGGCGACAACCCGACGCGGCAGCTTTGGCACACGCCCACGGAGCTCTTCCGCCCCTTTTACGGCGAGGCCGTGGCGCGCTACCTCGTGGCCAACTACCGCCTCACCACGTACCCCTACGACGACCTGCTCATCTTTGAAATGGGCGCCGGCCGCGGCACCCTCATGCTCAACGTCCTCGACTACATCCGCCACGTCGACCCGCAGGTGTACGCGCGCACGCGCTACAACGTCATCGAGATCTCGCCCTCGCTCGCCGACATGCAGGCCCGCCACCTGCGCGCCTCGGCCGAGGCGCGCGGCCACGCCGCCCGCGTCGACATTGTCAACCGCTCCATCTTCGACTGGGACCGCCGCGTGCCCTCGCCCTGCTTCTTCCTCGCCATGGAGGTCTTTGACAACTTTGCCCACGACGGCATCCGCTACGACGTCGCCTCGGGCGAGCCCCTGCAGGGCCACGTCCTCGTCGACGGCGACGGCGACTTTTACGAGTTTTACGCCCACGACCTCGACCCCGTCGCCGCCCGCTTCTTCCGCGTCCGCCACGCCGCCACCGCCGGCGACTACCCCACGCCCTACCCGGACAACCCCGTCCTGCGCTACCTCTCCGCCCGCCTGCCCTTTGCCGCCAACCTGTCGGCCCCTGAGTTCATCCCCACCCGCCTCATGCAGTTCTTCGACGTCCTCGAGCGCTACTTTCCCGCCCACCGCCTCCTGACCTCCGACTTTCACGCCCTGCCCCAGGCCGTCAAGGGCCTCAACGCCCCCGTCGTCCAGACCCGCTACCAGCGCACCACGGTGCCCGTCACGACTCCATTGGTGCGTAACCACCCCCTTTTCTTTGTTCTCATCCCCCCCTCCCCCCCGCTTTCCTCTGCATGGAAACTCAGCGCCCGGCTAACCCGCCCGCCCGCTCCTGCGCTGCGCCTCGCAACACTCCAGGTCCACCAGGGCTACTTCGACATCCTCTTCCCCACCGATTTCCGCATCACCGAGGCCATCTACCGCGCCGTCACGGGAAAGCTCACGCGCGTCATGTCCCACGGCGACTTTATGCGCCGCTGGGCCTACGTCGAGGACACGGAGACGCGCAGCGGCGAGAACCCCCTGCTCACCCACTACAAGAACGCCAGCGTCATGGTCACCGTCTAGGGCGCGTGTCTGTCTGCGTGGATGGCGGCGGCGACGACGGCGGGCGCGGATGAGACTCGGAAGAGCAGCCCCTTCCTTGTAAACTAAGGAGAGCCATGGGCAAGGGAGGACGAAAAGAAGAAGAGATAAAGAGAAGGACGGCAGTAACTATGCACAGAAACATCAGGCGGAGCTGTACCACACGGTCCATGAACCCCTCGTGTCCTCTCGGCGACGCCATCACAAGAACCATCGCTGCGGTGACGCCCAGCATTAGAAAACAGAGCACGTCTCAGCTGTTGCCCCTCTATCGTCTCTGTAGTGTTCCACGCCATGGAAACTATCATGTGAAAACGCTCTTGTTCCAAAGCCCACAGCCCCTAATTCCCATGCCCAGGCCCTTTAGCTCCCGCCCACATGTTTGTTTAGTCCCCAATAAACTGGCCTCGACATGTAGCAAATCCAGTCCCAGCAGCCTCCTTCTCCTTTCACCACACCCTCTCCGGGGCACGATATCTACGTGACAAACAGAGACAAAAGACACAAAATCAACGCGTCTCACAGCTTCAGCTTCTCCTGGAGCCACTTGGTCGCCGTCTCGACGCCCTCGTCAATCTTCTCGGGCTGGGTCCCCTGGCCCTGCCGCGAGGGCTCCTTGCCGCCCGAGCGACCGCCGACCACCTCCGACACCGACGCCGCCCATTGCTCGGCGGTGACGCCCTTGGAGGAGAGGTGCTTTACAGCAACGCTCGTTAGTTTCTCGAGATAATCACCACGGTCCGAAGAGCATCACTTGCGCCCTGAGCAGGGACAAAAGGGGGCGGGGCAGCTTACCGTTCCGACATAGACGCCGTGCACGAGCGCGCCCTCGTCTTTGCTTCCGCCAAACATGTACAGCGTCTTCTCCTTGTCCTTGCTTTGGAAGTGCTTAATCACCTCGGTGAGGGCCTTGGCGTTGCCGCCAATGGGGAGCCGGCCCACGAACCACTTGGAGTCCTTGTTCTGCTCAAAGTGCTTGAGCACGGTGTCGAGCGCGGCCTTGGCCTCGGCCTTTTGGCGCTTCTTCTGCTCGGCCACGACTCCCGTCGCAATCCTCTGGAACCGCTGGTTGAACTCGTCCTTGGTGAGCGTCGAGATGACCAGCTGGCTGATTTCCTGCGACAGCGCCTTGACCTGCGCCTCCTTTTCGGCGCCAAAGGGCAGCGCGTCGAGCGCGTCGAGCTTCTTAAAGAACTCAACCGCCTCGCGCTGGACCTGGTGCGCCGCGGCGCCTGTATACGCGATGATGCGGCGGATACCTTTGGCGATGCCGCTCTCCTCGACAATGATGAGATCCTTGATCAGGCACGTGTTGTCGACGTGCGTGCCACCGCAAAACTCGACACTGTACTGGCG
Source organism: Hirsutella rhossiliensis (assembly GCF_020360975.1). Classification (NCBI taxonomy): domain Eukaryota; kingdom Fungi; phylum Ascomycota; class Sordariomycetes; order Hypocreales; family Ophiocordycipitaceae; genus Hirsutella; species Hirsutella rhossiliensis. Next base: position 3,108,579 of record NW_025408672.1, read on the forward strand.
CCACTCCTGCTTCTTGGGGTCCTTGAGCATGGTATCAATGTCCATGCCGACAGACACGACTCGCACGGGGTTGGGATACGTCTCTCCAAAAACGGCGCGCACGCCCTCAATCTCGCGCGCGAGATCCAGATCGACGTCCTTGGAGTAGATCTTGGCTTCCCGGCGGATGTAGGCATTGGACATGTCCTCGATCTTGCGAAGCTCGTCAATCTTGACCTGCGACTTGTGTGAAAAGTCAAAGCGCAGCTTCTCGTTGTCCACCAGAGAGCCCTTTTGGTTGACGTCGTCTCCCAGCACTTCCCTCAGGGCGTGGTTCAGGACGTGGGTGCCACTGTGGTTGTTGCGGATAGGCGACCGTCGGAGCTCGTCATACTCGCAGATGACCTCGTCGCCGGACGACAGGGCACCGTACTCGATGTAGCCGCTGTGCAGAATGTAGCCGCCGTAGTTCTGGACGTCCATGACCTTGAACTCGGCCACGTCGTCGATGACTATGCGGCCCGTGTCGGCAACCTGACCACCAGACTCTGCGTAAAAGTTTGTCCTGTCCACCAAGATGCCGATGGCAGTGTTGGGCGGGAGGTCCTTTGTCGAGCTGTGAAACGTCTTGCCATCGAAAACAAGCTGCACCTTGCCCTTGCTGTCTCCCTTGACAAACTTGTCGTCGTCTTGGGTCCGGGGGATGCTTCGTTTCTGTTCCAGCTCGGAAATCTGATGCACGTCGAGCTTGGCAAACGTGTCGACCGAGTCCTTGACCGCCTTGCTCGCCTCTCGCGCCTTCTCCTTGGCGGCGTTGACCTCGTCCTCGTCGATGTCGAGAGCGCGCTCTTCCGCCATTAGCCTGGTCAGATCGACGGGAAATCCAAAGGTGTCGTAGAGCCGCCACACAATGTCCCCGTCCAGTTTCTTGGCGTTGTCTTTGACCGCCTTGGCCGCGTACCGCTCAAACTGCGCCTCGCCGCGGTCCAGGGTTCGCGCAAACGCCTCCTCTTCCTCATCCAGGATTTCCTTGATGTCTTGCTGCTTCTTGGCCAGTTCGGGGAACTGCTCGCCCATGTGCTCGACCAACGCCGGCAGGATCTTGGAGAAGAAGGACCCGATTTCGGCGCCGAGGTACTTGCGGGCGTAGCGGACTCCTCGTCGCAGGATTCGTCGGATGACGTAGCCGCGGCCGTCGTTGTTGGGCACCGCACCGTCCGAGATGGCAAAGGAAAGGGTGCGGATGTGGTCGGCGATGACGCGGTAGGCCGTGTCGATGCCGTCGGCGTCATCCTTGCCGTACTTGTCGGTATAGGGCCTGACGCCGGTGACGTCCTGGATCTTCTGGAACAGGGGCGTGAAGCAGTCGGTGGCGTAATTGGAGTCTGTATTTTGCAGCGCAGAGACCAGCCGCTCGTAGCCCATGCCCGTGTCGATGTGCTTTGCGGGAAGGGACTTGAGGCTCTTGTCCTTTTGGCGGTCGTACTGGATGAAGACGATGTTCCAGATCTCGACCACCATGGGGTCGTCCTCGTTGACAATGTGCGCAGCGTTGCGGCCGCCGATCTTGTCGTAATGCACCTCGCTGCAGGGGCCGCAGGGGCCTTGGTCGCCCATTTCCCAGAAGTTGTCCTTCATGTTTCCCGGGATGATCTGCTCCTCCGGAACGCCGATAGCCTTCCACAGCTCCTTGGCCTCGAGATCAGGGTCCAGGCCCAGGGCCGGGTTGCCCTCAAAGTATGTGACGTAGAGGCGGGCCGGGTCGAGGCCGTAGACTTTTGTGAGGAGCTCCCAGGCCATGGCGATGGCCTCCTTTTTGAAGTAGTCGCCAAAGGACCAGTTGCCCAACATCTCGAAAAAGGTGTGGTGGTAGCTGTCCTTGCCGACGTCGTCGAGGTCGTTGTGCTTGCCGCCGGCGCGGATGACCTTTTGGGAGTCGGCGGCACGCTTCAGGCCGGCCATGGGGTCCGTCTTGCCAATGGTTCCGAGGAAGATGGGCTTGAACTGGTTCATGCCGGCATTGGTGAAGAGCAGGGAGGGGTCATTGTGAGGGACGACGGAGCCCGAGGGGACTGGATGATTGTCAACATCTTGTCGAACCGCATCCGAAAGACGAAGCAGCATAGTTGATGCGCTGAATAGCCGGGAGCGAGGGTTGGATACCTATCGTGTGACCCCGCTGCTCAAAGAAGTCGAAAAAGGTCTTGCGCACGAGGGCGGCGGGCCACTGGGGGTCGGCCATGGTCGCAATTGAGAAGAGCCGGCGCTGAACTCGAGGCTCGACCGAAAGAAGGCCGGGTCTTGTCGTCGGCGGCAGGAAATTGGCTGCGTGGACGCAACGGCGAGGTTCGAGCGGGTTCTTGACGAGGAGGAGGGGGAGGGGGAGGGGGATGGGGTGGAAACTTCTACAAGCCTGAGTCACAGATACAAGAGGGCGACGAGCTTGCGCCGCGGCCCGCATCTGACCGTCCTCTCTTTCTCTCTCCAATCCACGCCCGCCTGTTCGCTGCACGTGCCGACAAGCCTCGTCCCCCTTTGTTTCGCTTTCTCTCTCAATTTGCCCTCTTCTTAATCATCGTCGTCGTTGTTCGGGGCCGAGGTGAATGACCAGGAGGAGGTGGACGCTGCAACGGACTCGCCGGGGCTGTCAAGGGAAAGAAGAAAAAGATGATGGTTCATCAGGGAGCTGCAGCGGGCCAGTCCCCCACTACAACCGGCGCCTGGTCCCCTGCAACCTGGTCGCCACTACAGGCTGCGACGCCGCCGCGCAAGAGAAAGGCAGAGACGCAGGACAACGAGCGGCTGTCGAAGCGGCTCAGCCTGCTCAATCTTGGTACAATCATGCTCCCTTTCTTCCTCCGCCACGGCTCTCTTCTGCTTCTGATACTAACCCCCGCGCAGAGCAGAATGGCTCCAAGCTCTACGTCCCCGTCGAGTCGCCGACCCTCGCCCTCGGCGACTCCAGCACAGCGACCCGACAGCAGCCGCCGCCGCCGCCGCCGCCGCCCTACTGCAGCGACGACCTCGACGACACGATGCAGCTCGACGACTCCAAGCACAAGGTCTACATCTACAACATTGACGACGAGCTCGCTTCCTCATCCTCTTCCGACGGCGATGCCGACGATGGCAGGCTCGTCTTCCTCCCCGACATCGAGCAGCATCTCCGGGAGAACCGCATCCCCCCACATGTGCTCGCCAACTCCGACGGCGAGTTGGCCGGCATGCAGATGGTCCTGTATAGCGACCCGCGCTCGCTGACGGTGCCCGAGGAGCGCGACGGTGTACACAGGGCCATTCTCGATGCCCGTCGCCGCGTCAGGGAGAAGCAGAGGCAGGAGCGCGAAGGCATCGCGTTTCCGGAGACGCGCCTGGTGAATCAAACCCCGGCGACGCAGGCCGTGGACGCGCACGGCGCTGCGCTCGACGACGACGGTGATGCCATGGACGTGGACTAACAATGCGCGCGCCATGTGACTTATACCCCGACATGCCTGGCGTTGTGGATGGTGATGATAGCGTTTCGTAATAAATGCTTGCTTCATATTTAATATCTGGGTTTGTTCATGTCGCCCGACTTCGCGAGCCATCTCTTCCGCAAAATATGGACCAAATCACAATCCATCCTTGCTCGTTGAAAGAAGACACGCTCTCCACTCTCCACCCTCGGCATCCTAGACCCCCTGTCGACAGTATTATGGCACCACCTGCGATGCGCAGAGCCCAGTTATCACCCCATTTGCTTTGCACAGAAAAGTGACCATAGTAGTCCCCTCCCCTGCCTAGTCCCTCACTCTTGAATCATGCATCTCGAAGCGCTTTACCTATGGTAGTCGGGAGCCGGGTTGGCCTCGGGGGCGCGCGCCGTCGGCTCGTTCCTCCACTGTGAAGGGTCGACCTTTGAACCCCCGTCGGGCGGCGGGGCCATGTAGACGGGAGGACGGTTGGGGTCGTAGACGGGAGGCGCGTTCATGTCGTTCATTGGGTAGGCGTTTGGCTGGTAGTAGCCGTAGTTGGCCTGAGGCCATCCGTTTTGATACTGGGCCGGTTGTCTTGCTCGTCGACCGACCAAGCACTGTGCAGGGGAGCAAACCGATGGTCAGCAGAAGCGCTTCTCTTGCCGTCCTCGCGGATTGAGCGAAGACGGGCGAGGAGTTGGCATGCTTACCCTGTGGTACGCCAACGGAGGCAGTCCCTTTCTGAGTCTGGCCCTGGCGTGCAGGTATCCTCCGACGATGTATCCCATGATGAGGGCAAAGAGGACGAGGAAGATGACCCATTTAACAATGATGCCCGTCTACGGCAAAGTCAGCATCGGCCGTGGACGTGCCTAAACAGGCATCGACAGATGACGCACCCTGCTATGCCACCAGGGAACAATGAAGTTGCCTTCCCTCACCCAGCCAAAGGGCACGTCATCGTCGGCTCTCGCAGCGAGCCCCATTTCGACAAGGCCGTCGTCGTCCGTCTATAGCGCAAAGAGCTCGACTCGTCGGGGCAAGGTCGGATGCGACGCGCAGTATGCGAGGAGGAGAACGACGTAAGGCGAGAGGAGGAGGAAGAGCAAAAATTCCCGCGCTTTCGACACCAGGTCGGATAAATGGCCAAGACTCGAGTGAGCGGGGTCGAGGGTAATCGTTCAGGCCTGATGGATATCTCTTTTGACTGCTCCGGGAAGAGAAGAGGAGGCGGGAGAAGGAAGACAAAGGAAGAGTGGCAAGATGCGCAGCCAGGGAGGCTGAGTTGGCGGGGCAGCCCCCCCTTGGGGCAGCACCCCCCTCCCCCCTGCTGCGCGGCAGCCTGCGTCGCAGAGAACCGCTGCCCGTGTTTCGGCGTCACTGTCAGCCGAGAAGCCGGCACTGTACAGCACCTCCTAATATACGCGTCAGATGCCGACCAACGACGGTCCATTCAAAGGGCCAAAACTGCACCTGCAAAGCCCCTGCAGCGTCCAGGCCTGCCAGGGAATGCGGTTTGGGGTTTGATGGCTCGGCGCGCTTTGCCAGGCCGCTCACCCACTTATACCGTGCATTGAATCCCGCGGATACGCAAACCGGGCGCATCAATGAACTGGGCGGGCCATTTCTGATCCCCCACCGGTGTATGTGGTTGACGATCTGTTTCGAGTTCTCGGGCACGGATGCCATCTTGTTCGAGGATCGTATTCGTCAACCTCGTTGCTCAGAGAAGCGACAAAGGTCGACGGGCGCAAGACACGCACGCAGAGGGCCATGCACGGTCCCTCGCAACTTATGTGCGGCACGAGTGTCTAAGGTCGACGACCAGACGTCCATGCGTACGGAGGTCCAACATCAGCCGGCGTCACTGACAGTACATGACGTGGCGGAAGGCATCCAAAGATGTTTCACTCCAACGCACTTCACAGCAGAGAGGCATTGCAAGTAGACGGCAAAAAGTCGCTTTCCTGCCAAGCATGTAGGTAGCCGCTCAACGCCTGCCCATGTTTACCAATACTCCAGCTTACCCTTTTCTCTACCCTCTCCCATCACAGCCCTATGCCGCCGGCTGCCCACTCCCGGAAGACGCCGTTGCCCTCTCCATGGTCGCCCTGCGCCTGGTGCGCCGGCTGCCCCCGGTTCCGTCTCCTCTCTTCGTCCGCCTGCGCGTTGGCCTGCTGCACCCTCTGTCGCCACCAAAGGAGGAGCACGAGCCCCGAGGTGACGCCAATAATCACCACACTCTCCAGCAGTCCGCCGTCCTCGAGGCCTTCCTCCCCGGCGCCAATCGTCCCATCCAGCCCCTCGTCCCCGTACAGCTCGTCGTCGTAGAGCTTGTCGTCCTGCAAGAAGTTGGCAATCCACTCGGAAAGAGACCAATCCTTGCCCTTTTCTGTTTACAACACAGTGGTCAGCACAGTCGCCGACTCCGGGGCACATCAAAACTTACTGGGCTCGTCCTGGATCGAGTGGATGGGGCCATGCGTGAGCGTATTCCACGCGCTACGGATGCGCAGCTTCAGCAGCCCCAACGTCACGGGGAGATATGCCTCCTCGTTCACCTCGAGCGCGTGGTCGTAGTATCGTTTGGCGAGATGGAAGTCCTGCGTCAGCCCGACTCCGTTCTCGTGCATCCATCCCAGGTTGAAGAGGGCCTGCGCGCTCTGCGAGTAGTCCGATGCTCCCGTGTAGCAGAGCACAGCCTTGCCCACGTCCTGCTCGGTCCCGATGCCGTAAAAGTAATAGTCTCCCATCTTCACCAGGGAGTCAATGTTGGCTTGTCTCGAGGACCGGGTCCAGTAGATGAGCGCCAGACCCGGGTTGTCCAGCAGGCCGCCCTCCTCCTTGGGCTTGCGGAGCCACTCCGAAATGGGCAGCCGGGACCGGAACTTGTCGACCATGTACGCCATGTTGGTCTGCGCCTTTTCGTATCCCTGCTCGGCAGCCATGAGGTATTGGAGCAGAGCGAGCTCGTAGTCTCCGGTCTCGTATGCGTCGTTGGCGTCGGCCCATGAAGACACCAGCGGTTCTGCCTTCTCGGCCACGTTTTTGTAGTAGTTAAGGGCCATCCCACAGAGTTTTTCCCTACCAACTCCGTGGTAGACCATCTCGGCCAGGTAGTAGTGCGCCTCGATGTTCCCATGCCTGGCCGCGAGCTCAAAGTGGTTGTTGGCGATTCTCAGGTCGTCGGGCTCGCCTTGGTCGAGGTAGAGCCGGCCCATCTGGACCTGTGCCGGAGCATAGTCTTGGTTCGCCGATGCCGCAAACAGCTCCATGGCCAGCTTGACATTTTCCTTGCCGCCATGTCCGTTCAACAGCATCAGGCCTTTGCCGTATTGCGACTGCGCGTCGCCGAGCGAGACGCCGCGGTCGAACCAGACCTTGGCTCGTTCAAAGTTCTGGACCACGCCGTCGCCCCGGAGATACATCCGCCCGATGAAACCGGCGGCCTTACCAGCCATCTTCTCAATCTCCTTGGTGTAGCCCTCGACCACGCGGTTGTCCCTTTTCCAGTACCTCGACGCGACGAGAAAAAAGTACTTGCGGGCCAGATCGAAGTCTTTGTCGAGGCCGCGCTGTCCTTCGTAGTATATTCTTCCGAGGTTGTACGAAGCCTTGGAGTCGCCTTTCTGCGACACGAGATCCAGGTATTCGATGACGTCGCCGATGGCGGCATGCGCATCCGAATGCGGGCTCGACTTTCGAGAGTTGATGCCAGAGCTGGACACACTGGCGCCTTCTCCATAGACGCCGCCCTCGTCGTCGGCGATGCGCCACGCTTGGTACACCCACGACATTCCACCTGGGGGTCCAGAGCGATGCCAGTTGATGGCCTTGTCGGCGACTCGCTTGTAGTATTTGACGGCCGTCTCGCAGTCTTTACTGGCGCCGATGCCCCCGTGGTGTCGAAACGCTGTCGCCATCTCGGCTCGGGTATCGCCCCTGATGGCCGCAAACGAGTAATAAAGTAGGGCCCTTGCCTGGTCCCGGGCGACGACACCGCCTACCCCGGTCGAGTAGTAGAGACCCAGCATATACTGCGCCGTGGTGTTTCCGTGCCTCGACGCAAGTTGGCGGTAGTGGTCAAAAGCCACGTGGAGGTTTCGAGGGTGGCTGTAGTTGCCGAAGAAGTTGAGCTCGGCGAGGATGTAGTGGGCGTCCGAGTTGTTTTGATGGGCGGCTTGCCGGAGTAGCTCAACGGCGCTCGAGACGGGCCCGCCGGTAGCCGTTGGCGGCTTTTCCTGGGATGGCGCAGTGGCGGGACCGGTTGGGATCGTCTTGAGGACATATCGGAAAGCAGAGACGACGATGCTGGAAGTTTGTCGCCGTCGGCCGTGTGATGATCGCGGAACCTTTTGGAGCTCGGCGAGAGCGGCGTCTACAAGATGGGCTCCTGAACCCGTCAGTTTCGAGGTGTCGATGCGCTTCATGGGGCTGAAGAGGCAAACCTGGTTGCCGGACCGCGGGCTGGCTCTGGTCCTCGACCAGGTCCGGTTTCGGGCCAAGGCCATGGTTCTTGGGCGGACGCCGTGCAGCCTTTTCTCTCTGAGTGTCGTGATAGTACTGCGCGTTCGTACACAATACGGCAGCGGCCTGCCAGAGCACTGTTCAGGGAACGGGTCAGCTGGCTTTGGGTCATGGCGAGGTGGTACGGGGCCACGTACAGAGCAGGCAGACGGTCGCGCTCTTCATTTTGGGCAACAATGGATGTGCCTGTATGTTGTGAAGCGGTGCTAGAGCATGGCTGGGCCCTCGGCCGGCGCGTGCAGCGAGGGTTGGACAGCGCGGAGAGAATCTGAAGCTGTCGAGAGCGGCCGGGCTTGGTAGATAAAGTTACAACTTGTCCACTTTGTTTCCAGTTACGTAGCGTCAGAGCCGACGTGGGGCAGATGATTCGCCCCGAGGGACGATGGGGCGATGACTAATCACGGGTCGAGCTTGCCAGGTGGACAGGCTGGTTCTGGGCAACTTGGAGCATTCTTCACCCGTTCTCGTAGTCACTTCGGTGAAGACTCATTCATGCTGCTCCCAAGGCATGCAAACACCTTGCTGCAGACACGTCGATACTTTGGCTGGACATTAGATGGAGTCGGTCACCCGAGCGCTGGCATAAACGTTGGCTGGACGGAGGGTTGACGAGACCTGTGAAGCCGTACTGCCAAGGGAGTGACTGAATAGTTATCTGGACGCTGAACCGGCTCGGCCCCACCAACAAAGTCCAGTCCGGCGTGGGTACGCGGAATCTTGGCCGATGGTCGGGAGAGGGTACCGACTATCCAAAAGGGACCCTTGGAGGGTATCGTTGCTCGTCCCGATGACGCTCCAGCAACAAAGCCCAGCTATCCGAGGAGGTCAAATGGCCATGGGCAAGGCAAGGAGCTTAACAGGGCATCGTCGTCCTCTCGGCTTCTGCCGGAGCTGAGACATACTTCCGGTTATATGCCTCGCAAATTTCCTCTGCATAGTCAGGAACATTCCTCTTGTTCGTCCGGAAAGAGTATCGTTGTTGATGCCTAGCAAATCTTATCGCTTTGGGTGCGGTAAGGGAGCTCAGCGGTCGCGGACAGGGATGTAAACCAGTAAAAGCGCCTCGCGGTTGCAGGTACTTGTATCTGCTACGACAGCTCACTACAATATAAGTCCCGTCAGCTTGCTAGTGTACATGAGGCCTAGCGGTGCATTGCGTATATCTCTGCCCCATTACCAACTTTGATCCGCTCAGCGATGCGTACCTAGATACTGCAGAACTGTGCCCTCTTAAGCTCCCTTACCGCAGCCAAAGGGACCGGGTGATGCTTTCGCGTCCCATCGTCAACCGGAAAGACCGCCCGTTGGAAGCTGGCCGTGAATTTCGGAGTTGGTACTCCGTATTAGCGCCCGACCCCTGGGCGCAAGCGGGCGGTTGACAAAGCTGCGGCCCACTGTGGCTGAAGAGGTCCAGATCCCGTCCCTGGGAACTGACAGGGACACGCGACGAATCGAACGGCCGGCAATTAATATTAGCGCGTTAAATTACCGGGGGCTTGCACCGCGTCTCTTCAGCGCGTTTTGTCACGTCGTCATCCGGTGTCTTCTACTAGCTGACTTTTCCCACTGTTTCCGAGTCATCAAAAAGATTTGGCCGTCGATTCGCTTGGTCACCACTCACGGTCTGTCCTTGTTGGCAGAGTCATAATCGCTCCCACGCCCTTCAGGATTCCGTCCCGCCTTCGTCCCAGAGCTGCGCTCGTTGGCCGAGAGCTCCGTCTCCTTCACCCGAGCTGTCGACGTCCTCGCATCATGGCGACACTCAAGCGCAAGAGCGGCTCCCTGGCCAATGAGGGGGAGTCCAAGAAGCCCAAGGCAAATGGCAACATTGCCGCCTTCTTCAGTACGCCGAAGCCAAAGACGGCCCTGCAGTCCCCCACGCCAGCCGTCAAGTTCGACAAGCAGGCGTGGATGGCTGGCCTGACGCCGGAGCAAAAGGAGCTCCTCCAGCTCGAGATTGAGACGCTTGATGAAAGCTGGCTGGCGCACCTCAAGGATGAAGTCACTTCGAGAGAGTTTCTAGAGCTCAAGAGGTTCCTCGACAAGGAGACGGCGGCGGGCAAGAAGTGGTTCCCTCCAAAGGGGGATGTGTACTCGTGGTGCGTCGTGTCTGATCTTGAGCCCTCTAGCCTCGATAGAAAGGGTCTTCCTAACATGCCTCAGGTCTCGCCACACTCCATTCCAGAACGTCAAGGTTGTCATCGTCGGCCAGGACCCCTACCACAACGTCAACCAGGCCCACGGCATGGCCTTTTCCGTCCGGCCGCCCACTCCCGCACCGCCTTCTCTCAAAAACATGTACATTGCGCTGAAGAAAGACTACCCGAGCTTTACGTCCCCGCCCAAGAACGGCGGTCTCCTGATACCCTGGGCCGACCGCGGCGTCCTCATGCTGAACACGTGCCTCACAGTCCGGGCTCACGAGGCCAACTCGCACGCCAGCCGGGGCTGGGAGCGCTTCACGCAAAAGGTCATTGACCTCGTCGCTCAGAAGCGCACGCGCGGCGTCGTCTTCATGGCATGGGGGACGCCGGCCGGGAAGCGAGTGCAAAAAGTGGACAGGCAGCGGCACCTCGTCTTGCAGAGCGTGCATCCCAGTCCCCTCAGCGCGTCGAGGGGTTTTTATGACTGCGGGCATTTCAAAAAGGCCAACGAGTGGCTGGTTACGAGGTACGGCGATGAAGGCGAGATCGACTGGGCTCTGACACCGGGCACGTCGACCAAGAAGCCGGTCGTGCCGGCAGCAGTTGTCACGGGAGTCAAGGTAGAGAAGAAGACGGTGGACATGTCCAGTTCGCCGGCGGGTAAAGCGGGCAAGACAGAAGACGATATTGACTCGGGTGATGAGGAGGCTCTTGAAGAGGCCCTCAAGCTAGCAGAGGAGGAGGAGGCAAAGAAGTAAAGGCGGCCTCGTTCCCTTGAACCGAGCAAAGGGATGAAGTAGAGGCAGAAGAAGAGACGAAAAGGACAGACGATCAAATTCAACAGGCCGAGAGCCGGTTTCACATTGCGCGAATGATCCTGGTGGGACAGCAAGCACTTTGGCATGACGCTGCCCAGGGATGGACGGACGCCCGGGCCCACAAAGCCGACGTGAAGAGAGTCGGGCATCTACAAGGAAGAATGGCAATGGGGCCCTTCGGGAAGCTAGGTGCCGTAGTTTCGGAAGAGTCGAGTGGGTGGTGGAAGGGTAGGCAGAGGGTAAAGCTCGGCGGTCGTGGGCATGATGTGCAGGAGGAAATGCTCTCTCGTGTGCTCAATGCATGACGGAAGACAGGGCCAATGATGGATGATGGCCGCCTTATTTTTCAATATTTAAGGCACTTGCCCTTTTTTTCGCTCCTCCTTTTTGTTTGGCGGCCATGGATGCATTGAGCCCCCCCTCTTCCCGGGGCGCGCATGATGCAACGATTCATGCTCGCTCGCTGCAGACTTGTTTCGTGTTGCCAGCGCATACATGCCTTGTGGCAATGCGTCGTCAGCCAATGGATCTGTAGACTCCGACCAAAAACGAGCCTGTCGATTTGGCGGGCCGGCCTGGCGATCGACGCCCGCTCACCGGCAGGCCAAATCGTGAGCTGTCTACCGCTGACCTGTCCCTTGCCCCGTTCTTTCCCGTGTTCTCTCTATCTCTCTCTCTCGCGCGGAGGGACGAGGGCTCTCGGATAGCTCATCGATTTGACGACGGGTTTCCCACCGACTCTCGAGGGCGAACCTTGGTTGGCCAACTCACACGGCACGGCCGTCAGCCCAGCGAGGACGTGGAGCGTGGAGCGTGGCTTCTGTGCAGCCAACGAGGTCGCGACACTGTGTTTTGACCGTCAGAGCTGGGGGCTGAGCTGCACGATACAGAGGGTAAGGGTGGGAACGCGACAGGCGCCCAATTGAGTCATACATAATTACATGTTTGCCCTCTCGTGTCGTTGCCAGTCGGCGGCATCTGCACTGCACTCACTGCACGACACGGAATGCCGACGTCTGCCAAGGGGGAACCCCGCGATGGAGCCTTTGGACGGGGCATCAAGGGCCATCCATGTCGCCCATGTCTACTACGGGCTTTATTTCATCATGTACTGTATAAAAAGGTCGCTGTCATGTCGGACCCGTTATTAGTGCGAGCGCTTCTCGGGGCAAGACGCCAATCAGTCCACTGTCCGACGCGCCAGCAGAAGCAAAGGTTGGCAGCGGCAGCTGCAGCAGCTGCGCCAAAAAAAAAAAAAAAACCTCCCCAATAAAAAGAAAAGGGGTGTTGAGGAGGCGGCGTCCAAGAGAGAGGGCTGAAAGTCCGGGTGATGGGGACAAACGGCTGCATTTCTCGTCTTGACCAATGCTGCCACAGTAAAGGGGAGGGCGGCTCGCCACAAAGTACTGTCTGTGCTGCTGTCGGTACCTACAGTACCTACCTACCTACCTATTGGATTGACTGCCAATACGGGGAGCAGCAGACGCGAGAGAATGCAAGCTCGGAGGTGCCGCGTGCGATGGATGCGAGAATTGCCATCGACTTGGCATATGTATGCATGCAAGCAAGCACTTGCAGCCTGCCGAACCGCACTTCTTTTTCGACGTTTATTTTCTGTGAGCCGTGCGTGGGTGCACAGCAGCCAAGTCAAGCATGGTGGCAGCGAGCGCACGGGTGAGACAGCCCGTGTTGATCCGAGTTATCGTTACAGAGTACTACTCGTGGAGAAATCCTCTCTCCGAATGGGACGGCAGGGCCGCAGACGGGAAAACCTTGCTCATCACGGTGTGGCACAAGAGAGCTGCTGCCTGCGCCTTTGCTGCCGTCGTCGTCGGGTGCTGTACGGAGTATGTACGGAGTACGGTGTACGGATAGCAGGCAGGCTTGGCCTTGACATGGGTGACATGGATGACATGGCTCATTGGTGGCCCGCCGCGGCAAAAGGGCCAATTTCATCGCCGTCTGTGCCTGGCAATTTGACAGAGGCACGGCAGTCAGCAGCAGCTATCTCCTCCCCTGGCCAGTCTGGCCCTCTCACCGGGCGCATGCAGGTACAGTGTACATGCACCGTGCCTCGCCGTGCCTCGCCGTGCCTCGCCGTGCCTCTAAAAAACTCGCGGTACGAGAGTTGACAAGCAACTCTGTCTGGCTGCAGAGACATGCTTCTGGCTCGAGAGGAAAAGTAACCTTCTCGCGTTGCTGACCTTGTGCTTTTCGAGTTTGCACCTACATCGTTAGCCGCTGGCCAAGCTCTGCGTTCTCTCTTCTCCTCTGCACGTACAGTATGTACAGAGTACTAGGTACCGAGTACAGTGCACTCGCCCGAAGTACAGTACCCCAAGCGAAGCGCTAGATACTTTATTAGTAGATACCTAGGTACTGTACCTCGAGGACCCGCAGCCCGCCCAGAATGGACCCTCCCAAATTAGGTGCCCGTCATCCCAAGCGGGACCTGAGGCCCAATCTTATTAGTGCGCGCCGTGGAGGGGAGAGACGCCCCTTGTCGCGCATCACGTCCGCCCCTGAAAGAAGAATCTCTCTCTCTCTCCCGCAAGCTCTCTCTTTCGCATCATCACCATCATCGTCGCCCCTTCTTCCCCTTTTCACCCTTTTTTTTTCTTCCTCCTCCTCCTCCGCCGCCGCCGCCGCCTCCTCTTCTCCCCGTGGGCTGGTTCGTCTTTCCCGCACCCGTTCGCTTCGCGTTCGTCCGTGCCTGCCTGATCCTTGTTCCGCTTCTGCTTCCCTCTTCATCCTTCTCCTCTTCTAGTCTTCATCTTGATTCGATCCCCGCTCGGCATCTCTTGGCCGCTGTCTCCCGTCCCTTGCCCTGCTGCAAGCCATCAGACTTGCCTCGATGTAGGATCAACTCTGATCCCGCCGGGCCCCTCCACCGCTGACTTACACGGCAGTCAGAATCACCAGCTGCAGCTCTCTTGCCGTGTTCGCCTACTCATTTCTCTGGCCTTTTTTTTCACACCACCAATAGCTGCCGCTTTTTCTCTTGTCACTTCTCCTTCCCTTCCCTTTCCTTCTTATTCACCACTCTTCCACCCTTCTTTCCCCACCACTCTCTGCGCCGTTCGAGCGATAACAGGCTGTCCAACGGCCAGCCCCTTGTGTCGACTCGACGGCTTCGGGCTGCCTCGCCTGTCCTCTGGATGAATTGCAGCCTCGCCACTTGACCGATAACTCGCCTTCTCTGCCCGCCGCAGCTGCAAGACCTCGCCGCCATGCCCGGCTTCTTCTCCCGGCTCAAGGGCCGAGATGGCGCCAAGTCAAAAAAGAGAAATGCGCTCGACGCCCCCGGCGGCTTGCAGCTCCAGAAGCCTAAGTGGGAAGATGCCTACATGCGCAAGACAGTCGAGCCCGAGGAGATTCACGAGCTGCTGCACTACTGCACCGCAGAGCTCAAAGCGAGAGGTATGAATCTGCGATACATGTGCTGTCTCTGCCTGCCTCAACTGACTTGTGTCTCGTACCTCAGGCCTCGATATTCCCTTCCTTCTCCTGCCCTTTCGACCGACCTCGAATCCCAGTGCCGTCCGCACTTTCATTCGCCATTTTTTCGACCAGTCCTTTCCTCTCAAGGGAGAAATGCTGCTTCAAGAGCTGCGCATGACCGAACCCATGGTAAGAGGCTTTCCAGCCTCGGACTCATCCCGAGCTGACATGCTACGATTTAGGTCATATCCGGCGTCGCAAAATGGTGCTGGAGCCGTCTCCAGGGGGGTGTCGTTGGATGGGACGCTTACGAGCTGTTCAAAGTTGGCGAATATGGTATGAAGTGCGCTTTTCCCTCGCCGTGCGTCGCACTGACTCTTGGCCCAGACTCGAACAAGGCTCGCGACTCTTTCAAGACCTTTATCCCAATAAGCGTCGAAAACGGCGCCAAGCAGCGCATCATCTTCGACTTCTTCGACCTCATCGCCGCAATCGCAGCCCACGGCAAGTCAAACGGCTTTGGGGGCCGAAAGCTCTCCCGCATGGCTGCCTGGTGGGCGTTTGAGCAAAGGGAAACGGGCAGCGGCTTCGACGGCGGTTACAAGGCTTGGCTAAGGTCAGGCTCGGCCTCTAGAACCTGCCGCGCAGTGAGCCGAATGCTGACTTAGGTTGCAGTGCTGCCGATGCCACGAGCCACCTGTTTTTCGCCTATCTGAGGTCCCTCTCTCCTGAGCAGAACCTCACGGGAATCTCCATGCTCCCCAGGTCGCTCGAGAAACTGCTCAAGGAGACCGATTATCCCCCGCCGACGTCCAAGCAGATGATGTGTAGCACCAACAAACTTGCCATGGTGGTTGATGCCGTGTCGCCCACGCCATTTGCCCTCCTGCGTCGCGCGGGCCATTTCCAGTATCGCGACTCGGACGTCGGCCTCCAGGAATTCGCCAGCTACGATGACCCGGTGAAGGCCCTGACGGAGGAGTGTCTTCGGGTGCTCAAGGCCATATCGGCAGCGAACCAGTCGCAAGTCTCGAGTGTCAAGCACTCGACGAGTCTGCGTGATGCATCTTGGTCGCGCTTCGAGGACATCGGCTTCGCCAGTCCCCTGGAGGAAGATGATACCGAGGAAGACGGCACGGCGTCGCCCAGGCCCCTCCAAGGTCTTAGGAGCATCCCTGTATCTGGCAACGACATGGGTCGCCCCACAACCCCGTCCTGGGCCGACTTCCTGTCTTCCGGCTTCCACGACGACAACCCGCATCGACCCAACATGCTCTTGCCCCCTGACAAGGCAATCCCACCCCTCGAAAGCCAGTTCAGGCAACACCAGAGCTCCCAGTCTCATCGCCCACGACTAGAACACGAGAACGATCTCGAGCCGGGCGAACTTGCGAGCATCACTATCTTTGAGTTGGACGACGCGTTTTGGTGGGTGTGGATGATCAGTCTTGCCCCGGAGGAGACTGCGGACAGGAAATCGGCCTTTGGTAGGTGTGCCGTCATCGAGACGAAGATTGGCAGCGCCCGATGGATTGTGGTAGAGGAAATGATTGTCGGCGCCGCGCCGGAGCCCGAACAAGGCGCCTACATTGCGGAAAAGAAGCGCTTCTTTAGCTGGACGAAACGGGGCAAAACCCTGGGGCGATCAAAGTCAATGGCCCGCAAAGGCCAAGACCGAGGCGACGCCAACGCGGCCGCCAAAGGAGGATCCGCCAACGTGATTCCCGGAGCCGAGACTCACGCCAGGATCCAGGCCAAGGCTGCGCAACTGCGTGCCATGAAGGATCACGAACAACAGGCGGCGTCTGCAGCGAACTCGCAGCGTCGCGGCCGCACAGATGCGGAGCTGCTGGCGGAGAAGACTAACAGCATCTTCACCCTGCAGCCAAACATTGCCGGCGAAGCCTCGTCTGCCATGAAATGGGTCAAGAAATACGACAAGGGCACCATTAAGGATGCGTACTTGGCCAACAACAATGCTGGTCGCGGTCTCGCCGTGTCTCCGGTACCATCTGACGGCGGCCCTGTTGCCGGGACGGATGACCGGGAGGCCGGTCCCCGGGTGCCTGCTAAGGATCTGTCGCCAGCCCCGAGCGCACCACCAGGCTCACCGCTCCGTTCTCCGCTGTCTCCAGCGCCGGAGCCGGAGAATGAAGAGCGGCGAATGTCTTCGTGGGAGATCGTCGTTGACGCGGGCGTCGGTTCGTCGGAGCAGTGCCCCAGCCCCATCCCCCTACCGAAGGACTCGGATTATGAGCCGTCCGAGCCGAAGACCTCAACAACCTCCGAGAGGGCGAAGCTGCACAAAAACAAGGGAAAGTCTGGCGGCTTCCGCAAGTTATTTGGCCGAAAGAATCGTTCACACAAACTTCCGGAAAGTTCTTCCGCTCCCCTGAATGGCGTGCTGGGACAAGGGCAGCCTGCCGCGGCGCCTGTCGTGCAGCAGACTCTGACCCCGGCGGCCACTCCCCCCCCTGCTGAGGAGGGCGTGGCTCCCGCACCACCTAACGAAGACGAGCTCCCAATCGAAGCTCCGTTTCCAACCAATCCGGAACCGGACACCCCCAGGTCCATGGAGCCTCCAGAGCAAGATCAGGAGCCTGTGGATGAGCCCGCGGAGGATCGCAAACATGAGGCCCTTGCCGGAGATGACATCTCCCAGATCGACGCCCAAGACGCCGCCGAGGCTGACCAGGCATTCTCGCGCTTCGACCAAGGGCCGTTGACGGATCAGCCTGCGTTTGTTCCCGATGACGAGGAAGACGCGGTTCCGCCGCCCATTGCCCGCCACCCCCCTACCCAGGATGGCTCAAAGGCAGTGCCAAAGAAGGCCCTGGAAGAGCTAAGCCATAGTGCTAGCCCTGGAGTGCAGGATCGTTGGGCCCAGATCCGCAAGAATGCCGCCCAGAGGGCAGCCACACGTCCTAAGGAAGACAATCCCCCAGTCGCTTCCGGCAAGGCAGCCGAGGGCGAGGAAGACGTCAGCGGAGAAGAGAGTATGTGATGACCTGAAGAGAGGGCCCCTAATATGCGCAACCACTAACCACCTGCCTAGCAATCGAGTCCCGCGTCGCCCGCATCAAGGCCCGCGTGGCTGAGCTCACTGGCGGCGCCGGGGACAGCAATGGAGCCCAAGCAGTCTCAAAAGCGCGCTAGGACCGAATGACTTTCAGGAGACCCTTTGAGGACTCTGCGGCTCATTGCGGGGCGGGAAGGACGACTGACTATTTAACCCTGGTTTCCTACCAACAACCACGGCACCTCGCATTGACCTAGATAAGGCTGTTTCGGTTCTGCTCGTGCGGCAACATTTCCTACTTGAGCCCATCTACTCATAATGCGAGCCTTCGCCTTTTCATCTGTTTGGGCTATTTCTTTTCTTTCTTCCCCCTTTCTTCTTGATTTCGATTATTTGACCCCCACATGATACCACGGGACGACGGATATGGTCATGGGAGCAAGAGGCGGAAAGCAATGCCTGCCTCGGCTACACCAAATCAGTAATTTGTCTTTGCGCCCCTTCTTTGATTCTATTTGGACAGAGCTTGAGCGAGCGAGTTCAAGACTGAAGAGTTGATACCATCGATTCGCGAGCCTTTTGTGTTGTTTCTTATTCTCATCCGGGCCATTGTCCTTGGGATTTCTAGCCGTTGCGCGTCTCTTTTGTCGTTGATATTCACTCGAGCAACTTGAAGCTGGTCAGCGCACGGCGGCCAAATCCAGATGCAATTACAAGTTGATATGGAGCGGGCAAAAAAAATCAGACGACTCATGTAGGCTCGTGCTGGTGATGTCTGGCGTGTGCCTCGTAGAATTCTATCTAGCAAGCTCAGGTATGCCTGCGACGAGAAGTGCTGGACGGCATGGCCATCCACTACTGCCTGCCGTGCGCAGTTGCCTCCCTCCCAAAGAGCATACAGATACATGGCCACGGCCGGTGTCTAGGATACGCCAGGCCCGCCATCTCCCAAGCATGTGACTGGGGTGAGTGAATACCTAAGCATGGCCAACGCTGTCTGCCAGGGCACCGGCCGTCATCCGAGTCGTCGGGTTCGGGCGTCATCTGTCGGGTGACGGCTTGGATTCATTGCCGGCCTACGATTTCTGTCGGAACGGTTCTTCAGCGGCGGCGCCAGGTGCCGGTGGATGCCCCGGCGGCAGAGCAGGAGGTTGCGGCTCGGTAGTGCCCTCGGGCTGTGTGTGTTCCGGGGGGGATATTATGGTCAGGCCGCGGAGCTCCTTGGCCGCCTCGCTGTCGCCCATGTCCCTTTCTTGTCCGGACGCAGAAGGGGCGTGCGGCCTATCGAGGTCGACGGGCTTGCCGTCGGCGTGGTCCTCCTTCATGCGGATGACGTCGTCCTTTTCAATGTCGGCGGCGGCCCTGACGCCGACGAAGCCGCAGCGCTGGAGGATCTCGCCAATGAGCTCCGGGTAGCGCAGGTGGCCGCTGACGCGATCGCTCAAGTCGACGTTTTCGACGCCGTCGACGCCGAGGATGGGCTGCAAGCCGGCGACGCCGAGCTTGAGGCTGTGCATGCGGTAGACGAAGCCGAGAACCATGTCGTTTTCCGAGTAGACGTTGAAGACCTTTCCCGAGACGATGGCGCGCAGGGTGCGCCAGTGGGCCGGGTCCGAAGGAGCGGGGGCACCGATGACGACGGCGGCGGCGACGAGGCCAAAGGCGCGGCGCTCGGCGAGTGACTCTAGGCAGGCGTGGACGGCGGCGGCGCCGAGCGAGTAGCCGACGAGGACGACAGGGCGCTCGCCCTGGACGCGGTTGATGAGGGCGTCGGCGAGCAGGCGGCCGGCCTTGCGGGAGCGGTTGCTGGCGCGGCTAAAGGGGTTGTCGATGTTGGAGGCGGCGGCGAGGAGCTGGATGGGCCACAGGGCGGCGAAGAGGGTGGCGAGGACGGTGCGCTTGATGACTTGCACCTTGAGCGTCTTCCACGCAAACGAGTGCACCAGGTCGCGCAGCGCCGTGCCGAGGGCGAGCAGCGTCTTCATCTCGTAGCGCAGCGCAAAGACCTCGGTATCCGGGCTGAGGACCCGCCAGGGGGCTGTCACGTCGTCCTCGGCGTTGAGCCAGCCGTTGATGCCAATGGTGACACGCAAGCGCCGCTGGTCTTTTTCCTGGTCCTTTTTGCGATGCTTTCCGGCCTCCTCGGTGTCCCCCTCTTGGTCCTGGAGCGGGATGAAGCGGAAGTCTTCCACCTCGCGGGCGTAGCTGTCCATCATCTCACCCTGGACGCCCCTCTCGTCAGCCGCGCCGCAACGACAAGCTCCAGAGACCGACTCACCGTCATCTTGGCGCCGTACGCACCAAAGAGCGCGCCGACCAGGGCGCCGTTCATCCAGAAGATGCCGAGGAAGCTGGCCACGCCGCCGAGGCCGACGCCGCCCAGGATGCCGCCGAGAGCCCCCGCGACCAGCGGCGCAGCAAGGCCGCCCGTGACGCCGATGATGGTGGCGCCCGCGACCGAGGCCAGCCCGACCTTCCAGAGGCGGCTAATCTTATTCTGCTGCCGCCGCTTGGCGGCCTCGGCCTCGGCCGACATGGTCTCCTTCTGGCCCTGGTCGGCGGTGGAGGACTCCATGAGCGACCGGGCGATCTCCATCTCCTCCCTGTTGACAAAGACTTGCGGCAGCTCCAGGGCCGAAGCCAGGTAGAGGATCAGAGCGCGGGAGTGCGCCGAGTACTTGCCCGTGGCGAGGAGGAGCAAGAGGATGCAGCTGAGGGACTCCCTCCTGTCTTCGGCGGGGATGGAAGCCAGCTCGGTGGGGATGGGGTGATACAGAGCCCGGAGCGAGGCCACGTCCTCGGACTCGTCCGGCTGAACATGCCCAAAGCTCGTGGTGTACTCGCCCTCCTCGGGGATGTCGAATTGCTGCTGGTCATACTTGGCGCGCCTGGCCTTGCGCTCAGCCTGAATCTTGGCACTGTCCTGCACATCGACAACCTCCTGCAGCCTCGGCAGAAACTCGTCTCTCCACTCCTGCACGTGCTGGACAGCCGCCCTCTGGATGCTCTGGGCCTCCCGGGCAGCCTTGCCGGCGGGCTCCTTATCGTCGGCGGCATGTTGCCTCTGGTCCTGCGTCTCTTGACGGGGAGGCAAGGACGGGGCTTGTGCGCCGGCATTGTCTCCCTCATCGGCGTCAGCTTCTGGGGAGACGGAACCAAGCTCATCGGCGGATGTCTCAAGTTGGGAGATCATGTGCGAGGTGATGTCCCGGACGAGCTGGAGGAGGGCCTGGCGCTGGGGAGGTTCCAGGGCGATGACGACTTGGCGGGGGTCGGCGCAGAGGGGCGCCATGATGACGGGGCCGCAACAGATGGACGCGGAGGAGGGTATGAATGCGGTGGCAGGAGGTGAAGAGAAGAAGAACGGACGAAGTGCTATTGAAACTTTGAAGGATCTCCCGGGACGAGACGGAGCTATCGATGCTGCATGGCGATGGTTCTTGATCAGGCACAGGTGCGGGTACTGGGGTACATCAGCATACCCTCAAGCCCGGCCTTGGATGTGTTCAGGATTCAGCGGGCACGAGGTTGCATTTTGTACTCGTCGAGACTCGGTTCGAGTGACGTCGATGGAGGCGGATGCTGACGAGTGGCGGGAGACGGTTGGCGGAGAGGCGGGAGGACCCTTGGCCTCGAAACTCTTTGTTTAGCGCGGCCCGTCGGCATGCAATTTCATCATCGTGTTGCTTGATGCCTCGACTGTTACAAAAAGAGACGCTCCAAGGCCCTGCCATGCAGGTATAGGGTAGCTTGCTCGCTCTGCAGTGGGTGGGTTGGTGATAAGGGAAACTGCAACCACATGAAAGCATCTTGAATCATCATCAATAATCCGCTCAATGAATGTCCGTCCAACTTGAAAGACGGCCGGCCATTGGCCAACGGACAGGCCAAGCCCAGCGGGAGCCTAAAATGAAGCCCGAGGACGAAACGCCTGCCCTGAACCCACCAACTAATAAGTTAATATACACTACCCAAAATAGGTAGACGCAGGACTCTGATTCCCATCTCGCAAAGTACGTACTTTGCAGCATGTGCCCCACCAAAAAATTCCATCCTCGACAGCCTCGATCGACCACCGGCCCGCGTCCTCCAGTCTCGGCAAGCCAAACACCATGCCCTCGCCATCCTGACCCAACCTGAACGGCGTCGGATAAAGGAGGCGAAGCCGGCAAACGCGCCCCATGAACGCCCACGCCCTCCTCACCTCGCAGGGATGGCGAGGAAAAGGCCACTCCCTGCACAAGACAAACGACGCCATCGGCCTGTCGAAGCCCCTGCTGCTGTCGCGGAAAGACGACACAAAGGGCCTCGGCACCAAGCAGCACTTCACCAGCGACCAGTGGTGGATGAACGCCTTTGACGAACAGCTCAAGGGCCTCGACACGTCGCACGACGGCAAGGTCTTGCAGACGGTCGTCACCGGCAAGCTCAACTCCATCGAGAAGGGGTCTCTTGGGAAATACTACCTGTACACATCCTTCGTCCGCGGGGGCTTCCTGCAAGGAACAATCGCCGAGCAACAAGCTGATACATCATCGTCTACCGGTCCCGACGAAGAGCTGACAGCCGACACGGAACAGGCCCCACCGTCAAAGGAAACCAAGGACGAGAGGAGGGCGAGAAGAGCAGACAAGAAAAGGCGCAAGGAGGAGCGCGCCAAGCGCAAAGTTTTGCGACGCGAGCACAGATCCAAAGCCACAAAGTCAGACTCGAGCAACGAGGAGGCCGACGAGGAGAAGCGCCACCGACGCGCCAAAAAGGAAGAAAAGCGGCGCAAGAGGCAAGACAAGGAGGCTAAAAGGTCCAAGAAGCGGGACAAGGAGCAACGATGAAGCAGCGCATCCACCAGCACGGAGTTTGGATTCATTAGGCGGCGTTCGATACCCCAATCAGTGGCATGGTTTCACGTTTCCTTGGGCACCTTGCCCGGCTTATTTGACAGTATCCATGGCCGTCTGTTCCAAAAGTCGTCCTTGATTATGTCCAGGTGCTCCACCACCACTCTGGCCTTTGACCGCCGCTTCCTGTCCTTGTCCGACTGGCTTTTCGACGGTCGCGCCGGCTCTGCGATGTCATCCATCTCGTCCGCCACTCGATGGCTCTCCGGGTCGACAAGCTCATACTGTCCCTGTCAGAGTAAGCCATTCCATGGTCACAGTCTGGATGAAACCCACATCTCGAAAGACAACGCTGCCCTTTTTGAACATCTCTGGCTCGTTGTTGTAGTTGATGTGAAAGCGCGAGAACAAAATCTCGTTCTTGTCCGAGGCGAGCGTGCCCTGCATAGTTCCTTCAGCTCAGAGCGGCTCGTCTGCGGGGGCAGGTTTTATACGGCAAGTGTCTTTTCAGCATCCTTGTTGCCGAGATCACCGAGCTGTATCAGCGCCCAAAAGGTCGTGTTGTAGAGGTTATTGATGTGGCCTTGGCCTTGTGTTAGCCGTGAAAGTGAAAGGACTGGTGGCCAGAGTCGGCTCACAGTCCACCTGCCGCCAGCTCAAGTAGTCTCGGAGGTTTTGAATGCCGGGATAGCACACCGCGCGGCCGTCAAAGGTAGGCAACGGAAAGGAGAGGGGGGTATCGGGAAAGAAGGTCGACCAAGAGAAGACGTAGTTGGCCGTGAAAGTAGAGACGACGGTGCTGACGAGCTTGCTGAGGGAGCGGTGAGCAAGTCGGAACGGGAGAGCATGCCGGGCAACTCTAACCTTGCTCTCCGCTCAAAGAGGCTACAGGACTTGTGGAAGACGAAACTAAGTCTGCTTAGTCTCACGCGCTGCGAGTCGTCAAAGGCCAAGCCGTTACCTGTACTCGTCGCTGACGCCGTACGCGATGGTAACCTCGGGCAGGTCAGAGACAACGGCCTTGGCGGCGGCGTTCATGAGGTCTAGGGCTCTCCGGTCGTTGGGCTTCTCGAACTCGTACTTGGCACACATCCTAGCACGGCTCAAGTCAGACGGGAGCGTGGCGAGGGCGAAAGACGAGTGCGCCAGTACTTTGTGAATGCCCTGCCATCGACACGGACGACGATCCATGTGTTTGGCAGCAGAGAGTCTGCCTGCTCAAAGTTGCGGACATATTCGAACCTGGCAAGGCGTAAGACTTGGGAATGGAATCGAGCCGAGCTGGGGCGGATTACTTTGAGTTTGCCATTTTGTTGCGCACCTGGTTGAAGACTCATGAGGACATCCAGAACTCGGCCAAGGACGGTGTTTGCTCCCGGTACAAACGTGGGGCGATACTTGGAGACTTGGTACCTGCCAATTGCCAAGAGCCGGCCGGGCTCCCTGCCTCGTTAGGCTCACCCCGGGGCCTGTCTGTGCCCCATCCAAAGCTGCTTCCAAGTTCTCAGCCTTGCGAACCAACACGGCTCATTGCGCATGACAGTCTTTCAGCCTCTTCCTCACGGGCTTTGATGCCGCCGTTCGTCTTGGACGAGCGCGCCAGATAGCCAGCCAATCATGAACCTCCTGCTCTCAGACGACTATCTGCTTCAGGATTACCCGGAAAGCATCACAAATACGATCCGATCCGGCCATGCGACCATGCTGCGCTTCAACCGCAAGGGCGACTATCTGGCCTCGGGCCGCGTCGACGGCACCGTCGTCGTCTGGGACCTCGAGACAATGGGCGTCGCCATGAAGCTGAGAGGCCACAACAAGAGCGTGACGTTTCTCAGCTGGTCCAGGTGCGGCCGGTACCTGCTGTCGACATGCCAGGGGTGGAAGGCCATTCTCTGGGACCTCCAGGACGGGAAGCGCTTGCGCGAGGTGCGCTTCCGTGCGCCCGCGTACATGGCGGAGCTTCATCCCTGGAATCAGTAGGGAACCGCGGCCTGCAGATGGACTCGAGTCACCGGCTAACCCTCGCAGCTTCCAGTTCGTCGCCTCTCTCTTCGAAGAGCAGCCCGTCCTGGTGGACATGACCGAACCCGTCGACGTAAAGCACGTCTTGCCCTCGGCGCCGAAGCGAGAGAATACCGAAGCCGATGCGGCCTTGAAGGAGAAACAGGCAAAGGAGGACGCCAAGCAAATGACGACTTCGGCAATCTGGACGGCAGCCGGCGATCATGTCATCGCGGGCACGAGCAAAGGCAGGCTCAACATCATCGACGCCAGGACGCTCCAAGTCGTTTACTCGGGAAAGATTTGCGGAGGAGTCATCACTACAATGCGCATAACAAGCTCAGGCAGGGAGCTGCTGGTCAATTCGCAAGACCGCATTATCCGCACCTTTAGAATACCCAACCTGTCAGTAGACGACCTGGACCCCGATACGCTGCAGGTGCCCCTGGAGCACAAGTTCCAGGACGTCGTCAATAAGCTGTCATGGAACCATGTCACCTTCAGCGCCACCGGCGAATACGTGGCTGCCTCGACGTATAACAATCATGAGCTCTACGTATGGGAACGGAACCACGGCAGCTTGGTGTGCATGCTCAAAGACCCCAAGGAGGAGCAGGGAGTCATAGAATGGCACCCGACCCGCGCGCTTCTGGCAGCATGCGGCCTGGAAACGGGGCGAATATACATATGGTCAGTCGTCAGCCCTCAGAAGTGGTCAGCGCTGGCGCCCGACTTTGCAGAGGTCGAAGAGAATGTCGAGTATATGGAGCGGGAGGACGAGTTCGACATATACGCGCAAGAGGAGATTCAACGGCGGCGGCTCGACGCGGAAGACGAGGACGTCGACGTCCTGACGCTGGATCCGTCCAAGTTTGACGACGACGTTGACGAGTTTTGCATGCCGATTCTGTTCAATCTGGGCGAGAGCGATAGCGAGGATGAGTTTGTCGCCGTGTCCACGGGAACCATGCGGCGCAGGAGTCCCGGCGAGGGCCAGAGCGACGTCGACGGAGGCGCCGACGCGGTGCCCGCTAATAAAAAGGGCGGCGGCGGCTCAGGCAAGGGAGGGAGGAGTAGGAAAAAATGACACGTTGGCGACAAGAGAGCCTTTGTTCTGGCGCGACAAAAAGAAAGCACAAAGCGGCGGCCACGCCGTGGACGTGGACAAGACGCATTGCATCACCCTTTGGCCGCCAAGACATGGACTCGCATCGCCGCGAAGCCCATCTGTATGAATACCCAAGGTAGATCGAGCTGCTGTGCATGGCGTAGAAGAAATTGACTCATCGCCGGCCATGGTCTGAGGTTGCTCTGCGGCTGAGCGGCGATGGATGATGAGCCATGTACATGCTACTTGGAAGCGAGCCTCGGACTGAAGGCTGACAAAGCCATAAGTCAAGGCTGCACCAGATTTACAGTGAAAAGTGCCGTCTCAGTACTTACGTCACCCAGCTGCTCGGCCCTCGCCGAGGTTTCCAGTACCTGCGCCACTGGAGGGAGGCCTGAGGCATTCACTGCTCGCCGCAGGGGGCGTCGCCACGTCCCAAGGAGGCTTAGTGCGGTTTGGAACACGCCCTGCCGCCTCAACTCCAGATTCTTCCAGGCTGCCCTCCCAAGGCCTCGCCTCAACCACGACAAAACTCTGCCTCACGGCCCAGATCATCACCACGCGCGTCGGGAATCGTGCGCAGCGTTTCAAAGCCCATCCGAAGGGGCTCCGACAATCGAACCTGCGCTCTCCGACGACCTCGACGACTTCGGAGACGGCTGCGACGGGGGAGAACAGCCTTGAGGTCTCCTGGGCCGTTGGCCAGGAAGGGCGCTTCCCTTTGAGCGCCATCCGCCATCCGCATTCGACGGCCATACCATCGATCAAGCAGTCTCCCGAGACTCTCAGTCTCCGACACTCTCTCCCTTTGGCCTTTGCGACTGCTGTCGCATCGCGGCCACCGCGCATCGCGTTTCTGATTCTCGGCTTCGCCGCCCGTTGACGCCGCAGCCATTTCGGAGATTGACAACACAGGCAAGATGACGAACCTTTACTTCACCCATTCGAGCGCGCCGCTCAAGACGGTCGAGGAGATCCAGTTCGGCCTCATGTCTCCTGAGGAGATCAAGAACATGAGTGTCGCCCACATCCTCTATCCCGAGACGATGGAGGAGAACGGGACAAAGCCGCGCGACGGAGGCCTCAACGACCCGCTCCTCGGCTCGATCGATAGGCAGTTCAAGTGCAAGACGTGCACGCAGGCCATGGGCGAATGCCCCGGCCACTTCGGTCACATAGAGTTGGCCAAGCCAGTGTACCATCCAGGTTTCATCAAGAAGGTCAAAAAGATCTTGGAGATTGTCTGCCATAACTGCAGCAAGGTGTTGGCCGATACTGTTCGTCTATGCTACACTCTTCAAGGTTCTTTTGTGGCTTGCTGGATACTGACTTGCATTGCTTTTCTAGAGCGACCCCGAGTTCGTCTCTGCCATCAATACCAGAGACCCCAAGGTTCGCTTCCAACGCGTCTGGACAGTGTGCAAGAAGAAGAGGAGATGTGAAAACGAGGATCGCCAGAACAAGGACAAGGATGAAGAGTTTGCACCCGGATTGAAGGCCGCCCAGGGGGTCGACAACCACGGCGGGTGTGGCAATGTCCAACCCGCCGTGCGTCACGCTGCGTTGCAGCTCAAGGCTGTCTACGAGGTTGTCCAGGAAGATGGCCCCAAGCGGAAGGAGAGCAATCCCGTCACGCCCGAGACGGCGTACAACATCCTGCGGCGCATCTCCGAGGAAGACCTGCGCAACATGGGGCTCAACTCGGACTATGCTCGCCCCGAGTGGATGATCCTCACCGTCCTGCCGGTGCCTCCCCCGCCGGTTCGCCCCAGCATTTCCATGGACGGCACTGGAACCGGCATGCGAAACGAGGACGACTTGACGTACAAGCTCGGGGACATCATCCGCGCCAACGGCAACGTGAAGCAGGCCATCCGCGAGGGCTCCCCCCAACACATTGCGAGGGACTTTGAGGAGCTGCTGCAGTACCACGTCGCCACGTTCATGGACAACGACATTGCCGGCCAGCCTCGGGCCCTCCAAAAGAGCGGCCGTCCCGTCAAGGCCATCCGGGCTCGCTTAAAAGGCAAGGAGGGTCGCCTGCGAGGCAACTTGATGGGCAAGCGTGTCGACTTTTCGGCCCGAACCGTCATCACGGGCGACGCCAATCTTTCGCTACACGAAGTCGGCGTTCCACGCAGCATCGCCAGGACCCTGACCTATCCCGAGACTGTCACGCCCTACAACATCGGCAAGCTGCACCAGTTGGTCGAGAACGGGCCGAACGAGCATCCGGGTGCCAAGTATGTTATCAGATCTGACGGCACGCGCATTGATCTTCGTCACCACCGACGCGCAGCTCAAATCTCGCTCGAGTATGGGTGGAAGGTCGAACGTCACCTGATGGATGGAGACTACATCATCTTCAACCGTCAACCGTCGCTGCACAAGGAGTCGATGATGGGCCATCGCGTCCGCGTCATGCCCTACTCGACGTTCCGTCTCAACCTGTCCGTCACCTCGCCGTACAACGCCGATTTCGATGGTGACGAAATGAACCTGCACGTCCCTCAGAGCGAGGAGACACGTGCTGAGATCAAGGAGCTGTGCCTCGTTCCGAACAATATTGTCTCTCCGCAGAAGAATGGACCCTTGATGGGCATTGTGCAGGATTCCCTGGCTGGAGCCTACAAGCTCTGCCGGCGAGACACCTTTATCGACAAGGAGATGGTCCAGAACCTGATGCTCTGGGTCCCCAACTGGGATGGCGTGATCCCCCCGCCGGCCATCTTGAAGCCTCGGCCGCGGTGGACTGGCAAGCAAATCATCAGCATGGTCATTCCTCAAGAAATCAGTCTGCACACCCCCGAGGACGATTCTGAGATTCCACTCAAGGACACCGGCCTCCTCATCCAGAGTGGCGAGCTCATGTACGGTCTCCTGAAGAAGAAGAGCATCGGCTCGGCCGCCGGTGGTATCGTGCACCTCTGTTACAATGAGCTTGGCCCCAGTGGAGCCATGGCCTTTCTCAACGGTGTGCAGCAAGTCGTCACGTATTGGCTCCTCCACAATGGTCACAGCATCGGTATCGGTGATACTGTCCCCGACAAGCAGACCATCGAAAAGGTTCAGGTCCACATCGACACGCAAAAGGCCGAGGTCGCCAGGTTGACGGCCCAGGCCACCGCCAACGAGCTGGAAGCACTTCCTGGCATGAACGTCCGAGCCACGTTCGAGAACAAGGTCTCGATGGCTCTCAACCAGGCCCGCGACCAGGCCGGTACCACGACCCAGAAGAGCTTGAAGGACTCGAACAATGCAGTCACAATGGCCGAGTCCGGCTCCAAGGGTTCCTCCATCAACATTTCCCAGATGACGGCACTTGTCGGGCAACAAATCGTCGAGGGGAAGCGCATTCCGTTTGGCTTCAAGTACAGGACGCTTCCGCATTTCACAAAGGACGATTACTCCCCCGAGGCTCGTGGATTTGTTGAAAACTCGTATCTCCGCGGTCTCACGCCCTCCGAGTTTTTCTTCCACGCCATGGCTGGTAGAGAGGGTCTCATCGACACTGCTGTGAAGACGGCTGAAACGGGATACATCCAACGACGACTCGTCAAGGCTCTCGAGGACCTCAGCGCACGGTATGATGGAACTGTGCGAAACTCACTTGGCGACATCATCCAGTTCCTCTACGGTGAGGATGGTCTCGACGCCATGTGCATTGAAAAGCAGAAGCTCGGAATCCTTAAAATGTCCGATCCTGCTTTTGAGAAGAAGTACCGACTGGATCTGGCCAATCCGCCTGAGTGGTTCAAGACGGACTACGAATACGGCAACGAGCTGACTGGAGACAAAGCTTCCATGGCGCTCCTTGACGAGGAGTGGGATGCTCTGTTGTCCGATCGTCGCGAGGTGCGCTCCATCAACTACACGAAGATGGGAGAAGAAATGATGCAGCTCCCGCTCAACATTGGCCGCATGATCGAGACGGCGAAGCGAGTCTTTAACGTCAAAGCCACCGATCGCAGCAATCTTCGCCCGTCAGACGTTATTCTAGGTGTGCAGAACGTCCTCAACAAGATGAAGATTGTCCGCGGCTCGGATGGCATTTCCCAGGAGGCGGACGCGAACGCGACTATCTTGATAAAGGCCCTGATGCGGTCTCGACTGGCATTCAAGGAAATTGTCAAGGAGCATCGTCTCAACAAGCTCGCGTTTGATCACGTCCTCGGAGAGCTGCAGAATCGCTGGGACCGCGCCTTTGTCAGCCCAGGCGAGATGGTTGGCGTTCTCGCGGCCCAGTCCATTGGCGAGCCAGCGACTCAGATGACTCTCAACACGTTCCACTTTGCTGGTGTTTCGTCCAAGAACGTTACCCTCGGCGTGCCCCGACTCAAGGAAATTCTCAACTTGGCGAAGGATATCAAGACGCCTAGCATGGCTGTCTATTTGAACACGCGGCTGGGCAAGCAGGAGGAGGCCAAGAAGCTGCGAAGCTTGGTCGAGTACACCAATCTGCGGTCTATCACGTCTGTGACGGAGATTTACTACGATCCAGATATCCAAGGCACGAGCATCGCCGAGGATGTGGACATGGTCGAGTCCTACTTTTTGATCCCCGATGACACCCAAGACACCCTCGATCAACAGTCGAGGTGGCTGCTGCGCATCACGCTGGATCGACAGAAACTGCTGGACAAGGAAATCAAGATTGACGATGTCGCCCAGCGCATCAAGGAGGAGTATCCTACCGACCTGGGCATCATCTTCAGCGACAACAATGCCGACGAGCAGGTGATTCGTATTCGAACCATCAGGCAGAACGATGAAAAGGATGAGAACGGAGAGAAGCGCATCGAGGACGACGTCATGCTCAAGCGCCTCGAGTCTCATCTCCTCGACACGCTGACTCTCCGCGGTGTTCCTGGCATTGAACGGGCTTTCCTGACCAAGGGCACTCGCCTCGTCGAAGGCGCAGACGGAGCGGAGATCGCCATCAAGAATGACACACGATGCACCCAGTGGTACTTGGATACCAGTGGTTCTGCTCTTCGTGAAGTGCTCGCGGTCGACGGTGTTGATGCGTCGCGAACGTACACCAACGATCTGTGGCAAATTGTCGAGGTCTTTGGCATTGAGGCGGCGCGGTCGGCGTTGGTCAAGGAGTTGACGAACGTGCTGGCGTTTGACGGCTCGTACGTCAACCATCGTCACATTGCCCTGCTTGTCGACATCATGACGTACCGCGGAACCATCTCGGCCGTCACTCGACACGGCATCAACAGAGCGGATACGGGCGCGCTGATGCGCTGCTCCTTTGAGGAGACGGTCGAGATTCTGCTCGAGGCCGCAGCCACGGGCGAGCTCGACGACTGCCGCGGCATTTCTGAAAACGTCATGCTCGGGCAGATGGCACCCATGGGCACAGGCAACTTTGACGTCCTGCTCGACCCCAAGATGCTGGAGACGGTCATCTCGGACAACTCGCGCATGGGTCTGATGCCGGGCATGCCGACCAAGGATGGCGAAGCCGAGGGCGCTGCGACGCCGTACGACACGGGCTCTCCCATGGCAGACTCGGGCTACATGAGCCTCAGCTCTCCCGCGGCTGGAAACTTCTCGCCCATCCAGGGCGCAGGCTCGGAGACGCCGACAGGATTCGGCACCGAGTATGGCCCCGGTGGCTTTGGCGGCATGGGATCGATGAGCCCCTACGCGATGCGCGGAGCGACCAGCCCGTTCAGCACGTCGCCGACATCGCCGTTCAGTGCAGGCATGGGCGGGTACTCGCCCTCGTCGCCCAACGCAGGGTACTCGCCGACTTCGCCTCTCATCGATGGCGGCGCCGGACGTTATGCCACATCGCCGTCGTTTAGCCCTTCGTCACCGTCGTTTTCGCCAACGTCGCCCATGCTGCGACCGACGAGCCCGGCCAGCCCCAACTACAGTCCGACGTCGCCCAGCTACTCGCCAGCGTCGCCGTCATCGCCCCGGCACTACTCGCCGACATCGCCGGCGCAGTTCAACTCTCCCACCTCGCCAAGCTACTCGCCGGCCAGTCCCAACTACAGCCCTGCCTCGCCCAATCTGCACGGGGCAGGGGCCACGTCCCCGTCCTACTCTCCGGCGTCTCCCTCGTGGTCCCCGACGTCTCCGGAAGCCTACTCGCCGACGAGCCCAGGCTTCTCAAGGAGCCCGGGCAATCAGCAGTCGCCGACCAGTCCAAGCTACTCGCCGACGTCTCCATCCTTTTCTCCCCGGACCCCTGGCCCGGGCGCTTCGGGGAACCAATAGTGAGTGCGGTCTCGTCGGCCACGAAGAAAGCAATCACTAACAGGCGGCAAAGCTCTCCTAATTCGCCGGCTAACGATTGATTTCTCCTTGTCGAACTGAGCAACGCATACGAGACACAGGCTGTCGTCAGATTCTCACTCTGTGTTTTTGCTCTTCATTTTTTGCCTTCCCTCGATGACGGGAAGGGTGAAGAGGGACCGTTGAGCCGCATGATAGAGGCCAAAATCCGGTGTCAGGTAAAGGGCGGCATTTGAGCATTATGATGATTAATCTAGGAGAAGAAGAAAAGCCCATTCTAAAAAAAAGAGCGGGGAGGGAGATGCACTGGAGTGGCGGAGGGGGCGAGAAGCGAACGAGGCAAAACCGGGGGGGGGGAGCAGAGCAGGTTGCCGTGTACAGTAGAGAGGGGCCTGCAGGAGAAGAAAAGAAGAAAGGCCGGGAGGTGTCGGAGAATGACGAAGCAGATTGGAACTAGCAGATGGATTTGGGCAGAGTAGCCTGCAATCGGATTGAGCCTGTTGCACGAAGCGGCGATGGTGATGAGTGAAACCAGAGCCTCGGAGACGCTGGTGGCTGACTGTTGGTGGCGGACGCGGAGTCGCCGACGGGCAAGGAGGCGCTGGAGCGTGCGCAAGGCTGGAGGGATGGCAGCGGTGCTTTTTCGTGTGGACAGGGCAGATTCTTTGTTGTCGCGACACGTAGGTAGGTCTTTACAGCCGGCTCTGCGGAATGACATGCCTATCTAGGGGATATAAGTGCGTGTGTATGTGTATGTGCGTGTCTTTGATTTGATATCCGGCTGGTGAATAGAGACGGCAAGGGGGGTTGTTGGCGATGGTGGCGGTGAGGGGCTGTTTGCCCGGCTGGGATGAGCAAGCAGGGACTTGTGAAGGAGAGAGACGGCGAAGGGTTGCCTGGCAGCCTGCCATGGACGGAGGAGGACTTGTGTGCACAGACGGCTTGATGGGAGCACGGCACCCATGCACGTACGTACGTGCCTGATTTTACAGAGGAGATTGTGAATTTGTCTCTTCATTTACCAGTAGGTAAGTTAGATGTTTGTGTGTTTGTGTCGAAATGAGACTTCAGGCCCCATGCCTGGAGTATCACGTGATGAGATTGAGATGCGGGAGGGGCATGCATCGCGCTTAAACGAGGCTTTTCTCCGCGCAGGGAGGCGCGAGAAGTACCTTGTACCCTGAGCTTCCATCCGTCTTCCCATTTGTCTCACGACGTCTGCGTGGCATCTGGCTTCTTGCGCTTCATGACAGACCTGAGATGGACAAAAAGCTCGAGAATAGAGAGCCAGAAAAAAAAGGAAAGCCCACTCTCGCACATGTTATAGGAATAGCCCAATGCGGGGGTCGAACCCGCAACCTTGAGATTTCGACACTGCGCCTGCCGTAAGAGTCTCACGCTCTATCCAATTGAGCTAACCGGGCCTGCCTGATCGGGGCGATCAGATGCAGGGAAGCTAGCCGTTCTCGGCTGATTGATGTCGACGGGTGGCGCTAATTCGGACTATGAGGGAGTGTGCATTTGAGCCTGGGATTACGGTGCGCTTTGGTGGAGGAGGCACCGTAGTTGTTACTTCGTCCATGCAACGATGGAAAACGCCCGGAGGACTGCGCGAGTGTCATCGGGCAGGCATCTTTTCTGTGCGTGCTTGTTTGTTTCTTGTAGGCTTCCCCTCCCGGACACGCCTTTTGCTTTCCCTGGCCACTCTCTGTCCTTCTTTCCGCAGCCTCCTTCCTGGCTCGTCTCGACACTCGCAGACCTCCTTCCCAAAGAATACGCAGGTGCATTCCTTCCGCCCACCTAAACCTACCTACCTAGGTATCTACCTACCTACCTAGGTGCCTACCTTACCTAGGTAGGTACCTTGGGATGCGCATAAGCAGTTGATTGCCGCGTCTCTCCCCAGCCCGCCGTCACGGGCCGCTGCCGGCGCTGTGCAACCCACCCGAACCCGTCGGCCCCACTGCCCAGCCCGGCGTGCCCGGCGGCGTCCCTCTGCGAGCCGCTGCGGCCACTCCGCGCATCCTGTCCCCTGCCTCGCTTGTCCTCGGCCCCCACTGCAGTTACCGTGGGTGTGCACACCGCTTCCGCCCTCTTGGTCCCTGGGTCCGTCCTTTCCCAGTGGCGTCGTCGTCGTCGTCGCTCTTGTGCGACTCGGCATTCCCCCCCTCCCCCAACCCCCACGTCTTCTCTCAGCCTGTCTTCTAGAACCCTGGTAACGTGCAAAGGAAGGGCTTCCATTCTGCTTCGGCAAATGGCGCCAACGCTCCACAACCTACCCGCACGGAGCCGCGCAGCAGCCTAGCCAGCGAGACTGGCCCTCCCTTGGGCCGCGACGGCGGCAAAGGCCCTGGTCAGTGCATGCGCGATGCTGCATGTATGTGCTCGGTTTGTGATTGGGAGTGTGCACCCCGCGCCTGTGACGCTTCGCCGCCATCATGGGATAAGCGCGGGCCTGCATACAGCTTGTCCTCGGCCTTGTCCGCAGTCTCGACAAACTGCCATTTCCCTTTGTCGCAATTCTTTTGAAACTCTCAGAAGCCTTGTACGTCTTCATCTTCTTCCTCTTCTCCCCAAGGCAGACCGGTTTATCAGGCCCGGTCTGCCTTGGGCTATGGCGGCGGCCGCTTCGTGGGGCCCGGAGGAGGCGGCCGCAGAAACGGCCGCCGTCGTGACCACATGTTATAACGTGTAGGCAGGCGTCTCCACAACTACAACAACTTCATCCTGCTCACGGCCCCATCGAGCCATCAATATGGAGACGAGACTCGAGGCTCTGCGCTGGATACAGAGGGGCACAGCCCCTGATTTCCGTGCTTGGAGCTAACTAACTACCTACACTAATATGTGCCCCAACCACGCCATCGTCCCACCCGCCATGGCAATTTCGCGCCCGTCCTTTTCCGCCTCTGCCAAGCATGCTCCAGGCAACCGGCCAACACGCTGCTACCTTCCAGCCGTCTTTCCGGTCCTCAGCCTGTAGCGAGGCGAGGGAACGGGATGGTAGGAAGGCGTGCGCCGGCAGTGCCAAGAAGAGGTGAAAGGGGGCAATGAGAGGGGGGAGGATGAGTTGAAGGGGGGTTTTCGAGCGATCAAACAGAAGCAACGAAAAAAAAACATGAAAAGAGGGGAGAAGAGAAGCGAAAACGTCATGAACAAAGGAGAAACAGACCCGGGATTCCTTCAAGCGGCCGCGCAACAGGGAGACGGTCCGGACGCAGGAGCCTACCCTGTAGGGAAAAGGGGGGCTCCCCACGCTGGAAATCTGCCCTGCCGACAGCCATTTGCCGTGTGGCCTCCTCTTTTAAACATGCTCCCGTTGGAGCTTCCTTCCTTGCCCATTGGCGGACCCGAGCCCGCCCAGGCATCCATGTGTCAGAGAGAAGAAGGCCTCGCCCCGTTTACTTCTTAGGGTTGGGGCACTGGGCGCGCTTGCAGGGACCGTCCCACGTCTGGACGCCCTGCTCGATGACCACGCTGCATTTGCATGTCGGCTTGGTGCTGGTGTGTTCAACGGTGCAGCCGCACGCGGTGAAGGTCTCCTTGGTCAGCCAGACGCACATGTTGCCGGTGGTGGTTTGACGTTGACGAAGAAGCTGGGTATGCAGGTCAGGGTGCGGCGGGTGCGGCGGCGGCGAGAAGCAAGACTCGTGCGGTGTTGCCGAGGTGAAAGTCTCTTGTCAAGAGGAAGACGGGCTTGGGAGGGGGGGCTAAGGAGAAAGCACGCGGTCCGGTGCAAAAAGCTACAGCTGTGTGTGGTCAGCCGGATGCTCGACTTGTCCCGTCACTGTTGTTGTAGAAAGCACTCACCACTTGATGTCTGTCGGAACAGGATCCAAGCGTTGGTGTTGATGGCAAGAGTATGTTTTGGGTGCTCGAGTGGTGATGCGCAAGTCTCAGGATTTGAAGATTTGAACAGAGGAGAACTGGAGAAGCGACGAGTTTTCTCTCAGGGTTGCTTGGCGAGTCTTGTCGTTGTTGCTGCTGGAGCCGTTGCTGTGGATGTCTGGAGAATGAAGAAAAGAGTCGACGAGGAAGAGAGATATATATACATGCGAGCGTCGAGAAAGCGCACGTATGTGAGTTTGAAGGCTCCCGGGCTTGAGGCCGGCAAGCTAGGCTGAGCTACGGTATGCTGGCAGTCAGCGCGTGTTGGCTGCCGTTTGCTTGCCTCACTGTCGCTGCCCCCTTCAACGAGCGACCAACTGAGCTGCCTTGAGAGGCCTCTGAGAAAGGAAAAAAATTTGAAGAGAAGCAAAAATAGAGCAAAATTCCCATGTCTCTCTCACTGGTCTACATGACGAGTCTGTTAGACGGTTTGTGCGTCTGTCGTTGCCTGTTTGTTCCCGGCCTCGGCGGATCCGACGAGATGGGAGGGCCGGAGTGTAAGTGGAAAGGCAGGCTGTCAGAGTGTCATTGGCTCCCCCGAGCGGCATAGCCCTATCTCCCCGTCCCGGTTCCTATTCTTGGGAGAGGGACGCAGGGGCGTCTAGATGAGGCTCATGTGGGAAAGGCTCCCTCCCTTTGGGAGACGGGCTGGCAGGCTTCGGCGAACGGAGGCAGCAGTGAAACGAGGACGACAAGGACACACAAGGCTGGTGAGAGGTTCATGTCAGAGGACAGGCAGGCAGGGAAGACGCAGCGGAGGCGGCCCAAAAAGCAGCCCTAAGGGGGACGGAAGACACGAGACCAACAGACGATGCAGAGGTTGGCCTGCGAGTCTAAGCCATGGACCATGCTTGCACACATAGGGCAACGAGCCGCAGAGCCGCAGGGGGGACCACTCTGCAGACATGGGGGCTTGTGCAAGCAGCGGAGATCAGGCACGGGATTGGTAAAGGGCAGGGATTGCCCGGCCCAGCCGTGGCCTCTTCTGTTACCGACGGGGAGGAAGAGGCGCCGGCTGAAAGGGCATGGACCGGCCAAGGATAGCAGCCGGGTCCAGGGGTCGCAGATGCCGGACAAGGCTATGGAAGCAAACATGCCATAGCAAGGGGCGAAGAAGAGCAAAAAGAAGACAGTGAAGGTGGTTGAACACGGGGAGAACGAGGCTCGAGTGGGCGAGGGAGGCAGACCGGGGTTAGGAGGTGTGGATGTGACGTAGATGTGCGGCAAGGCGTAGGCTTAACGGCACGAAGAGCCAACTGTTTGGCGAATAGTGCATGGTAAAAGCAGGCCGAGCTCGGACTGAAGCCAGCAGGCGGATGGTATGAGAGAGGGAGAGTTTGTGTGTGTGTATGCAAGATGCAAGTCTGTATGTAAGTGTGGTGTGTTGTTTGCCAGGGTCAGGGGACCCCAATGTGGAAATGTACCAGTTGGAGACGGATTGACCAGTCACGGAGCTGAAGCCGAGAGAAAGAAGAAGAAGATGATGGTGCATCCAGGCAGGCAGCAGAGGTGAGTCAAGCGACGATGCTGCAGTGTGTATTCCATAAGGATGAAGCAGAAGATGAGGTGGATAAAAAAGGAGGAATAATCGAATAAAGTGGGCGAGAAGCTAGGGTACCTACGGTAAATGTACAGTGCGCGCGCACACATGGTACGAGTACAGGCATCGTCAGAGGTCGCCATGTGCTGCCTGCCGGCGGCCCTTTGCCCTTGTCTCATTACCTCATTCCTGCAGGTACCGGGCTGCGGTGTGTCCTTGTTCGTTACGCACTGTACATACTCACTGTACGGAATCCAGGCAATACAGCAGGTACATACCTTGGTGGGTACAGTACCAGGGGTACATCCAGTCGCTCACTTCCCAAAGGAGAAACAAACGGCCCACCTCCGAGGCCATCCATCCATCACCTCCATCGCGAGACGAGACGTTTCTTGAAAATCTTCCACGCCAAACTTGAACCAACCCACGTCGACATGGACCGACAAACATGCTCCCTCCACCCCCCCCTGCCCTACCTGGCTGCCGCATCGACCTCTCTGTCGGGAACACAGATTCTCACCGACGGCCACGGCGACCACACACACACACCGCCTGTCTCGCCTCGACAGGAAATGGGCCCGAGCATCGTGCTCAACCCTGTCCGTCGTCGCTTGCTTGTGCCACCCGGACGAGTCCACCACCCCTGGCCAAGGAGCCCCCACTCTGACAAGCGCGTGCCGCGTGCCCTACAGCCTCGTGCCGACGAGCGGGACCACGGGACGACGACGACGAGAATCAGCGGAGCACGACTCATCCGGTCTGACTCTGGCTGCTTCGAGCCTTGCTCTCGGCCAACCCCATCGCAACAACTTGACAAACTCGCGTCATGCCGGCTTGCCCGATCATCTTGCCTGCCCTGTCTCCCTCCCCCTCGTCAGGCCTTCTCCAGCCTCCCCCTGCCTGCTTCGTCTCAAGGCACCGATGCAATCGCAAGGCTCACTTGCGGCTCTGCATGATGCCTCTGTCTACCCACGAGGCCCTGCGTACGCTCTTGACTCTACCGCGACCCGCACTTGACGATATGTGCTGCCGGTGCCTGGGCGTCTCGGCCGCTGCCGCGGCGACCATCCATCCCTCTGCCATGGTCTGGGCTTGGGCACACATGCGCATCAGGCACGCATCCGTTGACTTGTCGTGCACATATACACATGTACGGACCCGAGTCCTATTTGGGCAGCCGACTGTTGGCGGCAGTGCCGCGCACAAACTAGCCAATGGGTCGCCATAGACGCCGGCTGGCTGTGCCGCGTACAACCATACATCCGTTCCAGAGCAGAGACACGGTGCGGCGGCTCTTGCAAATGACCGCCCGTTGGTCGCCGCCCAGCAGCAAGCCGAGTTCGTCTCCCCAGCGGGACTGCAGTTCGAAAACGCCTGCCACCCGGAGCGAATGGACTCTCGACTACCTGTCGACGCTGCTAGCTGTTCCTGAGCCAGGTAGTTGGCAGAAGAAAGCTATCTAGCCCTGTGACAGACCTCTTGCCTCCAAGCCTCCCTGATGCCGGCAACCTCGGAATGTCGTCACCGCCAATCGTGCAAACCTCCCGGCTCAACCTCCCGCTCTAACTCCGAGTTTTCAGGCCATTCACACTGGGAAGACCTATCCGGAGGTCAGCGCGCTGGTCTGGCCAGGCCCAAACTCCGTCAGCGTCCCTCGGATGTACCCTGGCAGTGCGGAGGCTGCTGTCAGGGAGCCCCAGCTGGCGTGTTCCGTCATGTTTTCCGAAGCTTCCTCCATTGATTTATAATGTTCTCATCGTATCGCTCGTCTCTCCTTCACCGACTCGACGCAAGCCAATATTGATTGGACCGTCGCACGCTTAGACGACGCTTGCCCGCTCTTCCGCCTCCCCGTTCCAGATCTCCCACTCAGTCTTCACTCCCCGCGCTCCGCGTGGATGGGGTATCAGCATCGCATCTGACTCCCAGGACCTCATGTTGTCGTCGTTCTTCTGGTTTCTGTTTTCCCCGTCGTGTTGGTGCCGGCGCCATGTCAGTCACCCTGCCGGGAGCTGCACTTTCTTTTCGTCTCCCGGACGGTTGGAGGTCGGATTACTGCTGACCTTTGCACCCAAGAGCAGACAGCCACAGTATTGTGCTTGGTGTCGTCATCTCAGGCTCGTGCTGGAAAATCGCGAGCTACTGCTAGGCGGTCGTACAGCGACCCAGCAACACGAGGCGAACCTTGCTCAAGCTGCCGGCTTTGGGAGCTTTGGTGTGCGTGACAATCCCATCATTCCATGCATGAGTGGCCTTAGGGTCTTCATAGCAGTGCTCTAGTCTTGGCGCTCCCGCCATGGTTGACAAAGAGTCCAGCACCGCGGCATCCGTTGCAGCAGGCTGGCTGGCAGCCTCCTGCTCGCCCCCAAAGCCAATGACCAAGAGGCCTGGATTCTCTCAAGGCATGGCGGCTGCCAAGGATATGCTTTCCATTCTGCCAGACCGCAGTGGCCAGGAGCTATGCCCCCGTCTGGTCAGCGACTGCGGCTGTACCTGGCGAGAGCCTTGGACCCTACCCGCACGCCAGTCGTCTCGTGTCTGTCCCGAGACTTGTACGTATGTTGCCACGGGCCAAGGCCGTAAATGCCCCGGTGGCGGAACGGGCACGTCGTCAGCAGCTAATGCTGTGGATCGGTCGACCTCGCTAGTGCGAGACTTTGCCGGCCATCCAACGGTCAGGCATCCGGCAGTGGAGTGGGGTTTCCGGCCCGTGTGGGGGCGTTGAATGACGGATCTGACGCTCCCCTACTCCGTACTTGGCGAGACTGCCTGCCCTTTGCTCGACGCCATCTGGCCTACACAAAGGAGAAGGATTCTCGAATATGGCTGCTTTGTTTCTCAAGGTTTCATCAGTGAGATGCCAGATCTACGCCGATGAAAGTCTCCATTTCCAAGACTGATGCCACGCCAAGTGGCAAAGGCTTGATGCTGGGAGAGGGCCAATCAAGGTTGTTGGCTACTACCGCACCACGACCGGACCAGCCCGCCGGCCTTGTAGGGCTTAGGCTGATATGGAGTGCCGATGGCGTATGTCGCCAGAGTGTTGGATTCTGCAAGAAAACAGCGTGGAAGGCCCGGAATCTGCATTCCAACCGCGTCACTCAGTCATTAGCAATGCCTAGTGTCGAGCTATCAAGGGTCCATGGCACTGATGTCAAGTCCAGCTCGGTGATTACTCACATGCCCCGACCTTGCTTCCATCAAGCCTTTGCTTTGCCCGCGTTCCATCTTGAGCCATTGCCGGGAGAGGTGAACGTGGCTCTGTATACGGACGGCCCCTACTGGATGCAGCCATCAAGACCGACGTTGCCGCGGAAGGATTCATGAGCAGCCAATTGGCGACTTGTATCTCAGCTCCGGATGCGAGCATGGGAAGTTACGCCTTCAGATAAGCAGCATGATTCTGGGCCAAGGCCGGTTGGCGGCACTCGCCATGGTTTCTTTCGAGTTGCTCTTGCAGCCAAAGCATGCGTTCAAGGGAACTCGCGCCTCTGCAGTTTTGCTGCGAGATGGCCCTTGCGACGCGACTTTGTTGCAACGAGCGCCTGACGACCTTATCTGGACCTACGCCTGGACCGCCAGCTCCGAATCGTTCATGTGACATCTGTCAGGCCCTGGAATGGACAAACTGCGGGCACCAATCACGGCTTGGGTGATTACGGTGACGGTTCGATGTGTTCTGTAGCAGTCGACGGCTCTCTCTGAAGGTCATGTTGCAGCGGCGCAATCTGATTACGTCCGTTGAGTTGCAAGGCCAGAGTTGGAGATGATGTCATCGCTGGTAACTTTTGAGGACAACCCACCCCTGTTCCTGGGCGAAGAAGACTTGGTCAATGTTTAGGGCCAAGTGGAACAGACACATGCTTTGTTTGCGATCGACGTGCAAAACCAGCTCAAGACGACGTTGGACGGAGGGATCGACAATCGCCGGCGTTGTGCTTGGCCCCGGGCGACGGCATTGACTCGTGATTACTGTTTGGTGTATCTCGATATGCAGGCAGGGACTGGTCGGCCCCGGGGGACACAGTGGCGAGTGCCAGAGGCGGGAGAGCAGAGGCGTAGCCAACATTGATATGGCCGGCTACCCTCGGGGCTCCACGTGAATGGCATCCAGAGCGAGCGAGAGGTGATGTTGATGATATTGATGGAGGCTGGAAGAAGCGACCTTCCCCGCACTCGGCTCCGGCATGCCGTGCCATGCATGCAATGCAAAGCCGCTCCCAACGAGGATGGGCCACTGGACAGCGGCACGGTGCTGGCTCGGCTCCGGGAACTCCCTCTGCTCGGTCACCGAGACGCCAATGGGCTTGGGCAGGACACAGTCGGACGGCGGGTTATTTTCTCCCACGGCAAGCTGGTCAGGTGCGCATGCCAATCCATCCAAGTTGGCCATGCACGCGCCATGCATGCGAGATGTGGCTCGTGCCGGGTCGCAGACGGACGCACGCACGCTTATTGTCGTTACGCGTCCCCCTCACAGACGGCAAGTCGCGGCCGCAAGTGCTTATCGCTTGGGTCTCGCCCGGGGATGCTCGGACGTGGGCGCTAGGCTGATAGGCATCTTGCACATGTCGCCATCCGCGATGCCTACTGGGCACGCCGGCGATTCAATCATGAAGCGCGGATTGCGACGGAATACTGTGCGT
This sequence comes from Hirsutella rhossiliensis, assembly GCF_020360975.1. NCBI lineage: Eukaryota > Fungi > Ascomycota > Sordariomycetes > Hypocreales > Ophiocordycipitaceae > Hirsutella > Hirsutella rhossiliensis. The sequence continues at coordinate 3,150,241 of NW_025408672.1, forward strand.
GGTAACACGAGGCCGCAGTTGTGTGGGTTCTGGAATGGTACAGTCGAGACATGTCTTCTATCCAGGGGCCATGACATGGGGATGAAACTCTAGGGGCCGGCCCAGGGTCGCGGCGGCCCGCTCCAAAGAGCTGGCCGGAGCTTGGCGGGTTCGAGGCCTGGGCCAACAGAATGGACAGGCACGCATAAAAGGAGCACGTTTCCTCTCCTTCTTGGCGGTCAAAAGACTCCTTTATACCATTCTCACTACGCTTCTTTCTCTCTACAGCCAACTATTGCCTCTGCCAGTTTGTCCATCTGCAACAACATCCAGCATCCTCCTCCACACAAAACTCAACAATCATCATGTCTTCCTCCGTGGGCGAGAGCAGTCTCCGTGCCAAGGCCTTTGCCCGCCGCCCTTCTGGCTTCCTCTGCCTGGCCCCGGCCACTTCCTCCTCGTACCCGCAGATGCCGGCCAGCCGTCCTGCCCCGGCCAACGGAGCAGAGCCGTCGTCCAGACGATCGTCGAGCGCCAGCAGCACCGGCCCGCGAGTGCTCAAGCTGGGGCCCGTCCACTGGGGCGAGCACCTCGACGACCACAAGGAGGACTTTTACTCCGAGAAGTCCTAGGCCAGCAGCTCTCGTTCTCGGCCATTTCCTACCACAATACATACACACTTCTCATGGCACACACTGCCACACTACAGGGCCGCCGCGAAACGTCAGTACAGGGTACTTGACGCACGGAAACCGCGATATAGACGGGGTCAAGGGTGAAGGGATAGGCACTGGGCATTTTCATTTGGTGCTTGGCTTTGCTGCTGGACGGCGAAACCGGGCGAGGCATTTCTTGCGTCACATTCATTGGGAGGCGATTTCAGCGTGGCGGAAAACAAGAGCGCATCATGCGAAGGCGACGAGCATATGGGCTTTCGGAGAGGCATAGCGTGTGATACAGAAAAGCATGTTTCGGCCAAGGGAGCCGGGGAGGTTCGCCGGACGGTCCGTGTACTAGCTTGCGAGATTGAATACAAGGCTGTACGCACATCAGATTGGCCGGGGGCTACGGAGTATAGATGCAAGGTGATGTGCGGGAGGCGGAGGCGATCTGCCGCCAAGTCAAACGGGCCCACCTCCCGGAGTGTGGAGGTGTGTGTGGTGACTATTTTCGGACGTGACATGTAGTGATACACATTCGTCCTCTCCCTCTCTCTACCGACTCGGTCCCGACTCGGTAGTGGCCGGCGAGGCGTACCAGAGACGAGATGAAGTGTGACGCGAATGCCGGGCCCCCCTTTGTTGTGCTCGGTATCCATTGTACTTGGAGACGCGTCTTTGAAGAAGCACGAAGGAGACATGGTCTTCTGTGGTTGTCGCCACGCCGTGCAACGAGGGTTGAAACGAGACGCCGAGGGGAGGGTTTATGCCTCGTCGCACAAGCACGCTGCGTGGCTTGGCCACTCACTTTGCGGGCTGGTATTCTGCAACGGGGGGGCTGTGAAGATGCTTATTCGGCTTAAGCTTGTCTTGTCTTGTCTTGCTTGTGTCTCTGTCTGTCGTTGTCCCTTCCCCTCCGCCCCTGAGCCAGTTTCGAGGCGTGGGATGGTTGAGGGGAGGGGAGGAGGGCTCGATGCTTCGACTCAGCGTGGTTTAGGAACCGTCTCCGTGGGTCCTTGATATAGAGAGGTGGTGTATCGTCGAGGGGTAGGTAGTTGAGGACCGCGGCGTCTGGCCCGGAGGGGAGCTGGCACCGTAGATCAGGCCAAGCCCACGACGGCCTGCTCCCCCCCCCCCCAAGACGGACAGCAACCCACCTCGCCCTCCATCCAGAAACACACCGGAGAGGCAGCCAGGAGAGACCCAGTCTTCGCCGCCAAGAGGCTGCTCGTCCGACACACCCACAAGCCCGCAAACCCCAAACAAACCTCCGACGCGACGCGCAGCCAGCCCGTTCCGTCTCAACCTTGCGGCGCACCTCCTCGCGAGTAAAACAGCGGGAGGAAGAGGACGGGACAGAAATAGAAAATAGAAATGGAAATGGAAGGAGAAAAAAAAAGGGGGGATTTCCGAACTGACTCGGGGCAAGTCGCTTAGCCCCCGCCCCGGGCCGCGCGCACGTCCCGCCCGAACCCACGACGAGATGCCGTCCGTCGGGATCGGCCTCGCGGAGCATCTCCCGCCAGTCCACCTCGGCCGCCGCCTCAGCCTCTTTATCTACCAAAGACTGTGCGAAATGAACATGTGCATCGGATGCCATGGGAAATCCCACCAGGGCATGCGGCCGGTCCGCCACATGAAATATATCATCGTCATCCGTGAGCTCGGAGGGTTTCGGCTGCGTCGTTGCTGGTGCAGAAGCTCCGGCGGCGCTACGCCGTAGCGCAGGGTCTACATACCAGAAGCCCGAGAACTCTTCTGGAGAAGGGTAATACTCGGCGCTTGTATTGATCGCGCCAGAAGGGGCGCAGACCCATTCGCTGGGAGAGGCTCTTGTTCCGTTTGACAGGGAGAAAGGCTGAAGCGCACAACGGCGGACATTCACTAGGGTGATCATTGCTGGAGCGAACGCAGTACAGGAGGGAGGGCTAGAGACGGAATCAAGAATTAGGAGGCAGGGGGATTCGTTTACTTGAATCTACAGAGGTCAGTCGCGAGAACTCTTGTATGAAAGTGTCCAGAAGCGGTAGACCGTGTGCTGTACGTTCGAATCCCGGATACGACGCCTCGAGCTCCTGTCGGAGCAGCTCAATGTATTCAGTGTGAAGACACATGTCTTGAATCACGTAAACAATGGTCTGATGCGGGCTTGTGTCAGCTACTAAATTACAACATCGCAGTATCGGTGGAGGATGTAATGGGCTTGCCATCGAGAGATTATAACTGGAAAGGGGATATTGTCAAGCTGGTAAAATGCCGCTACATCAGGTAAAATAGGGGCACTCCATTTGGAGGTGTTATTAACGCGTATTATAAGTCTTTTCTCTGCTCTTGACAGATATAAATAGGGGGCCTAGAAGAGGGATTGCAAGAGGGACGAGGGACAGACAATAACAGCAAAACAACAACCACAACAACCACAACAAGACAACACATTACACCCATCTTGACACAAGGAACATCGATCATTGCATTCCTGTAACATATTCCTGGAATCTGGCCCAGGTGCGCGGCTGGAAAGTCCCAGTAAGCCAATAGTTCCCCGCATGGTCCTTGCCGAGAACGCGGAGATGACTACTGAAATCCACGTACGAGTTAAGAACCAGGGGGTGGTAATACACTATAGTTCCAAGAGGGTTTCTCCTCGACCGACCATTGTCGCCCTGGCCCAACACAGCAGCGGAGAAGTCAATAGCGTGGAAAAGGTCAACCTTTGTCAAATTATTGACAGTTAATATGGTAGCGTTTCCCTGACCGATAATGAGGCGTAAATTCTTATGGGCCTTGACGTGTTCGCGCTGCATCCGGGAATAGCTAAGAATTTGCTGCTCCGTAGACTGCTCGGTAACTTGCCGTCGATGCGCAAGAGCAATCAGTCCCAAGGGACCGGTGGAACTTCGGGGTGATAAAGAGACATATACGAACTGTAATAAGTTCTGGATATATTCTCCTCTCGATTCTTCTTTCAAAACTGGAAGACAGAAACGGAGGTTGGAATAGCTTATACCATGCCCCACCCCCCTTTCGGTAACACCCACCTTTCGGTAGCGCAATTGAAAAATTCTCCACCAAAAGTCTACCATTTGAACTACATGAAATATGATCAGAACTTAACATTATAAACACAAAAATTATATCATTCCGTAGAGAAATGGACGCTCTTATATGTACCGGCGCTTTTTTACCATTCGCCCGGATCTGGTGGTGACTGGAAGGGCTTCGGGTGCCACCTTGACTTCGATCACTGAAGCTGTCTCCACCTCTGAGACCGCCTCCTCCTCTGTGTCAGAATTCAGCACAACGGCTATCTCTTGGCTTTTAATTTGGGAATGGCTTCCTCAGCCACCAAAGCTTCACTGAGAGTCATGAACCGTCTGTTCGGGTTCGAATTGCTCTCCTCTTCTTGCCTCTCTGCAGCCGGGCCACTTCTTCCTCTAGCTTCGCGATTCTGTTGCTGTGCTCGGCAAGCGTCTGTTCTTGGGCTTCAAAGCCTCTAGCTATCACGGCGTATCGTCTCCGGGTGCCAGGAGTCTTGTTCTTTCCGAAATCGCGAATCTGGCGGCTGTTTCTTGGCGTATCATCAGAACCCAAAATGGCGCGGACTTTGGAGACGTCTCTACAATGTCCGCGTGAATTTCTGGATGCCGCAATGCCTTGGATCGTGAGATCGGCCAATTCCCAGTGACCCTCCAGCCGGACAATATATTCTTTGCCGTCATTCCAACCTCGCGCGCTTTAGCATATGCCCGTATAAAATTGACCTTATGAACAGGCGCAGAATCGGTCAAACAGGTCAATTTCTGAAGTTCTTTCCGGTAAGCTGCCTTGGGCATTGAATACACCGTTATCTAACGGCTGGAGGCCATGAGAGCAGTGGGCAGGAAGGTAACAGCAATAAACGTTGTTCAAAAGCATGTGGCCATCCATGCATCCTGGTCCCGGTTAACGGTAATTCCTACAGAGGTGGATAAAGAAACGCACCGTTGCATGACTTCCATGTCCATCTAATATGATCAGTCTAGCATCTGAGGCATCGGCTGGTCGCGTCTGGGGCAAATAGACCCTCTCAAGCCACTCAATAGCGATATGGTTGTCCGTCCATCCGTTGGGCGACGTTATGTAATGCCAGTCGGCTATTTTGCCGAATTCCGTCAAGAACCACTGTTTCTGAAGTTCTTTGCCCTTAAAGATAATGCCAGGGTAAGGACACGGCCGTCCGCGGTGATAGCTTCAATAAATGAGGTCCAGTTGCGGGACTGTGGCCCTTTCAGAAGGGCCTTCCGTTTTGGGTCTGCACTCCCAACCACAAGACTATCCAAACCTGGCAAAAGAGTCTGGTTAGTAAAAGTAATGAAAGACAAGCCAAATACTCACCAAAGCCAGACATAATACCGCCTTCGTCAACATTCACGGTATTTTCTGGTTTAATCCATCCATACTCCTTTTCCCTGATATCGAAGAACCAGTGAACCGCACGAGGCGTAAAAGCATTAAATCGGTTAGCTTCCTGACGTCTCCCACGCTTGTTCTTGATGTCCGGATGGCGATTGATGAATTTAGAGACCCAGTTGCGCCCCACTGTCCGCTCGTTGTTCAGTTGCTTCATAAGAGCCTCCACACATGCGCGGATCTGACTGTGGGAGGGAGCATAGCCGAGAGACTCTTGGCGGAGGATCCAAGAAACCAAGCGAGCTTCCTGAGACTTACTCAAGAGTTGACGAGGCTGGATCTGATCAGCCAGGGCTACCTGGCCTTTGAGTCTGTCGGAAATAGACTGCTGAGGTATGTCATACTTTTGGGCGGCGCGGTACTGCGACAAGCCGTTTTTGTGACATCAATTATCGCATTAGCTATAATATCCTCCGTATAAATACCCGAGGCCGCTTTAAGGTTATTTTGGTCATGTGGTGGAGGAATAACGAGAAGAATCATCGTCAGGAGGCGGAAGGAGATTAGGGGTTGGATGGTAATTTCGCGTGCAAGGTACGCACAGGCCACAGACCCTGTACAAACATTCAACCATCGAAAAGTAGAATTCAATCAATCCTCTATCTACTCCAAGTGACGGCTTGTGAATATCTTCAAAGCTGGCTGGAATCGGTGTAAGTGAAATTGATGGGTTTTGGTGGGGATATTTCCTAATGCGCTACCGAAAGGTGGGTGTTACCGAAAGGGGGGTGGGGCATGGTAATAGTCATCGGTTGAGGCCGCGGTTGAGCTGACGCCACCATCTGTGCTCCCCAGGCCGCAAATATATCGGCTTCGCTGGTAAAGAGGCTTTGTTTATGGCAGCCGTCCGTTATTCTCTCGGAAATATCGTTTTGGGCCTGACTTTGCAGTTGAGCAACATGCTTCTGAGGCAGAAGGATTGTCCGGTTCTCCAAACGAAGGTTCCACAGTTTATACCAAAGAAGTCGAATCATTAGAAAGGCCAGCCCGATCGGCCCAGGGCGCATCTTCTCGAGTGCCAAATCTTCCCGTGTTTCGTAATTTGCGCTTTCTGCTTCTTCTAACACATCGTCTCGCGTGCCGATGATTGACGAGATACCATCCTCGTTACCGTTTAAGATCAGCGACCAGTTACGCAGTAAAGCCCGCAGGCCCATAACGTCCATGAGAACATGTGGCCAGCAGAGCGCAACGACTGTCGCGTCGTTGAATGAGGTGATATGAAGTGAAATTTGTGGTGCGTCTCGTTCAATAACTTCCTCGATTGTAATGGGCAGATTCTGGGAGCCGGCTAACGGTCGTAGATCCGAGCCAATCTTCTGTACGGATAGCGAGCCGCCGTCGGACAACTTGGGGAGCCGGGCTCCTAACGGATGCGTCTCGATGTTATCGTCAATCACGTCACGAGTGAAGGCGATGGCAGGCCGCTCGGATGAAAAGGATCTCGGGACGTGGATCTCGAGGTTTCCGTCGTCCTGACTAAAAATTAGTCTTGCTACACTGCAAGTACGTTTCGAAGGGCTGTCCATCACCTTGAGCCTGAGTCGGCCACCTAGCTTTCTCCAGTCCCCCTTGTTCAGTAACCTCGACAAAGAGTCTGCGAGTCTTTGAGCGTCGAGGATATCATTGAAACGAAATAGGTACGACATGTGAAGTTTGCGGTAACTGTCGGCGCCGTCTAATAGGTGAATGGGATACACATCGTCCTTGGAGCCACCGGACTGCGATTCGTCCTTGGATACATCGGACAGCGTTGACAATGGGTCCATTTTACCGCGAGCCATCTTGTAATATGAAATGACACTCGTTGTAGCTGTATACAGATTTATTTGGGAGGATCTTGATAGGTGTTACTGTGAAGATGGAAAAATACCGCTCCACCAGGAAATTTAGGGGCGCTACAAACCGTATTATAAGTCCATTCTCTGCTCTGACAAATGCCGCTTCGTTATTCCGTCGAGGAGGTTTCGCCCGGTTATGTAGATCCATATATCGACCATTTATCCTTGACGCCTTACTTGTCACCAATTGCCGACGTTGGCTACCGTCAAACGGCGAGAACCTGCTCGGCCAAGTCCACAGTTGCATCACAAATGCAGATTATAAGAGTCTTCCCTGCCGGCACACCCCCTTGTGTCGATGGACACACGCCTGCCCCTTGGCTCGGCCCAGGCAGCCAGGCTGTGCCTGGGGCTGTGCCTGGATGGGCGACTATCCCTAATTATGGAGACCTTGCATTGAGATAGAGTCTGTTGATTGCGCTGCCCTTCCTGGAAGAAAGGGTCCGCGGGTGTGACCATGTATATACATGATGTGCGGCCGGAAACAGATATCCGGAACCATGTGTGGCATCTGGTATGTCTCACATGGTGACTGCAGTATTCGGTGCCTCCGGAAGCATCCCTAATGCCCTCGTCTGCTTTCGTCACTGAGAGGCGCACCCTACGGCGTTGAGCCCACCGGTAATTCCTGCACATTGATCTTGTTGCGCACGCTGGTCCGTGACAGCAGCTTAGAGTTACACATTCAGTTGGGTGGGACAACCGTAGCGCATACTCCGAAGAACGGGCTTAGAAGCCGCAAACGACGACGGCTGCTGGCGATCCGTCTCACTTCGACTCTCACTCAACACTTTTCCCGAGTATTGAGCGCCCTATTCCCAGCAGTTAAAGTCCCGACTGGGCGTGGGTCTTTAACATATGCGTCAGCGTCTGTCTAAGGGCTTAGGCTGTTAATCATTAGACTCGTTTGTGTAGTGTCACCCTCTCTCCGTGCCTGGGCTGTTATCTCCCATGCATCTACGTCGTACGAACTTTTGTCTGTTTCCGGAAACTCTGCCAACTGCGGAGAATTAGTCCTTCGAAATAGCAGGTTCATTTTCGAATTGCTAAGGCTTCGGGATGATTAGTTAGCGGTAATCTAACCAAATGCGCCGAGTCCGTGGAGCGGACTGCTAGGTATTTTCTACTTTGCTTACAGTAGGATTCTAAAAGCCAATATTGGACTACTTGAATGCATCTAAACGAGGTTTACCGTTATTACTGCTCTATAATAACCAGTAAAACCGGAAGAAAGTATACATAAAGTAAAGTGTGCCAGACAGCGTCTACTAATTCCTTGTATATTTTTGAGTCAATTTGTTTGATCTACCCACTCCGCACCAACGATCAAATTCCAGTCCGAAATTTGTTTTCCTGGCTTGGTCGAGAACGAGAGCCTATATAGCGCCCACACGTCCTCCGAGAGACGCGCGCCAACCGGCAGCCCATCGATAGAAACTAATTATTGACATGGAGTCATGGACACATTACGCCGCCTTATAGGAATGCCGAGGCGATTGCCGCCCCCTGCCTTCCCAGAAGACGATGTTTACCCAGTACATTTGCAGGATGAGAATTTTCGTCACATCGTTATGGTTTCGACAATGCGGTTTAATGACGTCCTTGACCCGGAGAAGCTACATTACGCTCTATCGCAGCTGTTAAACATTGGGGATTGGAGAAAGCTGGGGGGACGTCTGAGACTCAAGGTAAATGGAGGCTGGGGTCTTTTTCGCCTTACGTATACCCGCTTACCCAGGGTGCCCAGGAAGATGGGAAACTAGATATCCACGTCCCGAGACGATTCTCGGAGAAGCGACCTGCCATTACATTTACGCATAACTCTTTAACTAAAATGCTCGTTGAAGAGCATCCCTTAGCGAGCCAACTGCCGATTCCTACAAACGGCCCATCTATACAGCCGAATCCATACAATCTAATAAACTTGGGAGTGCGACCAGATACACCTAAAACAGTCGAGGAAATGGTCAACCGGGATATACCCCAACTTTCGCTACACGTTACTTCATTCCAGGATGCAACGCTTGTCGGAATCTCCTGGCCTCACTCCGTGATGGACAGCTTAGGCTACCAGGCCTTGTTGCGTGCTTGGTCGCTCGTGCTAGCAGGTCGGGAAAGCGAAGTTCCGCCGCTCCTCGGTGCTCGGCAAGATGTACTTCTGGAAGCGGAAAATCGGAAGGGGCCCAGGGAACCCTTACTGCTCGAACAGAAGCGCCTTCGGGGTTTCAGAGCGGCCTTGTTTATTATCCGCTTTCTGTGGAGCATGCTTTGGAACCCTGCGCCAGAGGTTAAGACGCTTTTCCTCCCTAAGGGGGTACTTTCACGGCTATGTAATCGATTGTCAAACGAAACATCAGTAGATACTCGAAAGACGTTGGGGGAACCTTTCGTTAGCGAAGAAATCGCCCTGCTGGCATGGATCACAAGGTTGACTTCATCGTTGAAACCTAACTCCAAACCAGTCACAATTCTGAATTTTTTCAACGCAAGGACCCGACTCTCGCCATTGTTCAATCAAGGGGGCGTATACGTTCAGAACATGGTTTGCCATTCATTCGCGTTCCTTTCCTCTCGTGTCGCAAGAGGCCCTCTGCAACTGTTCGCCCTAGAGCACCAACGCCACGTTCAGGAGCAAACCACAGAACAGCAATGCTTAAGCTTCCTAAGAGCCTATCGTCAAGCCTATCGAAGCGGCGGAACTTTTAAACCTTTGTTTGGAGAGCCAGATGCTCATATACTTGGGTTCAACAGTTTATCGGCGGCCGACCTTGTTCGCACAATCGACTTTAGCGGTGCAGTTACAAAACAAGGCGATATGGCGGAATCGAGAAATCCTTTAGGCACTATGGTATGTTACTACTATCATATCTTTAATAATCGGTTGGGGTGCGGCCCAGAGTGTATATATATACTTGGCCAGGACTATGGGGAAAACCTTTGGATGATTGGAGCTCTACCTGCAAAAGTATGGCGGAAGGTAGAGGAAGACTTGAATCAGATGTAACCCTTTGTTGAATGGTGATGAGGCACTTTCAAGTCTACGACTGTCGACTGTCTTGTTTTCCCCGTGTTGTCAGTTCTTCAACAATTGTCAGTTAAAACTGACAGCAGGGCTCCTAATACATTTCGCGCATCTACCGCAGGTCTGCGGCTTCTGGCATGATAAGTCCTTGTAGCCGGTTTCTCGACAGTTATAGCACTGCATTGGTCCCTTGCGCGGCTCGAAGACATTTGTGTGTACGCCGATTGCCCACCCAAGTCAAAGTACTGGCCATCTAGAGTCTCTTCGCGCCAGTCTCCTTTGTGACGTAGACAACCATGGACCCGTACGCTTTTCCTACATCTCTGTTGCTCAGCCATGATATCTTAGCAATGGTGACGGTGGTATCCATGTCAAGTGCCTCAGGTGCATCCGGCAAGACGTTGCCTTCTCCTCCCAGGACTGCTGTGCGGTTGGGATTGTCGACATTGCCTCGATTCGAGATCTAAAAAAAAGCATTTTTCATAGGCATCCCGAGACCGATGCAATGCGCAAAGGGCACACCACCCACACAAGATCGACAGCCCTGGTTAGGCGAAAGGAAAACGAGGATTTTGACGGGCGAATCGGAAGCGGGGCTTTCGGGGGGTATTGGATGTCGGGCTCTGCCCTATGTCTGTGAAGAAGTATTGAAAGGGGGGGTTGAAGAGCTCACGACCACGGAGAGCCCGCAAAAGCCAACCAGCACGGTCCCAATAATAGGAACTATCCAGTGCACCCTGCACTCGACCGTCCAGACAAAGAGAAACAGGCCGGCGGGTACAAACGGACTGACCCATCTCATAAGCGGCAAACGGTGCTCAGGCAGGGGCTTATCCACGCCATCGTCCTTCATATAGGCTGCCTGGACCCGCGCGTTTAAAGCGCCAAAGAGGAGGACGCCGACGACCAAGGCGGCACCCAAGCCGAGGCAGACAAGCCCAGATGTGTAAGTAGAAAACCCGTACGGGCCCTCCAAGGCCGGGTAAACGAGGTGAATAGGATATACAGGAGCCCGAAGACTGGGGCCTCATAAAGGGAGATGACAAGAAGGACCGGGGACCGGCATAGGAGCATGACGGGCCGGACGAGCGCCTGAATGAGGAGGCGGCGTGCGGGCAAATGTCGTGCTAGTTTTGACACCAGGCGCGGCTTGCCCGTAGAGATACGCAGGCGTGCCGTCTTTCGCTCTGGAAGAATGGCAGGGTGGGTTTCCCGCATGACGACCACGGTGGCGACGGCGGCTGCATCGATGATGATGGCCAGTGCCCAGAAAGTCGGAGTCGCCGGCCGGCAACAGCCCGAGGCCGGCGCTCCTCCGCGGCCCAGAGACAGCTCTGCGCCGAGACAAGCGCCAGCTCTCGTGCAGTCTCTGCCGACGCCGCAAGTGCTCCCACTGTCCCGTCCTTAATGGGAGGCCTGCGCCGCTGCTTCCATGAATCCCAGGCTCCGATGCGACATGCGACCGCCAGCAGCCGTGTTCTGGCTACTTGTCGCGCGGGCTGGCGTGCACCTACCCGGACGGTTATGCCGGCTTGGCAATGCCTCTTCCGAGCGCGGCGACTGCTCCCATGCCCACCATGCACGACCGTCTTGCTCGGCTTGAACATAATATATATACCCTGGCTTGACTGTTCCGCGTTGTGGCCCGAGGCCCTCGTTTTGACAGTGAACCAGTCCCTCCCACCATGACATGGGTATTCGTCCATTCCGTATTCATACTTGGCAGCGCTTCCATCCCTACTACCCAGTTGGCGTAGATGAGCCTATTCACCGGCTGGCAACTCTCTCGTGATCGATCCATGGCCTGGGCAGGGGTCCCTCGCCTTGGTCCGGGGTTTGGAATGGCCATGACCCCGGGTTCTCCCTGGCTCCGACGTCTGGAACCCATGGAACCGATAATACCGAGATGCAGGTCTGAGGAGACTGTGGTGCAGGGTGCAGATGCGCGCGGGTGGAAAAATGATGTTCTTGAACCTGATGGTGTTGGTGGTTTGTTTATGCAGCGGCATAATTAGACGCTGTACATGACTTGGAGTTAAGTGACCCGTTACGTTTCTACCGCATCTACGGATACCTATCCGTACTTCGTACATTGGAACGCTGATGATGTCAGCGTGATTGGCAAGCCATGTGGATTGATAATCGACTGACGGCGCTTCCCCGCCTCGGATGGTCGTCGAGGCCGTGGATACAAAACCGTGCTTCGTTCAACCTTGCCATCTCTGACGAGCAGTTCCGGAGCCTGTTTGAGCGACGGCCAACGCACGGAGACACGAAAAGGACTCGACAGCAGACAGCATGGCCGTCAAAATATTCCTGCAAGTACTCCCGTTGTCTACACTGAGCCGAGCTGATCCTGACGACTTGCCTGACAGGACCGGTGCTACGGGTATGACGTCCCAGTCGAACCGCTAGGCCCAGCTCTCCCTCCCTCGGCTGACGGCGACGTGTTTGTCAAAAGGGTACATTGGAGGGACCGCCCTCGATTGCATCGTCAAGGCACATCCCGAGCACGAGTACACGCTGCTGGTCCGCGACGAGCAGCGCGCAGCGCCTATCAAAGCCAAGTATCCCAACGTCAAGTTTGCCTACGGACGGCTCGAGGATGCGACCGTGCTGGAAAAGGCGGCGGCCGAAGCCGACGTCGTTGTCCGTACGTGCCCCCGAGCTTCGGCAACTAACAAAGTCCCTTGACGCTGACGTCGGCCCAAACCAGACACGGCCGACTCCTCGGACAATCTTGCCGGGGCCGTGGCCATTGCCAAGGGTCTCAAGGACGGCCATAGTGCCGACAGACCTGGCTACTGGATCCATACATCCGGGACGGCGATTCTGACGTGGTACGACACCGAGCAGCAGCGCCAAGGTGATGCCCCGCTGCCGGAGCAAAAGTATCGCGACGTCGACGACATTGATCGCATCGTCGACCTGCCCGACACAGCCCCCCACCGCAATATCGACAAGGTGGTACTGGCCGCCAACTCGGACGCCGTCCGCATCGCCGTCGTCTGCCCTCCCACCATCTACGGACCGGGCACGGGCGCCGTCAACACGCGCAGCATCCAGGTTCCGGACCTGGTCAAGGCCACTCTGAGCAAGGGTTTTGCGCCCATCGTCGGCGAGGGCAAGACGGAGTGGGACCACGTCCATGTGCAGGATCTGGGCGACCTGTTTGTCAAGCTGGTCGAGGCATCGCAAGATGCGTCCCGGCGCGAGAATCCCGATGTCTTCGGCCCGCGCGCCTACTTTTTCGCCGAGAACGGGACGCACTCGTGGGCCGACGTGGCGCACTGGATCGCCGAGGCGGCAAGTCGGCAGGGCTATCTGCCCGAGGGCTTGACCAAATTCGTGTCAGTAAAGGAGATACAGCTGATGCCAGAGGGCAACCCGACGTGGGGATTGAACTCAAAGGGCGTGTCGCAGAGGGCAGCAAAATATCTCGGCTGGCAGCCCAAGGGGGCGCCGCTCAAAGACATGATTAGTGAGCTGGTGGCCCAGGAGGCAAAGGATTCGGGCTTGACGCCGAAGGAGAAGAAGGGCTGAGGCCGAGTGGGTGGCATGACGTTTTCCTGCGAGTGCGCCGTATATCCGCATCTAGCCCATTTTTCAACGAGTCGAAAGAAGCGGTGTGCTGCTGCACAGGCCCATGGAATGTCACGACGGATCGCATGTAATTGAGTTTCGCGCGAGAATGCAAAGAGGGCCATTGCCAGAGGCTCACGTCGCGAATTCTCGAGAGCAGCTCTCCTCTCCTGCTCCGACCTCGTGTCAGGCCGATGCTCGCAGCTTTTCCAAGCATCCCGAGCACTGAAAGAAGGCGCTGAAACACGGCGCTGATAGCGGGCACTGATAGGTTGCCGGGCCGATGCGGGTCCGTGTCCGTGCTTAGGTAACGCCGCCCGGACCTGAAATGTCAGGCCGCACAGGTTGTCCGAAGCCGGCTTAGCGCCATTCAGGGATCTCCCAGCGGTCCCCTCTTCCGCCCCCCTCCACCCCCAGGCTAGCCAAGCGACAGCAAGGTATCCTAAGCACCTTAGTGAGTGAGAGCGGGAAAAAAAAGTTCACAGGCGGCCCCGAAAAAATCACAAAATTTTTGGTCCGGCTGGGAGAATTTCTACACCTCCAACCAAACCCCACGTCCCATTTCCCGCCTTTTCCCTCACATCCTTCCTCCTCTCTCCCCCCCTCTCTCTGCCATCACCCTCGCCCGCCATCGACATCGAATTCCTGCTTTTTTTTTTTTCCTGTTTAGACACTCTTCACAATGGCGGACGAAGTCTACGATGGTGCCATTGGCATCGATCTGGGTACGTTGATCTTGACCGACAGACGGGTGTGGCGGCGAGAAAAAACCATCACCGTCCTCGCACCCGCCTTTACTTGCATCCTCCTTGTTTGGCCCTGGCCCTTGAGGCGGCTGTATCAGGGACTGACCTGATTTTCGCACCTCCAGGCACCACCTACTCGTGCGTTGCCACCTACGAGGGTACCAATGTCGAAATCATTGCCAACGAGCAGGGTTCCTTTACCACCCCTTCTTTCGTCTCCTTTACCGACAAGGAGCGTCTGATCGGTGAGGCGGCCAAGAACAATGCTGCCATGAACCCCCGGAACACCGTCTTCGACGCCAAGTGAGCTGCCCTTCTTCCTGTCTTCTCTGCTCGAGGGCCATCTCAGCTCCGGGCATATGCCTCGCATTTCTATTCGATGCTGACCATCTCGGCTCTCCAGGCGTCTGATCGGCCGTCGCTTCGATGACCCCACCGTCAAGAAGGACATCGAGTCCTGGCCCTTCAAGGTCAATGACGACGGCGGCCAGCCCAGGATTGAGGTCGACTACCTCGGCGAGAAGAAGACTTTCTCCGCCCAGGAAATCTCGTCCATGGTCCTCCTCAAGGTACATCGCATCAATTTGTGCCCACCTCATACCGCTCTACGCTGGGCTCCATCCCCGCCAGCAATGACCTGTCTCTGACTCTGTCTCGCCCACAGATGAAGGAGATTGCCGAGACCAAGCTCGGCAAGAAGGTCGAAAAGGCCGTCATCACCGTCCCCGCCTACTTCAATGACAACCAGCGCCAGGCCACCAAGGATGCCGGTGCCATTGCCGGCCTCAACGTCTTGCGTATCATCAACGAGCCTACCGCCGCTGCCATTGCCTACGGTCTCGGCTCCGGCAAGTCCGAGAAGGAGCGCAACGTGCTCATCTACGATCTTGGTGGCGGCACCTTTGATGTTTCGCTCCTCAACATCCAGGGCGGTGTCTTCACCGTCAAGGCCACCGCCGGTGACACCCACCTGGGTGGTCAGGACTTCGACACGAACCTCCTCGAACACTGCAAGAAGGAGTTTGGCCGCAAGGCCAAGAAGGACCTTAGCGGGGACCCGCGCGCCCTGCGCCGACTCCGGACTGCTTGCGAGCGCGCCAAGCGTACCCTGTCGAGCGGTGCCCAGGCCACCATTGAGATCGACTCGCTCTTCGACGGCGAGGACTTCACCATGACCATCACCCGTGCCCGTTTCGAGGAGCTCAACGCCAAGGCCTTCTCCGGCACCCTCGAGCCCGTTGCCCAGGTGCTCAAGGACTCGGGCATGCAGAAGAAGGCCGTCGACGAGATCGTCCTCGTCGGCGGCTCCACCCGTATCCCCCGCATCCAGAAGCTGCTGTCTGATTTCTTCGACGGCAAGAAGCTCGAGAAGAGCATCAACCCCGACGAGGCCGTCGCCTACGGTGCCGCCGTCCAGGCCGGCATCCTCTCGGGCAAGGCCACCTCGGCCGAGACCTCCGATCTGCTTCTGCTCGACGTTGTTCCTCTCAGCTTGGGCGTCGCAATGGAAGGTAACGTGTTTGCTCCTGTCGTACAGCGTGGCAACTCTGTACCGACTCTGAAGAAAAGGTGAAGCATTTCGTTTTTTTCAGCATATCGTCGGTCATCGCTAGCAGCTGCTGACTAATCCCATATAGGACCTTCACCACGGTTGCCGACAACCAGCAGACTGTGCAGTTCCCTGTCTACCAGGGCGAGCGTGTCAACTGCGAGGACAACACGTCCCTGGGTGAATTCACCCTGGCTCCCATCCCCCCCATGAGGGCCGGCGAGGCCGTCCTCGAGTGTGTCTTCGAGGTCGATGTCAATGGCATCCTCAAGGTGACGGCCACGGAGAAGACGTCTGGCCGCAGTGCCAACATCACCATCTCCAACTCGGTCGGCAAGCTGTCGACGGACGAGATCGAGAAGATGATCAGCGAGGCCGAGAAGTTCAAGTCCAACGACGAGGCCTTTAGCAAGAAGTTTGAGGCTAAGCAGCAGCTCGAGTCTTACATTGGTCGCGTCGAGGAGATTGTCTCGGACCCGACGCTGTCGCTGAAGCTGAAGCGCGGCCAGAAGGAGAAGATTGAGAGCACCATCAGCGACGCCATGGCCGCCCTCGAGCTCAGCGACAGCACCGCCGAGGACCTGAGGAAGCAGGAGCTTGCCCTGAAGCGCCTGGTCACCAAGGCCATGTCTTCCCGATAAACGAATGGCGAAGCTGGTGACCGGGGGGTGTGATGATGTATGAGAGTGCGATGCTCTTGGAGCTCAGAATACCCCACCTCGTGCGCCTCGGGAAAAGGAAACAGGGAAAACAGAGGGAGGGGATCTGGGGAAGACCAGCAGGCCGAGGCGGTTTCCTATTTTTGCAGTGGTGTTAAATTTCTTTTGTTCGGATCTGCAGTCATTTGTGCATCCGAGGTGACGAGAGACATACAAAAAGGTGTACATTTCCCTGCTCTTTCGAGTCTTGACTCTTGGGAGGCTTGATGATGCACGTGGAGGCCGCATTGCGTGGCACGAGGGCCGGAACGTGCGAGGAAGAAAAAGTTTTAAAAGAAGACTGAAGAAGCATAGACTCGATAGAAGGGAAATGACGGCCATGTGGTATCACGATGATGAATGGTTGGTGATGAAGCTTCTGCCGTGGCCTATTCATCCTAGCGCTGTCCTGGTTCACACGTCGGCGTCACCGAGCGGCGGTCACCGAGCGACGGTCACCGAGCGATGGTCACCGAGCAATAGTCACCGGGCGGCGACGTCCAGGCGTCATCGAGCGGCGACGTCCTGGCCCGGCCGCGCGTCCTGGGCGGCCCGTACCTGCGGCGGGCGAGGCTGCTGTGGGTCCCCGGCGGCGGCCGTGGTAGGCGTCCCGGCGGCGACAGGGTGCACCCTATGCTTCCGCTTTTATGAAGGTAGTCGTCACCTGGCTGCCAATCAAGTACAACTTGATGCTTGTCAAGCTTGACGCTCCCCGCTAGATTTCCTGGCTCATAGCCAGGATCCCAAGGCCGTGGAGAAAGGTAGCCTTTACACCGCCGACGTAAGACATAAGGTCGCCCTAACTCGATATCTTGCTATAGAACCAATGATGTAAAGATACCACCTTTATCTTAGGCATCCATAACGCTCGGTTCTAACTTTGTTTTGCTTACCAGATAGAGAGAGAGGAAGTGGAATGGGCAGGCGTACTCACTTGCGCGATAGGCGATGGCGCATCTGGGAGCCGATATATTCATGTCACCTGTCATTTTCGGGAGCTTTACAATCGTCGCCTAATAGCATCAGAGGATGGTGGTGACCGCTTCCGTCACTGGTTGGCGCACTCTACGGTCTCGAGCCTACGAATAATTCCTGCACATTACATATTGGTCGGTGACACACGTTAGTCGGTGACAACAACCCATCTTGCAGCCTCTATAATTTAGAATTTAAGCCTCTCTGTAATGCTGGGTAAAGTCATACTCGATACTGCTTACTTTCTATATGAGTTGTCAGCTGTTGCAACCTGGGGCATCATGAGGGTGACAACAAACCAGCAGGAACGTCTTTGTTTTCTCCCTGTCACCGTCCATCGACTTCAGCAAAGCCAAAAAGGGGTCGAACTCGGGTGTGGACTCGGCGTCCGACTTGCGAATACGATTCATGTTCTTCCTGGATCGCCGGTCGACAAAGTCCAAAAACTTTTGCCGGCGAATGTTGGCATAGGCATCCAGAATGTCCTCGTCGGCCTTGCCCTCGTAGTACCCGATGAGGCAGTCTGCTAATCCGCCCACGTCTAGAACGGCAGCCATGCAACCGTATCCGCCGAACGGGTTACAGACGTGCGCCGCATCGCCGGCTAGGAATATACGGCCGACCCTCATCTTGGTGACGCAGCGGTTGTGGATGCTGAACTGGTCCGTTTGCGTGACCCTGTACTGGCTTGGGTCAGGGTGGCCGGGCAGCATCTTCTTAAAAGCCACTTCGCGCCGGCGGACGTATTCCTCTTTGGAGAGATTTGTTGCTGAGTCGCCGTACGTCACGCGCCAGAGGGGGCCGTCATCGCCCTGGGCTTTACCTCGTTTTGCAACCAGGCCCCAAAACTCGGGATCAATCATATAGTTGCCACCCTCCCAGCCGTGGTCCTCAAAGCCTTTGTAAAATACCTGGATGAAGATCAGTCCACATACACATGCCTTGGTATCCTCCTTGCGGCTCTGGTGTATCCGTTGGAAAGAGACACGCACATTTTGGACCAGGAGATGACTCTCAAAGGTCTCACCTGGCCAGTCTCTTTGAAACAGGCACTGCCGTACGGTGCTCTTGCCTCCATCGCAGCCAACGATGTAATCGGCTTCGAATGTGACCGTCTTTGTCTCTTCTTTCGAACTGACGTCTTCAGTGGTAGCCCAAGCCTTTCCCTGGTCTTGGTGAATGTCAATCACTTTGTGGTTGAACAAGACAGTAATGTAGTTGTGATACTTCTCCTGGCAGTGGCGTAGTAGGATGCCCAGGATTTGGTTCAGTGACAATACCGTCATGCGGTCTGGGTCGTCGGCGACGGCCGATAAATCGATGCCTGCAACTCTGTCGCCCGTACGGACACTCCGCCAACAAATGTACGGAAAGTGTGTGATGCTTGCAGATCGAATGTCGTCCAGGATGCCGGCCCTGCGAAAGATGCGCGTCGCAGGGACGCCGTATTGAGTGGCGCGCAGTCTTTCGTCGACTCGATCCCACGCCTCCAAGACAGTGGACGGGATGCCACGTCGAGCTAGAAGCACAGCAAGCAGCAGTCCGGCGGGACCAGCACCGACGATCAGGACCTAAGACGACGTCGATGTCAGATGGAGACCGATATCTGGCGAACGTCTACATGGGTTGAGAGATAGGCCTGTCAAATACCTTTTCGAACGGCCTGGCACCCTGCCTCTGCTCGGTATGACCTCGATGCAGACCAATGCTAGCATTTACTGTGCCATTGGCAAAAGAGGCATCTGTAGGTTGAGCCATGTCGCTCCTCGTCACGCCTGGCCAACAGGGCAACTCCCTAGGGGAGGCAAAACATGTAAAGCTGGAAACCACACAGGAGCCCATACACGTAGGAGGGTGTAGGATGTCGCTGTTTTATACATCATAATGCGGACCGTATTGGTAATTATACTTGAACTGTTGGCTTCCCCTCTCGTAGCAGCCACTTCGTACTCACCTACGATACATCATCTTTTCCATCACATAACGAATGAGATCCAGGTCACGTCCAGCTGTGACCGTATGACTAGTAGCCAGCTTACCTTCCCTAAATGCTCCAAGATTACTTGCATTAGTCTGGTAACATAGCGTGCCAGAGCTCACCCGTATCACCGTCCAACGTCCAACAAGTCTGTCCCTTACAACCACCAGGATTGCAAAGGTCGTACAGATACAAGCTCCCCCAACGTGATTTTTACTGGCCATATCAGACCCACAGCCATTTTCTAGTAGATTATATGATTAATTACCTATTTCCCGTCGTTGCCCCCTCACTGTCGAGCCCACCAACAGCGGCTGCACGTCGCCCGATTCGGTGGGTTAAACAGCGCTTTTAATCGTTAATCGGCATGTGCGGCTCGTCGCTCGCCGAGCAATACAAGTGCTGGAGAAGCCGTCCTTGGTCAGCACGGCTTTGGGACGCACCGGGAAGAGCGTGGCTATCACGCTTGCCATGGTATCTGGACTTCGCCTGACGCCTTGGACGGTCCTGAAATTGAGAAACTGATACGGCACTCGAGAAGCAGGCGTCTCGGGCATCCAATGAAAATACTTCGCGATTTCACAAGGTAGAGAAACAAGGTCTCAAGTATAACGCACCACAGGGGCAGTCGGGCAGAGCATAACTCGCTCTCATGGGCTCACTGGCTAGCTTAGCTTCTCTATCTAAAAGCAATCACGAGACGCGTAAGGGTCTGCTTCTCTCTTCAGCTCTGGGTTTGAAAGCCCGGAAACGAATTGCTGGATGAAGCTGGTCAAGTGATGCTCCTCTAGTACGTCTCATATTGATACCTCTCTTACCGGGCCGGCCGTGGTTGGTTTTACTGGCTGACGCTTGGTTTCTAAGGCCTTGGTTACGTTCGTCTCATACAAGGCTTCGACTACCTTCTATAAATGCTGGCTCTGCTTAGCCGCTCCAGTGCACCAGAACCTGCCGGTGCTCCCCACGTTGTCTATTCTTCTATCAGGCAGCAAGAGGTTTTCCGACTTGCCAACCATCTATGCTATCTCGTCAAGTATCGGATGCGGTGTTACCTCGTCTACCTAGGCGAGCAGCTTGGCCACGGCTCCGTTTCCTTTTGGGGCTGCCACGTGAAAAAACTTTACCTCGCTTGCGTCCCTCAGGTCCAGGACACTCTGGGCCGCCCAATGCAGCGGCTTTAACCCCTTTGCGTCCTTGGCCTCCTTGTCGGCACCCGCGTCGATGAGTAGCCTCGCTATAGCCTCATGGTCTCGCCTGGAAGCCCAGTGCAGTGGCGTCTGCCCGTCTGCGTCCTTGGCCTCCTTGTCGGCACCCGCGTCGATGAGTAGCTGAACTATAGCCCTATGGCCTTCACGGGCCGCCCATAGCAGCGGCGTCCACCCTTTTACGTCCTTAGCCTCCTTATCGGTGCCCGCTTCGACGAGCAGCTGAGCCGTGGCCCTGTGGCCTTTTCGGGTTGCCACCTGCAGCGGCGTTAACCCGTTTGCGTCCTTGGCCTCCTTGTCGGCGCCCGCGTCGAGGAGCAACCTCGTTATAGCCTCATGGCCTCGCCGGGAAGCCCAGTGTAGTGGCGTCCGCCTAAGATTCTTTATCCAATTGTACCCGCCCTTGGCCTCCCTATTGGCACCCGCGTCGATGAGTAGCCTCACCGCGGCCTCCTGGCCATTCCGGGCCGCCCACTGCAGCGGCGTTAGCCCGATTGTGTCCTTGAGGCCCTTGCGGTCATTCGCGCGGGCGGTTTGCCGAAACATAACCTCATGCCTTCGCTGTAGAATCGTCAATTTTCTTACTTCCTTGGCCTCCTTGTCGGCACCCGCGTCGATGAGCAGCCTCGCTATATCCTCGTGGCCGAACCTCGCTGCAGAACACAGTAGCTCCCCACTGATTGCATCTCTTGAACCAACGTGGCCTCTTTTCCTGAGTAGGAGCTTAGTTATCTCGTGCTGGCCTTTGCAAACGGCATAAGACAGCGGTGTCCCTCCAATTTCATCCTGGTAGCTCACCCGGGCCCCTGCCTTTACCAGCAGCTTAACGACCGCCGTGTTTCCACTCCAAACGGCGTACGATAATGGTGTTCGTTTGTGTATGTCGTTGGAGTCGATTTCGGTTTTTTTCCTGAGCCGTGGCTTGAAGCTCCTCGGGCCAATGTATCGGGGTTCTATCAACAATTTGACAACGTCATCGAAGCCGTTTTCTGCAGCCCAAGATAATGCTGATCGCCGGTGTTCACAATCCTGAGAGTTCACGTCGAACTCTTTCCTCTTAAGCAAAAGTTTCACTATTTCTCTTAGTCCAAAGTAGGATGCAATCATGAGCGTGGTGAATCCCTGGGGAAATTTCGTGTTCGTAATTGTCCAATAGACTCTGAACCAAATCATGCAGCGCTTTGAGCTTGCATTACAGATTCTCAGTATCGATTGTGTCATCGCGTCGTCGTCTCGCATCGATTTCTGCACCTTTCGGAGGTGAGCGGCCCAATGCTTGGCGGAGTAGTCAAGGAAAATATGATCCCTGACATACTGGGCCAGTTTTACGTCCCCAGAAAGAGGATGCATCTTAAATTCTGCGAAGAGGAGATGCCAGATGCAGATGTTGGCAAGGATGCGATGAGATGTCCGCGGCCGAAGTGCGTGTTTCCAATTAAGTCTTGTCTGGATATGAGAATTCATCGTGTCATCCAGAACCAAGAATTCCTTTGCGCTGTGGTGGAGCAAGTAGATCTTTGAGTCCACGATTGTTATAAAGAGCCCGCAGGTGTCTCGTAAGATCTCGCGGAAACGGGCTTCGCTTTTGAGATCAAAGTCGTCATAAGACCGATGATTTTCTTGCAAAGTTATCGCCAGGTTCATCTCAGCCACGGCTAGTGGCCGAGCTGCTGCCACGACTATATGCAGGATTCTCTTTGCTCTTTCGGGGTCGTGACTCTTGGAGAGGATCCTGTCGTATGCCTCGTCCACATTTTGAGGGAGATGAGTAGTGGCATCGATTATTCTATTTTTGTCGATATCGCCGTCCTTCTCGATCAAGTCCAAGATAAGGTATACCCATAGATATGTCCTGTTAGGAACACTTGTGAGCTTTGTCAATAAGAGATGGTTCTCGTCATCTGTCAATTTCAGCGACGCTCCGATATCCTGGACTTTGGATCTGATGAAGATGTCGATCTCTTGGGAAATCTTTGCCGCCTCTTCATCGCTTTCACCGCTTAAATGAATCACCGGCAATCCTTGGATCATCAAGGGTTGAAATCCACGGCGAATCTCACCATAGGGTCGACTTGTAAGGAGTAGCTTCAGATTAAAGGCACTTCCTCTTCTTCCGGGCCCATAGAGAAGTTGCAATGCTCTGTAGAGCTGAGATCTTCCTTTCGCTTCGCACTCATCGATTGCGTCGAACAGACAAACGATTTCGCCAGCGTTCGGATCTTCCGCAGCGTTGAGAAGGGCATCCCAAAGGTCACCAAATGAGCTGGTTAGCCTTTCACCCGCGACTTCGAGCTGTTTCAGGATCGCATCGGATAGCAGCTCGTGTTTCTGGTGGAAAAGTTGGTGCAGTATGCAGCTGAGGGCGCTGACTATACTTCGCTGGTCCTCAAAGTCGTCTTTGAAGAAGAAGTAACACACGGTCCTGGACGTTGTAGGAAGAATATAATCAACCAGGTATTTTGCCAAAACCGACTTCCCGCACCCGGGATCTGCGGAAACCCAAAGCATTCTTGATGACTGGCTCTCTTGCCAATCCAGAAAGAGTTTGTGGAACACGAACCAGTTACATGTCCCTGGGACACGGGCATCGTTCCGGTCTTTTCGCTCTCGAAATGGTGATGTGTGAAGGCGCTTCAGAATCGCTACTTCCTTGTCCCACCGGGCCCAGTCTTTCTGGGTCTTCCCAGTTCTGCGATGGGGGAATGATGAATCTTAGGTCAACATTAGCATGCGCATTAACTCGTTGCATATGGTCAAGGCTCGCTTGTAGACGTGGTAAGGACTCCAAGATCCTATGGGGAACTGCCTTAGCTAACCCTTTGCTCGCAATATCTTCCGTGCATCACTGGCGAACCCCAACAAACGGGTGGACACTCTCTTGAAGGCATCATCCTCCGGTCCCGCGTACTTGCTCAGCATTGCGTGTCTAACGTCCAACCCAATCCGACGTGGGCCTTGAAGGCAAGCCGAGTGCCGCTCGACAAGCTTGCCAAGGTTAGCACTGGAACCTTGGTCCGAAACGCAAGCTTACAATTCCCTTGTTATCACTGCCTAAGCATTTGATGAACTCGGGCGGTAGTTTCCTTATGACTGTGGTAAAGTCTGTCGGCTGGGTTTCGTAAAAACAGACCATGGGAAATTTGAACTCTTTGTCCTCGACCATCTCGCAGAACCGCTGGACAATTTCGTCGAGTTCTCCTCGTCCCCCGGCGTCATTTCCCAGATACTTGACCAACTCGGAGGATGAATCACCGCGCATATGTATCGCAACGACGACCCGTAGCTGGGTGGCAGTAAAAAAGGACTCGTGACTGCCTTGGAAAGGCGTGCCTAGAAACGCGACACCAGCGGTCGATCTGAGGATGCCCTGATACTCACGAACCTCCCGCGCCCGGTGAAGTGCCTTTAAAAATTAGCACTGCGCGATATGGTCCCCGAAAAGATGCAAACCTTGACCAGCAACAGACCACCAAAGCAGGATGCGATGAATATGGCGGGCGATTACCGCTGTCCTATTTCCCACGTTAGGTCATGCCATGCGAGAATCGAGGTGTGTCACCTTGAATCTGCAGATATGCAACCTATCTAGTAGTGCATCGGCATGACCTAATAGAAGGTCGGTCGCGGGGTTATCGTCGAAGTTGGCGTTCCAGTCGTACGTGAAGATGCGAGCATTGGGGATGACAGATGGCAACATGTTCTGGTCTTGCAGCCAGTGGACATGGCCCGAAGTTGGGTCACCGTCGTCCTTCCATGCCACCCAAGTTCCCGGCGATTGAGTGTCCAAGCCGTGAATGGCGATGATGCTGCTCCCAATCAGATGTGTTTGGCAAAACTGGTATGTGGATTAACCGACTCCAAGTCTGTTTTGATCGAGCCATCGCTCTGGTCGGGGTATACTTGGTTCAGACCGAATTTTCGGGGTTCCGTGTTCCGGGGCAATCCGGCCTTGTCTCCGCTGCTTGCCGTCATTTCCGATTACGATGCCCGGAGCAGAGTGTCATATAGTTGACGCGAGGACGGAGAGTGCGGGGGAGGCAATTCATCGGTGGATGAGAAGAATCCGAGGGACAACGCATACTAAGGCACCTAGATATACCCTGTGGCCGGGGTGCCCTCAGGGGCCAACCTACCACACAGCCCAGCCTGTCGCGCTAGGGCGCCCCTTTCGAGCTCGAAGATGCAGAATTTACGCCTAATCTTCCGGCTAAGCCACGAGCCGGGCCGCGAGACTGACTGGGAGGGGCTGACTCCGAGCCCGGGATATTCGGTAAAAGCGTGGCCATTGAGAGTGACGTCCATATATGAGCTGAGCGAAGAATGAAACTCGCTACAATACAGTACATGGAGGGCTGAAACGTGGTCCAATGGGAGCCTGCTCTCGCGCCACGCGCTTGTTCCTCACTCCATACGAAGATTGACACCAAGGGAACTTCAGCACCGAGGGCTAGGCAGGCGCCCTGCCACCGTGTAAGTCAGAGCTTGCATACAGTACGGTCTAATTAGAAAAGGGAAGCTATCTAGTCACCTGAACCTCCCTTATCAAAGCTTTCGTGACGATCTGGAATAAAAAGCAGAGGCTGTGGCAAAAATGACTATATATCCTTGTAAAGAGCCCGTCCCTCTTTTTTTAAGAACTCTAACAGGGCTATTTTTTCTTTATAGTAGTTATTGCCTTGCAGAAACAATCCCGTTTATATATTACTAGGCATTTACTTGATAAGCCTCTATAGCTTCTCCTAAAAGACGGCCTTCTACACTCCACGCTAGAAAGTAACAAGTCGCCGCTGCGAAGTTGCTGCTCTTTCTTTAGTATTTTATTGATTCAATATATGCTATGCTAACTTAATAAAGGGCAGTTATCTTGGGGGCAGTCAGGCTGGTTAGAGCTGCTGCCTTGTTGGCTGTGTTGGTTTTCTTTGCTTTGCTTTGCGTTTGCTGTATCTTTGCTAAGTTCTTTGCTGTTTGAGGAAAGTCACATGTACAGTTTTTCAGCATCAAAGCTTCTCAAGCCGGGAAACGCAGGACAGTAGAAATCTGCGGGTAAGCGTGACTTACACCGTGGCAAGGGTCCCCGCCTAGCCCCCTGTGTTGAAGTTCTTTTGGTATTAACCTCGTACATATACACGGTGTTTAGCTCATTGCAAGGGTATATCAAGACCACCCAGCGATGTGACGGATAAATCGTAGACCTGTCTCGATTTCCCTGGACGGGATCGCCCTCTTCTTCAGAGCAGCCTTTTAGACCATGAGACATGAACAATCTTCGACGGTACGTTTACACTCCATTGGGTACCGGCTGCATTCGACTACTACAAGTGAGCGCCGAGTCAAATACTCTGTCTGGCGCTCTCCGGACGGTCAAAATCGATGATGCGCCGCCATACTTTACTCTCAGCTACTCTTGGGACTCTCAAGCACCTGGCCAGCTAATACGAGTAGACGGTCAGGTGCTGTCCGTGAGTCCCAGCCTGGCAGCCTTTGTACAGCGATTACCGGGCTTGACCATCGATGGCAGGCGAGTCGAGTGGGTGTGGATTGACAAGATATGCATTGATCAAGACGATCTCTCGGAGCGTTCTAGGCAGGTACAGCTCATGAGCCTGATATACTCCCGGGCCGTCAGGACCCTAATCTGGATCGGGCCCGACCTCGATGCATGCTCCGCGGCGTGGCAACTAGTTGATGAAATATACCGTGTCTTCCAGACACAGAATCCGCGCGCCAAGTTCGTGGCTGACATCCCCTTTCGGATGTATTCGGATCAGAACCACGCGGCCTCGGGTCTTCCCGAATGGAATGACGGGCTGTGGAGGCATCTGAGGAGGCTATTCAAACTGCCATGGTTCACAAGGTCGTGGATCGTCCAAGAAGTCGCTCTTTCGCGAGGGGACCCAGTCATTCTCCACGGACAGAGGAGGTACATGTGGCATCACCTAGGCTGGGCGTCGTCCTGGCTGCGACGTAATGGATATCTGCGGTTGGAACAGGTTCCAAACCAAATACAGAATGTCGAGACGATATCCAACATTCGGCGATCCAGTGCTCCCTGGTGTCTAGGCGCCTTGTCCGTCGCAACCTCCATCAAGTGTCATGCTACCGACCAAAGGGATAAGATTTACGCTCTGATCGGCTTGGCCGCCGAGAACCAAGATGTTTCCCACGTGCCCGACGCGTTGCGTGCCAACTACAAGATAGATGTCACTCAAGTATATACAAAGGTCGCTATATTCCTTCTCTGGACATATAAGACACTCTCCTTCCTGACCCGCGCCAACGGCGTGTCCGAAGACGTGTCTTGGGCCCAGCGCAAACACCGTCTTGCGCTGCTCCCTTCCTGGGTTCCAAATTGGTGCGACTTTGCTGTTGCAGAAAGGCATGTGGCCAAAAGCCTTACGTGGCTATCTCATCCCAACGACGCGGGCGCGGCAACCTTACGGTTTCCAGACCACTACAACGCCTCTTGTGGGCTGCACGCGAAACTATACGAGTCCTTGGATCAGTCGGTACTCCGACTGAGTGGCCTGAAGGCCGACATAGTCGTCAACACAGCCGTCTTCGATGACGTACCACAGTCGTCCGAAGGACATGGCCACGACTCACAATTCCTTCAGCTTTGGAGAGCTGCGTTACCATCTCTCCAAGCGACAAAGTCTCTCGCGGACTGGATATCCTGTTGGATTAATGCTACCACGGCAGAGCAGTATCGGCTCGCCGGGAGCACGCCGGAGCAAATCTTAAGAGACGGCTCGGCATTCCTACTTGAGCTCTTATCCAGCCATAAGCATCCGGAGAGTTCTCAGGAAATTATAGTTCAGCTGAGAGAGTTTCCAGTTGGTGGCAAACCGGAATCTTACACCTCGTTGGCCAGCAATTTCTGCCTCCACAGAAAGTTCATCGTCACTGCAAAGGACCGCATGGGCATTGGGCCAGATGCAACGCGGGCTGGGGACCAGGTCTTTGTGATATTCGGTGGAGGCGTGCCATACATCATCCGTAAACAGGAGCGCGGTTCCCTTTTCGTGGGGGAGTCGTATATCCATGGACTTATGGGTGGCGAGGCGGTTCAAGAGCGGCAGCGAGGTGAGCTGGTAGAGGAGATACTTGAGATTCGATAATTTCTCTTTTAGTGGTGTTTAATAACCTGAAATTGAAGCGGCGGGGACAACAGCGTGTTCCAGACTACAAAATGAACGGGGCGTTTTCGTGTCCTGGTACTGATAGTTTCTGAAGCTTAAGCAAAGGCTATTGGTGCCGTCTTAGCTTGGGTAGACACTTTCTTTTAGGACTCCGTTGATGCTTCTTGGTCGGTGAGTCTGAGATATGTCTCTCGAAAGATTGCATAACTCCTTTCGCTTAAACACAGCGCCGCTGTTCTTACAATGTGCAGGGTTATCTTCTGATTAAACTACAAAGCTTGAACGGAACGCTCTCTTTCATTGGATGAATCCATCAGAGGTCCTTAAGAAAGGCGCATCCAGGGAAGCTTTTCGCCTATGAAGGTCGATCTGAGGCCAGACGGCATTGTCCCACTGCGCCAGGCGCTCCATGTTCGTACTTTTGCAGAATGTACGAAGTACCCGTAAGCTGCCTTGCTGTTTCTTTGAACTGCCGTGCCACGTAAAACATGACAGAGGGGCGCTGAAGAGTAGATTATGTTTCACCGGGGCTTGATTTGACCATAGATGCGAAGACTGACAGAAACATAAGGGGGCTCATCTTGAACTATCCCGTGCTCTTACAGAACGTATATTACCCATAAATTCTGTACAGACGAACCGCTGATGCATCGAGTCCAACGTTCACTGAACCCGCCTATGTATTTTACTCGACTTGCTCGATGATTAGAAGTAGGAATTGGGGAACAGCGAGATGAGACCCTTTAGTCACACATCCCAGGAGACTCAGAGGAGCTCCTGACAATGAAACCTCATGGAGGATCGAATTCATGACGTTACTGATAGACTCTTTGCCAGGTGGGCATGATACTTGGATTCTGAAGAATTGTGCTATCAAGCATGAGTCTTCCTGAAAATTCTAGAAAAGGGCACCGAATAGGAAAAAGGAGTGTGAGATTAGTGACAGCAACTGCTGTCTTGTCCCCGTGCCTAACCGAGCCAGCGTTGTCCTCGTCGTCCTTCTTCCCGGTGGCGGCAAGGGAAGCTTCGCCGCTGGCGACACTAGCAGTAGCCGTCCCGCTGCCGACAGCGTTCTGTGAGCCGCCTTTAAAGCCGGGGCTACGACCGGCGCCATGCTTCATGTACTTTTCTGCTTGCTGCGTCATCCGGGGTACCAGGCTAGGGTCGACGTTCCACGAGCTGTCTGAAGTCGGGCACTACACGGCGTGCGTACTAGAAGCGGCCCGCCATCACCGGTAGGGGTAGGGGTTTTGCTTAGAGCCTCTTTGAATAGCTCAAACTCGTCTGATTGGTCAATGGCCTCGCCTTCAGAATGAGGCTTGACAATACCAAACTTGTTTTCCTCGGTCGAGTACTCGTATATAAGGCCACCGGAATATACATTACTTATGTTTATGCTTATCAACGCGTCGAATTTTCGAGGGCGACTGTCAGTGCACCCCCATTCCGAAAGACTAATGTCTAGAGTTCAGAGCCGTGTTATCGTGGTAACCTTTTCGAAACTTAACTTATAAAATAGGCAACGTATAGTCGGCAGATACGGCTTCATCCACTTCTGATCTCACTTTCCTCATTCAGACGAGTCGCGGACGAGCCGCAAACCAACAGTCTGACAGCTCAGTTATGAGCTTGTGAGCGGGGAAGGTCGCCCTTCACTTGATATACTTATATTGTTGATCGCCCAGCAGGGAGCAAGCAAGAGCCAACAGCCCCAAGCATTTCTTATCTTCGTCCGCGATTCTCCCTTATACTCAAGCTTTTGAACAGGTCCATCATGGCTAGCCACGGACCCACCACCGAGGAACTCAGGCGAATCCAGAGGCGGATCAGCGACATTATGCGCAAATACACGGCGGAGCAGGAAGAACGCCAAACCTTGCTCAATCTTATCCAGAACGTGTCAAGCACCAACATACGACTAATGTCCCAAAAGGTCTCGAAATCGAAGGAGCGCAGACGACAGGAAGAAAGTGCCACCATGGAAGAAAACATTGCGCGGATAAAACAGGATCTCGCTGAAAAGGAGGCGGAGATTGGAAAGCTGTGGATAAAATTGGCCGAGTTACAGGAGCGCGAGAGGGAGTTGACGGCGCGATCTTCAGGAGCGGGCGACTAGGAATAGAGGTCGGGGTCTTGTGCACGGCGGGCTTGACTCGATAGGCGGACTTGCTCCAATGTTTTGTTCGTCATTTCAATAAGTTCTCGGATTTTCTGAGCCCGATGATCCTCGACGAACAGCCCATGTTTCACAAGATATTCGGTGTAGCGTTCAGAGTTCCGCATTTGAAGCTCAGCTCGTTGCGCAAGCGCCTGGTTCTCATCTTTCTCGAAGAAGTCGTTGACCACCGTCTCCCTGCATGCTTTGGATCCGTATACGCGTTCAAAGATGGACATCTGGTATATATTCTGGAGTTTAGAGGGGTGGCGAAAGATTTCCATGATAGGCGACACTTTTTGCACGAATTGATGCTGCACGGCTTCGTCCTGCAATCCCCAATCTTGACAGAGCTGGGTGCAAGCGCTCGATGAGTTCCTCATTTCCATGAGAAGTGTGCGGAATTCCGGAAAAATATCGCGTCGGGGAACACCGGTGCAGAAAAGGAGGGTAGCGGGATCGTGTCCCATAATCCATGGTGGCGGCGTGAACAATTGTAGCGGAATCGTACCGGAAAACTCCCAGTCAATGATTGCGAGAATGTGGAAGTCATCGTCGATGAGGATGTTACCACATCTGAGATCTGGGTGGGCGAGTACGAATGAAGGGCTAGGCTCCTTTAAGTCGATGCACTTGGGGATCTCCTTCAGTAGACTGTCCAACGCGAATTGTTCTATCTTTGTTTGGTTGAAACTGGGCTCCTGGACGGGTTGCTGGATCGTCTCTGACAGAAAGTTGCAATGATAATCTGCAAATTGCGCCGTGGATATGAAAACCCTTGGGGTGGCCAGCGTTGCGAAGCTTCCTTCGACTCCGTTGTCAGTTATTGAAAGGAAGGGGCCAAGTATGGGATTCGCTTCATCGATTGGATTCGGCATCAGCGAGCCTGCCGCAGAAAACTCAAGTTTGCGTAGCTGCCCAAAAACATTGATAAGATCAATATACAGATTCTTCCGTTGCGATTCTGTAGTATGCATCCAAGTATCTATATCAAGTTGCCGCCCGGGGATAAATTCCATAATCATAAATGGCGTTGAAGCGCCTTTCACTAAAGTGTCGTCTTCTCCGTATGCGTGGACGCGAGGGATGCGAATCGTAGTGTTGCTTTCGATATATCTGCGTGGGTGATTTGGTCACTAGAATTCCGTCGAACGGGTTATGATATAGCTCACCGCATCGTAGTCACCTCACTCAAGAGCTTGCCCCATGTATCACGAACCATAGGCACGATTGGGATCCTCAAAACCCACGTCTTTTCGTTGGATTCGAAGCGAACAAAGAAGCAGATATTAAAGCTGCCTTGATTCTCATCAATGATGCTGCAAGCCCCTCCTCCACAATGCTTAGAGGCCACATGGCAGACGGCATCCTTGTCGATCGAGTCAATGAATGCACTGTTCTTGGCTTCGACTTGCTCCTCCGTGAGGGGGAAGAAGATTGAAGCTTCTTGTTCGATCTGAGCACTGGAGACCTGACCGTCTGTGGCAGCGTCGTCTTCCTTGTCCTGGCTTGCTGGTGTCGATAGCAGAGTCGATGGCAGATTGTCCGGGGAGTCAAGTCCAGCTGACTCGCGAGCTCGAAGGCCAAGGAACAGCCTTGTCAAACGTGCGGACAGTGACGTCAATTGTACATAACGAAAGAGAAGTGGCGTACGGCACAGCCGTACGAGATGTGCGGACAATGACGTCCATTGCGCCTGAAAAAAGCGTAGTGTCATGGATGCCATTCTCGTGCTCGGCTGCCTCTGCAGATTGAATGGAGTCGGAAGTGTGGAAAAGGGGCGGCCAATCCCTTTGGCTGTGGAGGAGCCACCTCTAGGTCACGAGATCCAGAGCTACGGAGCTACCTACTCGTGCCCGCCCCACCTTTCTGGATTTAGCTGGTAAAGGCTTGCCGGAATCTAGAAGAGTATTGCTATTAAGTCTTACTATTTACACAGACAAAATTCTCTATTTATATAGAGTTATATAGAGCACCTAAATTTAAAGTACCTTAAAGTTACTTTAAGGTACTGCCTATACTTCCCCTAGCTGCCTGCCTTACCTAGGTACCTACTAAGAAGGCCTCGATTACGAATAAGTGCACCCGAGCACCCGAGTTAGTAAGGGAGGGGTCCCCCTTAGGGAGGGGCCCTACTATAGGGGTTTATCCCCCGCGCGAGGTAAGTGCGACGTATAAGATCGCGACTTTTAAGAGACTTAAAAAATATATAAGGTTAAGTACTAATTACTAAGCGGATCTAGCTACTAATTAAAAGAGAGGATTTTAAGAAATTCTATATAAATAAAGAAATATATCTATATAAATAGTAAGACTTATTACTATTTATATACTAGTATATTACTATTTATATACCTACCTTATTTTTTATAATATATCCTAGTATAAGTCTACTTTACTTATTTATACCGCGCGCGCTTAGTAAGTACCTATACTACTTAAATGCCTATGCCTATACCCGCTTATATAAATATATATACTAAATTTAAAGCTATTACTAATACTATAATTAATAAACTTAGCTATAGCCCGCGGTCTCTTATAGTATTATAATAAGGATTATTAGACCTACCTTTAAAACGCTCTTATAAGGCCTTATAACGGTCCTAAGCTAGCTATAGCTATCGCGAAGCGTAGCCTAATTTCGTAGTTCTTAGGGATATCCCTTAGTAAGAGGGATCTAGGAAGCTAAAAACACCCGGTATAGAAGAAGGAAGAAGGAGCTAAAAGGAGGTATAGAGAAGAGGGTAGGGGTATAAGGGGAAGTAGAAGTAGCGATAGCTTCCTATAGAGGTAGCGAGAGATAAGACGGATATACCGGCAACGGCTAGTAAAGAGGGGAAAAACTAGTAAAAAGCTTAGTAGTTAAGAGGATATTAGTAGCTTCTTTAAGTAAGATCTTCTTTATTAATTAAGATACTAGACGGGTATAAAGAGGAGCGTTAGATAAAGGAAAGAAGGATAATTAAGGTAATATAATAATTACTCCCCTACTATAATTACTGCCCCCGTAAGAATTAAATATCTTTGCCCTGCCTATCTAACCCCTTACTTTTAATTTTACCTTCGTATATTTTTATATACTTCTTATATCTCTCTTTACGATAGTTATAAGCCTAGGAGGAATAGAATTCCTATACCTTCCGGCTACTATAAAAGGCACCTTTCTTATATCCCTCGTAGCTTCCTTTTACCCCTCTTACTAGAAAAGCTAATTTTTAACTAACTTTTCTACCCCCCTCTTTTATAATAATATCGAAAAACGATTCCTCTGCCGCCCCTACGGTCTATAGGACGATTCTTATAGAGCCTTAAGATTAGGATAAGTAGGTAAAGGAGCTACGGGCTCGTATAGATAGAACTATCTATAATTTAGTCTTCTTTAATAAGTAGGACCCTCTTAAGCCCCCTCTTCGTCCTAGGGTAACGGAATTTATAGAGGGAGCTACCCTCTTCTCTAAGCTAACCTCTATATAGTAGAGAGCTTTTTCTACTCCCTTAGGTAACTATAAGAGTTACCGTAAGGAGTACCTTTATAAGATAAAGCTACTAACTACTATATATATAGCGATAACGGAATCCGTTAGTACTATAAAGCTAATCTCTCTTTAGGAAAAAGAGACTCCTAGGTAGTAGCTTTTAAAGCTCGAGACCTTAATAGCTCCCTCGAGGGGCTATATAACTAACCGTATTAGGAAGACCTATACGGCCTACCTAGGAGCCTTTTCTACTAAGAACCTTCTAGCCTCTTCGTAGCTAGCTAAGTAAGAAGAAATCCTTAAGGAAGTTAACTAATACTTCTTAATAAAAGCTCTTTCCGGCTAGTAGCTATAGGATATATCTCTACTAATAAAGCCTATTAGTAACGGTTACTCGACTATCTTCTAAGAAGCTAGCTAAGAACTAAATAAAAAGGCTGCTAGAGTATAATAATAAGTAGTCTTATTCCTTTATAGTTTAATAGGGATAAGGGTATATACCTAAAGCACGCGTAGTATATAGCTAAGGATTAGTAGAGTAATTAACTATATAATTATCTAATTATCGGTCCTATATATAGCTCTAAGGGCCTTAGGTTATAAATATAAGTCTTAGAGATTTCTTTACTTTATGCCTCTTTATCTTTATTAAAGTCGCGTAATTAGCGGCCTCTACTTTAAAGGGGAAAAATAAAAATTTAAATTAACTATAATTAAGGAAGATACCTAATTAGATAATTAAGGTCTTTATAAAGCCTTTAAGTATACTTAGAAGTAAGTTAAAAGGGGAGTACTAAGGGTCTTATCCTTTTAACGGGCTAATATCTATAGGGGTACGATCTTACTTATTAAACTCCTTCTTAGCGACTTTCCGACCTAAGATACTAATAGAAAGGGCGCGATAATAATAGGTAAGGCTCTCTTCCTAAGCACGTAAGTAAGTAAATAAACTATTAATAGAACTTTTCTCCTTTACTATAATCCCTTCCCTTTACGTTATTTATTCCTCCCTTTACCTATAAGCTACTCGTTTAGCTCTTTCTTATCTTTACTCGCGTACTTCCTTCTTTAGATAATTATCTACTACCCTTTATATACGCTCCTAAGTATTCGCGCTTATTATTCCTAAGGGTATTAAGGAAATAAAGTAGTTAGTATCTTTACTAGTCTATAGCTTTAGGTATAGCTAGATTAAATAAGCTATAGAGTCTTAGAGACTAGTTATTATTGCGTTGCTAGTAGTCCTATATAAATATATAGAATTATAGTCGTTAATATCCTAGCGGTAGTTTTAATATATTCCTAGGTTTTTAACTCCTTTAACCTAGGAGGGTTTAAAGCCTAGTATAAACCTTATAGGAACTATAGCTAGAGAGGCTATTACTATAGTTTATTTCTAAGAAGTAATAGGGCGCGCTATAAGCGTTACTAGAGTCTTTAGCCTTAGGGTAATTAACCGAGCGCCTAGTAATTTCGGAGTCTTAAAGCGAGTTAGTAGCCGCGCTATCTACCTTTCTTCTATACTAGCTTCTTATTAGGCTATTAGCGGGGGTATAGTTATAAGTCTTTCGCTCCTTTATATATTTAAAGGGGTTATTAGTAGCGGGCGAGGAGTAGGCCTAATTAGCTATATATTTATTATAGAGTAAGTAAAGGCGTATATATAGGTACCGTTTATAAGATAATATTAATAAGCTATATAGAGCTCTTCTATACGCGGCTAGCCTATATATATATATATAGGATCCGGCCCTCTATACGTAACTATATAGCTTAGGCTATAGCTTAAGCCTATAACCTATAATAGTTAAAGACTCTTATATAATGCCCTCCTTTAAGCGCGGCGCGGCGCTGCCCTATTAACGGCTTCTATACTATTAAGCCTATATCGCTAGCTCTACCTTACCCTTTCCCCGTTAATTATACTAGCCCTACTAGCTTATTATCCCCGCGCCTATTAGCCTAGGTAGCTATAACCTAGCTTTATACTTATTAGCTAGCTAGCTATTTAAATAAGGGCGTAACCTATTATATACGCCCTTAGGTAGCTAGCGGCCGGCCTAGACCTACGTAAGCCTTAGGTTGCCTATCCCCTTAGCCTTAAGCAGCCTCCTTTACTAAGGGGTATATAAAGCGGTATCCCTCCTTCCTCCTTCCCTTTTTTCTTTTCCTTCTTTAACTATAATAGTAGTTATAAGAATATACCCTTATATTCCTATTTTACTAGTAGTAAGAATAAGATCGTTATTTAAAGACTTTTCTTCTATAGAGGGCGAGGGACTTTTATCTCTAGGTTCTCTAGTAGCTTCCTTTATAAGGATATAGCTTTCTAGCTTATCTTTATTTAGAATAAAATTAAAATTAAAGGTATTATTATTACTAGAATTTTCTAGATTTTCTATAAATTTATTTTCTAGTATAGTAATATCTTTAAAGATAGTAAATTCTCTCTTAGAAAAATCCTAGATTTTATATATATTTTCTAAATAGCCTACTATTATTCCCTTAAAAGCTCTATTATTTAGCTTATCTTAAGGGTCTTTATTCTTATAATATATAAGGCTTCTAAAGGTCTTAATTTTATTTAAGGTCTTAAAAGGTAGTATTATATTATCCCTCTTTTCTATAGGACATTTAAATCCTATCGTAGAATATAGTAATCTATAATATAAATAGGTAGCTATTAAAACAGCTTCTCCCTATAGGTATTTAAGAAGCTTAGTAGTAAATAAAAGAGCTCGTACTTTTCCTAATATAGTACGATTTATTCTTTCTATTCTACTATTAGATTCTAGCGTTCTAAGAAGACTAGAATTAAAGGTAATTCCTTCTTTTTTATAGTAGAGCTTTATTTTATATATAAATTCTTTAGCATTATTAGAAAATGCTTCTTTAATCCTAGTATTTTTAGGGTTATTATCTACCCTATTTTTAAATTCTAGGAACCTATTTAAAGCTTCCCCCTTTTTTTAAAGAAGATATATTTCTAGATATTAGGTTCCTACGTCTAGGAAAGAAATATAATAGTAATATTTATTATTAGTAAGCACTTTAATTAGCCCTTAAATATCTAATACTATTTTTTCTAAATAGGAATAAGACTTATATAAAGGTTATTTATTAACCTTATTCGTTGCTTTAGCTTTAATATATATTTCGCACTATCTTATTTTATTTTCCTCTTTTAGAGGTATTTTTATATCTTTATTATATCTTTTTAATATTTCTAAAATAGCCTACTATTTATATACCTTAAGCGTAAGTACTAAGTATAAAAATCTATATCCTTTACCTTTAAAGATATAATAAGGATTAATTAGCTTTCTAATAAAGGTTCTATAGGAATATAATATAATTTATTTCTAAGAAATCCTTTAGTAAGGACCTTAGCCTTATTATCTAATAAAAGGACTTTATTTCCTTATATTAAGGTATAAGTATTATTAAAATAAGATTAAGATAGTATATTTACCCTTAATTTAGGTATATAAAAGCAGTCTTAAAGGATATACCTTTTACTATTATATAGGAACTTAAATACTAAGTACCCCTTTCCTTTTACTAATATAAAGGAAGCTTTTCCCTAGTAAACTTTAGACTTAATTCCTTTATAGTTAATAAGGAAATCCTTATTTAATACTATATACCTAGTAGCTCCGGTATTATAAATAAAATTAAAGATCCTTTTATTCTTATAACTAAGAAATCCTCCTTCTCTTACCTTTAAAACTAATTCCTTTATTCTAGGAATTAAGGCTTTTAAAGGTCTTAAAAGAGAGTCTTTATTAGCTTCTATTATAGGGGTATTTATAAAGGTTATAATTACCTTTAAATCCTTAGACGTTTATATAGGGGTCGTAGCCCTAGAAAGGTCTATAAGGTTAATATCTAGGTTTATATTTTCTTATAAAGCTATATTTAAGACCTTATTACTATCGTTTAAATCGGACTCTAGCTCTATAATTCGAGCCTTCCTTCTTTTATTAGTAGTAGAAAAACTATTAAAAGGGGATTTCTTTTTAAAAGAAAAAGAAGAAGAAGAAGATTTTCTCTTCTTAGAAATTTAAGTCCTATTATCCTTTTTTCCTTTATTTAAAATCTAATAAGTAGGAGCCTTATTTTAGTATAATTTATAGTAATTTACTATAAAATACCCTAGTTTTTTATATTCCTTATAAATAGGAGCATCTATATAATTTCTATAGGATTTCTAAGGCTTCCTTTATATTAAGAAGGCTTTATTTAAAGATTCGTCTTTATCCTCTATTCTTCTAGCTTCGTCTAAAAGACTAGCTATTAGGGTTTCGAGGGTAAACGCTATAGAATTATACTTAAAGCTCTATAAAATATTTATAATATAGCTTGTAAATTTCTTATTAAGGCAATTAAGAATCTATGCTATAAGAATAACTTCTAGAATTTCTATATTATAGGATTTTAAATCCTTATAAATTTCCTTTACCTTATAAAGGTATTTCTTTAAATTAAAGTCTAAGGGACTAAGCTTAAAGAGCTACTTAATAAGTAGATAATTCAACGAAAGGTTCGACGGATTATATAGCTTTTTAAGCTTATCCTATACTTCTTTAGTATTTTTTTAATGCTAAATTTATATTAAGGGACTATCTTTATCTTAAAGGAATATTATAAATAAAGCCTCCGTAGTCTATAAATAATTTACTTACTTTAGAGTAGTAATAAGCTTTTCTTTTATAAGGATAGCTTCTATCCTTATAGTCTATAAGGTATAATTTAAATTTCCCTTAAGTCTAGTAAATTTATATTCTTTCTATCTACCTATTTTATATAAATTTAGTATTATTTCGTTCGTAGGGGTTAAGAAGTCTAGATAGGAGTTAAAGAGCGTAAGAAGGTAAAAGAAGTTAGGGGAAATTTTAAAAGGAATTTTAATTAGGTATTTCGACGAGGAATTTTAAAGGTATAAGTTAATTTCCCGGCTTAAAAGGAGTAAGCTAGGCTTATAACCTCTTAAGGTATATAAGCAAAATCGGAATTTTAAGAAATTAAGGGATTACGTAAGACTACGTAATAGAGGAGAGAAAGGAGTATAAGGTAGGATTTTTAATAGAGTTTATTAGTAGTATATTAGTATATAGAAGAGGTATTAAAGTTAATAATTCTATCTCTATCTACTAGCGGATATACTATCTTATATAGATAATTATAGTAAAATAGAAGAACCTTTTAGGACTAGATTTAAGCTACTATATAGCCCTAAAACTAAATAATTCCGTAATACCTCGAGTATATCTAGAAGTATCTTAGTTCTACTAGTATTTATATTTAAAAGAGGTTAGTTATACTAGTATTCTTAAGAGGTCTTAGCTAGTATTCTAAGCTAGCTCTATTCCTTCGATTCCCGATTATATAATAACCGGCAACCCGTTTAATATATAATAATATATAAACTAATAAGCGATTCTTATTTTATAAGATAGATTTTTATTTATAATTAATATACTACTTATTAGCTTATATAGTCGGGAGAGTATAGTATAGCTACTTTATTTATAATAGGAAAACACCGTTCCTTATAACTATTAAGAAGGATAGTTAAAATAATATAATAAAATATAAAGCCTGTTTTATAATATAGGGATTTAAGCCGATTTATAGCTTAGATTTCCTAGATACCTTCTCGACTATAGCTAGACCTAAATCTATTAGAATTCTACTTATTTTAGCTATTATCTATAAATTTAAAGCTTTATAAATAGATATAATAAATACCTTTATATATACTAATATAAATAGCGAAGTATATATTAATCTTCTTATAGGCTACGAAGAATACGCTCTTAAAGAATATTATTTAAAATATAGATTAGCTTATAGAGCTAAAGGAACTTAATTAATTAAATTCCTAGACCTATATAAAGCCGGTTAAATTAAAGCAAAGCTAAAGAAAGTATTATATAGCCTAAAATAAAGTCCTAAGCTTTAGTATAATTATTTAAAAATTATACTGTTATAAAGAAATAACAGGCATAGGGAGGCTTTATAGAATAAGCTAGTAAAAAGGGGCTCTATAATACAGTCTAAGGGAATAACCCTTAAAAGACAAAGACCTCTACTAGATAACTATACCTTCCTCTAGGAAAAGCGGGTCAGGATAAGCCTATCCTTACAAACAAAAATATGCATAAAATGCATAAGTCAATTACGAGCAGAACGGATACCCTATTGCCTATTTTGGCCTAGCGGTTCCGAAGATATCCGCGATACGAGAATAGGTGGGGCATAGAACATTCTGGTTAAATCCACTACTCATGCCAGAACCCATAGTCTTACGTCAACCATCACGCCACAATCAGACCACCTACTAAGTTAGGAAGATATACTATAGATAGAGCTTTTTAAGCCCTATAGAATGT
This sequence comes from Hirsutella rhossiliensis, assembly GCF_020360975.1. Lineage (NCBI taxonomy): Eukaryota > Fungi > Ascomycota > Sordariomycetes > Hypocreales > Ophiocordycipitaceae > Hirsutella > Hirsutella rhossiliensis. The sequence goes on from NW_025408672.1 coordinate 3,190,092, forward strand.
GCTAGAAAGCTGACTAATTGGTCTACTAGTGGGCGAGCAATGGTCTATAAAAGACGAAGGATTTCCCTGGGAGTAGTAGAATAAAAGAGCAAGGACATAAGCATCTTTTGCAACGCTATTCTTTCAATATATTATTCAGCCCCTTATATGCTCGTTATAAATTCCAGACGAAATCCTACCCTATACTCCTTCGACCGATCTTTCCGCTTACGTTATCGATTACCCGATTCTGCGCTTATTGCTTATACCTTCTTACAGTAGTAGTAATAAGTAAGTTCTGCTTTACTTAAAGCGTTAGTTTATTCCTAGCTATATAGGCCGCTTTATTAATATATACTTATAGTAATAGCTATAGTAGTAATAATAACCTTAATAATAATAATAACTTTAACTAGTAAGTTCCCTACCCTATAAAGTAAGAGGCCGTAATCTATAATATTAACTTCCGCGATAGATATATCTACCTCCCCCTCCCTTACCTCTTCTTTCTCGGAGTATATAAAGTCGTTCGTCGACGCTATACTAGGCGCGGCCGACGACGGCTCCGCCGCTACCGCTACTCTAGCCCGCGCCCTTACTACCGCGCCTACCGCCGCTACTAATACCTCCGCTACGCTAGCCGCTCTTATATCGCCCTTTAAGGTAACGACGCCGTCCCCGCCGCTACCTATAACGCCCGGCCCCTCGGCCCCTACCTCTATCTCCGCTACCCTTATAAGTCTATAGTTAAGTAAGTATAATAGACGTCTTCCGCTAACCTCTTAAAGTATAAGCGCTAGGTCTAGGCTAGAGCTACTCGCGCGGCCCCTTATATATAGTATACGTTATAGGAGCTCCCTTACGCTAACTAAGTTAGGCGCCGCCGCGGCGGTAGTTATTACTAGTATACGCGTGCCGGCCGCGCCTATAAGGCGGCGCCTCCCGTCTTACTCGCTACGGCGTTAGCTTAGAAGGCCGGCGCGTATAGGTAGGTATAGGGGGCTACTAAGAAGCGCCTTACCGCCGCTATAGCCGCCTACTATAACCTCCGCGCCTTAAAGCGCTAAGGGCTTATCCCTAAGTAGGTTCTTCTCCCTTTACTCTCTTACCTTTACTATTAACTCTCTTAGTACTAAGGATACCGCCTCTATCGCTTTATTAGCGGTCCCTTTAGCTATACCCGCCGCCGCCGCTACTACTACCCCTACTACCGCCGCTAGAGCTAGCCACCGCCCCTCTACCCTTAGAGCCGCCGCCGCCGCTAACTAGCTTATAGGCCTAAAAGGCCGACTTAGCGCGCTAAAGAGCGCCGCCGCCGCCGCTAATAAGTAAGAGGAGGCCAATAAGGATAACGATAATAATAATAATAATAAGGGTAATAATAATAATAAGGAATAAGCTTAGGTAGTTTAAGGGCTCTACCTTATAATAAACGCTATTTTTATCTCTACTTATACTATTATACCTATATTATTATAACTACCTTTTTTATTTTACTTACTTTATAGTCCTAGCCTAAGCTACTACTAGTAGTCTAGTAGTTTATTATTCTCGTTTACTAGTCTATATAGGGCCTTAAACTTATTAAGGGCTATAGCTCTCGTAAGCCTATATATAGGTTCTTACGTTAAGTTAAGGTACCTACGCTATTTTACGAGGACCTCTTAGCGATTCCCTTAGCCGACCTTCTTTTAGCGTATAGCCTATATCTCCTTAACCTCGAATTTATTATCCCCCTTTACTATAATAGCGGGCGGTTAAGCGTCTACTATTTCTTATCTAAGTAGCGGGTTAAAGGAGGCTTAGTAAAGGAGGTTAACGTTAATCTTATTATAAACCCCCGTTAAAAGACTATTAAGCTTAACTACTTACAGGCTAATAACCCTCCGTACTATAAACTTTATATATAGCTAGTCTAGCTTCTTCTTTAGCCGCGCTAACCTATAGTTATAGAGGTTAAGCTATACCTTATCTCTTACTATAAACCTATCCGCTAGGGCCTTAGTCTTATTAGCGTGCCGCTCTTAATCCTACGCCGAGGCGGCTATCGCGGATTACTAGTATTCTATAGTTTCTTATAGCTTCTATATAAATATAGAGGCGCGGCTCTTTAGTAACGAACTACTATATTACTCTACTACTATATCTATAGCGAACGGGATTAAGGAGGGCGGCTTAAAGCTATATATAGCAAAAAAGGGGGCTATTTTAATAGAGGTCTAAGGTCTACTATTTAATATAAGCTAGGCCGCGGGGAGCTAGCGGTCTTAGTTTACTTAGTTACGGGCTACTACTACCTATAAGTATACTTATACTTCTTAGTTAACCCTCTTAGGTCCCCCGTCGGTCTATAAGTAATAGGCTATACTAAGTAGCTATATAATTTAAAGTAGCTAGTATAGGTACTATTAAAAGCGGCTAGTTTAGTTTAATCCTTTATTACTTATAATAAAGGTTAGCTAGCTATATAAGCGGGCCTAGTATTAAAGGAAGCGCTCTATATAAGCTTTTATATCTATAGATAGTATTAGCTTTAGTACTACTAATTTACTAAGCTAGTCCTTAATTACTTATATATAGCGGTTACCTCCTTTTATAAGCAGGAGGTCTATTATAAAGTCTATTTATATATATATATAGAACTAGTTAGGTACTAAAAGCTACTTAAGTAGCCCCTTAAGCTATGCCCTTTAAATCTTAGTATAGCTATAGATATTATAATTATAAAGAAAGCGGCGAACGTAGTATTATAAGAAGGGCTAGTAAAAATCCCTCGTAAGGCCTATTACTATACCCTACCGACCTAGGTAGCCTACGATACTAGAGTTATAGACGAGCTAGACTAGCTTCCTTTAAAGCTTATTCCGTTCGTCTAGCTCTAGCGGTCTATCCTTCTCCTTAGCTTCTATAGTATATAGTACGCCTAGTACTTATAGTCTCCCCCGCTAGTATAGATGCCCCCGTAGGTTAATATAGTAGTCGGCTACCTATACCTTTAGCTTTAGCTTCGGATCTAGGTATTAAGCGCCGGACTCTATAGCGCGGCGTACGCTCTTATAAGTATAGTCTAGAGCCGCTATCTTATCCTATAAGCGTTAAAGGGCCTTATCTTAAAATACTCTCGCTATGCGCGCCCCTAGGCCGGTTTATCCCTCCTCGCCGGACCGAGGTAAAGGCGTAAGGGAAAGCTCGTTTAGTAGTAAAGGTATAAAGGAAAGCTCGTCTACTAGTACCGCGCCTTCCTCTACTAAAGAAGCTTCTATATAAGTCTATAGTGCTTTTTATAGGATAAGCTATAGATCCCGGGCCTTAATATCCGCCCCTATTAGCTAGTCCTAATCCCTTTAAGAAAGCGCGTCTAAGACTATAGAGTCCCGCTTAAGGTAGTACTTAATCGAGAAGTTAAAGCGTAAGAGATACTCCGCTTAGCGGGCTTACCGCTCTAAGAGGTACTAGTAGGTTATAAAGTACTTAAGGTTCTTATAGTCTATAAGAACCTTAAAGCTCTCGTAGCTTTAAAGCTCCGCTTACTATTACTTAAGGTAGCTAATAATTACTAATATCTTCTTATTATAAATAGCGTAATTCCGCTCTACTAAGGTTAGCTTATAAGAGTAAAACGCTACTAGTTACTTTTGCCTATTTACCTCTTAAGAGAGCGTTCCTTTAAGTCCCTAGCCGCTATAGTTTACTTTAACTAATATAGACCGGTTAAAGTCCTACTAAAGTAGTACTAGGGCTTACGAGAATAGGTCCTTAAGCGTATAGAACGCTCCTTCCTATATAGGCCCTTAATAAAAGGCAGTCTATTTCCTAGTAATCTCGTTTAAGGGCATTATAATATAGGAGAAGCCCTTAATAAATATCTTATAATAGTTCGCGAACCTAAGGAAGCTTTATACACCTATTTATATATATAGGGCCGCTTAGTTTTAAATCGCCTAGATCTTTATAGGATCCGCCTATATACCTATGCCTATATAGATAATAAAGCCTAGGTACTTAACCCTCTTAACCTTAAATTCGTACTTATCTAAGTTAAGGTAGAGCTTATAAAGTTAGAGGCGCTTTAGAACCCTCTATACTTTCTATATATAGTCCTTATAGGAGCCGCTTATATAGATAAGGATATTATCTATATATATAGAGGCGAACTTATTAAGAAAATATTACGACTATAGTTAGCGGGCCGTAAGAGAGCTAGCTACGTTTATATAATAAGGCGGCTTAGAATAATAGTTAAGACGAGAAGTTACTTAAGCTTAGCTTACCTAGAGTATATATAAGCTAAGTAAGCCTTATATAAATAGATTACTACTTAGGAGTATAGCTTATAAGTAAGCTATAGTAAGCTACGAAGGGGATTATAGCTAGGACCGTAATCTAAGGATAGTCTCTATAAGTATATATAGCTACCTACTTTTACTCCTTTAGATAGATAGCTCTCTAGCTTTTAATATAGATCTTTATTACGATTCTATCTTTAATTCTAATTACCTAGTTATAGTCTATAGTCTACGACCTCTAACTTATTACTAACGTAATATACTTATTATTACTTAGACTACGCCCTATTATATCTACTAATATAAACCCCTCGATAGGTTTATCCCTTAGGAATAATACCGGTCGTTATACGTATATTACGACTATAGTTAGCGGGCTATAAGAGAGCCGGCTACGTTTATATAATAAGGCGGCTTAGAATAATAGTCGGGATAAGAAGTTACTTAGGCTTAGCTTACTTAGAGCGTACGTAAGCTAAGTAAGCTTTATATAGATAGATTACTACTTAGGAGTATAGCTTATAAGTAAGCTATAGTAAGCTATAAAGGGGATTATAGCTAGGACCGTAATCTAAGGATAGTCTCTATAGGTATATATAGCTACCTACTTTTACTCCTTTAGATAGATAGCTTTCTAGCTTTTAATATAGATCTTTATTACAATTCTATCTCTAATTCTAATTACCTAGTTATAGTCTACGGTCTATAACCTCTAACTTATTACTAACGTAATATACTTATTATTACTTAGGCTACGCCTTATTATATCTACTAATATAAACCCCTCGATAGGTTTATCCCTTAGGAATAATACTAGTCGTTATACGTTAAAAGCTCTTATTTAGTATAATACTATATTACTTTAAGTAATATCGTAACTATTAATATACCTATATAGTAAACTAGATTAACTAACTCTAGAGCTACTATATCGCCTTAGGATATAATACGCGAGATTATTACTTTTTAATAAGAGGTATAGTTACTTAGGAATAAAGGAGGTAATAGATAAGTTAAGGACCTTAGAGAAGTAGTTAAACTAAAGTAGCTAGGACTATTTAACGGTACTTATAGTACTCTTTAAGACTTTCTTACTTAACTTAAGGCCTACTACCGGTTCTACCTAACGAAACTTTCGAACCTAGTTAAAAAGGTACTTTATATAGGAAATTATTTATCTAGAACGGTACTCGCTTAGTTTAGACCTATTATAAGGGACTATCTCGATAACTAACTAGTATAATAAAATAGCGAAATAGATAAAGTCTTTATTAGTTTCTAAGGATTTAAAGAAGCTATTACTAAGGTATTTAGAATAACTAATAAAGAATAAGAAGCTAAATAGAAACTTTAAGAACTCCGATAAAAGACCTTAGTATTAGACTATACTACTAAATTCCGTTAAGTTACCTTAAAACTTAAATAGGACGATAAACCCCTTATATCGCGATTCTACGATAGACTTAGGGAAGAAGTTAAGGACGAACTCTATAAAGAAGATCGACCTAACGGCCTCTTAAACTATATCGCTATAGTAGTACGAATCGATAATAGATAGTATATATAACGCTAAGAAAAGAAATAAGGAAGAGGAAACTAGAACCCTTTCTATAAGAATAACTTTAACTAACACGCTAATTATAAAAAGAAGTATAAAACTCTTATTACCTATACTTATATAACTAACCTAGGTAGGATAGATCTAAATATAATATAAAAAAGTAAAGGAAAGTATTTTAACTATAGAAAACTTAAATATTACTTTAAAGAATATAGATAACCTTATAAGGAGAAGAAAACCTACTAGGTACTAGCCTTAAAAGGTAAGAAATACTTAAACGCTACTAATAGATAGGAACTAAAGTATAAACTCCTTAGTTAGACTATATACTATAATAATAAATATATAGTATACCTAAGTAATAAGAACGGTACTAAATAGTTCTTAAAGCTATTAAGGAAAACCCTTATAATAATATAATAAAGGGATCCTAAAATATAGAAATAAGTTAAATTCATAGAACTAGAATACCCTTACCTTAAAAGAGTCTCTTATAACTAGATTAGGAAGAACGGTAAATAATTCTAAGAAGATATACGAAATAAAAATTAATAATAATAATAAGTAGTCTATAAATAATATAATAAAGAAGATATAGATATAGCCCTTATACTTACGAAACTTAGATAATAACCTAAGAAAGAATAACGAAGTATTAATAATATAAGCTTTAAAGAATAAGAAATACCTAGAGAAACGAAAAATAAGAACGAACTTATACTACTACCCTCGCTACTAAGGGAAAATACTATAATTAGAGAATATACTTTATACTTTAAAGAATTTAAAGAAATACTTAAAATTAAAACCTAATAAATACCTTAAATTCTTATAGAAAACTAATAAGCTATATTAATTCGATATTAACTAATACTACGTAGAGGAAACTACGCTATAGCTATTACTATAATTAATACCTTTATAGCTCTATAACGAGAATAGTAACTATAAGGAGAATTTAAAAACAATCTATAAATACTACTTACTTATAAGCACTATAAGTATATTTTATAAATATTATACGTTTACCTAGATTATATAATATACTTCTAGATAAAGGTATAATATAACGCCTTTCTAATTAGGTTCGAAGGATAAGTACTTTTAAAACCCTACCTAAGTATAAAACTAAACTATTAGAAAATCGATTAATATTACCTAAACGACTAAGTTATATTATTAAAACCCGATTATAGTATACTACTTAAATACCGCGATAATTATAGTTTATTAATAAGATATATTTTAAAGATATATAAAATCTATAAATACGCTAAAATAAAGGAATAGTATAACGCTACTCGCTTTAAGGTATTTAAACTATTAATCTTTTAAAGACTTATATAATAAATTAAATATAATAAAGAAGATTACTATAAATATATATACCTAAACTATAGAGTTTATAAATATAAAAAAGTATAAGTATAATATAAACGATATAATAGTATACTAAAAGATTATTAGTAATATATATAAAGGCTATAAGCTATATTTAACTAAGGAAGAATCGATATAGAAATACTATATACGAAATAGAAAGATATAAAACGAAAACTTAACTTTTAGTATAAAAATAAATAGAATTATAAAGTATAGTATATAATTAACTACGAAGTAGTATAATATAAACGATATAGCGTTAAGAAATAAGAAATCTTTAATTAGCTATAAGAAATTAGTCTCTTAAGCCTTAATATAATACTATATAACGAAAATATAAAGAAACGATATTAATAATAAATCGAAGAAGAATACCTAAATAAAACGAATAAAGACTAAGTAAAAAATAAGGTACGCTATCTATAAAAAGGCTATAGACTAGCACAATATAATAAGATCTAAGGACCCTATATATAGTAACGGTAAGCTATAGTAACTAAATAGTATTAGATATCTAAATCGCGGGATATTACGCCCGTATACTTTTATACTATAGCGCGATAGGTAATTACGTTTTACCTAAAGTCGTTAATTATTACCGACTTATATAGAAATATAAGAAAGATCTATATAAACTTATAAATATCGAAAGAGAGGCCTTTAACTATAATAATAGAATTATTAATATAGAGATTAATTACCTCGATATTAATATCTAGGGCTACGATAAATAAGTTAACTTCGATATTATAGATATTAAAGAATATAACCTTATATTAAGACTTCTATAGCTATAGGAGAGTAACCTACTAATTAACTAGAAAACTAGCTAGCTACGTTAGAATAAAGATATAAGTTTCTAGGACTAATAGATTTAAAAGAAAGTAAAATTTTATAATAATTTAGCTACTAAATAGGATAAAATAAATAACCGTTTAAGTAAATTATTATAGGCTTTAGCGATATAAACGAAAATAGTAACTAAACTAGCGGATATAATAAAATCGACTAATAAGACCTATATACTAATTAATATAGCTATATAACCTAGTATCTAATATAAATAGAATAAAGGATATAATATAAAGATCTAAAGAGTTATTACTACTCTAAGGAAAGACCTTAAATAAATTAATAAAGAGCTTAAGTTAAGGGAAACTAGCTCTTAAGAGAAAAAATAAAGCCTATAAGATAGAATAAAGAATATCCCTTAAGAATACCGGAAATATAATAAACTCTTTAAGGAAGAACTTAAGATAGGGTTACCTAAATATAGCTAATAAGACTATAAAATTTATCTTAAGGATAGAATAACGCCGACGTTTTATAAGATCTATAACTTAAACGAAAAGTAACTATAAACGTTACGCGACTACCTTAATAAGAATCTATAAAAGGGATATATATAAACGTTAATATCTAAAGTAAGCTATCTAGTTATATTTATTTTAAAGAAAAATAGTAAGCTATAACCAGTTATTAACTATAAACGCCTAAACGATATTATAATAAAAGACTAAATACTATTACCGCTTATATTAAAACTATAAGATCGACTATATAGTAAAAAATACTTTATAGCCCTCGATCTTAAAGGCGCTTATAACTTAATATATATAAAGAAGGGATATAAATAGATAATAGCCTTTAAAACGAAATTTAGATTATTTAAATACCTAGTAATACTATTTAGACTTATAAATATACTAGCTACCTTTTAATAGATAATTAATAATATCCTACGCGAATACTTAGATATCTTTATAGTAGTATACCTAGATAATATCTTAATCTTCTTAGATACCTTAGAAGAATATAAGGTACTCCGCGTACTTTAGAATATAAAGTTACTAGTTAAACTAAAGAAAAGTAAGTTTTATATATAGGAAGTAGACTTCCTTAGATATACGATCTTACTAAGAGAGATATAAATATAATAAGATAAGATTAACTTAGTTAAAGAATAGCTAATACTAAAGAACGTTAAGGATATATAAAGTTTCCTAGGATTTATAAATTACTACTAACGATTTATTAAAGATTTCGGAAAGATTATAGTATTACTATACGACTTAATAAAGAAGGAAAAAGAATTTATATAAGACGATAAAGCTAATAAAGCTTTCGATTATATTAAGACTATAATTATATAAGAACTAGTCTTAACTACCTTCGATCTAAAATAATAAATCGAACTTAAAACTAATATATTAAACTTTACTTTAGGAGTATAAATTAAATAAAAAGATAATAAAGGAAGACTATAACTAATTATATTTTACTTAAAGAAGCTATATAGTATAGAACTTAATTACCTTATCTATAATAAAGAATTCCTTATAATTATTTAAGCTTTTAAGGAATTTCGATACTACCTTCTTAAAAGTAAATATAAAGTTAAGGTCTATATAGACTATAAGAATATCTTATATTTTATAACGATATAATAGTTAAACGGACGATAGATTTAATAGGCTAAATACTTATTAGAATTCGACTATAAGATAATCTATAAAAAAGGAATAGAAAATAGTTAAGCTAATACCTTTAGTCGACGAAGCGACTATAATATAAGGGCACTTATAGTAAAAGGATAGCTCTTAGAAATTAACGAAAACGGGAACTATTAGTAACGATAGCTAAATATAATATTTAAAGTATAACCTAATAACTCGACTTACTAAAAGATCCTAAAATAAATAAAAGAATATAAAGTACCGAACGGATATAATATAGGATATTTAGAAGTTCTAATATATAAAAATAAAATCTAGATACTATTAGAATTATAAGATAAAGTTATATAAAATATATATAAATATCTAATATATAGATACTAGGGAATCTAAAGAATAATAAAACGGATTAGATAATAATATAACTTCCTATAGCTTAAAGAAGTAGTATAATAAGTTATTAAAGAATATAAACTTTATATATAAAGTAAAGCTAAATAATATAAACTATATAGAGAATTATAACCGCTACTAATACTAAAGAAACTATAGGATTTAATAGCTTTTAACTATATTATAAAGCTATTACTATTAAAAGAACTTATAACTAATATTAAGTATAATAGTATATTTATTATTACTAATAGGCTAATAAAGTATAGGTATTTCTTACTATATAAAAAAGTAAGTAATATAGAAGAGCTAGTATATATATTCCTATAAATAATTATTAGTAATTATAGACTACTAAATAAGATTATCTTTAATAAAAGAAGTATATTTATAGCTAAGTTTTAGTAAGCTCTTATAGTATAATTAAAGACGAAATATAAGCTTAGTATAGCTTATTACCTATAAATAGATAGATAAATAAAACGACTTAACTAAACGCTTAAATAATATTTACGATACTATATTAGCTATAAATAAAATAATTAAGTTAAATAGCTACTAATAGTATAACTAGCTTATAATAGCTTAGTTACGGAAATAACTAAGCTCTTACTAGTATATACTAATTATAGATATAACCTAGAAGTATTTAAGGTTACTCGATAAGGACTATAAGTAGAACGAGCGATACTATAAGTAGATTAGCTACGAAAATTATATAAAGAAATATAATAAGAACTTTAATTTATTAAAGAACGAATATCTACTTATTATAATCGGAAAAGATTATAGGGACTAATCTTTTAAGAGGGAGATATAGTCTACCTTATATAACGAAATATTAAAATAAAACGACTAAGTAATAAATTAGATTTTAAGAAACTTAGACTATTTAAGGTTAAGAAAACTATTTTAAAAGTTAACTATAAACTTTCGCTATTAATAATAATACGGATATACCTAATATTTTATATCTTATTATTAGAACTAGCGCTATAAAACGCTAAACTATAGGAAAAAATCGAAGTTAATAATAATTCAGAATATAAAATAGAATAAATACTAGATATAAGAAAATAAGGTTAGTAATAAGAATACCTTATTAAGTAGAAGGGATATAAACTAAAGGAAAATACTTAGGAACTACTTAAGTACTTAACTTACTATAGTTTTCTACTTTAATAGTTCTACTAGTAAAATCTACCCTAGGTATCGTAAAATCGCTTAACGAACTAATAGCATTCTAATTAATTATATTAAATCTACCTATAGACTAAATATCGACTACTACTTTAGATTCTTAGCGCTTAGCCTTATTAAGGTTATCTAAGGAATAAAGGCCTTAATAGACTATCTTAGTACCCTTTATCTTTAGCTAGCGCTTTTAATAGCAAAGCCGCGCTAAATAAGCTAAGGCTTTATTTAAGTTAGCTTAAGCTTTTAATATTCGCTCCTTAGTAATTTCTTCTTCTTTATTTAATCGATCGGACTCTAGATTTATTTAGGATACTAGGAAATATATTAGCTATAAATAATAAGTAGGATAACGAAGTTACTTATAAGAGCTAATCGCTACGCCCGACGTATTATAGGAACGACCCCGCTATATATATTCGGTATACTTAAAAGATTTCTCTAGTATTTTATAGTAGAAGCCGCGTAACGAATAAAAAGAATATAGTATAACGTCGAAACTAAGACGATTAATAAACTTAGCTAAACGAATACGCTTAAGGGTCTTATAAGAACGATCCTTTAATACGCGACTAAATATACTATTAGTAGTATATCTTAAGGGATAAAAAGGACGAAACGGGGAATATATATACGCGCGATAAGGATATATTTATATATAGCGGCTAAGGTAGTAGTAGGTCTTATAGATAAGACTAAAAGGAGGGGAGGCATTATATTACGACTATAGTTAGCGGGCCGTAAGAGAGCTAGCTACGTTTACGTAATAAGGCGGCTCGGAATAATAGTCGGGATAAGAAGTTACTTAGGCTTAGCTTACCTAGAGCGTATATAAGCTAAGTAAGCCTTATATAGATAGATTACTACTTAGGAGTATAGCTTACGAGTAAGCTATAGTAAGCTATAAAGGGGATTATAGCTAGGACCGTAATCTAAGGATAGTCTCTATAGGTATATATAGCTACCTACTTTTACTCCTTTAGATAGATAGCTCTCTAGCTTTTAATATAGATCTTTATTACGATTCTATCTCTAATTCTAATTACTTAGTTATAGTCTATAGTCTATAACCTCTAACTTATTACTAACGTAATATACTTATTATTACTTAGACCACGCCCTATTATATCTACTAATATAAACCCCTCGATAGGTTTATCCCTTAGGAATAATACTAGTTATTATAGGAAGTCCCGAAGTATATTATTAATATAATACTAGAAGGTAGCGGGCGCTCTTAAGAGGCCGAAGGGCGTTATAAGCTACTTAAATAAGCTATAGCGTATATAGAACGCTATCTTCTACTTATTACCTTCTAAGATCTATACTTTATAAAATGCCTATTTTATATCTAGCTTTATAAACTACTTTACCTTCGAGAGGTTATAGAGTATATCTAAGATTAAGGGTAAGGGGTAGCGGTCTAGCCTTATAATTACGTTTAAAGCCTTATAGTTATAATAAAACTATATCCCGCCCCTTAGTTTACGTATAAAGAGGACTAGCGCTCTTACTTTAAAGCTACTTACTTAAATAAAACCCTTATTTAAGAGGTCCCTTAGCGTCTTTTTTAGTACTAGTAGCTCTATATATAATATACTATATAGCGGTCTAAATAATATAGGTAGTTCCTACCTCTTCTTATTAGTATAGAGTACGATCCTATAGTCTACCCCTAGCTTATATAAGTTAAGCTTATCTACTTCCTAGGACTTAAATAGTAGTAGGAGGTCGTAAAAGCGCTTTAGTATCTACTACTATAGCTTAAAGGGCGACTTTAGCTTCTTTATTTAAAGGGCCTTATTAATATCCGCTAGGCTAACTATATAGACCGCTATATTAGCCGCTACCTAGCCTTCCTCCTACTTTAACCGTCGTATAGTTCCTATAAAGATAAAAGTAAGGACTTCTTATACTAAGTATAAAGCTCGCACGCTTAGTTATATACTTATAAAACCGTTATTATAGTAGACCTACTATTATATAAGCTTAAACTATAGCTTCTTTTAGTATAGAACTAAATATAACTCTATATATAATAACTAGGGTTTCCTATATATAATATACTATATAGCGGTCCGAATAGTATAGGTAGTTCTTACCCCTTTTTATTAGTATAGAGTACGATCTTATAATCTACCCTTAGCTTATATAGGTTAAGCTTATCCGCTTCCTAGGACTTAAATAGCGGTAGGAGGTCGTAAAAGCGCTTTAGTATCTACTATTATAGCTTAGAGGGCGACTTTAGCTTCTTTATTTAGAGGGCCTTATCGATATCCGCTAAGCTAACTATATAGACCGCTACGTTAGCCGCTACCTAGCCTTGCCCTTACTCTACCTATTATACGGTTCCTATAAAGATAAAAGTAAGGACTTCTTATACTAAGTATAAAGCTTATATACTTAGTTCTATACCTATAAAACTATTATTATAGTAGACCTACTATTATATAAGCCTAAACTATAGCTTCCTTTAATATAGAACTAAGTATAACTTTATATATAATAACTAGGGTTTCCTAAGGATTAAAGGAAACTTTAGTTAAGGGATTATATAGGCTATAATAAGCTTATAGTAACTATCGACCTCTATAGCTAGCTATATAATACCCTTAATTACTATACCCTCTATCGCGCTTAAGGCGCCCTTTACTCGCCTTAAGGCGATCTTTTCTACTAGTACTTATATCTCTTATATAAGCGCCTTATTAACTATAATATAGTACTAGTAGCCCTTATCTATAAGGGCGGTAATAAGTAAGGAGTTATTAATTATAACCTATATTAAAGTAAGCTCCTTTTCTATATAGGTAGATAATTCCTCTTTCTCTTTTACTAGTACTAGTAATTAAGGCTCTAAAGCTTATCTTTACTTTAGAGCTACTTTTTTTCTTCTAGGCCTAAGGGGGCGGAGTCCTCCTTATTATCTAAGGTAAAGAGCGGTTCTATCTTCGCTACTTAAACCGCTATAGGCCGCTTAGCTAAAAAGAAGGGGCATTTTAATATAAAGTATATAGATACTTTATAACGTAAGTAATAGCTATTAGCCTTCCTCTTCCCGATTTCCTCGCTCGTTACTTACTTCGCCTACTACTTAAAGTATAGGGCGGTATAAGGGGTAGTTAACGGCGTCTTCTTACCGCGTTTAGCCTAGTCTATATAGGTAGCCGATATTAAGGTATCCCTATCTATATTAATAGCCGGTTATTTATCTTATAAAGGGGCGGTAATCCCGTCGCCGCTATATAGCGTACGCTAATAGAGCTTTTAAAAACGCGGCGTTTACTTATAGCCTTAAGCTACTTTTATTAACCGGCTTATATACTTACTATAGTTAGTAGGTATAATTATAGGGATAAGTAGCTCCTATAAGGCTAGCGTAATTAAATTCTATAGCTATATAAGCTTCGCGTTATCTTCCTATACTATAGTCCCCGCTACCTATAAGAGTATCTCTTTAAAATTAAGAAGGAATTTACTAAAGGTTTATCTATCTCTTTACTTAAGGGTCTATAGCTTATCTTACGCCTTCTCCTACTCCTATACGTTGCCGAACGTATATATAAGGTATTAGAAGAAGTCTTATAGGTCGCGTCTACCTTTAAGGCCGCCCTTATCCTAGAATCTAGAGATCCGCCGTATCTAGGGCTCCGGTAGCGTATAGAGGAGCGAATACTACGCTATATCGCGATAGCTATTTAGGCCTTATTTCTCGTTAGTTATAAACTTCGTTTATAGCCGGCTAAGGAAGAAGTAAAAGGACTCTAGCTTACTATCCTAAGTCGGCTAAGGGAGCGGCTTCCGCGTTAGTAGTATTACCGCCGTAACCGGCGTTATAGAGGTTATAAGGGTTAAAGCTAGTCTTATAGACGGCTCCCTTAGTATAGTAAGAACCTCGTCCTTCTTACTAGCCGTCGCGCTTTTAATCGCTTCTAGGATAGCTACGATACTTCCTATCCGTCTAAGGAGGGGCGGAGTACTTCCTTAAAAGGGAGGCGCCTTCTTTAAAGAGATATCTATTAGATCTATTAGTTAATAGCTTATACTATTACGGAGTAGGTAGAGGTATATATATAGGTACTATCTATAAGATAATATTAATAAGCTATATAGAGCTCTCTTATACGCGGCTAGCCTATATATATATATATAGGATCCGGCCCTCTATATATAACTATATAGCTTAGGCTATAGCTTAAGCCTATAACTTATAATAGTTAAAGACTCTTATACTTACCTCTTTTAAGAAAAGGATTTTTACTTTATAGATAAGGATATTTATTCTTTATTATAAAAAGAGAGACCTATTATAATAAAAATAAATACGCTTATAAGATAAATTTTAATATATTTTTAACTTACTAAATTAAATATATATAACCTTAAGAGAAAAACTTTTACTATTAAAGATAGCGACTAAATAAAGCTATCTACTCTTAGTAAACCTATTATAAACTACTATAAAGCGAACTTAAAGACTATTTAATTATTACTTAAGAAAGAGCTTATTAATCCTATATAATCTCTTTCTAGGTAAAATAGGTATAAGGTTAATTTCCTCCCTTTCCTTTAAATCCTTAATAGGACTAAAAAGATTAAGGATATTATATAGAAAATAAAGGGCGGTCTTATTACTAATATAGTTATTATAAATTTTAATAGTATTAAGGTTAGTGTAGAAATTATAACTATATATATAGTTAGTAAATCTATTAAGGTTATAAGTAGCCCTATAGTATTTAAGAAAGTACCGCTATTTATAAATAAGCGCCTTAGTTAAATCCTAGATATAGTAAGTATAAGAGCTATTAATAATACTTAAAAGAAAGATATACTTATAAAAAGGAAATATAATATACTTATAAGCAGAAGTTATAATCGTTTTATAAGTTTAAATATACCCTTAATAAAGGTAAGGGTTATAAGTTCTATATAAAGTAATTAGGACTACTTAAGAGTATTTTTACCGCTTTAAACTAAGCTAAGAAAAGAAGTATTTATATAGATAAGTAATTTCTATAAGGATATAGGTTACTAGCTAACGTTTATAATAAAGGGTATAAAAGACGATCTAATTATACTAACCTAACGTGCTCTTAAGAAAGTAAGAGAAAGGAGAGTAACTATATACTTTAATCTTAATAATATTAAGAGCTTTTAATAGAACCCTTAACTAAAAGGCAATTTCTATATAAATTAGAAACCCTTAGTAACCGATATTATTTCTATTATAGACCTAGGTCTTAAAGTAACTATAGATCTATAAAAGAAGATAGTTAAAACGAGCTAAGCGAGATTAAATAAGTTAAATAGTTATTACTTAAAAGTACTTTATATAAAGAGGAAAGACCTTAGTATAATAATTCTAAGTAAAAAGAGTAGTAGTAATAAGGGAAGGTTATAAAAGAGTAGTTAAAAAGAAGTTAACGATATTTAATAGCTCTTTAGTTTTAAGTTTAGCGGTCTTATAAGATATAATAAGGAGGAAGAGATAGTTATAAAAGGAGAAGATAAGAGGTAGCGGTCTAAAGAAATAAAAAAGATAGAAAAGAAAAGAGAAAAAAGAGGAATAAAAAAAGTAAAGAGGAGAAGAAAAGGGTAAGGATTAAATAGCTCCTTAATTAATAACTAGTAGAAAAAGCTATTTAAGTATAACCCCTAAATACGCTTAAGACCTTACTACTATAAAGGCTAGCTAAAGTAACTAATAACTATATACTTTAATAACTATTTATTCCTTTTACTATACTATCCTTCTTCCTTCTTTCTTCTTCCTTCTATATATATATATCTTAAGGTATATAAGTAAAAGCGGAATTTTAGGAAATTAAGGAATTACGTAAGACTACGTAATAAAGGGGAAGAAGGAGTATAAGGTAGAATTTTCAGCGGAGTTTATTAGTAGTATATTAGTATATAAAGGAGGTATTAAAGTTAATAATTCTATCTCTATCTACTAGCGGATATACTATCTTATATATATAATTTTAGCTAAATAGAAGCACCTTTTAAGACTAGATTTAGGCTACCGTATAGCCCTAAGACTAAGGAATTTAGTAATACCTCGAGTATATTAAGAAGTGTCTTAGTTCCACTAATATTTATATTTAAAGGAGGTTAGTCGTGCTAGTATTCTTAAGAGGTCTTAGCTAGTATTCTAAGCTAGCTCTATTTCTTCGATTCCTAATTATATAATAACTAGTAACCCGTTTAATATATAATAATATATAGAATAATAAGCGATTCTTACTCTATAATATAGAGTTTTATCTATAATTAATATACTACTTATTAGCTTATATAATCGGGAGAGTATATTATAGCTACTTTATTTTTAGTAGGAATACCGTTCCTTATAGCCTCCCTTAAAAAGTAGATTTATATACTCTTTACTAATTTATTTATAGTAGTATATATATAGGGTAAAAACCTAATTTAGGAAAACTATTTTTATACCTTAATAGGATATATAAAAACCTATTCTTTCTTAGGAAAAGAAATCCTTAAGTATATACTAATAGAAAAACCTATAGTAGGAAAAATCTATAGTTATAATAATTATTTATAGGATAACCTTATATAAGGTAAAACCTATTATTACTAGGAAAATCTTAATAGATAAAAACCTAGTAAATATTTCTCTAGGAAACCTAAAAAGGAAAAACTTAGTAAGGGAAAGATATAGAAAGTATAAGAAATATCTAAAAACCTCTTTTAATTACTTAGGAACTTATATAAAGGATAGACCGTCTTTAAATTTATAGAGTAATCTAGGTCTTAATTCCTTTATAAAGATATTAACTATATTATCTTTTAATTTAATATAAAAAGCTTTAATTTCCCCTTCTCTTATACTAGTTTTAGTATAGTAATAAGCTAATCTTATATACTTAGACCTTTTATAAAATTCCGGATTTTCTACTAATTTAATAGTAGTAGTATTATCCGTTAAAATAAGAAGTATAGTATTAAGAATCTTAATAGATAGATCCTTAGTAATATATTTAAAAGTATATTTAAATAAATAGCTTCTTTATTTACCTCCTTAAAGCTAATATACTCTGCTTTATAGGTAGAAAGGGCAACGGCTTTCTACTTAAAGTAAGCCTAGCTTATTATATTATTATATATATAAAAATAGTAACTAGAAAAGGATTTTCCGTCTATTAAATCTAACGCTTAGCTAGAGTCGGTAAAACCCTTTATATATAGATAAGTATAAGGGATATTATAATTATATTTAATCTTTAGGCTAGGGAATTTATTTAAATATTTCTAAATAATATTTAAACCCTTAAAATATATCTAGTTAGGCTTAGCCGCGAATCTAGCCTAGGAAATTATAGAATATAAGATATCTAGCCTAGTAAATAAGGCTAAGAATAATAAAGATCCTATTTCTTCTTAAAATTATAATATATCTTCCTTAAAAAGTAATTCCTTTACTTTTATAAGCTTAAAGCTTACTATAGCGGGTAAATTCAAAGTTCCTAAACCTTCTTTATTAAATTCCTTTAATTTATTTAAGGTATAACTTTCTTAAGATATATATAGCTCTTTATTTTCTCGGTTTATTATAATATTTAGACCTAAGAAGTCTTTTATATCTCTTAAGATAGTAAAATCTAAGAATTTAGATAATTCTTTAAATAATCTTTCTTTTATTATAGATTTAAAGGGCCCTACTATAAGAAAGTCATCGATATATATTACTAAGGCTATACTATAGTCCTTATTTATAAATACTCCTTTATATATTAAAAGAGGAAGAAATCCGAGTTTATTTAGTATAATTTTTAAATAATTATACTAGAGCTTAGGACTTTATTTTAGGCTATATAATACTTTCTTTAGCTTTGCTTTAATTTAACCGGTTTTCTATAGGTCTAGGAATTTAGTTAATTTAATTCCTTTAGCTCTATAAGCTAATCTATATTTTAAATAATATTCTTTAAGAGCGTATTCTTTTTAGCTTATAGGAAGATTAATATATACTTTGCTATCTATATTAGAATATACGAAGGCATTTATTATATCTATTTATAAAGCTTTAAAACTTTAGATAATAGCTAAAATAAGTAGAATTTTAATAGATTTAGGTCTAGCTATAGTTAAGAAGGTATCTACGAAATCTAAGCTATAGATCTACTTAAATCCCTCTACTACGAAACGGGCTTTATATTTTATTTTATTATTTTAACTATCCTTCTTAATAGTATAGACCTAGCGGCCTCCTATAGCCTCCCTATCCTTAAGAAGGTAGGAAAATTCCTAAGTTTTATATTTAATTAGCTAGATTATTTCCTTAATTATAGATTCTTTTTAAAATTCTACTTTAGGGCTATTTATTGCCTATTTATAGGTCTTTAGAATTTTAGATCTTAATTTTCTATACTTACTAAAATTAACTCTCTATAATTATAGTTTAGAAATAAATTAATATTAGTGTGGGTAGGCACCTGCGGCAGCTGCTGCAATGAGACGGTACTAGGGTTAACCTGATGTTGTATTCGTCTTGTTCTCTATCTAAGGAGGCAGAGGCCAGCGTGGAGAAAGGGGGCACGCTGCCCTCAGCCGCACACGTGACCGTACGGGTCACGTGCCAACCATGGTTGGTCACACCACTAGATAGATACATTCCTACACAGGCAACTCTTCTTTGCTGTGAGAAGCACAGCAACACCTTGAACGGGTCTAAAGGATAGTAGCGTTAAGGCCGTGAAGGAATGTGCCGTGAGGGCGTGTGTCATTATTGCGAAAAAGTGGGTCCGACGTCTTGTTCTTAGCTGTAGATATCGGGGAAGAAGTGAAGGGTCTTCCTGATAGGAGCAATCATTTGATCATAGGGATAAGGAGCGGTTAGGAACGTTGTACGTATCCTTCGACTCGAATTGTCAGACTATTGGTATCGATGAAGCGTTCCAGGGCTCGGTTTGGTGATGCTTTCGTCATTGCATCTGCTGGGTTGTCTGCGCCGTTGATCCAACGAATATCTGTTATCTCTCTCTTCTCGTATGACTGGCGAAGGGCCATGATATCAATCATCAATCGTTTTCCTTCGTCGTACCGAGCTTGACTAGGCATTCGTAGAGAGAGTACGAATCCGTACAGACGATGAGAGGATAGGAGGAAGGTTGAGTCGTTCCGTAATTATCTTCATAGTCATCGCAAGGGAGATGCCTATGTCGAATCCGTTGGCCATACCGTAGATCTCTGATGCTAGGACGCTACGGGTAACACGTTTGCACTTTGTTGAACTCCAGTGTACGATGTTACCACTAATCTCGAACTGTTTTTCTTTGTGGTTTGTCTCGTTAACGAGGGCAATGACGAATCCTAGTTGGGAGGATAAGTCCTTGTTGTTTGCGAAAGAACCATCGGTGAAAACCATCAGCTTTGCAGTAGCTAGATCAATTGGTTTGTACGTGAGGCCACGTAGTTGGTGATCCATTTGCCATTGCAGTCGCTTGTTCAAAATTGCGTAATCTTTATCCTCAGGGTCTGTACTTGGGCGGCGACTGAAACATCGAAAGAAGCTTCCGGTTGAGCAATTGAAGCAATGTATGAGGCTCGCGCTCGTTCCTCAACGTAGCGCTGGTGACGATCAATTGCTTTAGGGTCAATGGTGCTCATTTTGCTGCTTGTCCCTTCTGTTGAAGTAAAAGGGATCCTTTCTTAAGGGGGTTATTATTCAGCAACGTCAGTCTTGCACCATTAAAGTCAACCGTTGTTCCGTATGTGATGTCAGTCTTGGGCTTGGAACGAAATTCTGCCTTTTGTAGCTCTTCTTCTTCACGGGTAGAAAAGTTGTTCGTTCCAAGGATGAGGGTGTCATCAGTTTGCATTCCAACAATACCGAGCGTGTCAGGGCCAGTATTCGAAATCAGTAGGCAGGAGTCATAGGTGGAGGTAGACATATCCAGCTTTTCGAGGTGATGCTGCTGATATGTGCGGAACCAATGGACTCCGGCTTCTGCGATACCGTACAGGGGCTTAATAACACGAATAATTGTTCCGTTAGGGTATTTGCCTTGTAGTTCCGTGGGCAAATACGTAAGAATGGTCCGGGAAAGCTTGGTCTGGGATTGCGGGTATGCCTGAGTGATATCACGGAGGGAGAGGTTATGCCGTAGTTTTGAAGAAGTCCGGGGCAATAGCGAGGATGAGTCTCTGGCTAACGCGTTGAATTGTCGGAGATTGCGTCAGGAGGGTGGTCTTCTCAAAGTCGTTATGTCCTTGAATAACAAGTCGAGACTTTTCGTAGGGCTTAGTGTTGATTCCTTTGACTTCACGAACCATTCGAGAGCGAAAGATTCTATAGTTTCCATGACTCATTTGATCGTATCGTTCAAATTGGAATACACCGCGGCCAACGAGGTCAGTAATCTCTTTGTTATCGGATTCTTCGAAGGGGTCACCAGGAGAGGTGATTATGCCATCAGACCGTAGCTTGAGGGAAAGAGCTTGTGCATCTTCCTCCTTTTGGGTCAAGAAGCTCTGGTCTACGGCTTGGGCCATCATGATCAAATCCTTTGGCTTGTTCTTTGATCCTGGTGGGCGTCCTCTCTTGCGGGGGGGGGGGGGTTCGGGTCGGGCAGGCAGGTCCGTTAGGGTCTTAACGGGGTCTTGAGCCGGTTGTTCATTAAGATCTGAACGAATGCCTGAGGGGTCTGTGTCGTGTGTAGGGTCGGAAAGAGTGGTATCATCACGCAGATACGGTTGTACAAGGGTCGATCGAAAGACTTGGGGCCGTTGACTGTGTCAATGGTGATGTTATGGGTATCAATCGATGCAATCTTGAAGGGTCCTTGCCAACCGTCTTTCTCTCCAAACGCGAACTTCACTTTGCAGCGGGAGGATAGCACTTCTGTCGTGCTCGGGCCGTTGCGTGCATGGAGGGCATCCTTAACTCGTCTTTCTGCCGAGAGTTGGCGGAGCATTTTCATCGCTTTCTGCATAGCTTCCGATCTTTTGAGGGTAGAAGCGGAAGGGGGCGAGTCTGTAGATACGCGAGGGTATGCGCCGAAAACAAGCAACGTAGGCACAAGACCGTCAGGTCCTGCCGTATCATTGATTGCTTTAACAGCCATTTGAAGGACTGTTTCGGCGGAAGTGGTGTGGCCAATCTCAGCATGGAGGATGTTAAAGGCGCGTCGGAGGGTGCGTGATAGCGTTCAATCTTTCCAATGGACCAATGCGTCTCAACAGGTACTTGAGAGCATTTGATTCCCATAATCTTTGCTTCGTTCCGGAATTCGAGAGAAGCAAAGTTAGTTCCTGCATCATGACGGAGGGTATCAGGAGGTCCAAGATACGTGTCGATCCAGAGGGTCCGGAGGGTCTCCCATGTATCTTTAGCTGACATTGACGGTAAAAATCTGGCTCCTTGAAAGCAGTAGCTGAGTCCACAACGTGTAGAACAGGGCGTTGTGGTGTTCCTAGGTGCATCACATCAACGATGATTTCGTAGTTGAACTCTTGATCATCGTTAAGGGTGAACTTGAAGCGGCGTGGGGCTTGTGAGTGCATTTGACAGTGGTGACAGAACTTAGAGATAGTCTCTAATGTGTCTATCGAGACGTCACTGTGCCCGGCTTGCTTCAAGAGGTGATGGAGCCTAGGGACTGCTGGGTGTCCAAAGCGTCGGTGAAGTGTACGAATCTCTGTTTCCGTAAGAAACGAGATGGACTCTTCATCTTTCGTAAGGAAGAACCAGGATGTCCCCATTTGCGTACGACTGGAATGCTTGTAGGGCGATTAGTACAATGATTAGTACAATTGATGGTATCTGTGATGTTGTTGAAATAGATACCAAGCCGGTCCATATCAGCAAGGCAGAGCAAAAAGGAGTTGGGGTTTGAAGGACGTGGAACGTGATCCTTCCGAGGGTGTGTTAAGGGCGACTGTGCCGAGGAGTGGATGGCGTCGCTGTTGCCGAATTTGATGGAGGCCTGGCCGGATGTGGAGCTGTCGAGAGCTACAGAAGGTCTTCTCGTTGTAGGGCGATGTACTGAGAGTATCCTGCTGTGGAAAATGTTGCTGCACCTGTGTCGATCATGATACCTTGGAATCTATCCCTTGAATAGCGATCTTCAATAATAAATTGCGAGGCTGGAACAACGGTTTGATCCGTCTGATAGACGTCTTCTCCTGTGATCAAATGATTGAATGCCTGTTGACAGAGCATTTGGCTTGCTTGCCATTGTTCCGGGTGATCGTTGGTGCTATTGTCATGTTCTTCCCATGTATCTTCAGTGTCATCAAAGCTGCTCATCTCATGACCTTCGTAGTCTAGAATATAGCCTCCGATGTCCGTGAGTTGTACACCTATGAAGTGACATTGAGTGATATGTTGGTCCTTGGCCTTTGCCGTTCATCCGTAGAGTGTTTAGTTGACCAACAGCCTTCTTGTCCACAAACAAAACACTTCTTCGTCCAGTTTCGGTTACTGTAGCTATGATTGTAGTTACTACGGCTTTGAGGCCGGTAGTTTCCACGGTTGTAGCTTTGTCTGTATCCGCGGCTGGGTCGTTGACCTGAATATCCGTATCTACCTCGAGAGCGGTTGTTATTGTATCGACGGTCGAGGTAGTACTGATGGTGTGGATCGTTATGATCAAATGATCCAGCAAAGTCAAGGGAAATTGAGAAGTTGTTATGAGGGCAAGATGGGTTTCAACGGATGCACGAAGATCTGCAAGAAGGTGCTCGACGTTATCGGCGGGTTTGAAAAGAGCGTATTGGAGTTCGGGTACTCCACGGCATGCTTTCATAAGCGTTGTACGCAGTAGAAGGTCTCCTCCGTACTCCTGCCAAGGGCTCGTTGGCAGAGCTGAAGCTTATCAAAGAGGTTTGAAGCACTTCGTGGGGTCTTCGAAGCATCTTGGGCACGGATGGAGTTAAAGGTTATTGTTGTCCAGTCAGTATGGTAGTGGACATGGTTGACTTCCGTGTCAAAGTGTTGTTTGAAGATATCATACGCTTGTCGGAACGTCGTAGCCCATGTGATCTTATCAAGATAGAATCTTTGGGCTCTTCCATCAAGGATCCGGGAAAGAGTGCGTGAAATTGTGACGGTTTCACTTGGATATGAGAGCAGTTGCTTAAGAAGAGGCGGAGCTTATCATCAAGGAGATCGTACGGCTCTCCTGTGTAGTTCCGATCTTTGTTCCAGGTCTTCATAAACTTCTGCTGGATGTCGCTATCGACGATAGCGTTCGGGATGTTATCCGGGGGGAGTTTCATGTATTCTCCAAAGGTTGCAGGGCCGGATAAGTGTTCGGGGATGGGGTTGGTGACGGGTTGGACGAGATCGGGGTTCTGGAAGCGGTAGGAAGTCGGATGAATAGTAAGAGAGGTCGGAGCAGGTTTATCTTGGATAGTCGGAGCAGGAGTAGGTGCGTTAGGAGGGCTCGTTAGGGTCTTAATAGGTTGTGGTTCGTTAAGACCTTGATGAGGTGCTGCTAAGGGCGTAACTGATGGTGAAGGAGGTTGAGACGGATGGGGATTAGTGGAAGCATTTGATCCTAGTAATGCTGTCTGCCTCCTGAAGGCAGCAGTCCTCTCATCAAACACCATCTCCGTAAACTCCTGCTCTGGCCAGGTTTGTGGGTTCTCGATAGTTTGTAATATGAGAAATTGTGTTGCGAATTTCCCTTTGTGAACCTGTGTAGATACCTCTTTTCCTTAGTAGTTTCCTGAGGGCTCTCTTGTATTCATTCGGGGCGCGGTCCCATGTGTCTTCGGTCCATTCTTCAAAATGCTGTTGGAAGTAACCAAGGAGGTCGTATCCTTGATCACTGCCAGATTGAACGATGAATATGAACTTTGCCACATATGTCGTTACTGCGATCTTGTCCTTTTCGTCGTGTGTGATATCGTTGTCCCAAAGGTCGATATTAATTTGTCGGAATGCGGATGCTTGGATGTCTAGTGCCTGCATCTGGTCGCATATTTCTTCGAGCTGGGCTTCTGGGGACATAGCTCGGGCGGTCGGGGCTATCGTGATCAAATGAATGAGACGATGTGGGGTTCGTATTGGTCTCTTCGTATACGAGTTGTCGCTAATAGGAGGTCGAGCGTCGCGTACTAAGTAGGTCGTTCGCGGCCAGACTGAACTGACGGGGATCTTGCTGCTTAACGTCAAGGGTCGAACGTTCTTACTAGTTGTTTGCGATGTGGTCGCCTGTCGATTCCGGTGCTCACGGCTAGGCAAACTAGCGGGCGATCGTAATCAACAGTTGGAAGGACTCTCGCGCGGCTGGGCAAACCAGCGGGGAGATTCCTTGTTCTTAGCACAAATAACCTTCTTCTGAGCGCTACCAGGGCCACAGTAAAGTGACGCGGACTATAGCACCTTCGAAGGTTGAGGAATTTGTCTCTTCTACTTAGCTGTCTGTGACGGGCGTGGGCCGGTCACTGATCAGTGTGGGTAGGCACCTGCGGCAGCTGCTGCAATGAGACGGTACTAGGTTAACCTGATGTTGTATTCGTCTTGTTCTCTATCTAAGGAGGCAGAGGCCAGCGTGGAGAAAGGGGGCACGCTGCCCTCAGCCGCACACGTGACCGTACGGGTCACGTGCCAACCATGGTTGGTCACACCACTAGATAGATACATTCCTACAATTAGGGTATTTAATATAGTTAAAATCGAACCCTTTTAGCTTCTTAGGTAATTCTACTACTATTTTACTATTATAAAGAAATAATAGGTATAGGGAGGCTTTATAGAATAAGCTAGTAAAAAGAGGCTCTATAATACAGTCTAAGGGAATAACCCTTAAAAGATAAAGACCTCTACTAGATATCTATACCTTCCTCTAGGAAACGCGGGTTAGGATAAGCCTATCCTTACAAATAAAAATATATATAAAATGCATAAGTTAATTACGAGCAGAACGGATACCCTATTGCCTATTTTGGCCTAGCGGCTCCGAAGATATCCGCGATACGAGAATAGGTAGGGCATAGAACATTCTAGTTAAATCTACTACTTATACTAGAACCCATAGTCTTATATTAACTATCACGCTATAATTAGACAACCTACTAAGTTAGGAAGATATACTATAGATAGAGCTTTTTAAGTACTATAGAATGTGCTAGAAAGCTAACTAATTAGTCTACTAGTAAGCGAGCAATAGTCTATAAAAGACAAAGGATTTCCCTAGGAGTAGTAGATAGAATAAGTAAGTTCGTAAGTATCTTTTGCAACGCTATTCTTTTAATATATTATTCGGCCCCTTATATGCTCGTTATAAATTCCGGATAAAATCCTACCCTATACTCCTTCGACCGATCTTTTCGCTTATATTATTAATTACCCGATTCTACGCTTATTGCTTATACCTTCTTATATTAAAAGGGCTATAAAAAGTAAGGTCTATAACTAAGGCCCCTTTTAAGCCTTTCCTTTAATAAGTACCTTTTATAGCTACCTTAAGGTCTATTAATAAGGAAGCCTTATAGCGGTCGAGCTAGCTAGTAAAGGCTTTTACCTTATAGGCCTTAAAGGGTTTTATAAAAAGGTTTTAATAAAAGTAGTATAAGTTAAAGTCCCTTATTAATAAGAAGGGCTATTATAATAGCTAAGCTATTAGTAGTAGCTATTTTATTATAAGGGGCCCTTACTAGCCTTAGCTAGCTAAGGCCCTTTTAACCTCTTTTTTATTATATAAGTTAATAAGAGTAAATAGCTTAGTACCTTTTACCTTTATAGCTTATATATTAAGGTTATAAAAAAGGTTAAAGCTAGGGCTAGCTTTTATTTAAGCTTGCTTTCTCTTATAAGCTATAATCCTAAGCCTTTTAGTAAGCTTAGGAAAGTTAATAAAAGGGATAAGGGTTATAACGTTATAAGCTAGATACTATATAAGGATATAGTAGATTTTTTAAAGGTAGGGCTCTTATTATAAGATAAGGTTTCCTTTTATTTTTAAAGCTTACTTTAGGATTAATAGGTTAATTATTTCCTACTTACTAGTATTATATTATATAATATTAATAAGGTTATAGTTAAGCCTTAAAGGCCCTATAAGTATAAAGGGGCTAAGGCTATTAAGTATTAGTTATTCCCTTATAAACTCTATATTATACCTTATTAATTATAAGGTACTCTCTTTTATAGTTTTAAAAGTATATAAGTAAAAGCGGAATTTTAGGAAATCGAGAAATTACGTAAGCTTATATAATAGAGGGGAAGAAGGAGTATAAGGTAGGATTTTCAACGGAATTTATTAGTAGTATATTAGTATATAAAAGAGGTATTAAAGTTTTATAATTCTATCTCTATCTACTAGCGGATATACTATCTTATATAGATTATTATTATTAAGATTATACTAGTAACCTATCTAGAGGTATCTAGAACTTCGACGTTAAATAGGAGGGAAAAACTAGAGTGCTTAGAGGAAAACCCTCCCCTCTTTTATAGCTGGTCCGCCCTTATGCCGGGTCGCGGTTATAATACGTAGGAATCTTACGCCGGCTATCTTAGGTATCGTTATAGTTAGTCGGAATCGCATTAGCCCCGCTATAAAGTAACCTTAGAAAGTGACTCCTTTACGTACGCGGGGTATATAGCGTTAATCGGTAGTACGAGCGTTTTTAGTTAACGGTTAATAGTTAATTATATAATTATCTCCGACCTTATCCTATAACGATATCTTTCCGGGCTCTGCCTTATTTTTCCGCCGTAAGGCTTAGCGGGCTATTTTTATTAATGCCGGCCTTTAGCCGGGCCGGTAGTCGGGTTATCGCACCGGCTTCGCGCCGTACTTATTAAGTTGCTAGTATCGGCCTAGGTTTTATTTTCCGGTCGGGGCCCGGACCGGGGTCAGGGGGAGGTCCTAACGAATTCGTCGCTAGGTCCGGGTAGGCGAGGTCCGGGCCGGCCTACTTATAGCGGGGCTAGACTGCTAGTATATTTATAAGCGCTTCTAGAAGCGCTAATTAGCTAATTAATAAGCAGGTTAGCGCAGTCTGCTAGTCCGACTAAAAATTAATCGTGCCCCCGGCCGGATTCGAACCGACTCTAGCGTTATAGCTAGTAAGCTTCCTAGGTATATAACTACTATACTACGAGGGTTATCTTATATAGATAATTATAGCTAAACGGAAGAACCTTTTAGGACTAGATTTAGGCTGCTATATAGCCCTAAGACTAAGAAATTCCTTAATACCTTAAGTATATTTAGAAGTATCTTAGTTCTACTAATATTTATATTTAAAGGAGGTTAGTCGTGCTAGTATTCTTAAGAGGTCTTAGCTAGTATTCTAAGCTAGCTCTATTCCTTCGATTCCCGATTATATAATAACCAGCAACCCGTTTAATATATAATAATATATAAGATAACGGGCGATTCTAACTCTATAAGATAGGATTTTATTTATAATTAATATACTACTTATTAGCTTATATAATCGGGAGAGTATATTATAGCTACTTTATTTTTAGTAAAAATACCGTTCCTTATAGCCTCCCTTAAAAAAAAACCTATAGTAGGAAAAATCTATAGTTATAATAATTATTTATAGGATAACCTTATATAAGGTAAAACCTATTATTACTAGGAAAATCTTAATAGATAAAAACCTAGTAAATATTTCTCTAAGAAACCTAAAAAGGAAAAACTTAGTAAGGGAAAGATATAGAAAGTATAAGAAATATCTAAAAACCCCTTTTAATTACTTAGGAACTTATATTAAGGATAGGCCGTCTTTAAATTTATAGAGTAATCTAGGTCTTAATTCCTCCGTAAAAGTATTAGCTATATTATCTTTTAATTTAATATAAAAAACTCTAATTTCCCCTTCTCCTATACTAGTTCTAGTATAGTAATAAGCTAATCTTATATACTTAGACCTTTTATAAAATTCTAGATTTTCTACTAATTTAATAGTAGTAGTATTATCTATTAAAATAAGAAGTATAGTATTAAGAATCTTAATAGATAGATCCTTAGTAATATATTTAAAAAGTATATTTAAATAAATAGCTTCTTTATTTACCTCCCTAAAGCTAATATACTTTACGTCGTAGGTAGAAAGGGCAATAGATTTCTACTTAGAGTAAGCCTAGCTTATTATATTATTATATATATATAAAAATAGCGGGTAAATTTAAAGTTCCTAAACCTTCTTTATTAAATTCCTTTAATTTATTTAAGGTATAACTTTCTTAGGATATATATAGCTCTTTATTTTCTCGGTTTATTATAATATTTAGACCTAAGAAGTCTTTTATATCTCTTAAGATAGTAAAATCTAAGAATTTAGATAATTCTTTAAATAATCTTTCTTTTATTATAGATTTAAAGGGCCCTACTATAAGAAAGTCATCGACGTATATTACTAAGGCTATACTATAGTCCTTATTTATAAATACTCCTTTATATATTAAAAGAGGAAGAAATCTAAGTTTATTTAGTAAAAGTTAAGACGGCTTGTCCGCCTCCGGAAATGGTGGTCTTGGCCCACCACATTCGGTGGTTGCCCCATCGGGCAATCTTCGGCCCCTCCATTCCCCGCCGCTTCTGCGTCACCCATAAAAGCCCAGGTCCTGCCCAGGTATTCCTCATGTACCATGGATGTTCTTCCCTTTTCATGTTGACTTAGTCATCTTTTCAACTACGCGCTGTTCCTTCGCCCATCAGTCATTGCCACGACGAGAATTACCCTCGCAACTACACTTGGGGAGGTTTTGTTCTTCAGCCTCGCCATATCTGCCACAAAGCCACCGGCGACTCGAAACTTTTTCTCTCTATGGGCTTCCACGATGTCGGCTTCGCGACCGGCTCGCCCACCATCCTCCTTGGCCGTACAACCAACGCCCCGACATCTCGCCAAAGGAAGAGCACGGCGGATGTGATGCAACTAGATGCGCATTGGTTTGGCTGTTCAAAATTACTGAATCAGGCAAAGCCACGCCACATGCAATTGCCAATTTCCCCTATGCGGATAAGAGTGGCTAGACACCGCGGGCGCTGACTTCGTGCTTCGGTGTTAACGTTCCTCTACATATCGATTTTGCCTCTCTTGGAAATACGGGATACTCTTAAGAGGCCGAGAAGGTCTATCAATGCGAACGGACCCGGAATAGGAAATGAGGGCGGAGTCTTGCTCACCCGCTGATGCTTGGTGCAAGAGTAGGGAGGCCTTATCGACATTGACATCAATCGTCGTGCGCAACCGCAAGGATTCTCCGAGAGAAATCAAGAGAGCAGGAACGCAG
Source organism: Hirsutella rhossiliensis (assembly GCF_020360975.1). NCBI lineage: Eukaryota > Fungi > Ascomycota > Sordariomycetes > Hypocreales > Ophiocordycipitaceae > Hirsutella > Hirsutella rhossiliensis. The sequence continues at coordinate 3,220,575 of NW_025408672.1, forward strand.
CCGGCCCCTAACGCCGAACCGAAATCACATAATCAACAGTTTGACCGGGGTTTTTGGGAGACACACCAATGTCCCATCTCGTCTCGCCTCTCCCGATCGACTTCTTGGGGCGGCACTGAAGCCTGCGCTGGGCAAGGTTTCCCCCGAATGGCAGGGATCTTCGTCAGTCCTACACCGCCTCGACCAACGAGTGACGTTTCCTCACGCATTGATGAATGGATCGTCTCTCCGAGCTTGATTCTCATTATGCAGCGGGGGGACGAACCATCGGCTCGCCGGTTAGGCGGCAGGGATAAATCCCTACGGACTTTTGACCGAACGCGTTGTTGACGGTAAGTATGACGAGGCAGAACTGAAAGAGGATGGACTCGCAGTAGCCTACATCCAAGCACGAGGCCCTTACTAATAATCTTGCTCATCAGGCCAAAACACCAACAGGACTTTCCTTTCGAGGGCGCGAGCCTGCCACCGTGGGACAGACTGCCGAATCCTCCTGGCTATGAATTAAGATACAGCAACTTTGCAGCTCCGAGCCGATCACGTTTAACCCCCAAATATGGGAAACTGTACCGAGAAGGATCTGGGTAGGACGCATATCATATCACATGCCCACCGTCGGCGGGCTGGCAGTTTTCCAAGGCACAAATCACCTTGAAGCGTCCTGCACAGCCTGCTTTGTTGGTACTGGACCGGACCGGGTCCTGGACGATCCTCCCGCCGCTAACCCGTCGTAAAGGGGGCGAGGATGGCATTGCAAAACCTGATCGGAGTGTGACTCAACCGGGCCTTCTATGGGTAAGCCCGCAGGATGCAATGGCCTTGCCCTGCGAGGTGATATTCCATGTTCGCACCCTTGTGAAAGTGTTGGGACGTGAGCTGTCAGGGGCCCAAGAGCGTGCAACCAGCGGCGCCCATGGATTCTGCCTTGCGAATCGGTCGGCCCGAATCTCTCTTTCGCCGGTCCTGCCAGTCCAAGTAGCTGCAGCGCTGCAGACTCCGCCATTGGTCGTGCGTTGCAGCTGGAATCAGGCGGGAACGGGAGGTCGATTTAGTCCCCTGTCGTTCCGAGAGCTGACCATCGTCGGAGCCAAATTTAGTAACCTTCAGGGACAGTGGCAGAGGGAATGACTGATATGGAACGGTCTCGATCCTGCGGCTCCTACCTCTCGGCGATGGAATTGTTTGCAGAACGACTTGTCCGACCTCAGCTCAAAGTCCCTTGCTACTGGGTATCTGGTTGACGCGCCGCGAGAGGGTGACTGCCCCCCTTGATAAATATGGAAGGCTTCCCACCTCAGCTTTCCTCTCCCCCTTTCTCATACCTTTAGTACAGACTACGCACGCATCTGGTCTCCAAACATCATGGCCGCTGAAGTTCAAACCATATGTTCCCCTGCCGCAAAGGCAGCGAAAGAAAAAACACCCAGATCTCGCGCCCAAGGAGCGTCGTCATGATGCCACGTTACTAGAAACTTGCGGTGAAGACCACTATTCACAGCATAATGCAGAAGGCTTGTCGAAGATGAACGGTATGCCGCTGAAGGAAATCGTACTGGAGATAAATTACTGCTGACATTTCAAAGACCAGGAAGTCGTGATGGCGCTCGATTGGTCCGGCCACGATTGGTCCGATGACATGCAGTTTGTCTCGCACCCCATGAACAGGTGTTATGCTTCCAATGCTGGTGGCGAAGAAGTCGACGAACACCTCGGCAGTGCGTTGAAGCCTGCGGCGGCTCAGCTTGCAGCGGACAATCCTCAGGCAATATCAGGTAGTCAACCCCTGCCACACTGTTCATTTCGCGGGACTGACAGAATTTTATTCAGGTTCCATCGTACGGGTGGAAGATATCCAGAAGGGGGATAGCAAGGCCACTGAGAAGTCTCCAACGCTGATGGACCCGGCCGCTCCGGCAGCAGTGATGGTCCCTCCGGCAGATGTTGCCGATGACAATTTGATCCAGACAGCGTTGACCTGGCCCAAAGCCGGTACCGCCAAGCAGTCGGCGGATCTTTCAAGGCTCGGTATAGACCAACTCAGAGGTCCTCACTACTCCTCCCCTCTTTCCTCGCCGGGCTCGAGCGCATCTGCTCCTGCACCCGCCAATGCTGAGAGCCTCTCTCTGAAGAGCCTCCTTGATGACGATGCGGGCTTCCAGCATTGGCTAAATGAAGGTCAACAGCACGTCATCGCACCGATATCCAACAGGACAAAGCGATTACTGGGGGACAGCCATCATGGCAGTGGCGTTGATGATCAACAGGAAACAAAACGTCTAAAGTTACCCTCCGCGGCTGAACGTCGCACTTTGCTGCATCAACCGGGTGTTTACGATAGTGCCTTGATCCCAGTCGACGATGGGATTGATTTTCAAGACCAGGACCCTCAACTATTGGAGACTCGTCGCCTCAATGGCAGTCACGATCTCGATGACAATCGATCGGCTGTGAGGGCACTTGCCCGCTATCCCACGAGCGGCTCCCATCCAACCGCGGCTCATCAGGGCGGCCTTATCAGTTCTCCTGCAAGCTTTGGCTCTGACCCTATTGCTTTCTCTTCTGCGACGACGAGTCAACCTCCCCTAGACGGCACACAGCGGTCGCTGCAAAATGGGCCCCATTCCGCAATATCGTTCCGTGGAACGCAAGAGATGGAACAATCTGGACAATGTAAATCATGCGCGATTTTTCGTGCAGCTCTCTTTGAAGCACTGTCCTTACTATCCAACCCATTCCCTAAGGATGTTTCGGGCAAGGCAAGGCATAGCCAACCCGTGAGCAACACTCTGAAGCGGCATTACAACTTGCGCGGAAGGTCTACGGCTCCAGAGAGCAGTCGCAGAGTACCTGCCAACGCAGAGTCTCTGAGTCCTATCGACGAGAATCGCAATGGGAGTGATAATAGCATTTCTGGTAGCGACGACGAGGACGATCCTCTAATCGTCAAAAGCGGTAAAGGAGGTGCTTGCCAAGCGCCGCCGGTGGTCAGCGCTAGAGGAACGTCGCCTAAGAGCATGGAAGAGGAGAACAAGTCGGAGTCCTGGATCGCTTCCAAGCTCAATCGGACGGTGTCGGCGGTCAAACAACAGTGGCGCAAAATGAGTGAGGAATAATAGTGTACCGCATTTGTAACTATTGAGGGCCAACTCGCTCCTCCTACTTACAGCATGATGGATAACATGGACAAATATTCATAGGGCGAACCAAGTAGTATTTTATAAAGCTACTTCAAGCACGCTCCTATCTTACCTCTTCCCGACAAAGCCGTCGTGCAGCCAATCTCGAGTACGAAAAGAGCTGGCAGCGAGAATCCCCGAGCTTCAGCATCATCCTTCAATTATCTCACCTACACAACACAGCAACCAGAATCTACCCCTCGGACCTCGGAAATTCACCTGCACATACATTTTCCTGAGCACAGCCCGGGCTCCCTCGAAGTACCCTGAGCCGCCCTGAGCCGATCCTGAGCCGCCCTGGGCTGCCCTGATGACCTGAGCTGCCCTGAGCTGCCGGATCACCGCCTGAGGCCCTTGGCTGCCCTGAGTTGCCGGTAAACAGCGACAGGCTTTACCCAGCTTGTGTGCAGGGTATCGACAAAACCATTAATGACTAAGTTGGCACCATTTTCTAAGACACTGATTTCACTCGTTCCCACGCCCAGTACTGAGCGGCTGAACATTATGCTGCATGTTTGTCCGAGTCGGCGATACATAGAAGATCTGTGGCTTACCCCGCCTATCGAGCTTGCCAAAGTAGTATTGTCTGTCACACAGACCAAATGCCATAACTGTCAATTGCGCACCACTTGTTGGAGCGCGCGTTCTACTTTTGGTGCAATAGTTATGAGCCCGGGAGGAGTTCTACGCCAGTTCCTCCTGGAACTTCCGCCACGCAAAATCAGATCCGATATTCAACCCCGCGCACGTTCGAGCCCTGTGAAGTGAGCAAACCATCACGAAGCGATAGAGCCAGTCCTGACTGAGGCAGGAGCAGCGAGTCCTAGCAACAAGCTGTGGAGCGCCGGCGTGGCACCTAGCACAGTGGCAGACGGCGGTAAATCGATTATTCAGCTTGCTCCACCTTCACGCGACCAAAGGGGTCTGCAAAGAGCGAGTGCTGGAGAGGATGAATCGAGGGGGGATACTAGATAGACTGGTGGATAGGATGGATGCATTCTGCTCCGGGACGGACGGCCTCAGTGGTAGTGAACGGGGACACGTCCGAGCAACAAGTCTTGCCCCAAGCAGGTCTGCCGCAAGGATCACCACTGTCGCCAATTGCGTTCCTGTTCTTCAACACAGACTTGGTGCAGAGACGCATCAATGCAAAAGGTGGCGTGATCGCGTTGGTGGACTACTACTCACTCAGCCTCGGTGACGGGGCCAACGGCGGAGGCGAACCGAGAGGGCATCCAATCAATCATTGCCGAAGCGCTCCAGTGGGAAAGATGCAGCGGCGCAACGTTTGAAGCGGACAGAACGACTATCATTCACTTCACAAGAGTAATGGAGCGCACCTGCGACAGCGACACACCGTTCATGACCAAACGACAAGAGGTCATACCGAAGAGCAGCGTGAAACTCCTAGGGGTGGTCATGGGCACGAAGCTTTCGGTGCATGGAGCAGATAGTTAGAGCGGCCGCCAAAGGGCTCACGGCCGCATGTCTTTGCGAAGACTGAAGACGATATCCTGCAAATGGCGAGAAAACTGTTTGTCGCGACGGTAGCACCAACCATGCACTACGCCTCCAGTGTGTGGATGCAGACGTGCGGCGTGAGAGAGGCGGCTTAGCTAGACAGGGCCCAGAAGGTTGGGGAACAGGCTGTCACGGGAGCCTCCGGCACAGTTGCAACAGTGATAGCCGAGGCTGAGGCCGGCATCGCATCGTTTCGAGAACGGCACGGTCAAGTCGCGGCGAGGTTCTAGATCAGCCTGCGGACGCTATCAAAGGTCAGAGCGAGCAAGCGACTCGTCTCGTCGATGCGAAGGATTGCCTCGATCATCGCGGAGTCAGACACAGAGCGAATGGAGATCATCCACGAGTACTCTCTGGCACCACGGAACGACCGCGTCGTGGGCGAGCGGGATCAGATACAGGTGGTCAAGCCAAACGACGTGGAAGATATCGTCGTCGCCACTCCCAGCTCGCAGAGCGTGGTTGGAATGGGAGGTGTCGTTCACGACACTAGCCTCAACAGCACGAGCGAGCTGGCCAGCTACTCGGTCACCCTCGGATTGAGGGATGAGCAGAACCGGTACATAGCAGAAATCGCGGCAGTGGCAACGGCGCTGGCCGGCTGGACTGCGTCGCCGAGATTTGACGATCATGACGAGCAACTGCTCGGCATTGGAGGTAATCAGGCGGGCACGCCAACAGTCTGGCCAGTGCACAATCCTACAGATATACGACGCATCGATGCAACAGAATCCGGGTGGCGAAAAATATGCCTGTCAAACGATTGTCTACATCTTTTCGAACCCGGCACCAGATGCCCTCATTATGCAGCTGACCAACCACTGCTTGAATGCTGCTCCGGCCTTGGTGTAGGTCCCTTCTCGTCGCCGCAATCCGATTGTAAATGTCTCGTTGGCTGGCAAGGTATTCGAATGGTTATGAAGGTATGTTATGATATCCCGAGGACTACCAGACGCCACAAGATCTGAAATATTTGTAGCGTCGCGCTCTTCGAGTCGGCGATGCACTGGGCGCGCCGACGGGTCCCCGCTTGGTGAGTGGTTGTGCTCAGCGCACTCCTTGTCTGGTCGATGGCTGAGAGTCCAAGTGTGTCCATCTAGTGACTCTTTAGCTAATATTGAGAACTTGTAACCCGTTTTGCGACTAGAGGTTTGGCGTGCTCGTTCGACTGTGTCTTCGGTGGCAGTCTGTTCCGGTCGCAGGCGTACACTATTTTACCCTCCCATTTGGAGTCTTCTGGAGGCGGTGATGGTGTCGGGAAGAAAGACAGACATCAGATATGTGTCAATTGCAGCGAGCGCGTTCCACTTTTGCCTGCGTGGCGCAATGGTCTTCGCAACAGATGGCCGAGCGGATTTCCTTTGCGATGGAAACGTTTGGGCTGTTGCCTACTAACCGCTTTGGAGCCAGGAAGAGGGGTTTCGCAGAGCAGGCTCTCGTGCTCCTGCAAGAGATCTGGATGGGTCGATCGTCGTCGAAGAAGCAGGCCTCAGGAGCTCCCACGTCAAGGCATATCAGCACCGTGGAGAGCTCCTGCTAGGCCTGTACCTGTACGACTACGTATCGCTCGTCAGACTCAAACGCGATAGCAACGACGGGAGCTGTGCAGGTTGGGGAGAGGCCCCTGTCGAGGATGGGCGGCCGCCAGGAAGACGTTGGGTTCAGGTGCTCAGGCGGCCGGGAAAGCAGGCCACCGTCTGCCTTGACGGCGACCTGAGCAGGGACTTTGCCCACGACGATGAGGATTCGTGTCGTCGGGGGATTATGCGGAAACCGTTTCGCCGGCGGATATGGGAGATCCCAATTTTTTTTTCACCATTGAAAGGCAGCCGTGCAGCAACTTGCGCTATTTGTACCATGGGAGCTCTTCCTGTGCGAAGAAATGGGCGACATCAACAGCATCTGGGCGCGGGCGCGAAAGGCGCTGGCTCCGAGAATATCATGTCTCATCAATAACGTGCAACTGCTTCGACGACCAGCCGAAGACGCAGAACGCGACGCCAAGAGATGGGCATCCACCTCCGGAGATGGCTATCCGACGGTCGGACACGTGGGGAGGGACGATGCGGGCGCAGAATCTACAGTGACGTATCAGTCTATCAGCATCGGAAACGCAACGCGGCTGATCGACGTTGTCCGAGGTGCAGTGGACTCGAATCAGATGGCGGCTAAGTCGCCGGAGCTCATGGCGATGATGCAACAGCTCTGTCGGTTCCAACAATCCGTGCTGCGCTCGACGGCCGAGCTGGAGGCCGCCTGGTAACCCGAACGAGGGGCGAGACGGATAAATATGTAGGGGCGTGATGGTAGGCACCTATGTGCCTACAGATACGCATGCGCACAAGCTGTAGGCTGAGTCACAGTCACGACAGGTAGGGTAACCGGTGATGACTTCAATTGTAACTAACTAGGGAAGAGGAAGCTATTCACAAGAAACGGAATGTGCACCCGGTAATGGGGGCATGCAGCCGGGGCTGCGTGCCCTGATCGCGGGGTAGGGTGTCACGTGGGAGTCGTGCATGAACCGTGATGGTATCCCGATTGCACGGGTTACTCAGCAGGTTAGTATTCCAACAGGGCGGGTATTTTCCGGGGCCGCACTACCACCGCAAAATCAGGTCAGGGCCATCAAGTCGCAGCAGATGAGTGCTTCGAAGGAGAGGGAGAGGATCATCCAAAGCATACCGGTACAAGATATAACCGTGGTCCGGGAAAGCGACCGCCGCGCTGCATCGCGGAGAGTCATGGCCGGCCACGGGGAGGACGATGTCGAAATGGCGACGGCCGGCTTCGATGAGACCTGAGACCCCAGATGTGTCCTGGGACCATGTGTGTCCTGTCCTGGGATCCAATTGTGTCCTGGGACCGTGTGTGTCCTGGGATCCCTGGGACCATGTATGTCCTGGGATCCATTTGTATCCTTGGGACCGTGTGTGTCGTGTCCTGGGACCGTGTGTGTCCTGGGACCGTGTGTGTCCTGGGACCGTGTGTGTCCTGGGACCGTGTGTGTCCTGGGACCGTGTATGTCCTGGGACCGTGTGTGTCCTGGGACCATGTGTGTCCTGGGACCGTGTGTGTCCTGGGACCGTTGTGTGTCCTGGGACCGTGTGTGTCCTGGGACCGTGTGTGTCCTGGGACCGTGTATGTCCTGGGACCGTGTGTGTCCTGGGACCATGTGTGTCCTGGGACCGTGTGTGTCCTGGGACCGTGTGTGTCCTGGGACCATGTGTGTCCTGGGACTATGTGTGACCCCGAATGCTATAGCACCTGCCGTCAGTCATGCGGTGTGTGTGTCCTGGGACCATGTGTGTCCTGGGACCGTGTGTGTCCTGGGACCATGTGTGTCCTGGGACTATGTGTGACCCCGAATGCTATAGCACCTGCCGTCAGTCATGCGGTGTGTCCTGGGACCGTGTATGTCCTGGGACCATGTGTGTCCTGGGACCGTGTGTGTCCTGGGACCGTGTATGTCCTGGGACCGTGTGTGTCCTGGGACCGTGTGTGTCCTGGGACCGTTGTGTGTCCTGGGACCGTGTGTGTCCTGGGACCGTGTATGTCCTGGGACTATGTGTGACCCCGAATGCTATAGCACCTGCCGTCAGTCATGCGGTGTGTCCTGGGACCGTGTATGTCCTGGGACCATGTGTGTCCTGGGACCGTGTGTGTCCTGGGACCGTGTATGTCCTGGGACCGTGTGTGTCCTGGGACCGTGTGTGTCCTGGGACCGTGTGTGACCCCGAATGCTACAGCACCTGCGGTCAGTCATGCGGATCGTGCGACTGAGCCAGGTCTGAGTTGTGGGATCTGAGCGGCAGGCTATTACTGCATAACATCGCCCAGAGAGCTTTGAGAAGCAGAGCTTTCTCATAACCTGTGACCAAGCTGTGCTGGCGGTGGATGGTGGCATCCGTCAAGGCCCTAACCGGTTAGGATTGAAGTTGCAAACATTGCCCTGACCCCGTTGCGAATTATGGGCAGGCTCCGCCCAGGGTTGCAAGCCAGATTCACTGCACAAACCCTGATTCTGCTAGGGTCAGCCTCGCACAAGGTTAAAGTCTGCACGCCCCCCCCCCTTTTCGGGTGGCATGCATAGATAGCATGTCCGAGCCCCCTTAGCCGTCCTGTACGCGATTTTTATTATCCCTGTACCTAGACCGTATGAAGCAAGGGGAAGGTAACTTACGTTGGGCACAGAAAACGCGGGGTGTCGCTCCTAGACCCTTCCCCGATCATGGGTGCCCGTGACCGTACCCGCGGGCGATTCTGGCTTCACAACAGTGCAACAGCTCATTAGTGGGGGACATTCTGTCCAATCATTGCTCAATCGTCACATACAGTATTGTCCATATGACTTGCTGTGTCAGGAGCTGAGACGCCGTTGATTCAATCATAACATGAGCGTGTCAATGGCCAGCTACAAGGGTGCGGGCGCCTGGCCTCCCGCCGACGGCTGTGCGGATGGGGGCAATGTAGAGATGATAGTGACGGGGTACTGTAAAGTATAACAGAAGATGAGAAGAGGAAGGAAATGAAGGCGGGCGACGCGGGGTCTCGGAGTCGTTGGTGAGAAAGTGACCAAGAGCCAGAATCCACCTTGCCAGACCGCGTCCGCTTCGAGATGCATTTCAAGAACTCTACTTTTAGGTACATGCACACCAACAGCGATGCTGTCCTGGCGCGGCGGGCAAACGGACGAAATCGGCATCCAGTTCCGCGTTGCTCCAAATATCGCTGTTGGTTCTCAATGTGAGGAAGGTTGTGGACGTGTTGCTGCAGGTTGGTTGACGGCTTATGCACGACAGCTCCACATGCGTCCGGGGTAGAACAGCCACAATAGGACGAAGGGGTGGGATGTTGCTTCCAACTGTTCCCTGGCCGGCATGGGTGGTGTGAGTCATGCGGCCTTGCAGATGCAGACCGTAGCTCCGCCACATTCTACTCTCCTCTACAGTAGTGGACGAGTGTACAGTACTAGGGGGGCCGTAAAGTTCGCAACTTTACGGCCCCCCTACCCGTGCCACGCCCCACTTAATCTCGCGTTCGTTCCTCACCAGCTCCATAAGCTGGTGCAGGGATTGCGCGAGAGACTCGACGCTCCTCGACGTTCTACTATAGTTCTTCATATTTCTTTACTCTGGGGTAGGTGTGGCTCTTGATTGCCATCATGGCAGAGCCTGAAATGGCGCCTCCGGCCGACGTGGGGGCGGGGCTGGATCCAACTAGCCCGTCGCCATTGACGCGTCCGACGCGAGGGATGACGCCCAGCGCACGAGTGCAGGATACGTTACGAACGCTGGAAAATGCGACCGCGAGCTCCCAAGCGTGTCTCGACCCGAACGACGCGAGTCATATCGGTGGGCAACGAAAGCGAAAGAGGCGACGAGGTGAAGTCACGCAGCAATGCGGAGACCGCCAAATCGATGATGCAGAGGGTTCTAGAGATGCTGGCGAAGATGGGAAGTGAGATGGTGGAGCTGAAACATCGAGTATCCGAGCAAAGCGACACGATCAGGAAGCTGAGCGCCACGGTTTACAAGCAAAGCACTATCATTCAGGGACAGGAAGATCTGATCCGAGGCTTGGAAGCCCAGGTCCAGGAATCCAAGGAAGAGTTTCGACGTAAGAGCGAAGAGCACGACAAGGAAATGAAACAGGAGCACCGGGATCTTAAGAGAGATTGGTTGGAGTGAAAGAGCAGCTACACCAGCTGATGCAAAAGCTGGATGTATCGGGCGAGGTGACTTTGCCAAGCGGCCCTCGAACAACGTTTGCGGACGTCGCGCGCGCCCTGCCAAACCGCCCGCCCTCCAGTACACGCAGCATACCTGGTCCAACCAAACAGCAGACAACCAACGAGTCTGTCCATTGTACCATTGACACGTCTCGTGTAAGTGAGTCGAACAGGAACAAAGCGCAAATCGGGCAGATACGACAGGCCATCGAGGTTGAGATGAGAGCGAAGAACGGACATGAGACCTGGAGGTGCGCAGCAGTTGTGAGAGAATCCCGGAACGCCGACCGAGTCAAGATCGTCTGCAGAGACGAAGCCGAGCTTCAGCTGGTCAAAGAGGCGGCGCAGAAGACAGCCGTGGAGGGAGCGCGAGTCATGAGAGACCAGCTGTATCCGGTCCGGGTCGACAATGCCAACCGGACAGCTATCCTCGACACGGAGGGCAATGTCCTGCCCGGAGCGATCGAAGCCTTGAGTGCGGAAAACAGAGTGACCATTGGCAAGATTTCCTGGCTGAGCAAACGAGAGTCTGGTAAAGCCTACGGATCCATGGTAGTATACGTCACCAAGAAAAGCGATGCAGAAAGGCTTCTGGACGGTTACTACTTTGACCTAGCGGGAGAGTCGGCCACCACTTATACGTTCGAGCCAAGAACGGGACCGATCCAATGCTTCAATTGCCAGGAGATCGGTCACAAAGCATATTCATGCAAGAAGCAGCGGACATGCGGCAAGTGCGCAAACGCTGGGCATCACCACCGAGAGTGCACAGCGATTGAGCCAAAATGCGTCCCGTGCGGCGGACCGCATGAGTCGTTTAGCTGGAAGTGCAGGATGAGGAACCCGAGCAGCGATGCTTGAGTCCCTCCGCATCCTACAGCTGAATGCACACAAGAGTGATGTGGTGCAGCAGAGTCTGATGAACGACGAAGACCTGAAGGATTTTGTCGCACTGGCTATATCTGAGCCACATGCGCGCAATATCGACGGAAAGGTGGTGACGAGTCCTATGGGACATCGTAACTGGACAAAGATGATTCCGACGTGTGTTCGTGACGCCTCATGGCCGATCCGCAGCATGCTCTGGATCCGAAGTGACCTTGAGGCAGAGCAAGTATCCGTGCCGTCGGCTGACCTTACAGTAGCGATAGTTCGACTCGAGAGGAGGGAGGTGATGGTGGTGTCAGTGTATGTGGAAGGGAAGAACGACGAGGCGCTGGCGAGCGCGATGGAGGTGTTGCGCGACGTGATCGATCGCTTCCGCAATGGAACAGGAAACCGCACAGATATGGTTCTGGCGGGGGACTTCAATCGCCACGATCTCCTCTGGGGCGGAGATGAGGTGTCAGCGAGAAGACAAGGGGAAGGTCAGCCCATCGTTGACCTGATGGACGACGTTGGTCTCTGCAGCCTTCTCCCGAGAGGGACGAAAACGTGGCAGGGGCCGGACAAGGAGAGCACCATCGACCTGGTGCTGGCATCGGCAGAACTGGCAGACGAGGTGATATCCTGCGTGATTCACCCGACAGAGCACGGATCAGACCACAGAGCGATCCAGACGACCTTTGACATTCAAGTACCGGAGCGAATGTTTCCGCAGCGCCTGCTGCTCAGGAACGCGCCGTGGGTCGCCATCGCAGCCAGGGTCGAGGACGAGCTTCGACCTCTTCCGTGGAACGTGGGGGTGCAGACGCAGGCGGATCAGCTCATGCGGGTGGTCACCAAGGTGCTGCACGATCTGACACCCCGGGCACAGCCGCCGCCTTACGCGAAACGATGGTGGACGAAGGACCCCTTACACGACTGCGGCGGACATACACGTACTGGCGCAATCAAGCGAGGGCACAGCGACGAGCCGGCCAGTCACGGCCGGATCTGGAGCAACGCGCCAAGGAGGCTGCCAAGGAGTACCACGACAACTTGCGGAGACAGAAAAAGGCCCATTGGGATGACTTCGTCACGGACGAGAGCAACATCTGGAAGGCAGTCAAGTATGTGAAGTCTGGTACGGAGATGACAGATGACAAGGTGCCGCCGTTGAAGAGAGCCGACGGCTCGATCACCGAAGGCAAGGGCGAGCAAGCAGAGGAGCTCCTGAGCACCTTCTTCCCGCCTCTGCCAACGAGGATCGAACCGGAGGGTGAACGTCCGCAAAGAGAAGAGATAGCCATGCCGGACCTCACCTTGCAAGAGATTGAGGATAAGGTGATGGCGGCGAAGCCTTGGAAAGCGCCTGGGGAGGACGGTCTTCCTGCGATGGTTTGGAAGAAGCTCTGGCACGTGGTCAAGGTCCGGGTGTGGACGCTTTTCGACTCATCGCTCCGAGAGGGCGTGGTGCCTCATCAATGGCGAACGGCCAAGATCATTCCCTTGAGGAAACCTGGTAAAGGAGATTATACCTTGGCCAAGGCGTGGCGACCGATCTCTCTTCTGTCGACCCTTGGCAAGATTCTGGAAGCAGTCGTAGCAGAACGCATCAGCTACGCAGTTGAGGCCCATGGGCTTTTGCCCGCGAACCACTTCGGCGCTAGGAAACGTAGATCGGCAGACCAAGCACTAGTGCTTCTGCAGGAGCGGATCTACAAGGCGTGGAGAATGGGCAGAGTGCTAAGCCTCATCAGCTTTGACGTTAAAGGGGCATACAATGGAGTTTGCAAAGAGCGGCTGCTTGACAGGATGAGAGCAAGGGCATCCCGGACAGATTGGTCGTCTGGATGGACGCATTCTGCTCGGAACGGACCGCGTCGGTGGTTGTCAACGGGCACACATCCGAGCACCAAGCCCTGCCGCAGGCCGGTCTACCACAGGATCGCCACTGTCGCCAGTGGCTTTTCTTTCTTCAACGCGGACCTGGTGCAAAGACGGATCAGTAACAACGGTGGGTCCATCGCCTTTGTGGACGATTACTCTGCCTGGGTCACGGGACCAACGGCAGAGTCGAACAGAGATGGTATTCAGTCGATTATCGAGGATGCGCTCGATTGGGAGAAGCGCAGCGGCGCCACGTTTGAAGCGGATAAGACATCCGTCATCCACTTCACACGCATCGCGGAGCGCGACAGCGAATTGCCCTCACCATCAAAGGAAACGATATCAAGCCGAAGAAGAACGTGAAGCTCTTGGGAGTCATCATGGACAAAGCGCTTCGCTTCAAAGAGCACATCGCCAGTGCGGCCGCCAAGGGGCTGGCCGCGGCCATGTGCTTGAAACGACTGAAGATGGCCTCGCCACGGATGGCGAGGCAACTGTTCGTCGCGACCGTGGCGCCAACCATGGACTATGCTTCAAACGTGTGGTCGCACGCGTGCGGGGCGAAAGAAGCGTCGTGGATTGGCAGGGCCCAGCGAATTGGAGCCCAGGCAGTCACGGGAGGCTTCCGCACAGTTGCAACGGCAGTGGCCGAGGCCGAGGCCGGAGTGCAATCAGTTCGAGAACGGCACACTCAAGCAGCGACGAAATTCTGGATAAGGATGCGGACGCTCCCGAAGACGCATCCTCTGACATCGTTGAGGCTCAAGCTGAACAGGAGGTATGCTTCGCCAATGCAGAAGCTCGCCTCGGCGATGGGAAGAATAGACACCAAGCGCCTGGAAGTCATCCACGAGTTCGCACTGGCGCCGTGGAGGACCGAGTGCAGGTAACGGATAAGACAGACCGAGTGGAGGTGGTGAAGCCGGATTACTCGGAGGGCATCACTATCGCGACGTCCAGCTCTCAAAGGAAAGGCAAGGTCGGGTTGGGAGGCGTCGTTCGGGATGCTTCCCGCGACAGCGCAGACGGGTGCTGGCCAGCTACTCCGCCACTCGGCTCCAGTGATGAGCAGAATGCCTACACAGCAGGACTCGAGGCAATCGCCATGGCCCTGAGGTGTGTGCCTCTAGGTCTTCATGACCGAGAGCTCACAGTTGTGACAAGCAACCGCTCTGTCCTGCAAGTCATCGGGCGGCCACGGCAGCAGTCTGGTCAGTGCACGATACGGGCGATATACGGATCTGTTGAGTATCTGGCGAAAAGAGGCTGCAGAGTCAGACTTCGCTGGGTGCCTGCAAAGAATGAGGAGTTCACTCTAGGGCCACTGGCCAAAATGCAAGCGAAAAGAGCGACGCGAGATGAATGCATCGCTGAACCAGCAACGTTTCAGGCAAGAGCAACGACGTTACGACTGCTGCTCAACGAACACACTCGCGTTCGTCAGATCCCAGAAGGGGTTGGAAAGCACTCAAAGCGCATCGATAAAGCATTGCCGGGCAAGCACACCCGCAAGATGTACGACGAGCTAACTAGAAAGGAATCTGAAGTGTTGGTACAACTTCGAACTGGCAAATCACGACTGAATGGCTACCTTCGCAAAATCGGGGCAGAGGAATCGGATGAGTGCACCTGCGGACAGTCGGCGGAAACGGTGGAACATTTCCTCTTTCGATGCAGAAGATGGACGGTACAACGAGAAATCATGCTTCGATATGCTCGCGGAAAGATGGGAAACCTGTCTTTCTTCCTAGGAGGCAAGGCAGAGTCAGACGACGACAAGTGGCAGCCCGATATGGGGGCTGTACGGGCGACAATACAGTTCGCATTGGCAACAAAACGCTTCAGTATGGACCGTTAACGGGCCATGTACTGATCAAGGGATAATCATACTAACACAACAGCCTTAAACTTGGCAGACCGCGCTTCAGTCGCTGAAGGTAGGACGCTGAACACTTGGAGAAACTGACCTTCAAGTAGGCCTGTCATGTCACAGCGAACGAGGCTGGAAACAGATGAAAAGAAGCGTGGGGCTTCAGGTGCGATGGAACCAGGTACAGTAGGTACGTAGCTTAGCGTAGTACGGTGGGCGATAGGGGGGACTGTTGCAAAACCCCCTGTCCATCTCTTTTTGGTCTAGGCGATTTTCCCCCTAGTCATTTGAGTACTTCGAGTCGGCATTTAAAATGTACTGCGGACTAGCGGCGGGACCGCGCGTTGATCTTCTGGGAGTCCAACTGCCAGTCAAAGCAGTAATACTGTAAAGAGGTCAGTAGTCAACCTATCACCGCTGGCACATAAAGCTCACAGTGCAATTCTCGGAGCCCAGACTTGACCAAGTGACTGATTGTTTTCGGGTGGATCTGAGTGAGCGACACGTTTTTTCACCAAACAGTTCTCGTTTGCCATTGTCATGGAATCGGACAGCGACCGGGAGAAAGAACAGCGAAGTCGCCCAGCTTCCTACCCTAGATGCAGTGCTAGAAAACTTGCAAATGCCCACGCTATACAAACGAAAAATGCAAGCCGAATTAATGGCAACGCCGCCGGAATTGCCGAGGTATTTTTACAGCCCAATGGCCACCAGTCGGGGCCGAGTCGAAATCTCGACCTTCTGATTGCAGCCTCTGTTGCATTGTCCCTGCCGTGTTAGCAATGCGCAACGCCCCAAGCCAGCGGCGGCTTACTGCAGTTATTCGCAGCGGATTAGCAGCGGACTAGCACAGTTACCTCCTGCTTGAGTCTTTACTCTCTTCATTCAAGCACAATGGGCCATCCAAACCTCCCCCCAGAGCATCTCTATTGCATCCAAGCCGGAAAGAAACACTATGACCTCTTCACCACCATATATGTCGGCGCGAACTATTGTGGCCGGTGCGGCTTGGCCAACCCTTTTCGATCCCAGCATCTGGCAAGGTCAAATACACCAGCATTCCCAGGCCCACATGACGAGGTGAGCTGAGAAGAGCCCCGAGGAACGAAAGATTATGGCGTTGGAGACCATTGCCGAGGCTGCTCGGCTCTGGATTGTGAGCGGGATTAAGTCGTCAGATACATTTCCACTACTAACCCCATGCTCAGCAGCTCAATAAGCCGGACGAGGAGGACGATGAAGAGGAAGGCGAGGAGGAGGTGAACAATTGAGCGTTGATGTTGCCCAATTCGACCTCCACGGTGGCGGCAAATGCCTGTAGGGCGTGATAGAAATGCGCTCTGCTGGTCCGCTGCGTCCCCGCTGGTGTATTGGCACCTTCTGCTACGTGACAAAATTCAAAGAGATAAACGCTGAGGTACATGGAGCAGTGTACTGCGGGGCAGGATGTCCATGCCGCTAACCTATTTCGACACTTGGGTGACGGATTTTGGGGTTTTGCAACAGTCACCCCTATAGCCTGCCGTAGCGTAGTGGCTCTATGGGGGAACCCTCCGGGCGCAATACAAAAAAAAAAAAAAAAAGCTGGTGCTGGACACCGCAGTAGCCAGTACACCGCAATAGCCAGATTTTTCACCGTCCAACTTCAATCACCTACACTTCAACCAGATCACAATCCTTTGACTTGCAGAGATGGAAGCACGTATCCAAGAAGCTCTTCGATATATTGAGCATTTTTCTGGTGCGAAGGTGACCACGGTTGCTCGGCAATTCGGCGTACCACGCAATCGATTGCGATGCCGCCTTGAAGGCCGTCGTCCCAAAGCAGGCAGACCAGCCACGAATTTGAAGCTATCGCGACCAGAAGAGGCGGCTTTGTGTCGTTACATCGATCGCCTTGATAATATCAACCTTGCGGTACCCCCAGAGTTCGTCACCGATGCGGCAAATCACATCTTGCATCAGCGATCTGGTCAAGCCGATCTCGTTATTGGTAGCAGGTGGACTTCTCGCTTTCTCAAACGTCACGGCTACTTCAAGAAGCTTCAAAAGAAGCTCCACTCAGAGCGTCAAGCCTCCGAAGACCTCACCCGCGTCAATCAGTATTTCCAGAGCCTCCACAAGGTCATCCAAGAGAAGGGTATACCCTCTGAAGATATCTGGAATATGGACGAGACCGGATTTCGGATCGGAGTTGGCAAAGATCAATTGGTCGTCACTAAACGAAAGAGAGCCCATTATTTTGGTATCCCTGAGAACAGTGTTGAGACATGGACCAAGACATGTTTAGGCAGCACCTACAAGTGGTGAGTCACTGGATAGTGGCACGGACGTGCCGCTATGTATATATGTATGTTGAGAGCTGTCAGACAGAATAGAATAGAAGTAAGTTCAATCGCAACAGGTTATGAGCCCGGTTGCTTTTATTATGCTTCCACTGCACGATTGAACTCGGCATATGAGAACACTTTTTCGTCAAGAATCGACGGTTGACAGCAAAGACCCGGCACTATGGGCAAGAAAGACTACAAAGGAACCATCCTTGATGGAAGAGACTCCTTTGACAGCTGGAAGATGGATCTTGAAGATAACTTGTTGAGTGACGATCTTATGAGCTGCGTCACCGGTAAGGCAACAGCGGAATCGTCCGATTTATCAACGCCAGGAGAGAATGCTGCGGACATTAAAAATGTCTCTCTCGCGAGAATGAAAATACGACAGAGTATTGACCAGATCCACAAGAACTCAGTCAACCATCTCACCGATCCACGAGCAATTTATCAGTCCCTCGTTAAGCGATATGCGACATCGAACAAAGCGCGCCTTCGACAGCTGATCCGAATGCTATACGACGTTAGTACGCAGACGAATAGAACTGTGCAGGAGAAGGTCGACGACCTAAAGCGACTTCGAGCTCAGATTAATAGCCAAGACAAGGACATTGTTATCCATGAACAGCTATTGATTTGCTTCTTGCAAATGAGCATGGACGACGCTTTTAACACTACGGTCGAGATCTTGAACGCCTCGACAGAGACGTTGACAATGGAAAAGGTGCAGAGCTCTCTGGAAAGCAAAGAATTGGAGCTCGTCGATACGACAATCAAGGAGAAACCGCACAATTCGCAGGTCGTGGCCGCAGTGCATGGAACAAAGGGAACAACAGGTCCAAAGCACAGGATGGTGGCGATGATAGCAAGGAGGAGTATCTGAAGAAGGCAGGGGGGTGCTGGTCTTGTGGCGGTATGCATTTCAGGGCTCCTAATAGTGCAAACGGTTTACACTGATAGTGCACACTGGATCGTCAACGCCTGCCAAAAGCAATTAATATTGAATTTTAACTGGCGGAAATAGGATCTGGCCAATTGGATACTCTCTAGATTTGCTTTTGATCTGAGCTGATGGCTCAGTGTGCACTATCAGTGTAAACCGGTTGCACTATTAGGAGCCCTGATGCATTTCAAGCATGATTGTGCAATTTGGCACCAAACCAAAGCAGGGAAGACCTGGCTAGCCTCTGAAAAAGCGAAGGCGAGAGAGGCCATGGATAGCAAAGAAAAGGCAAACGCGGTCAGGATCCTTGAAGACAGTGGTAGTGAATCTGAGAGATCTACCTACTTGCTTCCGAACACAAAAGTAACAGCCCCTCCACAATGGTATCTCGACAGCTGTGCTTCCGTCCATATCACCCCAAGGGAAGACCAATTTATCTCAAAGTTGTCCCCTACAAAGACAAGTGTTGAGATTGCAGACGGCTCCGAGGTTCGTTCAAGAGGGAAAGGAGATGTGAGGATCTTTTACGTCTCACAGAAAGGAAGAGCAAGGTCGACAATAGTACGTGGGTGCACTACATCCCGGAGGCGACGAGCAGCCTGCTATCAGTCGGTGAACTGGAAGACAGGGAGCATGTATTGTCGTGGACTCTCCGGGAAGACAGTCACGGTGACAAGAAATCAGGAGGAGGTGCTGTTTGGCCACAGACATAAAAGGTGTGGCGCTTGAGCCAGACAAGAGGGCACTGAGCCCATACAATCCAAGAAAAGGATTGCGATAACGGGGTAGCGCTGAAGTCAATCCTGAAGATGCCTGAAAGACTACTACATGCTAGGCTGGGACACCCTGGAAAGCATATGGAGGGCAAACTGAACGCCGTAATGGATGATCTCGGAGACAACTCATTCTGCCCGTCATTCTGCTCAAGCTGCACCGAGGCCAAAATGACAAGAAAGGTCTCAAGGAGCCAATGTCTGCGGTGACAGAAAAGCTAGAGAGAGTCCATATAGATCTTTGGGGCCAGTTGAGCTATCACTTCAAGGAATGAAGTACATGCTGACAACCACCGATCAGGCTACCGGGCGAGTTTGGGTTTATTTCTCTAGAGACAAAACGAGAATTACCGACAAGATCAAAGCCTGGGTAGTTGTTGCAGAGGCAGAGTGTCGCGAGTACGGAAAAGGCGAAAAGGTCAAGGCGATGCGCTTTGATCGCGGAAAGGAGTTTCTAAACGAGGCAATGAAGGTATTTTGCACGGGGAGAGCTATTCGGACCGAACCAACAGTGGGCTACCACCCGGAGGGGAATAGTATCTCTGAGAGGAGCATGCGAACCATATCAGAGAGGGGGTCTGCTATGCGTCACGAAATGGACCTCCCGGCAGCATACTGGGAGTTTTCGAACGCAACAGCGGCCTATCTGAGAAATAGGGAGTTGTCAAGGAATGGCTAAAAGCCCATGGGGTTATGGCGTGGAGAAGCCAAGATCAGGGCACTTGAGAAACCAGTGAAGGGCTTCCTCGGGGCTGTTCACTTCGTCACCGGTAACAGGAGCGCGGAGATGCTCTTGCGGTAGGGCTTCTACAGCTTTGTCGAAGCCGGAGCGGACATCATCGGGGAGGCTGTCGCGGTACTGGATCTCCATCGCGTTCGCGTTCGCGTCGGACGAGATGCTGGATCTCCATTGAACCTGAACAACGCGATTCTTATTGCGACGCGCACCCTAGCAAGGGGCGATGAACGATTATTCCCGTTCAGGTTGTAGTCAAGGCGCGATGGCTTTTGACCCATGCTTAGCGCGATAATCCCTGCAATATGTCTGTCCGAACCTGTCTGTCCGGAGCCATCCTGCTGCTCTGGACCACAGCGAGATAGAGCAGATAGCTGCTAGATCAACCCTGCCTGCGATTGATTTGAACGAAACATCTTCATCAGAAACGCCCCCGTCAGGAAGCGAAGTCACGCCAACCAGTGACGATTCGGAAAACCCGATCATCGCCAGTCGCACAGCCGTGGGCATGAGTGCTGGGTTGGCTTCTGAGGTCGGCTGTGATAATTTGCTTGAATCTCCAGCGCTCGATATACCAACCTTATCTGCATCTGCGTTGGGCATGAAGGCGATAGAGACAATTTTGTTGGACTGTGTGAGACTCAACTACACGCTTGCCAGACAGAAGTGGCAACCCGACGAAAAGCTCGCCGTGATGACAAGTACTAAGGACATTAGGGGCTATGCTGAGGTCGGTCGGTCGGACTAGGGATACCTCTTATGGTCACCCCGAGCTCAAGATTCCAGACGTGCTTCGCGACAGTATTTTAGTCTCCCCTAGTAGTGACGCCTGACTCCCCTCCCTCCTCAATGCCCGGCTCTGGCGGATTTGGCCCAGTAATCTGATGCTGGATTGTGCCAAGTTTGCGCCGAAGCATGCACATCTCAACAGTGATTCCGGGTCCAAACGCGCAGGCGACAACATGCTCACGAGGGTGGCTGTCAGATGCCAAGTCGTCCATGTCCTTAGAGCGCAGGCGGTCCATGACACTGAAGATGCAAGCGGAGCTAGAGTTGCCGTGGTGGGTGTATACGTCAATGCTTGCACGCATGTGTTCCGCCGAAATCCCAAGGGCCTGCTCCGCACGAGAAAGGATCGATGCTCCTCCAGGGTGCATTGCCCAATCGAAGTCGCCGGCGAGCTGAGAACTGGTCGGCAGCTGCGGAAGGGAAGCTTTGAGGCGCTCAAAAGTAGGCGAGATTGCAGACTGAGCGAGCTGAGGGACTCGAGGAGTAATGACGGCTTTCCAACCTAAATCCAGTAAGCCTCAAATTTCCCATTAAAATTGCTTCAACGTCATACCCGAAGAATCAACATGGAATCCTAGGTCAGCTCCTGTTCCTGGAATGATCGAATGGTCCCATCCTAGGACTTCGTAAATCGCTGTTGATTGCTGACCAATACCGTTGCTTAACACGAGGGCGCTGGCGCCGTCAGAAAACAAACAAGGGCCTATTCTTGTCTCTTGTCGTTCGTTGATGCTGTCCAACTCGCTCCGCACCAAGAACGATGTGATCTCTAGTGCTAGGCATAAAACCCGAGCTGGTCGTCCCATGGCCGTAGATCCGAGAGCCAAGTTGGCACCAGTTCTTAGCGCAGCCAGACCACCACTGCAGCCTACTCCGTGAAGGAGAACCTTTTCCACAGCGTGGGTGATCCCAAGTTCTTGTGCCACAAAATAGTCAAACCCTGGATTTGCGCTGTCGGTACAAGTTGTTGACACTATGTGGGTTATCTGACTGATATCTATCTTGGCTTCGTAAATAGCCTTCCGTGCTGCTCTCACAGCGAGCGGTACGCCATCGGCAAGGAAGGTCTTATGTAGTTCGGAAATGATTGGTGTCCTTCCTTGGTTTATTAAAGGGTGGTCACACGAGAGTATTGCCGAACGAGATTTGATCCCGGTAGCTCTATTGATGGAGAGAACCCTCGTAAGACTGTCGGCATAGGTTAAGTGTGACCAGCAAGGGGCACATAGGATATCGTAGAGTATTATTACTTACGACGGGGACTTAGGATAGTGCCTCTTGCTAATTATATCGAGGGTGTTGGCTTTAAGAGAAAGGTCGGATATTGAGTGCCCAGCCCTATAACGGACAGATGCAATTCTCCAAACATATTTGAAGTATCACACGTAGGTGGGTGCAATGCATGAAGGTCTTGGTGCGTGTAAATTGCGCTGCTCCATCATTGAGGAAAGGCGTAGTGGCCCGGACCTTATATAGGCACCGGGCCTAACATGAAAACAGCTTTGTTCCTTGTCACCGCCGCTTGCGGCTGCTGTTTTCCTCTTATGGTCCCGCCCCCCTTGATGCGGCCCCCGAATAGCTACATCAACGCCGCCGCTTTTGTTCATGAGTATTAAGGTACCCGTGCCACGCCCCACTTTATTGGCACTCGGAAACTGTCGAAGGTCCGAACGACTTGACGTCTCTAGGTCTCTCTAGGTAATACAGCTTGAAACCAGGTAAGAAGGGAAGTCTGCAGACTGTTATTTCTTCTTCCTAGACCACTGAGGGGTCCGGAGGAGCTCCTATTCGAACGGGAACCCTTGCCTTGAGGAACGAAAGGATTTATGCCCCGCGCCGCCTCCCGACCTTTGCCTTGAGGAACGTGTTGCAAACTGGGCAGAATTACGGGCAGGATCCACCCCAGGTGTGCAGGGCCAGTGTTGAACTCTTTAAAGAGTTCATCAAAATGGTCTCTCAACCAAGTCGACCCCACAAACTCCTCCAACTCAGCAGCCGTGTGAATGTAGGCGTATTCTGTCGACAATGATATCCACTCACTCTTCCGAGTGAATAGCCTCACGGAAAGCTTGGGCTTCGCCATCTGATGCGCCGAGTTGACAGCGTTGTCTCCCCAGAGGACTAGGCGGTCATAAAATGCACCTGATGCCGTTCCATCGTGGGGCTTCCGAAGACTGGGAACAATCTCCCACGGGAAAGGCAACGTCCGCGTCAGGGAAGGATTGCAAACATTACAGCACTCGCCCGGTCCTGGAGCAGGTAACTTGGATGCGGGGTCTGACAAACTCTCTTGCAACCAATCCATGAGGATTCGGCGTAAGCATGAGGATCGATTGACAAGATTGAACAGCGCCGGGCAGCAATTGTACAACTCTATTCGGCGCTCTCTGTCTGTCTTGCGTCTGCGCTGCTCTCCTGGCAGGTCACATTCAATGACGCTCACAGCGATATCTGATTCATCGTCGGGAAGGTTACCGTCCACTACTGGTTCAGCAGAGAGTGAATGTGCTAACCCGGTCGTTGCGGAAAGCCTTCTCGAAGACGATGGCGTCTGACTGCTGGACAACATTGCCGCTCTTGTCGATGCGACCCTGTCGCCCACAGCCCAGCTTTCTACCAGGAAGATTGCCTCTCCTTGATGCTGGTCATTCTAGCTGCACGACCAAAGCGTTGGATAAGAACACATAAGAGGCGTTCGAGAGGAAGCCATACTGGACAACTCGTATGACATCCGAGAGATCTACCCCCGTTCCCAGCGATTCTGTGGCCACCATGATTCGGATCTTAGAGTCCGCTTTGGAAAACTCGTCGTATAGGGCATTCTTGTCATTCAGGGTGGTGTGGGAGTGGTAGACCTGGATAATTTGCTTGCAATCGCGGGTTCCGATTGCCCCAGCTGACAGTTTCTGCAGCCACTGGCGCAGGCATTCCGCACAATTTTGTATATCCCGACGGGAGTCTATGAAGATCACAGTTTTCGGAATGCTCTCCGGCGTTGGCGAGCCGTTGGTGATAGCGTCTTGCAGAACAAAGAGGGGCTAGGTATCAATCCACGGCGCCAGGATAAATTTCCACGGAAAGTGGATCAACGTGGCGTAGCGCCGTGGCGGAGGTCCGATGTCGCAAATTTATGTGCGCGCACTCCCAGCTACGGTCTACAGGAGACCGGCCCCTTGCAGGGTCCGCCAATGCCTTGAGGAACGGGACTGAAGCATTGGGTTTGGTTTGACACTGACAAGTCTGTTGAAAGGAAAGATGAGGCTTGCTCCCGATAGTGTGGCTGCTTGGACGCCGTTTTACCCCGCCACAACACGATAGGCTTACTAGGGGGGCCTCAAAGTCGGCCAATCCCCGTGACAGCTCCACAGTCACGGGGGGGCGGTTGACCTAGAAAAAGCTCGTTGACCTGGAAAAGAACAGGGTACTTCAATTAGTGTGCACGCATCATACAATAAAAGTAGACATGTTTAAGATCATATCTACCATAGTTACAATTCGACCCCGCATATACCCCTATGGCAATAATTCAGAACCCATTTCACGATGGCGTCATAACACTACATTTTTATCGCCACGTCACTATCTCAATAGTCATCGAGGGAAGGCCAATTCTTTGACTATGGCTTCTTCAAAAGCTAAAGAGTCTGCTGTCCAAAAATGGATCGATTCTGCCACCGGCTTACCCAACTTTTCGCGCCATACAACCGCAAACCTCGAGACGCGAACTATTGCAGGAGCAGAGCTCTACTACGAGGGCTTCTACGGCTCAATTGTGGCCGCGGCGAAGGCGCTTGGCGTACCCTACAAGCGCCTCTATTATCGAGTCAATGGGCATCACTCAACGGCCGAGAATGGGGCAACCGTGCCCTGCTTGATCCTCGGATGAAGAGGAGGTATTTTGCTGGGCACATCGCCGCATCACACAGGGCACCACATCCAGGGTCGTGCGCTCCAACAACACGCCAACGCCATTCTCAAGGCAAAGGGCGTGGGAGCTACAGCATCGCGAGCCTGGGCCAAGCGCTTTATACAGCGGCATAGAGAACTCTTCCACTGTCGAAGAGCAGCAGCGCGAGACATCAAACGGAAGGCTATGCAAGATCGCATCCACGTTGAGGCTTTTTTTCGCGGCTGGTCTCAAACGATCGAGAAAGACGAGATTCTCCCTAAGAACACCTGGAATTTCGACGAGACGGGCTTCATGGTGGGATATCTACATAAAGGCACATTTATTTGGACCTTCCGCGAGATTGATACCCTATTTTATCTGACGCTCACGATACAGTGTCGGTCACAGCGATTGAGGCTATTTCTGCAGCTGGGAGTTGCATTCCTTCGTTTGTGATACTCCTGGGGTTCAAATTCCTGCCCGTTGGGTTAGCAACAGCCTTGACGACGATACCATCATTTCAACCAGCCAAAGGGGTATATTAACGATGTCATCGCGATTGAATGGATCAAACACTTCGAGAAACACACGAGACCAGTTGATCCACTTCAGAAGCGGCTTCTACTATGGATAGCTGTGATAATCACTATACAGAAGAGATGGTTCACTTCTGCTTCGATCACAACATTAAGGTCTTCCCAATGCCTCCCCATCTTACACATCAGCTTCAACCTCTTGATGTCGGCGTTTTTAGGTCATACAAACACTGGCATCAACAAGTTCTACATCGTGAGATTGCTGACGGGGCATATGACTTTAACAAGTCCGATTTTCTATATCATCTTCAAGAGGTCCGCACTCGCACCTTCAAAAGCACACAATTCTCTCATCTTGGCAGAAATGTGGCCTCTTCCCATTCAATCCCGAGATCGTGCTTTCTCAGCTTCAAGACACGCTCTCGTCGCTCACAGAAGAAGTGGCTATTAAGGACCTGCCGGGCTCGATCGAAAGCGAGCCTCAGGGCGGGCCTCAGGCAGCAAGACCATCAACACCATCGCCACACACGCCGCCCTCGATTCAACGATTCAACTGGAACAATGTTTCAACGCCGAGACTCAACCTCTTTACGATTCAGAGGTATCACGCCTACGTACAGCTTCGTCTAGCCACATCAGTTGACTCCCACATGCCGTTGACTCCCTCCGTCACATACGTCTATGAGAAGGCGCGGAAAGCCGACAAAACCTCGCTCTCAACGGCATCACCGCAACGGCCGAGATGACGAAGATAAAGAGAAACAAGCCAAGCGCTCCAGTCTCCAGCAACAGACAACTATTGTAGCGAGATACGGCCCATTAAGCGTCGGTGACGCTAGAATTCGAGTCGCCGAGACGAATACAATAGACAAGCGGCACAAGAAGAGGAGGCACAGAGAGTCAGGAATAAGGAGGTTTGCGACGAAGCTGGCTATATACGCCGCTGGCTTCGCAAGGTACGCTTCAACGTCAGGATTAGCATCACAGAGGCGAGGATTCGAGATATCAGAGGTCTCTGGGCCAAGGGCGACAAGCGCGCACACCTCAATTGCAATGAGTGGATGTGCGCAAGCTACAGGATTCTCCGCGAGCTACACAACCGCGGCGTAGGGCAAAGCAAGGCGATCATGTGGCCGGAGTACTATGATCGCGAGATTGTAAAGGAAGCAGCCGAATTAGTGGTGATGGAGGCAAATAAGCGTGCTATTTGCCGTCAGACGCTTTCCTTGGAAGCTGACGGCATCGAGATGCGATGAAGAGGAATCATAAGACGCGCTCGAGGCTGGGAAGGAAGAAGAAATCGAATAGAGCTCAATTCGATGCCAAAACACCAAAAACACCTCAAAGGCAGTATGGTGATGCATTTGCATTGCTATGACTAGCTTGCAATAAAGCGAACATGTGTTGCACTTATCGCGGGAAGAGAGTACTTTTAAGTTCTAGCAAAATGGCGGGGCTCTTATGTACTTCTTTTTTTCCAGGTCAACGAGCTTTTTCTAGGTCAACCGCCCCCCCGTGACTGTGGAGCTGTCACGGGGATTGGCCGACTTTGAGGCCCCCCTAGTAGGGCGGGGTTACGGCAGCCTATAGGTGTCAGAACGGTGGTTCTGCGGCTCGGGCCTAATGAGGAAATATGTGGTATGTACGATGGATCAGGCTTAATGCAGCAGCTTGTGTGCAGCTGCAAAGAGGTTGTATTGATTGTGATGATCTGTGTTCTTTTTCTTCTTGAGGCCTCCTTGGAGGCCTCGTCCCTAAGGGGGAAATTGGCTGCCGGATTTGCCCGGTGTCTGCACGTGATGATGCACGTG
This sequence comes from Hirsutella rhossiliensis, assembly GCF_020360975.1. Lineage (NCBI taxonomy): Eukaryota > Fungi > Ascomycota > Sordariomycetes > Hypocreales > Ophiocordycipitaceae > Hirsutella > Hirsutella rhossiliensis. The sequence goes on from NW_025408672.1 coordinate 3,247,431, forward strand.
ATCCGACATGTGTTTCTACCCGTCAGTTCCGACACACCCCCCCAGCCGAGCCCTCTTCCATGTGGAAGAGTGGGAGGCTGGCCAATGACCATGTTCTTGCTCCCTGACTCATGGAGGAATCTCCCCTGCAGTCTACAGTGCCCGTAGGCAAAGGGCCCTTCTTTCTGGGCCGCTGCTATGTGCTGCCTTACACAACTTGGTCCTCCCACATCTTGTAAGATTGTTCTTGAAGTATTGAGTCGGTCGATTCGGGGAGCTCTCGTGACGCAAGGCGGTCGGAGATATCGTGGAGGCCGATTTGGTTGACAAAGGCTTGGAACTTGGGTCCTTGGAGGGCCTTGGTGAGACCGTCGGCCATCATCTCGGCGCTTGGTGTGTATTTGACTTCGAGGGTTCCGTTCGTGATTTCTTGGCGAAGCCAGTGGTTGTGAATGTCGACGTGCCGCAGCTTGGTTCGTAGCGTTGCCACCTCCGCGGTTACGATGCGTATTGTTTGCGTGTTGTCGCATTGGATGCTGATTCGAGAGTGGTCGAGTTTTACGTCAAGTTCTCGGATCAGGCGGCTCACGTATATCGATTCCTTTGCCGCTTGTGAGGGCAAGTAGCTCCGCCTCTGTGGTTGAAGTGGTGACAGTGTCTTGTTTGTTTGCTCGCCAGCCGATGAGGCCTCCAAATAGCTTCATTGCGAAAGCTTGAGAGCTCTTGCGGTCTGATGAGTTGTCGGCGAAAGAGGCATCGCTTGCCACTTCGAAATCGTCCCCACCCCAGGCGGAGCGCCAGTCCTTTGTCTGCTGCAGATAGCAGATCACGCGGTCGGCCGCTTCGTGATGTTTGGGTCCCGGGTTGGGGTTGAACTTTGATAGCTTTGAAGTTACAAACGCGATGTCTGGGCGCGTGATAACCGCAGCGTATAGCACGGAGCCTATTTTCACTTGGTACGAATTGATGTCAGCAAATGAAGCAATGCCGTTGAATGGGAAAAGTTCGTTGACCCCCATCGGGGTGTCAAAGCTCCTGTGTTTCTTCGCGAGGCGCGAGATCTTGTCGATGTATGAGGCTTGTGATAGCCAAATGAAGCCTTTCTCGCGGTCTCGAAGAATCTCGATGCCAAGAAACCACTGAAGGCTGTTACCACCTGTCAGCTGGTATTTCTCACGCATTTGTGCTTCCAGGGCTTGCGCCCTCGACTCGTTCTTTCGCTGATATGCGAAGACGATGTCGTCAACGTAGAAGAAAACGATGATTCCGTTGAGGGTGAGGCAGCAGGGCTCGTGTGGCACTGGCTTGAAGCCGAGCTTCTTGAGCGTGTTGGTGAGCTCTCGATGCCACAGCAATGGTGATTTCCTCAATCCGTAAAGGGCTTTGTTAAGCTTCAATACGGTCCCGTGTTTCCTATGGCCTGGTGGCATCTTCATGAAGACTTCCTCATCAGAGAGGCATTTACGAACGCGTTGACAGCGTCGTATTGGATCAGTTCGAGATCGAACCTTGCCGCCATCGCCATCAATGTGCGAAAGCTTCTTCCAGCAAGCGTGGCTGCGTAGGTTTCTTGCCCATTTCGGAGCTGTTGATCCCCTCGCACCACCAGTCTTGCCTTGCATTTTGAGAGCCTCCCATGCTTATCGAATTTGTATACGTAAACCCACATGCAGTCAAGCACTTGGGCCTTCTTCGGGAGCTCTGTAGAGCTCACCTGAACCAAGACTTCATGTCTTTATGGCTCTGAAGGTGTACTTCCTCTGCCTCCTCGAATTGATGTCCGAGAGGGTGGTCTCGCAGTTGGGAGTGGTGTTTCGGCACGTCTGGAAGGTCTCGGCGATGGATCTGTTTCTTCATGATCAGCCGTTCAAGATATGCTTTGTCTTTAATCTTGTGGCTCAGCTTGTCTTTTGCAAGTGGTCCTGCTTGTGTGCCTGCCATGAAGGCGGCATGCCAGTTGGCTGTGTGTTTACGCGAGGGAAGGATTCCTTGACCCTGCTGCTGAGAGGATTCCTCAAAGCGGTGTGGTTGTTGCGAGAGAGGGGTTCCCTCTGCTCGCTGCGAAGAGGGTTCCTCAACGCATGGGTATGGGTGCAAGAGAAGGGTTCCTTCTACTTGCCGTGAAGAGGGTTCCTCAACACGTGATTGTTGCAAGGGAAGGATTCCTTCGCCTTGCTGCGAAGAGGGTTCCTCAACGCAATGTGTTTGTGTGGGAAGGATTCCTTGCTCCACTGCTCCAAGCTTGAGGGTTCCTCGTTGCCGGGCATGATTTGCACTGTGCGTGGGAAGTGTTCCCAGCCAGGCGTGCTCGAGGGAAGATTCCCAATGTGAGCTTCCATCAATGTGCGAGGAAGGATTCCTTGACCCTGCTGATGGATGATTTCCGGGGCTCGTTGAGATCAACTCGCTTTTCAGGCAGATTTGTTTGTATTGATGCGGCAAGCAGGGCCGCCGGAGGAGTTGAAGGAGGCGTCGGTAGCAGCTCGAATCGGGCTTCTGTGTATCGACTTTCCTGACCTTCCGGGTCTTTCTCAGGCTCTGCTGTGTGCTCGTCATCGTCATCGTGGTCAAATTCGAAGATTTGCTCGTCAAGCGCCTGTGGGGCTGCTTTCGGGGCGATTTCGTCGTCTTCTGGAAGACTTATGTGTGTGAGGGCTAGAGCTAGCTCCTCGAGGTCTGCTTCCTTGACGTTTTGAGCGAGGCTCTCGAGTGTTCCATCGAAAATCTGTTGCTCGTCAAAAATAACGTCTCGGGTAGAGATCACTTTGCCTTCTGATGGTACCCAAATTCGGTATACGTTGGAGGACGTGTATCCCACAAGGTATCCTATCCAAGCCCGTGGGTCAAGTTTCTTGAGGCGATTCCTCTTGTCTTGGGTTGATGGAGTCATGGCAAAGGCTTTGCAGCCGTAAGCTCGGAGATGCTCTTGTGCGGGCTTTCTCCCTGTTAGATCTTCATATGGCGAAGTCCACTTAATTCTGCATTTTGGCGTGCGGTTGTTGAGGTAGACGGCAGATTTGTAAACTTCTCTCCACAGTTTCGAAGGAAGGTTGCCTCATTGCACGTGCCTTGTCTTTGATCACACCCCCTGAGCGCTCGGCACCTCCGTTTTGGTCTTGAGTGTAAGGGGCCGAGGGTTCGACTTTGAGGTTTCTTCCGAGCAGGAACTGTGTAACTGCCGGCTTTTGGCTCGTTAGTTCATTGTCGCATTCGATGACTTTGACCTTAAAGTCAAATTGGTACGTAAGGTAGTCGACAGCGTGTTTAAGGGTAGTGATGATGGTATCGGCTTTCCGATCTTGGAGGTAGTAGTCCCAAGAAAAGCCGCTTGCTCTATCGGTGAGAAGCATCAGGGAGTTAAATCCTTTCGAATCAGGCTGAAGGTCGTGAAAATCGATCGCCAGTCTCTCGCCTTTACAGTGGTCTGCAGTGCGAGGCTCTCGTCGAATCATCCGTTTTGCCTTTGCTGTCCCGCAATTGTCGCATTGCGCGGTGGTGATTCCCTTGATTCTAACTCCTCTGGAGCAGTTGACAAGGTGTTCTAGGGCCCTAGGTCCAGGGTGTCCTAGTCGCAGATGCCATACCTCGGCTGATGCCTTTTGAGGCTTCCGCTTGGTGAAGGAATTGAATGTGTTTCGGCGGGTGAAGAATGCCCGCCTCGAGAAATGTTGAGGAATATATTCAAGCACAAATTGACCATGGTGTCGTTCCACGAGGCCGACGATGCTTCGGTCAGGGGCGCGCAGGCTTGGTTTCCTGCTTGGGTCTTCATCCCACCAAATACCCTGTTTCTTAAGTAGCTGGTAAGAGACGAGGTTGCAAGCAAAATTCTCGCAGTAGGCGGCATCGAGCAGCCTAAGCACCTTTGATCCCATTGGAGTCTTGACCTGGATGTCAACGTCGCCGTATCCCTGGATAGGACCTTGTCCTTGTCGTTGTAGGTTGGGCCAAAGGCTCCTCTTCACCACGGTGGGTGTTGCAGGTAGGGTGTCGATGAATTCGGTGAATATGTTTGACATGGTATGCATGTCGAAACTTAGGTCTCTTGTTCTTCCAGATACTTGGACTGATGTCACCCACGCGGGGAACTGTGGCGAGATAGCCTTAAAGAAGTCGCGGATCCAAATTGAGTGGTGGAAAGCTTCTGGGAGGCCCTCCTGGATTCCTTCGTTCATGGCTTTCTTCCAGGTATCCAACCAGAGGTGCCAGTTTCGAGGGGCCTTCACAAGAGGCTTGACTGCTTCTTCGTAGTTGTTTTGTAGAGTACGGAGAACTTCTTCCTGTGATCCCTTGGCGTGTTTTTGCAGCTTTGCATACCACATGTTGACTTGATATGAGACATGGACCAAGACATGTTTAGGCAGCAGTTACAAGTGGTGAGTCACTGGATAGTGGCACGGACGTGCCACTATGTATATATGTATGTTGAGAGCTGTCAGACAGAATTGAATAGAAGCAAGTTCAATCGCTACAGGTTATGAGCCCGGTTGCTTTTATTATCCTTCCACTGCACGATTGAACTCGGCATATGAGAACACTTTTTCGTCAAGAATCGACGGTTGACAGCAAAGACCCGGCACTATGGGCAAGAAAGACTACAAAGGAACCATCCTTGATGGAAGAGACTCCTTTGACAGCTGGAAGATGGATCTTGAAGATAACTTGTTGAGTGACGATCTTATGAGCTGCGTCACCGGTAAGGCAACAGCGGAATCATCAGATTTATCAACGCCAGGAGAGAATGCTGCGGACATTAAAAATGTCTCTCTTGCGAGAATGAAAATACGACAGAGTATTGACCAGATCCACAAGAACTCAGTCAACCATCTCACCGATCCACGAGCAATTTATCAATCCCTCGTTAAGCGATATGCGACATCGAACAAAGCGCGCCTTCGACAGCTGATCCGAATGCTATACGACGTTAGTACGCAGACGAATAGAACTGTGCAGGAGAAGGTCGACGACCTAAAGCGACTTCGAGCTCAGATTAATAGCCAAGATGTCGGTAGGTCTCTACACAGGCCTGCGTGCAAATCGCAATGGTATGTGTAATCGTTGATGTCTGTTCTAGAAAGGGGGAAGAGGGGGCAAAGGGCACGGAGCTAGCTATGTGTCCTCCGCTATCCTCAACTGCACACGTGAGCGCACGTGACCTATCTAGATGGGTACAATGGATTACTACAATTCCCACACTGGCAACTTTTCTTTGTGGTTGCAATCGCTGTAACGAGCAGGAAAGAGAGGAGAGACCAGCTGCAGTGGTGGCAAAATGTCAACAGGCCCAAAAGTGGGGCCATAATGAAAAGAGGGAAAAGAGTGTATTGGGGTCAAAGAGGTGAACAGTCGAAGAAGATTTGGAAGACTTGTCGGTGACAGGAACTGTTTGATTGTGTATACCTTGAACGTAGCGCTGATGCTTGAACGTAGCGCTGGTGCTAATCAAATGCGTTGAGTCAACCGTTGTACTTGTGGTCATCGAGGTCTTTGGCTTGGCTCGAAATTGTGCTTCCTCGAGCTTTTCTTCTTTGTGGGCATATGGCTCCTCTAGGGACTACAGGCACATATTGTTATTTGCTCTTGTGTGCCGGCCGGTCCTCGAGGCTCCGTGTGCTGCGGGCTGGGGCTTGTTCTTTGATACGGCGGGCGTCCTCTCTTGGGGTGCGGGGTTTCATGCCGGTCTGGGGTTCTTCTTCTTCCTGGGTAGGGGTCTGAAGGATGTGGAACGTGATCCTTCCGACTGGTGTTTTGAGGGCGATGGAACCAATCGAGTGAGTGGCTTCGCCGTGTCCAAATGTGATGGTAGCCTGGCCGGAGGTTGAGCTGTCTAGGGCTACAGAGGGTCTTCTCGTTGTAGAGCAATGTACTGAGAGTGACCGGCTGTAGAGACTTTTGCTGCACCTGTGTCAATCATGATGCCTGGGAAATTGTCCACTGAATATTGATCTTCAATGACGAATTGCTAGGCGGGAACAATGGTTTGATCCGTCCGGTAGACTTCTCCATTGTCTAGGGTGATTGTTGGTGCCATTGTCAGGTTCTTCCCATATGTCGTCGGTAGTGAGTTCATCAAGCTCATGACCTTCGTAGTCTATAAGATAGGCTATGAAGTTTGGAGGTTGTATGCCTGTGAATTGACAACGTGCGACATATTGGTCCTTGGCCTCTTGTCGTTCTTCTGCAGAGTGTTTGGTTGACCAGCAACCTTCTTGTCCACAAACAAAGCACTTTTTGGTCCAATTGCGATTGGTGTGGCTAGGGGTGTAGTTGCTATGGCTTGAGGGCCTGTAGCTTCCACGGTTGTAGCCTTGTCCATATCCGCGATTGGGTCGTTGTCCTGAGTATCCGTATCTTCCTCGTACGCGGTTGTTATGGTATCGGCGATCGAGGTAGTACTGATTGTTCGGATTCGTTGGTCCAAATGATCCGTCAGGGCTTTGCAAGTACTGAGGGTTTGTCTGTCGGGCAAGGTGGGTCTCAACGGAAGATCGTAGATCTGCAAAGAGGGTCTCGATCTTTGCTGCAGGTTTGAAGAGGGCGTGTTCAAGTTCGGGTACACCACGGCATGCGATGATAAGCGTAGTACGCAGTGGAATGTTTCCTGCGTAGTCAGGGCCAAGGGCTCTCTGACAGAGTTGTAGCTTATCGAAGAGTAGTTGAAGGACTTCGTGGAGGGATTTGGAAGCATCTTGGGCACGAATCGAGTTGAAAGTGGTTGTGGTCCAATATGTATAGTAATGGACATGGTTAACTTCCGTGTCAAAGTGTTGTTTGATGCTGTCGTATGCCTTCCTAAACGTGGTAGTCCATTCGATCTTGTCAATGTAGAACGTTTGTGCTCTTCCAGCGAGGATTCGGGGGAAAAGGGCGTGAAATTGTGACGGTTTCACTTGGATGTTGTAGCAGATACTCATAAAGATTCGGATCTTGTCATCGAGGAGGTCGTACGGTTCTCCTGTGTAGTTCTTGTCTTTGTCCCAGAGTTTCATGAATTTCTGCTGTGTGTCGCCATCGACGGTGGCGTTCGGGATATCATCCGGTGGGAGTTTTGTGTATGCCTCGAGGACATAGGCTCGGATAATAGTTCGGGTTGGGGGTGTGGACGGGTTGGACGAGTTCGGGGTGCTTGAAGCGGTGTGTTGTCGGATGAACTGTAAGAGAGGTTGGGTCAAGGGCATCTTGGGTCGGAGCGGAAGTCGTGGGAGGTGATGTTGTTATCGGTAGTGCCTCAGTGATGGGTTCCTGGGCAGGTGGCTTCGTTAAGGTCTTAATGGGCTGTTGTTCGTTAAGATCGTAACGAGATGTTGCTACCGGCGGCGATTGGGGTCCTCGGGGAGAAGTTAGAGCCTTTGATCCTGCTGCTCGTAACTTATGAGCGATTGTCCCAATGTCAAAATCGGTCTCCATGTACTCTCGTTCTGGCCATGCAGGTCGGTCCTCCGCAGTTTGCAACATGATGAATTGGGGTGCAAAAGGGCCATTTTTCCGTCCTGTATAGATGCCACGTCTCCTTAGAAGTAATCTAAGGGCTCTCTTGTAGTCCATATGTACCCGGTTCCATATGTCTTGGTTCCAGCCTTCGAAGTGTTGTTGGAAGTGGTCAAGGATGTCGTCTCCTTCTAGGCGTTCGAATTGGGCATTGGACATGAACCTAGCGGCGTACGTCGTAACTGCGATCTCATCTTCCTCGTCAGGTTTGATGTCTTGTCCCCAAAGGGTAACATCAACTTTATCGAATACGGATGTCTGGATAGCTAGTCCTTGCATCCGTTCGCTCAATTGTTCGAGCTGAGCGCTCTCGTTCGGAGTCGTAGCTCGGTCGGTCGGGGTCATCGTTGATCAAGTGAATGAGACGATGGAGTCGTATCTGGCTGTCGAAATACGTCTTTGTCGGGTCTAGTAACAACTGTTGATCGATGCCTTGCAGCCGATAATAGAAGTCGCTAGGCGATGTGGTCGCACTACTAATCGATGCCTTGCAGCCGATTAATAGCTTGGTAGGTTCTCCCAGATGCCTGGCAGCCTGAGATAGCCACTTAGCACAAATAACCTTCCTCAACCGATGCCTTGCAGCCGATCTTGAAGGTTAGCGATTTGTCTCTTCTTCCTAGCTGTCTGTGATCGACCAAGTCGACCACTGATCAGTGTCGGTAGGTCTCTACACAGGCCTGCGTGCAAATCGCAATGGTATGTGTAATCGTTGATGTCTGTTCTAGAAAGGGGGAAGAGGGGGCAAAGGGCACGGAGCTAGCTATGTGTCCTCCGCTATCCTCAACTGCACACGTGAGAGCGCACGTGACCTATCTAGATGGGTACAATGGATTACTACAATTCCCACACAAGACAAGGACATTGTTATCCATGAACAGCTATTGATTTGCTTCTTGCAAATGAGCATGGACGACGCTTTTAACACTACGGTCGAGATCTTGAACGCCTCGACAGAGACGTTGACAATGGAAAAGGTGCAGAGCTCTCTGGAAAGCAAAGAGTTGGAGCTCGTCGATACGACAATCAAGGGAGAAACCGCACAATTCGCAGGTCGTGGCCGCAGTGCATGGAACAAAGGGAACAACAGGTCCAAAGCACAGGATGGTGGCGATAATAGCAAGGAGGAGGTGCTGTTTGGCCACAGACATAAAAAGGTGTGGCGCTTGAGCCAGACAAGAGGGCACCGAGCCCATACAATCCAAGAAAAGGATGGCGATAACGGGGTAGCGCTGAAGTCAATCCTGAAGATGCCTGAAAGACTACTACATGCTAGGCTGGGACACCCTGGAAAGCATATGGAGGGCAAACTGAACGCCGTAATGGATGATCTCGGAGACAACTCATTCTGCCCGTCATTCTGCTCAAGCTGCACCGAGGCCAAAATGACAAGAAAGGTCTCAAGGGAGCCAATGTCTGCGGTGACAGAAAAGCTAGAGAGAGTCCATATAGATCTTTGGGGGCCAGTTGAGCTATCACTTCAAGGAATGAAGTACATGCTGACAATCACCGATCAGGCTACCGGGCGAGTTTGGGTTTATTTCTCTAGAGACAAAACGAGAATTACCGACAAGATCAAAGCCTGGGTAGTTGTTGCAGAGGCAGAGTGTCGCGAGTACGGAAAAGGCGAAAAGGTCAAGGCGATGCGCTTTGATCGCGGGAAGGAGTTTCTAAACGAGGCAATGAAGGTATTTTGCACGGGGAGAGCTATTCGGATCGAACCAACAGTGGGCTACCACCCGGAGGAATAGTATCTCTGAGAGGAGCATGAGAACCATATCAGAGAGGGGTCTGCTATGCGCCACGAAATGGATCTCCCTGCAGCATACTGGGAGTTTTCGAACGCAACAGCGGCCTATCTGAGAAATAGGGAGTTGTCAAGGGAATGGCTAAAAGCCCATGGGAGTTATGGCGTGGAGAGAAGCCAAGATCAGGGCACTTGAGAGTGTTCGGATGTCCTGCCTGGGTATTTATTCCCAAAGAAAAGAGAACAAAGCTTCTGAAAAGAGCATGGCAAGGAGTTTTGTTGAATACAAAGAGGAGACAGATAAAATCTATCTAGTCTGGAACCCAGCTGATAAGAAGGTCCACGAGGTTCGATTCGTGGAATTCGATGAGAGCAAGTATATGGACAATGAAATCAGCCAAGAATCACAATCGCAGTATGACGATGAGAAGGAAGAGAAAAAGGAGCAAGGGAGCTCACTGATGATGACTCTGATGCCGAAGATTCGGTCAGGGATAGGACCATGGACCAGGAAGCTACAGAAGCTGGGGAGGATGCCGGAGAAGCAGCGGATGGGAACCCGACCGACCAAGACACTGCAGATTCGGAGGAAGAGCTCCAAGGAGACACAATCGTTGTCAATACAGGGGAGGCGGATATAACCTCTGCTGAAAGGAGTCTGCCGAAAACAAGATCCCAGATTCGACGAGAGGCCGTGGCACTCAAAAGAGCAGAGAAGCAGCGAGCAGAGCTGGAATGGCGGCAAAGAGAAGAACAGCGCATGGCAGAACGTCTGAAGAAGCGAGGAGAGTGGCAGGAAGGAAAGAGCCATGGTAGCAAGGACGCTTCTCCAGCCTAATACAGACCTGTACGACTTCGACCCGAAAAGCTTACCTTCCGACAGGCGATGGAAGGCAGTGAGAAGGATCAATGGGTAGGAGCTATAGATGAGGAAGTTCAGAATCTCGTTCGACGACAGACATTCTCGGAGGAAATCAACGAAGTTGACGTGCACGGAGAAGAAGTAGTTGATGCCAAGCTTGTGTTTGATCACAAGAAAGACAAAGAAGGGAAGATACTACGGTATAAAGCACGTCTAGTCGCGAGAGGTTCACACAGAAACACGGGATCAATTACGAGGAAACCTTCGCACCCACGATCCGGCTCGATGCGATGAGGATCATTCTAGCTTTAGCGGCGAAGAAAGGCTGGAAGGTATACCAGATGGATGCTGTGGCTGCGTTCCTTGCAGCAGACCTAAAGGAAAGGATCTTCATGAAAGTGCCAACTGAGCTCCAGCAATATTTCGGGAAATACGTTCAGATCCTGAAGAGTTTGTACGGATTGAAGCAAGCTGCAAGGATGTGGTATTTGCTAATATCAGAATATCTCAAGGAGATTGGTTTCTCACCGATGACAGTGGACCCGACAATATTCAGACATACAGAGTCGGGGTAATCATCGGCGTGCACGTGGATGACTTTATGATTACAGGGGACGAGGATGCCATTGAACTGGTCAAGGAAAAGCTGAAGGAAGATTTGAGATGAAAGACCTCGGAGAAGCAGAGAACATTCTCGGAATTCGGATTCAAAGGCACAAAGGAAAGCTGATGATTGGTCAATCACAATTTGCGAAGGAAATCGTGGCAGAATTTCTCTACGACGACTCAATGAAGCACGCAACCCCCATGGAACCTGGAGCTATACGGAAGCTCGTTGAGGAACCGGGACGGCCTCTGAACCATGACGAATGGTTGAAATACGTTGAATTGCTCGAAAGCTGATTTGGCTATGCAATACGAGGTTCGACATTATATTCGCAGTTAACAGAATGGCATCTTTCACGGTAGAGGCATGCTGGAACCACTGGAAGGCTTTGCTACGAATATTGGGTTATGTCGGCAGGACTATTCACCACGGTATCACATATGGCGGAAATAATGAGCACGCTCAAGGAGTCGAAGGCAGCGATATCGACTATTATTCCATTGACCACAACATCGAAGGGCACGTCGGCTCTGCAGGCCTACAAGATGGGGAAGCGTTCTCTGACACCGACTACGCTACTGATCCAAGGGACCGGAAGAGTATCCTGGGGTTCATCTTTATGGTCTACGGAGGCGCCGTCATGACGTATAGCAAGAAGATGAAATCAGTGGCAAGATCTACGACAGAAGCAGAGTATGTTGGGATGGGGGAGGCCACAAAAGCTGCTCTCTGGGGACGTCGACTACTTGCAGAGCTGGAAGGAAAGGGGGAGCAAACAGTGCCACTACTGCTTGGAGATAATAAGGAGCTGTACAGCTGACCCGAGGAGTATCGAACACGTCGAAAATCAAGCATGTTGATATAGCATTTCATCACGTCGTTGATGAGGTCAAGGAAGGAGAATTCAAGTCTACTGGGTTCCAGGAGAATATGCTAGCAGATGGGATGACCAAGCCTCTGCCTAGGGATGCTTTCGAGAGGAACAGGAGGAGGATTGGAATTGGACCCATACGCTATGAATAGCGTTGCAGTTGAAGTCTGACAGCTCTAGGGGAGTGTTGACTTGATATGAGACATGGACCAAGACATGTTTAGGCAGCAGTTACAAGTGGTGAGTCACTGGATAGTGGCACGGACGTGCCACTATGTATATATGTATGTTGAGAGCTGTCAGACAGAATTGAATAGAAGCAAGTTCAATCGCTACACCACACGCGCAAGGACTCATCGGGGTTGCAGCAGGTCTGATAGTATGTATGACATATCGTCTTTGAGATCCAGTCCCGAAGCTCGCGGAGTGAGTCTTCCTGTTTTTCGTATAGTCGAAAGTGATGGGTGTAGATTTGCCACTGTTGGGAGTATTCTTTCTGGGCCCTATCTCTCTCTGGGGCCGTCTGCAGCTCCGCAAAGTTTGGAGGCACTGGCTCGGCCGGGAACCTCTTGAGGAGCCCAGCGGCAGGGTCGTTGGCAATCCACAGCCAGAGCTTTCGGTCGCAGGCGTGAGCGTGGAACTTGTTGTTCCAGATGGACCAATCTTGCGGGTTGTTGAGCAAGACCTCCATCTTTTTCGTGTTGGTGTCCATCTTGCTTAGTGTTGGGTGTTTTATAGGTATATTTCGATCGCTATGTATTCGGGTTGTTGGTATTTCTCAAAGGGAGCCTTTTCGTAATGGATGGTTGGTAGCAAATAGAGATGTGAGACTCTTAATTGTCAGAACGGTGGTTCTGCGGCTCGGGCCTAATGAGGAAATATGTGGGTATGTACGATGGATCAAGGCTTAATGCAGCAGCTTGTGTGCAGCTGCAAAAGAGGTTGTATTGATTGTGATGATCTGTGTTCTTTTTTCTTCTTGAGGCCTCCTTGGAGGCCTCGTCCCTAAGGGGGGAAATTGGCTGCCGGATTTGCCCGGTGTCTGCACGTGATGATGCACGTGATCCGACATGTGTTTCTACCCGTCAGTTCCGACAATTGCACACCTTTCCATATAACGTACCTCACTGAGTCATGCAACGCGTGTCATGCAACAAATTGCCCGACCGGCAAGCCAGAGCGAAAATTAATCCTGCAACCGACACAACCATTTAAAATACTATTAAACATTACAATTATGTGAAACACTTCATACAGAGTCTATCGATATGATGGTTTTCTTAGGAAATATGAGCAGGCGGTCTTGTGGTCCGCCCAGACCTGAGAGACTGAGAAACCGGCCTCCATACTTCCCTGCGCTTCCGTCGAACGGGAGGTATGTCTTTTACCCCTAAAGCTCCGGGACTGTGGTCTCGAGCCACTGAAGCTTCAGAACCAATCTTTACCCTTTCTTCCTCCGAGTTGTTGCGTGGTTGAATGCCCGTCGCGCAAACCCGCTTCCAACGCCCCTCGTTTTCTCACCGCTACCATGTCTTTTGTGCCTCTTACACCAGGCTTTGACGTAGCAGCTACCTCAAACTTGACTTCCCGAATAGCCTGGCGTTCAGCCTCGCGTGCAGACCTCTCTGCTTTTAATTTTGCTGCGGCCTCCCGTTTCTCAGCTCGCTTTGCCTCGCGCTCCGCAGCACGCTCTGTCTTCTCTCGAGAACGCTGCTCTCGCAAGGCCTGACGCATTGCAGCCCGCTGTTTTTCTTCTCGGCAGATTCTCGAGCCTTTTCTTCACGTGATATGGCTACCTGGAGTCGACGATCTTCAATGGCTTGCTTGCGCTGCTCGTCGGCCTGTGCCTTGTCCGTCTGACGTCGCCGCGCCAGTTCCACCTTGGCTGGACTGAAAAAGACCGGCTGGCCACCACTTTCTTCTGGATTGAAAAGGCCCAAGGCCTTTCTGCGTTTCACTTTTTTATGTGCAAGTTTGAGCGCTTCCTGTAGATCTCGATTTTCGTGTTGTACGAGCTCATATTGTGTCGCCAGTTTCTCTGATGCTCGGGAGAGCGCTGTGACTCGGGAGTCCATCAGCCCTTCCTTGCGGAGACGGCGGGTAATGCGCCGAATAGCCCGAAGAGAGCCTGGAGTCTTCATCGCCCTTTCCTCAGATGCAGTTTGTGGGGGTGTCACATCACTGCTGTGGCTAATCTTGGACAATACTTTGCCGGGGTCGAGTGGATGGATTCCTGTGGCCCGCCAACCAGCCTCGATATTTTTGGCCGTAAATGCCTGGTTCCACGCATCACGAAAGAGTGGCCAAAAGTTCCGTTTGTTAAGGCGAATTAACCCCCATCCAATGGACATCAGCTGGTCGGAACCTTGAGCATAATAGGTGGAGAGTGCGGAAAACAGGCCAACATCGAGTGGTTGAAGCCGATGAGTTGAGTGCGATGGCAACACAGCAATGAGAATTCGATTCCGATCGGCATAGTCAATGAATTTCAGGTTAATGTGACTATTATGACCGTCTAAAATTAAGAGACGGTAGGCACGACCAGCCTTTTGCTTCGTATGGCATTCAAATAAGCGCTGAAGCCAGTGTAAACCCAGTGCGTCACAACTCCAGCCGTTTTCCGTACTGGCGAAGAAGGCTACTTCGCTGGAATGGTCAAAATCTTCAAGCCAAGTATCTTGGAAGTCTTTTGACTCCCCTTTGTAAATGAGGGCCGGTGGCAGGAACGAATAATCTGCACATATGGCAGCGATCAGCGTGATGAACTCCCGGTTCCCGTCTTGGCTTGCCCCGACCAGTTTTCCGCGCCTGAGGGCTTCTCGGGGGACAACTCGCTTGGCAGAGCGAGAGAGACCAATTTGGAATCCCTTCTCGTCAAAATTATAAACATTTGAGGGACTGATGTTGTACTTTTCGATCTTTTCGCGGAGCTAGTTGGATTCGGTCAGAAATGGCGACTTTACGGCATTTGACCGAGTATTGTCGGCAGTATACCCTTGAAATGACGATAAAAGCAGTCTTACTAAATTGAAGAAGTTTTGAAATGCCTGGAATTATCAGCAGCCTTCCGCTGATGATCTATGGTGCGCAAATACAAGCTCGAAAGACGGTCATGGTGTCGCTTGCGGAAGCGGCTCACCCAGTTGACACCAAGCTCTGTCCCTGCGATTTCCTCGGCGATATTCTTCAACATCTGAGGGTAGGCGGGATACCACGGTCGGTCAGCTTATTGACGTGCCCAATAAGAATCTCCTCCTGCGCGCTGGTGAGTTTCTGTCGCGAGTAAGAGTTCGCGTCGTGATTTGAGGCTGTTTTGCCTTTGAAGCGGCGCCACAGCGTGGATTTGTCGATATTGTATTTCCTCGCGGTCTCTGCATATTTAGGGCGATCTTGGGATTGCAGTTCTATAATTGCCTCTGCAATACGAGTGTTGTGGTCCATATCGCGTCAATTTGAAGAAGACGCGTCAGGTGTTGAACATTGTTGCATGACCTAGTGCGTTGCATGACGCAGTGGGGTACGTTATGGAAAACCACCCTGATCCATCACTAATATGGCATTTCAAACTGCCACGACCTAAAATATAGGCTAACTGTGTGAATAGGGGAATCAGACTGTTGGAGGCTGATATACTCTGTGTGACAGTTTATGAGCCTGGATCTGATCAACCAGGGCTGCGTTGTCTTTTTGTCAGTCGGAAATGGACTGCGGAGGTATGTCGTACTTTTGAGCGGCGCGATACTGCGAAAAGACGTTGTTTGTGATTTACGATATGACAATTGCCTTTTCCTCCTCTGCGTAGACACGTCTAGGCCGTTTTAAGGTCAATTTGGACATGTGGTGGAGGGATAATGAGAATAATCATCGTCGGGAGGGAGAGGAAGATTACGTTGCTGAATGGTAATTTCGCGTGCAACGTTCACACAGACCACAACGCCCTGTACAAGCATTCAACCGGCGAAAAGTAGAAATCAGTCAATTCTCTATCTGCTCCAAGTGACGGCTTGCAAATATCTTCAAAGTTGGCTGGAATCGGTGTAAGTGAAATGGTAGACTTTTAGTGGAGTTTTTAATTACGCTACCGAAAGAGGGGTGGGGATGGTAGCAATCAACCAGCGTGACAATGCTCTAGGGCACATAATGTCACAACGAGCCCAGCCTGTAGGCATCACTACACAAGTTCCATCAGAGTCTTAGATTTGGTATATCTCATCATGGCGTACCAGCTCCTATTTCCTCGTGACAATTTACGAGCATCTACAGGGTAAATGTCCAATACTGCAACATTAGACACCATGTTGGAGCATCGAGAACGGTCCGGTCCGCCAACTGCAGCCTGCCCTCGATCATTTGCTGCGTCATGGTCCATCTCTACCTTGAGTTAAGTAGCTGACCCGCTTCCGAGTTCCGACATTTTTTTTAGCTCATCAACAATTTGAGGAGGCGCAGCGTAGTTGACATTATAAAAGACATCACTCTCCCGCTTGAAAGAGAATATATATTCAAGTTATAGTGCCCAGCTCTAAAGCAAAGGCCAACAAGCATCATTTATAGAAATTACGAGTCGATCAACGCTGTCGCATTCAGGATGCGTATAATGAAATGCGCGGTTGATAAGCGATGTCATCGAACTTTCTAGATAACATTACAAAAGCACCCTGGGTGGCAAGTGGCAATTCGCCACCGCAAGGCAGTCATATTCCCTCAGGACTATAAGGAGACAGAACTTCTCACATTCATTTTAGATAGACGACAATGAACAGATTGACTCTTACCCTCATTTTATTGCGAGAGTTATGAGCCCGGTTGGCCCTTAGTTGCGCCATCGGATTCTCTTGCACCTACGCTTTGGCACAAATCGTCTCCACGAAGAGCGACAGCGCCAGTTTTTGAGATCTACGCCCTTGAAGGTGTACAAGCTCAGTCTATCGAGATCTACGTCCACGAAGACGTACAAGCTCAGTCTATCGACTACCATCAGCACTCAGGATGGAGTCACACAAGGAAGCGTCCATCGATTCGTCCCGGGTCAAGCTTAACGGCCCGTCAGACTGGAAACAGTGGATAAGCGTTATTCAAAAATTCGCCATTGCGCACGGAATCTGGGACTTTGTCGACCCAAGTCGACCCCTCAACCCGGCTCCACGGGAACCACGGAGACCGGAACCATCAGATCTGCAGGATGAGGCAACACTCATAACCCTCAATCCTGACAAGATCAAAACTTTTGAGCTTCTGACTTCCCAGTACCGTCATGAGTACTCGATCTTTAAGGCACGACAGAAGGCTCTAGCAAGCCTACAGGAACATATCGTCAAGACCTGTGGGAACTATTACAACACCATTGCCTACGAACATGACGTTGCAAAGGAACTTAGGGTCCTCAAGCAGAGGATTCAGCCTACCAGCTGGGCACAAGAACAAGACGTCCTTGACCGATTTCATTCCACGTTGAGGTCGCCCGACAGGACAAAGATTTCGGATTGGGTCACAAAGTGGCACCAAGTCCTCACCGAAGCCCAACAGCTCGGTATCCCCGACGCCCAAGGCCTCAGACCGACTCGGCTGTTCCTTAAGGCAGTTTCGGGAGTAAACCCCACGTTTTCTCATTACTGGCTCAACAAAATGGAAGACGAAGCCCGTGGCATCGATCCACTCTGGCAAGGTCGATTTCCAGACGGCATTGAGATCAGTACCATTTTTGAGAGGGCTCATTCCCTCACTTCTGATCAAAAGGGTGGAAATAGCGGAAGCACGTTCGCCACTTGGCAGGGCGAGCATTCCAGCCAAACAAACACCAAACGATCCTCTCAATCCTCTTCCAACAATGATTCCTCCTCTTCGACCACACATCGGATACCCACGTGTGTATGCGGCAAGGACCACCGATTCCCTGACTGCTACTACTACAATGAGTCGATTCGGCCGACCAACTGGCAGCCGAGGACCGATATAGAGGCCAAGAAGAAAGAGCTTCTTGAGAAGAAACCACACCTAGTTGGGGTAGTCGAACGTATGCTCAAACACTCAAAAGGGCAGAGTCAGAATCGACAGGATGGTTCTGGCAACAAAAACTACACTCCGAGTACGGGTGAACCGTCAGCAACTGCTGCAGTCACCTTAAGCTCACCTCCACCGGCAGCCGCATCCACATCATACGTCTACCCGCTTCGAGACTCTGTTTTGCTTGATTCAGCATCAGATGTCCACGTAGTTCGGGATCGGCACCGTTTTATTGACTACCAATCTGCAGAGGAAGGAGAAAGACTTCTTTCGGGGAAGGAATTTTTGCCTATCCTTGGTCGAGGCACCGTCATCATTAACGTCAGCTACAATCGAACTTTCCAACTCAACCAAGCCTTACACGTCCCGTCTTTTCATACCAACGTTGCATCAGCCGACCGTTTCCGCAAGGCAGGAATCGATTGGACTCTTATGACAGGAGTCGTGTCAAAGAATGACTGGGAGATATGTAGGACGACCCCAATGCACGGACAAAACGTCCTCGAATTCACACCAATTTCCCCTTCCCTGCCGCCTGCTATTGCCGCCGTAACCTCAAAGGATCCCAAGCCTTCTGATCCGAAAGAGGCACTACTCTGGCACCGACGTCTGGGTCACTTGAACCCCGCTGCATTGGAACACCTCGTCGAGACAACGACTGGATGCAAGATCAAAGGCCCAGCAACGATCGACTGTCAGGTGTGCTCCCTCGCAAAAGCGAAAAAGCAAGTTTCACGAAGACCGTCCAAGGCAACTTCTCCAAGGCCTTTCTGGCGGATCTACATTGACCTCTTCAGCATGCACCAAAGCTACAACGGCAAGAAGGTAGCATTGCTACTCAAGGATGACTTTTCTGGGCTCATTTTCTGTTACGCACTTCCGAACAGTCAACAAGAGACCCTTATTTCAACGCTTTCACGTTTTTCTTCGTACATTTGGCGCCAATGGAGGCTCCAAGTATGCGTCGTTCACCGGGATAACGACCGTGGACTCCAGTCCGGGTACGTTACATGGATAGATGATGAGGGCATTGAGGATGAACCTACTGCTCCTCACACACCGGCACAGAACGGCCCTGCCGAGCGTTCTGGGGGGGTGATAGGCGCAAGGGCTCGGAACATGCACGTCGAGGCGAATCTCGATGATGATATGTGGCCTGAGACCTGGACCGCCGCCACCTACCTATACAACCGGTCACCTCAACTTCGCGAGAACTGGAAGACTCCTTTCCAAAGGCTACACGAGTGGCTTAGGGACAGCAACCGAGACACAGGTTACTCAGCGAATCCTTTACCCGACATCACTCACCTGAAGGCATATGGCTGTAGAGCATATCCTTTAACAACTACTGTGCTTGAAGGTACTCAGAAGAGAGACCTTAAGACTCAACCACACGCTGAGATTGGATATCTCGTGGGATACGATTCCCATAACATTTACCGCATTTGGATTCCATCACGCTCGGAAGTCCGCCGAGTCCGTGATGTCACTTTCGATGAATCACAGGTCTACCAGAAATCTGCTGGAGACATTCCCCTGATCATTAAAGAACCAGAAATCCCGTTCCCAGAGCACATCGACTCTGAGTCAGAGGATGAGGAGCCCAACGATCAGATGGTTTCTCAGTCCGCCCTGAAAACGCGTGTGCTTCCAAGATGAGGCACCACAACTGCTTCCCCCAAAGCAACCCCCGGACCCACATGACACGATTTTTGTTGCTGCCCGGGAGGCCCCGCCTCTAAACCCCGAGCCTGAGCCAAATCGAGTGGACAAGACTCCTCAAGAGCCAACTAGACGCTCAGCCCGAGTTCAAGCGAGAAACAGTCTCATCCTCAGCTTCCTTTCACGCTGCATTTCGAACAGCAAGGGAGGAACGACTCCACAAGCGGAGCCTTCCCCCTGAACCACGATCCTGGAGAGAACTCGACTCTCACCCCTTTGGAGACCAGTTTAAACTTGCTGGCAAAACTGAAGTTGATGCACTCTTTTCCCGAGGCACCTTCAAACCCGTTCGGCGCGATCAGATGGATCCGACCGCTGGAAGACCCCTTCCCCTCACTTGGGCTTTCAAGTACAAATTCAACAAGCATGGTTACCTGACCAAGTTCAAGTCCCGCCTCTGCGTCCGCGGAGACTTACAAGAAACCAACAGCAGGGACACATATGCCGCGACGCTTGCAGCGCGCAACTTTCGCATAATGATGGCCCTGATGTGCAAGTTCGACCTCGAATCATGGCACCTTGATGCTGTAAACGCTTTTGTGAACGCCGAGTTAGATGAACTCGTGTACGTTGAATTCCCCGATGGATTTAAACGTTTTGGCTGGGTTCTCAAGCTTCTCCGAGCCCTGTATGGTCTACGAAGATCACCCTTGCTCTGGCAGAAGGAACTCACGACCACCTTTGAAGAACTAGGCCTCAAGACCTGTTCTGATGAACCATACATCCAGGTAAATGACTGGTGCATCATTTTCTTCTTTGTGGATGATATCTCGATTCTTTATCGGAAGAAGAACGAGGATAATGTCAACCATCTAATCACACAGCTACAAAGCCACTATGAACTCACCAACCAGGGTGAAGTATCTTGGTTCCTTGGGATCCGAGTCATTCGAGACCGAGATGCCGGTAAGGTTTGGCTTTGCCAAGATTCGTACATTGACAAGATTGCAACCCAGTATGGAATCACTAAGAAATCTTTCTTCCGAGGCAATCCGCTGCCCGGAAATTCTCTTCAACCTCACGACGGACAGGCCACTCCTGAAAGCGTGAACCTTTTTCAACAGAAAACGGGATCGATCAATTTTGTGGCGATATCAACTCGACCCGATGTTTCCTTTGGTGTCAGCAAATTGGCTGAACACATGATGAATCCGTCTCCCAAGCACCATGAAATCATGGATCGGATGCTTGAGTATCTTTTTGCAACACGATTCTTCGCGCTTGAGTTTTCAGGAAATTCCAACGAGCTCCAACTTCTTACCAAGCCGAAGGAAATCCGGATTGCTACCGACGCTGCTTTCGCGGATAACCCTGATTCGAGGAAATCCTCCCAAGGATGTCTCATCACTCTCTTCAATGGTCCAATTTGGTGGAACGCTACGAAGCAAACCACTGTTACTACTTCTTCCACTGAGGCAGAGCTCCTCGCCTTCACCCACACGGCCAAAGAGACTCTCAGCCTCCTCCGATTGTTCAAGCAAATCGATCTGGAGCTTGACAACGACCCCGTTATTGAGTGTGACAACACACAGACGATCAGGCTCATCACAGCCGACGTTCCACGTATAAAAACTGCTCTCAAACACGTCGATATTCACAACGCCTGGGCAAGGCAAACGTTTCAAGAATGCCACTTTGAGGTCGAGTACATCCCAACGAACCAAATGATCGCGGATGGTCTCACCAAAGCACTGCCTGGCCAAGCCTTCAAGGCCTTTGTTCAACAACTTGGTCTCATTGACATTTCTCCACGAGTTCACCACGTTCCCTCTGACGATGAGGAGTGAATACCACACAGCCTGAGGGCTTTTCCCTCAGACTGGGGGGGTGTGTCGCATTCAGGATGCGTATAATGAAATGCGCGGTTGATAAGCGATGTCATCGAACTTTCTAGATAACATTACAAAAGCACCCTGGGTGGCAAGTGGCAATTCGCCACCGCAAGGCAGTCATATTCCCTCAGGACTATAAGGAGACAGAACTTCTCACATTCATTTTAGATAGACGACAATGAACAGATTGACTCTTACCCTCATTTTATTGCGAGAAACGCAGCTTGTCATCATGCACTTCATTTCATCTACTGTTCTATGCCTTGCTACCATTGTGCTCGCAGGCAGTGATTCGGCCGTGAAGGCTGCTGCCATTCGACCTTGCTCGTCTGGGTACAACTACTGTGGATGGTATCTCCAAGATACTTTAGGTAATTTTGACCTAGGCATCACAGGAGATAGTCGACTGCTGACTTGGACCGAAGGTTTCACCATTGGCGACAGAGATGCCATTTACTACTGCGCCTCCGACTACAGGGTTCAGCAAATTGAGCATTGTCAAAGAGGTTGTGCTGGTCCGACTGCTCATTGTAATTAAACCCTTTTTTGCATGCCGAATAGCCAGAGCTGAATGCCGGCTAGTCAGGACCGTGACGAGAGGATCTTTTCTTTGCCTTGAGGAACGAAGAGACGAAAGGATCCTTCTTCCGCCTCCTTCCCCGCAAACTGCCCGCCCGCCCCACTTCCCGGGCCGTCCCGGGCCGCTTGACCACTCCGCGAGCCCGCTTGCTCCCGCGCGCTAGTAGCAGACCACTGCCTTCCCCCTTTGTTTGTTTACCCGCTTGCTCCCGGGCGCCAGTAGCAGACCACTGCCTTCCCCCTTTGTTCCTCCTAGCACTCGTTTCCAGCCATCCCCCTACAGAATGCCGCGAGAACACCCAGTCACGGTCTCACCCGAAGAGGTGAGGCGCACCTTGGGGGATCTCGAATCGCAGAGGTCCCATCGGCGCCGTTCACCGCTTGTCAGAGTTCCCCACGACGAGATCCTCCGCGTCTTGCACGATATGGACCGCCGGCGCGCTGAAGACCGAAGACGCCGCCGTGAAGCTCAATACCAATATACCGCACACACCCAACTGCCAACCAATCCATCACCGAGGCGACTCACGGAAGAGCAAGCGCCTTCCACTCCACCCGAAGCGCCCCGCCCCAAAGACACACGCAGCTGAGAATGCAGGCTCGCAAATTGCAGACTTGGAAGCTTCTAAACCATCGTTCACATGAAAGTTCTGGGAGATAACGATAGATGTGAGTAGCGGGCAAATATTGGGGCAGACCCAGTGGCAGGTCTGCAATGGGAAGAAGTTGGAGTTTAGAGTAGTAGCAGTTCGAAGCTTGTCAAGAAGAGAGTTAAAGTCTGCGGTGAAGTCTGCAGTGAAGTTTGTAGTGAAGTTTGCGGTGAAGTTTGTGGTGAAGGTTTGTGGTGAAGTTTGTAGTGAAGTTTGTAGTGAAGTTTGTACTTCGTGAAGTATACCCGTTGGCTGCCGAAGGCCCCGCCAACGGGTAATTACCGCGTCCTAGTGAGCCGCCTAGGGCGAGTCCAAAACAGCACAACCAGCCACTGGGCCATTTGCTGCAGCGGCGGGAGGACACTGGGAAGTCTGCTTGTCTACAACCTGGCGACGGACGGATTTCCGCGCCGGGACACCGCCGTCTCGCTCGTCATGCAGCCGACAGAGAGTCACGTTTTGCTTCCGTATCATGCCATGGCGCCGCAGTCGACATTTTCTCGGTCTGGCAGGAAACATGATCACCCGAAAGAGCCCGCAAACCCGTCAATCCCCTAGCGTACTGTATTACAAGCCCAGATAGCCAGTCTTCTTCGCGCAACTAGTGCAATAGACAGATTGTACCCGATTTTCACATATCCGTGCAAATGTACGTCGTCCGTTAACATCAGATCTGTCCTGCTTACGCAACGCAGGCAACGAACAACAACGACAAATGCTCCCGCCTTCATTAGGAATGAAACGATCGAAAGAGTAGCAAGTTGACAGAACTTCGAGAATGATCTCAATCGCGTGATGGTTCTTGACGATGTCCCTCTAGATTGATTGGCAGTCCCCGTCGGGATGCTATGGGCTTTATATAGACATCACCAAGGGGCCTGCTGCGAGAATTGAAAGAACCGTCTATCGATATGCACAGGTGGCTTGGCTTCGAGTTTCGACGTCATGGGGAGATGGTATGGATATCCTGGGGCCTATCTCGCTAGTCCCGTGGCTGGCTCAGATCGGGTTCCAAATCCCCGGACCGCTATTCTCCACCCTTTCAATCAATCTTGCGAACCCCTGTTTTGCATGTCTCCTTGGTGGAAAAGAAGGGTGACTCGCTTCCAACTGTCGACCCTGACAAATGTATCCCATTGGAGTGTGCATAATGTCCTGTCCTTTACGGCGGACGCTCAACCACTCCAGCAGAAAGGTGTATATGTCTCCAGCTGAGACGCTTCTGGAAGCTTTACCAGATGCAGCTCCGGCAGATGCGGTGCTGCCAACCTTGAGTACTGAGCGCAGGTACTTCAGGAGCATCGAATACTCTTCAAAGTCGAAGTACAGTCTAGCACCGAGCAGCCCCAGCTCAATCGAAAGCCACGAAGGCAAAGGGCTGCTCAGCAGAGGGGAGGGCAAGACGTAGCCGGCCAACTCGCTGGAATGGACCATGTTATTGGTCGTCGATGCAGCGTAGGGGATCAGGTGTACCGGCGCTCGCTCCATGGCCCTGATGACCGGTATCAAGAGCTCCACCTCCTCCGGAATGATCACCAAAGCTGTCCCATGAACAGGACCCCACAGAACCCACTCGATCGGTCTCTGCTCGGCTCGTTTAGCTATCGCCCCGAGAAGTGACAAAGTCAAGTCATCGGAACTTACCAAAAAGTTGTCGTTCGGACCTTCAGACCCATTCTCAATCGTGTGCGTGAACTCGGCGGACACGAAAAGCCGCGATCCTGGAGCGCGAACATTGTACTTCTTCCCCAGGCCTGTGTTTGCAAGAAAGGTAGACACCAACTCGAACCCCGAATCTCCGTCGAGCAGTCCCGTCTGGACAAACGATGAGATGGCCGGATGCAGACCGGAGAAGCGGAGGCTCTTGTAGTGATGAGGTTTCTGGAATTGGCGGACTTGTTCAACCTGGAATTCTACTTCGCTCCTGTTCTACTTCCTCCATGAGTGAACTGTAAGTAAGAGACGAGCTGTCTCCACAGCTAGCAGGATATCGCTCCAGCTGCCTTGCAATCCCGCGAAGGCTAGAGTGGAAGCTCTCCGGTGCATTGTTCCTCGGGGTCTGTGCGGCGCTCCCGTATAGTTCATCAAGCATAATCTGTTCGGGAGATCTGATAACTTCTAGGAGGGCCGATGTGTGTGCTTCTTCCGAGAGGAACTTGGGGTATTGCCGAGCGGCACTTGTCCGGCGACAGAAGTCGATGCCTTGGGCATTGAAGAGGCTGCGCAACTGCTCGTTGTTTCGACACGTCTGCTCGAGCAACCAATGGACGACATCAAATGAGCTGATTCGCATCCCGTCCTTTTTGCGACGCAGATCCAAGATGCTGCGGTAGACCTCTGGTGGAGCGCAGAAAGTGACGGACTGTGTCGTGGCCAGTTGCCGAAGCCTCATGGCAGCTACGCCGTACTCGTTAGCTTTGAGGTTCAAGAAACAAGGGAAGTCGCTGCATACCTTGAACTGTGTGATCTTTGGTCTGCCCCAGAGCCAAGGTGAGAGCCCCGCGGGCGTGTGGTGGGAGCTTGAGGTCAGTACCACGAGTATGGGCTTCGTCCAAGTAGACGAGGCATTCCTGCAGGCTTTCGGCAAATGGCGTGGCTAGAAGAGGATTTCCTTTCCATCTCGGTACCGAACCCAGGCTCGGTTGTCATGCGTGCAAAGAAAACTCCTGCCTTTGCATCCGTGTCTTTCTCTAACCATTTCTTGATAAGACTTTGGTTGTCCATCTCCAGAATGTAGGCCCCAGCATCGATCAACAGCCGAATTTTTGCGTTGGACAGGTGCTTGAGTAGTTCCTCCTCAGTAAGCCGCGCTCCATGGCTCGTTGCGATCATACAATCCCGGTTCCTGTCTTGGAGAAGGCATGTGAGCACCTCGGCACTGGTGTGCTTCAGGCTCGGAAGGTCATCTTGCCTGATGGTCAGGGGCAGCAGCCTTCGATTGTCGTTGGTGCCACTGAACCCTGTTGTCTTTGCCGTGAGCTTCTTTTCGTCTGAACATGAAGACAAGAGAGGCAAATCCCATCCTGAAGACTGCAGTTTGACGGCAAACTGCTTCGCGTAGCGCGGGAAAACAAAGGTGTTTAGATAATGGTCGAGCACTTCTCGACTCAGCCGCAGATGGTTCCAGAGTTTCTCAACTTGTCCGGTATCATCAACATTGATGAGGTTCCAATGGGAGAGGGCTTCCGGGAGGGAGTCGCATCCGGCAGTCCAGCTATCGTACTCTGAGGCTGGGTCATCAGACTTGAGCACTCTCCCCAGTCCTTCCTGGAACTGGTGGATCGTGAGGCCTGCGTAGTAAAAGGACAAGCAGGTGAAGATTATGGCAACATCGGGATGGCCAAACTCGGCTTGCTCGGACGGCACTCCTTTTGCCTCAAAGGGAACTGCAAGAGGATCCCTCTTCGGATGCAGCCCGTATTGGACATTCCATCTCTTCCTGAGGCAGAGGAGAAGAATTCCCTTCAACAAGAGGCCTCGAATAATCAGAGCGTTCTTGAACAGCGATGGCTTTGCGGCGAACTCTTTTGACAAACTTGCAAAGTCCTCGGGGTCCGGATTGTCCTCGGTTAGGACCCGCCTCAAACACGCCTTGCAAGCATCGGTGTAGGAGCTGGGCAGGCGAAGAATCGAAGTGTGTCCGTCGCAAACTGTGTCGGTGACTCTGCTGCGGAGCGTGTCCTCAATCTCGCTTTGCACAATGTAAATCATGGGAAAACCAGGCGCTCGTTCAACCACCTCGATCCTATGAGGAAACCGTTTGCGCAGATCAGCCAGATTGTCGTGTACGAGTGTTAAAAGGCCCTAGACTACCTTCCAGCGATCGGGATGCCCATCTACGGGCACGAGCTGTCCGCTTGGGTAGATCAACTGCGTCTTGACTGCCAACGTGAAGTCTGATTCGTCGAGCACATCACGACAAGTCTTGGTCAACCAAGATTGGATGGCCATCATCTCGCGAGCTTCCTTGAGCTTGGAGTCGGCGAGCTTCTGGAATCCACTCAGCTTGTATGACATTATGTGCTCTGGAATGGCGAGAATGACACCGGAGCGGCCAAGAATGTCTCGATGAAGATCGACGTAGAGCTTCTGCATGTCCGAGCTCGAAGGGGTGCGTCGAGAGAACGGAATTTGCCTCATCTCACGTCCAAGCAAGCCTCCGATCTTGGACTGCAAAGTCTGGGCAGTCTGGAGCAGCAAGGCTTTTGGCACGATGAGCCGGCAAAGTTGCTTTGAGTCTGCAAGAACGGCAACGACCATTGGCACGATGCAAGATGTTTTCCTGTAGATTGTGTTAGTTCTTGATCAACATATGGAGAGACGCGACGATTGGAATGTCTCCTTCGGTGTGGCTGGGCGTGTTACCTTTTCCCATGTTGAGCTGCAGCACAGAGTTCGCGGACGAAGGCGGAGAGATGATTGCGTTGGCAACCTCAACCTGCTCACGACGAATGAGGAGGTTGCTTTCAATCTCCAGAAGCAGCCAATCTGGAAACTCGATCGGGTCCCAGTTGCTGTGCCCTCTGTCCGAACAATGCTCAAGGAGCTTCTGACGGTCCCCTCTCCGGAACGCATGCCTAATTCTCAGAAGCCACTGAAGAGTTGTGATTGAGGTGCCATAGAACACTAGCAGCTCCTTCATTCCCGGGCCAAATATGGCCTTGTCGTTTGACCGCAGTTGCTGGAGGAGCGAAACTGAAGAGACTCGGGGCCAGAGGTTTCCCTGCCGTAGCCATCGAAACCGGTTGTCGTTTAAGGACAGCGCGTTGGCGATGAGAGCAACGCATCTCGAGACCACTTCGCGGGCCATTGATATGTTCTGGTCGATACTTTCCAGTTCCTCTACGTTAGTTTGACCTTGTTGCTCGTCTCCAAGCTCGCGCAACGCGTCGTGACTCTGAAGCAAGTCCTTGCCATACTGCTGCCACAGTGGCTTCGACGAGTTTGCGAATGTTGTCAAGATCTGGCCAAGTTCCTTCATTTCTCTCTTTTCAGCGCTTCCCTTAGAAGTTTCGTCCTTATCCGAGGCAGGGCTGATGGCCTGGGAGAGAGGGCACAAGTTGCCAACGGGAGGAGCGCTAGGCCCCTGCTTGAGCAGAAGCTCTTGCGACAGAGACGGGACGACTGTTCCGTGAGCCGACGAACCAGTTCCCTCTGAGGGATCCCAAGGCTTGGGTCTCGAGGTTTCCGCGCCTCCGATGTGGCGGTCCAAAATTGCCTGCGCCTCATCGAGATATTCCGAGAGCGTCAGGTTGTTGTGCAGCCGGGTCCATTCCGAGTGCACTCTCTCCATGGGTTGCGGAATCTCAGTGTCGCCAGCATCAAAATCCACCGTGGAGGGTGTAGCACAAGGCCATTGAGCGAGAAGGTGTTTCGCCAACCCCTTCGCAACGTTTCTCCGCTTGGTTTCCCGTCGACCTTCGGACTGCGCTTTCTGATGCTTCAGCGTCGCGGGCTGCGGCTCATGAGCAGGCAATTCGACTAAGATCAGCTCTTCCAGACGTTCCAGCGTCAGGGATGCCCGGTATTTGAAGTCTGTGAAGAGAGGACAGTCTGGTGGCTGCAAATCTCGCAGTTTTTCAAGTCTCGAGAATGCACACAATGCCCTGATTGCCGCATTATTAGGCTTCGTGCTGAAAGCCAGCAGCCCGAGGCGGAAAACGACATCATAGATGTTGTCGTCGTCTACATTCCTGCAAAGGTTCACCAAACTCCCCCACTGCTCGCCGACATCATTGCCGACCAAGGCATCCAGGGAGCCACAGGGGCTATCGGAAACAGCGTGAAATCCCCCAATGATCTTCCCGGGGATATCTTGGAGGATCTGGGCGAGACTCGTCTTGGGAATTTTGAATGGTAGGCAGTAGAGGATCTTGGCCGTCTGGTAGACATTGATTCCGCAGCGGGAGCCAGCGATGCGATCTCTAGACTCGTAGACCACTACTTTCTCGTTCCGCTCCACTGAGCTGTCGGTGAGACTTCGCTCGTAGAGACTTCGACGTACAGTGGCGCGGTGTTGGAGGGAATGCGTGTCGTCTTCTGTTGCCGAGCTGACGCACGGCTCTTGAGTGTGAAATGCGTGAAGGCGCATGGATTTGAGAAGAATTTCCCCAATAAGCCTTCCGTAACTGTCGTGCTGGACTTCCATGGTCAGGTCGCGATTCCATTGGACAGTCTGAAGAATCCTCTTGTCTCTTGGGTAGTAATCCCTCCGCGGACAAAGTTGCTCAATTTCTTTCAAAATCAAACGACTGCCGTCGGCCAGGGGCATCCAGGGTTGACAGGCACCAGAGCCGAGAATCCGATACGCTTCTTCGGCCCCAGTAGAGGCTGTGAGCGGATCCGGCAGAGGGAAAGAGGTTGATGCGTGGAACAAGGCCATAGAGTATAGGAGACGCGTTTCCGGCGGACATGTGAGACGTCCAAGAACGCCGTCGATGTCAAATTTGCCGTAGGCATTAGTATCCTTGACTCGAACGGCAACGTGAATCCCGCGGCGTTGATAGGAAAGCTCTCCCAGGCCAGCAATGATACTTCGCCGGTGCCCATCAACCATGTCTCGGAGAACAATTTTGCCCTCAAACCCGTAAAGAGCTCCAGCGTCTTGGTTTGGGATCAATCTCGGCTTGCAGCTGCCGACACTGAAGCAGTCTGTTGCGATTGACGACGAAAGAGAGCTCCAGAAACTTCAATTCCACGGACAGATTTCCTATAGGGGGGCTGATAGACCGTGATTCTCTCTGACTTCTCGAAGCCTTGCAGAATGTCTTTGATCTTGCCAAAGACTTCCGAGTGAGGGTCAACCAGGTAAGTCTCACGACGTTTGGCCTGACGAGTTTGAACATTGAGAGTCCAGTTTCCAGGCCTAGAGGTCCAGATGGTTGGCTGTCTTCGGATCTCAAGGTCCCCGGTGGAGAGGTTGAGCCAGTGAGCGCAGCTGTCAACCAGTTCCGACGGCAAGTCAAAGTCAGACTCCCCTCGAAAGACTCTGCCCGGAATGTACTCAAGAAGATCCGTCCGGCCACGGGTCCAGTGGATGGCCCTTATGACAACTTCATCGCCGCGACGGCCGAAATGAATATGATGATCATCGACAGGGATGGCCACGACATGACTCATACCAGTCAAATACGAAGGATATGTCAGTAAATTTCGTTTACCAAACAAGTACTTGACGTCTGTTGATCCGATAATATCCAGTGGCGGTCTTCCTAACGGCTGGCCATCTACGAGAAGATGGCCCTCGACGATGTTGTAGTGAAAGACCTGCGGTGCGGCCCCATGCTGTGCTTCGCTTCTCATGACAGAGGCAATCCATGAGTCGTTTGGCTTGTCCAAAAACCTCCACTGCGTAAAGCGCTGCTTTGACTGCTCTCGAGGCTCCCAGGATCTCGCGCCACAGAAAGCCGAGCCCAGGAATTCTGGGTTGCTCTGGACAGACTCTCGCAGAATAGATCGGAAGCGGTATGCCATTTTCAAGTCTCTCATTAACATGCTCTCCTGATTGGGGGTGAGCCTGGTCGGATCAACGACGAGACTTTGCTGCAAGGAAATAGACGCCTCTACAAACGCGCTGAGCTCCTCGGCGTCCATAGTCTCCCTCTCGGTCGGCGAATACCGAAAGGTTCGTCTGCAGAGCAGCGCTGCCTGAAACCTGTACTGCGCCACCCGCAATGCCTCGTTGGCATCGGTCTCATTGTGAATCTTGTCGCGAAGGTCCAGGCTCCATTGCAGTGTCGCCCGGCGAGCAAGTTTGAGCAGCTCGTACGCCTGTTGACGCATTCCTCCGCTTGTCAAGCCATGGAGTCGAAGGGCCAGTGTGATGAGAAGTTCCATGTAGTGCGACTCCGCCAGTTGGTCTTGACCATTCGAATGCGCTTCTCAATCTGCTCCCGGAGACGACTGCAGAACAACTCATCGCGAAAAATGACATGAACGTCCCTCAGTACATCGTCTGTGCACTCTGTAGGGGGCACTTGGTTTGGCTGGCAACAGTCTGAAACGAGGACGGACCATCCGTCCAAGTAGGCATTCGTGGATCGGCGACGGCGGCTTCGAGCAAAGCTCTCGGAATGCGGATTCCGCATAAATGCTGAAAGGTGACGGGATCCTTGAAGTTGCTGACCCAAGACTGAGAGCCCTCGTCGTAGTATTCAAAGCTGAGTCCACAAGGCAAGACGACACTGGGCAGGTCAACTTTCATGCGCTGCTGCTTGTAGTGAGTCTGAAGAAAGGACTTCTTGGCGGAAGCCATGGAGATTCCGTTGGCCTCAGTTTGATTGTACGGCGTCAGTTGGGAGTAGCTCTTGAGCAGCATGGTTGGTGAGGCCGACTTGGCAACTGAACCCGGGTGCCCGAGCTGGTGCAGAATCTTCCAGGTAGCGTTGCGATAGGTCTGGATAAACGGTGGAATGGCGAGCTCGAAAGCAACGGTTGACTTTTGCACGGAGTCAGCGGGGAGATAGGACTCGTGGACCGAAATAGTCATCCTCTTGCGGACACGCCAGTGATAGCACTTGGCACAGCCGTGAACATTGCGCGATCCATCGGCGTCGAAGGTGCAAACACAGGTTCCGGATGAAATCTTTTCGCTCAACCTGTCATACTCGCGGCAGGCCTCCCGCCACTCCAGGGTTTTGCATCGCGTGCCGCCTCGGAGTTCCTCTCAATCCTGGCCACCAGGTGTTGCAGCGAACGGCCATTCTCGTCCTCGTGCAGGTAGCGAGCAGCGAAACAGTTGTTGCTCGGCCCGCACAAGATGTTCTCGCTCGGGTACTTGCAGTTGAATCTTCGTTTCCGCAGATAGCCTTGGACTTGTTGGAGTCGGTTCATGGCTGACAGTTCGGCGAGGTGCAGGACATCCAAAGCCTCGGCAGGGAACAAGGGGTGATAGTCGCCCAAAAGAGGGCAGGCCGTCACTGCGCACTTGTCCATCTCGACCCAAAGCTCAAAGACTTTCAGTATAAAGAGGCTCATTTGGTCCGGCTTTGAAGTATAAGACTTGAATTCACTAATCGCCAAGAGGCGAAAAAGCGACTCGGCCATTGCGACACAGCCATCTTGGCATGCTTGCCTAGATGCCTCGCTTGCAAAATAAGACTGCTGCAGGGCACTCGACTCCAGGTCTGCAAGCTTGAAGTAGCGGCTTGCGAGCTGACTCAGCTCATGGATCGCAGTCTTCTCCAGCGGAGGTAGGCTCAAGTCCATACGGTTGTCGTTGGCGGTAATTGTGGGCGGCTGTTGAAGGAGGTTCCGCAGGTGCTCACCGCTTCTCGGCAGCGAAAGGTGAAGCGAAGGCTCTTTGGCGCGAGACGGAAGCAGAGGGATCAGTCGTGTCGTAGCCTTTTTGAAGTTGTCCCAGGCGTTCTCAATCTGAAGTGATGCCTCGGCTATGATGCTCTCGCATTGGGTTCCAACGGTGTCGAACAACGCCTGGTATACACCATGGGCGGACTTGGAGGCCTTGGACTTTTCCTGCTCAAGCTTGGCAAGGCGGCGGCACATAGGGCTGATATTTGAAGATTTTGAAGTCGAATCGGCCTCAGGACCCTTGAATTGAATGAAGCCGAATCGGGCAAGGTCTTCAAATTCGACGAATAAAGAATCAGGAGTCTTCATTCAATTCATTCATGCAAATTATGAATGAATGGCGATATAGTCGAAATATAAGGCGAAAAAAAAATCTTCCGTCCACACTCCAGTTCGCAAAGTCTGAATGTATTGGAAGTGGGGTAGTTAGGGCGTCCATGTATTTTGGTATAACTGCCCTAACAGTGCCTGATACGCCCCACCGTTTCGCCAATCTTGCCACCCTATAGGGAGCATCAAAAACACCGGGAAGCTTATGAACAGTGCCATTTCAGAATGCACACAATTAAAATGTAGTGCCACTCGATGTTCTGGGTTTTCTCGTTCGGATGATATAACTCTCGATACATGTGCTTAACATTTGCTTAAGAAATGCCACATCATCCTGAAGGCGATCGATAGATTAAGTCATTTTCTAGTTGCAGAACTACATTTGAAGCACGTATCACGTTCGGCAGTCCACATTTTGGATATGTAATACCATACTTATACCGTTAAACAACCTCTGGCAAGCTGATTCGAAAAACGCGTTCAGACCCGTCAACATCTCAATATTGCGCGAAAAATTGGAATTGACACGAATTGCGTCAGGTCGCGATTTGGAGGCTGTTAGGGAGTTACCTACTCCTCGGGCCCAATACGACTTTTACTTGTTTATCCACATAAAATTGGCACGATCAGGAAGTACCCGCAACATCTGCATGATAGGGATATATTATGCCAACTAGCTGCGTTTAGACGCGTTATTCGCGCTCCACTGACCACTTGTTAATTCTACCTGCTGTCGGCAAGACACGGTCGTCAGCCCTTCCCACTTTTTGCCTGCATGCGCAACGGTCTTCGCGACAACTGCCGCATTATTTTACCACGACCTCGCCTAATTCCTGCTTCAATAAATCCGACAGCGGCTTCGGGTCGGCCCCCGAATCAACGTCCTGCCCGACGAGCTATCCTGCCCGTTCAACTTCGAATCCCTTACATTTATTGTGGGTTATTTGGTGTTGTTTCGACTACCTGTGTCGCGCGTCCATTCTCGAGCCCTTGAGCCAAGACCAGGTAAAACTCCAACCTACCCCTCCTTATTTAATTACTTTACGAGTGGATAGCTAATTATAACGTGCTACATAGTATGGCCCCTGCCGAATCAAAAACATCTGCCGCAGCGAACTTCTTCGCCCCTAGGACCCGGCGTAAATTGCCAACGCAGAATTATGCTCGCATTGAACGTCCTTAATTCAACTTTCAGAATCCCGCACGCGCGCGCCCTGATCCTAGCACCGCTCCGGCTCCTTCGTCTCCTCTTCTAACTGGCGAAGATACAATCGTCTGCGCGCCCCCGGGCCAGCCTGACTGTGAGTCAGATGATGACATGCCCGACGCGGATACACCAGAGCCGCCATTGAACAGTAGTCACATGACGCTCGCAGAGAAAGCCGGACTTATCGAGAAGTGGGCCGACAACAAACAGAAGCATGTTCGCAAGAAGGGACACAGGATGCCACAAACTCAACTATGAGCCAATCCAGACCAGCTGAGCGTCCCCAAGGAGTCTCCATTGCGCACTGGAGAGCCATACAAATCAAGAAGGCGAAGGGGGCGGAGGCCGGCGCGGCGATCCCTATTTCGGAGCTTGAACGGTGGTTTGCAACTCCTCGAATAGAGTTCAACGAGTCTATTGCAAAGTCTCCAGATTTCTTACGGAAGTGGTGGAAAGAACACAAGGACGAGTGGCCACTTTTAGCTGCGGCGGCGCGTGATCTTCTCTCTATCTCTGGCTCTGAAGTTGACGTGGAACGCCTCTTTAGTGGCTGTAGAGACGAATTCGGGATCCGCCGTCACGCTTTGAAGGCAGATACAGCGCGAGTACTAACACTTTTACGGAGTGCTCATACCCAGACTTGCAAATAGATAAATCATAATCAAATCAAATCAAATCAAATCAAATTTATCCAAATCAAATCAAATCAAATTGCCCCTGCGCTGAATCAAATCAAATCAAATCGCAACATCCAAATTTATTTGGATATCTGATTATTTGGATACGCCCCACAATGGCGACCTGGGCCAATCATTTTTGGGAGCCAGCCCCGGCCCAGAGCGGTCGCTTATTACTGGCAGTTGCTTTTCCAGGCCGTGTCACTAAGCTTTCTTTTTGCGTTTTACCTGACACGTTTGATCGTGAAATATATCTTTGGGTGCGTCTGCCATATTACTGGGGGAAATATTTGTAGCCGGTGGCCAAAATGGGACAGCTCTGCACTTGACTGCAATGGCGCATACAGCAGAAGGCGAGGCGCTGTCAGCCGCCCTTTCTAGTGTCCCGTCCACCAGTTTTAGCGCTCCCGAGAGCTCCCCCGACCTTGACACATCACCTTCGATCGACTACGTTGGATATGAAGGCATCGATTGGAATCGCCTCTTGGGTTTCTCCATACGCAAGTATAGAAAAGAGCGCGGACGGGATGGGTATGGGAGCATGGGTTCGATATCGAGAAACCGATTCCGGTCATCGGTTTTGGCTTTGCAAGGCCTGCCACGGGAAGAAGGCTACAATTACCCATATGTACGATGCTGCATCCACAAGTCAAGCGAACAGTCACATGGAAGAAATTCACCACATCAACAAAGGCGGGCCAATGCTACCACAGAGGAAGAAGCAACGCACTCTTTTCGACGTGGTTGACCTAGACTCAACCGACCGAAGGATCAGGCTCTGATGAATGCCTTCATCTCGTCCTTTGAACCGCTTCGCTTTCAACATCTCTTGATACGCTGGGTGGCATGCGACAACATACCATTCCACAAACTGGAGAGTCCGTACTTTCGCGACCTTATGGCTTACGCGAACAGCGCAATTGCGGATTCGGGCAGTATTCCCACTCATAGCACAATACGCGACTGGATTGTGCGCTCCTTCAATTGTCACAAAGGTGTCGTGACGGAATTGCTTCGTCGGTCGCTCAGCCGCATCAACGTCTCCTTTGATGCTTGGTCCTCCCGAAAATTCACATCTCTGCTCGGCCTTACCGTACACTTTATTGATGACGAAGGGAAGTTCCGTACGTTTCTCCTCGGCTTGCCACGGATTGAAGGTCGCCACTGTGGAAAAACCTGGCCGACCGTGTCAGCGAGATAATCCACGAGTATGGGTTCGAGGATCGCGTTGGATATTTTGTCACAGACAATGCGGAGAGCAACGACACGTGCCTTGAAGACTTGGGCGCTGAGTTGGGGTTCAACAAGCAGCATCGTCGGCTCCGTTGCTGCGGCCACATCATCAACCTCGTCGCCCGATCCATCCTTTTCGGCACGGACGCCGACGCGTTCGAAGAGGATTGCCAAGCCAACAAAGAGATCCAAGATGAGGTCAGACTCTGGAGATCAAGGGCCCCATCGGCAAGTTGCACAATATCGTTCACTGGGTGGAAAGGTCTGGGCAGCGCATTGAAAGGCTCCACATGCTCCAATCCATCGAGAACACCGCCCTGGGCCTCGAAGACAAAACAACCTACGATGTGGTCATGGACAACGCTACTCGCTGGAACTCGTCCGAAGCGATGATGGAGCGGGGCTACATGCTTCGCAATGCACTCGATTCGCTGGTCCAAGCGGAAGTGACAGAGTGGAATCAATATGTGGCGAGAAGGACACAGCACGGGGCAAAGCCGATGCCGAAGAAGTGCCGCAAGAAGCCTACAATTGTGGACGACCAGATGGTCACTGAGGACTGGTCCGTTATTGCAGAGTATTTGGCGATCCTGAAACCATTGAAGATCGCGACAAAGCGCCTAGAGGGCCAGCCACGACAAGGCAAATTCGGCGCGATTTGGGAAGTTTTGCTCACAATGGAGTGGCTTCTGAAGCACCTAGAAGAGGCAAAGCTACAGCACGAACGGGACGAGGAACCGTACCTGCGAATCGGCTGCAATCTCGGCTGGATGAAGCTGGATCAATACTACGCCCTTACGGAGGATAGCCCTGCGTACCTCGCAAGCCTCGTCCTCCATCCCGCGTTTCGCTGGTCCACCGTCGAGTCGCAGTGGTCCGATCATCCGGACTGGTTGGCCAGAGGAAGGGCGGCTGTGCAAGAGCTATGGGAGGAGTACCGAACCCTCGCGGTCGAGCAAGATACGATACCCGAGGAGCCCACAGCTGCAAGGAAGACAACGGACCTAGATGACTTCATGACCTCAATTAGGAAACTTGGCGCCCAACCTGCGCCCTCACCGTCCTCCACGCGTGACGAATACGCAGAATGGGTGGCCAGT
The DNA here is from genome assembly GCF_020360975.1 of Hirsutella rhossiliensis. Lineage (NCBI taxonomy): Eukaryota > Fungi > Ascomycota > Sordariomycetes > Hypocreales > Ophiocordycipitaceae > Hirsutella > Hirsutella rhossiliensis. The sequence continues at coordinate 3,283,627 of NW_025408672.1, forward strand.
ACCGATCCGGGCGATTGTCTTGTGGACAATCCCATCCAGTACTGGCTTCTCCGCAGACGCCAGTATCCACGCTTGTCGCGAATGGCAATCGACCTCTTTTCTATTCCGGCAATGTCTTCAGAGCCGGAGAGAATATTTAGCCTTGCCGGACAGATGGTCACAGCTCAGAGAGGCCGCCTCAAAGCGGACCTTATCGGGGCGGCTCAGTGTATTTCGTCGTGGGAAAAAAGTGGAGTTATCCAGATATCCAAATGAGATCCAAATCGACTCAAATCAAATCAAATCAAATCAGATCCATGATTTTGCCATCCAAATCAAATCAAATTGGACACCGGATTTGATTTGATTTATCTATTTGCAAGTCTGCATACCCAGGAAGATAAGATCGATCAGGCGTTGATCAAGGCGGCCATGGAGTATGACATCCTGCCATTCGCCAACAGTATTATTTGGAGACCAGACAACATTCCGGGCAAGCAGGTAGATGGTGTGAATATACCCTCATTGTATGTGTATATGCTAATATGCGTTCAGACGAGAATCTTCCTTCTCAACCCCCTGCTGCTGCGGAAGTTCCCACCGAGGCTGAGGCTCCCACCGAACCCCCTACCCACAAACCTCCTACCTCCCAAGCCGATGAATCTACGATATCAACCCCCTGTCCAGATACAATGGAGGCTTCGGAGGATTGAGGCTATACGGGCGTGTAACCGTGTACAATGGCGGATTGGAGCGCGTTGTACCGTCGTATTTTGAGGATTCGGCAAAGCTTTTGAAAGTGCTTATTTTCGGTCGATTTACCTAGGACAGGTAATTTTTTTAGTATTCGGGATTATCGAGAGGTTTCTCTGAAGGCTATATATATGTCAGGGGCTGTGCCCGGCTTGGTGGACCCGGTTGTACCGGGCCCGGCGGGTCATGCCCTGGCCCCGCTCCGCGGAGCCGGATGCTGCGAGAACATTCTACGATGAGCGATATAAGCTCGCACTCGAGGCGAAGCCTCGAGCTCGGCTTTCTTTCCTCCGTAGTTCTAGATAGACAACACCTAGGCACCTGCTTGTTGAATAAACTCCGGGCCAGCCTCTTACAATATATACTACTTATTGGCGTTTTTGAGGTATCTTTGCAATCGCTTAGGTACCGGTACACACCAAATTCACTTCGTTTAGGGGATCCCTTCAAACCATTCATGAATGGCCTGAATTGGCCCAAACCCAACTTGAATCGCGAAAATTGGAGCTTGAAGATTTTGAATCAAGATCCAAAAAATTCAATTCATTTGATTCATCCTTCATTCAAAATCTTCAAAAAATTTGCCTTCATCTATCACCCCTAGCGGCACAGCTTGGCTCTCAGGACAAGCGTCATGCCCGGGGAGAGCTTTCCGGCGCAGTCCTTGAGCAGCTGAGCAAGCACGGCGCAGATCAAAAACTTATAGGACGCTCGGCCGTTCTCATTGCCCATGCTGAGGCAGAGTTGGCGCTGGACAGCCACGCGCAAGGCCAGCCAAGATGGGTCTCTCCTCCAGGGAGATTCGCCCTTGTAGATGTTCACATCGTCTCTGACGCGCTTTCGTACCCTGATCGTGTCGACCGAATGCCCCGTCGCCTCCAGTAGGGGCATGAGGAACTGAGTCAAAAGACCCGGGTCGGTGGTGTCTCTGGACTCGACGGGGGTTGCTCCAGCCTTGTTGGCACGCGCGGCGAAGCGATGCAACGGTTCCTGAGCCGCTTGTTCTAGGAACCGAGAGAGATTTTCCTGGAACGAAGGCTGCTGGAACACGTCTAGGGTGATCTGAGCGGCGCGGCCGGGGAAATCCCACTCGAGAGCGTTGTCGGACTCAAGCACGTGTTTCGCCAAGGGTGAGGTTTCAAAGACTTCGAAGATGACGAAGTGCTCCTCGTTTCTATGTTGACGGTTAGGACGCAGCATCACACCATTCAGAGACTGCCACTGACTGAACGTGACGACGGATCAAAAGCGCTGCATTCTGCTCCGATATGCGCAGCAAGAAAACATCGTCGGGGCGGAAATTGGCCATATCTCGCAGAAAATGCTGGGCATCGAAGCTCGCTTCCGCGATGCCCTTACATTTGCAAAGACAGCGTTGGATAGCGTGCCAGCCATCACCAGAGTTGTTGCTTACGACTCGGCAGGCGCTCTGCAGGCGAGCCAAAATGGCTGATCCTATGGCTTCTGTATCGAGATCCCGGTGGTTGGGCAGCTTGGGCGGCAAGACCAGGTGGTTAAAGACGAGATCAAGAGGCTCCATGGCGTTGTTGGCAGTGGAAGAGGTCCAAGAATAAAGAGGAATCTGGATAGCAAAGAAAGCGGTGTGTCGAGGGCAAGCTGATGGATGCTCTGAGGAAGGAGAGAACTTTGGATGAAGAGGGGGTTTATTTTCAGGCTTTGGGGCCTAAGGATCATCTTGAGCTTTATTTCCCAATATGTAAGGAGCGGGGAGGACTTTGAGTGCATAATTCAAAATACTGTTGAGACGAGGCCGAGGTGGCAGCTTAGAGCATACCAAGGGTGGCCATCACGGGAATAGCGTTGTCAGTCCCTAGAAGACTAGGTCTGCATCTTCACAGTGCTTAGTTTCATGAATTTAAAGCATTTGATTCCTTGGATTTGCTGCCAATGCTTGTCTATGTCATAGAGAAATGCTATAGTTATGCTTTTATCGTTGACGCTATGGTCCCGGCACTTGATCGGTGTCCACTGTCAATGTTCTCCGAGCGAACGTGTTGGGAAGAACCAGGTTCAGGCGGAATGAGGATGCATTTCACTGCTCCTCTACGTGTCCGCATGCGGGCTGACGCGTACATAGAGGGATGGGACATGCGTTGTGTTCAATGCAGTACCGATGTGCGCAGAATATGATTGTTAAACCCGCTAGCTGCTAACCTATAGCCTCGTCGCAGGGGAAGGCCGGCATCGCTTATCAGGTCACAGGAACTTCCCTGTAACCAGGATATTAGGCTTCGTTGAGGGAATGTCCTGCTCTGTGACGGGCTTTGTATCTCTACCTACAAACCAAGAGCGCAACGATTTCCCTGGCCATAGATCAAATATCGGCAAATAAACGGCAGCAGGAAAATCGATTGTCACATAAGATGTGTCACACAGGGCATCACACAAGGGATCCCAGCCTCCAATAGCCTGACCCTTTCTCCCTCTTCAGACCAGCCAGGTATGAACACGTTCCAATTGGAGACACCTAATACCAATAGCTTCCATACACTCTGATCGGATATTTCTACTACTCAAGAGTCCCTCTTTCAGGCAGTCTATAATGGCTTAGCATTCCCTCTTTAGATAGAAAAATCAAGAGTTCTTCAACCCCCACGCGAGGCAGATGCGACGTACAGTTGACTTTTGGTGCTTGATATACCTAGTGACTTAGTGTGACTCCCAGCGGCGCCGGACTACACAGATCGGATGGGGGGCCTGGTGGGGCGAAGGTCACGGAAGAATGGGCCTGTCGTGCGATCAAAGATCTACGGTCGTGCGATGTGCGATACTCGTTGTAAACGTCTTGTTCTCGGGCCCGAAAAAAATAAGGCTTCCAGTCTGACGAGCACGCAAAGTATGAGGCATTAAGCCGACAAGTGAAGCGTGAGGTGTCGTGAAAGCGGGTTCAAAACTTAGCTCCGAAGACTAATAACTGGGCTGTCGGTAATGAACAGTGATTGGCTGACCCGTATGACGCGATATTCTAGCTTTCGAACATAGAAGATGATGGTGGCAAATTTGCGGTTCAACCGCTGGACCCCGCAGTACGACGGTGAATCTATCTTCCCAGTGTTTTGCATTGATCTCAGGGTCTACCGGTACATCGACCGATCCCTCTTAAGGATTCAGGAGCATACTGTGAAAGGCCTCTAGTGAGTTGATTCAACTGACTAGTCCCTATGCTGTTTACTATCAAGATAGAGAAGAAGGAAAGAAAAAGTGTCAAGATCGGAACGCTCATTCACTGTGCTGCCTAACAGGCAGCAAGCAGTTCGTAATGCCATATTAGTGATGGATTCGAACCTTCTAGGTGACGTCGTCATCTATGCTGCCTGGGTGGCAACATCGCCACTCAGCCCAAAATCACAAGTATAAGAAGCCAACTTTTCACCATCACTTAGATAGAGAATCAAGAGTCTTTCGTTGCCCGATTCACAGGATCTCCTTCCCGATCGTTGCTCAGTCATCCATACTGTCCGTGCCTCTTGTTGTGTGACAGTTATGAGCCCGGTCTGCTAAGCCGGGTTTCTACTACACACATTGCGTCCACTGCGTTTGCCTCACCAACAATAAGCACGCCAAAATGGCCGCTGACGACCTCGAAGTCTCTTCCCGGGTCACCCTCAAAGGCCCCGGTAATTGGGATCTATGGATCAGCATTGTTCGCAAATTTGCGAAGAATCAACAAATCTGGGATTTCATTGACCCTGCCGTTGCGCGCAAGCCGGCTCTGATGCCGCCAGTCGAACCAACGCCAGGAGAAGTGCAGGAAAATGCCACCGGCATACACCAACTGCAAGGGGACAGCCTTACTAAGTTTCAGATCCTTGAGGCACGGCATCGAAGCCAGCTCCAGACCTACAAGGACAAAACTAAGGCACTCGCAAAATTGCAAGAACACATCGTGAAGACCGTTGGCAAATACTACGATATTATCGCCAAGGAAGATGATGTGGCCAAGGAACTCACAATCCTGAAAAACCGAGTCAAACCAACCGACTGGGCTCGGGAGAGTGAAGTCACAGATCGATACTACGCAACGCTTAAGGCAGTCAGCCGGTCCAAAGTCGAAGAATGGATCTCGAAGTGGCAAGTCGTCCTGAACGAAGCCAAGAATCTCGACCTACCCGACGTGAAAGACCTGCGACCAACTCGCCATTTCCTCAAAGCTGTGAACGCAATCGACTCGACCTTCTCCAAAGTCTGGATCAATCAGATGGAAGCAAATGCCCTGTCCAATCCGGACGACGACTGGCAAAAGACTTTCCCTGACGGAATCAAGATCAGTGAGATCTTCGAGCGATCGTATCGATCAACCACCAGCAACTCAGACACCAAAGGTGCATTTTCCACCTTCCAAGGTGAAGGAGAGCCCGATGCTTCCGGTACAACCCGAACATCAAAACCCAACAGGAACCAAGGAGGAAAACCACCGTGCCTCTGCGGTCACAGGCATTTCTACTCAGAATGTCCATATCTCTCTGACTCGGTACGACCTGAAGGATGGTCTCCGGACAGCAAAGTCCAGGAAGAAATCGATCAGAAGCTCAAAGACCCTACTACCAAGGGCAAAATCGAACGGTCCATCAGGAATCGTAAAAGGAAGGAAGAGTCTCGACAAGAATCACCGGAATTCCGAGGTACTGCCTTCGCTGGACTCAGAGCCAAGGACAAAAAGAACCAAGGCGAGAAGGACCAGGAGCAAGAGCAGTCACCCGATCCACAGATCAAGTCAGCCTTCTCAACATCACCAGTCTATCCACTCCGTGACTCGTTCATCATGGATTCCGGATCGGACTTTCACATTTGCAACAATTCGGTACGCTTTACGGAAGGCACGTACAAGTCCTGCGATGAGCCTGAAGCAGCCTTCTCGGCAGACACACTGCTTGAGATCCACGGATACGGAGACGTTCTCATCCGCATCGGAAGCTCAGATAAGTTCAGATTGCAGAACGTCGCCTACATCCCAAACTTCCACACAAACGTTGCATCTCTTGATCTCTTTCTCAAAGAGGATACAATTGGAACCCTGCAACAGGCGCTGTCTCAAGAGACGGAAAGACGATCTTTCGCACAGAGAGGCGATTTCGCCAGCCTATCATCGAATACAACCAAGTCGATTACGAATCGCACACCCAGTCGGCAACTGCCTTCACTTCATCCGCGCAGCCGAGACCCGAGTCCGCTGCAGAAGCCATACGGTGGCACCAACGCCTAGGTCATCTTGGGTCGGAAGCCCTCGTGCACCTAGTTTGCATAAGGAGCGCACGGAGGTTGGCGTCAGTGCGAGGGCGTCAGTGCGGAGGGCGGCTGGGAGGAGCCTGCGGTTGTCAGCTTGTAGGGGGCAGTGGAGGAAGACGTGGAACACAGTTTCTTCCCCGCCACCGCACCGGCAGAGGGGGGTCGTCGCGCTGGGGACGTTCCTGTGATAGAGAAAGCTGTTAAAACCTATCTTCCCGGTGCGGAGCTGGATAAGCGTGGAGCTCTCGTGCTTGTAGAGGTCGGCGTGGGCCTTTAGCCTTCTCCCGGGCGGTTCGGTGTCTGACGGTTGGAGAGTACGACGAGGGTTGCGCGCCTTCGTGTCTCGCAGCTCTCTTTCCCACCTTCTCGTCCATTCACGCCATACAGCTTCACGAGGCTCCGTTGAGCCTATGCACCAGCGCTGTCGCCACTCGCGGCCATTTCCGGGTTTGCGCCATGGACCCTTACGCGTTCGAATAAGACCAAATTACCAGCTGTCGCATAAGTGAAATTCGGGAGAGAAGGTTGGGTACAGAAAGCGCGGGGTGTCGCTCCTAGACCCTTCCGCCGATCATGGGCGCCTGGGTTCCCGTTACCGTACCTGCGGCCGATTCTGTCTTCACAACAGTGCAGCAAGTCCACGTCTTGGGTGATTGACAGCACCCTCGCATCTGGCTGCCTGGTAGTACTGAGCTGTAAGAGTTGCAACCCCTTATTGATAAGCAAAATCGTCTCCACTGCAGCCAGAAAGTGAGCTGGCGCCGAGTAGCATTGCTGCCCCCCACCAGGCCGCGGCGGAAGGGTCTAGGAACGACACCCCGAGTTTCTCGCCCAACCCGTTCCCACGTAACTCGTCTCTACAACAGAGTCTCGACCGACACAGCCCCATCCCTCGTCCGATGGTTTCTCAAATTTCGGTCAATACCCCGCTACAAGGTAGCAGCAGACCTCGCAAGAAGCTGGTCTGCCAGCGCCGCGACAACAATACGACCACGAGCGGACGGAGAGTAGAAAGAGAGAACACGGTAGCAGTGAAGGTTTTTACTCTTGTCGGCTCCCAATCACGAACAGCTGCGAACGGCTCCCATAATGGCATCAAGCGTGCCCCCCCGCCCCTAGTACGGCTCAACACTCGGGGTCTTGGCGGGCCGTGGGCGACCGACCGAACACCAGTGAGAAGAGCTTCCTAAGAGGAGGAGGTATAAGCGGGATAGAGTCTCCGCCGTGCCGCGCGCGAGTTGACGGCTATTCGGGTGTAACGCGCCTACGGGACCTGACGACCCGGCCCGGTTTGGGACGGAGGTCTCCCACCTGCACCAGGCTGGCGGCTGCGACCCATCTTGCTCAACACCGCGACGAGGGCCGCCCGCTAGCCGAGGCAGATGAGAAGGTTGTATATAGGTTTCCTCCTGGGCCACCGGGTTTTCCCTATATAGGTAACGAGTAGAGGCTCTAGAGCCTATAGGGACCATTTTGATGCGTTATATTTCTCTGCTGAGCCAGTGAGATAACTTAGCTAAACCTTAGTCCCCGTCGGCCCGTTTGCGGATGTACTGGGCGTAGACAGAATATATCAGGCCATCTGACTCGTCAATCACCTAGCAAACATTAGTTATACGAAATCTGCTGAGAAGCAAAGACATTCCTACATAATGAAGAGTGGTACTACTGGTACTTTGATCGACGGTTCCTCGGCTCCATTCAGTGTCGTTGGCTACGCGCCATTAGTCAAGGGTTCGCCCCCCGGAGACGACAGAACACACGATCTTGCAGGTAATACACCGTATCAGGGTAGGAATAGTATAACTTCTTATACGCCCCAGCAGGTAGAGGAGGTATGTTTTCCGGCGTTGGTGGTTGCAGTGCCCTTCTGCGAGGCATGGCTGATTGTTTCTGTTGTGCTGCTCGAGTGTTGTGAGACTGGCTGCCGGACTTCATACCATGCCCCACCCCCCTTTCGGTAACACCCACCTTTCGGTTCTGTGGCCTGTGCGTACCTTGCACGCGAAATTACCATCCAACCCCCTAATCTCCTTCCGCCTCCTGACGATGATTCTTCTCGTTATTCCTCCACCACATGACCAAAATGACCTTAAAGCGGCCTCGGAGTATTTATACGGAGGATATTATGGCTAATGCGATAATTGATGTCACAAAAAACGGCTTGTCGCAGTACCGCGCCGCCCAAAAGTATGACATACCTCAGCAGTCTATTTCCGACAGACTCAAAGGCCAGGTAGCCCTGGCTGATCAGATCCAGCCTCGTCAACTCTTGAGTAAGTCTCAGGAAGCTCGCTTGGTTTCTTGGATCCTCCGCCAAGAGTCTCTCGGCTATGCTCCCTCCCACAGTCAGATCCGCGCATGTGTGGAGGCTCTTATGAAGCAACTGAACAACGAGCGGACAGTGGGGCGCAACTGGGTCTCTAAATTCATCAATCGCCATCCGGACATCAAGAACAAGCGTGGAGACGTCAGGAAGCTAACCGATTTAATGCTTTTACGCCTCGTGCGGTTCACTGGTTCTTCGATATCAGGGAAAGGAGTATGGATGGATTAAACCAGAAAATACCGTGAATGTTGACGAAGGCGGTATTATGTCTGGCTTTGGTGAGTATTTGGCTTGTCTTTCATTACTTTTACTAACCAGACTCTTTTGCCAGGTTTGGATAGTCTTGTGGTTGGGAGTGCAGACCCAAAACGGAAGGCCCTTCTGAAAGGGCCACAGTCCCGCAACTGGACCTCATTTATTGAAGCTATCACCGCGGACGGCCGTGTCCTTACCCTGGCATTATCTTTAAGGGCAAAGAACTTCAGAAACAGTGGTTCTTGACGGAATTCGGCAAAATAGCCGACTGGCATTACATAACGTCGCCCAACGGATGGACGGACAACCATATCGCTATTGAGTGGCTTGAGAGGTCTATTTGCCCCAGACGCGACCAGCCGATGCCTCAGATGCTAGACTGATCATATTAGATGGACATGGAAGTCATGCAACGGTGCGTTTCTTTATCCACCTCTGTAGGAATTACCGTTAACCGGGACCAGGATGCATGGATGGCCACATGCTTTTTGAACAACGTTTATTGCTGTTACCTTCCTGCCCACTGCTCTCATGGCCTCCAGCCGTTAGATAACGGTGTATTCAATGCCTCCAAGGCAGCTTACCGGAAAGAACTTCAGAAATTGACCTGTTTGACCGATTCTGCGCCTGTTCATAAGGTCAATTTTATACGGGCATATGCTAAAGCGCGCGAGGTTGGAATGACGGCAAAGAATATATTGTCCGGCTGGAGGGTCACTGGGAATTGGCCGATCTCACGATCCAAGGCATTGCGGCATCCAGAAATTCACGCGGACATTGTAGAGACGTCTCCAAAGTCCGCGCCATTTTGGGTTCTGATGATACGCCAAGAAACAGCCGCCAGATTCGCGATTTCGGAAAGAACAAGACTCCTGGCACCCGGAGACGATACGCCGTGATAGCTAGAGGCTTTGAAGCCCAAGAACAGACGCTTGCCGAGCACAGCAACAGAATCGCGAAGCTAGAGGAAGAAGTGGCCCGGCTGCAGAGAGGCAAGAAGAGGAGAGCAATTCCGAACCCGAACAGACGGTTCATGACTCTCAGTGAAGCTTTGGTGGCTGAGGAAGCCATTCCCAAATTAAAAGCCAAGAGATAGCCGTTGTGCTGAATTCTGACACAGAGGAGGAGGCGGTCTCAGAGGTGGAGACAGCTTCAGTGATCGAAGTCAAGGTGGCAACCGAAGCCCTTCCAGTCACCACCAGATCCGGGCGAATGGTAAAAAAGCGCCGGTACATATAAGAGCGTCCATTTCTCTACGGAATGATATAATTTTTGTGTTTATAATGTTAAGTTCTGATCATATTTCATGTAGTTCAAATGGTAGACTTTTGGTGGAGAATTTTTCAATTGCGCTACCGAAAGGTGGGTGTTACCGAAAGGGGGGTGGGGCATGGTAGTGCGGGGCTCGGGGTTGTAAGCAGCCCCACCGTCTTCTTGTTGTTGCCTAAGGCAAGAATCTTTCCCCAACAAAATCGACGGGCGCCCATTTTCTTTATGCAATTCTGGGGTAAACACCACGGCTGAGCCTCGATGCCGGAGTCTATGCCTGCTGAACGCCGCAAGAGAGATATATTCTACCATGGCGATTTCAACCTTGTACAACTCCTTCATTTAGCAGAACGGTTCCGACATCAGCCATGTACTTGCGACGTATCTCAAGCCCCGATGTCCGGCGCTTTGAATTGGGCAATATTGTTGAAGTTCGATGACGGTGTCGAGTGGGTTTTCCGATCGCCCAGGACGAGATATGCTGTTGTTGGCGATACTGCCGCCTGCCGTCTTTTGGCTAGCGAGGCCGCTACGCTGAAGTATATCCGCAAACACACTTCTATACCTGTTCCAGAGGTGTTCCATTATTGGTAACTTTGTGTCTTCCAGCCTCAAGCCTAGGGATACTGCTGACATGAGCAAAGCGTGACCGACCAGAATGATATCGGAATCCCGTACATCCTTATGAGCAAGGCTGCCGGCAATCCTCTCGCAACGTACGACTGGCAAACGTATAACCATGAGCGCCCTAAGCCTGCAAGTCCTACAGACCCGGTACGGGCTATGACTCGGGACGAGAAGGGGAAGATTATGAGACAGCTTGGAAACTACGCGTGTCAGCTATTCCAATTACGGTTTGCTACAATTGGATCCCTCTTCGAACAGGATGGCGAAGATTACAACATCGAGGAGTGTCTCTCCCCCGGTCATGTTCTCCACGGCCGCGACGATATTGAAGATATCTCGCGTGGCCCGTACCATGGAGAGCCCGACTACTACTCCTCCCTCGTCTCTGCCCTTCTTCTACATGCTGAGCGACTCCCAATGGAACACCACATTCTCCTCGCGCCTGTTCCCATCCCCCAGGAGTACTCAGATTTCACCAAATATCGCTCTGCCGAGCGACGGTGGAACGACTACGCTGCTCTTGGTGGCAAGGCAGAGTCGAGCAAAAATCGCCTGCAATACAGCATTGCTAGCTATCTCATTCGCGACCAAATCATCCCTCACTTGACTCGGCCGAATATCCCGCGGATGTTCGGCTTTCCTCTGTCACCATGACCTCAGCACCCAGAACATCTTTGTTGATGGGGAATTCAATATCACATGCGTTATCGACTGGGCATTCTCGTCCACTGTTCCGCCCGTTCAATTACTCGGCACCCTGGTCTACCACACCCCGGATTTGGTGTTTGACTCGGCCTCAGTCGACGCCTTTCGGTCCGGGTTTGAAGACGAGAGCAGGACTATCGGCGGTTTTGTACCCGAGCCCAAGCACTGGACGATAGGTGACATGATGTCACATCTAATGCGCCTAGTGAACCTGGATGCCCTGCAGGATTACCACCACTTAGAGGCACTCCATCAACTTGCACTTAGTTGCTCCATTTCTCAAGATGGTGGCGGTGCCAACCATATTCGCGCGATCCTCGCTGGACTGGCCACAAACCCTGAGGCACTGGCGTTGGCGGAAGCACTGGCAGCTGACGACGAGCCCGAAAGCGAAGTCAAAAGGCGTGAGAGAGAGTATTTCAGTGCTGTCGGGCAGGGACGACTTGCATTGGCTCAGAAGATCACACTTGCGTCCGAACATAATCCCCTTTTCGTGGCAGACAGACGGCTTTGGCGATGGATAGAAGCTATCGATGAATACCCTGCGACTATGAATGGTCATACGCATAGGTCGCATGGCCACGAACGTGTCAACGACGTTAACTTTTCGAGCAAATGGGAGCGCATTGTTCAGCCACCTCAGCTACCAAAGCTCGCTCCAGCATCGGCGAACGGGGAGACGCAAAATACTTCCCATGTGGCAGACTCTCAGAAGCCAAAGCCGAGGAAAGCCAGTCCAGCAATGTCGGACCGCCTTCAGAAGAAGGTCAAAGTCACTAGAGAGTACATTTGTTCGACCAGCTCTAACGGGCGGCGAAACCCATAAGAAACCTGTAGCATCCACCCGTGAGGGCCCGCAGCACTAGGCACGGAGAGAAGGGCTCAAATGATGGACTGAACTTCACTGAAGTGTAACGTACTTGATAAGTGAGCTGGACAGACAAGTAAGCTGGACACCAATCCACACCCATGCGGCCATAACCATCAAAATCCCAATTCTAAACGCCTTAAATCAATTCAAATTAATTATATCTGTTTTCCTCAGACGTCTCTTATTTGCCGCATTGGTGACGAACTCAGGGCGCACCGCAAGGTTCACGCTATCAAGGCCATCGATGACTCCTTACCTTCTTTGCTAACCCGTCCTTTGGCTGATCTGGCGGCTGCGATGTTACCGGAAGCTCTGGGGTTGGTGGAAGAGCGACGACTATTTCGTCTAGAGTCCCTGGACTCTCTCGAGCTTTAGAAGGCACCCGCTGGGGCCGCGGCTTCTGTTGCGCACTTTCCCGGTTTACACCTTTGAGATCGTCTCGAAGTTGTCGACTGGCCGCTTTCTCTGCTTCTTGGCTTCTTTTCCTGCAATTTTCGCTCCCTTTTCTCCTCTCGCTGCTTCTTTCTTTCCAACGCCTGCTCTTTTGCTCCTCCGCCTTTTCTGTCGCTGAACCTCTGGAATTCCCTCTGGATTGCTTCCTCTTTCTTCTGGACCTCCATAGCCGCTTTCTTCACTCGAGCTTGAGCCACTTTTTGCGGGCGGAAGACCTGAGCAGAGTTAGGATCCGTACGGTCAAAGAGATAATCTTTCAGAGCTGTACCACGCTGCCTGCGCTGTTTCTCATGAATTATAGTCTCACGGAGTCCCTTGTTCTCATATCTGAGCAGCTCAACCTCGGATTGAAGACTTTCAAGAGTGCTCTTCAGCTTCTGAGCACTGACTTCAGCATTGGCGGTGGATTTATCGACCACTTTGTCGACAAGCCGTCGTAATTCTCGAGCGGTAGGTTGCTGCAATGCTAGGGGAGTCTTCCGAATCGCTGCCTGCATCGGAATCGTCGTATTCCTTCTTCACAATCTGTGACAAGACGACTTCGGAGTCCAAAGGCAGGAGGCCGGTCCGCATCCACCCGTTTGCGATGTTCTCCGGGGAGAAGGACGCCTCCAATGCGTTCAAAATCAAGGTCCAGAATTCGCGTTTGGACAGCCCAACAAGTCCTTGTGTTTTTGCCATCCACCGGATAAGCTGATTTGTATATGCCGTCGACAAGGGACCGAATAGAGATACGTCCAGGGGCTGGAGCCGATGAGTAGAATGAGGGGGAAACACCGCAACGATGATCCGATGCTGGTCACACCACTCCAGAAAGTCCGTATTAATATGGCTCGAGTGGCCATCGGTAATGAGAAGGCGATAATCGCGGCCGTTTCGCGCCTTTGCCTTAGTAAACCGATCAAAAACGCCGACAAGCCACTCTTTTCCAAGCTCGTGGTTGGTCCAGCCTGTATCCGAGGTCATAAAGAAGGCTGATTGATGCTCTGGGTCAAATTCCGTAAGCCAAGCATCCTGAACTTGTCCTGGCTTGCCTTGGTAGATGAGAAAAGGAGGCAGCGATGTCATGTCCTGACAGATGCAAGCTACGAACGTGATCCAGGATCGATTGCCGTCTTGCGATGCACCGAGCAATTTGCCTTGCTTTTTCTGATTGAGAGAGAACACTCTCTTAGTTCGGTTGATGACACCCAAGAGAAAGCCTTTTTCGTCCATGTTATACATACGTGTTGCAAGGGCGATGTCGTATTCCTCAATTTTTGAGCGTAACTTCTACCGTCAGCAACGGAAATGAGATGCTGCTGTGCATCAACTTACCAGCTCAAAATAATCTCTATACTTTGAAGCACTGTCGGCTCTCTTTCGCGCCACATCAAATCCATCGAACCAGGTACAACCAAGCTCGTTACGATGGCGGTTGACGAAGCTATACGGCCAGTTCTTTCCTACCTTCATTTTCGCCATATCCTGAGCGAAGTTCTTGATCATAGACAGCGTAGGCGGGATGCCACGTGACGAAAGCTTATGAATATAAGCAACAAGATCTAGTTCCTGCTGTTTTGAAAGTCGAGATTTATAGAGGGAGTCCGCATCGCGTCTTGAGCGCTGTTTGCCTTGATGGCGGCGCAACGTGGTCTCATCGCAGCCAAATTGGCGAACTGTTTCAGCGTAATTGACCGATTCTGAGGACTTCAGGAAAGCAAGCGCTTCGTCAATAGCCGCCATGGTTGTTGAGACGTTCCAGATTGATGTTGAGACAGAATGTCGGTAGGTAGGTAGGTAGGATTTATTTCGTCCCTATAAGGCCTTTACACAGTCCAGAGTACAGTTCAGCACGTTTTGTTCCTTGACTCCCAAGCCCCACAGATCATCTTACGCTGCGCCAACCGTACCACTGTCTTGCTCCATGACAGACCTGCTTGAAGGTCAATTTCTCCAAGTGTTTAGCATCCTATTCCCAGCAACTGAAGCGCGATGTGTCGAAGTTGAAGCGTGGTTGTGTTAGTCATTGATGGTGGTTGGTACGCCGATTGTGTTCTCTCATGACGCTGTTCCCTGTTGACGGGCGGGAACCCGGTGTACCCTGTTCGCTCAGGGGTGCCTCCAGACGGCTTCGAACCGACCCCTCTGCGACGCAGAGGCTCCAGACGTGTCACCACTACGCCATGGAGGCTGTGCGAAGTCGTCGCAATCCGGCAGATCACCAGATCCGGCAGATCATCGGAAAATCCCTTAAGTGGTAGTAGATATAAACAGAATAAGGAGTATATTGGAGAAGTTTTGACTGGATTGTCTTTGTGAAAAGGTGAGCAAGAGGAGAAGGGAATGTCCTATTCGAGCCTTTCGCACCTTGCGTTTGAGTATGATGAAACATGTTCTATCGCACGGAGGATGAGCAAGTGGGCATAAAGATCAGGGACTGGAAGACTCTTGATTCTGCTATCTAAGGTGGGAAAGAGGCGAGATCTTTATAGACTGCCTGAATATGAGAATGGAAGGGAATGGTAGTGAATGGAAGCATCTGATCGGATCATCTGGAAGCTACTGATGCGTTGATGATGCCTCCTAGAAGTTTCTGTGGGGAAATGTGGAAACGGACTGTGCGAATAGGGGGTCAGACTGTTGGAGGCTGATATCCTATGTGTGACATGTTCCTTGTCATGTTGTGTTGTTTCGTTCGATGCTTTACAGAATATTCTTGGGCGGATGTCGGGCGCGGTGCGGTCGGGAAGAGATCGACGTGGGAGGTCTGATAGAGCCAGGGGTGGATGTGTCTGGGTGATTGACTGGGTCGGTGTCTGTCTCTGACTCTGCGGGGTCTTCCTGAGACAGAACGGAGGAAGTGTCAGATTTGGCGGAGCCTTGACTATTACAGGCGGCGACTATGGTGGAAGTTTCGGGAGAAAGTCGCGGTCTCTTGGTTGGGGTTTGGTCGGGATCGGGCAGGACTTCGCCCACGGCGACGAGGAGTCCTGCCATCGGAGGAGGTGTGTATGGGAACTGCTCCGCCGACAGGCATTATCGGAGAGGCTAACTCGCCCCCCCTCACAGGGCAGCCGTGCAGCACCTAGCGCTTTTCGTGCCGTGGGAGTCCTTCCTATGCGAAGAAACAGGCGATATCAATGGCATCTGGGCGCGGGCGCGAGAGGCGCGGGCGCGAGAGGCGCTGGCTCCCAGAATATCATGTCTCGTCGACCACGTGCAGCTGCTCCGACGATCAGCTGAAGACGCAAAGCGTGACGCCAAGCAATGGGCAGCCTCGTCCAGCGATGGCGACCCCACGGTCGCACACGTGGAGAAGGGTGGGGCGAGCGAGGCGGGCGCGGGCGCGGGCGCGGGCGCGGGCGCGGGCGCGGGATCCGCAGCGACGTATCAGTCCAACAGCATCGGAGACGCAACGCGGCTGATCGACGTCGTCCGAGGTGCAGTGGGCACGAATCAGGTGAAGGCCAAGTCGCCGGAGCTCACGGCAATGATGCAGCAGCTCTGTCGATTCCAGCAATCGGCGCTGCGCTCGACGGCCGAGCTCGCGGCCACCGTGATGACCGAACGAGGGGAGAGGCGGATAAGCATGCCAGGGCGGATATTTTCCGGGGCCGCACTACCACCGCAGGATCAGGTCAAGGCCATCAAGTCGCAGCAGGCAAGTGCCTCGGAGGAGAGGGAGCGGATGATCCAAGGCATACAGAGCACACCCGTGGCCTGGGGAAGCGACCGCCGCGCTGCGTTGCGGAGAGTGATGACTGGCTTCGGGGAGGACGAGATCGAAATAACGATGGCAGACTCCGACGAGACCGCTAGCGACGTAAACGCGGGAATGCGCGTCCTGTTCGGACCATCAGCCTCCTTCTTCGCGGCGGGCAGGGGGTTGGCAACACGGTTGACGCTGAATAAAAGGCAGTCGATCGCTTTCCTAATAATATGCCGCCAGCTCGATTTGATGCGACGAAGCGACAGGTGCGATGCCGGCCAGCTGTGCCAGTTCGTCGGCGACGAGGGGGGTACCGGCAAGTCGTGAATCATAGAGGCACTCGTCGAGCTGTTCAGTAGGAAGAGCCTTTCGAATCGTCTGCTGATCACGGCGCCGTCAGGGGCTGCCGCGGCGCGGATCAATGGCATCACGATCCACTCCGCCTGCGGGTTTAGCAAGGACCAAGGGGCGGGCGCGAACACGGCCAAAGATCTCGACGGGGTGCGGCTGCCAAAACGGACGGAGCGGTTCATCCACGGGCAGTCTCGGATGAGCTGGCACGAGAAGGACGTGCTCGTCATCGACGAGGTGAGCATGCTCGGATCACGGACGCTGCACGCCGTGAACGAGCAGCTCTGCCGGCTTCGCGGATCGCCGGAAGATTTGGGGGGGATCCCCATCGTTCTCTTCTGCGGGACTTTCAGCAGTTCCGGCCGGTCCAAGAGAGGTCGATCCTCCTGCCGAGCGCGGCTTTTCGTGGGACGTAGACAACTCGTTCAGGGCCGAGCAGCGGCACCAGCACGACAAAGCGCACGCGCTGTGGAAGAGGTTTACGACGGTCGTCATGTTGGACGAGCAAATGCGAGCCGCCGGGGATCCGGAATTGCAGGGGCTGCTGAAGCGAATCCGACTGGGCGTGCAGGACCGCACGGATCTATACCTCCTCAACTCAAGGTGCTACCGGGAGGGCAGGCGGATCCCGTGGGAGGCGGGCATCACCGTGGTGACGCCGCTGAACCGGAATCGTTGGAACCTAAATATGGAGGCGAGCTTGTCGTTCCGGGTAGCAACAGTCGATGATGCGCATCTTCATCTCCGAGCATAAGTGGAAAGAGGAGCTGCCGACGGAGAAGGAGGCGATCATGATGCTCAACCAGGGCGACGACAGCGCGATCCCGGTGCCGGCCATCTTCATGTTCGTGGCCGGGATGCCGGTCGTCGTGAACCACAACACCCATCAGGGGCTGAAGCTGGTGAACGGCGCCAGCTACTCGGCGGTGGAGGTCATTGTCGACAAGGCGTACCCGGGACATCGGATCTCGGCCGACATGATGCTTCACTTCTGAGCCTGCCCTCGCAGTCTCCGACAACGGTCCCGCAAGACCAAATAGAAAGACAAAGTAACTGTCGCGCCTGGAAGTCCCGCTGACGGGAAACAGGCTGAGCAAAGAAGTGCCTCTGAGCCGATGAAATGCTGGATGATGGTTTGTTTACGTTCTGCGGGAACAGATGGCATGGGTGTTTTCACGGTCTGTGGGCCGCCCTATTTTCACTGTATAAGTAGACTGTAGACTTCCAGCAGCTCAGCATGTCCTGTGCCCCGTCTCGGGGACCTGAGCGACCTGAAGGTCGCTGGACGAAAAATACACACACACACACACACATGATGCTTCACTTCGGGCCGCCGGCGGGGATCATTCTCGAATCGGAGACGACAAAGGGCCTCCACTTCGTCGGGATGCCGCCGGGCACGATCTTGCTGACGCCGATGAGCGTCAAGATAGACTGCCAACAAAGCGGCCGTGGCAGCAGAACGACGTCAGCCGGAAGGGTTTGCCGTGCGCAGCAGCCTTTCGCGTGCACGGACTATAAGGTGCAGGGCCGAACGCTTGAGCGCGTGGCCTCGAGCTGCGAGGGACACGGACGACGAAGATCGATGGAATGGTTGTGCCTCGCAGTGCGACCCGTACAGCTTGTACGTGTAGCTATCGCGCTGCCGAACTCCAGACGGCATCATGCTCGTGTCCAAGGTGCGGGAGAGAGACCTGGTGGGCCAATCAGAGGCGGAGAATTCTGAGGGTGAAGCAAGTCTGGGGCCTTTTTTCCCCGCGCGCTAATGAAGTCCTTTCGTTCCTCAAGACATCGTTCCTCAAGGCAAAGGCACAAGGCAAGGGCATTCCGTACCCACACACGCTTGACCCTGGGCCATTCAATACTTACAGACTACTCTTTACTCGTGCCCGACCCCACTTTTTCGGATTTCGCTTCGTGTCAATCCGAAAAAGTGGGGCGGGCAAGATTGATAGGGGGCCTCAAAGTCGGCCAATCCCGTGACAGCTCCACAGTCACGGGGGCGGTTGACCTAGAAAAAGCTCGTTGACCTGAAAAAACTGGGTACTTCAATTAGTGTGCACGCATCATACAATAAAAGTAGACATGTTTAAGATCATATCTACCATAGTTACAATTCGACCCCATATACCCCTATGGCAATAATTCAGAACCCATTTCACGATGGCGTCATAACACTCCATTTTATCGTCACGTCACTATCTCAATAGTCATCGAGGAAGGCCAATTCTTTGACTATGGCTTCTTCAAAAGCTAAAGAGTCTGCTGTCCAAAATGGATCGATTCTGCTACCGGCTTACCCAACTTTTCGCGCCATACAACCGCAAACCTCGAGACGCGAACTATTGCAGGAGCAGAGCTCTACTACGAGGGCTTCTACGGCTCAATTGTGGCCGCGGCGAAGGCGCTTGGCGTGCCCTACAAGCGCCTCTATTATCGAGTCAATGGGCATCACTCAACGGCCGAGAATGGGGGCAACCGTGCCCTGCTTGATTCCTCGGATGAAGAGGAGGTATTTTGCGGGGCACATCGCCGCATCACACAGGGGCACCACATCCAGGGTCGTGCGCTCCAACAACACGCCAACGCCATTCTCAAGGCAAAGGGCGTGGAGCTACAGCATCGCGAGCCTGGGCCAAGCGCTTTATACAGCGGCATAGAGAACTCTTCCACCGTCGAAGAGCAGCAGCGCGAGACATCAAACGGAAGGCTATGCAAGATCGCATCCACGTTGAGGCTTTTTTTCGCGGCTGGTCTCAAACGATCGAGAAAGACGAGATTCTCCCTAAGAACACCTGGAATTTCGACGAGACAGGCTTCATGGTGGGATATCTACATAAAGGCACATTTATTTGGACCTTCCGCGAGATTGATACCCCTATTTTATCTGACGCTCACGATACAGTGTCGGTCACAGCGATTGAGGCTATTTCTGCAGCTGGGAGTTGCATTCCTTCGTTTGTGATACTCCTGAGTCCAAATTCCTGCCCGTTGGGTTACCAACAGCCTTGACGACGATACCATCATTTCAACCAGCCAAAAGGGGTATATTAACGATGTCATCGCGATTGAATGGATCAAACACTTCGAGAAACACACGAGACCGGTTGATCCACTTCAGAAGCGGCTTCTACTTATGGATAGCTGTGATAATCACTATACAGAAGAGATGGTTCACTTCTGCTTCGATCACAACATTAAGGTCTTCCCAATGCCTCCCCATCTTACACATCAGCTTCAACCTCTTGATGTCGGCGTTTTTAGGTCATACAAACACTGGCATCAACAAGTTCTACATCGTGAGATTGCTGACGGGGCATATGACTTTAACAAGTCCGATTTTCTATATCATCTCCAAGAGGTCCGCACTCGCACCTTCAAAAGCACACAATTCTCTCATCTTGGCAGAAATGTGGCCTCTTCCCATTCAATCCCGGATCGTGCTCTCCCAGCTTCAAGACACGCTCTCGTCGCTCACAGAAGAAGTGGCCATTAAGGACCTGCCGGGCTCGATCGAAAGCGAGCCTCAGGGCGGGCCTCAGGCAGCAAGACCATCAACACCATCGCCACACACGCCGCCTCGATTCAACGATTCAACTGGAACAATGTTTCAACGCCGAGACTCAACCTCTCTACGATTCAGAGGTATCACGCCTACGTACAGCTTCGTCTAGCCACATCAGTTGACTCCCACATGCCGTTGACTCCTCCGTCACATACGTCTATGAGAAGGCGCGGAAAGCCGACAAAACCTCGCTCTCAACGGCATCACCGCAACGGCCGAGATGACGAAGATAAAAGAGAAACAAGCCAAGCGCTCCAGTCTCCAGCAACAGACAACTATTGTAGCGAGATACGGCCCATTAAGCGACGGTGACGCTAGAATTCGAGTCGCCCGAGACGAATACAATAGACAAGCGGCACAAGAAGAGGAGGCACAGAGAGTCAGGAATAAGGAGGTTCGCGACGAAGCTGGCTATATACGCCGCTGGCTTCGCAAGGTACGCTTCAACGTCAGGATTAGCATCACAGAGGCGAAGATTCGAGACATCAGAGGTCTCTGGGCCAAGGGCGACAAGCGCGCACACCTCAATTGCAATGAGTGGATGTGCGCAAGCTACAGGATTCTCCGCGAGCTACACAACCGCGGCGTAGGGCAAAGCAAGGCGATCATGTGGCCGGAGTACTATGATCGCGAGATTGTAAAGGAAGCAGCCGAATTAGTGGTGATGGAGGCAAATAAGCGTGCTATTTGCCGTCAGACGCTTTCCTTGGAAGCTGACGGCATCGAGATGCGATAAAGAGGAATCATAAGACGCGCTCGAGGCTGGGAAGGAAGAAGAAATCGAATAGAGCTCAATTCGATGCCAAAACACCAAAAACACCTCAAAGGCAGTATGGTGATGCATTTGCATTGCTATGACTAGCTTGCAATAAAGCGAACATGTGTTGCACTTATCGAGGGAAGAGAGGTACTTTTAAGTTCTAGCAAAATGGCGGGGCTCTTATGTACTTCTTTTTTTCCAGTCAACGAGCTTTTTCTAGGTCAACCGCCCCCCCGTGACTGTGGAGCTGTCACGGGGATTGGCCGACTTTGAGGCCCCCCTAGTAATGGGAGTGGTTATCCGTACAACACATTTTGGTAAATGTACAACAAAGGCGGGGCAGACGTGGCGCCACCTTTTTCTATTGGCTGGCTCTATACGCCACAGTACGCCACAGTCAAAATGTATAGAAGGTACTTAGTACGTGCGCATCACCCGCCTCTCGCGCAATACGACATGGCAGCAGGCAGGCTATAGCCTTGTGAGGCTGCAAGCCGCCTGATTTGTATGGCCTCTGCTTGTGTGCCCTCTTCTTGTATAGCCTTGCAACACTCTGCAGGCTTCACAACGTCTGGCTGTTATGGCCTTGCAACCTCTGCCTGTGTGGCCTTGTGTAAGTGCTATGCCTGCATGCCTACGACCTTTGGCCATGTATTAGGTACACCCAAGCCACGTTTACTCCACTTTCTGTTGTACATTTACCAAAATGTGTTGTACGGATAACCACCCCCTTGATAATACTCTGCTCCCTTTCATCCCTTCCCCCACGTGACCTAATACCGAGGTTATGGCGTGCCCCCACTTCGAATCTAAGATTTTCCTGCCAGACGCATCCATGCCCAACCCCTCCTTCGCCACCTCCCCCAACCATGTCGTCGATCTGATCACGCCCATCCCAAAGGACTCTACTATCCTTGGTCGCGATCCAAAATCGGGAGACTTTGTGCAGCTTGTGACGCTCAAATACTGCCGCCTCATCTTCAACGATAATCGTCGTTCGCCTCCAATTCGCAACGCTCTCGACCAGACCGCGCCGGGCGCCGAAGGCTTCCATCAGTCACGATCCTTAAATTTTGCTTTCTTGAGTGCAAAGATCAGATTCCGATGGTCTGTTCCCTTCTGTAAATCAGGATTCGCCTAACATGATCATCAGTCATTTGAGATACAAGATCTCACGAAAGACGAAAGTTTCTTCAGCGATGCTGGAAAACTCCCACCACAATTGATGGATCAGGCCAAATGGTGTACTGGAGGAACTCCTTCATACAAATCTATAATACTGGCGATACAAAACCCTACGAAAGCCCACGAGACCTGCGATGGGAGGGACGGTGCCGAAGGGCACTAGTCTTTTGTTTGGCGGCAGGGATGGGAGGGTGAAAGAAGGAACTTGAGCATCCACACCATCAAACATACAATTTCTTCCTGATCTGAATTCCTTCCCATAACCCCAGAGATACGAAGATGAGAGCTCCGTCGTGAGCTTGGTGCGAGATTACCATTGATACGCAGTCTGTACTGTCGCGCCATTGCCTGGTTTCATCCTGATACAGAGGGCTTGCTGTGATTGCATTGGATATATCGGAGCCAAAAGTGGACAGAATAACGTTGCGCCGACACCCTGGAATGTGAATTTGGGGTTGGGCAGTATTTTCGAGCAGCCGCCGGCGAAACACACATACCGAAGTCCGGCCTCGTCTCTAAGCGCACCTCGAATAATTCTCGTGCAAGATGCTGTACCTTGTCGTCTGTGACTTCCAGTGCCATCTGACATCCAAATTTTTCCGTGAACGGCGCATTGGGAAATGTCATTGATATGGCGGCAGCCAGAACGTTTCCGTCTATTGGGTCATGATTTCTCTTGATACCGTTCGAGAGGTCTCGTGGAAAGAGGCGCGTAGCATTGGCGAGGGACGCATTGACAAGCACATGTTCATTTTCGGCGAAGCAATAGGATAGGTCGACAGAAGAGCATAGCGACGTTTGATCTGGCACATGATCGAGAGACAGTTCCGGCACGTTTGGCGTCGTGGTCGGGCTGCGCAGATTGGCAGGGGAAGGTGGTGGACGATCATCACTGTCTATTATACCTGTTCCGTATTAGAAGGCTCACTGGGATATGGCCGACGACTCACTGCGTCTTTTCTTCGAGTCATGGACCATGCTTCCATTTTGAAGCGGTTTGATCCTTTTGTGATGCAGACTGTTGATTTTCTGAGCTACTTCCGGTCCAATCGCGGCGGCAACTTGTGCCGCCAACAGTTTCCGAGACGCGACAGACTCAGTCTCCAGATCACTGATCAAACGAGAACACTCAGCTTTCCCATGGAAATGATACCGGGTTTCTGCAGCGTTCTTGGTGAGAAAATATGCGAACCAGGCTGGGAATTTGCCTTCGTCTAGGAATATTCTTGCGGTTGAACACTCTCCAGCTTGTTGGGTTTCTCGCCACGACTTCATGAACCCTTTAGGCGCGCGCTCATAGTTGCTTAGCTGGTTGAAGAGCAGTGCGACTCGGCTTGTCTGAGGCCCGTTAACGCTGGAGGTCAACTGTGACGGTACAAGTGCACGAACAAGGTCGAGTGCGACTTGGGTAAAGTGATTGTCTACAAGAGAGAAAGAGGTTCCTAAGGAAGACTCTGACTTTCGCTATTTACATGAATAAAAGCGGGACCTTTCATAAAGTATGAAAGTCACATGATCGTTCCCTCACACATGGGCCTCCTTTACTCCATCGCTTCTGATTCTTCCACGTCTTGCTGAGCCTGTAGGCGAGCATTTTGCGCTTCTTGTTTCGTCGGTCTGGGTTTGTTTTGTTGTGCTTCTCGAACTCTTTGATGGCGATGTGAGCGTTGACGACGTTGTGTAGTGGTTCCCATGTTGCCTGCTCAAGGTCGAAGCCTCTCCATAGTATATGGTACTGGAAGCCTTTCTGTTTTGTGCGTTTCGAGTCCAGTATTTCTTCAATCGCCCAGAGTTTCTCCCCTTTGCATCTAGCGTTATTGGTGGGGCGGTGTGTTGTATTGGCCGGGGCGGGTCGTTTGGTGACGGTCGCAGGAGGTTGGTGTGAAATGAATTGTGAATTGAGTCTAGTTCATGTGGCAACTTCAGTTGGTAGGAGTGAGGGTTGAGCACGCGCTCGATTCGAAAAGGGCCAATGAACTTGTGATCTAGTTTTGGGATGGGTCGGGCTGAATCAATGTTGCGTGTGCTAAGTAGCACCATGTCTCCAACTCGGTAAGCTGGCGCCGGTGATCTATTTGCGTTGGCGAACTGCTCTTGTGAGGCTTGAGCTGAGAGCAGGTTTGTCCGAAGTAGATCAGTGATTTCTTGCATCTTGGCGACAAATTCGTTCCCCTCGTTGCAGCGTTCTGCCAGGTCTTTGGATGCCGCGAGTGGTATTGCGCGAGGGGGGACCAAAGCTCATTCGGGGGGTGATAGCCTGTGTTCGCAAAAAATGGGGACATTCCCGTTGAATCGCTGACAACGTTACGGGCTGCGAATTCGGCCAATGGGAGCCACTCGTCCCAGTCGTCCTGAGCAAAGCTAACATATTGGCGAAGGTATTGTTCGAGAAATGAGTTAGCGTTTTCCGTCTGGCCGTCAGTTTCGGGGTGATATGCTGTAGAAAGGCTGATATTGATCCGTAGACGGTGGCAAACCGCTTTCCAGAATTCCGAGACAAACAGTGGTCCTCTATCAGACACGATTGAATCCGGTAGTCCATGGAGTTTCCAGACATCTCGTACGAAGAGTGTTGCCAAGTCATGTGTTTTCATGTCGGTCTTGCAGGGCGTGAAATGTCTGTCCTTTGACAGCCTATCGACTACCACCATGATTGCGTTGAATCCACGAGCTGTGCGCTGAATTGGGCCAATGAAGTCAACGGATAAGTCTCTCCATCTTTGCAAGGGAATTGGGAGCGGTTTCAATGTCCCCTGGTACCGCAACTGGGAGGTTTTGTTCCTCAGACATCCGTGGCAATTGCGTGTGAATTGTTTCGTATCGGCGCTAAGCTTTGGCCACCAATAAGAGCGTGAAATGAGTTCGTATAGCTTGTTTTTCCGGGTGGCCTGATTCGACGCTGTCATGGGCGAGTTGAGTGAGAAGGGTCCGTAGTTCGCCTGCGGGTACGTATAGCCTCTCTCGGAAATATAATCGGCCTTCGTTTATCATGCATTCCGATAGAGAAACTTCCTTTGAGTGGGGAATTCCATGGGGTTTGAGCATCTCGTCCCTGATTTTCATCCACCATTCGTCCTCCTCATAGCCCTTGTCTAGAAGTCTTGTGATTTTGTGGTTGATTGGTTCTGGCTGAATTTCGTCAAGAATGGCGGGACATAGTGCAATCTCTTGTTCCCAGGAGAGATTTGCAAAGAGCTCTGAGAGCTCGGGGTCAAGCCTTAGTTGTTCTTGTACAGAGGAGTCTATGTTGGAAGGCTTAAGCAGCGACTGTTGTTGGTACTGGATGCGGTCGTCATTTTCATCTTTCGGTAAGTCTTGTGATCTCCGTGTGAGTGAGTCAGGCTTTCCGTTCTCTTTCCAGGCACTGACTTGATAGCGAATTGGAACTGTGATAGGAATTCGCTCCACCTGACTTGTCGTCTTGAAAGTTGCTTGGTTGTCATGAAATATCGAAGGTTGGCATGGTCAGTGATGACTGTAATCTGGTGGTGTGTGCCTTGGAGTTCGGGTTTCCAGCATTCGAAGCAGCGTACAATAGCCAAAAGTTCTTTGTCATATATCTCGTAATTGCACTCAGCGGGTCGTACTTCTTGGACATGAAAGCCACTGGGTGTAGCACTCCTTGATCGTCTTCCTGGGAGAGAATACCCGAAGACACAAAATCGGACGCGTCGCATTCGACAAACACTTCTCTTGCGGGGTCGAAGTGTCTGAGGATTGGCGCTGAAGTGAAGCTATTTTTGAGCATATCGAATGCTTCTTGGCAAGATGAAGTCCAGTTCCATTTGACTAGCTTCCGTGTCAGGGCAACAAGTGGTCGTACGATGCGTGAAAATCCCTTGATGAACCGTCTGTAGAAATTTGAGAATCCTAAAAGGCTTGGACATCTTTGACATTGATAGGGCCTCCCAGTTGATGAGACAGTTGACTTTCTCTGGGTCCATCCGTACTCCAGTGGTTGAGATGATCATGCCCAGGTATTTGACTTCAGTAGTCTCGAATTCGCATTTCTTGACGTCAAGTTGTAGGCCTGCGGCTTCAAGTGCTTGGAGTACTGATTTGACGTGGAGTCTGTGGGTGGCAAGGTCGTCTGAGTAGATGAGAATGTCGTCGATGTAGGCCGTGCAATATCTATCAAGGAATGGGCGTAAGACTTCGTTAATTCGAGCTTGAAAGGTAGCCGGGGCGTTTGATAGTCCAAAGGCATCACCATGCTCTCGAAGAGACCATATCTTGTGTTGAACGCCGTCATCCATTCCTGACCCTCCTTGATGCGGATTCGATTAAACGCTGCGACGACATCGAGTTTGGTGAAATACTTGGCTTGGCTTAGCTGGGAAAGGTCTCCTGGATCAACGGTAGGGGTAACGGTTCTTGATGGTTATCGCGTTAAGAGCTCGGTAGTCCACGCAAAAACGAAGGCCCCTCCTGGTTTCTTTGCAAATAACACTGGCGAGGCTGCCGGTGAGGTGCTAGCGCGTATGAAACCCTTATCAAGGTTTTCCTGAAGGAATTTCCGGAGGACGAGAAGTTCGTCTTGTGACATCCCGTACAGAGGTCCATGTGGTGGAGTCGTTCCAGGTTGAAGTTCAATTTCGTGGTCGCAGTCTCGGTGTGGGGAGTTTATCCGCTTCTGATTGGTCGAATGCTTTCAAAAATTCATGGTAGTGTTGGGGTACTTTTGTTGCAGGATCGATCAAAGTCTTGGGTTCGAGGGCTTTGTGAATGTCTTCGAGTGATGCCCTGAAAGGTACATATCGGCTGCCGTTTTCCGGGAAGCTCGGAGTTCCTGTGTTTGTTGGTCCTTGGGGTCAAGGGAGGTGATTCCGTCCTGTAGCTGGAGTTCTCGGTTCATCTTGTCCATGTCTGTGAGTGCAGAGTCGAATCGGACCCTTCGGCGTGCTTTAGGTTCTACGAAGGTGGAGGCTTCTGTGATGACTCCAAGTTCAGCCAGCCTTTGTCGATCTCATACAGTGATAGTGAGAATACGTCGACGTCGCGGTTTTTGGTCAGCATATGGAATGCAGGCTGCGCCGACTCTTCGGGGATTGATGGGCGTGCCAGTATAGTCGTGGTTGCAGAAATTGACAAAGAGGAGCTCCAGAAACAGGCAGTTGGTATTGTCCTTTCTCCATGCAGTATTTGCGGCAGTGATCAGAGTTGAAAGTGACCACATTCGTGCTCCAATTGACGATTGGGTTGTGATCTGTCAGCCAGGGTTTTCCGAGTATGACATTGTACTTCCCAAGCTTCGTTACGTAAAATAGCATCTTCTCCTGTGTCCCTTGATTTCCATGTTGAGTTTCACCACATGAGTGATATCGCCAGCCGAGGAGGGTCTTCCATCGACTACGTTCAGCCGGCGACGGTTTCGTAGTTCATAAAGCGTGAGTTTGTTGGCGTGCGCGAAGGATTCGTCTACAAACCCCTTTCCAGTGGCACCTGAGTCAAGCATTGCTTCGGTTTTAATCAGAGTGGAATTGTCTTCGATTAGGTTACAAGGCAGTAGCAAATGAGCTTGGTTAGTGTCCAGAGAAGAGAGCAGTAGATCGCCCTTTTTCTTGCGTCTCCTGCGGCGACTTCCGTCGGAGACTACACTTTTTCCGTCCTCCATGGTGCGGTGTCGCAATTGAGGGAACGATGTTTGCCTGAGCTGCACCAATGGCAGAGTCCATGCGCTGTGCAATAGGCTCTGCGTGCCGCTCTCTGCTTCCGTTTGGGGTCTACGACCAGAGGCGACATCTTTGGCCCCCAGGTGATGACGCTCAAATCCATTGAATCCCCGCCGTTAGAGGTCGTCGATTGTGGCGTAGTGGAGGTTGTAAGGTTGCATTGTGACTTGCTGAGTTGTCGGTGTTTTTCTTGAAGTAATTGGCATTGACTTGACGGCATTCGTTATCGCAGATACGGACAAGGTCCATAAATTGACTAATTTCGGTAGGAGTATCTTTGCCCTTAGTGAGAGAAAGTCTCCAGATAACGTTGTCGTGGAGGGCACGTCGGAGGTGAGCAATGAGCGCCCCACTATCCCAGTCGGTGAGCTTGGCGACGGCATACCATTCGGGAGGAATGTCGTAAGGGATCTATGGCCTTGTTTCATGTCAAAGATTTTGAGTTGGGCGGTAGCTTTAGCGTCAATATCCCCGAAGGCTGACTGAAGGGTGTTTTTATGGCATTGACATCGTCGAAGAGAACCACCCCATCTTTAATGTTGTAGCGGACTTGGTCATGTGCTTTGCCTTTAAGGCATGAGACGACATATCCCATACGTTGAGGTTCCGAGTTCCACCAATCTTTATTCATTTCGAGCTTCAACTCGAGGTGCTGGAGGAAATTCGGCAGAAGCGTGGGTCCTCTCCGGTGAAGGCCTCAGGATCAGGGTGTTCTGGTGTGCGGTGTGAAGCTCCTTTGACTGAATGATCTTTATGTACGCTTCATTTTCTGCCATAAGACGGGCGATCATTGCGTCTCCATCACTTTTAGAAATGAGCGTGTTTTCTAGGCGGGTTTGGAGGTCCTCCATTGCCCTATTTGTCGTCGTGGTCGAGGCACGTAGTGAATCGATTACCGCTTGCATACTGTATGCGGCATTGCATACGAGGAAGACTTCTTTCATGAGACCGGCTGGGTTAGCAACAAAGGCATTTCGGAACGTTTCATCGGTATTGCTGGCGTTGAGGAGGGGGCAGGGGGGCACTCGATCGACGGGTGTGGGGTAGCGGTAGCCATTGGGTTGTTGACGGTGATGGCTATAGTGCAGGTGGCGTTCGACAGTTTCGTTACGTTTTAGTTGACTTTGCGATTGTGATTTGTTGGTTTGTTGGTTTGCTGATTCGTTGATTGGTGAATTTGGTGCGGTGGTGGTGGTTTAGGTGGAAATTTGGTTGCAGGGTGTTTTGGTGAGGTTAGAGGTATCGAAATCAATAGTCACGTCGCGGACAGTGGTCTATTGAGGAAGGGTAGTCGGTAGACAATATGTGACGGTACAAGTGCACGAACAAGGTCGAGTGCGACTTGGGTAAAGTGATTGTCTACAAGAGAGAAAGAGGTTCCTAAGGAAGACTCTGACTTTCGCTATTTACATGAATAAAAGCGGGACCTTTCATAAAGTATGAAAGTCACATGATCGTTCCCTCACAAGAACGTCCCATTGTGGGCTAGGGTTGGACAGTCTATAAGGTGTTTCTACTTCAGCTACAGGTCTTGGGGTCGCTATAAATCTCGCGAAGAGAGGGTGCAAGTGATGAATAGATTATGTTTTTTGTCCTTCTGTTATTCCTCCTCTCTAACAAAAAGTGACTTCTTATAGTTCTGTCACTTGTCTGTGGTGGCGATGTCGCCACCCAGGCCGCCTAGATGACGTTGTCTGTTGTCATCTAGAAGGTTCGATACCACCGCTTACCAACGACATTATTCATCCTTCTCAGTCACCTTTGCTAGAGTCAGCCCGACTAGGTAACCCTCGGACTTAGATCGTTAACCCGTTTTCACGACACACCCCCTTAGCTATAGCCTATCCCGATCGGGTGTAGCTAAAAAGCCTTTAAGGGCAACGATCGAAGGGCCGATCGACCGGTGTGAATAGGAGATACGAATGCTTTACCTTCCCGGCGGCATAGGCTTCCTATGGTCTTTGATCTGGTCTCGGAGGTCTTCTAACCGGGCCTCTAGGCGTAGCCGCTCCCTGAGATCTTCGAGCCCAATCATCCTTTGGAACTCGAAGAGTTTCTGCTTTGGCAGAGCTTTGGTCAAGCCATCGGCTTTCATATGTGCCGTGGGGACCCAACGGACCCGGATTCGGCCTTCCTGGCATTCCTGACGTAGCCAGTGTTGATGGATATCGACATGCCTTAGCCGTGTAGATAGCTTCGCGCTTCCTTCTTCGAGGAGCCTGATTGTCTGCGAGTTATCACACTCTACTAGCAACGGCAAGGGGATCCGAATCCATAAAGACGTCAACAACCGGCTTAAGAAGATTGCTTCTTTGAGGCTTCTGAAAGAGCTAGGAGCTCCGCCTCTGTGCTCGACGTTGTGACTGTGGCTTGCTTCGAGGCTTTCCACGCAATGGTTCCCCCGAATAGGGTCATAACGTAGCCTTGAGAGCTCTTTCTGTCAAGAGAATTGTCTGCAAATGATGCATCACTCGAACAAAGAAACAGTTCGACTTTCTTTGAGCCCCCAAGCCTTATGCCATACGAACGCGTGCCGTAGAGATAAAGGATGACTCTGTCTACGGCTCGTTGGTGTGATTCGTCCGGGTTCTGGTTGTGGCGGGCTAGCCGGGAGACTGCAAATGCAATATCCGGCCTCGTGGAAATGGCTGAAAAGAGCACAGATCCGACCTTCTGGAGATATTGATGTATCTCCCTTTGGGTTGCTTGGCTAGAAGCCGGAAGGAGCTCTTCGTTCGTGACCATCGGAGTGTCTGGGAGCTTTGAATGACCTAGGCTTTCGTGAACGTACTTATGAGCTATCTTGTCGATATACGGATCCTGGGTCAGCCAGATCGTTCGATGGGGCCGATCCCGGAGGATGTGTATCCCTAGAAACCATTTAGGTTCCCCTAGGAAGCTCATTTTATAGCGTTCTTCGAGCCTTTGTATGGCTTCCTTAGCTAAGCCTTCATCTTCCTTTCGGTAGGCCCAGATAATGTCGTCCACGTAGAAAAAGACGGTCACGGCACCCTTCATCATCACACAGGGTTCCTGAGGGACTTTCTTGAACCCCAGCTCTTCGAGGGAGCCTGTGAGGTGCTGTTGCCAAAGAAGGGGGGATCGGCGTAGACCGTAGAGAGCTTTCCGAAGCCGTAGCACCTTTCCGGGTTTCTGGAAGCCCGGCGGCATCCTCATAAAGACGATTTCTTCCTCTTCAAGGGGGCAATTGACAAATGCGTTGACAGCATCCATCTGATCAAGCTCGAGGTCATACTCGGCGGCAATGGCCATGAGGGTCCGAAAAGACATCCCGGCTAAGGTTGTGGACCGGGTCGGAAGGTCCCCCCTTTTCTGTTGGTTGCCGCAAACGACAAGCCGGGCTTTGCACTTCTGAAGAAGTCCGTGCTTATCTGTCTTATAGATGAATACCCACTTGCATCCGAGAACCTGGTGGCCGGCAACCCTTTCCAAGAAATCTCTTCAAAGGAGCCCATTTCCTCATGTGAGGCAAGATGATCTTGTTGGGCTTGGGCGAATTCCTCCCTATAAGGGTGATTCTCGAGTTGTTGCTGGGTTTCTGGGGATCCGGGAGATCTCTTGTGGACCTTGGTGGGCTTCTTTGTGGCCTGAAGAGCCTCCCTGCTGTAAATGCTCCGCGGCATCCGTCTTGGATGGGCGTAGGATTAAAGTCCGAAAATCGGTCCGATCGGTCGAAAAACGGGTCTTCCTGTCCTATCCCTGTCTGATCAGACGCTTCATTGGCTTTGCAGAGCAGGGCCGAAAAAACAGCCGCTGTAGGATTTGCCGGAAAGTGAGGTTTTTCCACCCCCTCACGGAGTGCGGCTTTTCCCCCCCCTCAGGGGTAGCGACAGGAAGATGGACTGAAAAGACTGCCTCTGGTTCGTCTTCTGGATCCGCTGTTGTGGGAGGCGTAAGAAGGCCAGCTTCTTCGAGAGCTCTAGCCTTCTCGTAGTCTTCCTTTTCCTGTTCTTCGCTTCGGTCTTCTTCTTCTTGGGTCATTACGACAATCGTGCTTCCTGCAGTGCTTTCTGCGTCGAGGTCTTCGATATCGGTTTCTTCATCGGTTTCTTCATCGAGAGCTTCTTGGTTACCTCTCTGATCCTCCGGGATCTCTATCTTCTGGATAAGCTCTTCGATGCCTGATAGCAGCGATTGTTGCTCGAGCTTTCCGTCGAAGAAGGTATGTTCGTCGAAAACAACGTCTCTTGTCGAGACAACCCTCTTAAGATATGGAATCCAGATCCGGAAGATATTCGTAGAATTATAACCGACAAGATACCCAATATGAGCCCTCGGGTCAAGCTTCCGCAGTTTGTCCCTTTTCAATTGGGCGTTTGCAGTCATCGCGTAGGCCCTGCAACCGTAAGCCCGAAGATGTGACAGTTGGGCATTCTTGCCTGTGAACAGCTCGATCGGGGACTTCCATTCAAGTTCTTCTTCGGCCCCTGGCTTCGCGTCGGGCTCCGGAGCGTCGGACCCGGCGTTGATTTGGACCCTCGGCTCTCTTGGAGTTCGATTTCGAAGATAACATGCGGCTTCCACGATCTCTTTCCAGAGGTTATGCGGGAGCCTTGAAGCGATTCTCATCACCCTGCCTCTTTCTATAGAAAGGCCTCCTGATCTTTCGGCCCTCCATTCTGGGATTGGGTGTTTGAAGCCGATCTTTCCGCTGAAATGCCCTTCTTTCGTAACCATGCTGTGATCTTCTTCGTAAAGAGCTCCCATCTGAGCGTACGATCTTCACTTCGAAGCCGTATCGGTCTTTCATCCAATGGACAAAATCCTCAACACAGCCCAATTATGCTTCTCTTGGTAGGTCCGCATAAAATAGGGGAAAACCATTCCTGTAAAGGCGTCTGTGATAAACATCACACGGACGAAGTCTTCGTGGTCTGCAGAAAGGTCGGTCCAGTCGATCCAAATCTCGTGACAAGGGCGATTTCTTTCCCGGTCAGGGGGTCTGCGGGAAATTTGTTTCCTGGCCTTCCCCTGAGCACAGAATTCG
This sequence comes from Hirsutella rhossiliensis, assembly GCF_020360975.1. Classification (NCBI taxonomy): domain Eukaryota; kingdom Fungi; phylum Ascomycota; class Sordariomycetes; order Hypocreales; family Ophiocordycipitaceae; genus Hirsutella; species Hirsutella rhossiliensis. Next base: position 3,316,347 of record NW_025408672.1, read on the forward strand.
CACTCCACAGTCTTTGGCCCCTTGATTCGAACCCCGTTCCGAAGGCCTAGCTTGTGGAGGGCCAGTGGGCCCGGGTGACCGAGGCGGGCGTGCCAGAGGTTGCCGTCTCCTTGGCTGGCCGGGCGAGGGTCTTTGGTCCCGGCCCTGCGAGGTTTTGTTGCTTGGAAAACTGTGTCGAAATTGACGGTCTCCGCTCCTGCTGTTGGCCTGAACTCCAGGACGAATTGTCGGTATTTCCTTTGAAGAATCCCTATCGTCTGATTCCGCCGTACTAGCCTCGTAGGCTCCGAGAAGGTGTCCCAATAGATTCCTTCATCTCGTAGGGTTTGGAAGGAAATCAGGCTCGTTGAAAAGCTTGGGCAGTAAGCTACCTTTTTCAGCCGAAGTATTTGGAATGATCCGTCCGGTAAGGTCATCGTGAAATTAACCCTGCCGTACCCCTCAATCCGGACTTCTGATTCCCCTGTGATTAGGTAGTCTTTCTGGGCCTTTCTGAATGACCGGAATCGGCTGAGTGTGTTACACACGTGAAGGGAAGCTCCTGAGTCAAGCATCGCGGATAGGCGGAGCGGGTATTCCGACGCTGCCACCGATGACCCGGCTGGGTAGACGAAAGCCGGATTGGCCGTCCCAACCATCCTTCCTCGAACTCGGGTCGCTGGTTGCTATTTCCAATCTTTCTGGCTTGCCCGGATATCTTCAACCTTCTTCCGTAGGTCGGGACTATCCTCGACAGCTTTCTGGGCTTTCTTGCATAGCCTTTCAGATCGATTGAAATGGCCTGGCCGCAATTCCTCGAAGACTTGCCAGCAACCCTCAAGCTCGTGACTGTCAAGACCACAAGCTGGGCAACGGTCTTTGTCATATGCTTCCTTCCTCTTCTTCCGTGGCGTGGAATCTTCTTTCGGACTGGCCTGAAAGCCGGCTCCTCTTTTGACCGTTCCAGGGGCCGTTATTGGGTTCAATTCGACGATTTCCCTGATCTGGCGAGCTGCTTCCTGATAGGTCCATCTTTCTTCTAGGTATTGTTTTTGTCGCTTTGGAGGTTCTCGATGAAGCCCTGGCCTATGTGCTTGATAGATCTTGAACTGGATGGCGGCGGCTTCTTCGTTCAGCCTCTTGCTTCCGCGGATAAATATAGCCGAAAAGCCGTCGGAAAGGGGCTTAATCAGGCTAGCTATGTCTCGCAGCCATTGGCCAGTCACAGCCTCCACGAGGAAGTACTGTTCAGCTTCTCCCATGATTTCCTCCCATCTGGCGAGCCAGGTAGAGATATTCTTCGTCGGAAAAGCTCGAAGATGGATCGTATACTGGGCTCGGATACGTTCCATCATATAGCCCCTCGTTGGGGCTGTCGAGGCCTCGAGCTTTAAAAACCACTCCCGAAGAGTCTCGTCGTCGTGAAGAGAGGTCAACTTCGCTTTGCTAATCGTTTCCGTAATCGTCGTACGGGCTGCTGTGACGAGCCTCGTCTCGTAGAGGTATTCCTTTCGGCGACCTTTGTCACGACCCTGGGCGCCAGCGTAGAGCCGCCAGCGCAGCACCTCACCAGTGTCACGTGCCCAAGCAGCATCACGTGCCCACGCGCGACCTCGTGTCTATATAAGGGCCCGCTCGGTCGTGTAGTCTAGTCTTCCTTTCTTGCTCCTTAGCTTTGAGTCTTTGTTCATAGTGCCAATACATCTTTATAGCCGTCAAGGCTCGTATGTGCCTGGCCGTAACACTACTCAAAGCTCAATCTTCGCGTGCCCCGCGAAACAAATATAGGCAACCTTCGCGTGCCCCGCGATAAACAAATAGGCACCCACAACCTGGTCCTTCGCGCTGGACTGAAAACTCGTGCACTCCGACCGACCGTTGACCCGTTGCACTAAGGACTGTGCCCTGACTCAACACCGACCGACCCTCCTGTGTGTGATCAGGAGCCCGACCGATTCGCTTCGTTAAGGACTGCGTTGCGAATCACTTCCGACCCCTCTGTATGTGATCAGAGGGTTGACTGTCCGTGAGGACACTCGACCAAGCCCTCCGAAGGTACTGGAGGCACCTGTCGACTCGTCTGCGTGTGCAGCTCGGCTCGGCCTTGACCCGCGCACGCACTAAGGACTGTGCAGCGCATCGACCCGTTCCTCTTCCTAAAGACTGGAAAGGAACAACCTCCGCCTGTCGACTTGACCCTCCTGTGTGTGATCAGGAGGTTTGGCCCACCGATTCGCTTCGTGTTGGATTCGACCCCGACTCGCCCTTGACTAGGTGATGCCGAAGAAACTCGACTACGGACCCCCGACAAGGAAGTCAGTCCGTACGGCATCGCAAGTGCCTGATCAAGGCCCTCGACCCAAGACCAAGACCAAGACTCGACCCCGATTCTCCAGCTGCAAGAGGAGACGTCGGCCTCAATCGAAGACCCGCCAACGATGGCCCAAGTGACGGCTCAGCTGGCCGCCCGTCAACCTGCAATACTGGATCGAATGTGCTGCAGCGGAGGAGGGCTGCGAGGAACGAGACGATGACGACACAGCAGAGAAAGCCGTGAAACCAAGAAGCCGCCGCCACGACGACTACCTTGATACGCATATCAAGGCCTTAGACGGGGGGCAGTGTCACGACCCTGGGCGCCAGCGTAGAGCCGCCAGCGCAGCACCTCACCAGTGTCACGTGCCCAAGCAGCATCACGTGCCCACGCGCGACCTCGTGTCTATATAAGGGCCCGCTCGGTCGTGTAGTCTAGTCTTCCTTTCTTGCTCCTTAGCTTTGAGTCTTTGTTCATAGTGCCAATACATCTTTATAGCCGTCAAGGCTCGTATGTGCCTGGCCGTAACAACCTTCGTAGTCCCTCGATGCTTCAGAATAAGCCTTCTGCTGGCCTGCATTCAGATCAGCAAATCTTTCAGCCTCAGCGTTGAAATCACTGAATTCGGGGCGTTCAGGTAGTTCAAGGGGGGTCTTGTCATGTTCGAAGATGAGCTTGTGGATGGTCTTGTCCACACGGGCCCGAAGCTCTTTAGCCACTTATCCCAATCCTGAGGCTCCGTAAGAATCGTGCGCTGGATGGTGTCCTTCGACATCTTGGTTGAAGCAGAAAGAAGGATTAAGGAGTGAGAAAGGGGGCATAAGGTGTCTTAATCGACGATAAGTTCAATCGAGAACGGCTGTGGAAGAATGCAGCAGCCGGAAGTTACAGAAACACTGTTTCTCCCGGGCTCATAACTCTCGCGAAGAGAGGGTGCAAGTGATGAATAGATTATGTTTTTTGTCCTTCTGTTATTCCTCCTCTCTAACAAAAAGTGACTTCTTATAGTTCTGTCACTTGTCTGTGGTGGCGATGTCGCCACCCAGGCCGCCTAGATGACGTTGTCTGTTGTCATCTAGAAGGTTCGATACCACCGCTTACCAACGACATTATTCATCCTTCTCAGTCACCTTTGCTAGAGTCAGCCCGACTAGGTAACCCTCGGACTTAGATCGTTAACCCGTTTTCACGACAATAAAAGCAATGCAACTTCCTAAATAGGCAGTTGCGGGATCCTGTTTCGGATTGAATCAGCGGGTAGCGAACATTAAATTCCCACGGGCTCGGTGAACCGTACAAGTTCCTTACGAACATTGACCTGCAATTTCTGACGGCAAGAAGATTTAAACAGCAAGGAGGAGCACGCAACTCATGGAACACTCGTTCAAGTGAAAACTATGTATCCATGCACTGTATAGTACACGATAATAGATAGATCAAAGTAGCTCCTCATGGAACACTCGTTCAAGTGAAAACTATGTATCTATGCACTGTATAGTACACGATAATAGATAGATCAAAGTAGCTCCTACATGCAGGACGAAGCCAAACCATACTACCATCTGTGATCTCTATCAAAGCACAATAGGCGAGTGGTCAACCGTAGAAGGCAGACAGAATGCACCTTCACCATCCAAGATGATCCCCTACCCATCCAGTGCTATTTCATTATCCCGCCTTTTCACTGACATCATTGCTCTAGGATCCAGCTGAACAAACATCCCATTTGCACGCAGTTCCGGAGGAGATCCCTCCACGGCCCTAATATCATAACTGAGGAGTATATGACACAAAATCAGTTTCGCTTCATCGCAGGCGAGAAAGCGGCCCGGGCATGCGTGCTTGCCGTGGCCAAAAGCGAGATGGCTCATTCTGGTTTTGGTTAACGGCGTGAGGTCAAGCTTCTCAGGATCCTCTCTCATCCGCTGGAACCGATAGCCGTCGAAGGTTTCCGGCTCCGGGTACATTTCTGGGTCGAAGCGGAGATCATTCGCAAAGGCGATATTGGTACCCTTGGGAACAACGGTGCCATCCTTCAAGGTCACTTTTTCTTTGGCGAGGCGGAACATGCCGACTGAGGCCGGAAACCAGATTAGCAAGATGCCCGTAGCGAAGAAGGTAAAAATTTTCGAAAGCAACGTACTGATAACAGCAGGTTCAAGCCGCTGGCTCTCCTTCATCACACTCTCCATTAACGTTAACTTGCGTAATGAGTGGTTTTGCAAGCCACTTTCCCCGAATGCCAAAACCATCTCATCGCGTAAGGGCTGAATGAGATCTGGGTGCTTGCAAAGTCGTGCTATCACCTTTTCGACAAAATCACTCGTAGTCTGGAACGCAACGGCGATGATACGCAGCTGCGCCATGGTAGCATCATAGCGAGCTCCCTTGGCATACTGATCGATGACCGCCAGATTTGAGAATTCCCGCCTCGTTGGCTGATTACTGCGATACGCACGCCGTTGACGCTCGAGGGCCGGAAGGAGGATACGCTGGGCGCATCGGATTTGACGGCGAAGAGCCCTGCAAGGGGGCAGAAACCAATGAACCACAGGCTGAAGAAATCTTGGCCAGGAATGGACGGCGGCGACGGCAATAGCTCGATTCGTTGTGAAGGATTTCGCAATATCCAGCCATTCGGGGTCGCGGCAGAGCTTAGGGCCCAGCAGTGCTCGGGTTGTCATTTGGGCAATCAAGGCCAGTACTGTTTCCGGGATTGACACGTCATGCCATTCTGCCTTTAATCAGATTATTGTCCAACTGAGATGCTAGAAACGCACGTACCAGTTGTGTCCGTCCACCTGGTTTGCAGACAGTTCATAGCTTCCTCAGAGAGGAAAGGTGTCAAGTTTACTATATCCCGGGCTCAGTGATAACTCCCGAAGGAGAAAGAAACAGGGGACTCACCAAGCTCCTTGTTTAACGCACGAACTGCCACGGGAGGCACTTGATTATGCAGCGATCCTTGGAACATGGTCTCAAAGCCAGGCAGGTCCACGAGTAGTACCTAGACGGATGAGAACTGGATCGTTCTGCAAGAAATCTGCTTCATGAAAGGGGATACATACAGGATCTACTGCTTCATGAGCGCCGAACCGACTATCATTCTTGATTTCTTCTGCATACTTGTCTTTCAGGATCAGATAGGTGACCATGTTGGTCACCAGCCGGAATGCTGAGCAACCCTTTATAAAGCAGGTAAGTCCCTGCTGGCAAAGATATGGAGCCCAGACCGGATCTATAAGCTCACCGTCTGAAGACCCTCATTGAGTAGAGCAGTTGCATTGTATTCAAACTTCTGTTTGGCCTTTGTCTGAAAAAAGTCCCACGGGTGTCGATTAATGATTATAAAGTTGCCCTTGTTCAAGGGAAATAACAATGTGACTCCCAGTATGACGAGCAAGCTTGCACTGACTGCGCCGGCGTAGGGCAGCGGAATCGCATCGAAGGTTGTCATTGTCGAATCGCTTTTCTATGACAGTCGTAGAGCCTGCCAATCGATTGAGGACAGCTCAAGTCCAGGCAGGGGTTGATCAGGCGGAGGCCCATGGCTCAGAATTAAGTAACGGGCGCTACATAATATCCTGCCTGACGAGGAGTGCACTTGCTTAAGCGCAAGATGAGGGGGTGGGTGTAGGTGTGTGTGTTTGGGGTGGGAAAGGGGGTGGAAAGGGGGTTACTTTATACTTTATAAGATCTTAATTACTAAGGCGCTATAGCTTACTTTTTAGCTAGTCCCTCTTATAATTAGCTAGGCTATAATATTTATAATTAATACTTTTGTTGGAATACTAACCTGCTGAGTAACCCGTGCAATCGGGATACCATCACGGTTCATGCACGACTCCCACGTGACACCCTACCCCGCGATCAGGGCACGCAGCCCCGGCTGCATGCCCCCATTACCGGGTGCACATTCCGTTTCTTGTGAATAGCTTCCTCTTCCCTAGTTAGTTACAATTGAAGTCATCACCGGTTACCCTACCTGTCGTGACTGTGACTCAGCCTACAGCTTGTGCGCATGCGTATCTGTAGGCACATAGGTGCCTACCATCAACTTTATTAATATTTTATATTCTTTTATATACTTTATAAATATATTTTATTTATAAGTTTTAGATAGAAAAAAACCTATGTACTTAAATAAACTAGCCCTCCCTTAGGGGTGCCTGTCGGTAGGTCTCTACACAGGCCTGCGTGCAAATCGCAATGGTATGTGTAATCGTTGATGTCTGTTCTAGAAAGGGGGAAGAGGGGGCAAAGGGCACGGAGCTAGCTATGTGTCCTCCGCTATCCTCAACTGCACACGTGAGAGCGCACGTGACCTATCTAGATGGGTACAATGGATTACTACAATTCCCACACTGGCAACTTTTCTTTTGTGGTTGCAATCGCTGTAACGAGCAGGGAAAGAGAGGGAGAGACCAGCTGCAGTGGTGGCAAAATGTCAACAGGCCCAAAAAGTGGGGCCATAATGAAAAGAGGGGAAAAGAGTGTATTGGGGTCAAAGAGGTGAACAGTCGAAGAAGATTTGGAAGACTTGTCGGTGACAGGAACTGTTTGATTGTGTATACCTTGAACGTAGCGCTGATGCTTGAACGTAGCGCTGGTGCTAATCAAATGCGTTGGAGTCAACCGTTGTACTTGTGGTCATCGAGGTCTTTGGCTTGGCTCGAAATTGTGCTTCCTCGAGCTTTTCTTCTTTGTGGGCATATGGCTCCTCTAGGGACTACAGGCACATATTGTTATTTGCTCTTGTGTGCCGGCCGGTCCTCGAGGCTCCGTGTGCTGCGGGCTGGGGCTTGTTCTTTGATCCGGGCGGGCGTCCTCTCTGTGGGGTGCGGGGTTTCATGCCGGTCTGGGGTTCTTCTTCTTCCTGGGTAGGGTCTGAAGGATGTGGAACGTGATCCTTCCGACTGGTGTTTTGAGGGCGATGGAACCAATCGAGTGAGTGGCTTCGCCGTGTCCAAATGTGATGGTAGCCTGGCCGGAGGTTGAGCTGTCTAGGGCTACAGAGGGTCTTCTCGTTGTAGAGCAATGTACTGAGAGTGACCGGCTGTAGAGACTTTGCTGAACCTGTGTCAATCATGATGCCTGGGAAATTGTCCACTGAATATTGATCTTCAATGACGAATTGCTAGGCGGGAACAATGGTTTGATCCGTCCGGTAGACTTCTCCATTGTCTAGGTGATTGTTGGTGCCATTGTCAGGTTCTTCCCATATGTCGTCGGTAGTGAGTTCATCAAGCTCATGACCTTCGTAGTCTATAAGATAGGCTATGAAGTTTGGAGGTTGTATGCCTGTGAATTGACAACGTGCGACATATTGGTCCTTGGCCTCTTGTCGTTCTTCTGCAGAGTGTTTGGTTGACCAGCAACCTTCTTGTCCACAAACAAAGCACTTTTGGTCCAATTGCGATTGGTGTGGCTAGTGTAGTTGCTATGGCTTGAGGGCCTGTAGCTTCCACGGTTGTAGCCTTGTCCATATCCGCGATTGGGTCGTTGTCCTGAGTATCCGTATCTTCCTCGTACGCGGTTGTTATGGTATCGGCGATCGAGGTAGTACTGATTGTTCGGATTCGTTGGTCCAAATGATCCGTCAGGGCTTTGCAAGTACTGAGGGTTTGTCTGTCGGGCAAGGTGGGTCTCAACGGAAGATCGTAGATCTGCAAAGAGGGTCTCGATCTTTGCTGCAGGTTTGAAGAGGGCGTGTTCAAGTTCGGGTACACCACGGCATGCGATGATAAGCGTAGTACGCAGTGGAATGTTTCCTGCGTAGTCAGGGCCAAGGGCTCTCTGACAGAGTTGTAGCTTATCGAAGAGTAGTTGAAGGACTTCGTGGAGGGATTTGGAAGCATCTTGGGCACGAATCGAGTTGAAAGTGGTTGTGGTCCAATCTGTATAGTAATGGACATGGTTAACTTCCGTGTCAAAGTGTTGTTTGATGCTGTCGTATGCCTTCCTAAACGTGGTAGTCCATTCGATCTTGTCAATGTAGAACGTTTGTGCTCTTCCAGCGAGGATTCGGGGAAAGGGCGTGAAATTGTGACGGTTTCACTTGGATGTTGTAGCAGATACTCATGAAGATTCGGAGTTTCTCATCGAGGAGGTCGTACGGCTCTCCTGTGTAGTTCTGGTCCTTATCCCAGAGCTTCATGAACATATATTGGGTATCTGCGTCAACAGTGGCATTCGGGGTATCATCCGGGGGAAGTTTTGTATATGCGTCGAGATGCATATGCTCGGACGGAGGTTTAGGTGGGGTTTTGGGCGGATTGGACGAGTTCGGGGTGCTTGAAGCGGTGGGTTGTCGGATGGGCTGTACGAGAGTTCAAGTTAGGTGCATCTTGGGTCAGAGCGGAAGTCGTGGGAGGTGATGTTGTTATCGGTAGTGCCTCAGTGATGGGTTCCTGGGCAGGTGGCTTCGTTAAGGTCTTAATGGGCTGTTGTTCGTTAAGACTGTAACGGGTGTTGCTACCGGTGGCGATTGGGGTTCTCGGGGAGAAGTTAGGGCATTTGATCCTGTTGCTCGTAACTTATAAGCGGTCGTCCCAATGTCAAAATCCATCTCCATGTACTCGTTCTGGCCATGCAGGTCGGTCCTCCGCAGTTTGCAACATGATGAATTGGGGTGCAAAGGGCCATTTTTCCGTCCTGTATAGATGCCACGTCTCCTTAGAAGTAATCTAAGGGCTCTCTTGTAGTCCATATGTACCCGGTTCCATATGTCTTGGTTCCAGCCTTCGAAGTGTTGTTGAAAATGGTCAAGGATGTCGTCTCCTTCTAGGCGTTCGAATTGGGCATTGGACATGAACCTAGCGGCGTACGTCGTAACTGCGATCTCATCTTCCTCGTCAGGTTTGATGTCTTGTCCCCAAAGGGTAACATCAACTTTATCGTATACGGATGTCTGGATAGCTAGTCCTTGCATCCGTTCGCTCAATTGTTCGAGCTGGGCGCTCTCGTTCGGAGTCGTAGCTCGGTCGGTCGGGGTCATCGTTGATCAAGTGAATGAGACGATGGAGTCGTATCTGGCTGTCGAAATACGTCTTTGTCGGGTCTAGTAACAACTGTTGATCGATGCCTTGCAGCCGATAATAGAAGTCGCTAGGCGATGTGGTCGCACTACTAATCGATGCCTTGCAGCCGATTAATAGCTTGTAGGTTCTCCCAGATGCCTTGCAGTCTGAGATAGCCACTTAGCACAAATAACCTTCCTTAACCGATGCCTTGCAGCCGATCTTGAAGGTTAGCGATTTGTCTCTTCTGTCCTAGCTGTCTGTGATTGTCACTGCAATCACTGATCAGTGTCGGTAGGTCTCTACACAGGCCTGCGTGCAAATCGCAATGGTATGTGTAATCGTTGATGTCTGTTCTAGAAAGGGGGAAGAGGGGGCAAAGGGCACGGAGCTAGCTATGTGTCCTCCGCTATCCTCAACTGCACACGTGAGAGCGCACGTGACCTATCTAGATGGGTACAATGGATTACTACAATTCCCACAGTGCCCCTATTTTATATAGCAGAGTAGTTTATCCTAACGTTAACAACAAGTATAATTTTACTTAGAAGTATTTATTAGTAGAAGTAAATATACTTAAGCTTCTTTTAGTACAGTTTAAGATCATGTATTTATTACTTGTAAGCGTGTCGCTGCTTCGAGGTTCACGAGGCAAATAACGATGCGATCTACCCTTAGGGGACCTAAAGCAGCACGCAGGTCCTCCTCCGCACTTTTTGCCTTGGCATCAAAGACCTCGGGCCTCGGCAACTAAGAGCTTGGCCGAGCGAAGGCGCCGGCTGAATGGGAAAGGGGGGGGGGGGGGTCTTGACCAGGGTGGGGGTGTTATGAGGTCTAGGGTGGTGACCTGACTGCTCTTTTTGCCGCGCTACCGTACATGTTCACAGACACTTACAATTTATATAGAATCGTACTTAAAGAATTCAAAGCCGCACCTCGTCCTGCGGCCAGCAGCGAAGATTATGACTCCCTGTACAGTCCACTTCTCTACAACACCCAATCTTTCATCTCGCTCTAGTATCCGCATCCCTGCCATACAAGGACCATGGCAACTGAGATTTTGCGCCCTGAAGAAGAGGCACTCCGTCTCCTCGGCAAGAACTTGAGGTTTCCCAATGACGACCAGCGACGTTGGTGGGAACACACTGAACCCAAATTGCTCAAGCTTCTGCGTGATGCTCAGTATCCGCAGAAAGACCAGCTTCCTTGCCTCCATCTCCTGCAGCAACTTCTGGTTCCATACCTCGGCACCTTCCTGTCGCTGGGCAGGCACCTCTGCCTTGGTGGAGCAATGTGACCACCTATGGCGTTCCTTTCGAGCTCAGCTGGAATCTCCTCCATAATATCGTGCGGATTGGGTTCGAACCACTTTCGCACTTGGCAGAATCCGGCGTCGATGCTTTTAACAAGTCGGCACCAGACGAATGCTTATCCCGCCTTGCAAGTATAGACGACACCATCGATCTAGCCCGGTTCAGGCACTTCCAGCACGAACTTGTGGTGACTCCTGATGAAGAAAGTCGGTTGCTCAAAAAGCCCCCTCCCATGTCCGGACGAGGTCAGCAAACCCTGGCGGTAGAATTCCAGAATGGCGGTATCAGCGCCAAGGCCTACTTCTTCCCAGGCATGAAGTCGCTGGCGACTGGAATTTCGCCAGGAAAGCTCATTCTCGCCTCCATCGAGACGCTCGCCCTTTCGGGATTGAAGGAGCCCGTGCAACACCTTTGCAACTCTCGGCCTACAAGACGACGGAAACCCAAGAGATAGCGCCATTGCCCCATTCCTTCTCGGCGTCGACCTGTGCGCTCCCGAGCGAAGTCGCCTGAAATTCTACGTCACCGACCAGGTAGTATCATGGGATCGGGTAGAGAACATGTGGACTCTTGGCGGAAACGTCTGGAAGATCCTCAATGTGCTGATGGTCTGACCCTCCTGAGGAAGCTGTGGGATCTTCTCGAGATACCTGAAGGGTATCGGAGCAACGTCCGGCCCGACTTTACTTTTGGGACACCTCCTCCCGAGGACTACCGACCCGTCATGATGGCGAACTGGACCTTGTCTCCCACGAAAAGATTCCCGGACCCCCAAATATACCTCCTTACCGTTGGAATGAATGACGAGGTGATAATGAACGCACTCGTGGCCTTCTACAAGGTTCTGGGCTGGACGGATCTGGCCAACACGTACAAGGATAAAGTGGCCTCATACTAGTAAGTTGACCCTGTGGTGGACTAATGCCGCAACGGGCTGGAGTAGAACTAACATTGCTGACAGTCCCGGCCTCGATTTAACGAAAACCAACTACATACACTCAGGAGTTTCCTTCTCATATCGCCATTCAAAGCCCTACCTAAGTCTTTATTACTCGCCTTTCTGAGAGAGCGCGGAAAGTAAACTTGTGAGCACGAAGAAAGAGCCAAGAGGAGATATTCAGGACTGGAATCAGGGTTCCAAGTCATTCCATTCAACCCACCAGGCATCTCAGTGACATTTAATTTACCTTGTCAACTGACTGGCTTGGTGTGGTTGATCAGTCGAGTGCAAAATTGCGTTGAATCCAAGTGTGTTGAGTAGTGTTGACATAAAACCGTGGCTATTCCTATCCTTGTCCTTCCGCTGCTGTTTCCCCTGCCAGGGACGGACATCTTACGAATCTATCGAATCGAACGCCAAGACTTGGCGTTAGAATCGAACGGGGCCTCTGCAGATTCGCATCGAATCGAATGCTGTCGCGAAGCACGTCTGAGATCTTGAGCTCGAGGTGACCATAAGGGGTATACAGCTAAGGGCCCCGACAGGCTAGATCGAAAGGCAGCCTGTAGAGAGTTCTGAGGCTGCAGAAGGCTATTAGGAGACCGCATTAGGCAGCCACATAGGCTGTAGAGAGACTGCATATACGGGGGAAGCTGAAAGAGCCCCCGGCGACTAGGGAAAGTCAGTATGCAAAGGGGGGGCTGGGGAAAGGAGCCCAGCCTCCTAGATATTGTACCTATACAACTGAAAAGGGGATATCAATAGGGAACCAAGGGATATAAATAGGGAGCCTGTCAGGGCCCTACCTGGGACCCCTGGGTTACCGTGACACACCTGGGGACTACTACTGAAACCGCGGACGGGCACGGCACCCGCGGACGGGCACGGCACCCGCGGGCGGGCACGGGCACGGGCAGCTCCGACGGTAGGTACGGGCAGCCCCGTCATCCAGGTCCGAAGCGACAGGGAGGATATGAGGAGGTCACGGCGTTAGGAGTTATGTGGTTTTCTTTCCTCTTCATCTTAGTATTCTTTCGTTACAGAGTATCTTGCTAGCTTTGTCTGCAGTCTCCTTTCGCTCGCCGTGACATAATACTAAGATCGCCCTTACCGACCCCAATACCCATTTGCGTTAATTGCTCTGCCAATTGCGCTAAGTGGTTATTGCCGCCGGTCACGCCGCACACCCGGCACCCCTTACCCTACGTGGAAGATTCCAAAGATATCAGTTAGAAACTGATCTTCCGTCCGCTAGTACGCGTACGATGGCTCCTACGACGAGCGAGACTCCGGCCAGCCTAGACGGGCCCGCCGACGACCACGACTGCATCGAAGTACAGATGGCTAGTCAGAAGAACGAGAGACAACCTGATCCCCTACTTGAGGGACGAACGACAATGCAGAGACCGTTAGAAGAGACGGCTAGAGTGGGCCGCGACTTCCAGGTCCCCCAGAAACTGACAACAGACTTGCACGAGCTCCTCCTTACGGATTCCGACCAGGACCTCGTCCAGCAGTTCGCACACACCGTCCTTGCCGCGCAGGAGAACCCTACCCCCTTTACAGCAAAGACAGGCCGCACGAGCGGGACCTAGACGCGGCCTGGGTGAAAAGCGTCATCGCGAATGCGAAACATGAGGGCCTTGCTAGGGAACTGCAACACTTAGTCAACGAACGTAACGCGGCGTTACAGTTACTTCGTTGGACGGTCGAACGGTCCAGCACCCGAGAGAAGGTTGCCCGTCAGATCCTCGAACGAGCCCTCGCGAACCAGAAGGAGCTAGGCCGTCAGGCTAGAGCTCGCCAGCAAGATCTTATGGATTACACGGACCAGATCCGTGCGATCGAGGCGAGCTATGCAGGCATCAAAGACTCTGGGGCGCTCCGACAGGATACCCCGGGCCCCTCAGGAGCACCACACACCCCACGACCTCACGCCATCTCCCCGTCTGAAGAACGAACCCTCGCAGGCGCCATCGTCGACTACGTCCACAGCCCGGACCCGGCACAATACAATCAAGATCAAGGACCCGGAGCCCTTGGACAATGGATCGAATCCGCGTTACGCTGACTGGAAGGCAGCAGTGGAGCGGAAGATGGAATTAAACGCCTACTTCTTTCCCGACGAATTCGCTAGGATTACGTGGATCGCGACCCTTATCAAGGACAAGCGCACGAGGTCCTAGCGCCCTACCTCGCGAAACAGGACGACCTGGAGATCAGATCCGTGGGTCAGATCTTCGAGCTCCTTGGGTCAGTTTACGATAACAAGAGCCGCAAGTGGGAGGCGAGGCAGCGGCTGGATAGCCTGAAAATGAAACAAGGGGAGTCCTTTATCGACTTCGCAGCGAAGTTCGTAACCCTTGCGACAAAAGCAGGACTCCATGACCGAGACCGGATCACAGAGCTTCACAAGAAGCTCACCGGTCGGATCCGCCTAAACAGCCAAGATATCTACGAGCGGTACGAGGAGCTTACGTTTGCTCAATATCGTGACCGGATGACTGCCCGGTATCTTGTTCAGGTTGACGCGTTAGAGGGACTGAAGGAGGACCGAGAGGAGGTTGCGAAGACTAGGATACCGACCCCAGACCGAGGAATAATCCGCCTCCTCGGTCAAAGGCAGTCCGATTCGCTCCCCAAACCGAGTTACGGGCCCAGCGACCCTCGACCCCGCCGACTACCACGTTGCCGTCTGATGGTACCTTTAAGGAACTGTTTCGTTTGCAAAAGACCGGGCCATCAGGCTGCCGTCTGTCCGACAAAGGATCCCCACGAGTGGCCGCACTTGTGGCGGCAGTGGGGACGGTAAACGACCAACTGAGAGCGTTATTGGAAGGATCGGACAGCGAAGGTAGCGAGTCGCAGGACGATCAAGATGAGGAGTTCGAGGTAGCGGGAAATGCCATAGCCTGAGCAAAGGCTCCCGCACAGGCTATATCCTAAGTATTCGCAAGCTGACTGAGAACTTGAACTTATCGACAATTGATCACTTAATTGGCGGTCCTAGTTTTGTGATTAATAGCACGATTCGCAAACATGGTCTCGCTATCTCAGTACGCATCCTTGTGGATACCGGAGCACAAACGTGGCTATTAGGCAACTCACGCCTAACAAAGCCAGCAGCTAAACGACTCGACCTCCCTAGACGCAGCTATACAGCGCCGCGTTATATTAAGGGAATTGATGGTCGTGCTCAGTGTATCACTTCTTCTATCCAAGCAGACTTCCAGCTCCAGGGGCGGACTTTCCGCGATCAACCGATCCTTGAGGCCGACCTAGGGACGAGGAACGATTTCCACCTGATCGTAGGACTTATGTTCTTGAGCCATTTCGATATCCGTCTCGACTGCCGCCGTCGTCGCCTTATCTTCCCTCCTGAGCTGGAAGCCCAGAGGGACTGGATCCCGGATATTGCACTTAAGGCTTCTCGTCTTATGTACCCGAAGCCAGTTTCCCTACGAGTTCAGGCCGACGTAGAGCGGCGAGACCACCTTTGGGAAGAAGCAGAAAGACAGGACCAGGAAGAAGACGGCGCGGCCCATATCATCCAGATCTCTCCCGCGATACAGGAACCAACAGGGGCCACGAGCACCATCGGCCCACGGCAACATCGTCCACGGTACTCTACTCATCGAGGGGATGACCTGGGAAGATGAACCGAGCACTGGCGGGCATCGAGTGGAGAGACCCTGCCAGAAGGATATCAGGCCACGGTACCAACGGAGGGCGCAGGATCTCGATATACTGATGATTTCGGCACCAGCATTCCACGCAGGTATCCGTCGCAGGAAGGACCATCGGCATGCCTACGAAGATGTGACTTTCCTCAACCTTCACATGACCTGGGCCGCCTCAGCTCTGGCTAGCTCGCGACGCGCTAAGGCGCTGGTGCGTTCTATGACGTGGAGCCTCTGACGAAGCTGAGCCGAGCTCAGCTCGTTCTCGTTGAGCAATTGACGCGGCGCCCGTCTGTCCGCTCGCGGATCGATTCGCCGCGACTGGCCAGGCTCACCGCCGCCATAGCTTGTTCTCGGGCTGGTCCGATCCATGTCCACGTTGGCAAGACGGGTGATGCTGAAAGTCGGCATAGCGACACTGGTCTGTTTAATGGGGGTTCTGGCTCGGGTCTTGGCCTCATACACGGCCCTTGTTTCGTTTTCGATCCGCTTCCTATCAATTTCGCCGTGATCCAGCTGGTACTGCCGAATGCGGCAGTACTCCTTGACTTCCTGTTTGCTGAGAGCCTTGAGGTGGTTCTCAAAGCCTACCTCCTCGTACGGAATCCAGAGCCCCAGCTCCCGAGGGGGAAGTTTCCATCCACGAAGCGGCCGTCTCTCGTCTCTCGTACCACCTTGACTCAGAACTTGTTGTCGTGGTCAAGTATTCCATGGGGGATTCTAACAGGCCACCACCTCTGCCTAGCAGGCCACCAAAAATGGGTCCGATGTGGCGCAGTAGCCTTTGGCATCAGCCCGCCAATTTTGTGCACTTCCTCCGCACCTACTGCACAACATACTTCATATTGAAGTGATCAATTGAAGCTATCATGAGATAATTATATATAGTCCTCATCTATAAGGTCTTGTAATAGCCGCTCGTCTGCCTCAACCGCTGCATCCACGTGATCCCAACTTAGCTCATTGGCAGCCGCTGTAGCTGTGGCCGCTACTGGCCCTCTTTGCCGCCTTTGCGACGCCTCAACAGCAGCAGGGGCGCCCTGTGTAGCAAGCTCATCCTCTGACTCGTCGTTTGAGGACATTGCGACCACGATTTCTGACTGAATAGAGTCAAATTCGTGGTATTGAGAGTCGTCGCCGGCGCAGGCGCCTATATCATCGTCATCGCTAGCATCAGAAGGCGTGCCGGCACGCTGATATGCACGAGGCATCTCTGTACCTGGCTCGTAGGGATCGTCTGCCACTATTGCCGCCGCTGCCGCTCTTGTGGCCGCTGCCGCTGCTCTTGCCCTTGGGCACCGCGCCCTCGTGTGTTCATCGCTGCTGGAGCTGTTGACGGCGGCGGCATTACCTCGGCGCGCTCATGCGCTTCAACAACCTCGAATTCGCAGGGATTACGCCTTGTTCCTCGTTGCCCAAGAGCACCCTTTGGCCTGCCTTTGGCTCGAATTGTCAGAGGCTCGTATGGCGCCTCAATTCGTGTGGGCGGTGCTTGGGGGGGCTCGTGATGCTAGAATTCGTTGAAATCGCTTTGTAGGAAAGGTAGGCCACTATTCGTTCGAGTGAAGATATCATGCCGGCAAGGCAGCCCAAATGAGGACTTGAAGCCACAGGGAGATCGATCATCACAACGCCTAGGCGGCTGTTGTAGCTGGTCCCCTTTCTTCTTGATTGTGGTCTCTTCCTCTTGCATTAGCTCAAGGGCTGTAGACCATACCCTTTCACGGACCCTGATATAGATGGGCTTGAGGCTGAAGGTTGATATCTTGTGTAGGCTATTTTTCGCAATATATTCGATCTCAGAGGACTGGTCTTTCCAGAAGCCGCAGAACTTGTGGAAAATAGAAGTCAAATCGCCTGTTGAAGACCAAAGAAACCGCTTCATGTGTGCATGGAGACCTCAATAATAGAGGTCGAAGTGTGGCCGAAGTGATGATGCCGGTTAATAAAGCAAAGAACAAATTTCTCTTTCAGGGCTCAATCCATGTTTTAGTAGCGTATTTGACAGCCTTTTCTGGGTGCCGGCCCGAGTCTTGAATGCCTGAAGTTTAGTATTAAATATAGCCTCGTTTGGCGATGCTATGAGCTCTGCCCACTCTTGAAGAAATTTCTCAAAGCTAGGGGCTCGAACAACATTACCGTGGGCATCTTTCGTAGCCTTTGCAAAGAAGCCCTTGCATTTTGCAAGCACATTCTTCTTAATGTGCCAACGGCAAAGTAAATGAGCTGATCCCGGCATTAGCTTTAGGGCGTTGATGAGGGCCACATCACGGTCAGAGACTGTAACCCGTGGTGTTGCAATTCCTTCTTCTGCTGCGAGATTAAGAAGCTGCTGTATTGCCCACTGATAATGGCCCTCGGTCTCGCCGCTAAGGAAAATCGAGGCTATTGAGAATGTCTTCTTTTGTGGCGTGGCTCCGCATATATTTAATAAGGGCAAGTTGAATCGATTGGTCTTATATGTGCAGTCGAACACCATAAGATGCGGGAAGCGGCGCCACAGCTTCACGCCGCTAGGTGGCACGATCAGAAGATTAGAGAGACGGCCGTCAGGATCCCTTGAATCCCTAAAGAAGAAGCCACGATCCTGTAGCTGATCGTAGAGGAATTGAAGCGGCGTACGCCCAGCAAGCTCTTCTCGGCGATGTCGTGCAATCACATTGTGTATCTGCTTCTTTGAGATGCCGGCAACATCAGGGTCTTCAGCGGGACGCCCTCGTAGCTGTGCTGCAATATAAACTGGCCGTAGGCCATTATTATATTGTGTTATGATGGCATTATGGTATCGGCTCGTAATCTCAGCACGGTATTTGCTATGTGTAATAGCAGGGGTGAATTCGTGGTTGTGACTGCCGCTTGCCTGGGCAGTCCAATATGGCGGCGTGGCCTCTTGGTGTAGCTTCACAGACACAAGGAAGCTACACCCAGTCATCTGCGTATTTGTCTTACGCCGCTTTGACCTAGGGATAGCCTCATTACCCTGGTCATGCCAAATGCGCCCTTTGGAGCATCTCAGTAGCACGTAGGTCGGAGCAGCAGCGTTGGGGCGCTTATTGCGGATTGCAAGGGCAAATCCCTCTTCGCGGGCTGCAGCGTTGAGGGCATCGCCAGCAGCCTGAAAGGTGGCATATTGACGTGAGAAAACAGTATTCATGATGGCGGCGATAGCTTCAATTTAATGCAGAATGCGTTGAGGGTGGCGATGGCTTCACTTCAATATGAAGTATGTTGTGCAGTAGGTGCGGAGGAAGTGCACAAAATTGGCGGGCTGATGCCAAAGGCTACTGCGCCACATCGGACCCATTTTTTGGTGGCCTGCTAGGCAGAGGTGGTGGCCTGTTAGAATCCCCCTATTCCATAGACGGCATGCCGATCCCTTGGATCAGGCTCGCTGGATTGCTTCCAGTATCCTAGAAGGATTCGTGTCGGGCGGGTGCCAGGCAGAGGGTCGGTGGGAAAGCGGGTTTGATGAACGGCCATGGGCTGAGTGGACGCTGGCTGAGAAATCTCCATCTTGCTCTTGCTCAGGTCGTTACATCACAATGGTGGCTGCAGTTCGATGCAGGCAAACATCCGCTAATGCACAGGGAGAGGATGTGACGGGGCTACGATCTGCAGCTGCAATGCCGTCCAAATGACTCACACCACCCGTGCCGGGGACAGTCAGAAGCACCCACTTGCAGCAACGCACATCCACCTTGCGGTCACCACCTCGCATTGAGAACCAACTGCAGTATTAGGAGCAACACGGAACTATGGGTGATTATGTACATGTACTCAAAAGTAGAGCTGCTGAAATGCATCTCGAAGCGGACGCTGTCTGGCAATGTAGATTCTGGCTCCTGGTCACTTTATCACCAACGACTCTGAGACCCCGCGTCGCCCAGCTTCCCTTCCTTCCTCCTCCTCTCCTGTTGTACTTCATAGTACCTCGATACCATCATATCTACATTGCCTCCCCTCTTCCCCTCTGCGTACACCGATACTGCCATCAGGTCTCGATCCGGCAGCCGCAGGATGGTGCCGTCAAATCCGCTGAATGCGTTGCCACCTGCTCCGCCTGAAGGTCACATCGCATCCAGAGCATGCTCCGGATCGGCCAGCCTGTCTCGTGCGTCGTCGGCGGTAACATTTTCACCTCGTCGCTGGGGCTTATTGGGCTCGTAACAACTTTGATGTCATCGCTCTGCGAGCTGCCACGCTGCAGCCACATTGTGCTTCCACTTCCAATAGCACTTGTTCTGCAAGACATTGCGCTGCAGCCAGGCCCCACATCCTTTTCATGATGCACGCTCGTGCTGCAGGATGATAGTTAGGTGGGCAGTGAATGCCCTACAGGGGCGGGACACCTCCGATTGGCCTTAGAGGCCGGTTGTTGGTTCTTGGTTTGTTGCAGCCCTGTAACTAGTACTGTAACGGAGTCATACGCATACACGAGGCGCATGGTTCCCTTTTCGGCGAAGACTGCGTCTACATGGAGCATGTCGTATTTTGAACTAGAACCGGGCGACAATTTGGCTTCCATATCGATAAGCGAAGACGAGTAATACTGCCCCAACTGCCGCTTCGCAATAAGAGGTGGAGCGAGGAAGGGAGGCGACTTTGCCGCAGTCGCACAGCGAGCCGCATTCACGTGTTACACATCGAATGTATGTAGGTTACTCCAGTCGATGGGAACCAACTAATCTACAGACAATGTGTTTTGGATGCTGCCTGGACCTGCAGACTGACCTGTCACTCTCAAAATCCTACGCTAGCTCTTATCGATCGCACTAAGCCTCCATAGTCCAGATGACGTTCCTTCCGTCTGTCCACGCTCTGTGGTACGCTGGTGCATCCCAGTAGGTTAAAGTGGAGCCCAACAACGAACTGCGATGATGCATTAGCAGCACAGCAGACCAACAACGCAACGATAGTGCTCACCAATCACGAGTCATGAATAACCAAAGCGGCACGGGGTGCACTCTTTGTTGCCGCCGCCTTCCTCGTCCTTGAGGGGGGGGGAATCAGGTTTCTGCATGGGACGAAAGAAAGTGGAGCAGAATGTGGAGAGAGGAAGGTACGGCACGGTTAAAGCCTACGATTATATCTGCAGCCCTGAATTAAGTCACGTCAGGTTGGCGCATGGCGCTAATTACCCCGGTCAACCCGCCGACCAAGGTTCCCGTTGGGGGGCTCCAGCGCAAGCAGAGCGAATTTTCCGCCTGTTCTCGCCATCTTTGCTGCCACGTAGCGCACCCGCAACAACGTGCGCGCGGCTGCACTTCCGTAGGCAGGGGACGGCGGTCGAGGCGATTTTCATGGTATGGGTGTTTCGGATTTCAGTGGCCGTTTCGAAAATTTGGCCAGAAAGTCAAAGAATTGTTTTTTGCACGTATTCGCCTTGTTCTGTGCTGAGCCAGTTAAGAAGCGGCAAATCATGGTACCCCCCTGGCGCACGAACTCCACTGATTGGCGCACTGGCGTTCCCGCTTATTGTCGTAAGGCAGAATTTCGGTAATATAGCATGTTGTTGGAACGCGAGCAGGAAGGGCGGAGTAGGTCACCTGCCAGGTCACGTGGGGCATTCGGCTGAGATGAACCAATCAAGTATGACGAAGAAGCTCTAGGCACCGCCTCGCAGATCATAAAACGAGCGATCACCCCACAACTATTTGTTACACCTTCCTGCGATCTTCCTACACGCTCTTCATGCCTGAGGCCGTCCACCGCGATGGCCGAGCCGGTAGGACTGGCTTCCGGGCTCTTGGCCCTGGCTACGTTCGCCTTCCAATCCAGCATTACGCTTTACAGCACTGTCCAGAGTTTTCGAGACCATCCCAAACGTGTGCGCGATCTCATTGACGAGCTTGAAGCTTTGAGCGGAGTCTTAGGCCCACTTACGGAGACGGTCAGTGCCGTCCATACTGTCGACCTCTCAGCGCTCGATCGACCGTTGCTGCGATGCGGCCATGCCTGTGCAGAGTTCAATCAGGAACTCATGAAATGCGTGTCGCAGTCCGGGGACTCAGACGACCTTTCGGGGGTGGGCTAAACTCAAGTACATGGGTGATGATATCGACGGATTTAGGCGGTTGTTATCCGGCTACAAGTCGACAATCACTATTGCCCTCACTGACGCCAATCTGTACGTTTCACGGTCTGCAAGCCACCACCCTCCATAAAATAAACCATTCAGTAACAACTCTAATGTTTATGCTGTGAATGTAGCCGCGTATGCTCTGCCACCGCCGAGACCATTCGAAGCTACAAAGACCTTGTCGAGACAGCGCACAGTGACCTCCGGGCTCACCTCGAAAGTATCGACGAGAAAATAGGTGTCTTTCTCGCAGACGCCATATCGGAGACCGGCTTAGGCGCGCCAGAATTGCAAACCATGCAGGAAGAGCGATTGAGCACGCAGCGATGCCTTGAAATTTGTGACCAACTGTCGAAGCATATCGATGAATTTCAGCTGGCCACCAAACGCAGTGGAAGCTCGTCCGAAAATGAAGAGACAGCTACGTTCCCCGAAAAGGTCGTCAATGAGGGTCTGAATGGGTGCAGGAAGACCCTTGACAACACAGTCGTGAAACTGGGACAACACGAGAAGGATTTGTTCGATCGCTTGATGGGGAAAATAAAGAAAGTGCCTGCTTCTGAGGGGGATACTTCCGAGATTGCGAGGCTGCGTGAAGAATGGGAAAACGCGCGCCAAAGCTTGAGCATTTGTTCCGAAGCAAACAAGCGCTTAAAGGAAAACATTAGCGTTATTGACAACTACGCTACAGGCGACGCCATGCAGTTCATGGTTTCGACTGACGGAAAGACGATTCACGGACAAAACAAGGGACTTGGATGGAGGAGCAGGCAAGTAGGGGGTCACCTTCGTGATGAAACGGTCCGGCAGATATCACGGGACATGATCACACTTAATATCCAAAGGCCCAAGGAGGAGGAATCTCAATCGCAAGACAATGCATATCCTGGACCTGATGTCGGTGCCAAAACAGAGGCCAGGTCCCAATTTGGGGCAAGGTACGGGCGAGGCTTCATGCTATCGCCCAAGTCTTCTGATACACCCAAATCTCCTGGATCTTATTCGGGAAAGTAAACTGACTTTTGCGGACGAGGTTATGGGGGCAGGCCGTGGCCAGCCACATCATTGTCGATTTGGACCACACAAGGGACTATCTCTTCTTGACAGGCGGTTGTTGGTTAGGCAGCCGTGCAGCGTTACTGTTCATGGCGGCGTGCCTGTATACGTGCGTCCAGTTGTTCAATCTGCTGATACGTCTTGCTCCCTGTGCCCAGAGTGTTGCCGCTCGTTTGGGGTTCCTTTGTAGTATTAAGCTACCATCCTAAGCTGGTGTCAGAACAGCGGTTCTGCGGCTCGTCCGAATGAGGAAGGTGGCAACGATAGTGGGCACACAGAAGAGGTCAATTGGAGCTATAGGCACGGCTGTGTGTGTGTAAAGGCGATGTGTGTGATGCCCCCTTCCGGCTAGGAATGTGCCCCTTTGGGCCCGCAGAAATCTCAGCTGAATGGGGCCACCCTAGTCGCACGGCCTCTCGGCGATTGTCGCACGGCCTCTTTGGCCGGATTAGGCAGTTGCGACACGTAATTTGGATCCCTCCAATTTGCCTGCGATTTGCATACGAAAAGAAGTATCGCGCGACAACCCGACCGGCGCAAGTAATGCATTGCAATTCAATGATTCCCGCGAGGCTATTCAGAACTGGATTATCTGCTCGTACGGCCGCTTGCGCGATGCCTGGCGCCGTGTGACCCGCGGCTTCGCCTGCCTCTGTATCTGCCCTACGTTTCCCACTTCATTTTGCTGTTCAGAAGGGACCTGCGGTAGCTGCCTTGGAAATCCAACGTAACCTTGTGCCATATCCTGTGAGGCTCGCGATACATCATCCTGTGGGAGCAGCGGCGTCATCAGCGGCGTCATCAGCGGCGTTATTATCTGCGGCAGCGGCGGCGGCGGCGGCAGCGGCTGTGAGGATTGTTGTAAATCCTGGATTGCTTGCTGGATAGATACACCTTGTGTAGCTAGCTGTGACGTGAAAAAACGAGGCATTTCGCGATACCCTCGTTGGGGCCCGGGCTCAGTCTGTGAGGCCTGTGGCTCGAATTGCCCCCAGCTTGACGGTATACGTGACTGTGCTGTGTGCGATCGAAAGCTGTGAGGTTGACGTACCGGCTGTAGCGGTTGGGCTGGCTGCTGTATCGTAACGTCGTTAGATATCGTGAACTGACCCTGTGGTGTTGAGGCTGCTGTTTGCTGCATTTGTAGAGCTTCAAGGGCAGCCATGCGTGCAATAGCGGCGTTTCGTTGGGCTTGGGTCTGACGGGGTGCTCGAGGGCGTGCTTGTGACTGTGAGGCTCGTGACGATCCTGCTTGCTGAGGAATACTCGTTGTTATATCTTGCCCAACGCGCCGGCGAGGATAATTCGAGGGTCACGGATGCGTTGATACGGATCAGACTCTGGTAACGGGTTTTTGAGATGCCAATGTCGATCAAAAAGGGATAGCGGTAGCGGCCGTAGCGGTATCACGATCCGCTCAGAGTTGGTAGTTTGAAGCCCGAGATAATCCAATATAATATGACGACAAGGGAGCCCGAATTGTGCTGTAAAATTGTGTGCGCAAGGCTGTAGTGGCGTCCGGCGTGGATTGAGGCGGTAACCTTTAGCAAAACGGTATTCTTGCTGTACCTTTTGAAGACTTAGGTAGGAGACTGATGAGACGACTTCTTGATATAGAAGTTGATTGTATGGATTCCTATTTCTCGTTGCTTCTTTAGCAACGAGAGCCCGATGCCGCCGCTGTACCGTTTGCCGTTGGAGTCGTAAGGCGTTATATAGTTGCAAAAGATGTGCAGTTCCGTTCTTAATAAAGCTCTGCGAGCTATTGTGAAGAGATTCACAAGGCGAAGTCGTCGTAGACCGTAGTTACGGTAGGTCTTGGTATACGCCTTCACCCACTGTGGCCGTAGTCGAATGTACGTCGTAGAGAGGTATGAGACTAAGGCTGTTGAAAGTGGTGATCTTAGCTATGGTGTTGAGAGGTAGGCCCGGCAGCTGCCTGCCGGTACGGAATAATAGACTTACCAGGCTGCGTTGAAAAGTCGTTCTGCAATGCTTGCCACAATACCAAAAACTCTGCCTCTGTATCTGCATCACGAAGGCCTTTCCACGCCTTCACGAAGTCATCCGGGGTTCGTTGTGCTCGTACGCCGCGATCCCCATCAACAAGAATACCGATATTCATCGGATCAGCCTCACGAGCGGCCATTTCCCCTACCCAACGCTCACGAGCCGCCTTCTTGATGTTTTTTTCGATATGCCACGTACAGAGCTGCTTTTGGACCAACGGAAACACACGATCGATACCCCAACGCTCCGCTGCATCGAAGTCGGTAATCACAACGTGCGGATAGAAGGCATCGTCGTTGAGGTCGAGGCTGAGAGCATATTCCGTTATCCAGATCTTCCACTGGCCCAGCGCCCATTCGAAGATACCACCGTTCTCGTCTGGCGAGAGACAGGCCACAAGTGGGAAAATCGAGCCCGAGAGAGTAATGCCGTTTACCTCGAGTAACTTCAGCCCGAACCTATTAGTATTATAGGTCACATCGAGCATCATTAAATGCGAATGCCGGGTCCAGAACTCGAAGCCTTCGTCTAGCAGGAAGACGATCTTCTCGAGGTGTTCGTCATTATAGGTCTCGGCGTGCGGTATACGTATATCGTCTAGTTTTGCTACCAACGCCTGCGTTGACGTTCGAGCCCCAAGTTCACGCATTTGACGCCGGGTCTGAAGATTGGTTACATCCTTCTCCGTTGTCAAAATACCCTCGTTACGAACGGAGAGGGATATATGGATCGTTCGAGCCGTTTGGGCAGCATCGCGAGATAAGAGCTCAACTTCGTCAATCTGGGCCTGCGTGAGTTTGCGGTGTTCTGGGAAGGCGATTGGATCCTCGGGACCGTGGTTGTGCTCTGGGCACATCACCGTTATATGCCACAGGTCGTCAAGTGTAGTCATTTGCACTATCTTGACCTTGAACGGGCAGCCGGCTTTCCTCGTGCCTGACTCGCGGAGCCTTGCTGCAATAGACACATGATGGATAGGTCCACGGGCGCAAGCGAGGTCCCAGCGGTGAGGAATACCCATACGCTTATTGGAGGATCTGACTTTGACTACAGCGTAGCCTTCGTCTCTCGCGAGGGCCTGAATAGCTTCAATTGCGGCATCCGCGGTCTCGAATGGCCCTAAATCGAAGGGCGCAGCCATCTCGGTAGGCAGTGTCATTGAGTCCATTGTAAAGGCTTCAAATAAGGCGGTGAATGCGGCTTTGGTGATATCGGCGTTGACGGCGTTGACGGCGTTGATAGACTGCGTTGACAGACTGCGTTTTTACGCGTTACTACCACGAGTCTTACGCGTTTAACGGTGCGGCAACCATCGGTACAAGAGGTACATCAATTTGCTAATAAAATTGCCTAGGCCCTAAGTCTCTCGTGTCGCAACTGCCTAATCCGGCCAAAGAGGCCGTGCGACAATCGCCGAGAGGCCGTGCGACTAGGGTGGCCCCCCCACGTGACCTGGCAGGTGACCCATGCCGCCCTTCCTGCTGCGCCGTTCCAACAGCTGGCCATCTGTCACGGGCTGTGACCGGCACGGTCGACTA
The DNA here is from genome assembly GCF_020360975.1 of Hirsutella rhossiliensis. NCBI lineage: Eukaryota > Fungi > Ascomycota > Sordariomycetes > Hypocreales > Ophiocordycipitaceae > Hirsutella > Hirsutella rhossiliensis. The sequence continues at coordinate 3,342,275 of NW_025408672.1, forward strand.
GGAAGCGTTCAAGCCACCAATGAACGGTCGACCCGTCAACAGAGGCTACTGAATACGCACTCTCGTCGACTGTGGATGTGACTGTTACGCCGTGATCACGTGGCATCTTCCCAATGACAGATTCGTGCTCGATATATATTCTTCGCGTAGCCGAAGAGTACTCGGACCCACCCTCGGCGCCTGCTTAGCGAGGGCGACCGGGCCTACCATGCCCCACCCATCGCCTGTTACACCCCCTTCACCGGTACCGCAAAAAGGTGCCTTGACCATACAAACTATATCAATTGAATTGAAGCTATTAGCCCATAATAAATTATAAAAGAAATACTACTCTGTAGTGCTTTCAATGTTTAATTGCCGTGGACTGTTGGGTTTCTGGTCTGTCTCCGCCCATGTGTAAGAAGGCGACGAATCAGGTGGCTTTACCCTCCCCTTCCCCTCCTCCTCTTCAACCTGACCAAATGCACCTTCAATCGCATATAGCACCTCTTCATCGCCCTGTGGAAGCATATAGACATTCCCTAATATATATCGGAGGTTTATGAACATATTATTAGGATTGGGGATCATTCTTTCCTTCCTTGGCCTCATGCGATGCAGCGTAGCCGCCGAGGCCTGAAATCTCTGATCCTTCAACACCAACTCTGCTCCTTGCGCTCAAACACTCTAGATATCTTTCTCAAAGTCTTCTCGAGGCTACTAGCTTCGAGATTTTTAGCCTGTGGAGTTGTCGGCTCGTGCTCCTCGTAGGTCTAGCTTGGCGTATAGCATCCAAAACCATATTTCTCTGTCTGGTTAGACCCAGTGAAAATGACGCGTGACCTTGAAGCCACGGTAGTTGAGATCTAATGTTAAGATCTCCAGCACTATACCGCCGTCGATATCTTTACTGATGATATTTATCCCCTTTTGGTCCGACATCGAGCACAAGATGCCGTCACCGGCGGTAGAGTCGCTCATACTGTCGCTCATACTGCCGTTCATGGTGCCGCGCAGGATTCCGTACGCAAGGAGGATAAACGACAGGGTAATTACGAGCTCAATAAGCCACAGCAGTTGGGTGACAATGATACTGACGACGATACACGAGACCGGCTGGCCGATCCGGAGCATGCTCTGGGTGCGGAGTGACCTCGAGGCGGAGCAAGCGGTAACGCAGTCAGCGGATTTGACGGCGGTAATCCTTCGGCTACCGGACCGAGATCTGATGGTAGTGTCGGTATACGTAGAGTAGAAGAGCGAGGTGCTATCGAGAGCGGTAAGAGAACTGCATGGATTAGTGGTGGGCTTCCGTGGTGGAACTGGACGTCGTCGCGGGGGACTTTAATCGCCACGATCTGCTCTGGGGAGGCGATGAGGTAGCAACAAGAAGACAAGGAAGCGCAGCCGATCATCGACCTGATGAATGACTGTGGGCTCTGCAGCCTGCCGCGAGGCACCAAGACGTGGCAGGGCCAAGACTCGGAAAGCACGATTGATCTAGTGCTTGCGTCGGCCGAACCGAACCGGCAGACGAGATGGTGACATGCAATATACACCCCATGGAGCACGGATCGGACCATACAGTTCTTGATGAGGGTGACGAACCGTATGTTCACGGAGCGTCCCCTGTCGCAGGTCGAGGTCGTCGCTCATCTTCTAGGATATCCAGCCGAATTTTCCAATGGCAGCGCCTAGGCGTACCTAAACACATACCGGTACTAGCTGTACTGGCACGTCTTTCGACGATTGCGGCATCTGCGACAAGTAGCGCATGGGTCACAGATGATCCCCTGGATGAATCGGTCGTCGTCGAAGAAGCAGGCCCCAGGATCTCCCGCGTCGAGGCATATCAGCACCGTGGAGATCTCCTGCGAGGCCTATGCCTGTACGACTACGTATCGCTGGTCAGACTCAAACGCAACAGCAACGACGGGAGCTGTGGGGCTAGGGGGGAGGTGCCTTTCGATGATGGGCGGGCACCAGGAAGACGCTGGGTTCAGGTGCTCAGGCGGCCGGGAAAGCAGGCCACCGTTTGCCTTGACGGCTACCTGAGCAAGACTTTGCCCACGACGAGGACTCGTGTCATCGGAGGTTTGCGCGGAAACCGATTCGCCGGAGGATATGGGAGACGCTAATTTTTTGCCACCTTTGAAAGGGCAACCGTGTAGCACTTTGTGCTATTTGTACCATGGGAGTCTTTCATGTGCGAAGAAATGGGCGACATCAACAGCATCTGGGCGCGGGCGCGAGAGGCGCTGGCTCCGAGAATATCATGTCTCGACGACATCGTGCCGATATCGTGCGGCTGGTTCGACGATCAGCCGAAGACGCAAAACGCGACGCTAAGCAATGGGCATCCTCATCCGGAGATGCCTATCCGACGGTCGCACACGTGGAAGGGCGGGACGGACGAGGCGGGCGCAGAATCAACAGCGACGTATCAGTCCAAACAGCATCGGAAACGCAACGCAGCTGATCGACGTCGTCCGAGGTGCACTGGACTCGAATCAGGTGACGGCCAAGTCGCCGGAGCAATGGCGATGATGCAACAGCTCTATCGGTTCCATCGATCAGCGCTTTCCTCGACGGCCGAGCTGCAGGCCGCCGTGGTACAGTACCCGAACAAGGGCGAGACGGATAAGCATGTAGGGGCGGGTATTTTCCGGGGTCGCACTGCCACCGTAGGATCAGGTCAGGGCCACCAAGTCGCAGCAGATGAGTGCCTCGAAAGAGAGAGAGGATGATCCAAGGCATACAAAGTATAACCGTGGTCCGAGAAAGCGACTGCCGTGCTGCGTTGCGGAGGGTCATGGTCGGCTTAGCTGGCTTCGAGGAGGTCGATGTCGAAATGGCGTTGGCCGACTTCGACGAGACCGCAGACGACGTAGAGGCGGGAATGCAGGCTTGGCGGGCAGAGAGTTGGCAACACGGCCGACGCTGAACAAAACGCAGTCGATCGCTTTCCCAATCATATGCTGCCAGCTCGATTTGATGCGACAAAACGACGGAGGCGAAGTCGGCCAACTCTGCCAGTTCGTCGGTGGCGAGGGCAGGACTGGCAAGTCGCGAATCATCGAGGCATTCGTCGAGTTGTTCAGTAGGAGGAGCCTTTCGAATCGCCTGCTGATCACGGCGACATCAAGTGGATGTCACAGGTCCGGCTTTGGTGGGCGGTCAGCGGATTACCCCGCAGATTACCGCCGATTACCCGCTTGCCCTTGACATCACCTCTGCCGGGTTGATGTCATCTTCGGAGCGCCATAAAGCGCGAAAGGCGGGACCGACGACGAGAAAACCAGTTCGACTGGATAGCCTGCGTTTGTGCGATCAGAATGCACCCTGTCTAAGGTCCTACATCCTGTCGGTTGCGAGGTTGCGGTGATTTGAAGCATTTTCTAGCCTTGACGCGCTGGAGCTACAGCGGCGCTTAGCGGATGCATACCCTGTCTACAGGCCACTACCGCTGACTGTAGCGACGCAGCCCCTGACGGCCTGGGGGCACTTTCGCCGCCAAGGTCCTCGTCATTCTATCAGACGGGTGTTCAAAATCACTGCGCCATCGACTTTTCGCTACCACCGACGTTGAATTGCCCCGACGCACGTTTGTGTCCCTTTTTCGCCTTGCCTGTCCTTTCGGATGGCCTTGAACAACTTATCCAAAGAGCTGGGTCCACGTTCTTCGTCCATTTGCCTCGCCACGATATCTTCAGTTAAGCCGTCCGACTGGTCCCGCCTCCGAACCTCATCGACGATGATCTTGCGCGTGGAAAAGTAATTCTTCTCTGCAGATGGCCGCCATCGAGCACCCCAGTCTCGCTCAAGAGAATCCACAGAAGGCATTTCGCCCCAGCCCTGCCGCCAGAGACGCAGCAGCTCCTGTACAGATTTGACAGAACGGGGAGCTTGAAGCTCGGAGGTTCGCGCGGCCCAGGCGGCTCGCCATGCGCTCTTCCCTGGGGCTTGCCCTGGCCCGCTTGCACCATTCCCTGCTGCTGCTCTAGAGAGCGGAGCGTATGTCGGACCGCCCGCTTGCGAAGGGCCTATCTCGGACCTGAGGACCGTCTCTCGTGGAGCGCGGCGCCTCTGTTGATGAGCTCCCGCGATCTCCGCATGTTGACCTGCAGCACCTTGGCCGGGGCTGAAGGTGACGGTGTAGGTCGCCTGCGCAAACTCATCCAACTTTGTGCATAGTTCGTAAGAAGCCCCAAAGGTCTAGATGTCTTCGCTCAGCTAACTGCTCGGCTGCGACCTGTTGAGTCAGTACTGTGCGCAGCTTCTCCGCAACCACCGGCATCGCTTTTGAATGACCGTGGTATGGCTGTCTTCGTGGTCCCGTGTGCATGTGTCTTGAACTTTGCTGACGAACGCTTCAAACTCGGGGCAAGAGAAGACCGGATCCTGGAAGATAGGATGGTCGGGGTAGGACTCGCGAAGGAAGACAGCGTCCTGCAGGAGCACCTCTCGAAGCCACTCCAGGAGTTCCAAGAAGGCGCCGGCGGCCATGTTCTGCTCCACCCGAGATCTGAGAAAGGGCTACTGTGGGCCTCTTTCCATTTGTCGAGTTGAGGCCAGACCTGCACGAGTAGCACCACAGGCGGCCTTACGGTGGCCCGGGCACGAAATAAGACCCCGACCATTCAGGGTCAAAGTCGGCCACGGCCCTCATGAATTCGAAAGGCAGGAAGTCAGATAGCAGCCGGTCATTTGGTCTCCGTTATTCCAACGACCGGCTCGGCGGATCTGTATAGTTCGGGTCAGCCCAGGCCAGGGGGTTGGCGGCTTGCCTAGGGCAGATGACATGCCTGGCCTTCATCCACTCCGGCCATGTCGGCGTTTTGCGTCGCGGCCACTCTAGGCGCAAGGCTGACCTTGGAGACCTTGATGCCGGCCTTCTTGTAGAACCTGGACGTCCATTCTCGGGCAGTCTGCCCCGACAACGGAGCTGTATATTCGGTGAGTGAAAGGGTCGATGCACCCTCTGAGTTATGGGATTCCGGTGAATGCCATCACGCTTACCTTGAGGCTCCTTCGCCGATCGGCGGAGCACCTTCGTTTCATACCAGTCTTCGCTTCTTTGGAAGACGGGAAACCTTTCCGCCTTTTCTACCTGCCAGCGCCAGAAAAGCCAGAACGCGAGGGCGCCGATGAGACAAGACCTGGGATCTCGATGCCGCAGAGCAGATCCATACTCCATGCGGCCGTGCTGGTTGGTCTTCCCACAGTTCATCACGACAACCAGCGCCTTCGTGGTATACCCCTGGGCCTTGAAGCCCTCGTTGGGTAAGTCCAGGGAAAGCAGTCTGCCAACTCCATCGGCAGGCGGTTGCCGGACCGCAGCAGCATGTGGTTCCCGAGCAGAAAGTCCACCTGCGTCCTCAGGGCGCAGGCGATCTCTTTCTCTCGGACCATGCCACGTTGGTGTGGTCGGGTATCTGCGCCGGCGCATACACATCTCTCAGAGTTCCAACTCCCTGTCCATGTATTCCTTCCTCTTCCGGCTCCAAGTCGTTGCAAGAATGCTGCGTTTGAGCGCCTTCAGTGCCACTCCCTGTGGCCGGGCCGCAGGATTGACTCCCGGCTCTTCTGCTCGTCGTAAAGCTTCTGTATGGCCGAGACGTAGCCCCGTACAGTATTATACTGTAGTTTGAGCGTGGACTCATACAACTCCAAGTCGGAGTCTGACTCGTATTCGCTACCTCCGCCGCCTACAACGATGGTATCTGCTGGGGGAAGCTGGGTGTTAGTATGATGGGCTGGCTCAGTCCGACGACCACATCCCGTGATCAACATCTGTTACCTGATGGTGCTCTGCGTCTTTTCACGGCCCTCTTGGCTTCCCGAGCCTCGAGGTGTCGTTTTCTTTCATCGGCGACCCTCTTTCCTTTCTTGGGAGGACGTGATGCCACTACCTCCTTCATGAAGAGCAAGAGCTTTCCTTCATCGACCAGGTCTCCGGGTAGCTGTTGGCCCTGTGGTACCGAGGCCGGCCAAACGTCCGGGATCGCAGGCCAGTTGGCTTGACACCACTCCTGTGAGGCAGTCAATGCATGGATCTACATGAAGATTGCAGGGCGCGCATGCGGGCTTGCCTTCCATTCTTCCTGCTTGGGACGATAATTTCGCTTCGTATTCTTCGGCTGGGTGTTCTCCAGATCTAACAGGTAGTGCTCAATGGCCGCCCTGACCCGGGGATCCTCTATCGCGTTCGACATGGTGCAGGCGGTCGCCGTCGCGACGGTGGCAATGGAGGAGGTGGAGGAGGAGGTGGGAGGAGGAGGTGGAGCGCAACGCGCGTGAGCGAGACCGAAATCGAAGGTCTCGCGCAGGGCCCCGCGGGCGTGGACCTTCGATTTTGCCGTCCGATGGCGGTAATCCGACTAAGAAAACGCCAGCCCCGCAGGGCCGGGCCTTCGAAAACGACATGGTTTTGCGTGGGGCGGGGCGGTAATCCGATTACCGGATGACCGGTCGGCCGGCCCCGGGACCTGTGACACCGCTAACCTGCGCAAGGTCAGCGCCATGAAGAACTGTCATAAGCTGCGCAGTCATCGAAAAGATTCGGACGAGTTTAAAAGCCTATAGCGGCGTGTAGCAAGAATTTGGCCGGCTATTATTTTTATCGGAGTTGTCGTATATGACGATGACGTGAGAAGCGAATCCTGCTTAGGTGCAGGGTCGTACGCGTCGCCAAGCGTGACACGAAATGAACGCAGGTGCCCGAGAACAGTTGTTGGCTCACCGCCGCCCTGAGCGATCAAGAGGCTGGTCCAGAGATAAAAGCTGTGTCAGAACCAGAGGTTCTAGGTGATCCCAGAATAGGAAAGATACGGCTGTGATCCAGTGGATCAATCGAATTAGGGAAGGCAGGCCTATGTGGCCCGCCGAGATGTGTGTATTGCGTGTGTGTGTCGCACTTGTCACGACCCTGGGCGCCAGCGTAGAGCCGCCAGCGCAGAACCTCACCAGTGTCACGTGCCCAAGCAGCATCACGTGCCCACGCGCGACCTCGTGTCTATATAAGGGCCCGCTCGGTCGTGTAGTCTAGTCTTCCTTTCTTGCTCCTTAGCTTTGAGTCTTTGTTCATAGTGCCAATACATCTTTATAGCCGTCAAGGCTCGTATGTGCCTGGCCGTAACAGCACTCAGGGGCGCGCGCGGTGCCCCTTTTTGGGGTGTCTCGGGCTCTCTTGCGATGAGTCATCTTCTTATCTCCCTATCGCACGTGATCCATGCTCCCGTTGTTCTGACAAGCTGCCACAGGAGCATGCCATACTGTTGGTGAAATGTGATGTCAATAAACATCGGAATAAGGAGGTCACACAGCTAGGTTCAAGATGCATGTTCTATTTCTTAAGGGGGGCAGCCTGAAGGGGCTAATTATACACGAGGTCTTAGGGACTTCTGGGGACCTCCTGAGTAAGGTGCTCTACCCACGCATAAAGGGGTACTCAACCCCCCGAGTAGCCTTCCTTACTCAGGAAGTTCTCATGCGTTCCTGCTACATAGGCCAGGAATCCCTTCTCCAAGTCCCTCCCTATCGGGCTGCCCCAGTCCACCGACACATACATATACGCCGCCAATTCAACGCCTCGAGTCCGCGCCAGCCTCCTCGCACGCGGCGGTAAACTCCTTCAGCAGTGTCTGCATGACTGTCAGCTTCGAGGCCCCGTATTCGCGCATGCAAGAGTTGCTCACCTTGAAGTCGTGGTCGGCCAAGGATCTAAACACCGGCGACCTGTCCAACTTCAACTGTGTGACTCTGGGGCTTTTGATGCCAAACGCAACACGAGCCAAGAACCTCGGATCGTCTCGGACATCACAAGCCTGAAGGATTCGCTCCATTCCCGCCCTGTCGACTGCTTTAGGGGGCTTGGGTGGCAAGACGACCGGCCATCCCAGGAGGCAGAAGGTGCAATGTCCACAATTCCTTTTTCCATCTGGAAGCTTCATCCCAAAGTGTTCGGCGAGGGCTAATGCGAAGCATTTGGTCCCGGTTATCAGATCAGCCATTTGCTGAACCCGACGCATGACCTCTTCCTCCCGAAACTCAAGGTCGGCGTACAGTTCGTCCACCAGTTTAACGATTGCGCCATCTGTTGATGGAAGAGACCGGAGGATGCGATACCGATGCTCGATCCCGCTGGCCTTAAGTCTGATGCACTCCCGTTCTTCCAGCTGGTTGAGTTTCCTGACAAGATCTGCACGCAGAAGGCCCGTTGCTCTCGCGACACCTGAGACGTCAATGTGATGGTATTTCGCCGCCTTGCGGGCATTGGAAAAGATAGCCTTTCCCTCCTCGGACTTGTCCGCTTTTAATGATGGGTAGTACTTGGATGTTGCCTCGAAGGAGTACTGTGTGAACTGGGGTGTGATGGCCCGGATGAGCCCAAAGCGGAGTTCCAGCGACGCATATATGATGCTCAGCGGCGAGAGCCGTATGTCAAAGTCCTTGGATTGAGCATTGTGGTTCGTATGTATTACCCCGTCAACCGGTAACAAGACGGCGTCCTCGTCAAAGATGTCTTCAAGCAGGGCCTTTAGAGACGTCCGTGACGGAAGGTCTCCACGTGCAAAGTTCTCCCGAATATAGAAGTCTTCGTGGCAGATGTAGAGCATGCAGTGGCTCGCCTTGCCGTCTCGACCGGCGCGACCGATTTGCTGGGTGTATTCTTCGACAGTGGCGGGAATGTCCCAATGAATAATGTTTCGGATATCTGACGTGGTCAGAGTATGCCCAGAGGGGTTGGGAGGTCGGCATACCTTGCTTGTCGATGCCCATACCGAACGCGATAGTTGCACAAACCTGCAATCGATGATGTGTTGGCGCCTGTCATGTCCCGTTAATCTCATTTACCTACAATCGGAATCTTGGATGCCATAAAGTCATCCTGGATCTGCAGCTTTACTTCGGCTTTCATGCCCGCATGAAATGCCTCAGCATGGAAGCCTTGATGCGTGAGATCCTTGGCGAGCGACTCTGCTTGCTACGACTTGTCAGCTTGGTTCAGGACCACTGGCGGAAGGAAAGGATGCAGCAACAGACCGCTTGCAAGGTGACGTATATGAGAGTTGGACCAGGCTGGGACTTCAGAAACGCAAAGGTTTTTTCAAACTTGTCTTGCTTTTGTTGGACAGATTCCGCGTAGAGATGGAGACTGTGATGGCGTTAGTCGTGACATTGTGTAGTCGGCTGTTGTGAGGGCGGAGCGAACTTGGGCCTGTATGGAGATGTGCGGAAAACACACGAGCTGTCGACCTTGAATGCCTTGCAAACGTCGTCGGCAACCTTGGGGGTGGCGGTGGCAGTCAGGCAGACGACTCGCTCGGCGTTGATCTCTTGAGCGAACCGAGCGACTGAAGGGCACTGGTTAGCATTGAGACGGAAGGGCTGAACGAAAGACTTTCACACCTTTGAGATATTCAGGGCGGAATGAATGGCCCCACTGTCGCATGGGAAAGTTAGCTGAATCGAGCTGCACGGACCTAGAGAGGGAGGATTCAAACCTCAGAGATGCAGTGGGCCTCGTCGACAGCGACGAGTCGAACGCCTCCGGGGACAGTTTTCATATTCTCGATGAAGGACTCGTTGTTGAGTCTCTCGGGGGCGCAATACAGAAGGCGAATTTGTCCCTTTTGCAAGGCGACGCGGGTGAGTTGCTGCTGCTCATAAGTTTTTGTGGAGTTCATGGACGCTACAGGAATGCCGCGGCTCTGCAAGGCATCGACTTGATCCTTCATGAGAGCGATTAATGGCGACACGACAATGCTGATTCCGGACTGGCCGGGGGCCCTGGAGCCGTCAGTCGTGTCGAGCTCCTCGAAGGCAATGGCTGGAATCTTGCGGGGACTTTGGTTAGGACTCGGAGGGACGGCAGTAACGATGAGGTGGGAGCGTGAACGACTCGTTACCTGATAGCAAAGGGACTTGCCAGCGCCCGTGGGGAAAATAACGAGCGTGTTTTCGCCAGCCAGGACGCGGCCGATGACAGCCTCCTGCTGGTGATTGAAGCTGTGGTAGCCGAACTTGTCGGTCAGGATCCGACGGGCGAGGGCGGCGTGCGACGCATCGCGTCTCTGGCGTTTCGTGGCGCCAGAGGCAGTGTCGTCGTGTCCATCTTGGTCGTGGCGCCTGCGCTTCTGTGACGGGAGCAGGTCCTGGTTGTCGATGTTGTCAAAGAGCTCCTCGCCCGAGTCAAAGTCGACGTCGTCCATCTTGGGAAATGCAGTGACGAGAGAGGGGGTGTCTGGAAAAGAAAGAGTCGAGAAAATCAGCCGTATCTCGGCGGGGGGGCGATAAGAACCTGACCAATTGCCGGAAGCGATGACTTAGCGTCATCCGTCGACAAGGAAACTTGCTTCGCGCCTACTTGCCGTGTTTTCGTCGCCAAGCTTACGAGCTTGGACAGGAGGTCTGAATGCTGTTGGGGTCTAAACATATGTTAAATCTTGGAGCATGCCGAGAAGACTATCTATAAATTTGCTCGTCCAGCATGGCGACGATCGTGAACCTCTTCCACAGCGCGTGCGCCTTGTCGTGCTGGTGACGCTGCTCGGCCCTGAACGAGTTGTCCCGCACGAGGCTGAGACGGGCTTGCGTGAAGCTTGCTCGGGAGCATCACTGCCGTGACGCTGCTGGCAGCGATTGGGTTTACGTGTGTACATGCTAGTGCGGGTGAGCACTAGAATATGAAGGCTAGATGGCAGCGCCAGAAACGACGTGTCATTCGAATAACCAGGTGTCACGTATTGGCGTCACATCAGGGAGGTTTCCACAACGATCTAGAAGAGTGCACTACGACCGATGAGATTGCTTCCCTATTGCGGTATTATGGATATTTATATAGATTTGTCATTAGGGCCCCGGCTATATGGAGAGGTCCTAAGGTGTTCATTGGCTGTTTCCCTAAACTAGGCGTGTACTGATGCTATCGTTAAAAAACGGTTATCGCTACAGCCATAATCGCTAACCTTGAGAGCTGGTTGACGTAGGCGGAACTTGCAAGTCTCGGGCGCGACGTCTTGCTCCTATTAACTTGGCGTCAATTGAGCCCGACCGGCTCGTTAACTCACGATGGCCTTCGACTTCGAGTGCGACACCTGCGGCAAGACCTTCCCGGCGGGCTGGAGGGCCCGTGACAACCACTGCAACTCGACCGGACACTCACGACGGTCGTTCGAGTGTGATGTGTGCCCACGGTGGTTCGGCAGCCAGCAGGCTTGCAACCAGCACATGAGAGATACGGGTCACTGGCAGACCGTCGAGCGGTACGAGTGCGCGTGCTGCTACGACACGTGGCCGACCGAGGAGCGATGCACCGAGCACGAGCACCAGGACCACAACTACTGCGCCGAGTGCAACCGAACCTTTCAAAACTTTAACAACCTAACCATGGTACGCAAGCCGGCGCCACTCTCCGGCGAGGCGGAAGCTGACTGCGGCGGTGACAGCACCTCCGGTCGCGCGCCCACAGAGGCCAGCAGATCGAGTGCCCCTTCTGCAAAAATCGACTTCGCCACCGCCGCCGGATTGACCCATCACCTCGAGGCCGGGGCCTGCTCCGACGCGCGGGACCTGAACCGCGACGCCATGTATCGCTTCGTCCGGGGTAAGGATCCGTGCGGACTCATCTCCAAAAACCTCATCGGCTGGACCGGCTCCGCCGAATATGTGGCCTCCAACCGGGCGTGGAACGGCGCTGCTTACGAGTGCTACCTCTGCCATCGCGCGTTCCGCCTGCTGGCCGGCCTCAATCAGCACCTCAACTCGCCGAGACGTAAGTCTTTCCCCCGACCCCGAGGCGCGCCGTCTGCTGATGCCTGTCCGCACGCAGACCAGCAGGCACTGTACCACAGCCCCAATTACATGTGCGCAATGGACTTTAGGAGCCTAGCCGCCGTCATCAACCACCTGGAGAGCGAGGCCTGCGGGTGCATGCGTTTCGAGACGGTACAGCGCAAGATCGGGGACATGGTCAGCGGGAACCGCCTGATTACCTTTTGAGACGTTTAGACGGGTGGAGAGGCGGTTCTCATTCCTCCGCGCACACTTCGAGCACCAAATTTGGCTGAAATGGGCCTCCAGCGTTCTTCCCAGGCTCTTTGCCTCCATGGACAGCTTCCCCCGTATCTCGCCCATCGTTTCCTTCACCGGCCTCATCGTTGGCTCCGGCCACTCCTTGCTACGACAGGACCTTCTGCCAGGTCTAGACGCCGCCCAGCTGAGGTGCTGCGGCTTCCTCCAGCTTTCTACCTATATCACTCCCGGGATCCCGGACAAGATCCCTCTCAGGGGCTTCCACCCGTTTCAGGTCTTCGTCATCTTCCCCATCCGCGCGGGAGCCAATAGGCTCACGGTACCCGCGAATCTAATATTTCGCGGGCACCGCGAAAATGACTAATCACAGTCCGTTGTCTGCGTAAAGCCATGATGCGGGTAGTCTGTCGGCACTGTGCTCGTCGTATGTGTGAGTCTACTGTCTACTAGAACTAAAGAGCTGCTAATATCAGTAGAGCCAACTACGGCTCGACGAAAATACAATCATCTGCCTCAACATGTGCAGAATACAGCGTTTCCTGCTCTCGGCTGTCCTTTTCTACCTGTCGCCAAATGTCGGCCACGCCCCTCCGTGTGTTGGCTAACGGATTGTCTCCCATCTCCTTCATGATCTGGGCTTCAACACGCTGATCTTCTGCATGGCTCCAGTCAAGGTATGCCATCATTTCTTCTTTCGTCCATGCTCTCAACCCCGTTGTAGTGGCGCAATGCCTGGACATTTGTTTGTAGTCCATACACCATTCATAGCTTTGCTTGTCATACCTAGCTGGAAGCCTCATTGCCTTGCGGTATTGTTGGTTTGTCTTGATGCTGCCGGCCGGCTGCGCTGCATACCATGCGCTTCTTGCAGCGGTATAACTTTTGTGTATAGCTTCTGGTGAATCATATTTCGGCGGCGGTGGGGCTGGCAAGTCAGGTGAGATAGGTGGTGGCGATACCAGCAGCTCAGTGGCATCGCGGGGCGGACCCGGTACGGGCCCGGAATCTTGGTCACCGGGAAGGTCGTGGCAACTGAACCTATTTCGGCGTGAAAGGACTGACCCGACTGGGCAGGAGGATGGTCTGGAGCTGTAGTGGGCAGAATTGTAAGGGTTCCTGCGACACTCCCCAAATCCGTCGCCAGGGACGCATCAGTTGGCGGCTCAGTTGCAAGCTCTGGCTCCTGTGCGTCCAAAGCGGCTTGCACGTACTGGGATGACGGTACGATCTCCGATGGTGACACCGATCGTGAATGCATCGACGACGTAGTCTCTTGAAGCAGCTCTCCAAAGCGCAGCGGGCAGGCTTTCGCGGTCATCCTATGACCAACCGTATGGCACCTGCTGCATGTGGGTGGCGCTTTACGAGCCTCCTCGATACTCTCAAATGCACTGGGTTCTCTCCGAGTGCTCTGCTTGGGAATAGCCGAACTTGCTAAGGTCGACTCGATTCGCTGGCGCGGCTCTAGCAGCGGCCGGGAGTTCCATCCCGCTGCAGGTGCCAGTGCGTATGGAAGTGCTCAAGTAAGAGTACTTGTCCTTGCTCTTGCAAAGATTTTAGAGTGTGAAGGCAAGGCAGCCCGTGGGACTTGGTGAAAGCCCCCGTGCAAGTTGGCGGTGGGGGAGGATCTCTCCTACCAAGCATCTTCCGCTGCTCCTCCACCTTTCTCAGCGCTTCATGGGAGACCCAACCGCGCACTGAAGCGTATAAGGGCCCAGAGAGCTCAATTGGGACCCGAATCTGCTGTCGGGCTTGATTCGATCTCAAGTCTGACAGTTGATTGAGTAACGCGTGCTTCATCGCCCTCCAAGCCTCGAAAAGATTTAGCGTGGACTTTTTGAGATGGGCCTTCAACAATGCATGTATGCCCTCCACGCGCGACGTGACTGTATTTCCAAAATGAGCATGTTGATCAACCCAAGCCTTAACAAGCTTTTCCTTATACCCTTCAAGCCAGAAAGTTTTGATGTATCCAACTTGTTTGAGGTGGTTGGGTAGGTACTTCTTCTCGAATTGCGTAGCTCGGTCCTTGAATGCTTCTTCGTTTGGTGCAGCCATGATCGAGTGCCAGAATTGGTAGAACTCAGACCAGCCGTTGCTCTCTGACGTATCAATTGTCTCTGCGTTTGTGGACTCCGGTTGGTCCTGGCGGACGAAGGCTGGCCGGCAATAGCGGAGGACGGCCTTGTTGGCATGCCACAGACAGAGTAGTGAGCAAGAAGTGGGAAAGGAAATGGCAACGGCGTTCATACAGGCGATGCAGCGGTCTGTTAGGACGACAGAGGGTAAGCGGGCGCTATGGTGTTCGTACAGTGACCTCAGGCGATCCAACGCCCACACGAAGTCAGCTTCGGTCTCCCCACCAAGGAATGCAAATGCTATGCAAAATGATCGCTGACAAGCATCTACTCCTATCATGTCGAGGAGCGGCATGCCGTGTTTGTTCGTCTTGTACGTGCAATCTAGCAACAAGACATCTGGGTATGCCTGGAGATACGTCAAGGACTCTGGATGAGCGAACAGGACTGCGGTCACTCGGCCGTCTTGGCGGGTGGATCCGACTCCAAAACCCCTCCTGGTCGAGCTGACTGGCCAAAGCGTGAATTGAACTTTGCCCTTCGCATACATCTCTCTTGGTAGCTGCAATTCCATTGTAAATGTCTTGTTGTGTGGCAAGAGAATCGCAGTTCTGTCGTATATAGGTCCGAATATCTTTTGGGACAATGCCGGCATTAGAAAGGCGCGATAACTTTTCAATATCTTTCTCCGTCAACCTACGATGAGCAGGATGAGCAGAAGGGTGGCGACTGGGCGCGTGATTATGCAGGGAAAATCGTTTGTCTGGGCGGTGTCGCACAGCCCAAGATTGCCTGTCGGCTGATTCTTTGGCCAAAATCGAAAACTCACAGCCCGTCCCTCGGGTTGTTGTCTTTCGCTGACGTTCTATCGACGGATTTGGGGTCGACAAGACCGGTCGCACGCGAAGGTCACTGTCTGTCTGCCACCCTTGGCTCTGGTGGACTTTCCCGTTGTGAAGGCATAGCCCCGCGTCGCAGCCCAAGCGTTGATCGAAATGAGGAGGTCATCGCGAGAGTCGTAGTCAAGTTCCGGTGGAAGACAGTCTTCGGCAAACGGTGCAGTCGGCCCGAGAGAAGGCGATCCCCGGGGAGGTGTTGCCCGTAGAGGTGCAGGCGCATGCCGCATCCGCGAGCGTGACGCTGCAGTCGAGAGTCCTCCCTGGGGCCAGCACCTCTGGGGCCCAGGGGTCTCAAGACGTGGAGGATACTCTGTGCGAACGCGAAGAAGAGGGTCCTGTCTTACTTCCCTCGGTACCGGCCGGAGGCTTCTCCCCAGTTTAATGACTTCTGCCGTGTCAAGTTGATGATGGTCCATCCGCATCGCTACCCAGAGGAGTTGCTCACTGTGGGCGGGCAGCGGTTCGAATCTTTCGCGGCCGCGTACCAATACTGCCGACAGCAGCACCATTCCCATGAGGACGACCATTACGGAGAGCCAGGAGCAAAGGAACTGAGGGCAGAGGACGATCAGTTTGAGCTGGAGGAGCATGTGGATCCCGTTGTGGAAGAAGATTGGCATGAACTCGCCCGCATGCTGCCGGATCATCCGCTGGGGGAAGAGGACATCGACATACTCG
Source organism: Hirsutella rhossiliensis (assembly GCF_020360975.1). Classification (NCBI taxonomy): domain Eukaryota; kingdom Fungi; phylum Ascomycota; class Sordariomycetes; order Hypocreales; family Ophiocordycipitaceae; genus Hirsutella; species Hirsutella rhossiliensis. The sequence goes on from NW_025408672.1 coordinate 3,357,945, forward strand.
GCCGCCGAGATCTCGATGTGAATTATGATTGGACTCCCCACGTTGGACGGTATACCGACAGTGGCATTCTGACCGGCGACTACTGGAAGCAGCGCAAAGCGGAGAACCCCATGTCCCTTGAGGTGGATGATCAACCCTTGGATGCTCGCGATTCCCTAAATCCGGAGCAGCGTCTAGTGTACGACACGGTCATGGACCACTTTCTGACCCAGCACGCTTCCCAGCTGCTGCTCACGCAGATGGCGGAGGCGGCACCGGCAAGTCATACCTCATTAACATACTCTCCGCCCACCTCGAAGCCGCCGCAGGCGGAGAACGCCTGTTTGGCGTGCCGCTCCACAGGCGTTGCGGGAAATCAGATTTCGGGCACTACCTTGCACTCCCTGTTGCATCTCCCAATCAACAAAGACTTCAAGCCCCTGTTAGCGATTGACAAGGCTCAGCTCCAGAAGAAGCTGAAGGATGTCAAGTACCTGATCATTGATGAGAAGAGCATGCTAGGACTGCGTCAACTATCATGGATCGATGACCGTCTCCGCGAGGCGTTCCCGAATCGGAATGAGGAATTCTTTGGCGGCCTGAATATCCTGTTGGTTGGCGACTTCTTTCAACTTCCCCCAGTGCTGCAGAAGCCGCTTTATTACGACAAGGAAGTGCAGGGAGTAGAGATCAAGGGCCGGAACGCATATCGGCGCTTCGACAAGACGGTCTTCTTAAATGTTGTCCAGCGTCAGCGTGGTGACGACCAGGAGGCATTTCGCACGGCCCTCGGGGAATTGCGACTGCACCAACGATCCAGGGAGTCCTGGAAGCTCCTCTCCAGTCGTGTACAGGCGAAGCTAGACGATCGGGAGGTTGCCAAGTTCGACAACGCCTTACGGGTGTACGCCACGAAAGACAGGGTCAACGAGTTCAACCACTACCACCTCGACCGCCTCGGCCGGCCTGTCATCCAGGTAATGGCCAAAAACGTAGGCCCTGGCGCCGCGGCAGCGCCTGATGACAAGGCGGGCAACCTTGCGAAGCAGATCCCCATATGCATTGGCTCCCGTCTGATGCTGACGTCCAACCTTTGGCAGCCAGTTGGCCTCTGCAACGGCGCTCGTGGCACAGTTTACGATATCGGCTGGGCACCTGGGGTCGACCCCATCCAAGACCCTCCCTGCGTTATCATGATGGAGTTTGACAAATACAGCGGACCGGTATTCCTGACCACCCCTGATGGCAGGAAGATTGTGCCGATTCTCCCAGTGGAGAGGGACTTCCTCATCGGAGCCACTCTGCACTCGCACCCAGTTTCCTCTGATCGTATGCTACGCAATTACCGTGCACAAGTCACAAAGCATCACCGAGGACATGGTCGTTACAGATCTGTCCTGCCGAGACTTCCAGACTGGTTTAAGCTACGTGGCCGTCTCACGCGTGAAGACGCTGCAGGGTCTGATGCTGGATGCGCCGTTTGACCGCAATCACCTGACTTATGCATCTCCGCCCGAGGGCATCAAAATGAAGATGAGGGATCAGCAGATCCGCAGACGACAGGTTCTTACTCGGAACCCCTACAAGACATACCACGGGCCAACGTTCTCGCGAAGGAGAGAGTAAAAGTGGGCATAAACGTGGATAAAGGGACCTTTTGAAGGTCGAGTGTCGTACGATCAGATATTGTGTTCTTTTTTCTCTGCCTCGGTTGCCTCCTTTCCCGTCCAAACAGCCCCTTTTATATCCCTCCAAGCTTCTCCCAAGTTGATATCCCGTTTTCAGGTATAGTATACATTCTATCAGGAAGAGGGCACTTCTTGCCAGGGTGGCAAACCACGCAATCAACGCAACCGAGTGACGGGATTGCGTGGATTGCCAGCTTACATCATCAAATCCTCGATTGCGTTGAGCAATCTGAATCTCAATTGCGTGGATTGCGTGGATTGCTGGCGTTGACGGTTGTCAATATGCTATTCGGAGATAACGACAAAGTCCTCTGGCCCGTCCTCCCCTTTCTCAGAATTATCCTCTGCGGCCTCCACGAAGGCGTTGTCGTCTACCGATGGATCAACGACTCCCTGGTAGTTGTGTATTAATCCCGCGTTCAGCCAAGACCGGATGGACTGTGCGGCGCTGATGGTCTTCACCTCAAGTCTCCTGCGCAGACGGGTAACCATCAGTCCAGCAAATGAAAACGCCCTTTCGCACTCGGCAGACATGGGCGGGACGGATAGCATATCGAAAGCCATCCGCGCCAGCCGCGGATATGTCGCCTCTTTGAGTTTCCAGTACTGAAATGGATCATTGATCTCCCCGTCGTCTGCCCCGATATCGACGGTCCAACGATCCAACTCGTCGGCGATAGGGCGCGTCGGCAGCCGGTAATCACCATTCGTGATATGGCTCGATTGCACCCTGTGCCTCATTCGAAACTTTTGGAAATCGTCCAGATCGTCGGGTGGCTGGAAATTCTCCACAGCAGTGGCTGGACCCTCCTCCTCGACGTTCAGCGACTTATAGTCACTAATTCGACGTTGATTGCGAAGTGGCCAGAATCCGGCAGGTCTCTGGCCATCGTTTTGGCTTCTTCAAGCTTCTCCAGAAGATATTCGAACGCCTGGATGATATCCCATGCGGTTCCATAGGCTATGAGCTTCCCGTCTTTGCGGACACGGACTTGCGCGTCTCCTTCAAGTGCCTTGAGAGCATTGGCAAAATGTCTCAGGACATCTCGAAATTGCTGATCACCATCAATCGTTCTCCGTCAGTAAATCCTCATCTCGTATACACGCAGGCCTGGCTCTACTTCTCGACCTGCCTCTGCTGTGCTCGAACCGTTCGATCGCGACAAGGTCGTCGAGAAATTCGCGAAGGAGAAGAGCCCGATCCATCATTTTGTAATGAGACAGCCAGCGCGTCATGTTATCGGTCACAACGTCGACCGGCCTTTTCGTACCATCCTTCTTCTCCTGCAGGCTCCGTAGTAGATAGGTCAGCCTGTCGGATCGATGAATCAATGGACGAGATTGTGGAGTTGCCGATCGGACCTTTTTCGCCAAAGGTTGTGCTGAGCCAGGTCGAGAATATTGGTACGATCTTCTGAATCGAAGACCTCGTCGTCTTTTCCAAGAGCAGTGCTTTCGCTACAAGGTTGATAATATGTCCAAAGCAGCGGACCCTTCTTTGCCTCCCATCGAAACTGAATTGGTCACCCAGGGCCCTCATCGCGGTGTCGTTGTTCTCCGCGTTATCCAACGTGAAGTAGCCAATCTTATCCTGTATCTCGAACGAGGTGATGACTTCTGCCACCTGAGAAGCGATGTTCTCTCAGTATGGGACTGCCGCAACTCAGGCATTCCGAAGTATTTTTGTGGGCGCTTTTCCTTGGACAGGTAGAACGCAGCAATCCCGTACACAGCGTGCCGATTGGGCGATCTCCAGCCGTCAAACGCAAGATGGATACGGCCGGGCACTCTTTCAATTCCTTCGCCACAACGCCCTTGTATTGGTGATACTCTTCGAAAAGCCTGGACCGAATGGTCGTGTGAGTCATGTGTGACTGGGTCAGGCCAATTGAAGGATTGAGATAGTCGAGCAGAGAACGGAATCGAGGGGCTTCGATGGCGCGAAAGGCAACATTTGACTCGGTGATCCAAGCAAGTAGGAGTGATTGGAACACATTCTTATCAAAGTGATTCTTGAGCGTGTTGATCAAGGCCTGCTCTTTGCCGTCGTTTGCGTCGAGCTCGAAGAACTGTGCGATAGAGCGCTTCTTTGTTGTCGTACCTTTCGGCAGACGTTTCCCCAACGGCCCAGAAATGCGGTGCGCATCGTGCAGATGGCGCTCGATATTTGTCGTTCCCTTCGCTGCAAAGCTTGGGGGTCCTTGGGGCGATTTCTTGACCGAACAGGTCCCGCATACCCACAGCCTATTGTCCCCGTTGTCTTGATGCTCAATGTCAAACCCAAAGCGCCAAATCCACGACTTGAGCTTGCCGGCGCGTTGGGATTTGGTGTAGCCGCGAAAGTGCTGCCATGGAAATGTTTCCCATTCTCGACTGCCTTGGGGCCTGCAGAAGGCAAAGAATCGAGATAGTCGCCCATCTAAGAGAAGAGTGGGATAATATGAGAGGCGTTACAAACATCCCGATTGCGGCACGATGATTGGGTCACTTTCCCCCTTACTCATGAACGCGTGGACGCCAGGTTCAGACACGAGCGCGTCGCGTTCATAACAGCAAGGGACTCTTGTCAGAATGGATGATTGGTCCAATTGTCAATCTGCCCTGAGCTGCTGACGCTTCGGCTTGGGTGAGATTTCTTCATATAATCCACTGGTCATCTACCCTACACACTTTCCACCGTCAACGGCAATTCCGTCAATCCCGTCAATCAACGCGAGATCGGATTGAATTGCCGGCTTAATCAGCCGACCATCGATTGCGTTGATTGAGTTGCCAGTTGCTCAACTGGATTGAGCAACCGGTTGCCAGGATTGAGTGGTTTGCCAGCCTGGACGGATCGAGGACCATCCAGAATTCACCGTGCTCACGGACACTGCAACACAAGTTCGTGGCGTTTCAACTACCGAGGGTTATCTCGGTCACGTTTTTTGCCTTAGCCCTGATGCTCTCACACGTCTGAAGAGAGATGTTTCGCGTTGCAGTAACCTCGCAGAAATACGAAATTATTCAACAAATGACGTCCTCACCGCTTTAGCTTGGAAAACAGTAATGGACGCAAGGTACTCGGAGACAAGCCTTCGAGACAGCGACATCTCAGTCCTTAATTTCTGCGTTGGCGGACGCACCAGATTGAACCCTACTGTTCGCGCAGATACACTGGGATGTTTTATGACTTTCGGCCAGGTTGAACTACCAGTTCGACAAATAACTACTTCAGAGAGCCTCGCCGCCACTACGGTATTACAAACGGTTGGTAAGTTCTTGTATTCGTCTTCCCACAACCTCTTCACTCTTGTAAAAATCGTCCCATGCCATGCCTTTGGGCAAATTTTCTGTATATGAGTCCTTCCTCGGACATTGACCACCCTGCTTCCACCAGCTTCGCAGCGAAATTGGTAGTTTCTGAGCGGAGCAGGGGTTACATAATACAGCAGTCCGAGTTGCACAGAGTTAGCTTCAGCAACCGATATGTTATTCAGGCATTCTCTCTATTTTTGTATCTATCGGAAAGAGTGGCCTTTCAGGACTAGGAGAATGGGCATTGGGCAAGCGCCAGGGTGCCGCCGACTTCCTTGCCTGACCATGTTGACCTCGGCACACAGGGTGGCAAACCACTCAATCAACTCAACCAAAGAGTCAAATTGAGCAGATTGACGGCTTACATCAGCGAACCTCTCGTTGAGTTGAGCAATCCAAGCCCTCGTTGAATTGATTGCGTTGATTGACGGAGTTGATGCCCTACCCTACCTATTAGTAAGCTACTTAGGTCCTCAACACCATCAACTTCTCGTCCTTCGTGGGGCACCTCTTCGGGGAAGACATCGTCATCGACTGAAGCATCAATAATCCCCTGGTAGTCGGGTATTAGCCCTGCCTTCAGCCAAGACCGAATTGCCTGGCCTGCATTGATCGTGTTAGCCTGAAGCCGGCTGCGTAGTCGTGTGACCATTAGCCCAGCAAATGAGAACGCCCTCTCGCACTCTGCTGACATTGGCGGTATAGATAGCATATCAAAGGCCATTCGAGCAAGTCTGGGATACGTTGACTCTTTGAGTTGCCAGTATTGGAACGGATCCGTGATGTCTCCGTCATCTGCGCCGATATCAACAGTCCAGCGATCGAATTCATCGGCAGTAGGTGGCCCACGACGGGTTGTGGCCGTCTGACCAGCTTGTAGCCGGTGCCTCAGTCGGAACTGTTGGAACTCGTTCAAGTCGTCAACCTTTCGACGTTTAACCATCGGAATAGCCTCGTCATCGCTGAGAATTAATGACTTATAGTCGCGTTCCCAGATGCCCCGAACAATCCGTCGTGCCTCAAGGACCCATTCAGGTCGATGAGCCCAAGCCTCCTCAAACCATTGCAGTCGCAAGGCGGGATGGAGAGCGACTGCAGCATAATATACCGGGCACTCAACCAACTTGATATAGTATTTCTCCAACTTCTTCCACCCCAATTCGACGTTTATCGCGAAATGCTCGGAATCAGGCATCCTTGGCGAATTCCTTTGCCTCTTCCAATCGTTCAAGGAGATATTCGAATGCTTGGATAATATCCCATGCTGTTCCGTATGCCACGAGGTTGCCGCCCTTACGCACCCGAATCTGGGCATCTCCCTCGAGGGCCTTGATGGCATTTTCGAAGTGCTTAAGAATATTCCGAAAGTGGCTGATCACTGTCCAGTCGTTACCGGTCAGCAGGTCAGAATCTCGGAGGCATGCAGGCATGTCTTTCTTCTTTGACCTGCTTCGGGTATATTCGAACTGTTCCAATGCGACGAGGTCGTCAAGAAAGTCGTGCAGTAGAAGGGCTCGATCCATCATCTTATAATGGGACAACCATCGTGTCATGTTATCCGTTACAACGTCAACTGGTTTCTTCGTACTGTCCCTCTTGCGTTGTAGATCCCGAAGCATGTACGTTAACCTATCCGATTGATGAATCCAGTGGACAAGGTTGTGGAGCTTGCCAATAGGCCCCCTCTTCCGCCAGAGATCATGTCGAGCAAGGTCCAGGTCGAGTCGCTCTTCTGATTTGAAGACTTCATTATCTTTGCCAAAGAGCAGCGCTTTGGCCACGAGATTGATGATATGCCCAAAGCAGCGGACCCGTCTCTGCTTCCCTTCAAAATTGAAAACGTGTCCCAGTGCTGCTACCGCCGTATCGTTATTCTTCGCATTGTCAAGCGTGAAATACCCGATCTTGTCTTGAATCTCGAATGATTCGATCACTTCCGCCACCTGCGACGCTATATTCTCGCCAGTATGAGACTCTCGGAGTTCAGGAGCCCAAGGATGATCTTCTGTGGCCGCTTTTCCTTAGAGATAGAACGCAGCAATCCCATTAAGCGCATAGCGATTGGGCGATCTCCAGCCGTCAAACGCAAGGTGTATCTGCCCGGGCGCTCCTCAGTTCCTTTATCACAATATGCTTGTACTGGTGGTATTCTTGGAAAAGCTTCGTTCGAATAGTCGAGTGTGTCATGTGGGCTTGAGTCAGGGCGATCGAGGATTGAGGTATTCGAGAAGACGCCGGAATCGAGGGGCTTCAACTGCGCGGAAGGCAACATTCGACTCGGTGATCCAAGCAAGCAAGAGAGATTGGAAGACATCTTTATCGAATTGGTTTTTTAGCTTGTTAATGAATGCTTGCTCCTTCTGGTCATTGGCATCGAGGTTGAAGAATTGGGCAATAGAACGCTTGTTGGTTGTAGAACCCTTCGGTAACCGTCTACCTGATGGGTCAATAACATTGTGAGCATCATGTAGATGGCGCTCAATGTTTAGGGTCCCCTTTGCCGCGAAGCTCACGGGTCCCTTCGGCGATTTCTTCGGTAAACACCGCTCACAGACCCAGAGGCGATTATCTACGTTAGCTTGATGTTCAATGTCGAACCCAAAGCTCCAGATCCACGATTTGAGCTTGCCGGCGCGTTGAGACTTGGTATAGCCGCGGAAGTGATGCCAGGGAAGGCATCCCACTCGAGATGGGGAACGGGGCCTGAGTCGCCTGAATCGCCTGATGGCGGCAAGGGAGTAGAAGAAGGCTCAGGAGATTCGCTCATTGCATATAGGAATGTTTAGATCAGCCAAGGCGTTGTGGAAGAATCGAGAAGTGGAAGTGGAACTGAGGCGAGAGATTGAACTTTGTTGTGAAGCGCGTCGATGCGCGCAGCGCGTCGACTCTTCCAACGGAACAGGGGGCCCTGTTCCCCGAAGAGGAGAGGAGGCTTACCTACAACGGGCCTGAGTAACCTGTAAGGTTAGTGGTAGCTATATACCCAATCCGTACCTACATTTCGCCTTGGCCACCTACCCTACAGGATCCCTGACCGTCAACGGCAATCTCATCAATCCATCAATCAACGGGAGCATGAATTGAATTGACAAGCTTATTCAGCAGACACTCGATTGAGTTGATTGAGTTGACGGTTGCTCAACTATATTGAGCAACCGTTGCTGGGATTGAGTGGTTTGCCACCCTGTCGGCACAACTTTATCCAGCGTATGTGTAAGAGGCTGGCCCGGAGTTTACTCAACAAGCAGGTGCCTATGTGTTGTCTATCTAGAGCTGAGGAGGAAAGGAAGCTGAACTTGAGGCGTAGCCTCGAGTGCGAGCTTATATTACCCTTCACAGAATGTTCTCGCAGCTTCCGGGTCCGCGGGCGGCCGGTGCTGCCACCAGCACGACCCACCGGACCCGGTACAGCCGGGTCCACCAACCAGGCACAGCCCGTGACAGTATGATCATATATGATCATACGCCTGGGGCTGTATGGTATATGTATATGGGCAATATATGATTTATATATGATTTAACTAAATCATACGCGTATGATTAGAAAGCCTGAGGCCTACTTGAAGGTCAGTTTCTCCAAGTGTTCAGCGTCCTACCTTCAGCGACTGAAGCGCGGTCTGCCAAGTTTAAGGCTGTTGTGCCGGTGCCGGTCAACGAAGCACATCACGAACTTCTCCTTCCAGGGGTCTAGCCACGTATTGATAGCGTAATCCACGGCGGCCTGCGGATGGCCGGCTGCTTCGAACGCGGGGACCAGTGTGTTATAGATAGTGTGGGAATTGTAGTAATCCATTGTACCCATCTAGATAGGTCACGTGCGCTCTCACGTGTGCAGTTGAGGATAGCGGAGGACACATAGCTAGCTCCGTGCCCTTTGCCCCCTCTTCCCCCTTTCTAGAACAGACATCAACGATTACACATACCATTGCGATTTGCACGCAGGCCTGTGTAGAGACCTACCGACAGATAGCCTCATTAGGGGTGTTAACGATGCCTGCCCACTCTTTGAGGAAGGCTGTGAACGTAGGGGCTCGGATTGTGCGATCTCCTTCCTTTGTTGCAGCAGGGAAGTGCTTTTTGCACTTGGTAAGAACGTTTTTGTTGATATGCCAGCGGCAGAGCAGGTGAACTACGTGGTTCTTTCCCCTTTCTCTCCTTGTTCAGCCCGAAGGGCGTTCTACTCAGTCAGAAAGAATCGAGCATAAAACCTCTTCTGATTGGCCAATTAGCCTCCCCTGTGCTCAACTCGCGAACGAATTGGTCGGCTGATAACGCCACCAAATGAAGGCCCACCATAAACCCCTGAGCGTTGACTAGGTAACCAAGGAGCTCTTCAAGGGCTCGCCAAGAGATTTCACTTCTTCTTTCCTAATTCTCTTTTCCGTCGAATCTATCAAACGCATTGGTTTGCTAACGGTATCTAGGTTTCACACATCACCTCCGCGGCCGACCTACCTCTCAATATTCCCCGGTTACCTTACCTCCAGGCAAGCAGTACAGTCTCCTCCTAGATTGTTTAGACCTGATCTAACTACCGCAAAGACAGCCTCCCTATCGAGATCTATCACGGTCTTGGACCTCTCGGCTGTCAGTCAGCTCTGCTAGCACCGCCAAACCCTCGCAAAGCCTCCCTGCCCGAGCAATATATAGCAGCTTAGATCGATAAGAAGTGGATATATACTGTCAGATGGAGAACGATACACCCCAGGCGGTCCGCAACTGCCGTACCTGCAAGCAAGACCTGCCCGAAGTCGAGTTTCGAAGCGTCAAGGACCCTACAAAGTTCACAACAGAGTGTGCTAACTGTAGGGCACGCCGAAGGGAGCGGATAACCGAATCCTGAGCCGTCGCCGCAATGCAGAAGATCGCCTCGAAGCCATTGCCACGCAGAGCCTCGAAGAGGACCGATTCACTAGCTAACCTGACGCCTCCAAGGCGGACTGCACCAACGCCTGCGTCTGCGAACGCCTTACAGCCTCCTTCCATGCCTGATTTATTCCGTGGCCTGGTGCCTGCACCGACGGGAATGCTCAGAGCTCCGCAGGGGCCTTCTACCCCAAGCGCTGTAGAGGGATCTTCCCCTATCCCTCCTACCCCTAGCCTGCCAACGGTGGTTCTAGGCACGCCGATTTACCCTTCGGGCTGGATATTCAGCCGTTAAGCCCCTTGCCTTGGCAACTTAACGGGTGTTCGAAGTATTTTAGACAATCACTTTGTCCAAGCCGCACTCGACCTCGTTCGTGCCTTGTACCGTCGCATCGTGCAGCGCCCCCGGCTTGACAAGAAATTCAAGAATCATGAAGTGAAAAGTATCAGGGTTTTTGCATCTACGAGCGCGAGACTCAGGAAGTCGCATGCGCTATTGATGATCAGATTATCCCTAGGTCTGTGAAGACGTTAATTATTCTATTTACCCTTAGCCGTGTCCTGCGCGTACCATTATGTCGTAGATAACTAAATAGGCCATTAATTGCATGCGTAGCGACTAATGTGACGGTTCCAAACTTGTATGAGGATTAATGATACTAAGACGTAATAAGTTATTCCTAGCATTCCTAACTTCGTCTAGAGTTTTAGGCGATAACAGTGTACCACCTGCTAATTTGTATTCTGCACCTTCGCTATTAATGCGGGACGTTATTCCTAGCATTCCAAATTTAGTCTAGAGTTTTAGACGATAACAGTCTACTATCTATTCGTGTCACATTGACCATTGCACCACGCAGGCAAAGTGGAATGCACACTCCAGCAGTTGACGCTGCAAATGGCGCACATAGCCTGTGTTTGACAATTCGCATTCCGCACCTTCGCTATTAATGCGGAACGCGGCACTAACATCATCTACTAGGGGCCTAAAGTCGGCCGCCGACCCTGTTCCACAGGGACGGGGTGCGTTGATTGAGGACAAACGCGTTGATTGGGGAAAGGCAGGTACTTCTTAGCCCCGCAAATTTATTAGCTAAACAAAGTATTACATTTAATCGGTTAAACGCACAACTAATCCCGCCAGTACGATGTATGCAACAAGTCGGGGATTCTATATACCATCGTGACCTGAAACATTGATGAAGATACTATCATTCTAACTCTGCCTTGATGACTTCAAATTTATGCCCGGTACCCTCAATGAAGCTGTCACCTATTATTTATACCCCATCAGCCTCAAGGGTCAGTACCTGCAATGTGGCACGCTCTATGGCCTCCAAGGTCACCAAGTCAGCCGCCTCTTGTATGACATCGCGATCTTAGGTTCTCGGCCAAGTGATGTGTTGCTATACGAAAATGCGTGTTGGTGTTGATGGAATTTGAAATTAGCGCGGTTATGTAAGAAAACAGTAGTACTTACATTTATGTAGTAGGATCATCATTCTATGTAATTTTTTTTCCTTTCCGATCAACGCGTTTGTCCTTAATCAACGCACCCCCCCCCGTCCCTGTGGAACAGGGTCGGCGGCCGGCTTTTAGGCCCCCCAGGCTTGTAGCTTATATGCTGATAAGGCCGGGCAATTTTCTTCCTAAACCTATCCTAGCATCGCGTACGTACCTGGGTTTGATCGCGCTAGCTCCCCGTAAGACGTCCTCAGCTACATTTATGCCCCATACGGTTGCGACCCACATCTTGTATATATACGTTTCTGCCGACATAGCAGAAGACTCTAGCGGAATGTAGTAGAACGCTGCTAGCATCTAAGCATCTGCTTCATATCCATCCTTTATACCTCGATTAATAAAGTAAGGAAGTGTGAGACAATACTATATAGGCAAACCATTTACCTATAAAAGCTGCAGAGCATCTTCGGACTTAAGGACGAATAGCAGCTCCTCTCTATCACTTATCGAGCATTGATCTCTCACGCTAATCTTACACCGGTTATCGATTAAAAGTGGCAAGCCGACGTCCGGACCCAGCCTACAACCGCCTCGACATGGCGCCCACCACTCCCCCCTCTCGCCGGCCACCGTTTGTGCCAAACTCCCGATCGTTGGCCCGCCTCCTTTTATGGGCGTTGGTGGCCGGTGTGACTACAGCGCTACTGTTTCCACGCGTACCGACCGTGGACATTACGGCGTCGGAGCAGCAGTGTGTGCCGCTGGGCCGCCCGCTGGTCACGGTCGCCTGTTGGCTCGGTGGACCGGCCGGCACCCCGAGTTACTTCGTAATGTGCACAAGGCCCGACCGTGGCGGGGTTGGCGGCGATGTGCACGGAAGGCTGATTGTATCGGACGGAATGTTCTTCGGCTGTACGCCCGTTAGCGTGTCAGCTCCCGGCCGCGGGTACACAGTGCATCCCGTTGCCCCCAATGTGAAAAACCCGCTCCTATGGGTAAACCCAGCCAGGGGAAGGATCAACGCCTGTGAAGCGCCAAGAAAAGATCCCGGCGCGAAAGGACCGAAGGCCGGTCGGGTCGATCCGAAGGCAGCCCGAGCTCGCGACGGCGCCGTATGGGACTAGAGACCCGGACGGAACCGCCGAGCCACAAACGGCGGTCGTCTTTGGGAAGCCACCTCCCGCCCGACCCCCGGCCCAGGCATGGCGAGTGCTGTCGTACTGCGACAGCCACGGTCTGCCATCCTTAGTGGCGTTGTGTAACATGGTCGGAGTGAACGAACTGTTGCACTTCTGCAGCGATCACGAGCGCGGTTGGTGGTACGACCTGTTCGGTAACCAGATGGCTGACGATACGGCTGGCTGTTACTGCCACGTGGTGGGTTTCAGGGTGCCCCCGACCCGTTACTGGCCGCACGCATCCGGAAGGCGGCGGCCCATACGGCAAACGGGGCTACATTTCGATTACTCACCACACCCCGCCGAATACTCCGGGTTAGCGTTCAATGTCGACAAGTCAAATCCGTGGGCTTACGTCTCAGATGTGGACCATACTCACCCCGGAATGGTGTGCAGGGATGGAAGTACGCCCCGTTTCACCTTGAACAGCAGCACGCCGGCCACTTTCAGACGACCCCTACCCGCTGAGCCGGACTAGGCAGTTAGCCCGTCCACGGCGGACCGTCAGGCCTACGTACCGGCGATGGTCCGCCACCGGCCGGCAGGTGCATTGAAGGATGTTCCAGACTGGCGGGTGGAGCGTAGGCTCCGGTTGGCGTGCGGGTGTTGTAGTTGCACTGCGGTCAGCGGCCGGTTGGCGTGAGACGTTCCTCATGCAGCCGCGCGCGTCTACACCGTTGTGTTGGGGTGGTCGTACTAATACTAGTGCCGACCTGTCCTGTGGTGCCGTTTTGGCAAGGCCCATCCTTTGGGGCCCGAATCGACGGATGTCACAGTAGTACTTTCTCAGGTCCATGTCGCCCGTTGGCTCCCCTTGATCCAGAGCTACCATAAGGGCTCATTGGGAGTATTATTCGGCGTGTGTGGAGTCGGTTTAGGGAGGCTGTGATTGACGTAGTGACGGCTCGAAGGAGCCCAGTGGCCAGGCATCAAGAAGCCGCCTGGCATTCAAACCCTCGTGGCGTATTGGTCATACGCTTTGGAGGCCGCCCTCGTGGCGGAGTCGGTTCGAATCCGACCGGGGACACGACCTTTGGGGGGAGGTCGAGACCGGCAGACTAGCCCATCCTGCCTTACAGTTAGGTTGTACCAAATGGGGAATACAGCCTCTAGGGACCTGGGTCATCCCTAGCGGGGGCGCTCCCGTCATTTTACCGCCGCCTTGAAGCACCCGTGTGGGCGACATCACACGCATGCGGACGACCTCGCCCGACGGTCGAAAAATCCTCGGGCCGCCTGCGCAGCGCGTTACCACGCAACCAACACCTCAACAACGCCGCAAAACTCTCAACGTCACCGTCCAACCCCTACGATATCCACCAACCACGATAGGCGACAAGATGCTCAACGTTGAAAGACATATGCGCAGACAGGATAGAATAAGGGGTTTTCATCCCGGGCTTCGGCTATAGGGTTTTTCCTGTATTGGTAACGAATAGAGGCTATCCGGGTCAGTTCATTGAAGTCCAAGTAATACTTTGCCATTGTAACGGTCTCAACTGAGTGTGTTGACAACTCGTTGAGCGACTGCGACGAGTATCCTAAAGCTAAGGAGAAAGAAAAGAAGAGGAAAGGAAAGGAAAGCTCTCGAAGATTGGTACGAGCTTATAAGCGGAGCTCCGGTGGGTCTTGTCGAGAGCGGAGCCGAGACCCTCACGGGCTCAGCCTGTTACAGCCATGAAATTTGCATCGATTGTAGTCTGTCCCCCCATACAGCGGCATCGGGCATTGGGGCGTGAACGATTCTAGCTGTAATCCGATGGTATCCGAGGGCTTGCTGAGCACCGCTGATCTGGTCGGGTGGGGCGAGTCCAGAATCAGCGACCAGGCGAGCCAATCGTATCCGCGGATATCCATCCCTGCCGTTACGGCAGGGGCCGTGGATATACAGATATCGTCGCCCCCCTGCTGATTGTGTAGCCGATTCCATGGAGGAGCCGCTATCCACGTTCGCTACGACGCCCTGTCCACGGGCGTTTAACGACCCACCGGCACGGCGGTGTGTATCATGGTCGCTGGATATAGTCTCTCTTGTAGCCCGCGCGCCGCCCCACTCCGATCCGGACTGGTGGTGGTTCGCAGGCTTGTTTGGCTCTCCAGCGTTACGATATACCGGACGCCGATGCCGAATCGACAGAAGCAGGACGAAAGCGGGGCGCCAAGGCGAAGCTCGCAGGAGCAGCAGCCGAGGCAGGGGTGGGGCTCGAGGCGCGGGCCAATTAGGATGCTGGCGGCGTCCCCTTTGGGAAGTCGGCGGCACGGATTCAAAATTTGGGCAACTTCTCCAGGCACGCGGCTGCGATGGATTCCCACCAGTGGCAAGCCGCGAATAAATTTCAGGGATACTCGAGTACGAGAGTACGATGAGTAGCAAACCCACTTGAAACAATACAGCCCATGTGTCTTCATGCTCTACCCGAAGGTAAGGACATAGTTGTTTCCGGTAGATCGCACTTGGCGGGGCTACCCTAGAGCGCGCCTGAAAATCCCGCTGACGGGCACCAGCCATCCTTCCCTGCATTTTTACTTTCTTGGCACGCAAGTGTTAAGGAAGTAGCCTATCCATACAGCTTTTCGCTTAACAGTGCTCTTGAAAATTCCGCAACAGCGCCGCGCGAAAGCGCCGGCAGCGGCCATGGCACCAGCCTCAGGTTCGCGCGCCGCTCCTGTGCTGTCGACATACAATCGCCACCTGATCTAGCAGCCCGTGCATCTCAGCACCTACTGTCCTCTCCGGCGGAGGCTCGTCCAAATGTCTCAACCCTGGCGGCTCAGCAGCTCCTCGACCGACGTCTCCCAGCGACACGCCCAACGCTGCCGTCGCGGAAGGAACGCAGCCGGAAATAATCCCGAATGGCCCTGGTTCGACCGGGTCCACGGAAAATGCACCTGTCTCCATCATCGAAGCGGCTACAAAGATCGCTCGCGACCAAACGGCAGCCCATGATGCCAAGCTGGCAGTCTTTCGGGCCTTTAGCGAATCATTCGAACAGACAGCCAAACAATTCACGTCCGGCTCCCACAATAGCATCGCAAAGCAAGTTGCCACCAAGTTTCTGAACCTCTGGACTCAATCGCTCGCCGACCTTGAGGAACCACCGAAACCTACGTACAGCAGCGTTCTCGCATCCGGCAAAACGACACAAGGACAGCTGGCCATTACGGCCTCCGCCCCACCACAGCGAAAACAGCAAACCACCACTCGTCTCAAGGACGACCGCCCGTGGCCCCACCCAAGGAAGACCTGCGTGTCTTTGTCCGACTTGACGTCGATGCTCCGGCCCGAAACCATGAAAGATACGCTATCCGGGCCCACATCGCCGCTAGAGTCGGCATCGACCTACGCCGCATCCCGGCAGCCTTCCCGGTAAACACGGGTTGGGCCATCCTGGCATCGGATGTGGCCACGCGCGAACTACTCGTGCAGCGACAGGCGGATTGGGCCGTAGATCTGGACGCGACGGCCGTAGAGATTAGCCAGAAATGGCATTCGTATGTCGTAGCCGATTGCCCCCGTAGGCTCACGGACCTACGCGGCGTTGAGATCAACTTCGATGAGGCGGTCAAAGAAGAAATTGCCTGCCAAACCGGACTGAAGCCCATCAGCATACGGACCTCGCGACACGACTCGGGCGATATGCCTACCCAGACCCTTATTGTATCCTTCCTGGAACCCACGCAGAGACCCTGGCGACTGTTCGGCGCCAGCCGGTTCGCCCGCTATATCGACAAGCCCAGCATTCCTAGCCAATGTGACAAGTGCTGGGATTTCCACGCTCGACACAGCTGCGATCGAACGGCGCGCTGCAGGCGTTGTGGCAAAACCGGCCATCGTAGCCAAGAATGCACCGCCCTCGAGCAGTGTGCAAACTGCCTTGGACCCCATTGCGCGGATGACCCCAAATGCCCTGCCCGCCCCAAGCGCGTTCACGGCATGGTCCGGCGCCTGACGAAGGAGGAGAAGAGCCTGGTACGGCAGATGGGAGTTCAGCTCTCTGCGCAGCAGAAGCGGCGAACTCAAAGGCCAGAGTGTCCGACCAGTCTGATCAGAGCCCTGGCAGGCCGCAGACACTTTCCTTGGAGTCAACGGCGCCGCGGGCAGCTGGAGGAGATGGAAGCTCCGACATGGGCGCCATTTACGAGCCAGCCGCGCCGTCAACCCCATGCATCATTGTGGCCACAACGCCGCCGCATGTAAGGGACGGCGACCAGTTCCTCCCTGTCGTCCCATCGAAGAAACGACGCACTAGTCCTGTGACGCCCTAATGCCTCGCTGTTTTCCACGCAATCGAAGCGATAGGAGGATCTTGCGAATCTTCCAAGCCAACGTAGGCAAGATTCCGCCGGCACACGATTGTGCCCTTGCGTTGGCCGACTCGGAACAATACGACATTATTTTGTTGCAGGAGCCATGGACAGAACTGAAAGACGGCCGATGCCTCACTAAGACGCATCAGGCCTACGACACCTTCTCACCCGTCAACGACTGGGACGGCCGCGACACTCGCCCGAGAGTCATGACATACGTCCGGCGTTCCGCAGGTCTCGTCGCTGATCAAAAGAGACCTGCGGCGACTCGTGACATCCTTTGGCTCACCGTCAACGGCATAACAGTCGTCAACTTCTATCGGCAGCCGTACCACGACGGAGCCCTTGAAATCTTGCTTCAGTGGACCGTACCGGACAAGTGTCTTGTTGCTGGTGATTTCAATGCCAAACATCCCAGCTGGCAGGCCGGTCGACGAGAGGACCGCGGCGAAGAAATAGCGTTTTGGGCAATGGACAATCGACTCGGCTTACTGAATCCTGTCGATGTCCCGACCAACGCACACGGCAATACGGTTGATCTCGCCTTCTGCAACATACCTCTGGCCGACGCTGTTGTCGAGGATCATCTAGCAACCGGCTCCGATCATTTTACCCTTAGTATCACGCTGCCAGGACAAGTTCTGGCACCCCTTCCAATAGGAAAGATCCATCTCAACTCCGACGAGGAATTGAAGCGATTCATTGAATTAGTGGAGGCCGGTGCCGCCTTCATCCCGATCACCACGGCATCTCCTTCCGAGCTCGACAGCTTTGCGTCGGCGCTCGTGAACCTTCTTGGTTGTGCAGCCAGAGCTGCCGGTCGACCTGCCCGTAAGACTACGCATGGTGCGCGGTGGTGGACTGAAGAATGCGCAAAGGCGGCGGCCAATTACCGCGCGTGGAGGAGAGTTCACTCTCTCGGCTTCGACCGAGAAGTACAGCTAGCCAAGAGGGAGCTCCATAGCGTGGTGCGCCGGGCCAAGCGCCTTTACTGGCGTAACTTGATTGACAGCTTCACCGATAGCGCCTCCGTCTTCAGGGCGGTCCGCTGGCTGAAGTCTCCAGGTCCGTTTCAAGCTCCTCCCCTGCAAATTGACGACCGAGTGTATGAGACGCAGCTGGAAAAGGCCACCGCCTTGCGTCAAGCCACTCTGGAACGGCGCACGGCGAACGACGACATCCCAGATCCGTGGATCTCCGTGAACACAGATAGGACGATACCCTTCACCGACCGAGTCTCTCCGGAGGAGACCCGCGACGCCACGCTACGCACCGGGAATACGTCCCCTGGTCCCGACAATATTACGGTGCGGATGCTCCGCGCTGTCTGGCATGCGATCGGAAGTCTCGTCCACCAGCTATATCAAGGCTGCCTCAGGATTGGCCACCATCCGAAGCCCTTCCGAGAAGCAGAAGTGGTCATGATTGCCAAGCCGGGGCGCAGGGATCTCTCACCCCGCGCTTGGCGCCCCATCTCCTTTTGTCCTGTCTCGGCAAGGGCCTCGAGCGGCTCATCGCACGGCGTCTAGCGTGGGCCTCGGTCCATTTCGGCGTACTACACCCACAACAAGCCGGCGCGCTCCCGAAGAGATCGGCCGTGGATCTCGTTGCTGCCTTGATTCATGACATCGAGGAGGCATTTGCCTGCAAGCAGGTTGCAACATTGGTGACTTTGGACATTCAGGGCGCCTTCGACACAGTCCTCCGCAACAGATTGATCCTTCGCCTACGGGAGCAAGGGTGGCCACCGAACCTCGCGCGATGGGTCGGCTCGTTTATGCAAGACAGGTCGGCACGCATCCGCTATCAAGATATCGCAACGAATTCATCGCCTCTCAGTGCGGGCTGCCACAGGGATCGCCAGTCTCGCCGATCCTCTTCCTACTGTATACGGAACCAATCTACCGCTTGGGCAGCTCAAAAGGGCGTTTCGGCTATGCGGACGACACTGCCATCCTTTGCGTCGGCGATAGCCTGGATGAGACGTCCGCCGAAGCATCTCATCATGTGCGTGAGCTTGTATCGTGGGGCGCCGCCAACGGATCTCCTTCGACCCTGAGAAGACAGAAGTGATGCACTTCTCTCGAACGACGCCCAAGACGGCGCCGCCAGTGCTCCATGGCGAATTTGAGAAACGGCCGGGCCGGGCGATGCGTTGGCTTGGCGTCTGGCTCGACAGCACTCTGTCTTTCAAGACTCATGTCGAGAAATGGACGGCCAAAGCGCAAGCAGTCGCCTTCCATCTCAGGAGACTGACAAACACCAGGCATGGTCCTCTACCGAGCGCTGTGCGACGAGCGGTCTGCGCTTGCGTCATTCCAGTGCTGCTCTACGCGGCGGAGGTCTGGTATCCTGGTTCTACGCGCCCGCGCTGGACCAAGCCGGGCAAGGAAGGACCGTCCAGGATCGGACACCTCGTAAAGAAGATGAGCAAGGCACTCTACACATCTCTTCGGGCTATCCTGCCAGTGTGGAGAACTACACCAACGAATGTTCTGCACCGGGAGGCAGGGATACCGCCGGTCCCTCTGCTGCTCGAGGCGCGCCGGACTGCATTTGCTGCGCGTCTCAAACCCTGGACGAAGCTCATCCGCTCGTGAAGCGCACGTCGAGGCCAAAAGCCCTATACTGAATGAAATGATCAAGCTGAAGTACCAAAAGCAGCCAAAACCCTTCCGGACTAGGCTGCGGCGCTCCGACGAATTGCTACCAAGCTGCCCAAGGCCTGCCTTGCTGCAGCGCGGATTTGTCGAAGAGCAGACTGCGCCTCTGCAGAGTGCATCGAAAAATGAGACGGCGAAGAAATTTCGCGATTGGCTCCAGGCACTATCGCCCCGAACTCTGGTCGTCTATTCCGACGGGTCCCGTTCTGCCGAAGGCCACGCCGGATATGGCTATGTTGTTCATCGGGACGGATCCACCGTCTTGCGCGACAAGGGCCGTCTTGGGCCCGCCGAGGTTTTCGACGCTGAGGCGAAAGGTGCGTTGGAGGGGTTGAAGGCTGCGGTGAGCCTTCCAGAAACTGACCGCATCTTTGTCTGCCTCGACAACCTCGCGACCGCAACATGCTTACGGGGCACGCCGAGCGACTCCTCGCAAGAGGTCTTCCTTGAGTTTCAATCTTTGGCGCGAAAATACGGAGCTGTGGAGGTCCATTGGATCCCCGGCCATGCTGACATCCCAGGCAACGAGGAGGCTGATGCTCTGGCAAAGGCGGGAGCATCACTGCCAGAACCCGCTGATAACGTCCCGACGCTAGCGCACCTGCGAAAGATTGCCCGACAGCAGCCGGAAGAGGCTTTCAAGGCCTGGTGGGAAGCCTCTGCGCCGGAGCGATACAGAGACCTGAGGCTTAAAGCCACAACCAGCTGTCCGTCAGAATTGGCGCTCTCTCGGCCCCTGCTTCATAACTTGCTTGCAGCAAGAACCCACGATGGGGATTTTGCTGACTACCACGAAAGGTTTGGTCACGACAATGCGCGACTGACGTGCTCGTGCGGAAGACGAAAAGAGCCAGCACACATCTTTTACTGCAGAAAGGTTGCGCCACGGCATCGTATGCGGCTTGCACCTTCGCCGCCTGCAGCCATCAACCGCGCAATCGGCAAGGACTTTGACAAATTCGTCAGGCTGGCGAAAGCGAGCTCCTTCTTCGGAGGGATCTGCCCACGCCACTAGACGGTCATCATTCTCCTCTCTCACCCTACCTTTTCCTCTCAATCCTTTCTGTTACCTGCTCCGATCTCGGCGGCGTCAAGGTCTCGCGACCATGCGATCGCCGAGGTCATCAAGGGCTGCAAGGCCCCAGAAGCAAATTGGCTGATCTGACCACGGGACAGCTTTCTCTTCATGCCTGGACGTCCCGCTGACGGGCAACAGGTTTGTCATGAGCGCCGTTGAGCCGCTGAAATGCTGGATAGTGGGTGAAGTGTACGATATGTAGCATGTAGACACCTGCTAGCTCAGCACGTCCTGTGCTCCCCTGCGGAGACCTGAGCGACCAAAAGTTGCTGGACGGAAAATACACTAAACTAAACTAAACTAAACTAAATATCCAAATAAATCCGACCTCTGCGATCTGATTTGATCTGAATATGTTGCAGGTCAATTTGATTTGATTTGAATAACCTGAGAGGCGATTTGATTTGATCTGATTTGGATATATCTGATTTGATTTGAATATATCTGGATTTGATCTATCTGTTTGCAAGTCTGATTGCACGCGCCTTGTCTTTGATCACACCCCCCGAGGCTCGGCGGTCTTCGGCGCCGCAGCCTGTCCTTGCCGATCGGGACTCGCAAAACATGTCTGTATTAATGACATTGGTTTTCCCGCCCACTTGTGCCGCATTCGCACGATCCACTCCCGTAGCTACGTACGCAGCATCTCTGATAAAAGAAACACCAGGAACAGTCCGAATAGGTGGTGCACAGCGCAGAAGACGGTAACTTCGGGAGCCAGGGTACTGAGAGATCAGCTTTACCCTGTCAAAGTCGACAACACCAAGCGTACCGCAGTGCTGGACGCCGAAGGCAACGTTCTGCCGGGCGCAGCTGAGGCGCTCGGAGCCGAGAATTACGTCACGATTGCCAAGATCACCTGGCTTAGCAACAGAGAGAAAGCCAAAGCGTACGGGTCAATGGTGATCTATGTCACTAAAGAGAGTGACGCGCAAAGACTTCTGGACGGCGTGTGGTTCGATGTTGCGGGAGAGTCCGCCTGCACCAATGTTTTTGAACGCCGCGTAGGACCGATTCAGTGCTTCAACTGTCAAGAGATGGGACACAAGGCGTTTTCATGCAAGAAGCCGCAAAGATGTGGCAGATGCGCGAAAGCAGAACATCACCACAGAGAATGCAAGGAGACAGTGCCAAAGTGCGTGCCCTGCGGTGGACCACACGAATCGTACAGCCGGAACTGTCGGGCGCGGAACCCTGGGGATGAGACGCAGGCAGCGTCTGGCCCTTCGGGCTAAGCAGCGGAAGTGAGAATCCACTTAGGATCGATTATGGCACTAACCTTCAACAATACTAACACACAGGTATTCGACTTCGATTTCGACAGACCGCGCTTCAGCTGCTGAAGGTAGGACGCTGAACACTTGGAGAAATTGGCCTTCAAGCAGGCCTGTCACGGAGCGAGTAGCGGCGAGGTTGGTGTAGCGTATGCTGACCCGTGGGGCTTAAGGTGTTACGCATTAATGTATTGAAATGTCAGTAGCTTTTACGTCTAGGCCCTAATTATAGGAGAAATCCTCCGGGTGAAATACACATACATACATACATACATAGGTGGTGCAAGTAGTTGAACCGGAAAATAGCCTCGATCCGACCAAGAGGCCTCCCCCTCCCCCTCTCTTGGTGTGTATTGGCGGGGTCACTGGATCTTGAAAACTAATAGTGTTCTCTTCAGAGATAGGGTGGCTGCTGGGAACAACATTTCCATCGCCGCCGTACATATCTAAGATGGCGGTTAATTTACGCAGTTTCGCCACCAAAGGTAACTTACTGCCGTTGAGGACATCATGTCCAAGCGCAGAGGCTTGCTCTAAGAGTAGGACAAAGAAGAAGCCTTTAAGATGGAAGTGTAACGGGCAAGCCGCTTTAACGGCGGCTGCGCCGCCTAGCTTCTAGAACCTTCCATTGGCTCGAAGCTATAAAATGCCGTTATGCTCTTATGTAGTAGATTCTCTTTCTTTCTTTCTTTCTTTTCTATCTTGATAGTAAACAGCATAGGGACTAGTTAGTTGTATCAACTCACTAGAGGCCTTTCACATACTATCAAGATCACCGAAGACACTGAAGACACTGAAGACACTGAAGACACCAAAGTAACCGAGTCCCATCGGAGCCATTAGCATTCAGCGAAGTCGCGATGGCCGAAGATAACAACAACATGCAGCCGGACGTCCTCAGCGCCCTGGTTGCCGAGATACGAAGTCTGAGAGAAGAGAATTCCCGAAGAAATACCCTGTTTGAAGAACGTTTTATTGCCCTGGAACTCCAACAACACCAGCAAGCCCGTTCGTCTGAACTCCTAGAGCCAATGCCATCTGTCACCCCGGCTGTCCCCATCGAGGACACCCATGTGGGCGCCAATCACAACCCTCACCCAACCAAGCGCCCCAAATTACGAGACATCCTGTCACACAGAGTATATCAGCCTCCAACAGTCTGATTCCCCTATTCGCACAGTTAGCCTATATTTTAGGTCGTGGCAGTTTGTAATGCCATATTAGTGATGGATTCGAACCTTCTAGACGACATCGTCATCTAGGCTGCCTGGGTGGCGACATCGCCACTCAACCCAACGTCACAAGTATAAGAAGCCAACTTCTTACCATCACTTAGATAGAGAATCAAGAGTTGTTCAGTCCCCGATCTTCATGCTTGCTCAGCTCATCCTCCGTGCGATAGTTATGAGCCCGGTCTGCCACTGACTGGGTATCTTATTCTGGTTCCTTCCGCTGCAATCACGAATAGCTTCCACAATGAGTTTGACAAATGAAATCGACAGCTCTTCCAAGGGCACCGTCCTCAACGGCCCTTGTGACTGGAAGCAATGGATTTCTATCATCAAGAAATTCTCCTCTTCCCACAGTCTTTGGGAATTCATTGACCCTACCGCAAAAGGGGTCAAACCGGTCCTTCAGCAACCAGCTGAACCGACTTTTCATCAGATCA
Organism: Hirsutella rhossiliensis; assembly: GCF_020360975.1. NCBI lineage: Eukaryota > Fungi > Ascomycota > Sordariomycetes > Hypocreales > Ophiocordycipitaceae > Hirsutella > Hirsutella rhossiliensis. The sequence continues at coordinate 3,381,409 of NW_025408672.1, forward strand.
ATGCCACAGCATCTGATCTAATCGACCTTTCATCAGAGGAATTCCGACGCCTCGAATTCCTTCATACCCAGTACCGCACAAAGCTACAGGGTTACAGAGATCAAGTGAAGGCCCTCGCCAGCCTTCAACAACACATTGTCAAGACTATCGGCAACTACTACAGTACCATCGCCGAAGAACATGACGTTGCGAAGCAACTATCACTCCTACAGTCTCGAGTCGCGCCTACAGACTGGGCACTCGAACGGGAAGTTCTTCAACGTTATCGTTCAACACTTTCTTCGCCTAATAGGACCAAGATCGATACTTGGGTCACTCAATGGCAAAAAGTCCTTACTGAGGCAAGACAACTAGGGTTACCTGACACCCAGGACCAACGCCCTACTCAAGACTTCCTCCAAGCTGTTTCGTCTATCAACCCTTCTTTCACCGACTACTGGGTCAATAAGATGGAAGACGAAGCCGCCTTAGGAAAGCCAGGATGGCAAGCAGAATTCCCTGACGGCATCAAGATCAGCGAGATCTTCGAACGCGCCCACCGCATCAAGGTTGCTACCAACAGCCACAAGGGATCTTTTGGAGCCTCTTTCCAAGGCAAGGAAGAAAAGAAACAAGAGTCCCAGGACAACACCACCTGGAGGCCAACAAAGAATTCTGAAGGAATTCCGTCATGCGTCTGTGGAAGTTACCACTACTTCCCACGATGCTACTACCTCATTGAGTCAATTCGGCCTGATGGGTGGACACCTAATCAGAAGGTTGAACGGAAAATAAAGAAGATTCTTGACTCAAATCCTGGACTAAAAACAAAAATCAATGCTATCCAAAGTAGCAAGCAAAAGGAGAAATCAGACACCCCTGATGGCTCTGACACATCTGCATCCGTCAAAGGAGCAGCTTTCGCCGGCCAACGGTACTTTTCACACAGAGGACCTTCTCGGGGCCGATCCCAGGAGCGTACGGCTGTGTCGCCTGTGCAACGAAGACCAACTTCAGAAGCACCATCTTTGCAGCTCCTAGAGGACGCCCAAAGCGTACCTAGAACTGCCAGCTTTTCTTTAGGAAAGGGAGTGTACCCTCTGCGTGACTCCTTCATCCTCGACTCTGGATCCGACACGCATATCTGCAACGATCGATCCCGCTTTCTTAACTACTCTGCTCTAGAAGAGCCCGAAGAGCTCTTCTCAGGCGATAGTCAACTTCAAATCCTTGGCTACGGCACAGTCCGTATGAGGCTGGAAGACGGGCTCTTCCAACTCAACGAAGTCGCCTTCGTGCCAAACTTTCACACCAACATTGCATCTCTTGACCGCTTTCTAGCAAAGGGATACAACTGGAACCCAACGTCTGGACTCGTCTATAAAGACGATCAGATGGCATTTCACACTCGACGACTATTCCGTCAACCGGTTATCGAGTATAACCCGATTCAGGAGGATTCTCACGCCTCTAACTTCACTTCTTCGTCGGCTCAACGACCGATACAAACTGCTGACGCCACACTTTGGCATAAGCGTCTTGGGCACCTCAACGCTCAAGCTCTCGAACATCTTGTTGCGAACACAACAGGATCAAAGATAAAAGGCCCAGTTACCGTTGACTGCGAGGCCTGTTCCCTTGCAAAGGGAAAGAAGGTTGTTTCACGCCGACCTTCTCAAAACAAAGCACCTCGACCTTTCTGGAGAATTTACATCGATATCTTCTCTATGAACACGTCTTTTAACGGCAAAGAAGCTGTTCTTCTTGCAAAGGATGAATTTACCTGCATGTTGTTCATCTACACTCTCAATGACGCGACGCAAGACTCCGTCATGACCGCTCTTAGGAACCTTGAGGCGATGATACAACGCCAATGGAACCTACAGATTTGTGTTATCCACCGAGACAATGATCGTGCTCTTCAGTCAGACTACGAGGCGTGGATCAGTGACAAGGGGATCACCGATGAGCCAACTGCCCCTTACACTCCCGCTCAGAATGGTCCTGCAGAACGATCTGGGGGGGTAATAGCTACCCAGGCAAGAACGATGAGGATTGACGCCAATCTTCCATCTGATCTTTGGCCTGAGACATGGACAGCCGCTGTGTTCCTGCATAACAGATCGCCCTTGCAGAACCGGAACTTCCAGACTCCTTTCCAGCTGCTTAACCAATGGCTGCAAAACAACAACCGCGACACAGGCTATCAACAGCTCCAGCCTGACATCACTTTTCTCAAAGCGTACGGCTGCCGAGCCTACCCTTTGACGACCCAGGCCCTTCAGAACAAACAGAAAAAGGACCTCAAGACCGACCCTCACACGGAAATCGGTTATCTAGTGGGATACGACTCCACTAACATTTTCAGGATTTGGATCCCTTCGTCATCCGAAGTCCGACGAGTTCGAGATGTGACCTTTAACGAACACGAGTTCTACGAAGGAAAGGTAGAGCCACAGAAGCCTATCCCTCAATGCTTGGAAGTACAGCTTCCAGCACACATCGAAGACGAATCGGAATACGAGGAAATTCCCACTCGTATGGAAGAGCATGATCCTCAACCGGACACCCCTTCTTCGACTACATCGGGTCAAGAAGACACCAGCACCATCCAGGTTCAACTGGAACACTCTGAACACGAAAATTCAGAAGACCAGGATGAGTTTCACGATGCGGATAACCCGTACCCGACACCTGATCCCGCTCAGAGCGATCAGCAACTTCGACGTTCATCACGTCCGCCCAAGCCACGGAACTTCGGCAGCTTTGCTAGTTCCCAAAACCACTTTCACAGCTCCTTCTTTCTCGGACGAGAGGAAAAGCTTCATTCTCGATCTCTCCCGCCAGAACCCACATCGTACAAGGAACTGAGTACACACCGCTTTGGCCCTCAATTCAAGGAAGCAGCCCACGCTGAATGGAAATCCCTCCAAAAAGAGAGGAACCTTCGAGGCTGTTCCGCGAGACCAAGCAACAGGCAGGCCGTTGCCCCCTGACCTGGGTGTTCAAGTACAAATTTGACAAGCATGGCTTCCTTATCAAGTTCAAAGCCCGCTTATGCGTACGGGGAGACCTTCAAAAGCTGGGTGACAAAGACACCTACGCTGCCACCCTTGCCGGAAAATCATTCCGCGTTCTTATGGCCATCACAGCCAAATTTGACCTCGAATCCCGACAGCTCGATGCAGTCAACGCCTTTGCCAACGCCCTCTTAGACGATGATGAGGAGATCTATGTGTTATTCCCAGACGGATACTATAGACAAGGCTGGGTCTTACGCCTACTCCGGGCACTCTACGGCTTACGGCGTTCCTCTACTTTGGCAGAAAGAGCTTACTGCAGCATTCAAAGAGCTCGGCCTTTCGCAGTGTCCTGACGAGCCCTGCATTTTCCAGAACGACTGGCTCACAGTCTTCTTCTTCGTTGACGATATCGTCTTCCTCTATCGCAAGGATAACGAGGATGCAGCTGATCATATGGTTGCAGCCCTCAAGAGGAAATACGCTATGACTGATCAAGGGGAATTGCAGTGGTTTCTAGGTATCCGTGTCCTTCGCGACCGACCTAATAGGAAGCTATGGCTCTGCCAAGATTCCTACATTGAACGCATGGTTCAACGCTTCAGTCTCAACAGACTAGACCACTTTAAGGGATCCCCTTTCCCTTGCAACGAAGTCCAGCCGCACAAAGGGCAGGCTTCCCTAGACCAAATTCAGTTATACCAGAGCAAAGTTGGATCGCTAAACTATGCCGCCTGCATCACGCGCATGGACATAGCCAAACCGGCATCAAAATTAGCTGAATCTCTCAACAACCCTTCCGAGCAACACCAAAAGCTCGCGGATCACCTGATCGAGTACCTACACGCCACTAGGCACCTCGCAATTCAGTTTTCAGGCTGCTCTAGCCTCAATGGAGACCTCGTCACTCCGCTCCAAGCACATCATTACAGCGACTTCCAAAGCGCATCCGACGCCGCTTTTGCTGATGATAAAGACACTCGCAAATCATCACAGGGTTCAATCCTTACCCTCTTCGGTGGCCCTATCGCCTGGAAAGCCGGAAAACAGGACACAGTCACTACTTCGTCTACAGAAGCTGAGCTTCTCGCCCTTACGCACACAGCTAAGGAAACCATTGCCACTTTCCGTCTCTTTCAGCAGCTTTCTTAAGCTTGACGGGAAACCTACAATCCAGTGTGATAACCTTCAGACAATTCGTCTTGTCACACAAGATATCCCTCGCCTTCGCACAGCCCTTCGTCACGTTGACATCCACTCCTGTTGGGCAAGGCAGTCATACGAGCAGGGCTACTACGACCTTGTTTATACACCCACTTCGCAAATGCTTGCAGACGGCCTTACGAAGGTTCTGCCAGGCCAAAAATTCACTCACTTCGTCAAACAACTTGGCCTCATTGATATCTCTTCACTTCTAGAGGTATAGGTTCTTCAGTTTGCACTGCCCACCAGCCAGCACAACCTGGGGGGGTATGTCACACAGAGTATATCAGCCTCCAACAGTCTGATTCCCCTATTCGCACAGTTAGCCTATATTTTAGGTCGTGGCAGTTTGTAATGCCATATTAGTGATGGATTCGAACCTTCTAGACGACATCGTCATCTAGGCTGCCTGGGTGGCGACATCGCCACTCAACCCAACGTCACAAGTATAAGAAGCCAACTTCTTACCATCACTTAGATAGAGAATCAAGAGTTGTTCAGTCCCCGATCTTCATGCTTGCTCAGCTCATCCTCCGTGCGATACATCCCTAAATTCGGCGGCGACAAGGCCCAGTGGCGAAGCTGGAAACTAGAAACCGAAGGAAAGCTACGAGTCGATAAAGAAGCCCTTGGAGATGCAGAAGGCCACTTTATGTACATCTTCATGAGCCTAGAAGGCAAGGCTAAAGACAACGTGACCACATTTGTGGAGATGCAAACCGAGAAGAGAACGTTCAATGTTGCTGAACTACTCAACCGTCTCGAATTGCTGTACGGGAGAGGGATCGCAAGCAGAGAGCTACACGCAATCTGCATTCGATTAAGCAAGGAGAGAATGAACCATTCACGTCCTTTACCCCCGCTTTGAGAGGGAGATCGCCAATGCCAACGCCGAGTATTGGCCAGACGACAGCAAGATTTCCTACCTCCAGGAGGCACTAAACGACAAAATGAAAGCAGCCCTCATAGGCTCTGACCCCTCTGCCATCAGCAGCTATGTTGGGCTGGCGAGGAGGTGCGATTCGCTGAGCAGCCAGATGGAACTGTTGGGTCAGTGGAAAAGGCCCCGAGGCAACACAAAGAGTTCGGACAACTATGACAACTACCAGAACCATGGAGGCCAGTCTGCCCAGAAACAGTCTGCCCAGAAAACCGAAGTTAGACGAGAGGATATGATGGAATGGGAGCCAACTCTACAAGCATCCGCGAAAGTGAACGCTGCGCGCACCCGCAGTGATAAGAACACATATGGCTACCAATCCAAGCGACCAGAAGACCAAGCGCTGTTGGGCAAGCGTGCCCAGTGGGTCGACCAGGCCGAGATGGACGCCCGTTACCGTGAAGGGCGTTGCCTCCGTTGTGGAAGAGACAACTGCAGAATCGAGCGCTGTCCATTGGCTGCGCCTATCCGACCCGCAAACACGACCCGACGCACTCAGGTCAATGCCGTGACCCCTTCACGACCAGCGGTCACTAAAGCCGAGATCGCCGAAGACGATGCTTCTTCTCATAGCGATGAAGATTCAGACTAGGGACACGCGGCGGCTGTGAGAGAATGGGATGTGAGCGGAAAAGCAAAAATGGACGGAGAACCGTTCATAGCAGACGTCAGGGTGAACGGCACAGACTTTGTGCCATCTCTTGTCGACTATGGCTGCCTCTGCTACGGCGCGGTTAGCAAGCGCACATTTCACTCTCTCCAGTTGCCACATATACGCGTCCAGCCGCGCATCTTGGAGAATGCAGCGGAGACGGCAAGGAGGTCAAAATCGACAAGATCACGTATGTGTCGATCGACCTCGATGGACATCAGCAGCATCGTGTTTTCATGTACGTCATCGACGATCTGAACTGGGATATGATCCTGGGTAAACGATGGATGGAAGACCAGGATGTTCACATCCATGCGAAGGAAGGATATCTCGAGATCGGGTCCAATGGAGTCCAAGTACGAGACCGACGACGTTACCAGCCTCCTCAGCTAGACGTCTCTAATGTCATGGCCGCAACCTTTTTAGCAGAAGCACGCCGTGACAAACGCAAAGGCGGCATTGGAGTTCACTCGGTCACAATGGCGGATATTGACAAGGCCCTAAGACCGAAACCGAAGACTGACGTAATGGAGAAGCTGCCACCACAGTACCACAAGTGGTCTCGAGCTTTCTCTCAGCAACTGGCCGACCAGCTGCCCCCTCATCGGCCAGGTGTGGACCTGAAGATCGAAGTGCTGAAAGACGAGCATGGCCGAGAGAAGCCCCTACCCTGGGGACCGCTTTACAGCATGTCCCGCGAGGAGCTATTGGTGCTACGAAAGACCCTCACAGAACTACTCGACAAGGGATTTATTAGAGTCAGCAGTTCGCCAGCCGCAGCACCAGTCCTTATGGTGAAGAAGCCCGGCGGAGGCATCCGCTTCTGCGTGGATTACAGAGGTTTGAATCACATAACGAAGAGGGACCGCTATCCCTTGCCTTTACTGAGCGAGACCTTGCGAACGATAGCCAAGGCAAGGTGGTTCACCAAGGTAGATGTTATAGCAGCGTTCCATAAGATCAGGGTCGCCCCTGGCGACGAAGAAAAGACAGCCTTCAGAACGCGCTATGGATCCTTCGAATGGCTGATAGTTCCATTCGGCCTGACAGGCGCACCAGCAGCCTTTCAGCGGTATATTAACAGCGTGCTCCAGGATTACCTCGATGATTTTGTGTCAGCGTATATCGACGATGTCCTGATCTTCTCCTCTGGAAGCCTGCAAGACCACCGCGACAAAGTCGGCAAGGTCCTCCAACGACTGATGGACGCTGGGCTGCAACTGGACATTGTGACGGTACAAGTGCACGAACAAGGTCGGGTGCGACTTGGGTAAAGTGATTGTCTACGAAGAGAGAAGGAGGTTCCTAAGGAAGACTCTGACTTTCGCTATTTACATGAATCAAAGTGAGACATTTCATAAAGTATGAAAGTCACATGATCGTTCCCTCACAGACATCAACAAGAGCGAATTCGAAGTCAAGGCTGTGAAATACCTTGGGTTCATCATCGAGGCGGAGTGTGGGATCCGAGTCGACCCAGAGAAGGTTGAGGCTGTGAAGGGATGGGCAACCCCGACGAATATTAAATCCGTGAGGAGTTTTATCGGATTCGCGAACTTCTACAGGGTGTTTATGCCAGAGTTCTCGGTGATAGCGGAGCCGCTAACGCGGCTAACGAAGAAGGACGTGCCATTCCGTTGGGATGGATTGTGCGAAGAAGCCTTCGAGAGGCTCAAGGACCTGTTGATCACGGCCCCGATCCTTGCACACTTCCATCCAGAAAGGGAGACTATCGTGGAAGCGGACGCTTCAGGATTCGCGTCGGGAGGCGTGCTCCTGCAGAGAGATGATAACGATGGACTGGTACGACCTGTCGCATACTTCTCGAAGAAACATTCGGCAGCCGAAGCGAACTACGCTATCCATGACAAGGAGCTACTCGCCATTCTCAGATGTTTGGAGCAGTGGGAACCAGAGCTACGGGCAGTAGAGCACTTCAAGATCCTAACGGACCACAAGAACCTGAGATACTTCTACTCGGAAAGGAGGTTGACAGAGAGACAAGTGCGGTGGTCGGAGTTCCTGTCCAAGTTCCAATTCAAGCTCGAATGGAGGCCGGGCCGCAAGGGCGGATTGCCTGACGCGCTCTCTCGACGGGACCAGGATATGCCGGCCAACTACTCCGATGAACGACTAAAGGGACGCATTATGAGGCTATTCCAAGACGACCACCTTAGAAGGGTCCCAATATCGACATTGTCTACCAACACCGAGGGTGCCCAGGAAATCAACTTCGGAAAAGAGATCAGGATATTTGAAGATGAGGAGTTACAGCAGCTGTGGCACGCCGCACGCCAAGAAGACAAGCTCTATCAAGAACTCACGAAGCTGGTAGCAGATGGAGCGAAGAGTTTGCCAACAGGATTACAGAAGGAGAAGGTTGTCAGCATTTCAGAATGCTCGTTAGACAATAGGGGCCTGCTGTGCTTTAGAGAACGCGTCTGGATACCCGGTTCGGAGCCGCTACGTACGAAGATCATCCAGGAAACTCACGACTCTCATATCACCGGACATCCTGGAAGGGACCTCACGTACTCGACTCTGTCGAGACGCTTCTTCTGGCCGGGTGCCGCTAGCGATGTACGTCGGTTTGTGCGCAACTGCGAGGTTTGCGGACGAAACACCATCTGGAGGGATACAAAGAAAGGACTCCTAAAGCCGCTCCTATTCCGCAACGCATATGGAGCGAAATTACCATTGACTTTATTACTGACCTCCCACCGTCGGGGAAAGATGGCGCGACGAACTGCATGGTGGTCACGGACCGACTCACCAAAGGCGTCGAACTCGAAGGATTACACGATATTTCTTCAGAAGCGGTTGCAAGAAGACTCTTCGAACGACACTACCCTGTCCATGGCATCCCAACGGCTATTACCAGTGATCGGGGTCCCCAGTTTGTCAGTGGTATGTGGAAACACTTCTGTCAGCTGCTAGGGATCGAGCAGCGGTTGTCAACGGCGTACCTGTAACGGGCTAGGCCCTGCTGGACAAGGCAGTGCCTTGTCGGTCTAAGCACTGTTGCTCCAGTAACGGCTTAGTCTATTTTGTTGGAGGATTTCTGTCCTTCTATTTTCCTTTCCTTCTTCTTTCCTCAGCTCGAATGTAAAACGCACGAGGACTACATAGCTGTAATTTACACTATTAGAACCCATCACAGTACCATCCACAAACCGACGGTGCAACAGAACGAATGAACCAAGAGGTAGAGAGGATTCTTCGGATATGGACAAACTATCTGCAGGAGAACTGGTTGGACTTGCTTCCAGTCGCGATGGCGACAATTAACGAGCGGGAAGCAACCTCCACCGGACTGAGTCCGTTCTTCTTCATGCACGGCTACCACAATGAGCCAATCCAGTTAGTTGAGCATCGAAGCACGGAAGACACAACACAGGAAGAAGCTGCAGCGGAGAATTTTATTCAGAGACTACAGGATGCCACGGAGTTTGCGCAAGCAGCGATAGCTATGGCCCAGGAAATACAGCAAGCGCAAGCCAACAAGCACAGGACAGCCGCACCGAGATACAAGCCTGGGGATTGGGTATACCTCAACTTGAGAAATGTCAAAACATCGCGACCCTGCAAGAAGCTCGATTGGTTACATGCCAAATATCAAGTGCTCGCCGAAGTCAGCCCACATGACTATAGGTTGGATGTGCCTGGACGTATCCATCCAGTCTTTCACGTCGATCTACTCCGGCCAGTACCCGGAGACCCATTGCCTTCGCAGAAAATCGATCAAGAGAGTGCCCAGCCGGTGCTGGTGGACGGCCAAGAAATGTACCTCGTCGAAAGGATTCTGGATGAAAGAATGGAAGGTACGCATAAGAAGGTGCTCGTAAAATGGCATGATTACTCGCAGCCTACGTGGGAGCCCCTTCCCACTATTCGACACACTGATGCATGGAAGCAATGGAAGAAACATAAAAAGAGTGTCACCTTCTCAAGTCATCTTGACACAGATTGCCACGATCCCAAGGAAGAGGAAACGTTGGACGGGAGGGAGGTAATGTAACGGGCAAGCCGCTTTAACGGCGGCTGCGCCGCCTAGCTTCTAGAACCTTCATTGGCTCGAAGCTATAAAATGCCGTTATGCTCTTATGTAGTAGATTCTCTTTCTTTCTTTCTTTCTTTTCTATCTTGACAGTAAACAGCATAGGGACTAGTTAGTTGTATCAACTCACTAGAGGCCTTTCACAGGAAGAGCATCGTGGGAGAGAACAAGATACTCAGAGAGCGAGAATAAATACTATCGAGGAATATATCTTGGAAATAAACAGGTAAGCTCATATCAGTACAAAGAATTTGCTAGGCCTTTTATAATAAACACGGCCAACGATTCGGGCGGCGGTGCGCAGCGTGCTCACGGGTTTTGGGGATGACGATATCCTGATGACGGCGGCGGACCTCGAGGAAACGGTAGAGGCCAGCGCGGGAATGGAGATCCGGCTCGGCGCCTCAACCTCCTTTATCGAGGCGGGTAAGGCCCTGGTAGCGAGGTTCACGCTGAACAAGAAGCAGGCGATTGCCTTCCTAATCATATGCCGTCAGCTTGACCTCATACGGCGCAGGGAGAAAGGCAACGGGTGTCAGCTATGCCAATTCGTCGGCGGAGAGGGCGGAACGGGCAAGTCGCGAGTCATCGAGGCGCTCGTCGAACTCTTCGCGTCCAAGGATCAATCGAATCGCCTGATAATAACGGCGACGTCAGGGACGGCAGCAGCACGGATCAATGGCATCACGATCCACCCGCCTGCGGGTTCTCCAAAGATCTCGCGGCAGTCGCAAATATGGCCAGGATCTCGACGGGTTGCGAATGCCGAACCAGGCGGAGCGGTTCGTCCACGGGCAATCCCGGATGGACTGGCAGGAGAAGGACGTGCTTGTCGTCGACGAGGTTAGCATGCTCGGTGCGCGGACGCTCCACGCGGTCAACGAGCAGCTCTGCCGGCTGCGCGGGTCGCACCAGGATTTTGGAGGATCCCCATTGTCCTCTTCTGCGGAGACTTCCACCAGTTCCGCCCGGTCCAAGAGCGGTCGATCCTCCTCCCAGCACGGCCGTCTCGTGGGACATGGACAACTCTTTCAAGGCCGAGCAACGGCACCAGCACGACAAGGCGCACGCGCTGTGGAAGAGGTTCACGACCGTCGTCATGCTCGACGAGCAAGTGCGCGCCGCTGGCGACCCAGAGCTGCAGAGGCTGTTAAAGCGAATCCGACTGGGCGCGCAGGACCGCACGGATCTGGACCTCCTCAACTCAAGATGCTACCAGGAAGGTAGGCGGATCCCGTGGGCATCAGGCATCACTGTGGTGACGCCGCTGAATAGGAACCGGTGGAACCTCAACATGGAGGCCAGCTTGGCGTTCCAGATCCAGCACCGGTCGACGCTGCGCATCTTCATATCCGGCCATAAATGGAAGGAGGGCTTGCCGACGGAGGAGGAGGCCATCATGATGCTGAACCAGGGCGACGATAGCGCAATACCGGTGCCGGCCGTCTTCATGTTCGTGCCGGGGATGCCGGTCGTCGTGAACCACAACACCCATCAGGGGCTAAAGCTGGTGAACGGTGCCAGCTACACGGCGCTGGAGGTTATCCTCGACAAGTCGTACCCGGGGCATCGCATCTCGGCAGACATGACGGTCCATTTCGGGCCGCCGGCGGGGATAATGCTGGAGTCCGAGACAACGAAAGACATTCACTCCGTCGGGATGCCGCCAGGAACGATCTTGTTGACGCCCATGACCGTCAAGATACAATGCCAGCGAAAGAGGCCGTGGCAGCAGAACGACGTCAGCCGAAAGGGTCTGCCCTGTACGGCGGCCTTCGCGTGCACAGACTATAAAGTGCAGGGCAGGACGCTCGAGCGTGTAGCTCTGGAGCTGCGGGGGACGCGGACGTCAAACATCGATGGACGCGCCGTATCCTCGCAGTGCGACCCGTACAGCCTGTACGTGCAGCTGTCCCGCTGCCCGACGTTGGATGGCATCATGCTCGTCTCTAAAGTGCGGGATAGAGATTTGGTGGGCAATAGAGTTCCAGAGGAGATGACCGCCGCACAAGCGAGACCGGGTGAGCTGAGCGACAAGACTGTTCGCGAGGCCTCGGGATGGCTAGACGTCGACTCTTTAAGCTCCAGGGGCATATATGTGCAGCCATGGTGATGCCGGACGCTCGACAGCATCGTGCTCGTATTAAGTAGGGATGCGGGAGAGGTCGCGGTTCGGACCTCGGCCAAAGTGCTAAAGCAACACAACCAAACAACCAATAAAAGAAGGAAGCTTGCAAGGAGGGGCTAAGACGAAAGAAGGAAATCTTGGGCCAATTAGAAGCCGAGGTTTTCGAGGGTGAATGAGTTTTGAAGTTTTGGGTTTTTTTTTCGCGTCCAGAAGAGCTTCTCGTTCCTCAAGGCATGGGGGACATCAACAAGGAAGGACACAGGTAAGGCAACCCTTCATGGGTTGCGCAAAGAGCCTTGAGGAACGAAGGCCGAAGATTGGAGAGACAAACAAGACAAAGACAGGGTGAGAGAAAGAACGCAAGCAGGCGGTAGCGCTAGGAACTAAAACATGCAAAAAAGGTAGGTAAAGAAAGCGGCCATTCGGGCACCATCCCGCCGCGGGGAAGAGGCAGAAAAAGCAAGAAGGCAAGTAAAGCGGTGATGACGATTGCGGGGTAAGCGAGAGGAAGGGAGCATAAGAGGGCGCCAAGGCACGAATAGGAGAACAAGAGCAGAAGCGTCTACCCTAGCTACCGATCGAGCAGTTAGGAAAACAACTACAGCATGGCCACTTGCAACGTTTCCGTGGAGTTCTGGTGCGAATTCGGGGCCACGGAGCTGAAGTACAAGCATAGCATCCCGAAGACGCTCGTGACGCAGGTAGCCAGGCGAGGCCGAACCACGCAGCCAGTGCACTGTTCCTACAGTGGATAAGGCCGATCCTACGGGAGCACGAGGCAGCGTGTCGGAAGGCAGCAGGGGTGCGCTGCGAGAGCTGCGGCGGACTCGCAAAGGAGATTCTACAGAGCCCGATATCGTACCTACACGCAGAGAGGCCGTTTGTGCTCGTGGTCGTGTCGTCGTTCTGCGGCAAAGAAGGATGCGAAATTAGGACGAGGCAGGAAATGCAGGACAAGATGGCAGAGGCGGGGCAGGCGGGCGGAAACAAGGGCGCGACGCAAATGCAAGGGCAGGATGCGCAGAGCACAGAGGGGAAGGTCTGCCGGGTTTGTGGAGAGATGGCGGGGGCGAGGAGGTTAAAAAGAGATAAACGTTGTAATGTGTAGAGTAATGGTAATTTTGCAGCGATAAGTTTCGTTAGGAATAGCATCTCGAGAGGGAGAACGGTTTATTTTAGTAAAGGCAAGAGGCGTAAGAGAGCGATAGGTTTATAGTAGGCAGCTCATTTCTGCATGCGATAGCGGATAGGTCGAGCGGGCGGGTCGGAGGTGCTCGCGACAATAGAGTCAAGAGGGGAACCCGGCTTGGCTGCCGGAGCGGGAACGGGCGGGACGCCGCTCGGTCGAGACGAAGAAGCGGCCGGCGGGGAGAGGAGGAGGGCGGCGGAGCTGACGGTGTCCGAAGACGAGGAAGGCGGCGAATTCTGCTGCTGCAGCAAGCGCGCCCTCTTCATGGGCGTATCGGCAAGGGCCGGGTGGGAAGTTTAGTGTAAAGAGAAGGGCCAGTGGCGATGGTGTGTAAGAGAAGTCAAAGGATTCTAAACAAAGACGCAACATGGCGTTAGTGGTAGGTTATATAAGGAGCCTTTGTAAAAGAGGGTTATAAGATGCGTATAGAGGAGAGTGCAATAAGAAAAGGAGAACTTTAAAAGGCGGTCTAGTAAGATGTTGAGAGTTTTAAGACAAGCAGGACGCGCGAAGCTATATTCGAGGAGAAGCAGGCAGCCCTATTCGCAACACGTGTAAGACATGGTTTTAAACTTCAGCGGGCAAGTGTCTAGGGGCATACGGAAGCTTTGACTGATAAGAGCTGGATGACAAGAAGGAAAAGCGTAGCATGCAAAGCATAGGCAAGAAGAAGCCGTCGCGGCGACGTACATATAAGGATCGGCCGAGGCCGTCTAGCCTATCGCATATAGCAGCAGGCAATGGCGGGCGGGCTTAATAGAAAGGCGGCGCCGGTATAATGCAAAGAGCAGCAGCACGCATATAGACATAGTAGAGAGCTACGAGTAAGATATATAGACTTTTTAGAGGATCCTATATGCGCAAGAGGGGTGCCAGTCAGCAAGATAAGTGCAGGGCGAATAATCGAGGCAAGGATTTATACGCTGTTATTACACTTACGAGGATTTACGCCAGGGCTAGTGGCACCATAAGTAGGCAGGGCCAAAGAGGGCAGGTGCAAAGAGGAAGACAAGACGTCCGTGGGGCTTTGGTAGACCGGTGTCGCAATGAAGCCAGCCAACGGAAGGGACCAGTCCGGAGCGGGGGACGGGGCAAGCCCGGCGCCAGAAGCCTGCGCAGCGCCGTACACAGGACCAGAGTTCCAGCCGACCACAGCAGCGCCGGCACTTGCTAGCGGCGCCCTCGGAGAGCAAGAAGAGGCGTCAAGGAGGCGCCTCCGAGGCGAGGGCGGGGAAGACCGCCAGGACTAGGGAGATGGAGGATCAGCGCAGGCCGAGTCATGCCGCGGGATATCCAGCCTCGGCCGACACCAAGCGCGGCGGCAACTTGGCTGCCGCCGACACCGAGGGCGGCAGGGCACTGGCTGCCGCAAGGCGTGCCCAGCGCCGTCTCGGCCTCAGGAAAAGCCAGCGCGCACCAAGAGAAATCCGGCCTCTGCCGACAGTAGAGGCCGCCGGTCCCGCCGCCGCCGACGAGAAGTTCGGACGTTCCGCGGGACATTCGGCCACAGCCGACATGGAGGGCCGCCGGCCCTTCGCCGCCGACGAGAAGTTCGGACGCGCCGCGGGATATCCAGGCTCTGTCGACACCGACGGCGGCAGGGCGCCGGCTGCCGCAAGGCGGGCCTAGCGCCGTCTCGGCCTCAGGGAAAAGCCAGCGCGCACCGAGGGAAATCCGGCCTCTGCCGACGGTGGAGGCCGCCGGGCCTTCGCCGCCGCCGACGAGAAGTTCGGACGTTCCGCGGGATATTCGGCCACAACCGACTTGGGGCCGCCGGCCCTTCGCCGCCGTCAAGCGGGACTAGCTCGGCCGTAGTCTCGATCGGAAGCCAGCACTCGCCGCGAGCCATCCAGTCCCGGCCGGCCAGCAGGGCCGAGATCCCCGCCACAACCGGACGCAGCCGGGCTGCTTGTTGGCGGCAGAGATAGCGCCTCGGCAGGTACGGTCGTAGAGCGAGGTAAAGGCGTGTAGCGGTGATAGCTAACCGGACGCAGGTAGATCGGCGATAAGACGGCAGGCGAGGGAAGAGCAGAAGAGGAAACGCCATCTTAGTAGTGGGCAGGCCGAGCGGAAACGCGCCCGGGTCGGTGAAAGGGTGCCGAGACCAAGGGAGCTGCAGGCCGAGGACCTAGCCAGCGCGCTGCGGCACCTCGACGAGGAGTTCGAGGCGGGCGAGAGGCTGGCCAACGAGCAGACGTGGTGTGCGCCGGTGCCGCGCGAGAGGCAGGTGAGGACGGTGCGGAAGTTCTACCGGGCGTTCCACGACGCTGGCACGCTGCCGATCGCGACCTGCACGCTATGCTACCGGAAGCGGGCCAAGGGGGAGCTGAGGGAGATGGCGTGGGAGATGGGAGGGGTGGTCGCGGAGCGGTGTTGCGGGGCGGGCGGTCCCCGTTCGGGTGCCTGCTTCCCGGAGGGCAGGCCGGTGGCGGTCTGCGCAGAGTGCGCGCGATGGGCCGGGCGTGAGGGGGCGTCGCCGGCCATGCACCTCCATGGGCGGCTCGGCTGCGAGCACGCGTACCCCGACGAGCTAAAGGACCTCACGCCGCTCGAGGAGAAGCTCATCTCGCTCAACTCGTGCTACGGCTTCGTGACGAAGTATAGCATCCCCGGCGGCCAGAGGCAGAGCGTGAGGTACCCGAGGCACGTCAAGGGCCATATCACGGTGTTCCCGAACGACGTGCAGGGCCTGGCTGCCAGGTGCTCCCGCACCCGCTGGTCCGGGTCATGGACGAGATCCACGTCTCGTGGCAGGGCGCTGAGAGGCCCGGGCCGCGGGACCTATCAGGCCTGCTGTCGGTAAGGCGGTCGGCGGTCGAGAGGGCGCTGGCCTGGCTCAAGGAGAACAACCCGCTCTACGGCGAGGTCGAGATCGACGCGGCGGAGATAGCCAGCTGGGGCGCCGCCGCACGGTGCCGCCGGTGGTGTGCGAGCGGCTGGAGCGAAACGAGCCGTCGGCGCGGGAGAGGACGCAGACGGCGCAGGTGGTGCCGCCGTCGGAGCGGGCCATGGACGACGGAGGCGCGGCCGAGATCGAGGAGGTCCTCGCGATGCTAAGGCAGGGCCAGGACCCCGCCGAGGGGAGCCGCGACGTCGGGCTCACGTGCGAGGACGACGACAGGGACGGCGCTAGGCCCGAAGAGGACGGGGACGTAATCAATGAGGTAACGTCTTCCGGCATGTTCCCGTTAGATGAGTAATCAAACATACACTCCTGATTTTCAAACATACACTCCCGACCTAAGCCCCATTTGGAAGAAGACCCCGCCACCAAAATTTGGCGCGCGCTTTCCCAACGCCCTGGCTTGCCGTGACCATCGCCGCCGCCCACCCGCCCAGCCACCTGCCTTTTTGGCCGCCATCTGCATTTTCGCAATCATCAACAATTGAAGCTATCACCACTTGACTCAACACAACAGCAACGCCGCCGCCGCCTACCGCAATAGTCACGTCTAGTCAATCGTCCCGATGAATTCGACCGAAAGCAATACCAACAGTAGCACCGAGGCTATCACGGAGATGTCTTTCGATACGTATGATGAGGCGCTTGAAACACTCAAAGCTACGCAAGAGCTCCTTGGCTACGTCGTAGTCGTTGCAAATAGCAAGAATACCGGCAAGCCTAGGCGCAAGGAAGCCAATATCCGCTGTGAATACAGTGGTCAGTATAGGCCCTGGGACGAGGCAGAGGGTATATACAAGACGTCATCCAAGAAGTCGGGATGTGACTTTCGCTGTTACATCCGCTTCTACCGACGTTGCAATGCATTCAAAGTCACCATCAAGCACGGCTCTCATAACCACGAACCTCTATTTGAGCCAATTGCTAACCCCATCGTCCGTCAACGAAGCCAACGCAAATTCGGCATCGAGCGTCTTCATAGCCTCGTCGAGGGCTTAGCAAGAACGTCAATAACAAGAGCAGGGATATCGTGGATGCTATCCGACAGGAATATCCTGAGCTCCTTATTACCGATTCTGATATACACTTCATCCAGCTGCAACTTCGTGCCTTCCGTTACGGCGCCTCTACATCTACACAAGCCTTCCTCGATGTACTCAAAGATGCTAAAGCAAAGGGGAAATCAGCTACTATGCAGTTGACCGTGGCCCTAATGGGAAGGTTTGGAGGTTTTTCTGGACATACGATGACTGTATTGCTGACTGGAAGCGTAACCCCGAGCTCCTTATCATGGATAATACGTATAAGGTCAACCGCTTTAACATGCCGCTTCTACAGATCATTGGCACAACAGGGCTACACAAGAGCTTCAGTGTAGGCTTTGGCCTCACTGCCAAGGAAGACGAAGGCGCGTTCCAATGGATCCTCTCACAGTTGCGTGAGGCTGGTCGGCAGGCTGATATTCCGGACCCGGGCGTTGTGATTACCGACTTTGATACCGCCCTGAAGAACGCCCTTGACTCTATCTTCCCATCAACGCAACAACAAGTGTGCGTTTGGCATATGATGAAGAACGTGATCCTTCACATCAAGAAGAAGTGGAAGGATCCTCGATGGCACCGAGATTGGCGGAGATAGGCCAGAACAGGAGACTCGCCTCGCTGCAGCAGCTCTCGACGACCCTATACAGGCAGATAATGCCATTGACGAGGACCGACCTATCGACCGTGCCACTGATTACCAGATTCAACATGCCTCACAACTGGCAGATCAGTGCGTTGAGCAACAAGATGATCGTGAAGATGACGATGGAAACCCAATACTACCCCGGCTCCAAGGCGGACTTTTGAGCACACAGCTGACGGTATCCGTGATGCCTGGGTTTCAGTCTTTAGGGCTCGCACGGCTGAGGAGTGCAGAGATCAGTGGATCTACTCTGTATAGAGTTTTCGGATCAGCCAGGTAACCCTAGCCCTAACTACCCTCCTACTCTAACCTTTACTAAATAGCTCCTCTTATAGCTCTCGTTAATTACCTCCGTACAACCTACTGGCCATGGCGTGCCCAGTTTTCCACCTACGCTATCCAACAGTACCGAAATTATAACATTACGGTAACTTCCCGTGTGGAGAGCACACATCACGAGTTGAAGTCACGATTACGCAACCGCTTCATTGACCTCCATCAGCTACAAGAGCACATCAGAGGGCTCGTTACCCATCGGCAAAAGAAGCATCGCGAGAAGCTTCAATCCGAGTTTGCAAGAGCTAGAGTTGAATGGGCCAAGCAGACGATTGCGAAGTCACTGCACCGAAAAATTGGCTGGCAGCCGATGAAACAGATCTTCAGGCAAGTTAGGCTAGCCCGGCTGAGCTTGCCGATAATCGAGGCATGCCTACGATTTGTACGGGTGCTTTCACGATGCAATGGGGGCTGCCCTGCCGGCATACAATCCGCGATTTGATCCAGGCTGACGCGGCCGCCCTTATACCATTGCATCTTATTGATAACCACTGGCGGGTTTACGGCGTGACTGTAAGTATCTTGCTCCAGCCATAAGTACTATACTAATTTACTAGCAGCCTGAACAACAGCAATATATCGATGCAGACCACGAAGCCGATCCTGACGTTGTCCAGCCTCGCCGGCGTGGAAACAGTAGACGCGAGGTATCCTCCACTAGAGGCATCTACGGGCCGGATCCTTAGTGCTTGGGAGCAAGAGGAGCATAGAGCCAACCCAGAGCTCGTATCACGGCCACCAGAGACGCAAAAGAAGAAGAGGAAGGGCACAGGCACCACTATCATGAACAAGAGGTCGAATACACTTGCTTCCGTGAGCAGCCGGGTTGACGATCTTGCCCAGCAGATCGGTGATTTCATCAAGTCACAAGCAGCAGCAACGCCGGTGCTGTTATCACAGGTGCCCTCACTTCCACAGGTGCCGCTGGTGTCACAGGGATACCAAACGACGATGCCCTCACTTCCACAGCCGGCGCCGCCGTCACAGGAGACTATGTGATGCCACCGCCTACACCAATTCTGCCTGTATACGTACAGGCGCCGGCGCCGTCACAGTGGCAAGAACCGCCTCCTCGTCACAGGCACATCACGACGGCTTCATGTGGGCACAGCCGCCGGCACAGTCTCACGAGACGGCTACGGAGCATTTCCAGCAGCTAGGGGATCAGAGGGACACGGCACCATACAAAACTAGCAGGCAGGCCGGTCACAAATTCGTTCCTTACGTGCCTCGCCCTCCGCCGCGTCGGACGGATCCTTCCTCACAGTCACAGTCACAGTCACAGAGGTAGGCAAAGACCTTCCGCCATTATATGCATATTGTATATATATCGGAAGATCGATCGGGCCGGGCTTATTGATAGCTTCAATTGAATGACTCTAAGGGATGCATCTTCCGGCGTTGGTAATAATTGCAGATAGAATCCATATATGTCAGACAATAGTGTCCCACACCTCGCACGTGACAGCGGTTGATCTTTGTGGCATCAGTCAATTGATGAGAATTATCTAAAGAACAAAGGAAAGGAAAAGGATCGATGCACACATTCGTGCAACAATATATACCCTGATCATTGCGGCGAAGCCGCGGCGCAGCAGTGGCAGTGATCGAGCATAAGGTTTCAGGAACTGACACGGGCGTGATATGCGACAATATATCTAGGCAGGCAGCCGCGGCAGCGGCGTTGGGAAAGCGCGCGCCAAATTTTGGTGGCGGGGTCTTCTTCCAAATGGGGCTTAGGTCGGGAGTGTATGTTTGAAAATCTGGAGTGTATGTTTGATTACTCCCGTTAGATGGGGCGCCAGATGTGGCCGACGCCGAGAAGATTCGCTTCGCCCGCGACGCGGTCGGGCCCGAGGGAGCGCGCGCCAGCCCGAGGACGTGGGTAGGGACGGCGGCCAGAGGGGCGGCGGGCGACGGCGGCGACGGCGAGCCGTACATACAGGTGCGACGCGGCGAGGATTTCGCCGACTCGGCGGACGCCTCCTTCTTTGCAAAGGCCTTCCGACCCTGTTCCCTTGGCTTAGGCGGGCCGAGGCTCGCCGACGAGGACGCCGCGGGAGAGAGCGCGGCCCTAGCGTCGGGAACCAGGGCGCCCAGGCGGAGCGGGTTGCAGAGGGCCTTATGTCGACGCGGAACATGAAGCTCCAGGCATGGGCCGACGTCGTGCTGCGGCGTCACGGCGGCCGGTTCGCGACGCACCCTATCTTCGCCTTCCTTGTCTTTAACATGGGCGTGCGGTCTAAGAACCGCCAGGCCAGCATGCTAGGCGTAGCGAGGAAGAACTTCGCAAGGGTCGAGGGCCTACTAAAGTCGTTAACGGCGCAGAGGCTCGAGGCGGCCAGGCCGAGCTCGAGGCCACAGGTAAGACTAGCGACGACGGGGTAAAGAGCCCTCCGGTCCCTCTCCGTGTTCGGCTACCGGCAGCCAATGTCGAGGAGAGCCGCCTTAGTATGCGGAAGAAGATACTATCCTCATCGTTAGGTACGGGTGCCGGCTATCTGGTTCACGCTGAACCCGAACGACATTACGAACCTAGTAAAGTTACGGCTAGCGGCGCACCGCGGCCGCGACCCCGACGAGGCCGAGGCCTTCCTAAGTGACCTAGGGACCGCGTATAAGCGGACGCGGCTGGCCATATCGGACCCGATGAGCTCGGCCGTCTTCTTCCACCGGGAGATGACGCTCTTCTTCGAGCACTACGTCAACGTCGGGGAGGAGTCGGTGTTCGGCCACGTCGGCGCATACTACGGGCGGTAGAGACCAACGAGCGAGGCGCCTCCACATCCACGGGCTCCTCTGGCTAAGGGGCAACGCGGGCATTGGCGACGCGCTCGCCGGCCCGGACGCGGAGGAGCAGGCGGCGTACCGGGAGCGCATCGTCCGCTACGTAGATAGCGTCTTCTCTGAGGTAAGGCGGCCGCCTTAACACAAACCCCGATGCCCCTATCTGGGTCAGGCTGAGGGGCCTAAGCTGAACCGAGGCCGCAGGAGCTAGACGCAGAAGGTTACTGTGCCATGCAGGCAGAGCGGTCGGCCACGGCGGACATATCGTCGCGGCTCGACGACGTCGCGCGCTTCACGGACACCTTCGACGAGGAGGCCAACTTCTGCGCGGGCGCGACGCAGATCCATACGCATAGCGCGACCTGCGTAAAATACTCGCTCGGCGTGGGGGCGCGGAAGGGGGACCTCTGCCGGTTTAAGGCGCCGTGGAGGTTGGTGGAGAGGACGGCGCTGACGGCGGACGGGGTGCTCGAGATCCGGCGGACGCATAGCATGGTGAACCGGTGGAACAGGGCGATGGCAGTGGGGCTACGACACAACCACGACATCTCGTTCATCGCGACGCAGCGCAAGACCATGGCCCTAATCTACTATATTACTAACTATGCGACGAAGGTAGAGGACCCGGTGTGGAAGCGTGTGGCCGCCGCGGCCGAGTTCCTTCCTGTGCTAGAGCCGACGGGAGAGGGCAACAGAAGTGGCGCCGACCGCGACGCCGGCCGGGAGGGCGGGGCCGAAGGGGTAGCGACGGCGGCGGACCCCGTAGGGGGAAATAAGACGAGAACGTTCCTGCTTAAGGCGGCGAATCGAGTCTTTACGGAGCGGCCGCTGTCGCAGGTCGAGGTGATCGCGCACCTCCTAGGGTACCCGGCGGAGTTTAGCAGCGGCTCAGCGTGGGCGTATATAAACGCAAACCAGCTCTACTGGGCCGTCTTCCGCCGGTGGCGGCACCTCCGACGGGCGAGCGGCGCCGAGGCGACGGGCGACGCGCCGGACGAGACGGTCGTCGTCGAGGAGGCTGGCCTGAGGATCCTCTCGTCGAGGCCTACCGGCACCGGGGCGAGCTCCTGCGGGGCCTCTGCCTTTATGACTACGCATCGCTTGTAAGGTTAAAGCAAAACGGCAGCGGCGCCGACGGTATGGCGGGCTGGGGTGAGGTACCCTTCGCGGAGAGCTGGGCGTCGGGGAAGGGCTGGGTGCAGGCGCTTAGGCGGCCGGGTTGCGGGGCGACTGTATGCGTCGACGGATACCTCAGCAAGGAGTTCAGCGAGGAAGACGACGAGTCGTGCCACCGGAGGTGCGTACTATAAGACGGGGGGCGCCTAAGAGGAAGGCAGAGCAGCTAGGGGCATCGGCTAACAGCATCTAGGGCGGCGGTGCAGCACCTGGCCCTATTCGTGCCGTGGGAGTCCTTCCTCGGCGAGGAGGCAGGCGACATTAACAACATCTGGGCACGGGCGCGGAGTCGCTGGCGCCGAGGGTCGCGCGGCTCGCAGACAACGTGCAGCTCCTCCGGCGGTCGGCGGAGGACGCGAAGCGCGACGCCAGCAGTGGGCCGCCACGGCCGAGGAGGGCGGTATGACGGCGCCGCAGGCCGACGACGAAGGCAGGGGCGGCCGAAGGGGGCGAGGAGGCATACCGCGCCGGCGGGCGGGCGACGCGGCCCGGCTCATCGACGTCGTCCGGAACGCCGCCAGCGCGGGACAAGTCACGGCGCAGTCAACGGAGCTGCTAGCGATGACGCAGCAGCTCTGCCGGTTCCAGCAGTCGGCGCTCGGGTCGGCGGCCGAGCTCGCGGCGACGGTGGTGGCGGACGAGAGGGCAGGCAGGCGGGTGAACCTACCGGGCTCGGCGCTGTCGGGGCGGCACTGCCGCGGCAAGAAGAGGTGCGGGCCATCAAGTCGCAGCAGAGGAGCGCGGCGCGGGAGCGGGAGCGGGCGATCCAGGGCATCCAGGGCGGCGGGGCGGCGGCGGGCGTCGGGGCCGACGCGGCGCGGCCCTTCGCGGGGTGATGGGGGGCTTCGGCGAGGACGACATCGACGTAACGGCGGCCGACGGCGACGCAGACGCAGGCACGGCGGCGGGGATGCGCGTGCGGCTCGGCCCGTCGAGCTCGTTCGTCGCCGCCGGCAGGGAGCTGGCGGGCCAGCTCACGCTCAACGAGAAGCAGGCCATCGCCCTCCTAATCGTGTGCCGGCAACTCGACCGAATCCGGCAGGGCGACGACGCAGGCGGCGACGGTGGTGGCCAGCTCTGCCTATTCATCGGCGGCGAGGGCGGCACCGGCAAGTCGCGCGTCATCGAGGCGCTCGTCGAGCTGCTCGCCCGGAGGACCTATCGAGCCGGGTACTGGTTACGGCGACGTCGGGGACGGCGGCAGCGCGGATCAACGGCATCACGCTGCACTCGGCCTGCGGCCTACGGTCGGCCAGGGCGGCCGGGCGGAGGGGCGACGAGGGACATTGACGGCGTACGGCTGGCGGGCCAGGGCGAGCGCTTCGTCGACGGCCGGTCGCGGATGGACTGGCAGGAGAAGGAGGTGCTGGTGATCGACGAGGTCAGCATGCTCGGGGCGCGGACGCTGCACGCCGCCAACGAGCAGCTCTGCCGGCTGCGGGGGTCGGCGCGGGACTTCGGCGGCATCCCGGTAGTGATCCTCTGCGGCGACTTCCACCAGTTCCGGCCGGTGCAGGAACGGTCGATCCTGCTGCCGAGCGCGGCGGTGGCGTGGGACGAGGACGGGGCGTTCGCGGCCGAGCAGCGGCGGCAGCACGACAAGGCGCACGCGCTGTGGCGGCGCTTCACGACGGTCGTCATGCTAGACGAGCAGATGCGGGCCGCCGGCGACCCGGAGCTGCGGCGGCTGCTCGGGCGGATCCGCCGGGGCGAGCAGGACCGGTCGGACCTAGAGCTGCTCAACTCGAGATGCTACCGGCCGGGCAGGCGGATCCCGTGGGAGACGGGCCTGACGGTGGTGACGCCGCTCAACCGGAACCGCTGGAACCTCAACCTAGAGGCGGCGCTCGCGTTCCGGGAGGGGCGGCGGACGGCGGCGCGCGTCTTCCTCTCCGAGCATAAGTGGAGGGACGGCGTGCCGACGGAAGAGGAGGCGGTGCTAATGCTAGGCCAGGGCGACGACAGCGCGACCCCGGTGCCGGCCGTCTTCCTCTTCGTGCCAGGCATGCCGGTCGTCGTGAACCAGAACACGCACCAGGGGCTGAAGCTTGTGAACGGGGCCGGGTACACGGCGGTGGACGTCATCCCCGACCGCGCCTTCCCGGCCACCGCGTCTCGGCGGAGCTCATCATGCACTTCGGCCGCCGGCGGGCATCGTGCTGGCCTCGGAGACGACCAAGGACTTCCACTTCGTCGGGATGCCTGCCGGGACGATCCTGCTAACGCCCATCAGCGTCAAGATCACAGCGCAGCGGAAGCGGCCATGGCAGCGCAACGACGTCAGCCAGGGGCCTGCCGTGCGCGGCGGCCTTCGCCTGCACCGACTATAAGGTGCAGGGCGGGACGCTAGAGCGCGTGGCGCTGGAGCTGCGGGGGGCGAGGATGACGACGGTCGAGGGGAGGGCGGTGCCGTCGTCGTGCGACCCGTATAGCCTATACGTGCAGCTGTCGCGGTGCCCGACGCTCGACGGCATCATGCTCGTATCAGAGGTGCGGAGCGGGACCTAGTGGGGAACCGGGTGCCTGAGGAGATGACGGCAGCGCAGGCCCGGCTAGAGGAGCTTAGCAGGCAGACAACACAGGAGGCGGCCGACTGGCTCCGCAGGTAACGCAGGCGCCCTGCATTTTCCACACTTCTGACGTAAAAGGAGTGTAGGTTAAGGGCCAGGAGGACGGGCGAAGGGGGTGGTCTGTGGAGGCGTGTGGTCTATGGCGGAGTTAGAAGCCGGGCCGGCTTGGGCACCTTCCTCTATGTGGTCTGCGGCGGCGTATGGTCTACGGAGGCGTTGGAAGCGAACTGCGCAGCTGGAACTAAAAAAAGGGGCAGGGCATTATTTATTTTTATTTATTAACGAATGAAAAGCGAGAACATCGACGAATCAAAAGCGAGAAAAGAACAACCGACGAATCAAAAGCGAGAACGCCAGCGAATCAGAGGGCGGCATTTGCGGGGGGGAAATCGATGGCGAATTTTTTTTCTCCCCGGGGAGGAACCCTAAGAACCTTTCGTCACTCGTTCCTCGTTCCTCAAGGCATTCGTCACTCGTTCCTCGTTCCTCAAGGCATAGGAGGGCGGGGCTTAGGAGGCCAATCAGAGGCCAAAGATTTCGAGGGGAAAAAAGTTTGGGTGGTCCGGGCGCGGGGCATAATCCTTTCGTTCCTCAAGGCATTCCTCAAGGCATGAGTCTGTCCAAATCCGCCGCTCCAATCACAGACACCAAGTCGGCCAGGAACGAGACTTTGTCCTGGCCTACTCGTTTTCCGACTCCGAACTGCTCGAGTCTGGGTCGCAAACTTTGCCCTTGCCCGTGGCGGTGTTGGTTGTCGCTGCGCTGACTGGGGCCGCCTGCTCTCCACGGTCTTCGTGGCTGCCTTTCGGGTGTTGTTGTTGCGGGTGCGACAGAATGGGGCGATATGCCCAGATTCTCCGCACCGGTAGCACAGGTTATTGATGCGGCGACGTTCCTCTCTTCCTCGGAGATACGGTTCCTCCAGCTTCCCGGCTAGCCCTTCGTTGTCAGTTTGTTCCCGGTGGCGACCCCGGGCATTGTTACGGTTGCCGCCATTGTTCCGAACCCTCGGCTACCACTACTACTAGAGTGGTTGCGCTTCTTTGCGCTTCGGAAAGTTGTGGCGGGCCACGAACACCTGGTGCTGTGCTGACTCACAGAAGTCCTCGTAGCGCACTTTCGTATCGTAGACCCTCTCGACCACCGCTTGGTTGACCGGCGCAGGAAGAGAGTCCCACAGGGTCTGTTTCTGCATTGAAGGTTGGTACCCCGCCGCCTCGTACATGGAGTTGAATTCCCAAGAAAATATTGAAGTCCTTCTTCCAATCGTATTTGCAGACACGCAGCTGGGCGCGGGCGTCGGCGCCTTTGTTTGGGTTTGTGTGCGCTGTCTGGAGGACCTGGATTAGTTCGGCCAATGTTGTGAAAGGCCGAGTCAGCGAGTGGTGGCGTCCTTCTACGGTCTTATACGCGGTGCCCTCGAGACGCGTAATCACGAAGTTGATCCGCGTCTTCTCAGAGGCGAAAGTATCGTTGTCCTCCTCGAACTTGCCCTCTACTTGCTTAATCCAGCTTTCAAACAAGGGAGTCCCTTCGCCGGAGAACATGGTGGGTTTCTCTCCCGACGTTTCCGTCCCTCTCTATAGTTTGGGTTGGTGCCATCCATCGACTCATATCTCCGGAAGGCTAAAGGGCCGCATATCCTGACGGCCGGAATTCTTCGCGGTCGTCAAAGGCTGTTCCTTCCCGTTGGCCTGGTGTGCTGACTTCATCTTCACCATATTGGCTGTCTCTTGGCTCGGTCACTCGTACTTGGGCGACCAAACGGGCCACTTCTCGGCTGATGTGGTCGGTTAATTGCTGTCTCTGCTCGGGAGACAATTCGGTGAACAAGCCGCTGCTGCCCTCCTGATTGGTGCTGTCAGCCATTTTAGGTCCCTGTCCTTCCTGGATGGTTATGTGCGATTCGATGGTCCCTGAACTGTTTCTTTGGTCTTGATCTCGGTCTTGATCTCGGATCTTGGTCTTGGTCTTGGTCTTGGTCTTGGTCTTGGTCTTGATCTTGGTCTTGGTCTTGGTCTTGGTCTTGGACTCTTGGTCTTGGTCTTGGTCTTCGATGCTTGGTAAGACGGGTCGTGGGAGCTGCGATCTATGGAGGGCCGTGTCCTGTTCAAGTGGGCCGGCCGAGCGCAGTCTTGGCATGGGGTAAAGTCGTGGCGTTTTTATGAATCGCTCGGCAGCGATGGCGTGGTTGAGAGCAGAATAGTGTGACGGTCACGGACTGAGCCAGAAGGCTGTGGACTCTATTACGAAGATTCTGCTCTGAAGAAGAGAAAGGAGAACCGAACAATACAACTGGGTGTCCTCTCCCTAAATATGCCTTCCGTACGTGTGGGCCGTTGGCCCAACAACATGTGGGTCATGTATGCAAGGGGGGTGTGACGGTGCTAGGCCGTCACAGTTGTAAAGAGAATAGGAAGGGTTAGCGGCTGCCCTCTTAGGGCCTTTCTTAGCTGGTTTCTCTCCTTCGTGTAGTTCTTACAACTAAGAATAAGGTGTGAGGCAGTGTTACGGTATCCACTTCCACATACCGTTACGTATATAGACCGCTTCCTCCTTTTCTTCAGTTCCTCTTCCTCTTCCCTTCTTCCTTAAGAAGTCGATAATTAACTATTCTTCCAAGTCCCTTCTGGTTATCCATATCGGCCTTGATCGTAACAGGCAGTATGTCTGGACGAGCCATACCTACACCCTTCTAAGTCTGTCTTTCTTGCTCTAGCTAGGTAAGCTTTCAGAAAGCCTATCCCTAGTAGGAGCTGGTTGTATGCTGAAAACACCGGCCTAGGGGCTTTGCGAGGCTCCTATCTACAGGGGCACCATTCTTGTGTATATAACTGGGACCTTTGTCCCCTTGACTTGGGCAGTGGTTAAGGCCAATTTGACTCTATATAACCCTCACATACATGGCATCTTCCAGTTACTTGTGACAGAGAGCAAGGCAGAGGGCATAATTTTTAGGGTCATGTCTTCATTATTCTTCTGCTCCCTCTCTGCTGTACCATTCTCCCATTTATGGCCCTTGCCCTCTCTTCAGTCTTTCATCTTCTTCCTTGCTGACTCACTAAAGCATAGGTTCCCTCTCCCACGTCAGCATGCCACGTCCTCCCTGTCTCCTCCCCTCTCGTACCTACACCTTCAGCTAGCTGTCAGGCTTCAAGCTCAAGTCTTGGACCCTTCTTCTCGACAATATCACCTTCACCTTACTCACGGCAAGGCCATATGACGCAGGCGCCGCAACGCCCAGGACACTTAGTGAGTACCATGTAGGCACCACAATCAACTTGAAGTAAGAGACCACTGGACATCCCAGGCATTCTATAATCAGCATGCCGACACAAATACTCACCAGACTTTTGGTCGATAAGAGTACTCGCTTGTGTGCCCATAAGAATTCGGGATAGTTGCGAAAAACCGTGTACATGTGTAGATCTAATATCAGACGTCCAGCCACTAGCAAGACCAAGAAAACCCATGCAGGAAGGGCCAGACGTGGGTTCGCCATCGCTTGAGGAAGCCCCCAGTGAGTACACGTCACAGCTTGGACGAAGGTACCGCCACACATGGTGTACTCGGGGCCTCTGCCCATTTTTTTGAATGCAAGGAAAATCGACTACGCAGAAGTTAGATCAAACTGTCCAGTAAGTGAATTTGTTATGGTAGGAAAGGAGTCGGGCCCGGGGAGACAATGTTCTTACCTCGAAGCTAATGGCCACCAATGGCACAATGGTTGACCATCTTTGAGGCATGACCGCAGTGAGTAGCACAGGAAGAGCTCCGATAACCACCGTGGCCTGTATCGCAGGCCACCATCCGCATGCTGACGCACATACTCTAGCACTGTACTCTTGAATAGAGCCAAAGTGCGCGTTTACAGCCGTGGTTGGCGGGGGCTTGTGCAACTTCTGAAGGGTGAGGCCGAAAAGCAGATATACAGCCAAAGATATGAGTAAGGCGAATACAGGATGCTGGAATATATAGCCTGCTGAAGTCTCTTTCCCTGTCAAATAGAAAACAAACGAGGCGACGGATGCTATCGCCATCATGCGTAAGCTAACAAAATAATGCCAGTTTTTTATTAAGGTGCGGTTGAACGTTGCCACAATCCAGAATGCGTCGATAGCGGCGATGGAACCCAAAGCAAACCAGACATCGGCGCACAATAGCGCAATAGAACCCGCAGAAGCATCTTGAACTGGTGCCTGTAGGTTGTTTGCAGTGGAACTTAGGGTATCGTTGGTACGGCGACTCATGATAGGTGATGGATGCTTGGTGACCGTGGTAGCTGCGTGGGGTATTGCCCAAGCATTCATTGCTGACAAGGAGGATAGGAGTGCTGTACAGGAAGAGAAGAATAAGATGACGAGAACTTGCATCATTAAGAATCTTCGCACTCGTAGGTCTCCTATGCCAAAAAATAGGATTGATTGGCCCTGTTCAGTGGTCTTGATGGCCATGTTGGTAGCTTAAGGGAGTAATGGCCAAAGCTAGAAGACTCGGTATAATTTGCGGGCGATGAACTTCAAAGTCAGGGAGGATCCTTGCTGCGTTTGCTGCTTAAACAAGTCCCTGGAGCCCCTTACGTATACCCGTTGGCTTACCCCTTGGGGCGCTAACTAAGTGTAAGTCAAAGCTGCAAAAGCCTCGGATGTGGCGCGACAGCCGTTCTTCTCCCATTAATCGCTGCAGAAACGGACGTGATGCCAATCATGTGAGACTTGTCTATTCTCTCCAAATATGCAATGCCTACACTTCCAGAGCTTGTCCCAGATAGTCTAGAAGTACCCTACCTACCAGCATAGCTAGTGAGGCAGCTAAGATTTCTGCAGCGTCATGTCTCAACCCAGCTTCCATTATTAATTTTATTACTTGAGCAGCTGAGCTGAATATTACGTCCATCTTTTTCCCAAGACGTCTCACGAAGAGAGCATGCAAGTGGGCATTGATTGTTTTAATAATAGGTGTGTTCTGTTGTATTCCGTCTTGTCTGTCCTCTTGCAATGCCCTCTTCTAGGCTCCTATTTATATCCCTTGGTTCCCTATTGATATCCCCTTTTCAGTTGTATAGGCATATTATCTAAGGGGCTGGGCTCCTTTCCCAGCCCCCTTGCATACTGACTTTCCCTAGTCGCCGAGGGCTCTTTCAGCTTCCCCCGTATATGCAGTCTCTCTACAGCCTATGTGGCTGCCTAATGCGGTCTCCTAATAGCTTTCTGCAGTCTCAGAACTCTTTGCAGGCTGCCTTACGATCTAGCCTGTCGGGGCCCTTAGCTGTATACCCCTTATGGTCACCCCGAGCTCAAGATCTCAGACGTGCTTGTTGACTTGGTATGAGACATGGACCAAGACATGTTTAGGCAGCACTTACAAGTGGTGAGTCACTGGATAGTGGCACGGACGTGCCACTATGTATATATATGTTGAGAGCTGTCAGACAGAATTGAATAGAAGTAAGTTCAATCGCAACAGTGCTTCGCGACAAGACGAGTTTAGAGATCGCCCAAATGAACTGGACTACATATTTGGGAGACGCCAGTGCAGACTTAGGGCAGATGCAGGAGCTGACTTCGTGGCGACAGCTCAGTAGTTACCTATAAGGCATATCGTCGCCCTCGCCGTAGTGAAGTTCAGGATCGAACAGGGCATTGAATACTCGCGTCACGGCGTTGCCAGGAGATTGGGCACAATGGCCATATCGCTGCCTCGTGTCGTTGAGACAGATTGGCCGCGAAAGAAACGACGATGTAACCGATCAGCAAGAGGCGAAATTTCGCGACAACAGAGAATCGGAAATGCTACGATACTGTCGGTGGACTGGGGCAGCCTCGATATGAAGGGATTCCTGGCCTATGTAGAAGGAACGCATGAGGACTTCCTCAGTAAGGAAGACTACCCCTTTATGCGTGAGCACAGCCACCTATGCGTGGGTAGAGCACCTTACTCAGGCCCCAGGGGGTCCCCAGAAGTCCCTAAAGACCTCGGGTATAAATAGCCCCTTCAGGCTGCACCCTTTAGAAATAGAACATACATCTTGAACCTAGCTGTGTGATCCCCTTATTCCGATGTGTATTGACATAACATTTCACCAACAGATACAGATAGAAACATAGTCATTAAATGTGGACCTAGCTAGGGAGTAAACACTGGAACGAAAACCAGCCATCTGCTGGAAGGGGCAAGATGCATGCCTGGAAGAAGCGAAGCTCGGCAATGATATGTCTAGGACCTGCATCGGTCAATCGTTATGTCTTAAAAGATATTGATTTTCGGTGATTAGATATACCGGCGGACGGTCTGCATATATGATAAGAGAGGGGATCGACTAAAGCCGCGTATGATGTCTTAAAGAATGCAGTACCGATAGTGCCGAGTGACATAAGAGTGGTTAAGTTTTATAGCGTTATAGGCTATAGCGTGTCTTTGTATGTGGTGAAAAGCAGTGGTCTTGAAACACGGCGTTGACTTACGTCTCGTGGCTGATTTGCGACTCATATGATGTCGAGATACCTTGTGCCAGTTCACATATTTTGACGAATTGGTAAGAGACAGATTGATCATCAAACGCCAAGCCCAAAGGGTGCGCCTTGATTGAAGTTGAAGGCTGCCACGGAGTATAAGAGATCGTATGTTTTGCAGTCACTTAGAACCTCATATCCTAGATCGTCCTCAGCACTTAGATCATTACAACCAAATCATATATTCACTACTAGTTTAACATGCAGTTGAAGCTTCTATGCTTTATCTCTCTTGTGGCCTCCACCCTCGCGGCGGATGACTACATTGTTACATCTCTGAACGGCATTAGTCAGAGTGTGCGCGGTGTAGACAAGGGGCTCATCAACTGGAAGGGAGATTATACTGGCATCCTACGACTTATCGAGCAGTCACGCGGAGTCGTCACCGCCGTCGTTGCCGTCGTTGCACCTCGCACCTATAATCCCCCCACAGACGACATATTGCAGATGAGGCAAAACGCTTCTCAGTCTCTGGCAGCAGACGTGGACGTGGCCATTAACAGCGGTATTGCTGCTAAACCGAAAGTCGACAAACTTATTATACCTATCAAGCCCGCCATTTTGGTCGTTCTCAAGAGTTCGCAAGCTGGGTTCTCGGCTCTAAGCAAGATCTATTTAGCTGATGTTCCGGCTGAGAAGAAGAATGCAAGCCAGGCCTTTTTTAATAAGATCAATGATAGCTTAGAGAATTGTTATAAAGCTTATCAGTCCTGATATAGAGGAATTGTAGAATATCAGGGCTATTATAGTATTCATTAGATTAACGTGGACAGAGCCTGCCATTCGTCTAGAAACGCCTGGAATGTAGGCTCGCGGACAACCCGACCTTGGGCGTCCCTCACAGCCTTAGGGAAGTGTTGTTTGCACTTAGCCAATACATTCTTGTTGACATGCCAGCGGCAGAGTATATGGACCACGCCTTCGAGCTCTTTGAAGCTCACGATAGCGTTCATTAGAGCGAGGTCTCGGTCCGTAAGTATCACGCGGGGAAGGCGAATGTTCTCCTTTGCTAGCAGTGCAAGCAGCGTAGCGAAAGCCCAGCGGTACCGCGATTCGTCTTCGCCACTAAGGAAAATCGAGGCTATAGAGAAGGTCTTCCTCTCTGAGGTCGTCCCACAGATATTGAGAAGAGGCATGTTAAAGCGATTGGTCTTATATGTACAGTCAAGCTGTATGACGTCGGGAAAGTCGCGTAATAACCAGCGCTGACTTCAATTCAAGTAAGTCAAGTTCGGGGCTGTAACTTGATTACTTGAAATAAAATAGTCCGCAAACTTGATTAACTTGAATTGAATTGATATACTTGATATACTTGATATCTGAGGTGAGAATAAAATCACCCTACCGGTACAATGCATCACACCTCCTCTTCATCCCAACCTATCAGTTCCCCACCAAAGTTTACGACCTCGCCCACGGTGATTGCTTGATGGCCTAGCCAATTCCGCAGACACTGTATTTCCTCTATGATCTCGGGACTCAAGCTGTGCCTTTGCGAACTTACTGTTAACTTTGTAACGCTAAAAGTTCGCTCAGGATCGCCAGACATGGCAGGAACTGCCAGTACGTCGAGGGCAAACTGGCTCAGACGTGGATATTCTTCTCGGTGATCCTTCCACCAAAGGATGGGGTTTAAGTTCTCTCGCCGGACTGGCCCTTGCCTCATATAAGCTCCAAGCTCATCGTCTTCTTCCATCGCGTAGTGATCGTAGCTCTGCATCCACTGATCGAATTGACTGGGCTCATCTTGTCGCATCGCTTTTCCCATCGCCGTTCTCGCTGGACGCTCTCCAGGTGGATACTGTTGATCGAAGAATGTTGCGAAGCCGCTCGTAGGACCTCTAGAGGTTCCCTGCTTGCTGATGCTCCTGCTGAGACAGTCAGCCAGGACGTCAGGCCTGCTTTCTGATGCGTCGGCTGAGACAGTCAGCCCGGCCGTCAGGGACGGTGTCCTAGGAAAAGTGGGGCAGCCACCCCGACGATTGACGGAGGTGTGAGGCAGACGGAGAAGATCGAGATTGTGGCCAGGAATAAAAGGGCGAGGAAGGAAGGAACAGACACAGAGGACAGAACGAAAAATGGAGCAGCACCGGACGATTCTGAAATACTAACTTTATGCCTATTTGGCCCTACTTTTAGTGACAGTCATGAGCCCGGGAGGAACTACGTTCCTGTAACTTCCATTCCGACCGAAAACCACTCTCAAATCAACGAGATGTCGAAGTCTTCTGCCGCCCCTGCACGAGCGATCCTCTCAGGACCAAGCAACTGGGACAAATGGAGAAGGGAGCTCAGGAATCGAACTGACAAGACGATCCATAGCCTGATCTTTACCAACGAGGAACCCCTCGAACCTCCTGAGCGACCTGAATTCCGCCACTACGCCCCTGATGCTGTTAGACTCGCTGACCTCTCTGCCGTTCAGAAGAGAGATTATACCTAACGACGCGATGCGGGACTATGATACCAGGAGGAAAGAGTATAAAGATGAGACTAAACTAGTTACCAACGCTCGCATAGCGATGCAGGAATCAGTGGTATCCTCGAAGCAGAACGCCTTCGACGAAGACCTTCCAATTCGTCAGTGGTTTAAACGTCTAGAAGCGTCGACGGCCCCTGAAGCGGGATATATGATGAATCTCACAAGGACCAAGTATTCGACCCACCTAAAGAGATTTAACGCAAAGGATCTAGACTCCTGGATCGACAAATGGGAAGACATAATGTCTGACGCCGATAAGTATAAGCTAATGGAGGCCCAAACGGGCCAGTGGCTTAGAGACGTTGCCACATTGATTAGGCCTCTGGATAACTCCCTAGGCTACCAGTACGAACAAGGAAGCAGGATACTCGACGCAAAATCGGAGGCTACCCAGGGGAAACTGTTCGACTTCGACCGATATGGTCCTCCTGCTGCTGCTCCTGTTAACCCCGTTGTTCACAATCCGGCAGCAGCTGCAGTAGGCTGTAGCCGCGATGGCCGCTGCAGCAACGGCCGCAGTCGCCGCCGTTCTTGCAGCCCAAGCTCCGACGGAGAGTCAATGGACTGTTGAGAGGGTCGTGCGAGATGTGAAGCATCTGGCCGAAAGCAGAGAAGCAGAAAAACCCCGAGGTGCTATCAAAAGAGGAGGCGCATTTCATGCGGACAAAGCAGCAGCAGACGCAGACGATGCGGACGAAGTACCGCCAGCGAAGAAGAAGAAGCTGGACAGAGAACCCTTGGAAAGGGAGCCATATTCCAAAAGAGATCCCTGCCTTGCCTGCAGACGCAAGGGACACGAGCTCGAGGGTTGCTGGCAGGTCATCGAAGAGGCCAGACCAAAGGGCTATAATCCGCCCCCTGAAAGGTATCTCAAGATGACACGAGAAAGAGTCGCTGACGATCCTGTCCTGAAAAGGAGGATTGAAGAGATTCGAAAGAAAATGCAGAAATAGCAACCAAGGATGAGGGGAAGGCTTGTGGGCTCAGCAAACCCAGCTTTCGTGTTCTCAGCTGAGTCCCCTGGCCTAAAGGGATCGGAATATCCACTTAAGAATTCAACCCTCCTTGATTGCGGCGCATCTCTTCATATCAACAACAAGCTCAGTCGGTTCCGATCGTTTAAAAAGGCCAAGAATGACTTTATCGTCGCCGGTGACTCTCTCGTTCGAATCGAAGGATTCGGGCGAGTCAATGTCGCAACGACGATGCCTGACTCCGATTAAAGAAGGTTGCCTACTGTCCCGGTTTCTCATCGAGCCTGGTTTCTTTGCAGACTCTTATCGACGACGATCAGATCTTTTGGGATACGCTGTCTGAGCCTATGAGGCTAGTCCGAAAAGGCCAGACTATCGGGATCACCGAGAGGAAATATCAGCAGTTTGTTGTTGAATACCAGCCCGTGGAAACCGAATTCCCGGATTTCAACAGTGCGTTCCAGGCATCGAAGAAGGAGACAAGGAAAGCTCGAAGAGCCGGCTCAAGAGATCCTCGACCTGCCTCTCAAGGAGACGGCAAGCTTTGGCACGCCCGTCTTGGTCACCCTGGTCCAATGGCTTTGCACAAGCTAGGCCTACAAAGGGGTCCGGATTAAGGGGCCGAAAACCGTCGAATGCGAGTACTGTGCTCAGGGGAAGGTCAGAAGGCAAGTCTCCCGCCGTCCACCTGACGAGGAAAGAGACAAGCCGTGCTACGAGATCTGGATAGACTGGACCGACCTTGCGAGAGACCACGAGAACTACGTCCGTGTGATGTTTATCACAGACGCCTTCTCTGGAATGGTCTTTCCTACTTCATGAAGACCTACAAGGCAAAGGAACACGGAGCTGTCTTGAAAGACTTTTCCTCCTTTATGCTCGCTCGCTTTGGATTTAAGACGAATGTCGTGCGCTCTGACGGCGAGCTCTTCACGAAGAAAATCTCAGCCTGGATGAGGAAGAAAGGGATGACAAAGGCGATGTCAGCTTCCAACACTCAGGACCAGAATGGTGGAGCCGAGAGGTCAGGAGGATCTCTACCGAGAGAGCGAGAGTCATGAGGATTGCCTCTCGACTACCGCATTCACTATGGAAAGAGATCATCGAAGCAGCCTGCTACCTCCGAAACCGAACGCCAAGAGAGCCTCGATTCGCCGCTGAAAACGCTAACGAAGGAGAAGCCGACTGGAAGTCTCCCATTGACTTGTTCACAGGAAGAAAAATCAGCTCACATCTTCGTGCGTACGGCTGCCGAGCCTACGCAATGACAGCAAATGCACAGCTTGGATTGAGGAAGAGGTGGAAGCTCGACCCGAGAGCTCACATCGGATACCTCATCGGTTATAAGTCTACAAATATCTTCCTAATTTGGGTCCCTCTCTTGAAGAAGGTCATTGCAACGAGAGATGTTGTCTTTGACGAGTATACGTTCTTCGAAGGAGGAGGCGAGCGGATGCCGCTGCCTGCGAGCATCGGAGAGATGATCCAACAGATTGAAATCCCGGAAGACCAGACGGCGAATCAGGCCATCCTTGACGAAGAGACCGATGAAGACACTGATATCGAGGACTTCGAGGATGATGACATCAGCATGGCTGAAGATAACGAAGTCGAGGAGCAGGGACAACAACAAAGCGAAGAGCAGGAAAAAGAAGACTACGGGAGAGCGCGGGAGCTGGAAGATGCATACCTAACGCCACCAGCTTCTGACCCGGAGGAAGAAGAACCACATGGAGTCTTTTCGGTTCACTTTCCATACGCTGACCCTAATGGGGTGGTGGTAAAAGCCCCTTTCCAAGTCGATCTGGAGCCGTTGCAAGCTCAGAAGAGAGTCCGGGTTCAGGATGATCCTGAAGAGGAGGCTCACCCTGAGGGGTGGGTTGCTCTCTTGGAGGAGCGGCATTTCAAGCCGACCTTGAAGGCCTGATGAAAGAATCGCGTTTGAAGGCTCTGGAACCATTTGATCAACCAGAGCTGGATCAGTCATACATCGACCGTTTTGCCGACTTCGTCCCGGTGCAAATTGAGGACGGGGTGCACGGAGCCTTCACAGCAGGAAGGTTGTTCAGACCGAAAAGCGCAAAAGTCCACAAGAGAGACCTACCCGAGCCTCCACAGACGCAGAAGCAACTAGAAAAACACCCGTATAGAGAGGAATTCACCCAGGCTCAGAGAGACCACCTGGCCTCACATGCGGAAATGGGCTCGTTTGACGAGGTCTTCTGGACGAAGGCTGCTGGAAAGCAGGTCCTCGGTTGCAAGTGGGTATTCATCTATAAGACTGATAAGCACGGCAATCTCCAAAAGTGCAAAGCTCGCCTCGTTGTCTGTGGCAATCAGCAAGAAAAGGGGGACCTGCCTACTCGGGCGACTACCCTCGCAGGAATGTCGTTTCGTACGCTGATGGCCATTGCCGCGGAACACGACCTCGAATTGGAACAGATGGATGCGGTCAATGCTTTGTTCATGCCCCCTCGACGACGAAGAAGTTATCTTCATGAGGATGCCACCGGGGTTCCAGAAGAGGGGGAAAGTCCTACGCCTGAGAAAAGCTCTCTACGGACTACGCCGCTCGCCGCTCCTCTGGCAACAGATGCTTACGTCGTCTCTAGAGGAACTGGGATTCAGAAAAGTTCCCCAGGAGCCGTGTGTCATGATGAAGGAGCGGTGACCGTCTTCTTCTACGTTGATGACATCATCTGGGCATTCCGGAAGGAGGACGAAGGGTCGTCGAAGAAGCTACTCGGGGACTACAGAAAAAGATCAGCCTAACTCGGCTTGGAGAACCTCGCTGGTTCTTGGGGATTCGTATCCTCCGCGATCGTCAAAGGAAGACGCTTTGGCTGACGCAAGACGCCTATATCGACAAGATCGCGTATAAGTTCCTGTTAAACAACGACAACGCCCCTGAGTCTCTCAAGCTCCCAGACACGCCAATGATCTCTGACGAAGAGCTCCTGCCAGCTACAAGCCAATTCTGTGCAGCCCCTGCAATTGCTGCAGTCTCTGCAGTCTGTGCCGCCCGTGCCTCTGCCCGCTGCAGTATGTCGCTATAGCGTAAAGGACAATTGCGAGATGTTATGATGTGCCCTTGCTGGTGGCATTTGCTGCATGTAGGCGGCGCCTTTGGCCGTAGAGCTGACTCTATGGCTTCAAATGCACTGTGACGGTACAAGGCACGAACGAGGTCGAGTGCGGCTTGGACAAAGTGATTGTCTACAAGGAGAGAAAAGGGAAAGAAAGAGCTTCGTAAGGAAGGCTCTCACTTTGGCTAGTTGTACAATTTTCACAAGTGAGACATGCATGATGTTCCTTCACATTAACTACCCCCTATCCATAACTGCTATTATACGCCATTTAATGCCAGGTTCTCAAGCTCTATGTCACCACTACCTGCTGTTACCCCCCCTTCGAGCAGTGGTGTAACTTCCGTGACTACCGTTGTGCTTTCAGCCATCACCCCGGCGGCCTCGATAGTATCGGCGCTTAGAGCGGCGAGTTCGGCGACATCTGCTGCCTCCCACCCCTGGGATCAGATTAAGCGCCAGAACTGCAGGAATAGAGGCTACCGCAATGGGGTGATTCCAGATAAAGTGGCCTATCTTTGCAAAGACTCCTTCTTCGTGCGGCGCAGGCACAGTATTCATCTCCTTAGCTTCCGCAGATTTTTGACCGTCAAATGTTTCCGGCGCCGGAAGAAGAAGAGGGAGTTTCCCATGGAAGCCTACGGCGCTCCCAAATCCGCTCATGAAATTCAGGAAGTCTTCTTTAGGTTCCTTGGAGTCCAGCAGCTTCGAATTTTCGTTAGTAGTATACCGGTCGAATGTCGTGTTATAGTCTGGGTTCTTGTTGAACATTTGCTTAGGTCTCTCGGTATACGCTTTGATGAAGTGCTCGTGCAATTCCTGCTTGGTTTTCGGCACCTCCTCGGGAAGAGCATAGCTACGAGGCACCTGGGTCCAGGCAGAAACCTGCGACCAGAGGATGCCTCCGGCGGTGGCGACCTCGTTCCCTGCCCGGATCATGTTTGGTGTAGCATGGACAAGATAAACTACCGGGTTTGACGCTCCACCCCACTTGGCTGCCTTGGCTGCCGCATCCTGGCTGCCGCCCGAAGGTTTCATAGGTTGAGAGGAAATAGGTCTCTGGCTGGAGTGCCATGTTTTGTCTGTTGAGGTGTGTTCGCAAGGAGTATGCCGCGGCCGGAATGCCGGATTGAGCCAGGATATCAGCCGGCGTGGTGAATCCGCCCTGTCGCTTGGCCTCGGCCGGCCATAGGGTGTCACCGTAGAAGACAAACGCGGGAGCTTTCCGTGCCTGCTGCTTTGCTGCCGGCTGTATCGTCTGCCGTTGATGATCGTCACCGTTGGTTGCGTGTGGTTCTACCCTGTTATTCCCGGCTGTCGGTTTAGGTGACGATGGAACCTGCCCTCCTCCTAGTATCGCGTTTCTCATCTCAGCGCTGTGCTTCGCCATAGCCCGGTCCTTCGCTACCATGTCCATCAACTGGTCTGTAAGCTCAATGCCGTCCACGGATTCGGCTCGCTTGCCGAACCCAGGAAAGGTGGACTTGCATCCGTCGATCTTTCCAAAATAGTCGGAATGGTCATATCTCCCAACAGTCGATGTGCCAACGTTGCAGTCAGGATTTGCAATACCTGTGCATACGAAAATATCGCTCTGTTTATAGTCATGGACGCCATCCGTAGCAGATACGTTGCTGATCCAATACTCAGGAGACGTATGTGCATAACCGAAAATTAGAGGGGGGACCTTGGCAACAATATCTGTACCATGCGTAATACGATATGTATTACCAGGCTGCCTCGTGACAAAATTAGCAAATTCGGGATTGCCAACGCGTGGTGAGCCGTAGGAATAGACATCGATTGATAATCCATCAGCGCGTAGGTAGGCAGCGGCAATAGTCGCCACCGCGCCACCAAGGGAATGACCTGTGGCAAGTAGGCGGAAGCTTGGGTACAGCTTGTGATATTTGTTTATGGTGTCTTTGATCGAATCCGAGGTCTCTTCCCAGCCTTTAGCAAAGCCGGTGTGCATTTTGCAATGAGGACTGAATGTATCGCAAGGCGACCATGATGATCTAGCATCAGCAAACCAATTCTTGATACTCCAGGAACCGCGATAAGACAGGACAATTTCTTGTCTCTGATGATCAATGCCGATATATCCGTTCATATCAATAGTCCCGCCACTATCGTAGCCGCGTGGCATGTTATTAATATATATGTTCTAGCACAACTTTTATAAGGAAAACTTACCTAAAATTATGCACCACAGTAACATTAGATTTTTCGACTAAATCGCAACTTCCCGAGCAGTTAACTCGGGTGTTTATTGGCGTCTCCGAGTTACAGTACGCGGCAGCAGAATGTTGAGCATAGAATTTGAAATCCGAAAGTAGGTCTTGGCCTGGCTTTGATGCCTAAATCATGTTAGTGAGGCTAGCCCTAGAGGATCGATTTGTAATAGAATCCAACTACCATTTCAAGGCCCATTTTCGTGTTAGGTGGCGAACATAATTGATTCGGATTAGTTATGCTGACTGGACTTCGAGGTCGCGCAAGAGTTAAGCGTGCGCCCCCAATAACCTTCAAAATCTCTCCTTGTGGGGTTTTCGGTGTAGGTGGGTTAGTGAATATGCACCATGTGAAGCAATAGCCGTCTTCGTCTGTGTGTATTGTACACTCGTCGGTTGTTTCATTCAAGTCCTTATCAGCATAGACTTGAAGTGCCTCGCATGATTTGACAGGAGATGCGATAGAGGTTGGCCCGAGGACGGTCAAGTCGACATATGTACTCGAATTGCATGTAATAGCCAATGTCCACTGTAGGTCAGAGCCATCGCTGCCAGTGAGTTTCACGAGGAACTATACCGCATTACTATTAGAAAACCCGTCCGTTATAAAAAGGGACGAAGACTGCTTACAGGACCAGGACTTTCGAAATATTCCAAGCTTTGAGCAAAGTCATCCAGAAGGTGGTAGAGGGAGACCCCGACATTTGACTCCAGATTAGCTAGCACAAAAGCGCTTGCTAAAAGGACGGTAAGTCCTATGGAAGTAAAGGCCACCATTGAGCCGCAATTAGGTTGTTGATATAGAGGTGAAAGAGAAAATGTACGTTATGGCTGAGAAGGGTCGGCCGGGAGAGGAGGTTTTTATGCCTGATCAAATATAATGCCTCGGGGCCAGGTCCACCTTATGAAGTGGACCCAGTTAAGCTTTCATCTGCAAGGCACAGCCAAAGCGAATCCCAATAAAGTGGGGGCGGGCACGAGTAACTAGCCTTATCTAAAAGATTTATTCATTTTTATCTTAGCTTCGATTTTTAAAATATTTTAAAACCCCGTCTTTAAGGTGCGATAAGGAATGGCCCGCTCGCTTGGGTGGCCTGCTCGCTTATGATGTATGTTACTGTTCTCGAGAAGAAGGTCCGAACGAGTTGAGGTCTCTAGGTCTCTCTAGGTAATACAGCTTGAAACCAGGTAAGAAGGGAAGTCTGCAGACTGTTATTTCTTCTTCCTAGACCACTGAGGGGTCCGGAGGATCTCCTATTCGAACGGGGACCTTCTAAGAAGTCCGGTATATCTCTTACTGGCTCGGGGACCTCGAGAGACTGAACTATCGATCTAATAGCTAGAAGAGCTATTTGATCGGGGAGATGGAGCTGATGTTGCTGACGTAGATGACTTACGCGGCCTTCAGTAAGTGGCAAGAAGTGCCTCTTCCTGATAGAATGTATACTATACCTGAAAACGGGATATCAACTTGGGAGAAAGTTGGAGGGATACAAAGGGGCTGTTTGGACGGGAAAAGGGAACCGGGGGGCAGAGCAATCAACACATGCACTACACAGACCTTCTGATCATATGTGAACCTACCTGCGAAAAGTCCATTTGTCCACTTTTATGCCCTATTTTGATCTCTCCTTTGCGAGAACTGTTTTATGCATTATGTTCATGCTCTCTTCGCGAGACTATCGGACGCCAATTATGACCCCAGCCGTACAGCCCAGGCGGTCGAGTCAAACGCACTAGTTCGGGGGCAGTGCATCCCTTTGAGTGCGGAGGGGGAGCAAGGTGGTCACGGGCACCACAATACGTAGCTACATGTGAGATACGCATAAGTCAGCGCAAGCCGTTGGGCGCAGCCAGTAGTAATACACGCAAGAAGTTGGGCACAAAAGACTCGCATGAGATGCGACCAGTGCAATGTATGTAGCTGTATGTACCCAGCAGGCTTGCCGGGACTTCTACCATAGCCAAATTTGCTAGTAAAACAATGTACCTCTAATCGTCCAGTGGTCTTATTGGCCGAGATCCCTGTTCGTAACCCCCTTGCTCCTCCGCACACTCAAAGGGATACAATTCTGGCGTCCCCTATTCATCGAACGAACGAGTCGAGCACAATTTACAGTGGGTAACTTTTCGCATGAATCACTAAACAGGCATCCCGCAGCTCAAGTCCGGGCTGTCCTACGATGCTGACCCATAGGCCTCCATTCCTGGCTTCGCCTGATGTGACCCGCGCATGATAAAGTTCGGACCGATTTATCGTGGCATGCGCACGTGCCAAGGCCTGACGATCAGGTTGGCAGGGGGACCGCAGTGTAGAAGCAGCTACTCGTGCCCGCCCCCACTTTATCGGGATTCGCTTTGGCTCACCGACTAAAGAGATCTGTGCGAAAAAACACGAAGAGAGACCCAGCCGAAGAATACGAAGCGAAGATCCTTCCGCCCGCGCTCTCAGCTTGCTGAGAGTTCTTCATATTTCTTTACTCTGGGGTAGGTGTGGCTCTTGATTGCCATCATGGCAGAGCCTGAAGTGGCGCCTCCGGCCGACGTGGGGCGGGGCTGGATCCAACTAGCCTGTCGCCATTGACGCGTCCGACGCGAGTGAGGACGCCCAGCGCACGAGTGCAGGATACGTTACGATCGTTGGAAAGTGCGACCGCGAGAGCTCCCAAGCGTGTCTCGACCCGAACGACGCGAGTCATATCGGTGGGCAACGAAAGCGAAAGAGGCGACGAGGTGAAGTCACGCAGCAATGTGGAGACCGCCAAATCGATGATGCAAAGGGTTCTAGAGATGCTGGCGAAGATGGGAAGCGAGATGGTGGAGCTGAAACATCGAGTATCCGAGCAAAGCGACACGATCAGGAAGCTGAGCGCCACGGTGTACAAGCAAAGCACCACCATCCAGGGACAGGAAGATCTGATCCGAGGCTTGGAAGCCCAGGTCCAGGAATCCAAGGAAGAGTTTCGACGTAAGAGCGAAGAACACGACAAGCAAATGAAACAGGAGCACCGGGATCTTAAGAGAGAATTGGTCGGAATGAAAGAGCAACTAGATCAGCTGATGCAAAAGCTGGATGTATCGGGCGAGGTGGCTTTGCCAAGCGGCCCTCGAGCAACGTTTGCGGACGTCGCGCGCGCCCTGCCAAACAGCCCGCCCTCCAGTACACGCAGCATACCTGGTCCAACCAAACAGCAGACAGCCAACGATTCTGTCCATTGTACCATTGACACGTCTCGTGTAAGTGAGCCGAACAGGAACAAAGCGCAAATCGGGCAGATACGACAGGCCATCGAGGTTGAGATGAGAGCGAAGAACGGACATGAGACCTGGAGGTGCGCAGCAGTTGTGAGAGAATCCCGGAATGCCGACCGAATCAAGATCGTCTGCAGAGATGAAGCCGAGCTTCAGCTGGTCAAAGAGGCGGCGCAGAAGACAGCCGTGGAGGGAGCGCGAATCATGAGAGACCAGCTGTATCCGGTCCGGGTCGACAACGCCAACCGGACAGCAATCCTCGACACGGAGGGCAATATCCTGCCCGGAGCGATCGAAGCTTTGAGTGCCGAAAACAGAGTGACCATTGGCAAGATTTCCTGGCTGAGCAAACGAGAGTCTGGTAAAGCCTACGGATCCATGGTAGTATATGTCACCAAGAAAAGCGATGCAGAAAGGCTTCTGGACGGTGACTACTTTGACCTAGCGGGAGAGTCGGCCACCACTTATAAGTTCGAGCCAAGAACGGGACCGATCCAATGCTTCAATTGCCAGGAGATCGGTCACAAAGCATATTCATGCAAGAAGCAGCGGACATGCGGCAGTGCGCAAACGCTGGGCATCACCACCGAGAATGCACAGCGATTGAGCCAAAATGCGTCCCGTGCGGCGGACCGCATGAGTCGTTTAGCTGGAAGTGCAGGATGAGGAACCCGAGCAGCGATGCTTGAGTCCCTCCGCATCCTACAGCTGAATGCACACAAGAGTGATGTGGTGCAGCAGAGTCTGATGAACGACGAAGACCTGAAGGATTTTGCCGCACTGGCTATATCTGAGCCACATGCGCGCAATATCGACGGAAAGGTGGTGACGAGTCCTATGGGACACCATAACTGGACAAAGATGATTCCGACGTGTGTTCGTGACGCCCTATGGCCGATCCGCAGCATGCTCTGGATCCGAAGTGACCTTGAGGCGGAGCAAAGTGCCTGTGCCGTCGGCCGATCTCACAGCAGCGGTACTCCGACTTGAGGGAAGGGAGGTGATGGTGGTGTCAGTGTATGTGCAAGGAAAGAACGACGAGGCGCTGACGAACGCGATGGAACTATTGCGCGACGTGATCGATCGCTTCCGCAATGGGACAGGGAGACGCACCGATGTGGTTTTGGCGGGGGACTTCAACCGCCACGACCTCCTCTGGGGCGGAGATGAAGTGTCAGCGAGCAGACAAGGGGAGGGCGAACCCATCATTGACCTGATGGACGACTTTGGTCTTAGCAGCCTTCTCGCGAGAGGGACGAAAACGTGGCAGAGGTCGGACGAGGAGAGCACCATCGACTTGGTGTTGGCATCGGCGGAACTGGCGGACGAGTTGACATCCTGCGTGATTCATCCAACAGAGCACGGATCAGACCATAGAGCGATCCAGACGACATTCGACATTCGAGTGCCGGAGCGTACCTTTCCGCAGCGCCAGATGCTCAAGAACGCGCCGTGGATCGCCATCGCAACCAGGGTCGAGGACGAGCTTCGGCCTCTTCCGTGGACTGTGGGGGTGCAGACGCAGGCGGATCAGCTCATGCGGGTGGTCACCAAGGCGCTTCGAGATCTGACCCTCAAGCCCAGCCGCCGCCATACGCGAAGCGATGGTGGACAAAGGACCTGACGCGACTCCGTCGGACGTACACGTATTGGCGCAATCAAGCAAGGGCGCAGCG
Organism: Hirsutella rhossiliensis; assembly: GCF_020360975.1. NCBI lineage: Eukaryota > Fungi > Ascomycota > Sordariomycetes > Hypocreales > Ophiocordycipitaceae > Hirsutella > Hirsutella rhossiliensis. The sequence continues at coordinate 3,426,250 of NW_025408672.1, forward strand.
AAGAGCCGGTCAATCGCGGCCGGATCTGGAGCAGCGCGCCAAGGAGGCTGCGAAGGAGTACCACGACAATTTGCGGAAACAAAAGAAGGCCCATTGGGATGACTTCGTCATCGAAGGGAGCAACATCTGGAGGGCTGCCAAGTATCTGAAGCCTGGTACGGAGATGACGGATGACAAGGTGCCCCCGCTGAAGAGAGCCGACGGCTCGATCACTGAAAGCAAGGGCGAGCAAGCCGAGGAACTCCTGAGCACCTTCTTTCCGCCTCTGCCAACGAGGATTGAGCCGGAGGGTGAACGTCCGCAGAGACAAGAAATAGCCATGCCAGACCTCACCTTGCAAGAGATTGAGGAGAAGGTGATGGCGGCGAAGCCCTGGAAAGCGCCTGGTGAGGATGGCCTTCCTGCGATCGTGTGGAAGAAGCTCTGGCACGTGGTCAAGCACCGGGTGTGGACGCTCTTCAGCTCATCGCTCCGAGAGGGCGTCGTGCCTCATCAATGGCGAACGGCTAAGATCATTCCCTGAGGAAACCAGATAAAGGGATTACACCTGGCCAAGGCGTGGCGACCGATTTCTCTCTTGTCAACGCTTGGCAAAATCCTGGAAGCAGTCGTTGCGGAACGTATCAGCTATGCAGCAGAGGCTCAAGGGCTTTTGCCCGCGAACCACTTTGGTGCACGGAAGCGCAGGTCCGCAGATCAAGCACTTGTGCTTCTACAGGAGCGGATCTACAAGGCCTGGAGAACGGGCAGAGTGCTCAGCCTCATCAGCTTTGACGTCAAAGGCGCATACAACGGAGTGTGCAAAGAGCGAATGCTCGAAAGGATGAAAGCCCGAGGCATCCTGAGTCGTCTGGTCAAGTGGATAGACGCATTCTGCTCGGGACGGACCGCGTCGGTGGTTGTCAACGGGCACACATCCGAGCAACAAACCCTGCCGCAGGCCGGCCTACCCAGGATCCTCTGTCGCCAGTGGCTTTTCTTTCTTCAACGCAGACCTGGTGCAAAGACGGATCAGTAACAATGGCGGCTCCATCGCCTTCGTGGACGATTACTCTGCCTGGGTCACGGGGCCAACGGCAGAGTCAAACAGAGATGGTATTCAATCGATTATCGATGAGGCGCTTGATTGGGAGAAGCGCAGCGGCGCCACATTTGAAGCAGAGAAGACATCCGTCATCCACTTCACACGCATCGCGGAGCGCGACAGCGACCTGCCTCTCATCATCAAAGGAAACGATGTCAAGCCGAAGAGCAACGTGAAGCTGTTGGGAGTCATCATGGACAAGGCGCTTCGCTTCAAAGAGCACATCGCCAGAGCAGCCGCCAAGGGCTGGCCGCGGCCATGTGCTTGAAACGACTGAAGATGGCCTCGCCACGGATGGCGAGGCAACTGTTCGTAGCGACGGTGGCGCCAGCCATGGACTATGCCTCAAACGTGTGGTCGCACGCGTGCGGGGTGAAAGAAGCGGCGTGGATTGGCAGGGCCCAGCGAATCGGAGCCCAGGCTGTCACGGGAGGCTTTCGCACAGTGGCAACGGTAGTGGCCGAGGCCGAGGCCGGCGTGCAATCGTTCCGAGAACGGCATACTCAAGCGGCAGCGAAATTCTGATAAGGATGCGGACGCTCCCGAAGACGCATCCTCTGACATCGTTGAGGCTCAAGCTGAACAGGAGGTATGCGTCGCCAATGCAGAAGCTCGCCTCGGCGATGGGAAGACTAGATACCAAACGCCTGGAAGTCATCCACGAGTTCGCACTGGCGCCGTGGGACGAACGAGTGCAGGCAACGTATGAGGCAGACCGAGCGGAGGTGCTGAAGTCGGATGACCCGGAGGACATCACTATCGCGACGTCCAGCTCGCAAAGGAAAGGCAAGGTCGGGTTGGGAGGCGTCGTTCGGGATGCTTCCCGTGACAGCGCAGACGAGGTGCTGGCCAGCTACTCCGTCACCCTTGGCTCCAGTGATGAGCAGAATACCTACACAGCAGGACTCGAGGCAATCGCCATGGCCCTGAGGTGTGTACCTCTAGGCCTTCATGACCGACAGCTCACAGTTGTGACAAGCAACCGATTGTCATGTCCCCGACAATAGCTGCCATGCGCCTATATTGCGACCCCAGATTCGGGCTGCCCGCATCACCTGGCTGGATAATATGAGACCACGTCTTGAGCGAAGGAATGCCGATAGACTGCATGTTCGGGTACAAGTACATCAGCTCTTTCAGCAGCTGGTCGACGTTCTCTGCCGTGTTGTTCGATATGAGCTGCGCCCTGAGGGCTTCTCGCACGTCTTCATCCGAGTTTGTCGAATCGGTCACGAAACCACCACCTCATCAGTGGTGACACCGACCAGCAGTGGAACCTTGACGAAGTTGCCCTTGCGTAGCTGGTTTGTGGGATAGTCGTGCAGGAAGTTAGGCAGGACTTCCTCAAGGCCCTCGAGGATTGGGATGTCACATGGGCCTCGAACGTACGGTCTGATGACTTGTTGCTTCAACGCCTAAATGCCCTGAAACGCCGCTCCGAACAGTTATTGCAGACTTCAAAGGGAGGTTGGGATCAGGAAAAAGGGGAAGCCAACAAAGACCGTCAATCAAGCAGGCCAAACGCCTACAACAACAACAGGGGCCGGGACCACCCGGAAAAAGTGTCCAGCCTGTGGAAGCCACGTCGTCAAGAAAGATGACTAGTGGGTCAATTGCTGGACCTTCAGGGTGATGTTCAACAAGGACCCCCCTGAGGGCTGGAATCCAACCCAAGATCAGAAGGCTCGTATCACTAAGCGCTTCAAAGAGAATCCTCACGAGAAGGAAAAGGCTCTGGCATGGAAGCCACAGATAAAAGAGGGATCCGACAACAATATCACGATCCCAAACAACAACGGCAGTGGCAACGCTGGGGGCAAGGTTCATACAGTCTCCCGGGTTCACCACATGCAACAGAACTGCGAGCCCCTCGTTGATAAAGTTATCTACGATTCAGGGGCAAGCGTTCATGTCTTCAATGACCTAAGGTGGTTCAAGGAGGAGTCCTTCACCTGGGGATCAACTGAGGAAGTCAGAGCTGGGGAAAATTCCCTCCAAGTTCAGGGGGTGGGCTCGGCAGTGATTATGCTAGACCAAGGGGTTAAATTACACCTTGACAATAGCTATTACATCCCCGAGATGCCCACAAGCGTGTTTTCGGCACGACAAGGGATTCAGGCCAAGGTCTATTGGAACCAAATCAACGGCACGCTCTATTACGAGCCTACGGGCCGTCAGCTTACGCAACTGGAAGATTTCGAGGGCCAATACGTCATCGCGAGCCTTGGAAAGGATCGCAATAGTGTTTTCCTTACAAGCCGGAAACCAAGGCCCCGAATGGAGGGCCCGGGTGACTTGTGGCATCGACGCCTTGGGCACCCTGGTCCAGGGGCCCTTGAGAAGCTCTCGATTCAATGCCTTGGCACAAGATTGAGTGGACCATCTGGATGCGAGTGCGAAGTCTGTGCAACAGGCAAGGCTCGCAGGGAAGTCTCGCGAGCAGAGCCCACTTTCCGGCCACAAGGGGCAGGGGTCCAATTCAGCTTTGACCTACACCCAGGGCCAGTTCCCGGCTACAGCGGCTTCAAGCACTTTGCCCTCTTTACCTGCATGACAACGGGCATGCGCTTCTATTACCTGGTCAAGGATAAAACAGGGGTCCGATCAGCCCTCAAGAAGCTGATTAGGATGATGAAGGCACGCTATGGGATAGAAATGATCATCCTAGTTAGTGACGGGGAGAAGGCCCTGATAACGAACGACATGATCGAGTATGTTGAAGCGCTTGGCGCACAGGTCTTTGTGTCAGCCCCATCAACGCCCACACAGAACGGTCATGCCGAAAGGTCAGGGGCTGTGGTCAAAGAGAAAGGAAGGGTTATGATGCTTGATGCAAACCTTCCTGAGAAGCTTTGGCCAGAAACTTACAAAACAGCGGTTTATCTGCTAAATAGAACCCCTTTCGAAGGCAAGGATAACTCATGGAGAAGCCCTTTCGAGCGTTGGTGGACCTACATGAAGGAATACAACCCCCTATACGCACACATCAAGGAAATTCGCCCTGATATCTCACACCTTCGAGTCTTCGGCTGTGTGGCCTATCCTATGACGATAGAGGCGCTAGAACATGTGAAGTCCCACAAGAGCCAGCCGGCCATGCAACAGAGGGCACATATCGGCTACCTTGTGGGCTACAAGTCAAGCCAACAATACATCGTGTGGGTGCCTTCGATTGGGCAAACGAAGCTGCTAGTCTCTGCGAACGTTCGCTTTGACGAGTCGGCGATGTATGACCCGGCTAGGGAAGAAACAGCTGAAGCCGCCTGTGTGTACACATACGATGTGTTGCGCCAAATGGCCGCTGTGGACGTCCCTGACGATGAGGACCCTGACGAAGTCGAGCTATATGGGCACTCTGATGAAGAGGAAAGCCATGAGGCAAGGCCAGCCACGCCAGGACCATCAGCAGAACCTCCGCAACGACCAGGCAGGGCAAAGAGGTCAGGTTTACCCAAGAACCCTATGTCTCACCTCCCGCACGGAAGGGAGCGCCGCGGTATCATCCCCGCCACCACAGGGTGTAAGCCCTAATGCCCACTTGCAGCCAGTCCCGTACCACGGTTGGGAGAACAGGCAGCCGAATTCACCCACTTCTAGCTCTCCAACCAGACAGCCCGACGAGGAACCCGTCATCACGCTGGGAACGCCCTTCGCGACGAATCGAATGAGCCCTCGCCGACCTGGGGGTGACCGGGTTACAGAGCTATCAGACTCAGAGCCAGAGGGTGAGCCCGTCGGGGTGGTCATAGATCCATAACACAAGATGCGGAGTTAGCCTTGGAACCTGAGCCAGAGCCCGAGCCACGGAGAGCTCGGAAGGCTAGGGACACGTCTCAGGGGGTGGACTCAAGCAATATGCTCACAGGAAAAAGAGAGCGCCGCGCGAAGAAGCCCTTCATCAACAATGTCATTGCCAATGCCTCAAAGCACAGGCTCCACATAGAGGATATGCCACCAGTGCCAAATTCCTACAAGGAAGCGATGGCCTCGGCATATGCCCCTGAGTGGATGGAAGGAATGACTGCGGAAATCAGGGATCAAGAGAAGCTCTGCACATGGGTCAAATTCCTCAAGAAAGACGCGGCAGACCAGTTCCTTATCCCCATGCGTTGGGTCTTTGCCTACAAGCTTGATCCACAAGGATATGTGATACGCTTCAAAGCCCGGCTTGTGGTCCGTGGAGATCAGCAGCCAGAAGACGATGAAGATACATACGCTGCAACCCTCCGGGCACGAACGTTCCGCCTTATGATGGCGCTCTGCTGCCTTGAGGACCTTGAGACCGAGCAATACGATGTGAAAACCGCATTCCTTTACAATAGGCTTCGACAAGCAGTCTTTGCCAGCTCCCACCGGGCTTCAATGAGCCGGGGCTATGCCTAAAGCTTCTGAAAGGCATCTACGGGCTACGAATAGCTCCGAAACTATGGTATGAAGAGCTCACGGGATTCTTCAAGAGCCTTGGAGCACAACAGCTCGTGGAAGACGCCTGTGTTATGGTGTATAAAGGGATTATCATCTTCTTCTTCGTGGATGACATCGTCATGATGTATCTCTCGCGAAGAGAGGGTGCAAGTGATGAATTGATTAAGTTGCTTGTCCTTAGATTCTTCCTCCTCTCTAACAAAAAGCGACTTCTTATAGTTCTGTCACCTGTGGCTGCCTTGTGGTGGCGATGTCGCCACCCAGGCCGCCTAGATGACGTTGTCATCTAGAAGGTTCGATACCACCGCTTACCAACGACATTATTCATCCTTCTCAGTCACCTTTGCTAGAGTCAGCCCGACTAGGTAACCTTCGGACTTAGATCGTTAACCCGTTTTCACGACAGTATCCTTCTAGTCACAAGGCTAGCTGGGAACACGTTCACAATGCACTGATGGAAAAATACACTATTAACCACATGGGTGAATTACGCTGGTTCCTAGGGATCGAGGTCATCAGGGATAGGGCCCAAAAGAAGCTGTGGCTTTCACAGGCTTCCTACCTCTCTAAGATGGCTCAGAAATTCCACATTAACGATGACAATAACGTTATAGGGATACCCGTCATTCCCGTCACAACAGACGAATTGAGGCCCTACGAGAAAAAGGCTAGCAAGGAAGAAGTACACAAATTCCTATCGATCGTCGGCTCAATCCTACACCCAGCTATACACACACGACCTGACGTGGCTTTCCCAGTCGGAAAGCTGGCCCAATTTTGGCTAAAACCCGGGACCAAGGCATCAACGTGAGGCTCGAAGGTGCCTCGCATACCTCTATCACACGAGGGATCGATGCCTCTGCTTTACAGCTACCGAATCTACTCGCCGATTCGTCTGTGCCTCGGATTCTTCCTTTGCAGACGACCCAGAAACGAGGAAGTCATCACAGGGCTATGTGTTCCTATTCCTCGGGGCCCCTATTGACTGGAAGGCCACGAAGTAAGCTACAGTCACCACATCGTCCACGGAAGCAGAGCTCCTAGCCCTGACAAGTACGGCTAAGGAACAAATGCAATTTGGTCGCCTTATTGACGAGCTAGGCATCCAAGTGGAAGGGACCGACGAGCTATGGTGTGACAACCTCCAGACCATCAGGCTACTCACGGAATTGAGTGCTAGGCTCAAAACAAGCCTCAAGCACGTTGACATCCACAGGCACTGGCTCCGTCAGGCGGTCCAGGAAGAAAGGCTCCGTGTCAAATGGATCAAGTCAAGCGAGAACCCGGCTGACGGAATGACGAAGGCCCTACCCCGACAGAAACACGATGCCTTCGTCCGCCAACTCGGAATGCAAGAGCGACCGACTCCCCTCAGGGGGTGACATAGGGGCACTCTTGCCGGGGGGATGACTAGGTGTGCAGAAAGCCTAGGAGTTCCACAACACTAAAGAATATGATCTCACGAGTCATCATTACTTTATGGTCTCAACACCATACAAACAGCATAATCACGGCTTTCCAACATAACGAATAGCCTCACTTGTTTATCTGCCGCTACTCGTCCCACAGACCCACGTAAAGTGGGTCCTCACCACCTGTCTGTGTCAACCACCTGGCTGTGTCACTTCACCGCTTCAAGCCTCTATCTTGACCTCAACAACGGCACATTATGAAGAATAAAGAGCTTACGCTTGAAAGGCGCGTAGCCGAGGCTATTAAAGCCATTGAGGCAAATCCCAATATGTCCCTTCGCGCTGCGGCTAAGGAATTTGGGGTTCCACGCGATGACGCGAACGACTCCGCTTGCGATTTCACGGCATCCAACCTCGCAGCGGCCATAAAGCAACGCATACGAGGCTATCGCCAGCTCAAGCAGTGTTGCTAATAATATGACAATAAAGTAGTATACTGCAGTATATACAATACAATACGCGATTTCTCATATTGTACCAATACAATATGCTCGCCGTCATATTGTGACGATACAATATAGCGCCTTCCATACCGGCAATATATGGCTTGTATTGTTTGTATTGGTTGGTGGTCATTCGCCTTTCCGTTCCCCAATTCGCGCCAATATGATGACGCGTCAAGAAACACGCGTAAATATAAGCATGTTCTATGTATTGTTTTTCGTCTGGCGGACCTCCAGGACGTAAAAGTTTCCTATTGGCGCACGGAAACGCGTAAATGTATGTATAAATCCAGACCTACAGGGTAGCGGCTCGCCGTCCAAACACTGTTTTCCTCCTCAACCCCGCTTTCCCACCCCAGGACTTACAAGCAATCTCGATGCCTCAACAACGCCTGCCTTTTGTTCAAACATCGCCGCGACGGGATTCGTCAATATCAGACGAATACTCGGAGATTTCCAGCCCACGGTTGCATGATCCAGATGAGACCCAAACCACTGAATGCCAATCGTCGCAACCTCGCACGGCCTCCATAAACCCTTCGGCCAAGCCAAGAACATCATGGGTCTTTTCTCATATGCCAGACGAGGACATAGAGACGAAATACTACAATCAGCGGACCGGAAAGAAGAATGGCGCTGCAAACACTGTGACAAAACGTATTGCTGTTCCGGTGGAACTGCGGCCCCAGCCAAGCACCTTACGGATCCTCCTCCTGACGGTCACGGCCTCCCAAAAGGCGCGCCACGAACAGCCAAAGTCACGAATATACGAACTATTCTCGAGATAGCTCGTGTTACGGCCAAAGAACATCCCCGAAAACGCCGTCGGCTCAACGATCAATCCGGAGACTCGATCGACCCAGACCAGCTCGAAGCTTTATACGTAAGGTTTATTACGTCCTGTTCTCTCCCATTTAGGCTTGTGGAATGCCCAGAATTCCGAGCATTCTTAGCCTACCTCAACGCCGATATCGATACTTGGCTTCCAGATACACACGAGACCATCAAGAAATGGATTATGCGGCAGTACGAAGGTCAGAAGGAGAAGGTCAAGCAGCGCATCCAGTCAGCAAACGTCAAAAATTCATATCAGCTGCGACCTATGGACTTCCCCCAACTCTTTGGCCATCTTAGGCGTAGTTGCTCATTACGTTGCAGAAGACAGTCAGTTGGAACACCATGTCTTGGCTTTGAAAGACATCGACAGTGAGCACGACGGATATCACCTGGCAAGGGCAATTTTGGAAGTGGTTGATGACTGGGGTTTGCTTCCAACCCTGGATATTTTGTGATGGACAATGCAGGCAATAACGATACAATGATGAGATCTCTTCCCTTGGTAAGTACGGCGCACTGTTTTTCTGACTGGCCCTAACATTTACAGGCCTTCTACGTCGATATGACATTCGATACGATCCCAAATCTCACCGACTCCGCTGCCAAGGTCACATTATCAACCTTGCCGCCAAAGCTTTCCTCTTCGTTACCGATAATGAGAAGCTCAAAGACGACGAACGTGATGGGCATAATGTGACACTAAAAGAGATCGAGGCGTGGCGGAAAAAGGGTCCCCTTGGCAAGCTCCACAACTTCGTGGTTTTCGTCCAAAGTAGTGTTCAGCGTCGCCAAAAGTTTCTGGCCATCAGCCATAATCGCAAGCTTGCGTGAGATAATGACACGAGGTGGAGTTCGTGGTACACCATGCTACGAGCGGCCTTGCATCTTAGAGGCGCAGTCGAGGGATATTTCAACAAATGGGTGGAAGGAGATTGTGCCGGAGACGAGCTCTCCCGAGGAGTGGGTCATCCTCGAGAAGATCAAGTCTTTCTTGGAGAAGCTTAAAATGACGACAAAGGCCCTTGAGTCATCGTTTGCAACTCTTGACAATGTTCTCTTGGCTATGGACTTCGTATTGGCGCAATTCGAAGCAGGAAAAGAGGCACATATCGACGATCCGATTATGGCACCAATGTATAACTCGGGCTGGGCGAAGATGGATAAGTACTATTGTCTTACTGACGAATCGCCTGCCTACGTCGCTGCGATTGTGCTTCACCCTTCGCATAAATGGCACTACATACACGAAAACTGGAAGAAGGAGGGCTGACTCGTCAAAGAAGCTGATGGGGGCCCTGTGGCATGATTATAAACCTGTGGAGGCGCCTTCTATCTGAGGTTCCGTTGACGACCACGAACGAGTTCTTGAATTGGAGAAACAAGCACCTACAACCAGCACTTATCACAGACGAGTACGAGCGATATTGTAAGTCTGAACGGGTTTATGGGTTCACAAGCGCCCTCGCATGGTGGCTGGAGGAAACACAGCAAAAGAACTACCCATACCTGAGCAAAATGGCGGTGGATATACTGTCAATTCCCGCAATGTCTGCTGAGCCCGAAAGACTCTTCTCTGGGGCAAAAATAACCATCACAGACCGTCGAAATCGACTTGGGAGTGATGTAATTCAGGCATTGGAGTGCTTGAAGTCATGGTTTGGGATACAGGATTTTCAGGGTGACGATATTTCAGCAACGACGGTTGAATAATGAGGGTCACGTGGGATATACGGGATATATTGTTTTACTGGCAATATATTGGGTCACTGGCAATACAATACAATATGGACCAATGCCATATTGCGCAATACAATACGCACCTCTTGACAATACAATAATATTGCGAGGGGTCCATATTGCCAATATACGTATTGTTTATATTATTAGCAACACTGGACCAAGTTGTCGTCACGAAATCAAGGCGATCGCAATACTTTGGTATTGAGGAAAACAGAGAGTCGGCAACAGCCGTTGAAGCGATTTCTGCCGATGGTCGATACATCCCTGCGTTTTTGATCCTATCCGGCAAGGTCCACCTCGAACAGTGGTACGGCATCAAGGAGCTAGATGGCGATACCCTTATTGGTGTTACGGAAACGGGATTTACGAACGATCAGCTCAATCTAGCGTGGATTCAACATTTCGATAAGCATGCAAAGAGCAAAGGTGCTTGGAGGCTATTGCTCCTTGACGGCCACGGCTCCCACCATACCCTTGACCTTATCGAGTACGCTGAAGCCCATAATATTGTGCTCTTTGCATTGCCTCCGCATCTTACGCATCTCCTTCAACCGCTTGACGTCGTGGTATTTCAGCCGTATAAACATTACCACAGTCGGGCAGTCGATTTTGCTATTCGCAGTGGTGCGAGTAAAATCACCAAGCTGGAGTTCCTCGCTATGATCCAATCAATCCGCGTCAAAGCCTTCAAGGAGTCTACAATCCTCTCGGCATTCAAAAACAGGAATCCACCCATTCAATCCAAAGCCAATCCTCGAGAGACTCAAAGAGAGGGTACGGGACCAGACGCCGCCGACAGAGCTACCTGCAGAGCCGTATTCATCCCCTTTGGTACCCCATACCGTACGGAAGTTTGAATCAGTTGGCCAACGTCTCCTTGAGTTTGACCCAATTGATGATATTGAGAAGGAGGTCTTCGTACATAACCTTCAACGCTACGTTAAAGGTGCAATCTCCCAAGGCCACGAGTTAAAGCAAACGATGGTCGATCTGTACAATACCAAGCTTGCCGAGCAGCAACGCCAAGGCCGGAAGAAATACAAGAACCGCCACCTTCAAAGCGGTGGAGTACTGACTATAGACGAAGGGAGGGCTATTGCGAAGTCAAAGGAAGATATTCGCATTGCAAAAGCAGAAAAGTTGGTACTGGCGAAGCAAAAGAGGGAGAAAAGGGCGATTGAGCTCGAGGAGCGACGGCAGCCCGGGCGGCTAAGAAAGCCGAAAAAGAAGCCCAACGATCAGCTTTATAAGCTACAAAGGTCAAAAATAGGTAGACTATTGCGGCCAGTATTCAATTATCGTATGCATCAATTTTTAACTTTTTTTGCCGTTTTATTATTAAATTAAGTTGGCGTTGAAGCCGTAAAGTGACACAGCCAGGTGGTTGACACAGCCAGGTGGTGAGGACCCACTTTACGTGGGTCTGTGGGACGAGTAGTTGTCTTCTTCTGTTTTGCACCAGGCCGTCAGAGCCTGCTACAAAAGGGGGTGTGTCAGTGGACCAGGGTAGCCCTGTTAGGGAGGGACCCGGAGAAGGGATTCCTGGCCCATGTAGCAGGAACGCATGAGGACTTCCTGAGTAAGGAAGGCAACCCTTTATGCGTGGGCACAGCCACGTATGCGTGGGTAGAGCCCATTACTCAGGAGGTCCCCAGAAGTCCCTAAGACCTCCTGTATAAATAGCCCCTTCAGACTGCCCCTTTAGACATAGAACATGCATCTTGAACCTTCGTGTGTGACCCCCTTCTTATTCCGATGTGTATTGGCATAACGTTCCACCAACACGAACATATAGCCCAGGATCCTCTCGGCCCTGCCACGGCTTATCCCCTGGAAAGAGTTCCCGTCGCAGCCGGTTTACCCATTGAGCCAGAGGCTCGAAATAAGGGGGTAAATGACTGGCCGATACGGTTGAGAAAATGCCGTTCATTGCCCACCAAGCCCGACTTGAGTTCTGCTAACTCTTCCACATTGTGACGGCCTAGCACCGTCACACCCCCCTTGCATACATGACCCACATGTTGTTGGGCCAGCGGCCCACACGTACGGAAGGCATATTTAGGGAGAGGACACCCAGTTGTATTGTTCGGTTCTCCTTTCTCTTCTTCAGAGCAGAATCTTCGTAATAGAGTCCACAGCCTTCTGGCTCAGTCCGTGACCGTCACACACATCAACGTAGTTCCACTTGTCAAACCGACCAATCACCCTAGCATGTTCAAAAGAGCACCCAGAAAAACGACTCCAGGTCATGCATGAAGGAGTGCTGGTCGCCCAATAAAGCTCCTATAGCCATAAATGCTCTCGTACCAGTCATTCCTTTTGCTCCTGAGGCACCTTGTCGTTGTTCTCGTATAGCAAGGTCTAGATCAATCAAGAAAGCTTGCCACGAAGGGTTCTCATCATCTTCATTGATCATGAGGTTGTTGATGGAGATGTCCCTGTGGAGAAGGCCCGCCTCATGCAACGACTGGTGACCTTCAATGCAGCTCTCAGCGCAGCGAGCAGCGCCGTGCGAGATTTTGCCTTGTAGATTGGCTTTCCAAAGTCACGAAGAATGAGTCGCCGATGTACACGGTTTGGCAGGGCTCCGGTGCTTGCCTTGACTGGAGATATTGAACCGGATCTTTTGTTAGGCGGCAGAGCGGCATCGGTTTCGCTGGACGGTCGCTTCACACCAGCGCCGCTGCTTTGCCCTCTGCGTGACACACTTGACGCGCTCGTACCTGATGGCAACATCGCATGTCCTGATCGGTAATTTGTAGCTTTGGTGACGTCCAGTCTCTTTCGAACATTGTTTTGGATGTCGTCATCCGCACTGCGGACGCGTACAGTCTCGTGGTGGTAGTATCGGGCAACATTAATAACACCTTTCTCAGTCGCTTCTTGGACAAGTATACCCTCTTCGTCTCGGTCCGTGTACTGCCAGGAGTCCTTGATAACAAGCGGCGTCTGGGGGTCTTCTTTGCGATGTGCTTTCCAACAGGTTGTCGCCCGACCGGCAATGCACCGCGCTCGCTTCATAACATCATCAATGATGAGACGCTCTGTTTTGTCGTTTCGTTCGATCTCGATATACTGCTGGCCGCCGGATGTTATAATGGTGGGATCAAAACCAAGCATCTCCTTATTCATTCGCAGAAATCCCAGGATTGTCGTCGCAAACTGTAGCGCACCATGCTTCTTGTTGATGTCGAATTGTTCGGAGGCGATCCCCCCAAGCCGGTCAAACTCCCATACCCTCATAAGCGACCCGCAGAGGGTGAAGCCCAAAACGAATCGACGTGTGTCTTGAGCCGCGAATACCTCTCTTGCATACCTTGCGAGATCAATCCATGCAATCGATGCTATGTCGGCCTTCGGGTTGCAGCGTTGCTTTTCAGTTCGCCAGCAATGAGGATGTGCGACCAACGATATCTCAAATCCTCAGGATTGGGATCACATGTGATGTCGTTATTGACAAAACCGATGTCCATGCTGCGCTTGCCTATAGAGCCAACTAGTGGTGTCCTCGGCTGCGCCAGCAGCTTTCGCCGAGCCGCCGGACGCGAAATGCGATCGCCTGCGAATTCTTCCAGCTTCGGGATTAGGCCGCCGAACCAAGTCAGCACATCGCTCTCTTTGGCACCTGCCGGCCATCCACTCCACCCGTCCTTGAAGAGTGGGTTGTCGCCTTCTGTACAGCTGCGGAAGACTGCCTCAGAAACCACGTCGAGGTCTGGCACGTCTCCAAATAAGGCTTTGTGGAAATTGGAAACTCCGACATAGACATGTTCGAGCTCCAACTTCAGTATCGGGTCGACATTCTGGCGGGATTCTGACGAGTTCACGAGGCCGCTCGTGTTCTGACTCAGCGGCGTTTGTTGGATTGACGAGAGTATCGGTCGGGGAGGCGGGGTGGATTCGGCGACTGCGCTGTAGACCTGGTTCCAAATAAGGGAATCGTCGGGTTTGTCGGCGAGAGCCACATTTAACAACTACGAGGCCAGCCTCTGTGGCCGAGAGAGATCGTCGCCTTCGAGAGAAGCAATTCGAATATACGATCTATCAGTCAGATCTACGCCTGTTCGGGCAGCAACAGGAAGGCATTCGAGACCTACGCAGCTGGGTCGCCAAGACTATATGCAAGACATACCACAGAACATGCTGCAAGGCGAACCAGTCCTTAAAGCAGTGGTACGAGCTTCTGAACAGTAATGCAAAAGGGTCCGAGAAGGAGGTGAGGAGAACCCTTCATCAGAAATACGAGAAGGCTATTACCCCGACCGCAAAGCCGCCTCGCAACTGGACCAATTGGTCCGACATATGGATTAAAGCTATTAACGAGGGGCTCGAGGGAGGACTCCCCGAGGCTCTTAACGAGGAAATCTGGCTACGAGACTTCCTCAGGGCCGTCAGACCACATTTCCATTGGGTCGACACGATTACCATCACGAATCCCCAAGACCAACCTAATTTCACAATCCACAAGCTAAAGGACCTCTTCCTCGCGTATATTTACAACAATTCGGGCCCCTCTATCATTAAACGAGGAGCTTTTGGTCCGACCTTCAACGCCCGTGCAAACCACCAGCGAGGAAGAGGTGGCAAAAGGCCCAGGTCGAAGACCACAGACGACAAGGGAGAAAAATACTGTCGTTTGTGCGAACAGCCCGGCCACCGCCTTGACTTTTGCTGGGGAATCTTCCCGGATAGAGCTGCCGAGTGGTGGAAGCCCTCGGACACAATCAAGAAAAACCTCAAAGACGAGTCCATCGCAGAAGAGATCAAAAGAGCAAAGGGGAAGCGACAAGAGCAACGCAGAGACGGAGAGAAGCATGAGGATCAGGACTGACTCCTAAGAGCGATGGGAAAGTGCTCTCTAGCTTCTTTCTTCATCGCTCGAGCGGACACAAAGGCAGCTTTTGCCGTTGATAACTGCCCTCTATGCCACTCCGCCCTGCTTGACTCTGGGTCCACCATCGACATCTTCAACGAGATTTCTCGCTTCACCCACTTTAGAAGAGCAACCCCTGGAGACTTCCTTTGGGCAGGAGAAAGCAAGGTGCCAATCCAAGGCTATGGCGACGTGGACGTGGAAGTCGAGGGCCCTCGAGGACCTCGTCTGCTGCGTTTAACCGATGCCGCCTACTGTGAAAACTTTGCATGCAACCTCATCTCCTACAAACACCTAAAAAGGCAGGGCGTTTGGTGGGACGAATCCCCCGGCCAGCGATCATGCCTTCGAGCAGCCGATAGACGCATCCTCGCCTTCGTCCAAGAAGAGCATGGGCAATTCGTGCTGGAGCACATTCCTTACGATGTGTCAAGGAAGAGCGTTCTTCGCCCGACGCAACAAATTCAGCTCCATCACCAAACGCCACCCACAGACCGCGACCGCAGAGCTCTGGCATCTCCGCCTTGGGCATCCAGGTCCAAGAACCCTGGAGCACCTTGTCAACTGCTCAAGAGGCGTCCGCATCAAAGGCATCACCACCACAGGATGTGATGACTGCGGCACGGCCAAATTGAAACGACAAATTCGAAGGGAGCCACGAGAAACGCCGCCACCAGGCGAGCGCCTGGCAGTCGACTTCCACGATCTCGAGCCTGACCAACTAGGCTACGATTCGATGGCCCGGAGTTTATTCAACTAGCAGGTGCCTAGGTGTTGTCTATCTAGAGCTAAGGAGGAAAAGAAGCTGAACTCGAGGCCACGCCTCGAGTGCGAGCTTATATTGCCCTTCACGGAATGTTCTCGCAGCTTCCGGGTCCGCGGAGCGGGCCGGTGTTGCCACCGGCACGACCCACCGGACCCGGTACAACCGAGTCCACCAGCCGGGCACAGCCCGTGACACTTGGTGCGCCTTGCCCTGGAAGATGACCATCGCCGGCAAAGCCCAACCTTGGCAATTGATAGACTCAATCACCGTAACCCATTCTCGATTTCCTGGCTGCGTGACCATAGGCCGACCTCGCCGGTCAGACCGAGTAAGGACTATCGCACGGAGGATGAGCAAGTGGGCATAAAGATCAGGGACTGGAAGACTCTTGATTGCTATCTAAGGTGGGAAAGAGGCGAGATCTTTATAGACTGCCTGAATATGAGAATGGAAGGGAATGGTAGTGAATGGAAGCATCTGATCAGATCATCTGGAAGCCACTGATGCGTTGATGATGCCTCCTAGAAGTTTCTGTGGGGAAATGTGGAAACGGACTGTGCGAATAGGGGGTCAGACTGTTGGAGGCTGATATCCTATGTGTGACAAGGACTCTTGCCGTCGCAATGACTCCCATTTGAAACCCCGTCTCATCGAAGTTGTAGACATTCTCGTCAAGAATCCCCCATTTCTGCTTCGCCATTGCCACTCGATCGTACCGTTCTTGGATCGTCTTCGGATCTTCGCATTTGGCGCGTTGGTAATCATATCGACGAGAGTATTTCGCCTTGATTTCGTTGTGGCGGCCAACGAACTTCCGCACCCAATCTCGCCGACAGTTTCTTGGCCGCGCTTCAGAGAGCAACAAGTTGGCCATGCGGCGAGTGTAGACCACTGTCGGCGGCATTCCTCGCTCGTCCATCGACAATACCCATTGTACGAGGGCGGTCTCTTCCGTCGCCGTCAACTTCTGGCTGTTCATCTGCGCATCGCGTCGGGGGCGGGCACCTCGCAGTCGACCAGATACTGTCGACTGAGGGACATCATATGCCGTTGCGGCCTTGTGGGTACTGTCAAATTGGCCTTGCTGATAGGCCTTGACGGCGAGCAGGACCCGTTCTTCGCGTGGAATCGATTGGTCTCGAATTTCCGTCATCGTGCTCGGCTTGTGAAGTGCGGGTCGCGTTGGTGGGGAATTTTTGAGCGGGTAGGGGGTGTGACCGGGCCTGAGCACTGCTGAGGTAAGTTTTTACCGGTCAGTTACGACAGGAGCTGAAGGCTGACGTGGCCGGTGGGGTAGTGGCAAGGAAGGTTATAAAAGGACCATCTGATCATATGGAAAGGGCAGGAGAGAGACACATGAATTAATTGATCCCGGAGAAGCCCCTACTATTCTTGAGGCCACCTTTCATACCCCTTTGCCCCACTCTCTTCGCGAGACGTCCCCCCCGCCCGCCTCCTTCCGGCGCCCCCTTCCGGCGCCCCGGCCGCCACGATGCCGCCCAACGCGTACTTTGAGTGTGGCACCTGCGACAAAGCCTTCCCCGCCGGATTGCGAGCTCGCGACAAGCACTGCCGCTCGACAGGCCACTCGCCCCCGAACCTAGAGTGCGACACATGCCACCGTTGGTTCTGGTCCGAACGCGCCCGCCAGCAGCACATGGACGCTCTCGACCACCGCGTATTCTCCTGCTCCGTGTGCTCCGAGACGTGGCCTTCGCAGGATGCATGCACCGAGCATGAGCATGACGACCACCTCTACTGCGCCGACTGCGATCGCTACTTTCAGTCTGACAACAACCTCAGGATGGTGGGTCTCCCCTTGCTCTCCCCACTTCCCGTGCGTCGATTTGACCGGCTTCTGCAGCACCTCAACTCACGCGTCCACAGGGGCCTGACCGTCCTCTGCCCCTTTTGCTCTCGCCTCTTCTCCACCGCCACCGGCTTGACCCATCATCTCGAGACGGCCTCGTGCCCCAAGGCCCCGCAGCTCAACCGCGACGAGCTGTTCCGTATCGTCCGCTCCAAGGACCCCGGCGGCATCATCTCCAAGAACCTCCTCGAGTGGACCAGCTCCTACGAGTACGAGGTAGACTCGGGCTCGTGGAACGGCCGTGGCTACGAGTGTTTCATCTGCGGCCGCGTCTTTGGCCGTCTGTCGAGTCTCGAGCAGCACCTCAACTCGCCCATCCGTAAGCCCCTGCTTTTTCCGAGCCACTTCTCACGTCTTGCTGCCCGTTTTTCCACTAATTCGAAACCGCCATACCTCTAGACCAGCAGGAGCTCTACCATTGCCCCAACACCTCGTGTTGCATGAACTTCAAGACCCTGGCCGGAATCATCAACCACCTCGAGAGCGAGTCCTGCCGCTTCATCAAGTTCGAGCGCGTGCAGCGCAGCGTCAACAACTTTGTCAGCAGCAACCGTCTCCTTTCCTTTTGATCGGAGGCCCGACCCTGAATTCACCGTCGTGTCACCAATGCGGCACGTTGGAAAAATATGTGTGATACCCAAGGAGGTGGTAACAGGCCTCTACAGCCGAAAGTTGTCGCTCGGAGAAGATCTTATTTGCCGCTCTGATCAGGAACTGACGGCAAAACTGCCTACTGCCTGTGTCGTCGCGCAGGGCGAGATCTGGTGCGCAACACTTCGGACCACTAGCTCCGCGAAGTTGCCGGGCAACCAGTCACGGTATTATGTCTGGCTTTGGTGAGTTTTTGACTTGCCTTTCATTATTCTAACTAAACAAAATCTTTTTGCCAGGTTTGGATAGTCTTGCGGTTGGGAGTGCAGGCCCGAAACGGAAGGCCCTTCTGAAAGGACCACGGTCCCGCAACTGGACGTCATTTATTGAGGTTATCACTGCGGACGGCCATGCCCTTACTCCTGGCATTATTTTCAAGTGCAAAGAACCCCAGAAGTAGTGGTTCTTGCAAGAATTCGGCAAAATGGCCGACTGGCATTACATAACACCGCCCAATGGAATCATGGATGGACGGATAACCATATTGCAACCATATTGCGCTTGAGTGGCTTGAGAGGGTCTATCCTGCAGAAATGCGACCAACCTGAATCTTTGCAAAGTGCTCCTCTTGTTGAGGGCCCTGTGTGGTGATGGGGGTTTCACGATTTGATTCCAGTCACCTGGATGTCCTTTGTCAAAATCATCACCTTTCAGAGTCTTCCCCCAGCACCTCGGGCCCAAACTTGTCCCGCATAAACTGCTGCACATGGGGGTTGCCACCGCGCCCTACATTCAACCCCTCTGGACGCCCCTCGACCCTGAGACCATGAAGACTTGTCGCCCGCGACAAAGCGACATAGACCTGCCCTTCCTCAAAAGCTCTCGTTAGGTCGACTATGACGCGATCCAGCGTCATGCCCTGACTCTTGTGGATGCTCATGGCCCAGGCGGCTACAAGAGGGATTTGCGTGCGGTGCAAGAGAGAAAAGGGTTCCTGGTCGCCGACGGCGTTGACGACACATTCGGCATAAATAGTCCGCTTCATGCCATTGTGGAAAAGCACCCGAGGCCAGACGCGGTTGTTTTGGCTGTTTATGAAGCGTTGTACTTGTTCTTCCTTAAGCGCCACATAGTCTCCTCGGGCAACGAGACCGTCTCCAGGCGTCATATAATAATTGCATGCGCCCCTGCGTGACTTGGGTTTGGGAATTGTTGTAGGATCGTAATTTTCGAACCCGCAAATGATGCCCTGACTTCCATTGCAAAGCCCGCCTGGAAGGTCGAGATTGACTTGCAGCACCACGAGCATGCCTGCTCTTAGCTCTACTTGTCGCTCGAGGCGATGGTCCCTGAGAGCGACCAAGGAGCCGTCCGAGAAGCGGTCATTGCAGTAGTTCAAATAAGGGTGTCCGACCTTGTTCCACATGAAATCGTCCAAGGTGCGATATTTGACAATGGGGGTCTTGAGTTTGTTAAATCTTTCTGAATTAATCTTGGCCACCTCATTTCTTGTGGACAAGAGCCGTGTAGCGTTGGTGACGTTGCATGGATGGTTCATCAGGGTTACAATCTCGTCTGGCGAAAAAGACACCCCAAGTCGACGTTTCTGAAGCATCTTTAAGAAGTGTTTATCGTTCTGCCGATGAATTTGTGTCAAGTGCACGTGCGTAAAGTCACATTGACCCCATGCATCACTCATGAAAGCCCACTTTTCATGCTCGTGGAATGGCCCATGATTCTCGTCGGCTGGGCAATTGAATTCAGTTTTGCTTGCATCGGCTTCCATCTCGTGCCCGCACTCGATGCAATGCTGGAAAGGCTTCACCGGGGGGAGTTGGCAGAAGTCGCCGGTGACAACGACCTGGACTCCACCGAATGCAGGCGGATCATCGTCTTTCCAGCGCCTCACCTCCTTCATGCAAACATTAATGCGCTGCAGGTGATGATTCTCGACCATGCTGATCTCATCGATGATGAGTACATCGGTGTGCCTGAGACGCTGCCGGACATGCTTTCGGAAGGCCAGAGTCTTGAGTTTATCTAACGGAAGCTTATGATGGTCGGGCGTCCATCCCATATAGGACCACGTCGACACACCATTGACCTGAAGGGCGGCTCGGCCGGTGGGAGCCAAGACGTCGACGACCATGCCCATGGCCCGGAGTCTCTTTAGAGCAGCCTTCAACACCGTCGACTTGCCACAACCTGCCGAGCCCGTGTAGAAGACGTTACGACCGCTGGCAATCAGGTCGACCAGATTCTGCTGCTCCTTGCATAGCTTGGGTTCGCCGTCATCAACAAGTCGTTCCGGCCGGGGGGTGGTTTCTTGTTGGTTCGCGTGAGACTCGACAGGTAGGGGGGCCTCGGCCAACGTTGGACTCGGTCGCTGCGAGTCGACGTCTTGACCACTCAACAGAGCTGCATCAAGCGGACCAGAAGAGTCGATCACGTCCCAGTCGCAGTCATCAGTATCCGAGTCGGACGTGGTATGGCGGAACCGCGACGGCGACTGGCTGCGCAACCTTCGCTTTCCCTGACGACTCGGCTTGCGCCATGGCGACCACCTTTTGCGAGAGGACGTAGTTGCAGAGCTGACGTGCGTCAAATGGGTAGAAATGTTGTCAACAGTCGGACGCGATCGGCCGGGAGTGGTCGGGATTGGCACCCGATGCGGTAACGTCGGCGGAGCCGCCTAGAACTGATGTCAATGGAGGAGCAGGTGATGATAACGGGAGCAGCACACACTGTGGCGCATTCCGAGCCGACGCACTCTGGTTCCATGGCTCTGGATACAAGCGAGCGTTGATGTCGTAGTAGGACGCTTCTCGTATTCTTGCCGCTTGCCCCTGACGTCGCGTCGTGGATGTTATGTCGGCTAGCCACGGACACCTGTTATTGACGTGCTAAGCGAAAGCCCACCAATGGAGGTAGGAAAGCCGCCGGATTGAGCCCGACAGCTCGCAGCCTCGCCTTGCAAAAAGAGCTGGGTGAGACCTACTAGGGGGGCCTAAAAGTCGGCCAAATCCCCGTCCCCGATCCTCAGGGACGGGGGGGCCACTGACCGGGAAAAAGGACGCTGACACGGAAAAGAAATCAAGGTACATAGAAATGTACCTTAGTGCACGCAAAACTGAAGCTTCCATTCTTAACAGCATATCCTTGATTATTCAATATCATCTCCGCACTTCCGTTAGATAAGCTATGCAACAAAACCATATACGATGACGAAGATGATGAGAATGGCTAGCAAACGGATTGGAGCTGCAATTTCGACGAGATTTTCGCTATGGCCTCCTCAAGCTCTGAACCTACTGCTATGCAAAAATGGATTAATTCTGAGACGAATAAACCCAATTTCGCGCGGCATGGTCAAGAGAATCTCGAAGCTCGCACTGTCGCGGCATCGGAGCTCTTTGTCGAAGGTTTTTACCGTACGATGAAGGCAGCCTCTGATGCATTGGGCGTGCCGTACAAGCGCCTGAGATCACGCATTCAAGGGCATCATCCAGTTTCTGAGAATGGCGGGAACGCTACGCTACTGGGGTCGGAAGAAGAGCAAGAAGTGCTTTGCTGGGCACATCGCCGCATCGCTCAGGGGCACCATATCCAGGGGCGCGCCCTTCAACAACACGCCAACGCCATTCTGAAGGCAAAAGGCAGGAGGCACGGCATCACAGAAATGGGCCCAGCGTTTCATGAAGCGATGGGGACGGTATTTCCATCGCCGGAAAGCAGCTTCACGAGACGTTAAGCGAAAGGCGATGCAAGACCGAGCTTGTGTCGAGGCATTCTTCCAAGACTGGCCGAATTTCATCACGAGGCACGATATCCGGCGCGAAAATATCTGGAATTTTGACGAGACGGGCTTCATCAATAGACGGCACAAATAGCTCTTTGACAGGCTCATCACCAAATTCATGCTGTATTGGGCGTGCTCGGGGCTGTGTTGTTGTCGGGCGCCGGCGTATTCGCTGTTCGAATTCCTCGCCTGAATAGACTGTTGAGAGGAAAAGCACAAGGGCATTATCCTTCCATGCGAATTGGTTGACCTGAAAGAAGAAGAAGACAAATTAGTAAGGGAATTACTAGGGCCTGTCTCGTGAACCTCTTACCTGACCATCAGGAGTAGGCGCAGTCTTCAGCGTGCCCCAAGGCCAACAGTCACCCTTTGTGTCAGCTTTCTTCGCCTCCACAAAGGGCTGGTAGAAGCCACAGTTGACTCGGGCTGTGCCTGTGGCCCCAAATCCCTAGCTGACGAAGAGCGTTGAGAAGGTTCGGCGAGGAAAAGAGGTTATCGAAGAAGACATGGTATGTCTGTTCTGGCAGCTGCTTGACTAGGGAAACAACGACGCCCTGGGTCGGGTTGAGAGAAATGCCGCTCTCTGCCGTGCCTGTGGCCCTCTTCCTTTCTTCCCAGCAGCCGGGCCAAGGGCGTTGGAAGGTTGGTGCCAGAACCACCGAAGGAAATAGCCTGCTTAGCCACAACCCACACTTTAAAGCCTGTGGGTGTGGGTTTATTCTTGACAGTGACTGTCTGCTTTGATCTTCCTGTATAGCCGACGATGCACTCATCCACAGCCAAACAAGTGCCTAGCTGACAGAGGGCAAGAGACGCCTGCTGTATGTGTTCAGCCCACTCATTGACCTGTGCGTAGGGCGTTGGGAGCCCGCAAGAGATGCTATTCGGGTCGCCAATTCGAATGTGCCGTTGTAGAAGTTGGTATCGGTTAAATGACATGAATTGAAGGATTGGGTGTGTAGGGACCATTGAGTCAATTATAGAGGTCTTCCAATGGTCTCGAACTCTTGTTTCCCTATGTAAGCCCATATAAATTAAAGTAGCAATCCAAATAAAGACCTCTGCAAGAGATGTCTCTGTCCAGCTATTCTCTCTTGAATACTTCTTCCTTGGACCCTCTGGGCCTGGCCTTGGACCGTTATTGGTGTACCCGACCCAGCCCTTAACTAGGGATTCGGGTAGGAATTGCTGGAAAAGTAACAGCGGCGTTGGTGGCAGCTGTTGGGGCTGTGGCTCGCGCTCAGGGACGTGAAAAGGGACGAATTCGGGGCCCCGTTCGGGCTCGGGGTCAAATTGGGGGCGGACTGTGCTGTCAATTGGCTGCTCGCGCTGACAGTGGTCGAGCCGCACATATAGGGTCTGTTCGAAGCTATTCACAGCAGGAATAGCTGCCTGCGAAGCTTGTGGATCTTGTTGCGAAGCCATAGAGCTTAATTTGAATGCGCTGCTAGCAAAATTGACTGGTGAAGGTTTTGCTGATGCTGCTACAGTCGGGTGACAAAAGTTCCGGTCAATCCGGCCCACCCACCACAACGCCGCATCAGAGCCCTCTTTTCAACAGCACATTACTTTGCCAAATGAAGGTCAATTATGAAGCCGAAGATATAAATATATAGAGAATTGAGTGGAGATTATTGTTGTTTCGGCTAGTATTTGGTATACCAGCCACGTGCAGCCACAACAGCTTGAAGGCGCCGAGGCATTGATTCTATTAGGTGATTGAGGTATCCTCTTCAAGGTCTTCCCACGCTCCAACCGCTGCAAAACAGAGCTTCTGCTTGGAGCTATAGTTCTTTGGAAGGTCTGAGAGCTCAGGGTGAGTCTCCATAATGCTCTCTTTAAGCAGCTTCCATACGTTTTCTATGGGGTTTAGGTCAGGTGAATATGGCGGCCAGTCGACCAAATCTACCCTGTTTTCTTCGACCCAGCAGCCAAGCCACGCCTGCACAATGGCCGCCGTATGTGTTGAGGCGTTATCTTGGGCGAATGTATAGCCTGGCTCTGCAATTGTAGGTAGGCTTTCTTGTAAGGTCTCGAGCACACGGCGTGCAGTAACGCCACCACGGGCTGAGTCGGGGTCTCCTAGCATTGGTGTAAGAGAAGTCCGCCGATTAAAGGAGAAGCCGCCCCAAAACATCTGGGAATGTCGAGTAGGTTTTCCTCTTGCTTGTACGTTTTTCGGATTTAATCTATCCCCTTTTTGCAATTAGGAGGATTTTTGAAGTAAGGGTATTAAGACGTACTGAATTGCAAAACCCACTTCTGTCTCTCGCCGTCCCCACGAGCGATTGACGTCTCATCAGAGAAAATCCATGTATGCCAAAAGGAAGCTGGCTTTTGATGGTATTGTAGTGCAAATTGTAGCCTCTTTGCAGCATGTTCTTCTGTTAATTTTGGACGTCGAAGAGCGCGTACATGTTGTATGCCATGGTGTCGAAGGTACCGTGTTAAAGTACGTGTAGAACACTCTAGAGAAGCCTCACGAAGAAGCTGAGCATTCGAGATGAAAGGGTCTTTCGCGATGCATCGAAAGATATATCTTTTATGGGTGTCATTGAGCTTTGAGGGTCTCCCAGAGCGCGGCAAAGATTTCGCACTCGACTGTGTCCTGTAACGCCTGACGATTCCGTAGACAGCTCTAGGAGAAACGTCCTCTTTGACGCCGACGAGGGCAGCTGAGAAGCCGCAATCAAAGAGGGTCACAATCTTCGTCCTCTTATGAGGGCTCCAGTGTTTTGGGCGTAATTGGGCTCATTTTGAAGGCATGATGGTGATTTGAAGAGGAAGGGTTGGAATGTGGGAGACGCGCGTACGCGACGCGCTAGCGTCATTGACCGGAACTTTTGTCCCCCCACTGTAGCCCCTGACATGTAGCTACGTATTGTGGGTCTCGTGACCTAGGGGAGGTCTTCGGGCACCCAAAGGGATACATCAGGCAACATATATACACATCCTACTATCAGACTTGTCGTGACCCGAACGATTCGATTAAGACGTGGTACCTAAACTTAAGGATCAAGCCCAAGGCTCCAGGCAAGAAATCATAGAAATCTTCAAAGTACCATAACGCGGTTATGGTAACAAACAAGCCCACGCACAGCTTATGAAAACAGGACGAAGCAGGTCCTGTCAATCATCTGTTAAGGCCGGCCCAGCCCACAAGGGCGAATGTCCACCACTTAGATGCAGCATCTCTGGCCGCTTCGACAGGGGCGAGGGTTGTCATAAAAGACTGGCCTAAAGCCACGAGGACAATTGCGGCCACGCGCAACACATCTGACACCCCGGGAGCCCGCCTGGTCTCCACAAGATATCGCCGAGCCGCCTGAGTGCTGTTGTTAGTTGAGAGAAAGACCGATGTTATGAACGAGACAAACCGCAGACGGAAAGGCTGGAGATGATTAGTGACAAATAATAGTGACAAAGTCGTTTGAGGCGAATGGATTGCTCACCCGAGAATGGTCAATACGATAGTGAACTTCATATTGAACCTTGATACTTCAATCTTTGCAATATTGTCGGCGAGAGGTTGTGGCAATCGATCCTGTTTGGTATCCAGTTCCGCTGCGAGGACCTGGCTTTATATATTCGTTTCAGCCCGATGTCCCGGCTGAGTATCTAATTATCATCTGAGAAGAGGAATGGTATCTGATTGGCCAGTTCAGGTTTTCCTGCTGGGTCAGTATGCTGATCCTAGAAGGCGAACCCTGCAGTCGACACAGGTAAACCGAATGAAGAAAAGACCTGTCTGTACTTAGTACGTAATGAATACGAGCTGTGACATGCTGCAAGCTGCATGCAACTGCAGACGACAGCCCCGTCTGACGCGGGGTATGATATGTTACTCTAACGCGCTTTACACGGTCAAAGTACAAGATCAACCACTAGCGCACCAGCCTCTGGTCCCCGACGACCCGAAAGTACTTGCCTGTTCCAGCATTCACCGGTGACGATCGTTTTCTTGGCGCTTATACAGCGAGACATGAATGCGGGGCTAGGGATATGAGCCAAGTCGGACTAGATGGCACTATTTTCACATGTACCATTACACGGTTACCAAGAAGCCTCACCATCTTTTACCTTGACTACTTTAGTGGTAGTAATAGTAGTATTGATTACCGTCTGGGGCAGCCATATAAGGGCAAAAGACGTGCTAGGCTAGAGAAGACTAGATACATAGAATATCCCGAGTACCTGGACTAAGGGCCGGGTGTAGCACCTAACCACTCCATCTAGCAATTCTGAGGCTCGAAGGCCGATCGGAAATTCGGGGCCCTTCCCTCGTCAGCGGTTCCAGGCACGGCAGTGAAAGAGTAATAGTAGTCAGTTTTTGGCCGAGGCCAGGTGACTGAGAGAGACCACGAAGTCATGGGCCGGCCGCAAGCCCCCTGAAGGGCCTACGGGTAGAAAAAAGAAAGGAAGTAGAGAGTGTAGGTATGTTAGTCGGGGGTTTGCCCTGGAGGGCGATTGTCTTCTCCCGCAGGAGTATTCGATCCGGGCCACTTCGTGGTCATGACAGTTGGCGAAGTCCCCGTGCCTACTCCTCGGAGGTCGAGCAGGGCATCAAACGGACGGCACCATGGAAGGCGGCGGGGGAAGACGGTTTGCCCCTGGGGCTACTAAAACGCCTGCGGTAAACCAGTCGCTATCTCTATCCTTGCATTGCTAGAGTAGTTAGGTTCAGTCTTTAAGAAGGAACGTGTTACTTTACGGTAGCGGGAAACATTCCTAGGCCAAATTTGTATGCAAAAGAGTTTCCACATCTCGCCTCGGTACCTACAAAGGTCGGGGCCCCCCCTTCCTAGATGGAGGTGGCAGAGCAATCTGCACACACCAAGAGTCCATGCACGCATCGGGATGGCTCCGGACAGTCAGGTTCGGACAGTCAGATTGCAGGGATTGTTGCGCTAAGCAAGGGTTAAAAACGATCGCGTCTTGGCTGCAGCCCAAATAGGATAACTGTCAATTGCCCCTTGCCAGGTGCGCGTCGCCGTAAGAATCGCGCCCTTCAATTCATCAAGCTCGATGGAGATCGCGGCGACGCGAAAGCAAACCCAAATGGAGATCCAGTACCGCGACACCCTCCTTGGCGACATCCGCTCCGCCTTCGACAAAGCTGTGGAAGCCCTGCCGCATGAGCATCTTCGCGCCCCCGTTACTGGTGACGAGGCGAACGACCCTGAGGGAGCCCTTCGCTGGTTCCAAGACTATGCCTTCACCCAGGGTTTCGCTCTCGTCACTACCAGCAAGGCATGCGACCGCCTCCGAGTGAGCTGCATCCATCATGGAAGAGGCACGCGAAACACGCGAAAGCTATCGGATACGGTCACAGAGGGAGGGGACCGAAAGAAGGAGCTCACCTACGTCAAGGCAAAGGACTGTCCCTACAGTCTTTATGTCTCCTACAAAACTATCCGGAGCGGAGGGGTAGAGGAGCGAAAGGGTTGGGTGGTCGGTTTCACCTACGCATGCCATACGCACCCGCCACTTCAAAATCCCTTCCATTACGCCTGCCATAGATCCCGTATCCCCGAGCGGGCCGCAGCAGTCGATCTGGCCCTCGTGCATCGGACTGCCGGCCTGTCGGCGACTGAATCAACCCGGATTCTCGACCAACACGGCTTAGGCAATTGTCTTTCCGCAAAGGAGTTCTACAACCTGAGTCGGTCTGAAGGAAGACGCAGCAGTCAAGAAGCGCTTGACCTCTTGCTTACTTGTTTGGAGTTCGAAGACTTCCGCGTTCGTTGCTTCTTCAAATACCTTCTCGACGACCAAGGACGACGGACAGCGCGGGTACTCGAGCACCTGTTCTTCTGTTCTTCCGAGCAGATCCGCCTGGGTAGAAGATTCGTCAGCGGATTCCTCATGCAAACCGATGCGACGTTCAACACCAATTGCCTCCACCTGCCTTTATCTGTCATAGTGGGAATCACAAACACAGGCAAGACATTTCCTCTGGCTTTCGCCTTTATAACATCTGAATCAGCTGAAGCCTTCGAATTTGTGAATGCCCAATTGGCGGAACTGGTCTGGTACGATTGCCCACCACCTCAAGTCGTTCTCGGGGATCAAACCAAAGGGCTCGTTGCCGCGATGGCGGCGTCCCAAGCGAGAGCTGATCCTCAGGGTGAAGATGGGCAAATATTGCAGCTCTGTGAATGGCATGCCGCAGAGAACTTCAAGAAGCGATTGTTAGACTCGGGCAAATATACGAAGGAACGAAGGGAAGAGCTCCTTCGGTTCGTTTGGGATTACATACAAGCTCCCGACGAGGCGCGACTTGAAGAACGGCGAGGCGAGCTGCTCGCAGAAATTCGGGAGCCGGAACGCCTCTATCTCAAGAATAATTGGCAACCGAAAGAGCGCCAATTTGTCCGAGCACACACACGACAGTACCCGAACCTCGGATGTAACAGCACACAGAGAAACGAAAGCTACCATGTCGTGGTCAAACAGTCTCTCAACAGGCAGCTTCCCCTGCAGGCATCTTGTCAAAAACTGGCCGAAAGCTTGAAGAAATTGACTCAAAAAATCACCGAAGACGAGGATCGGAGCAGGGCGGACGTCCCAAGGCTGTTGGACCGAGCTGCTTTTCGCCTTCTTATCGGGAAGGTTCCACACTATGTCCTGAGCAAACTAGCTCCGGAGTGGGAGGCAGCAAGGCCCTAAGGTGGGGCAAAACACCGAGATCGAGAAGGAGCGCGAGGCATTGGGCGCTCTGAACGAGCCCGGATGTCCTTCTGCGTGTGAGTTTCCACTCAGATATGGCCTGCCCTGTCGACACTGGCTGTACGAGGCTGTTGTTAGGTCCTGCGCTATCCCACTCAATCTTCTTCATCCACGCTGGTTGATCGACGGTCCTGACGTGGTACGCGGCTGGACCATGTCTTATGAAAAGCAGGCAGCTCCTGAAGAAGCAGAAAACCCAGGGGACCGTTACCAAGATGGCGGTAGGAACATGGTTCTTCAATCGGGATTAGAGGTCGTTCAAGTACAGGAGCCTCGGCGGACAGCAGGCAGAGGAGTTCTCGAGACTCTTCCGCTTACAGAATGACCGTCTAATAGCAGGTTTCTGGGCGCAGGTACAGTCAAGAGCTCTCCTACCCCCGGAATTGCCTGAAGCACTGCATCAGCCTGGCTTGAAGAGGTTCAAATCCCACGGTGGCACGAAAAGACGATTCATGACCGGCTGTGAGGCCGCAGAGCATGCTGCCGCTCGAGCGGACCGCGCCACTTCGGATTTGCCGAAGGAGTTGGCCAGCTTCCTGACCATTCGACGACTCCGTCCTCTCCTTTGGCAACTTCGCCACAACCTCTTCAGGAAACGGGACGTCGAAAACGGAGTACGAAGGCTATAGAGAAGGCGGCAGCTGCTACTGGGAAGTCTTCAGATAGAGTGGGAAGGGGTGAGAAACCGGATATGCCTAAGCCGCAGTGCAAGAAGCGGAAGGCTTCCAAGGAGGACGAAACGCAGTTGGAACTGCAGCAGCGGCCTATCCAGGATTGTATACTACTAGGGGGGCCTCAAAGTCGGCCAATCCCCGTGACAGCTCCACAGTCACGGGGGGGCGGTTGACCTAGAAAAAGCTCGTTGACCTGGAAAAAAAGAAGTACATAAGAGCCCCGCCATTTTGCTAGAACTTAAAAGTACCTCTCTTCCCGCGATAAGTGCAACACATGTTCGCTTTATTGCAAGCTAGTCATACATCACCATACTGCCTTTGAGGTGTTTTTGGTGTTTTGGCATCGAATTGAGCTCTATTCGATTTCTTCTTCCTTCAGCCTCGAGCGCGTCTTATGATTCCTCTTCATCGCATCTCGATGCCGTCAGCTTCCAAGGAAAGCGTCTGACGGCAAATAGCACGCTTATTTGCCTCCATCACCACTAATTCGGCTGCTTCCTTTACAATCTCGCGATCATAGTACTCCGGCCACATGATCGCCTTGCTTTGCCCTACGCCGCGGTTGTGTAGCTCGCGGAGAATCCTGTAGCTTGCGCACATCCACTCATTGCAATTGAGGTGTGCGCGCTTGTCGCCCTTGGCCCAGAGACCTCTGATGTCTCGAATCCTCGCCTCTGTGATGCTAATCCTGACGTTGAAGCGTACCTTGCGAAGCCAGCGGCGTATATAGCCAGCTTCGTCGCGAACCTCCTTATTCCTGACTCTCTGTGCCTCCTCTTCTTGTGCCGCTTGTCTATTGTATTCGTCTCGGGCGACTCGAATTCTAGCGTCACCGACGCTTAATGGGCCGTATCTCGCTACAATAGTTGTCTGTTGCTGGAGACTGGAGCGCTTGGCTTGTTTCTCTTTTATCTTCGTCATCTCGGCCGTTGCGGTGATGCCGTTGAGAGCGAGGGTTTTGTCGGCTTTCCGCGCCTTCTCATAGACGTATGTGACGGAGGGAGTCAACGGCATGTGGGAGTCAACTGATGTGGCTAGACGAAGCTGTACGTAGGCGTGATACCTCTGAATCGTAGAGAGGTTGAGTCTCGGCGTTGAAACATTGTTCCAGTTGAATCGTTGAATCGAGGGCGGCGTGTGTGGCGATGGTGTTGATGGTCTTGCTGCCTGAGGCCCGCCCTGAGGCTCGCTTTCGATCGAGCCCGGCAGGTCCTTAATAGCCACTTCTTCTGTGAGCGACGAGAGCGTGTCTTGAAGCTGAGAGAGCACGATCTCGGGACTGAATGGGAAGAGGCCACATTTCTGCCAAGATGAGAGAATTGTGTGCTTTTTGAAGGTGCGAGTGCGGACCTCTTGAAGATGATATAGAAAATCGGACTTGTTAAAGTCATATGCCCCGTCAGCAATCTCACGATGTAGAACTTGTTGATGCCAGTGTTTGTATGACCTAAAAACGCCGACATCAAGAGGTTGAAGCTGATGTGTAAGATGGGGAGGCATTGGGAAGACCTTAATGTTGTGATCGAAGCAGAAGTGAACCATCTCTTCTGTATAGTGACTATCACAGCTATCCATAAGTAGAAGCCGCTTCTGAAGTGGATCAACTGGTCTCGTGTGTTTCTCGAAGTGTCTGATCCATTCAATCGCGATGACATCGTTAATATACCCTTTTGGCTGGTTGAAATGATGGTATCGTCGTCAAGGCTGTTGCTAACCCAACGGGCAGGAATTTGGACCCCAGGGAGTATCACAAACGAAGGAATGCAACTCCCAGCTGCAGAAATAGCCTCAATCGCTGTGACCGACACTGTATCGTGAGCGTCAGATAAAATAGGGGCAGTGTGGCTAACAGACAGACCGTCTGACAGACCGTCTGAAGGTGGTCTGACAGACCGCAGACCGACCGACCGCCAATTCTCATCAGACCGACCGACCGGAGCAGTCAGTCGGTCTGGGTGGTCTGAGTCGGTCTGACTGGACTGGTGTTCCCGTGATGCCATTGGTCCGTTCCGCCTTAAGGTAGCACCTACCTAATGTCAACAAGTTACGCGTCTGCCCTGCCAATTTTCGCGTCTTCCCATCCATCTACGAGCTACAGTGTATCATACCGCGTCATTATGTCTTCTAGTAGGGATACGAGCCCCGTGTCGTCTGTACCGCAGTCATTTGCATCCCGTCCACATCCCACCCCAGTTAATGACAGTCATGAGGCTACGCCTGCCACGTCCGAGGCCAGAGCAGACGAGACAGATGCTTCACAATGCGAATTTGACATTGATTGGGAGAACATCTGGCACGGCGGCAAACGACTTTTGGGTGCCAAAATGAGACCTCGTCACAAAAGGTCGTCGGCACAAAGATCAAAGAGTCGTGGATCTACAGATACGGCGCGAACTTGGAGCATAGCGGAGTACGTTACTGGCTTTGCAGAATCTGTCACGGGAAGAAGAACTATTCGACAGCGTTATACGCCTCCTCAGGGACGTCTCACGCCGCGAAGCACCTGCGTCGTCAGCACCAAATCACGGAATTCGGCGAGAGTCGTCCCGGATTGAAGACTCCGTTTACCTTGGCGGCTACGTCACCATCCTCTTCGTCCCTACCTTTATCTCGACAGGCCAGCCTAGGCTACCAGCTCGCCTCCCATTTCGACGAGAGGACATGGAAAGCTCGCTTTGTGGACTGGGTCATAGTGGAAGATGTCACCTTTCGACAAGCATCCAGCGAGCGGCTTGGGTGGCTCGTATCGAATGGAGGAGAGCTTGCAAGTCGGCTACTTCCGGAGCATCACACCACGATCTGCTCATGGATTCGTCAAGCCTTTGAACGCCGACAGCAAATTGTCTTTGATCTCGTCAAGAACGCGAAGAGCTCGGTTCACACCAGCTTTGATCTATGGACTGCTTCAAATGCGTTTAACTACGTCGGAATTGTCGGACATTTTGTTGGCAGTGAAGGCCAAAAACGCGATGTCCTTCTTGGACTTCCGCGCTTAGTCGGTCCACACTCCGGTGAGAATATCGCCGCCTATCTCAAGGAGGTAATCGATCGATACGAGTTGGGGTCCAAGCTTGGATACTTCATGCTTGATAACGCCAAGAGCAACGATACCTGCCTAGAGACGCTTGCTAGGTGGTTTCAATGGATGTCAGCCGACGCCGCCTACGCTGTATAGGCCACGTTATCAACCTGGTTGTCCGAGCAGTTATTTTGGCTCCAACGTCAGTAAATTCGAGGCTGAGCTTCGTGGAGCTACATATGAGTTCAAGTTCGACATTTGGGCCAAGAAAGGAGCTATCGGCAGACTCCACAACATTGCCACCTACATTCGACGGACAGATCAGCGACGACAGGGTCTTCGGCATTTGCAGACCGAGCTCGCTGGTGACGATCCTATTTTTACCCTGGAGATTGTTGTTGACGGCAAGACTCGCTGGAACTCTATATACATGATGATCAAACGCGGTACGTTTCTCGTCCGAGGTTGCTTCCGTATTCTGAGTACTGACAACTTGTCGGCTTACACCAGCACTCGAACTGCGCTGCGCCATCGAGCTCTATCAATCTCGCTGGCAAAAGCCTAAGAATGACCCTGATCACCGTGACCTAACTAACGACTTCCTCAACGCTGGGGACTGGGTTGAATTAGAGCGTTTCTACGAGTTCTTGAAGCCGTTTTATATCCTGACGAAGACTATAGAGGGCAACGCCAGTAAGCCGGGGGCGGAGGGCGGCCACGGCGCTGTGTGGGAGACACTTAAAACCATGGACTACCTGTTCATGAAATTCAAGCAGGCCGCGGAGGATACTCAGTTCGAGGAGGCCTCCCATTTTAAGTCGGGAATTGACTGTGGATGGGCGAAGCTTGAAGACTATTACGTCAAAACCGATAGGACACCTGTTTATCGGGCAGCTCTAGCACTGCACCCGTCGTATGGGTACGACTACTTCGAACGACACTGGAAGAAGGCGATGAACAAGCCGCAATGGTATAGCGACATTCAGTCGGCTGTTGGTAGCCTATTCGATGAATACCGGAGGCAGACTGAAGTTGAAACTCAGGCTCAAGCTGGGTTTTGGAAGACGAATCCGAGGAAGTCGACGCTGACAATGACTACAGCTCGTTTGGAAAGAGATCGATTAGCTCGTTAAACACACAGCGGAAGAAGGTCAAGGCAGTGAGTGAGCTTGACTTATTCCAGACCAGGCCAATTTACGCCCAAGATCTTGACGTTGCAAACCCTCTTGAATGGTGGAGCCGGCATCAACTGGAATACCCAGTCTTGTATCGAATGGCGCTAGATCTGTTCTCAATTCCTGGCATGAGTGCTGAATGTGAGAGAGTGTTTAGCCAGACAAAGAAGATGATCACAGACGAGCGCAATCAGCTATCGCCTGAAATAGTCGAGGCTGATCAGCTTCAAAAGCAGTGGCTAATGAGAGGGTTGGTAGCTTAGTAGGTGTCTATAATGAAAGAAAAGGTATTTTTGGTCTGTGGTTATTTGATAATACCCCATACCGTAGCACCACGGAATCAGTCAATCAGACCATCAGACCATCAGACCGACCGGCCCTCCAACCCAGACAGACCTAGACCGACAGACCGACAGCCACGGCAAACCCAGACCGACAGACCGAAGGGGCCGGTCTAGGTCTGTCGGTTTGTTAGCCACACTGGTTAGAGGAGGTGATGGAGTCGGAGACGGAGACAGCTTCGGTGATTGAGGTCAACGTATCTGGGCCTCCGCAGCGCACCACGCGACAGGGTCGCGTCATAAAAAGACCAAGAACCAATTAGTGTGTTCAATTCTCATTCAAATGATGTATCTTTTATATTTATATGTCCATAGTTCGCCGAAATATGAGCAGTTCAAAAATCAGATTTTTGGTGAGGTTTGTCTCATTTGGCGGAGCATAAGGGGGGGGTGAGCAGAAGGGGGGGTAAGCATGGTAAAATACTTCGAACACCCGTTAAGTTGCCAAGGCAAGGGGCTTAACGGCTGAATATCCAGCCCGAAGGGTGAACATCGTATTCCTGCAATTCAACTTTCCTAGGGGGGGACCCCCTAGAACCCCCCTTTCGCCTGCGGCGGCCATCCAGCTGTTTAAACCGCTCCTTGACTGGCCCAATCTAACTATATACCCTATATCGAACCTCCCCCTTCCCTGTAGCTTATAGGAAGACGTCGTTTAGTCAAGGTAGAGTGGTGGATACGGTGCATCGCTCAGCTGTTGACCCTGACGCCGTTGTTGGTCAGCGAGGCGCATCTTCATCCCTGCTTTAGCCTTTGTAGTTAGCCGTAAACGCAGCATGTAGGGGAGACAGGCTTATAAACCTTCCGTCGGCGTGTGGTTATAGAGGCTCTGACGATCGAAAGGCGCCTCAAGGAGTAAGCCTTGCAGCGACGTAACCCGTGAGACAGCAACATAGCTAATACCGGCCTGGAAGTCGCGTGTAGCGAGATCAGTAACTATTTGCTCCTTCGTTAGGCTCTGGCATTTGTGAACAGTGATAGCAAATGCCACCATCAGGGGAAACTGCGTGCGAGCGCAGGTCTCGTTGCCCATAAGGAAATCACGCCTGACTGGGAGGATGGGTGAGATTTTCCTGCCCTCGTTAGTTGTTAGATATGGCGGTCCGTCGTAGCTATCAAAGTCCACCATAATAACGGCCGGGGGATCTTCCAATGGTTCGGCGCCTGGGTTCCAGGCGATATCGTATACAGTACCCTGGGCACCGTTAACTAGGCCAGCTGGCTGCCATAGGTTAGTAGTGAGCATTACCCTGGCGCCCTTAGCAACAGGGAACTTGTTAGATAGATTGCCAGCATTGTCGCTTGGTGCCTGCCCCGCGCCCTTGCCCTGATTCTTTGCCTCCACCTGTATTGCCGGGGCGTTGAGATGCACCATATGCTCGTAATTGTATTCGTTGACCCGGGCCTGGTAGAATACACCGCAAAGCGGCCCTGAAGCTGTCAACCTCGCTCTGCGTTAGCCTGGACTGTACCCGACTGCTAAGGAGGTTCCAGGACGGTATGGATAACTTGACTTCACGCAGTTCCTGCAACGCCCGACGGAACTGAGCCTGATCATCACCAGCCTGGCGCTGTACCGTGGTCAGGAAGACGGTGCGGTCAAATAACCGGTAGGCCACCTGCCCTCCTTTCCAACGAAGACAGGCTGGTGCTAGTCGAATACAGGGCTTTTGCCGGACTGGTGGTAACTGGAAGAAATCGCCCACAAGCAAGACGCTCACACCACCAAAGAACTCGAGGCTACGCTGTGGAAAGGCCTGTCGCAGACGGGAATCGATCCGCGCGAGCTGCTCAATCCCCAGCATGCTCTTTTCATCGATCACGAGGTATTTGACGTGCCGTAGGCGGGACTGAAGGGCGGCTGCGTCGGCTGGGGAAGGTCGGTAAAGCACCACCTACTGGGAGGCGTAGCAATGAATGAATGGTGCTGCCCTGTATCTGGTTACTCGCAACGCCTGTTGGCGCTACGCGGCAAATAGGGCTAGGATTCGGTAGAGCGGCCGCCTGAAGATGGGAGGAAAGCACCTTGATAAGGAACGACTTGCCGGTGCCACCACCACCATCAACGTGGAGAAGGATTTGAGTGGGATTTCGCGCCTGGAAGTGGCCCATGAATGTGTCGTACACGAGCCGTTGTTGTGGATTCAGCGTATTACGCCATTGAGGGCCAAGGACCTCCACATCGTTGGCCATGGGGTGGCTAGCGATAAGGTCCTTCCAGTAGCCATCTTGAAGTTCCGGATATGAACCCACATGCCGTGTCCAGTCGTAATTGACGTCGATATCGCGGCGGCCAAGAAGGTCAAGATCTTCCTGGGTAAGGGGGTGGTCAGGTAAAAGGGCAGCGAGGCGAATCCAGTCTTCGTCATCAAATTCTTCCCCCACAGGCAGAGCCTCATATTGATCATCTTGAGGCTGTAATCGAGCCTCTTTTGGCTGGCCGTAATGGTCATCACCATGATTGTGATGCTGCCAACAATAGGAGAAGGCCTGAACGTGGGAACTAAAAGCCTGGCCGTCGAAAGTGAGGAGCTCATCAAGCCGGCGATGTGGGTGATTTAATGTCAGCTTTACACGGCAATAATCTGGCCACTGCTGGCCTTCTGGAGCAGCCTGATAGCGAGGAAAGTAAACCAACACACGGGCCTGCCGTTAACGTTGCCTGGCCGCCATTGCTTCCATGCGGAAGGGTCTCTAGAGCGGAAATTCCAGTGTTTGAGGAAGGAAACGTAGGTCAGGTCCTTCAGGGCTTCCGGGCGCTGACCGTACTTTTCGTAGACGTTGGGGCCTCGTCAACCTCATCGCCGTCAATGCGTAAGGAGCGGGAATGTCTGTCAGGATGACGGCAGTCAACGTATAGGCAGATTCGTGAGCCCTCCTGTAACGGCAGGCCGAGGAGTAAGTGGCTAACCTCCTGCTTCGAGTAATCCCGTTCAGCAACTAGCTGATTCAGGAGCTTTGACGTGAAAGAAATCAGGGGGTTGTGGTCCTTGACCCGGGGCATCAGCGCCTTCCCAATCTGGGCAAAAGACTCGCTCTTCTTTTCTGACTTGGAGCAGTATTTGGCTGCGTAATCGATCACCTGCTGGAGGCTCGTGCAGGGAGAGACATCTGTATTGGCTAGCCATGCAACGGTAAGCAAGCGGTTGTAGTGGTTAATCTGGCCATCGTTCCTCTCACCCCTAAAGGTCCAGTGCTTGGAGTGAGGCAACTTGTCAAGGGAGGCTAGTAGGCGCTGTCCGTGAGGAAACCCAAATCGGCACTCTACCTGCTTGGTATGCTTATTGCGCTGCATACAGTAGTTGTTGCAGCGGTGGCGTTGCACGCGGTTGACTACCATCGATAGGAACTGAACGGTAAGGGCTGCTCCAATAGATTGCTGATCAGGATTCCCTTCCCAGGAGCCTGTATTCGATGAGGCTCTGGGTTAACGGCAGATACGTGATATCCCCAGATACGGGCAAATCGCTCCCGGGATCGATTATCGTCAGGATCCAAGTCTGGGTGGCCACTTAACCAATATAGGCCATGGTGGTGACTGGACCCCTGCCCTGCCACTCATAGCGGCCCCAAAGTCCGTTAGGTTGAACTTCTGCTTCAGGACAATAGTCGTAAGAA
This sequence comes from Hirsutella rhossiliensis, assembly GCF_020360975.1. Classification (NCBI taxonomy): domain Eukaryota; kingdom Fungi; phylum Ascomycota; class Sordariomycetes; order Hypocreales; family Ophiocordycipitaceae; genus Hirsutella; species Hirsutella rhossiliensis. The sequence goes on from NW_025408672.1 coordinate 3,463,706, forward strand.
GCGTATAACGCTTGTAGAAGTGGTAGGCGGCGATGTGGGCGTTGTCTCGCAGTAGTTGCCGGGACAGGACCATGCGCGCCGCCTCAGGAGCTGCTTTCCACTCTTGGAATCGAGGCATGTGACGATATAGTGATTCCCAGTGGTAATCGGCCGCACTTGCAGTAACGAAAAGGCCAGGTCTGCCCAGATTGTAGGCATATGCTTCCAATTCCTTCCTTTGCTTATACCAATACGGCCGGGTGCCCCTGATTACCGCGGCTTGGCGCGTGATCGACTGGATCAGGTCCTGAGCCTCTGGCTCATCAGGCTCAGCCATCGCTTCCTCTAGGTCAGCGCGTGTAAGGGGTTGACGGCGGCTGTCGCGTTGCTTGACGAAGTAGTCACTTCGCTTTCGGACCTGCGCACGTAGCAGCGTGTTGAGGGCGACGAAAGGCCACGTTTTATGGCGGGCAAAACGTCCGTCATGCCATCTCATCGCATGGCCAAGGTAGTCCTGGTACGTGATGCTCCGTAGGCGAGGCTCCACGAAGTCGGCCTTGCCGTCAGGGTAGAGGGTAGGGAACGCAAGCGATAACAGCGGCTGGGAACGGTTGAATTCGTCGATAGGGGTCCTGCGAATGGATGGCAATGGCATCTGGTGGTGAGCCTGCGCGCTATGCGACATATACTCAACATTAGCCATACGCTCAGAGTCAGGGCAACATCAAGGACTCGGGACTGCAGGGCGTTTAATTCGGTATCGGTAACCTGCAAGTTCGGGATCGCTGATGCGTCCGCATCGAAGGGATCCTCTTCCAAGGCCTCCTCAACAGGGCCTTGTGGGATCTCGCCGTCAGGTATGTCAGCCACTTGGCTAGCAATGGAAGCAACTATGCTGCCGTCAAGAGGAAGCCGTTGCAGGCGATCCTGGCTCACGACGATATCGCGATAGCCCGGGTGGTGGCGGTGTAGGTAATGCAGCCAGGTCAACAGGCATGAACGGCGTACCCGGAAATCGCGAGCAAACTGTTGCTGGAAGCGAGGGTCGCCTTCCATATTAGGAGGCCGTAGGAGCACGATATCTAGCTCCTTCGGTAGCACTGGGAGCTCTTCAAATAGCCTACCAATGTTGCGAAGAAAGTGGATAACGTGGCCGCGATATTTGTATTGAGCGCCACGCACTTGTAGGACCTTGACGTGTACGTGAATCCTAGCAATAAGCATCTCCTCAACCATCGTTAGATCGGGTAGATTGCCGGGGACTTCCCCAAAGTCGAGGTTATTCGCAGCGCTGAAGAAGTAGGGCTCGTCGAGGGCTTTCTTCCTGTCTCGACCAATGCAGCGGCTGCAGATTTTCAAGCTATTTCGTTTCATATCGAACCAACGCTCCTGGCAGCGAATGCAACTATGCATCTTGTCGTCATTGAGGGCAGTATAGAACTCTCGCACAAGCGCCTGATCTTCCTTACTAAGGGCGGGCAAGTCAAGGTCACCCGTAAAAGGCGGATCACTACTCTGATCAAACAGCCGCGCTTGAGGCTGTGTGCCTTGACGAGTATAACGGCCGCGGTGATGACCCTGTGACAATAATGAAGGAGTGGTAGGAAGCGATTCCTGTGGTATAGGAGTGCCTTGCACAACAGGAGCTGTAGAAGCAGTGTCTTGAATCGGCGTGCCCAGAACTACTGTTGGCAGGCCAAGGGTAGGAGGAAAAGGGGAAGGTCCCTCAACAGGGCTTAGAGTAGATGGCCCCAGCGGAGGTATAGGCAGTTCCGGTGCAGGCGCCAGGCCACGGAATAAAACAGGCATGGCAGGAGGTCGTAGGTCGGTCACAGACGCAGGCGTTGGCGCAGTCCGCCTTGGAGGCGTCAGGTTAGCTAGCGAATCCGTCCTCTTCGTGGCTCTGCGTAGCGATGGTCTCGAGGCGATATTCCGCATCGCGGTAACGGCGGCTCGCGATTCGGTTGCCCGTTCTTTTCGGTGTGCCCTACAGCTAGCACACTGTCCTGTAAACTTCGTAGGGTCCTTGACGCTTCGAAATTCGACTTCGGGCAGATCTTGCTTGCAGGTACGACAGTTGCGGACTGCCTCGGGCATATTGTTCTCCATCTGACCGTATATATCCACCTCTTTCCCACCGAGACTGCTAGATATTGCTCGGGCAGGGAGGCTTTGCGAGGACTTGCGTGGCTGCAGCAATACACACCCGCAGGTGGTGCCAGGGAATGTTGTAGCTAGGTCGGCCGCGGAGCTAAATTTGACCTAGAATCCGTTAGTAACCGATGGGTTCGATAGATTCGACCCACGATGGAAGTGGAAGCGTGCTTGGAAACTTGCATTGAAGAAAAGCTCTCGGAAACGGCTAGCTCGTTACCTAGTCAACGCTCAGGGGTTTGCGGCATGGCCTTCATTTGGTGGCGTTGCCCGCACGAGTTGAGTACAGGGGAGGCCAATTAGCCAATGAGAAGAGGTTTTATGCCTCTCTTTCTGACTGAATACGAGAGGAAGGCTCGCCAGCCGCGGCTCGCGCAAAGAAGCCTTTCGGAACGAAATTTGGCGACAAGAGAACCGGAGAAGAGTTGGCTACAGAAGAGAGAGAGTTGGCGACAGTAGATAGGAGACAGGAAGAAGAGTGAGGTCGAGATACGAGACACGGCGAGAGACGTAGAGCATTATCGTGAGTGAAACCGAGACAGAGCGTCGGGGAGGCAGGCTAGGCCGCTGGAGGGAGATTTTGTTTAAAAGGCGCAAACTCAAAGGGCGTGGAGAGACGGCAGGGTTGAAGAGAGATGTGAGGTAATGCATGTCTGGGCGAGTGGAAGGCTCGGAAAATTTACATGTGCTACCGGTATAAGTCGTAGGTATAAACAGAATAAGGAGTATATTGGGGAAGTTTTGACTTGATCGTCTTCATGAAAAGGAGAACAAGAAGAGAAGAGAATGTGCTATTCGAGCCTTTGGCAGTTGATTTTGAGGATGATGAGACATGTTGTCATGTTGTATTGTTTCGTTTGATGCTTTAAAGTTTAGAGAATATTCTTGGGCGGACGTCGGGCGCGCAGTGGTCGGGAAGATATCGACGCGGGAGGTCTGATAGAGCCAGAGGCGGATGTGTCTTGGTGATTGACCTGTTCGGTGTCCGTCTCTGACTCTGCGGGGTCTTCCGGGGACAGAAAGGAGGAGGTATCGGATTTGGGGGAGTCTTGACCGTCACAGTCGGTGATTATGGTGGAAGTTTCGGGAGAAAGTCGCGGTCTCTTGGTTGGGGTTTGGTAGGGATCGGGCATTGACCGACTTGATGCCAGCATAAGGGGATCGACTGGGCCAGAAGCATGCGGCGTGGGGGAGGCGGGGCTTTGGGCGGCCTTGGGTTTCTTCGTAGAGGTAAACCTGGCCAACGCAACGCTATAGTCCGAGGATTGCCGACCGCGCTCTTGGGTGTCGTCGGCAGTAGTTGTGTTGCAGAAGCCTGGTCGGACATGGCCTTGTCGTGGAAAGTCCACGTGTCGGGGACGACGATGAAGATATAGTCTTGGTCGAAAGCCGGGGCATGTTTCATGATCTGGTGATCCAGTAAGCCGGCGATTTTGCCCGTACAGGTGAAGAGAGCGTTCGACTGGAACTGGCTGTCGCGCCTCTCGGTCATCTTCTTGCATAGGGAGGTCCAAGGATTAGCGTGAATGGGAAGATGACGAAAACTTGGAAGGGTGAAAGCCCTTGAAGGGGTTTGCCGGGAATCCCAGGACAAATAAAGGTGGAGAGCTGGACAAAGCCGCAGCAGCTCAGCTGGGTGTCGTCGGGCCGCAGCCGAGTTTCCATGCAGGAGGTCGCGGCCGGAGCCGATGACAGGTCCCATGAAGGAGACAATGGGTTGTATCGTTGGGAAAGTATCCACCGAGCTGAGGTGCGAGTGACAATTCTATGGATATCGTCAGGAGGGCAGTGGCGACAGAGATTTGGAGCATAGACTCACGGTTGGTAGCTGTGATCGCGGACTATAAGCGCGGGGACGGTGTATTCTGTGATGTTATCATCGTCCGACTCCAAGCCATCACGTCGCTCGATTTCCCACGTCAGGGCAAAGGGATGAACACGGCCGACCATGAAGAACCATTGCTCGGTCCATTCCGAGGAGATTATCTGTTGGTTGTATATGGAAATATTAAGGCTGAAGAAGATGCAGGTCGATGGATTGCCAGTATCTGACCGGATTGCTGCATACTCCGGAGTCGACAGCCATGAGGGCGTGGGAAGGAAGACCCTCGCTAGGGTTTCTGCGTTGAGTCCTTTGACACGATGCTCATTCTGGTAGGCGAACCTAGCCGGGCAGCCGGGCTGGACAAAGGCCATCATGGACATGTCGGCGCCAGCATTTTTCTGGCTGTCAAGAGGTTGCCGCGGGGAGGACGAGGTATCGACGTTGAGCTGGGAGGCCGACATCGTGAGAACATGGCAGATGTAGTCACCGTGGAAGTGTAAATGAGGGTTACGCAGAGTGGAGGTGGGCATCCTATAAAGCAGGTTTTCTTGCTGCTCGAAAGAGGGCTCGCGGCTAGGGTCGGGGAGACTTAAGAGTCAGAGAATGCTACCTAGATGATAGATCAGAAGCGGGGGTATGCGGGAATGAGCTGGCGAGGTTCTTGAACAGTCTCGACCATCTGGTTCTATGGTCGTGAGTGAAGTAGGGAGCCGGGGGTTGGAAGTTGAGTAGGGGTGATGGCTATGTCGCGAGAAGTTGGAGGTCGGCGAACAGTAAGGTTAGTGTGGGTAAGTCTGCGGAGAAAGAAAGTCCAGCAGTACCCTTCGGTGTCATCGTTGCATGGAGTAGATAGCAAAGGCGACAATAACGAATGAGAGTGAAGGAAAGAAAGAGGTTATGGTAGTATTGCAGGGGTCCCTTTTTGACGGTCGTCGGTAGTTGGATGGGCATTGCGTGCGGCTGAGCGAGGCGGGTGCCGACCGTGTCGAGTCCACTATTGGGACACGGTGAAGTCGGATATAGGGGACGACCTGAGGAGGAGGATGCGAGTTGGTCACGAGAACTCTCCAAGAGGGTTTGCAAGTCGAGACTCCGGTGGCTAGCGACTACAAGAGGACAGGCAGGGGGATCCTGGCTGTCGCTTTAGCATGAAGGCCGTTGATGCGACGTTGGTGGTGGCGAGGGAGCAAACCTAGCCGGTAGTCCGGTTGCACGAGGACACCGTGGACATGTTATCGCCGGCAGCCTTTTGGCTGTTGCTCGACGAGGTGGAGTGGCAGATATTGATGGAGCAACTGATGCGCAAGGTGGGTGGGAAGGCGTTGGAAGGGCCGGAGAGTATGGTTGGAAGTGTGCGGCGGGCGGTTGGCGCGGCCACCCCATGTGCCGGAGGTCGGCAGTAGCCAGGATTCGCTGGAGTGCGCAAAGAGAGCACGGCGATGGAAGGGCCGCCTTTGGCAAAGCTGGGGTAGCAGGTCGCACGTGGAGACCAGCCGAGGGTCGGGACGGTGGACGCACATAGGGAGGGTAAATGGGGATTACAAAGGGTAGTAGTATTGCATCGCTTCGGTACCATAGGCAAGCATTATAAGGGAAGAAATGCCACGGCCATGAGAGTAGTGATCGTTAGGAAGCTTCCCACTCGGAAAGAAATAGTGTACGCCAAGAAGCGAGATTATCCAAGTGGAAGTGCTCCGGAGCCAAACCTTTCTAGCCTGTTGCCAATCCACGCTAGTCGACGTCGAGGAGGCAGTAGCATGGCGGATAGTCCTGCAGGGAAGCTAGGCGAGGCGGCCGCTCACCGTGGAGCCTGTTCGTTGTCAGTCGAGGATGGAGAAGAGGGTAGGAACGGGGGAGTGCCTGTTTCGGGGTGCGGAGATGATACAGGGCAACTCCGAGAGGGGCACGGAGCACGGGAGACAAGGTTGGGGCGGTTCGGGAGATACAGATCAGTGGCGAACGAAGCATTAACGTTCCGGCTGATTCAGCCTAAGCAGTCTGCGGTCGAAGAAACCGCATGGAGAAAGCATGCAGAGGCGATCGCAAAGTCACTGCCGAGAAGACCGCCGCGAGGCGGTTTGCGGTCAAGCAGAGCACGGAAGTCCCGTAATTTGGTCAGCAGCGGAAATTCCGCGCAACGTCAGTCACCGAGTCCGCTTCCGAGGTTCGTGTTGCCTACAGAACGTGGAGACCAGGGGGCAGTGGGCTCTAACAGTCCGCCCCTTCATCGGCCGTTTTGCCCCAGGAGAGGGGTCCTGAAGGTGACGGGCAGGGAGATAAGGCGGCGACCGGCGGTGTCCCGGGTGTTCGTTCGAAAAGGGACCGACGCTCCGACCTATCCAGCCCAAGGATACGACTTTCCAAGACCTAAGACGAACGGCGCAATTTGCAGCATCGATTGCATGGGGTTTGCCCAAGCTCCGTCGGGGACCGGTTCGGCGGCCAAGGGCACAGGTGGGTGTGGACGATGGCGCAGCAGAGGCAGCGGACGGCTCGCTGCGCGGACAGAGGCAGTCCCGGAGGCGGGAGAAGAGCCCGTCTTCCTAGCCGGGATGGGCGCCCGATAAAACAGGTCCGAAGTGGAATCGGAAGGCATAGGAGACGGGAGCTGCAGGCCGAAGACCTGGCGAGTGTGCTGCGCTTTTTGGAGGAAGACTTTGCCTTGAAGGAGAGATTGTCTAACGATCAGACGTGGTGCACGCCAATACCGCTCGAGAGGAAGGTGTCGACGGTGCGAGACTTCTATCAGGCGTTCCACGATGCGAGCACGTTGCCGATACGGACCTGCATGGTGTGCTACCGCAAGTGTACGAGAGGAGAGTTGAGGAGATTACATGGGATCATTGGCTGTCAAGTTGCGTACCAAAGGGCGGCCGCTCACCATTTTCATGCCGGAGTTGCTTTCCTGAGGGCGAGTCCGTGTCGGTGTGCGCCGAGTGTGGCCGATGCCTGGCGCGCAGGAGCCTGTCGCCGGCGATCCACCTTCACAGTCGCCTTGGCTGCGAGCACATGTTCCCGATGAGCTCAAGGGACTGACGCCGGTCGAAGAGAAGCTCATCTCGCTGAACTCATGTTACCCCCCTTTTGCAAGCACTGGACGAGATCCACATCTCGTGGCAGGGCGCGGAGAAGCCGGCACCGAGCGACCTGTCGAGTCTCTTGTCGGTGAGGCGGCGGGTGGTCGAGAGGGCCCTTGTCTGGCTGAAGCGGAACAACCCCCACTACGCCGAGATCGAGATCGACGCGGCGGAGATGGAGAGCTGGGGAGACTCGATACACGGGGTACCGTCGTCGGTGTGCGATCGTATGGAGCGGAACGAGCCGTCTGGGTGGGAGAAAGCGCGGACGGCGCACGTTGTGCCGCCCACGGAACGCGCCGTGGACGAGGAGGGGCCGGTGGAGATCGAGGAGCTCTTCGCCCTGCTCAACCAAGGACAAGAAGCCGGCGGCCAGGGTGAAGGTCACGGGCCCAACGGAGAAGGCGCGGTTCGCGATGGAAGTGACGCCTGCCCCGACCAGAACGTTCCAGCGATCAACGAGGTGACGTCTTCTGGCATGTTCGCGCTCGACGGACCGCCAGACGTCGCGGACGTGGAGAAGCTGCAGTTTGCCTGTGACGCTGTTGGTGAAGGTGCCGACGACGGCCGTGCGGGCCCGAGCGTGGGTCGGGTCCCTAGCCGGGGTTCGGGGCGTGGCGACGGTGGTTGTGAGCCATACATCCGGGTTTCGCGGGGTGAGTTTACCGATTCCTTTGAGGCGTCCTTCTTTGCCAGGACGTTCCCGACCCTGTTCCCATTTGGCGTTGGGGACCAAGGCTGGTTGAAGAGACCATGGTCGACGCGGGAAGGTCACGGCCAACTTGCGAGGCAGGGCTGTCGAGGCAGAGGCGGCCGCGGGAGACCCCGTCGTCTCGAAGCTTGAACCTTCAGGCGTGGGCCGAGATCGTGCTCCGGCGCCATGGTGGTCGATTTGCACTGCACCACATCTTCGCATTTCTCGTCTTCAACATGGGGTGCGGTCGAGGAACCGCCGGGTCAGCATGTTGAGTGTGGGAGGAAGAACTTCCGCAAGGTAGAGCGCATCGTGCGTTCGATGACCACAGAAAGGCTAGCGGCGGCGAGGGTCGAGTTGGAGAGCTCGGGTAAGACGACCGATGGTGACGTGAAGGAGCTTCTCAGGAGCCTCTCGCTTTACGGCCACCGGCAGCCCATGTCGAGAGGGGTCCGTCTCAATATGCGGCGGAAAATCCAGTCGCTCATCGTCGGATATGGCGTGCCGGCCATCTGGTTCACCATCAACCCGAACGACATTACGAACCCGGTGAAGCTGCGACTGGCGGCATACCGCACACGCGATCCCGACGCGGCCGAGGAGTTCTTAGAAGGCCTTGGGGATGCGTATAAGCGGGCACGGCTGGCGATATCGGATCCCATGAGCTCGGCCGTGTTCTTCCACCGCGAGATGAAGCTGTTCTTCGATCATTACGTGAAGGTCGGTGAAGAGTCGGTATTCGGGCGCATCGGCAAGTACTATGGCGCCGTGGAGACGAACGAACGAGGGCGCTTCATGTTCACGGCTTGCTCTGGCTGCACGGGAACGCGCATCTCAGCTCGATGCTTGCCGACATCCACGGGGAGGATCAGGCGGCGTATCGCGAGCGAATCGTCCGATACATCGATAGCGTCTTCTCAGAGGTAAGAATGCCTACCTAAGATGTGCCACCGGGAGCCTGAAGTACTCTTCTGATGGCCAAGTGGGGCCGGGTTGACGTGCAAGGCAGGATCTGGACCAGGAAAGTTTTTGCGCCTTGCAAGCGGAGCGATCTGTGACGGGCGGTATTGGTTCCCTGCTGGACAACGCCGCGCAGTTCTCGGCCGCGTTTATCGAGGAGGCCAACTTCTGTGCCGGCGCGACGCAGGTGCACACGCATAGCCCGACCTGTGTGAAGTACTCCTTGGGCAAAGGAGGGCGGAAAGGGGACCTCTGCCGGTTCAAGGCGCCATGGAGGTTAGTCGACAAGACCGCCCTCACGGCAGACGGGGTGCTGCAGATCCGGAGGACACACAGCATGGTCAATCGATGGAACGAGGCTATTGCTGTCGGGCTCCGGCACAACCATGATATTTCCTTCATTGCGACGCAGCGCAAGACAATGGCCCTCATCTATTATGTCACGAACTACGCGACCAAGGTGGAGGACCCGGTGTGGAAGCGTGTGGCGGCCGCGGCCGAGCTCCTGGCCGCCTCAACAGGTGATGGCACGGCAAACGGAGGGCGGGACGGTGGCGGAGACGCTGCCACCGATGACCCTGTCAAGGGAACAGGACGCGACAGTTCCTGATGAGAGTGGCGAACCGCGTGTTCACGGAGCGTCCGCTATCACAGGTCGAGGTCGTCGCTCACCTTCTCGGATATCCGGCCGAGTTCACCGACAGCAGCGCGTGGGCGTACCTGAACTGTTCTCTGCTGTACTGGGAAGTCTTTCGGCGATGGCGGCATCTCCGAGAAGCCAGTGGCGCTGCGGCTACGGATGACACCTTGGATGAGTCGGTCGTCGTCGAAGAAGAAGGCCTGAGAATCTCCCACGTCGAGGCGTACCAGCACCGGGAGAGCTGCTGAAAGGCCTATGCCTGTATGACTACATATCGATCGTCAGACTGAAACGCATCGGCAACGACGAGAGCTGGGCGGCTTGGGGAGATGTCTTTCGAGGATGGATGGGCCGGACGACGCTGGGTTCAGGTGCTCAGGCGGCCGGGCAAGCACGCTACCGTCTGCCTCGACGGCTACCTGAGCAAGGACTTCACCTACGATGACGAGTCGTGCTACCGGAGGTGTGTATGGCAACTGCTCTGTCAGCGGGCATTATCGGAGAGGCTAACCCACCCCCTGAAGGGCAGCCGTGCAGCATCTTGCGCTGTTCGTGCCGTGGGAGTCCTTCCTGGGCGAAGGAACAGGTGAGATCAACAGCATCTGGGCGCGGGCTCGAGACGCTATGGCCCCGAGAATATCATGTCTGGTCGACAACGTGCAGCTGCTTCGACGATCCGCCGAAGACGCAAGAACGCGACGCCAAGCAATGGGCAGCCTCGTCCGGCGATGGCGACCCGACGGTCGCACACGTCGAGGAGGGTGGAGCAGGCGAGGCGGGCGCGGAGTCTGCAGCGACATATCAGCCCAACAGCATCGGAGACGCAACGCGGCTCATCGACGTCGTCCGAGGTGCAGTGGGAGCGAATCAGGTGACGGCCAAGTCGCCGGAGCTCATGGCAATGATACAGCAGCTCTGTCGGTTTCAGCAATCGGCGCTGCGCTCGACGGCCGAGCTCGAGGCCACGGCGCTGATCGAACGAGGGAGAGGCGGTTAAGCATGCCAGGGCGGGTATTTTCCGGGGCCGCACTACCGCCGCAGGATCAGGTCAAGGCTATCAAGTCGCAGCAGGTAAGTGCCTCGAAGGAGAGGAGAGGATGATCCAGGGATACAAAGCACGCCCGCCGCCTGGGAAAGCGATCGCCGCGCAGCGTTGCGAAGGGTGATGACCGGTTTCGGGAGGACGAGGTCGAAATGACGATGGCCGACTCCGACGAGACCGCTATCGACGCAGGGGCGGGAATGGACGTTCAGTTTGGCCCATCAACCTCCTTCCTCGCGGCGGGCAAGGTGTTGGCAACACGGCTGACGCTGAACAAGAGGCAGTCCATCGCTTTTCTGATAATATGCCGCCAGCTCGATTTGATGCAGCAGACCGACGGGGGCGATGCCTGCCAGCTGCGCCAGTTCGTCGGTGGCGAGGGCGGTACCGGCAAGTCGCGAATCATCGAGGCACTCGTCGAGCTGTTCAGTAAAAAGAGCCTTTCGAATCGTCTGCTGATCACGGCGACGTCGGGGACTGCGGCGGCGCGGATCAACGGCATCACGATCCACTCCGCCTGCGGGTTCACTAAAGACCAAGGGGCGGGGGGCGCGAACATGGTCAAAGACCTTGACGGGTGCGGCTGCCGAAACAGGCGGAGCGGTTCATCCACGGCCAGTCTCGAATGGATTGGCAGGAGAAGGATGTGCTCGTCATCGACGAGGTGAGCATGCTCGGGGCGCGGACGCTGCACGCCGTGAACGAGCGGCTTCGCCGGCTTCGCGGATCGCGGCAAGATTTCGGGGGGATCCCCATCGTCCTCTTCTGCGGAGATTTTCAGCAGTTCCGGCCGGTCCAAGAGAGGTCGATCGTCCTGCCTAGCGCGGCCATCTCGTGGGACGTAGACAACTCGTTCAAGGCCGAGCAGCGTCACCAGCACGACAAAGCGCACGCACTGTGGAAGAGGTTCACGACGGTCGTCATGCTGGACGAGCAGATGCGCGCCGCCGGCGACCCGGAGCTGCAGAGGCTGCTGAAGCGGATCCGTCTAGGCGTGCAGGATCGGACGGATCTAAACCTCCTCAACTCAAGGTGCTACCGGGAGGAAGGCGGATCCTTGGGAGACGGGCATCACCGTGGTGACGCCGCTCAATAGGAATCGGTGGAACCTGAACATGGAGGCGAGCCTGGCGTTCCGGGTCCAGCAGCGGTCGACGATGCGCATTTTCATCTCCGAGCACAAGTGGAAGGAGGAGCTGCCGACGGAGGAAGAGGCGATCATGATACTCAACCAGGGCGACGATAGCGCGATCCCGGTGCCGGCCGTCTTCATGTTCGTGGCCGGGATGCCCATCGTCGTGAACCACAACACCCACCAGGGGCTGAAGCTAGTGAACGGCGCGAGCTACTCGGCGGTGGAGGTCATTGTCGACAAGGCGTACCCGGGCATCGGATCTCGGCCGATATGACGATCCACTTCGGGCCGCCGGCGGGGATCATTCTCGAATCGGAGACGACGAGATATCTCCACTTCGTCGGGATGCCGCCGGGCACGATCTTGTTGACACCCATGACCGTTAAGATACAGTGCCAGCGAAAAAGGCCGTGGCAACGCAACGACGTCAGCCGAAAGGGTTTGCCGTGCGCAGCAGCGTTCGCGTGCACGGACTACAAGGTGCAGGGCAAAACGCTGGAGCGCGTGGCCCTCGAGCTGCGAGGACACGGACGACGAAGATGGATGGAACGGTGGTGCCCTCGCAGTGCGACCCGTACGGCCTGTACGTGCAGCTATCGCGCTGCCGAACTCTAGACGGCATCATGCTCGTGTCCAAGGTGCGGGACAGAGACTTGGTGGGCAACCGGGTCCCCGAGGAGATGACTGCCGCACAGGCCAGGCTCGAGGTACTGAGCGAGAGGACCGTTGAGGAGGCGTTGCGCTGGCTGGACGGTGATGCTGAAGAGTCAAGGCGGCCGCGCTAGGTGACGCGATGAAGAGTTCGGCAGGCGGGAAGAGTCGGCAGGCGGCAGACAGGGTGGGAGGCGCCTAGTGGTGGGATAAGGCACGCGAAAAGGCAACAGAAGCCGGGGGGAAGGGCAGCGACCAACGAGGAGGGAGGCAAGGAGGGACCAATCACAAGGGACCAATCAAGGGGCGGAGAACTTTTGGGGGGAGAGGGCGGGGTCTGCGGGGCACGTTAGAAGGCCTTTCGTTCCTCAAGGCAAACGCCCTTCGGGCTGAACTAACTACAAGCCTCCCGTTGGGCTTAAGGTGTTACGCATTAATGTATTGAAATGTCAGTAGCTTTTACGTCTAGGCCCTATAGGAGAAATCCTCCGGGTGAAATACACATACATACATACAACTACAAGCCTCCTACGAAATAACAGTGGTCCAGAGGATGCCGGCCAATTGCTGTGTACACTGTCAAGTCGGTCGCTCCTTGATACCGAAGGCCAGATGCAACCTATACCGCCTTTCTGCTAACGTGCCTTCTGAAGATGCTCTAAGCTCCCGTAGGAGTCGATCCACTTCCGACTCTACGTGACTGTCGAGTCAGTCAACAGCGCATGCCTAATCGTCACGCACAGAAACTCACCGGACAAAGCCTCGACAGCATCCACGGTTGGGGGGCAACCCACTATCACCTGACCCGTCTCCAGACTGAGGAGTGGAAGTAAGACCTGCTCTGTCCCATGAGCAAAGAGGTTTTGCAACCGAGCCATTCCATTCAGCTCACTACCTTCCGGCTCACGTCAGTGGAGTAACTGTCTCCTCTTCGGCAAGCCCTACTCACGCCGCAACCATCCGTTGCTGATGACCCATCCGTCTTGTCAAGCTCATCCAGGCGTCGCTTCACAGTCTGTTCAAAGGCGTCCATGCGCTCTGACAAGGCGTTGACAGTGTGAGTCAGATGCAACCCCCCATCTGCTAGCAGTAGGCTTCGGCACCGGTCAAGACGGATTGTCGCCGCCCCTAGGGCATCTGCCGCCTCTTTCAGGGCACCCGCCACCTCGAGAACATCGTGCTGCTGTGCCATGCGGTCCAAGTGGCCTTCCGAGAAGCTCTCCGATAGTCGATCGCGAAACGACGGAAAAGACATTGTCTTCCCACCTCCAGAAGGCGCGTTGCCGACGGCGATATGCGGGGAGGGAAGATCCAAACGCGTGTGCGCTGGCCTCTTGCACAGAACGAGGCTCTTACCCTACAAACGTGTTCCACTCTCCGTGTTGCACTGCGTGTCTCTCGACTCACTGAACTCTTTCAGATTTCTAGCCTTCAGGCACAGGCCGCCAGTTCTTCTGGATTTGGAGGAAGCGGGTGCCTCGACCCTTTATATTCCTTCGTATGACTCCATCATGTCGTAACAAGTCTGTGTGGATCCCCCACACCCTCTTGTCTGCAGTGGATGCAACGAGTCTCTGCATCCATCCCGCATGGTGTCGGAACTGTCCGGTAAAAACTTACCTCAGCAGCGCTCAGGCCATTTGCAAGAGGAGACTAACCGCTTTTGGAAAAGGTCACGTTTACGGTGGGCGATAGGGGTCACTGTTGCAAAACTCCCTGTCATTTTCTTTTGGGTTTAGGCGCCCAGCCCCCTGGTCATCCGGATACTTCAGGTCAGCATGAGAGTATGTACTGCGGACTAGCAGCGGGCCCGCACGGTCATCCTTCTGCCAGTCTAATTGCCAATTTGCCAGTTTGCCGCACCAGTCGTAAAATGGTATCCGGCTCGCAAACCACCTTGCCAGTAGCGTGGCAGGTGTCTTCAGGGTCCTTTTCAGTGTTAAATTCTCAGCAGTACCTACACTGGCTCCATAGCGGCGTAGGCGGCGGTAGCGGCAGAGATATCACGAGAAGCTGTCACACAATGCGTAGAGGAAGAGCGCCCGCATGCAAAATTTTGCGAGGTCGGCCAACCAACGTCAGATGCCGGGCGGTGAGCGGGTTCTGCCCACACACCAAGAACAGGTGTCCAAGCTCATTTCACCCTTGCAGGAAGGGGGGACATGGGTCCGCGGCGCGGAGCGACTCGCCTCTGATCTCCTTATGCCCCTGTCGGCTGGGAAAGCAAGAAAGCACCAATTTGGCTGTTCATTAACGAACCAAAAGTAGAGAGGACACTTCGCCGTCGAACCCCTTCGCCTTTTGTCCGGCCGTGCGCAATGGAGAGGTCTGCCACTGAGAAGTACAGCAAGCCGCAGGTCGCGCCGACAGTGCCCAAGTCTTCATCAGCTGCCTCCGCTGCCGGCGGCCACGAGCCAGCAGCCGCGACGGCGCCATCGCCAGCCGCAGGCTTTCGAGAGTCGTCCTTGGCCGCAGGAGCAGGAGCGGACGCCACCGCAGCAGCTATGGTCGGCGACGAGTCATCACGGCAGGCTGTCTCTCACTACCCCAAGCGCAAGCGCGCCTGCTTGTATAACGACCTGAGCGAGAGCAAGATGGAGATTTCTCAGCCAGCGTCTACTCAGCCGATGGCCGTTCATCAAACCCGCTTTCCCACCGACCCTCTGCCTGGCACCCGCCCGACACGAATCCTTCTAGGATACTGGAAGCAATCCAGCGAGCCTGATCCAAGGGATCGACATGCCGTCTATGGAATACTTGGCCACGACAACAAGTTCCGAGTCAAGGTGGTACGAGAGACGAGAGACGGCCGCTTCGTGGATGGAAACTTCCCCTCGGGAGCTGGGGCTCTGTGGATTCCGTACGAGGAGCTAGGCTTTGAGAACCACCTCAAGGCTCTCAACAAACAGGAAGTCAAGGAGTACTGCCGCATTCGGCAGTACCAGCTGGATCACGGCGAAATCGATAGGAAGCGGATCGAAAACGAAACAAGGGCCGTGTATGAGGCCAAGACCCGAGCCAGAACCCCCATTAAACAGACCAGTGTCGCTATGCCGACTTTCAGCATCACCCGTCCTGCCAACGTGGACATGGATCGGACCAGCCCGAGAACAAGCTATGGCGGCGGTGAGCCTGGCCAGTCGCGGCGAATCAATCCGCGAGCGGACAGACGGGCGCCGCGCCAATTGCTCAACGAGAACGAGCTGAGCTCGGCTCAGCTTCGTCAGAGGCTCCACGTCATAGAACGCACCAGCGCCTTAGCGCGTCGCGAGCTAGCCAGAGCTGAGGCGGCCCAGGATCGCATCGACCGCCTTGCTCTAACCCGAGAACGTGCTTTCTTCGCCGCGGCTAACAATGCTGTTGCGATAGCGGCTCCCGCTTCAGCCATCATCGGACGGACGCTTCTTCACGAGTCAGAGGATACGCAGCACGTCAACAAGGTCTGGGCTCGCAAGGAGTCGTTTCGCATGAAAACCTATGCCGAGGACGCCAAGATGCACGACGGCGTCAAGTATGGGCGGAAGTCGACCGGGCCATTTACGGGAAAGTTCGTGTCGGCGGGCACTATCGTTCATATTGACGGCGAGGACTATGTTGAGTATCGTGTTCTGACCAAGCCATTCTGACGGTGTGGCTAACAGACAGACCGACCGGCCGGAGCAGTCGGTCGGTTTGGGTGGTCTGAGATTATCTGACTGGACTGGTGTTCCTGTGATGCCATTGGTCCGTTCCACTCCTCGTCGAGGTGCCGTGGCGCGCTGGCTAGGTCCTCGGCCTGCAGCTCCCTCCGTCTTGGCATCTTTTCACCCACCCTGGCGCGTTTCCGCCCGGCCTGCCCACTACCAAGATGGCGTTTCCTCTTCTGCTCTTCTCTCGCCTGCCGTCTTATCACCGTTCTGCCTGCGTCCTGTTAGCTATCGCCGCCATAGACCTTCACCTCGCTCTACGGCCGTACCTGCCGATGCGCTATCTCTGCCGCTAACAGGCGGCCCGGCTGCGGCGGGAGTTGTGGTAGAAGCCTCGGCCCTGCTGGCCGGCCGGGACTGGATGGCTCGCGGCGAGTGCTGGCTTCCGGCCGAGACTACGGCCGGGCTAGTCCCGCTCGACGGGGGGGACTGATGAAATCTCGAGGCATGGCCATTGCGTCTGTCGGAATCCCGCTGAAGGGAAAGCGGAAGGTGCCGGCATCAATGAGCTCTCCAGGATTCGTCAACGGCTGAGGATTCTCCTGCACTTGTTGGATGGTGATTCCTGCCTGAACCATGGGCTCGTTCGTACCGTCGGACTCGGTGACAAGATCTCCATAGGGTGACAGGATGACGCTGTTGTGTGCTTGTGTCTTGCTTTGTTTCCGAGGTGGTGAGAAAACGGTCTGCAGATCTGCAGTCGCGCGTTCCTGCTCTGCAATATTTCTCTTATCCTGGCCCGCTAATATCCTGAGCGCTCTTCGCCTTGCCAGAATGCGAGTCCTGTAGCTTCCTTTTAACCTTCTGCATTTGTGGTCCACAAATAGGCTTACTCGATCGAATGTTCGCTTGCAGAGAAAACATACTTCGTGGCAATTGACATCTACAAGTTAGAAGTCATTAGCAAGTTCTCACCAGTGAGGAGAACGGGGAGGATACGTGTTTGGTAGTGCCGCTCCAACCTTGTCCAAGACGGGAACTTTGTGTCGCAATCTATTCGAGGGCACGGTATCTTCGGACGTTCACCAGCAGCGCCGCCATTTTTCTCGTCAATCTCGAAGCAATCATCATCCTCATCATCTCCTTCCTTGCCGTCATTGCCATCGCTACCAAAACCAACACTGTCCTCTTCTTTATTCTCGTCGTCGATGTCACCGATATCATCATGCGTGTCGATGTTGGAGTCATTGCCTTCGTCGCTGGCACTCTCAAGCGCCCCTCTAGTCAAAGAAGTTGTATGTGCCAGACACTTCAGCAATTCGATGGTCAAATCTCGCGCTCGAGCCTGTGCAGAGTGAGCATGCGCCAAATATACCGGCGTAAGTTCACCACCTTAAATGATTCAACATGCTCATGCAGATCCGCGGTCTTCAGGAATGACCTGGAACAAGTCTGGCACTGCAACATCCGTGGCATCGTATTCAATTCCGTCCATCGGTCAGTGGCAAGGAATGGCTTTGTTGTGACGGTTCGTTGCTGGAAATAAGACATGGCCAAGCGGGACCGGCACGGAATAACGGCTGATTGGTCCAGCACATCCACACCAACCCCCCAGGGTAAATCGTCGGCGAATGTCACGGAATGCTCTGCCCATGCTCTTAAAAAGAGCTTGTCCCTCAGCCAGCAGAGCTGAAATTGACAAAGTCAACACGCAGCAATTCGTAAGCCGAAAAGCATCCGCGCGCAGTAAGTCATTCAGTCATACACCGAAATAGTATTTTTGACGACTTATGCCAGCTACATGTTCTCTGTTTCGTATCACACAATCCCGTCCGGAGACAAAATGCACCAAGAATGCCCTTACTGCCACGGCGAGGGAGAGTCTGGGGGCGTCCTTTGTACACACTGCAAGGGCGAAGGCGAGAAAAAATAACTTGGTATTGATTGCCCTGATACTGCCATATCGAGGAGGACCGCATGAGAACCCCAGAGTTATGGTAGTGTGAGGAAATATTACACGTCTTTCTTTCGTAAGGCAATTGCAACTATGCAGACCGTTCATCCATGATATGTTCAAAACCTTCTGGCTTCGACCACTTTTCACTCAGAACTGTTGCTCAGCACACTGTGCTAATGAATCTTCACACAGTCAGGTGGTTCTAGATGAAATTGACCCCACTATGCCCCACTCCCTAGTGTCGAAAACGGCGGGATGGCTCCGGACAGACAGGTTCGGACAGACAGATTTCAGGGATTATCGCGCTAAGCATGGGTTAAAAGCCATCGCGCCTCGACTACAGCCTGAACGGGCATAAGTGCCAATTTTCAGTCTGAGGGAAATCCACTAGTATACAATCCTGGGTAGGCCGCTGCTGCAGTTCCAACTGCGTTTCATCCTCCTTGGAAGCCTTCCGCTTCTTGCACCGCGGCTTAGGCATATCCGGTTCCTCATCCTTTCCCGCTCTATCTGGAGACTTCCCAGTAGCAGTTGCCGCCTTCTCTATAGCCTTCGTGCTCCGTTTTCGACTACGTCTCGTTTCCTGAAGAGGTTGTGGCGAAGTTGCTAAAGGAGAGGACGGAGTCGACGAAGGGTCAGGAAGCTGGTCAACTCCCTTCAGTAAATCCGAAGTGGCGCGGTCCGCTCGAGCGGCAGCATGCTCAGCGGCCTCACAGCCAGTCATGGATCGCCTTTTCGTGCTACCGTGGGATTTGAACCTCTTCAAGCCAGGCGGATGCAGTGCTTCAGGCAATTCCGGAGGTAGGAAAGCCCTTGACTGTACCTGCGCCCGGAAATCTGCAATTAGACGGTCATTCTGTAAGCGAAAGAGCCTCGAGAACTCCTCTGCCTGCTGTCCGCCGAGGCTCCCTTGTACTTGAACGACCTCCAATCCCGATTGAAGAACCATGTTCCTACCGCCATCTTGGTAACGATCCCCTGGATTTTTTGTGACCTCTGGAGCTGGCTTCTTTGCATAAGACATGGTCCAGCTGCGTACCACCGCAGGTCCGTCGAGTAACCAGCGTGGATGAAGGAGATTGAGTGGGATAGGCCAGGACCTGGCAACAGCCTCGTACAGCCAGTGTCGACAGGGCAGGCCGTATCTGAGTGGAAACTCACACGCGAAGGGACATCCTGGTTCGTTGAGAAGGTCCAATGCCTCACGCTCCTTCTCGAGCTCGGTGTTTTGCCTCCATCTTAGAGCTTTTGCTGCCTCCCACTCCGGAGCTAGTTTGCTTAGGACATAGTGTGGAACCTTCCCGATAAGAAGGCGAAATGCAGCTCGGTCCAACAGCCTTGGGACGTCTGCCCTGCTCCGATCCTCGTCTTCAGTGATTTTTTGAGTCAATTTCTTCAAGCTTTCGGCCAGTTTTTGACAGGATGCTTGCAAGGGAAGTTGCCTGTTGAGAGACTGTTTGACCACAACGTGGTAACTTTCGTTCCTCTGGGTACTGTTGCATCCGAGGTTTGGGTATTTTCGTGTGTGTGCTCGGGCAAATTGCCGCTCTTTCGGTTTCCAGTTGTTCTCGAGATAAAGGCGTTCCGGCTCCCGAATTTCTGCGAGCAGCTTGCCTCGCCGTTTTTCGAGTTGCTCCTCATCGGGAGCTTGTATGTAATCCCAAACGAACCGAATAAGCTCTTCCCTCCGTTCCTTCGTATATTTGCCCGAGTCCAACAATCGCTTCTTGAAGTTCTCTGCGGCGTGCCATTCACAGAGTTGCAAGATCTGCCCATCTCCACCCTCAGAATCCTGATCAGCCCTCGCTTGGGACGCTGCCATTGCGGCAGCGAGCCCTTTGGTTTGATCCCCGAGAACGACTTGAGGCGGTGGGCAATCGTACCAGACCAATTCTGCCAATTGGGCATTCACAAATTCGAAGGCCTCGGCTGATTCAGATGTTATAAAGACGAAAGCCAGAGGAAATGTCTTGCCTGTGTTTGTGATTCCCACTATGACGGATAAAGGCAAGTGGAGGCAATTGGTGTTGAACGTCGCATCGGTTTGCATGAGGAATCCGCTGACGAATCTTCTACCCAGGCGGATCTGCTCGGAAGAACAGAAGAACAGATGCTCGAGTACCCGCGCTGTCCGTCGTCCTTGGTCGTCGACAAGGTATTTGAAGAAGCAACGAACACGGAAGTCTTCGAACTCCAAACAAGTAAGCAAGAGGTCAAGCGCCTCTTGACTGCTGCGTCTTCCTTCAGACCGGCTCAGGTTGTAGAACTACTTGGCGGAAAGACAATTGCCTAAGCCGTGTTGGTCGAGAATCCGGGTTGATTCAGTTGCCGATAGGCCGGCAGTCCGATGCGCGAGGGCAAGATCGACTGCTGCAGCGCGCTCTGGGATACGGGATCTATGACAGGCGTAATGGAAGGGATTTTGAAGTGGCGGATGCGTATGGTACGCGTAGGTGAAACCGACCACCCAGCCTTTTCGCTCCTCCACCCCTCTATGGCCGCTCCGGATAGTTTTGTAGGAGACATAAAGACTGTAGGGACACTCCTTGGCCTTTATGTATGTGAGCTCCTTCTTTCGGTCCCCTCCCTCTATGACGGTGCTCGACAGCTTTCGAGTGTTTCGAGTGCCTCTACCGTGATGGAGGCAATTCACTCGGAGGCGGTCGCGTACCTTGCTGGCAGTGACGAGAGCGAAGCCCTGGGTGAAGGCATAGTCTTGGAACCAGCGAAGGGCTTCTTCGGGGCCGTTCACCTCGTCACCAGTAATGGGGGCGCGAAGATGCACTTGTGGCAGGGCTTCTACAGCTTTGTCGAAGGCGGAGCGGACGTCGTCAGGGAGGCTGTCGCGGTACTGGATCTCCATCGGGTTTGCTTTCGTGTCGGACGTGATGCTGGATCTCCTCCATTGAGCTTGATCAATTGAAGGACGCGATTCTTATTGCGACGCGCACCTGGCAAGGGGCAATTGACGGTTATCCTATTTGGGCTGTAGTCGAGGCGCGATGGCTTTTAACCCATGCTTAGCGCGATAATCCCTGAAATCTGTCTGTCCGAACCTGTCTGTCCGGAGCCATCCCGGACCACGAGAGGGTGATGAGAACGGCCGGGCTGCGAGATCCGTGCGTTCCGTCATTCCTTGAAAAGTTTGCCCAGCTGTTTCCCTGTGAACCTGCGGAAGGGGACCGTGTGTGTTCAAGACAGGCTGCTGGTATTGGCGATCAGTCCGGTTCGCGACCGGCTGTCCCTGTCGCCACTGTACATGTTGACCGGCTGTTTCCCTGTGAACCCGCGGAAGGGGACCGTGCGTGTTCAAGACAGGCTGTCGGATTTGGCGAGCAGTCCGGTTCGCGACCGGCTGTCCCCGTCGCCCTCGAAAAGATTGATCGGCTGTTTCCCTGTGAGTCTGCGGGTAGGGACCGTGTGCACTATAGACAGGCTGTCGAATTACGCGATCAGACCGGGTCGCACCTGGCTGTCCCTGTCGCTGATGGAAGAGCTAAGCTCCAACATCTCAGGCGTGTTGCTCGAGTCTTGAGGACGTCGAGGACGACGTCTCAGGAGGAGGGCACCGCTGTAACGGCACCAGCGTTACAGGAGTCACTGCAAGAGGCCCTGCTGGCGGCACAGCAAGGGGACGCCTTTGTTGCCCAGCAGAAGCAGCTTGTTAGTGTCCCTGGTAGCGTTACCGCCGGTGGGCTATCGTCAGAAGTCTGGAGCACCAATGACGAGGGGCTGTTGTGTTACCGCGAGAAGATCTTCGTGCCTCTGGGTTTGAGAAACGAGATCCTAGTGTTGTTTCACGACGATGAGGTTGCCGGCCATCAAGGCGGAACCAAGACTTGCAAGCGGATCCAGATGCAGTACTACTGGCCCGGATTACGTCGAGACGTGCGTCGTTATGTCTCTACCTGCCGCGAATGTCAGCTCGCAAAGCCGAGGCATCATAAGCCGTACGGGCTGCTAGCGCCACTGCCAGCGCCAAGCCGTCCGTGGCAAGAGATTTCGATGGACTTCATCACGGACCTCCCGCCGGTCCGATGTGAGAAGAAGATTTACTCAGTATCCTGGTCGTGGTCGACCGCCTGACCCGCTACGCACGATACATTCCGGTGTCGTCGCGCATATCCAGTGATGGCTTGGCAGATGTGTTCCTGAGGGAAATCTTCAAGCATTATGGAATGCCTGATGGCATTGTCAGCGATCGAGGAGCCTATTTACGGGGCACTTCTGGGCCACGTTTTGCCATTTGCTTTATTGCAAGCGACGCCTCAGCACGTCTTTTCATCCTCAGACTGATGGTCAAACCGAGCGGGTCAACCAGACGATCGAACAGTACTTACGGACTTTCTGCAACAAAGAGCAGTCCGACTGGATGGACAAGTTGCCATTAGCGGAGTTCACCTATAACACCTCATACCATGACACGGTGAAAGGAGCTCCAGCCGAGGTTTTGATGGGCTATCAGCCACGGTCTAAGGGACATGTCAAGGGACAACTCGAAACCTTCAGCACTCGCGCGAGAGACCGAGTCCGAGGCCTCGGAGAACTTCATGAGCGTACGGCGCTCCTCATCACGAGGGCCCAAGAGCGCCAGGCGCGATACTACAATAAGGGACGGGAACCAATGTCCTTCCAAGAGGGCGATTGGGTTCTAATCTCCACAAAAACCCTTCCGCTGCGGCGTCCGACTAAGAAGTTAACAGAGAAATATGTCGGGCCCTACCAGATTGAGCAAATCGTCGGAGGGCACAGGCTAGCCTATCGTCTTCGCCTACCATCGACCGTCAAGATTCATAATGTCCTGCCTATCAGCAGTTTGGAACCATACCGCAGCCGGGGTCAGCAGCCAGTTGAGCCTGAGGATCACCCGTTCATGATAGAATCTACGTACGACGTGGAACAAATCCTCGATCATTGCGGACCGAGAAGTCGCCGAAGATATCTGGTGAAGTGGAAAGGCCACGAAGACGAAGAGAACTCCTGGGTGTCCCGAAGTGACTTCGTCGACAAGAAGTTCCTGGTGGACTACGATCGATCTGTCGGCAAGGGAGCTTAAGAGTTCGGGACGAACTCCTCGGAAGGGAGGGCAACCTGTCACGCGCTAGGAGAAGGAATACCTCCGAGATGTCTCGGAGTAGGCCGTCAGGAAACGGAGGATGTTATCATATAAGAAGGGTGCCTATTCTCGGGATTTTATGGGATCTTCAGAGATCAATGAATTGAATGATTGACCCCCGTTCCTCACTCTCTGTTTAGTTGTGTGCGCCTTACAATCACACTACCGTACACAATAAGTTATCATTCGGAATACACATTAGATTCGACTTCTGGGGCTCCTCTTTAGTCTCTGACGCGAAGAAGAAGTTAAATATAGCTTTACAGGCGACCATTCGAGCTCGCCGGCAGACTGGTTTCGAGACAGTCGGGTTATCTCAACTGCCCAAGAATGGCTACGTATACGGTAATCCCGTATGTTTCTTGCTCTATTCAGCATTTTCGCACCTCACGAAAGTCTCGTAGCATCTCTTGTATGTTATCGTAGGGCCGAGTGTGATGTTGTGGGCATGGAGTATCTGCGAGAGATTCAGCCATGACAACTGGAGGCGATGAAGGCATCCACGATTCCCCCCAATGCTATGTCTTCCTCTATAGATCGCTGGAGCATTTCGTCATCATCGAGACCGTGAAAGTGAACTGTATCCTCACTGCCAGGTAAAGACGACATATCCTCTAGGGGATGCGGCCGCCTAACTGCGCGGGCGAGGATATCGCTTGCAGTGTTATTCGCCTTTGTAGTGTCTACAAAGAATGGGTCTGCTTTAGGTTCTTTCAGGGCCTTTGTGAATGTCTCGTGGGACTCTTGGAGTGTGTAGAACTCAATATCACGCCCCGTATGTTGTAGCCAAGGCTTGAAATTCATCGTCTTGAGTTTCCCGTTGACTTCCTGCTTCTTGCTAGCGCTGTAATCCGCCCTTATACCCGCCATCTCGTCGCGAATTCGTTTGAGATGCATCCGTAGCTCTCGCCGGGTTTGCCGCTTGGTATGCTCATCGCGGAAACGTCCTACGAGGCTTATGCCTATACGACTACGTTTCGCTCGTCAGGCTCCAACGCGTCGGCAAGGACGGGTGCTCCTGTCACACATAGGATATCAGCCTCCAACAGTCTGACCCCCTATTCGCACAGTCCGTTTCCACATTTCCCCACAGAAACTTCTAGGAGGCATCATCAACGCATCAGTGGCTTCCAGATGATCCGATCAGATGCTTCCATTCACTACCATTCCCTTCCATTCTCATATTCAGGCAGTCTATAAAGATCTCGCCTCTTTCCCACCTTAGATAGCAGAATCAAGAGTCTTCCAGTCCCTGATCTTTATGCCCACTTGCTCATCCTCCGTGCGATAGCTCCGGTGCCTGGGGAGAGGTGCCGTTCGAGAGCTGCTGGGTGGCGGGTAAAAACTGGGTGCATGTTGGATCCACCTGTGCACTAGGCACCGATCGCGCACGTATAACTAATCGACCGCGCTAGTCACGTGCGAGTAAGAGGTGAGACACAGGGAGGAAGGTCTTTGCACACAGTTTGTATGGGACACGTTTCCCTAGTTACACAAGATATAACCAATTGAACCAGTTCGAATAACCTCACTGCAGTGAAGAGCCTGTCCACACTGATCAGTGTCGCCCGGCAAAGGTGACACAGAACAGCAAGACGGAAGAGAGCTAACCTATCGTCACGCTCTGCAAAGCGAGCTCCTGACGATAGGATAGTTGCTACAACGCGCGGATTGCTACGAAGACTCTGCATCAGAGCCCACTCTAGTTATCCAACCGTGCCTAAGCTTTGCTGTCATCAGCGACCCTTAGGCGTGCCCTATCGCACATTGATAACCTCATTGACACCCTGTGCCCTGTTTCTCAGCACACAGCCTGTCAATATGTCTGACAATTCATCTGCCGCACTAGCCCCGGCAACAGCCCAGGATACCCCGGCCAACGTGTCTCTCGAAGACAGGCAACTCGTTGAACGGAACCTGACGATCGTGGAGCTCCTTCACTCCCGATCAGGCATTTCGACGCGGATTTCCTCAACGAACCTATCACCCAAAGCTCCTCCCTTGTCCACCGCAACAGCTTCTTCTTAGGCTGTGTGGCAACATACACGGTGGATAAACGTAACCACGGAATTGCCCTGCTTGGGGATCTGTATAACGACTTCACGGGATGGAGCTATGATGACTTCGAACTAATCAACCCACGCCTTAGATCAAGACTCCGGACGCTTCTCAGAATTAGGGGGATCTATATGGGCAAGGCCAACTCTAGCATCTCTCGAGCTTTATGTGGCCTTCTAACAAGTAACGAACTTCCTGAATGGGATGAGAACGAGTTGCTTGGTCAAGAGGTTGCTGAAAACACCGTGGCATATAAGGTGAAACAGAAGCTGCTCCAAGGAACTGTTAAAGCGGCTATATCGTCACCGGCACCGGTAGTAATCCAGCAGCCAACTATTACCCGACCGGCGGAACCGGAATCCCTCAGATCATTGAGACCCATCAACCCGCTCAGCAAGAGCCTCAGCATCAATGGCGCGAATCCCTCGGTATCAGCAGACGCTCCCCGTACGGACTACCAACTTCCGAGATGCATACACGAGCATTCCACCTGTTCGATTCGAGAACGAGGAAGTTGAGGCCGATCTCACGATTAGATTCATTAAGATATGGGACAAGAAACTAGCCTATACCGGCGAACCATACGATATCTTCGATGACAAGATCCGAAATTCATGAGCGTGTGCCGTCAAGCAAACATTCCTCCGTCTAAATTCCATGGTGTTTTCCCTTCGATTCTGGCCAAGGAAGCTCAGTCCTTCTTTCTACACGAAATCAGCACTGATTTAACCTTCGCTGAGATGTATCAGAAGATGAAAGAGCACTTTGACACCGAAATCAACCAGAAGATGTATCATACCCACTGGAGCACCCTCACCTTCAGCCGACTTCGGGCTGAGATGCCCGGTAAGTCATCTGACGAGGTCCTCCAGGCCCTTCTTACGAAATTGCGGCTCTGTAGGAGAGCACTCGGGGATAAGTCTGGCGGCGAAGGTGGCCTGATCGATGCAACGCTCAGGGCGTGCCGTGGTGTGCCTGAATTCCGACTCGCGATATACTCTCCGCACCTACATTTGAGGGATTGGCATCACAGCTTCGATCATCGCTATCTGCCATGCAAGATGAACGATCTGAACAACCCAGTGGCCAATATCCCCAAGACCTGGATAGAGGACATGATCAGCACTTCGTGGATCGCAAATTTCAGCGAAATTCCGGCGGAACAAGAGGTCAATCACAAAGGCGTCAGCCAAATTGGAAGAAGAAATGCTACGTTTGCGGCAAGGAAGGTTGTTTCTCAACGAGACATCCTGAAAACGAGAGAAAAGCAGCCAAAGAGAAGTATCTACGAGAGAGGCTTCCACGGTCAATCTCGTTCGTATGCTATGTTCTTGGCTGACTATGAAGGGAATCACAGGATCAGGATGACTCGAGCACCGAGGAATCCGATGATTCTGACTCCTCTGACCCTTATGAATCGTTCTACGCTGCTGCGACCTTCTGTCCAACGAAGCTTTCCATCATCGGATCTCTCAGTAGGCATCAAGTTATTCAACAGTGACGAACCCACACAATTCATACTAGATCGTTACTCTCAAGACTCGTTCCAAGGAATCATGCCGGACACAGGTGCGGCATGCATATCGACGGAGGAATCGAACAACTGCGTGCTCTCCAACGAGAGATGCCCCAGTCCAATTCCGTGATGATCGCAAGCCCGAACCAGTTAGATTTGGTGCAGGAAGATTGGAAACACCACTTGGCGTGATCACCTTGAACACACCAGTGGGAGAGGTTGATTTTCATATAGTCAACGTGCCAACGCCATTCCTCCTATGCCTAGCTGATATGGATCGGCTCGGCGTATATTTAAATAACGTCACGAACGAGCTCGTTGGCAATGGTGTGAGCGTTCCAGTGATTCGAAGATGGGGTCACGCGTGGTTCTTCTTGCGGAAACAAGAGGCATCAGTGGCATATCTCACGGAGGCTGAATTGCGGCGCCTCCACACGCGTTTTGGTCATCCATCCGTGTATCGGCTGCACAAGCTGCTGAATTCGGCTGGCCATGATGTGGAAATCGAAGCTCTGGAAATGATCAAGAAGTTCTGCCACTACTGTCAGATGAAATCCGACCCGCCACGAAGGTTCAAGTTCAGCTTGAAGGATGATTGTGACTTCAATTACGAAGTCATCGTTGATGTCATGACATTGGGTGGCAGACCAGTCCTCCATGTTGTTGATCAAGCCACTGCCTATCAGGCAGGAGATTCCTATCCAACATGACGGCCAAGGAAACGTGGCTCGCGTTGAAACAATGTTGGATGGATACATACCTTGGACCACCCGATGTGATCACTCATGACGCAGGCACGAATTTCGCTGCTGCCGAGTTCCAAGCAGAAGCGAAATTGATGGGAATAACGTGTCATCAGGTGCCTGTGGAAGCACATTGGGCTGTTGGGAAGGTTGAGAAGTATCATGTGCCCGTCCGAAGAGCATATGATATATTAAAGGCAGAGCTGAAGGATACCGTGAGCCCTGATCAAGTCCTTCAAATGGCTTTCAAGGCTGTCAACGACACAGCCGGTCCGGATGGCCTCGTTCCAACCCTCCTCGTCTTCGGTGCTCTGCCTCGAATGACGATGGATTCGCCGCCTACACCTTCCGCAATGGCAAGAGCTAAGGCGGTGTGGCGAACGATGTCAGAGCTGAGGAAGATCAACGCCCAGAGGAAGGTTCAGACCGCGTTAAATACGCGTAATGGGCCTGATACAGCGTTGCGCCTGCCCCTATCCCTGGCGCTAGGAAGCGAAGTTCGCGTATTTCGCGAGAAGCACGGATGGCAAGGCCCATATAAAGTGCTCGAGGTGACGGATACGGAAATCGCAGTTGACCTGGACAACGGACCAGCGAAATTTCGCAGTACATGCGTCCAACCGTACTATCGTCACCCGGAATCGCTCCTTCCTCAGTTGCAACCCGACCCTAGCCCTAGCCGCACAGACCCATCAACACAACAATCACTCCTTCCCTCAACACAATCCGATCAACAACATCCTCTTCAAAACCCTCTTCCCCTTCCACCCACAACTCAACAACCTCTTCCTCTTCCTACCACAGAAGACCAACCCAAACCTTTCGAATACCCTGAGCCAAAGAGGCCGCGCAGGCGTGGCCGACCTAGGAAGGATGCTGCACAAAATGGCACATCAGAATCCACTATTGTTTGCTCACCCGTTCAATTTATCGTTCATCATGAAGCTAATGCGTTTCTTGTTCGAAAAGAAATGGAACATCTCGGCCTAGCCAAGCGGCTACGAGCTGAAGGAAAGATCACAAGCACCGGTTTCCCATTTGAAGCTTCCGACACACTCGAGCTCACGAACCTCCTCGCCGCTGGGGTCATTGTACCCGAAGAATTCGATGCGAATAAACATGGTGGATATCGTGTCTTCAAATCACGAATGGTCAGAGAGGTTAAGGAAGAAATACTGCAACGCCATACGAGAAATCACGCCTCGTTGTGCAAGGATACAATGATGATGGGAAACGTGGATCCTCACACAAGCCCCTACCATCAGCCGGCCCGCACAACGCGTGGCCTTGGCCTTAGCACCGTTTCTCTGCACACGGGATATGTTCATCATGATCAGAGACATCACGATGGCATACACACAATCCCAGACCAAGCTGGCCCGTGTCATCCTTGCAGCCCTTCCTCAAGAACTCAAAGAAGATATCCAGAGGAACAATCCTGCGAATCGTGAAGCCGCTATATGGCATCGCAGAGGCAGGAGCCCACTGGTTCAACACATATCACGACCATCACTGCCGCAAGCTTAATATGGAAACCTCTTCGTTTGACCCGTGCCTTCTGATCACGGCAAACAACATCGCCGACAAGGACCTGTTTGGCATCGCGGCCTTGCAAACGGATGACACATTCATTGTTGGCACAGATGCATTTCTCAAGATCGAGGAGAAAGAACTCTGCTTTAAGGCCAAGCCAAAAGAGATTCTCCAAGAAGGTTCCATCTGCGACTTTAACGGCAGCCGCCTGACCATACAAAATGGCTGTGTCATCGTCAGGCAGAAGGGCCAAGCCCAAAACCTCGAGGAGATCAATCTTCAGGCATCAAGTAGGCATCAGGATTATGCTGCTCAACGCGCCCGGGGCATATATCGCTTCGATTTGCCAACCCGAAGCAACATACGATTGTTCCGTTGCGGCACAAGCCCAAGAGCCCGTTAATACCGACTTCAAGGCTTTGAACAAGCGGATTGAATGGCAGATCAACAATCCCGACCGTGGCCTATGTTACATACCCATCGATCTCGAGAGCGCGAAGATCTTTGTGTTCACCGATGGATCATTCGCCAACAATAAGGATTTAAGCTCTCAAATCGGCTTTGTGATTATCATCGCCAATGAGACCGCGCAATCAACCGATTCATTTTCCATCCGCGGAAACATTCTTCATTGAGCTCAACTAAATGCAAGCGCGTTACTCGAAGCGTTCTTGCATCAGAGATCTATGGATTGACATCGGGCTTCGATCTCGCATTTGTGATCAAGCAAACGGTCAATACGATCGCACAACGCCTTGATCTGAAGCAAATCCCGCTCGTCATTTGCACAGATTCATATAGCCTCTATGAGTGCCTCGTCAAACTTGGCACCACAACAGAGAAGCGACTCATGATAGATATCATGGCGCTGAGGCAGGCATATGAATCAAGGGATATTGCGGAAATCCGTTGGGTCAACGGCGCAGATAACCCTGCCGATGCTATGACGAAGGCATCACAAACAGCGCCCTCACGCAGTTTATTAGCGACAATCAGCTAAACGTGAGGGTGGAAGGATTCGTTCATCGCAATAACACAACAATTCTCGACGAGATTTAATCGGTTTTTCGTTCCCTTCTTCTGCTTTACCGTCGTTCTTTATTCCATTCACATTAACGAGGAGATCCTCGTGTCCATATTCCAACGTGGGACCGATGGAATCAGCTAGCGCATCCGGCGCTCGAAATGCGGCCCATGATGGCGTGTGGCAGAACACACCCAGTGTGGGGAGGAGAGCTACAGTCAGAGCACACTATCCAACATAGTGATGCATCGTGGTAGGAGTTTGTTGGTGTTCTTGTTCGTGTTTTCCTATCTCATCTTAATTCGCTGTGTTTGGTGTGTTTTGGTGGATTGATTAGTGCGCGATCATCGATTTAGAAAGAGGTTCCAGTGTTGGATCCACCTGTGCACTAGGCACCGATCGCGCACGTATAACTAATCGACCGCGCTAGTCACGTGCGAGTAAGAGGTGAGACACAGGGAGGAAGGTCTTTGCACACAGTTTGTATGGGACACGTTTCCCTAGTTACACAAGATATAACCAAGGCTCTAGTTAATGGGCCCTTGGTTTTCCTTATCGGGCCCTTAAAGTGTGGCTAAAATAGTCACATGACTGTCGCGTCCCTTTCCCCGCCAAAACATTAGCCGCCAACTGTGAAAAGCTGTCAATACGGCCTCCGTACTCGTGCACGCCCCCACTTGTGGGTGAGCCAAAGCGAATCCCAAAGTGGAGGCGGGCACGAGTAGTCAATGGTGCATCCAGCTAGAACGCGACAAAGTTGACAACGCGCATACAACGCACGCCAACGTACGAACGCACGAACGCATACCAAGGTGAGGGCATCCCCAACGCACCAACGCCGCACCGATGAAGTCACCTTTCCGCCGCAAGTTCGAGACCTGGCAAGCTGCTGCAGAGAGCGCCGTAGCTGCATTACGGAGCGAGAGCCTAATCAGGGACTGTGTCGTTGTAGCGACGTAGCCTCGGGCATATGTTCCACGAGCCTGTTCAATTGCCTCACTCATTGACATTACATTAAGCACCCTACTTTTAACGGCTCTACGTGAAATGCAGTTATGCTGTCGGGCCTATGACGCCGGCAAATGTGTGCACCGGCGCGCGTGCAAGCAAAGCCGCAAAGTAGGTTTGACAGTCCGCCACACTTTCAGCCACACTTCAAGGGCCCGATAAGGAAAGCCAAGGGCCCATTAACTAGAGCCTATAACCAATTGAACCAGTTCGAATAACCTCACTGCAGTGAAGAGCCTGTCCACAGTGCAGGTATTGAGGCGGCCCGGGAAGCACGCCGTCGTCCAGTGTGGCTAACAAACCGACAGACCTAGACCGGCCCCTTCGGTCTGTCGGTCTGGGTTTGCCGTGGCTGTCGGTCTGTCGGTCTAGGTCTGTCTGAGTTGGAGGGCCGGTCGGTCTGATGGTCTGATGGTCTAATTGACTGATTCCGTGGTGCTACGGTATGGGGTACCATGCCCCACCCCCCTTTCGGTAACACCCACCTTTCGGTAGCGCAATTGAAAAATTCTCCACCAAAAGTCTACCATTTGAACTACATGAAATATGATCAGAACTTAACATTATAAACACAAAAATTATATCATTCCGTAGAGAAATGGACGCTCTTATATGTACCGGCGCTTTTACCATTCGCCCGGATCTGGTGGTGACTGGAAGGGCTTCGGTGCCACCTTGACTTCGATCACTGAAGCTGTCTCCACCTCTGAGACCGCCTCCTCCTCTGTGTCAGAATTCAGCACAACGGCTATCTCTTGGCTTTTAATTTGGGAATGGCTTCCTCAGCCACCAAAGCTTCACTGAGAGTCATGAACCGTCTGTTCGGGTTCGGAATTGCTCTCCTCTTGCCTCTCTGCAGCCGGGCCACTTCTTCCTCTAGCTTCGCGATTCTGTTGCTGTGCTCGGCAAGCGTCTGTTCTTGGGCTTCAAAGCCTCTAGCTATCACGGCGTATCGTCTCCGGGTGCCAGGAGTCTTGTTCTTTCCGAAATCGCGAATCTGGTGGCTGTTTCTTGGCGTATCATCAGAACCCAAAATGGCGCGGACTTTGGAGACGTCTCTACAATGTCCGCGTGAATTTCTGGATGCCGCAATGCCTTGGATCGTGAGATCGGCCAATTCCCAGTGACCCTCCAGCCGGACAATATATTCTTTGCCGTCATTCCAACCTCGCGCGCTTTAGCATATGCCCGTATAAAATTGACCTTATGAACAGGCGCAGAATCGGTCAAACAGGTCAATTTCTGAAGTTCTTTCCGGTAAGCTGCCTTGGAGGCATTGAATACACCGTTATCTAACGGCTGGAGGCCATGAGAGCAGTGGGCAGGAAGGTAACAGCAATAAACGTTGTTCAAAAGCATGTGGCCATCCATGCATCCTGGTCCCGGTTAACGGTAATTCCTACAGAGGTGGATAAAGAAACGCACCGTTGCATGACTTCCATGTCCATCTAATATGATCAGTCTAGCATCTGAGGCATCGGCTGGTCGCGTCTGGGGCAAATAGACCCTCTCAAGCCACTCAATAGCGATATGGTTGTCCGTCCATCCGTTGGGCGACGTTATGTAATGCCAGTCGGCTATTTTGCCGAATTCCGTCAAGAACCACTGTTTCTGAAGTTCTTTGCCCTTAAAGATAATGCCAGGGTAAGGACACGGCCGTCCGCGGTGATAGCTTCAATAAATGAGGTCCAGTTGCGGACTGTGGCCCTTTCAGAAGGGCCTTCCGTTTTGGGTCTGCACTCCCAACCACAAGACTATCCAAACCTGGCAAAGAGTCTGGTTAGTAAAAGTAATGAAAGACAAGCCAAATACTCACCAAAGCCAGACATAATACCGCCTTCGTCAACATTCACGGTATTTTCTGGTTTAATCCATCCATACTCCTTTTCCTGATATCGAAGAACCAGTGAACCGCACGAGGCGTAAAAGCATTAAATCGGTTAGCTTCCTGACGTCTCCCACGCTTGTTCTTGATGTCCGGATGGCGATTGATGAATTTAGAGACCCAGTTGCGCCCCACTGTCCGCTCGTTGTTCAGTTGCTTCATAAGAGCCTCCACACATGCGCGGATCTGACTGTGGGAGGAGCATAGCCGAGAGACTCTTGGCGGAGGATCCAAGAAACCAAGCGAGCTTCCTGAGACTTACTCAAGAGTTGACGAGGCTGGATCTGATCAGCCAGGGCTACCTGGCCTTTGAGTCTGTCGGAAATAGACTGCTGAGGTATGTCATACTTTTGGGCGGCGCGGTACTGCGACAAGCCGTTTTTTGTGACATCAATTATCGCATTAGCCATAATATCCTCCGTATAAATACCCGAGGCCGCTTTAAGGTCATTTTGGTCATGTGGTGGAGGAATAACGAGAAGAATCATCGTCAGGAGGCGGAAGGAGATTAGGGGTTGGATGGTAATTTCGCGTGCAAGGTACGCACAGGCCACAGACCCTGTACAAACATTCAACCATCGAAAAGTAGAATTCAATCAATCCTCTATCTACTCCAAGTGACGGCTTGTGAATATCTTCAAAGCTGGCTGGAATCGGTGTAAGTGAAATTGATGGGTTTTGGTGGGGATATTTCCTAATGCGCTACCGAAAGGTGGGTGTTACCGAAAGGGGGGTGGGGCATGGTATTATCAAATAACCACAGACCAAAAATACCTTTTCTTTCATTATTGTCGGTAGGCTCAATGCACGCGTGCGGGCGCCATTGCGGATAGAGGGATCCCTGTTGTATTCATCTATGAAGGAGAGAGGAAGAGAGGGGTAGGAAGCAGAGGCCACGTTAGCTACTTGTAGCCCCTAACTAGCTAGCCCCTGACTCCACACATAACAGGCTGCACACGTGACCTGCACGCATATGACATAGTCCCCTTATTCCCACACTGGCAGTTTTCTTCTTTAGAGAAGAGGCTGTTGTTATAGCAGCTGTAGGCGACAGCGGCTAGCAGAAGCAACAGAAGAAGAAGAGGCTGTCGAAGAAGCTGTTGTTGTAGCGGCTGTAGGCGGCAGCGGCTAGCAGAAGCAACAGAAGAAGAAGAGGCTGAAGAGGCTGTTGTTGTAGCGGCTGCTGCTGTAGGCGGCAGCGGCTAGCAGAAGCAACAGAAGAAGAAGAGGCTGAAGAGGCTGTTGTTGTAGCGGCTGCTGCTGTAGGCGGCAGCGGCTAGCAGAAGCAACAGAAGAAGAAGAGGCTGTCGAAGAAGCTGTTGTTGTAGCGGCTGTAGGCGGCAGCGGCTAGCAGAAGCAACAGAAGAAGAAGAGGCTGTCGAAGAAGCTGTTGTTGTAGCGGCTGTAGGCGGCAGCGGCTAGCAGAAGCAACAGAAGAAGAAGAGGCTGTTGAAGAAGCTGTTGTTGTTTATCGTGATCAAATAAATGAGACGATAAGGGGTCGTATTGGTCTGTCGTATACGAAGTTATCGAGTAGATACTAGTATTTCTATCGGTCGATGAACAAGCAGCCGACCGATAGAAGTACTAGGCGATATAGTCGCACTATCAATAAGTGTCAGGCAGCAGATTGGTAGCTTAGAGGTTCTCCCGTATGACAAGCAGATCGGGGATAGCCAATTAGCACGAATACCCTTCTTCCTAACCATTCGACAGGCGGGTAGGTTAGTCTAAGGGTCGCGATTCGTCTCCTCTACCTAACTGTCTGTCAATGGTCAAGCCAAGAGACTGATCAGTGTCGGTAGGCTCAATGCACGCGTGCGGGCGCCATTGCGGATAGAGGGATCCCTGTTGTATTCATCTATGAAGGAGAGAGGAAGAGAGGGGTAGCAGAGGCCACGTTAGCTACTTGTAGCCCCTAACTAGCTAGCCCCTGACTCCACACATAACAGGCTGCACACGTGACCTGCACGCATATGACATAGTCCCCTTATTCCCACAATTATTAAGCGAAGCTGTAAATTGTGCTACAAAGTGACGAAGTACACGCAGTGCGCAAATTCAGCGGAGCTTCTTTAAGCAGGTTTTTTGGGGGACCACTTTTTCCTAGCACAGCGTTTTGATTGGCCCTACTATTAATTTGCAGAACCATCATTGGTCAGATTTACCCGGTGATCACCCGCGACTACGTTATGATTGGTCAGATCCGATGTATACTGTACGCCGTAGAATTATTCGTACCGTACAAAACGCTTCTGATTGGCCCAAAAGGTTTACCCGTTGCTTTGCCATAGGGAAGTTTACCCCCACCTTTGCCGCAACAGACCTCACAGCGCGCGCCTTACATCAATGCACCGTGGGGCTTAAGGTGTTACGCATTAATGTATTGAAATGTCAGTAGCTTTTACGTCTAGGCCCTATAGGAGAAATCCTCCGGGTGAAATACCATACATACATACATACATCAATGCATTGTTGCATCTTCGTAGCACAGAAATTTACAGCTTTGCTTACTCCTGTGACGGCGTATTCGGCGGCAACCCAGGTACGTTAGCTACTTGTAGCCCCTAACTAGCTAGCCCCTGACTCCACACATAACAGGCTGCACACGTGACCTGCACGCATATGACATAGTCCCCTTATTCCCACAATTATAGACACCTACTAAGCTACCAACCCTCTCATTAGCCACTGCTTTTGAAGCTGATCAGCCTCGACTATTTCAGGCGATAGCTGATTGCGCTCGTCTGTGATCATCTTCTTTGTCTGGCTAAACACTCTCTCACATTCAGCACTTATGCCAGGAATTGAGAACAGATCTAGCGCCATTCGATATAAGACTAGGTATTCCAGTTAATGCCGGCTCCACCATTTAAGAGGGTTTGCAACGTCAAGATCTTAGGCGTAAATTGGCCTGGTCTAGAATAAGTCAAGCTCACTCACTGCCTTAACCTTCTTCCGCTATGTGTTTAACGAGCTAATCGATCTCTTTCCAAACGAGCTGTAGTCATTGTCAGCGTCGACTTCCTCGGATTCGTCTTCCAAAAACCCAGCTTGAGCCTGAGTTTCAACTTCAGTCTGCCTCCGGTATTCATCGAATAGGCTACCAACAGCCGACTGAATGTCGCTATACCATTGCGGCTTGTTCATCGCCTTCTTCCAGTGTCGTTCGAAGTAGTCGTACCCATACGACGGGTGCAGTGCTAGAGCTGCCCGATAAACAGGTGTCCTATCGGTTTTGACGTAATAGTCTTCAAGCTTCGCCCATCCACAGTCAATTCCCGACTTAAAATGGGAGGCCTCCTCGAACTGAGTATCCTCCGCGGCCTGCTTGAATTTCATGAACAGGTAGTCCATGGTTTTAAGTGTCTCCCACACAGCGCCGTGGCCGCCCTCCGCCCCCGGCTTACTGGCGTTGCCCTCTATAGTCTTCGTCAGGATATAAAACGGCTTCAAGAACTCGTAGAAACGCTCTAATTCAACCCAGTCCCCAGCGTTGAGGAAGTCGTTAGTTAGGTCACGGTGATCAGGGTCATTCTTAGGCTTTTGCCAGCGAGATTGATAGAGCTCGATGGCGCAGCGCAGTTCGAGTGCTGGTGTAAGCCGACAAGTTGTCAGTACTCAGAATACGGAAGCAACCTCGGACGAGAAACGTACCGCGTTTGATCATCATGTATATAGAGTTCCAGCGAGTCTTGCCGTCAACAACAATCTCCAGGGTAAAAATAGGATCGTCACCAGCGAGCTCGGTCTGCAAATGCCGAAGACCCTGTCGTCGCTGATCTGTCCGTCGAATGTAGGTGGCAATGTTGTGGAGTCTGCCGATAGCTCCTTTCTTGGCCCAAATGTCGAACTTGAACTCATATGTAGCTCCACGAAGCTCAGCCTCGAATTTACTGACGTTGGAGCCAAAAATAACTGCTCGGACAACCAGGTTGATAACGTGGCCTATACAGCGTAGGCGGCGTCGGCTGACATCCATTGGAAACCACCTAGCAAGCGTCTCTAGGCAGGTATCGTTGCTCTTGGCGTTATCAAGCATGAAGTATCCAAGCTTGGACCCCAACTCGTATCGATCGATTACCTCCTTGAGATAGGCGGCGATATTCTCACCGGAGTGTGGACCGACTAAGCGCGGAAGTCCAAGAAGGACATCGCGTTTTGGCCTTCACTGCCAACAAAATGTCCGACAATTCCGACGTAGTTAAACGCATTTGAAGCAGTCCATAGATCAAAGCTGGTGTGAACCGAGCTCTTCGCGTTCTTGACGAGATCAAAGACAATTTGCTGTCGGCGTTCAAAGGCTTGACGAATCCATGAGCAGATCGTGGTGTGATGCTCCGGAAGTAGCCGACTTGCAAGCTCTCCTCCATTCGATACGAGCCACCCAAGCCGCTCGCTGGATGCTTGTCGAAAGGTGACATCTTCCACTATGACCCAGTCCACAAAGCGAGCTTTCCATGTCCTCTCGTCGAAATGGGAGGCGAGCTGGTAGCCTAGGCTGGCCTGTCGAGATAAAGGTAGGGACGAAGAGGATGGTGACGTAGCCGCCAAGGTAAACGGAGTCTTCAATCCGGGACGACTCTCGCCGAATTCCGTGATTTGGTGCTGACGACGCAGGTGCTTCGCGGCGTGAGACGTCCCTGAGGAGGCGTATAACGCTGTCGAATAGTTCTTCTTCCCGTGACAGATTCTGCAAAGCCAGTAACGTACTCCGCTATGCTCCAAGTTCGCGCCGTATCTGTAGATCCACGACTCTTTGATCTTTGTGCCGACGACCCTTTTGTGACGAGGTCTCATTTGGCACCCAAAGTCGTTTGCCGCCGTGCCAGATGTTCTCCCAATCAATGTCAAATTCGCATTGTGAAGCATCTGTCTCGTCTGCTCTGGCCTCGGACGTGGCAGGCGTAGCCTCATGACTGTCATTAACTGGGGTGGGATGTGGACGGGATGCAAATGACTGCGGTACAGACGACACGGGGCTCGTATCCCTACTAGAAGACATAATGACGCGGTATGATACACTGTAGCTCGTAGATGGATGGGAAGACGCGAAAATTGGCAGGGCAGACGCGTAACTTGTTGACATTAGGTAGGTGCTACCTTAAGGCGGAACGGACCAATGGCATCACGGGAACACCAGTCCAGTCAGACCGACTCAGACCACCCAGACC
This sequence comes from Hirsutella rhossiliensis, assembly GCF_020360975.1. NCBI lineage: Eukaryota > Fungi > Ascomycota > Sordariomycetes > Hypocreales > Ophiocordycipitaceae > Hirsutella > Hirsutella rhossiliensis. The sequence goes on from NW_025408672.1 coordinate 3,501,503, forward strand.
GACTGACTGCTCCGGTCGGTCGGTCTGATGAGAATTGGCGGTCGGTCGGTCTGCGGTCTGTCAGACCACCTTCAGACGGTCTGTCAGACGGTCTGTCTGTTAGCCACACTGGTTCGATGCGGGCATAGTTCTGCGTTGGCAATTTACGCCGGGTCCTAGGAGCAAAGAAACTTGCTGCGGCAGATGTTTTCGATTCAGCAAGGGCCATACTATGTATCATGTTATAATTAGCTATCCACTCGTAAAGTGATTAAATAAGAGGGGGAGGTTGGAGGGTCATGAAGTTTTACCCGGTCTTGGCTAAAGGGCTCGAGAATACCAAATAAACCACAATAGAGTATAAAGGAGTCGAGGTTGAACGGGTAGGATAGGTCGTCGGGCGGGCGTTGATTCGGGGGTCGACCCGAAGCCGCTGTCGGAAATATCGAAGCAGGAATTAGGCGAGATCGTCGTAAAATAATGTCGTGGAAGTTGTCGCGAAGACCGTTGCTCAATGCAGGCAAAAAAAATGTTGGATGGGCTGGCCGTGTCTTTCCGACAGCAGTAGGATTAAGGGATTTCCCGGTGATCTGCCGGATCGGGCGATTCGCCGGATTCACCGCCAGTTCACGTAACCCTGCCGATGACACATCCATTGGCAGCGTTGAGAAATTGTGCAACCAGGCGGTTCGTGTCGCCGATGCAGAAGATTGTCACAGCGGTGCAAACAGTGCAGATGGACCAGATAGAAGACATACACGAGTATGCCTTGGCACCGTGGACACCCCGCATCCAAGTAATGTTGGAGAGCGACAAAGCGAAGGCCGTCAAGGCAGCGAATGATGCCAAAGGCATTGTGACAGCAACATCCAGCTCGCAAAGAAACGGCATGGTGGGGATGGGAGGCGTGGTGCGCGGTGTGAACCACAACCGCTCGGGCGTCGTTCTTGCCAGCTATTCCGTGTGTGTCGGGACTGCGGAGGAGCAGAACCCGTACACGGCGGAGCTGGCAGCGATAGCTATGGCGCTGATGTGTACGCCGACGGACCCGCCTTGTCGAGAAGTGACGGTTGTGACAAGCAGTCGCTCAGCCCTGGAAGTGATCAGGCGTCCTCGTAGGCAATCCGGCCAAGGAATCATTCGCCAAATTTACGACCATGTCAATCGACTAGTCAGGCGAGGCTGGTCGGTAAAATTCATCTGGGCACCAGCCAAGGAAGTACGGCTCGCATGGGCATCGGCCGCCAAGACGGCAGCGAAGAAAGCAACTCAAGCAGGAGCCGTGGCAGAGAAGCCGTCGTGCAGAGCCAGATCCACCACCCTTCGTCTGGCACTCGCTCGACAACAGCGTGACAAGCTTCCGGAAAATGTGGGAAAACACTCAAAACGCATCGACAGGGCTTTGCCAGGGAAGCACACCCGCACTCTTTACGATTCTCTGTCAAGAAAAGAAGCCGACATTCTCGTCCAGCTCCGCACCGGCATGTCGCGACTGAATGGATACCTACATGCGATAGGAGCTACAGATTCGGATTTGTGTGATTGTGGACAGGCACGAGAAACAATTGATCACTTTCTCTTTCGATGCACAAAGTGGATCACGCAACGGAACATTCTCTTCGAATGCGCGAGGGCCAAGATTGGGAACTTGTCTTTCTTCTTGGGAGGAAAGGCTGCATCGGATGGCGACAAATGGAAGCCAGACGTGCAGGCTGTTCGTGCGGCGATCAAATTTGCAATTGAGACGGAACGGCTCGACAGAAACCAGCAACCATCAGAAAACAATTGAACTCTAATAGGCAACTGCACTAACACATCTCAGCTTCGAACTGGCAGACCGCGCTTCAGCTGCTGCGAATAGGATGCTGAACACTTGGAGAATTCGGCCTTCAAGCAGGCCTGTCATGGGACCAATGATAACGAGGCTGAAAAGCAAGTGATATGACGACAATCCGTGGGGCTTGGGGAGTCAGGTACCAAACGTGCTGAAATGTAACTAGATTGTGTAAAGGCCTTATAGGGACCTCCCTCCGGGCGAAATAAATCCATCCATCCATCCAGCCAGTTCACGTCTCCACTTCAATCCTGAATTTCTCCACCACCATGGCCCCGATTGATGAAGCGCTTGAGTTTCTGAAGCTGTGTGACACTGTTAACTATGCCAAGACTGCGCGTCAGTTCAATTGCGACGAGACTACCCTGCGACGGCGACACCAAGGCAAACAGAGGTCAAGACGGGATGCCGACAGTTTGTAAGATACCTGGGTTGCCGCCGAATACGCCGTCACAGGAGTAAGCAAAGCTGTAAATTACTGTGCTACGAAGATGCAACAAAGCATTGATGTAAGGCGCGCGCTGTCAGGTCTGTGGCGGCAAAGGTGGGGGTAAACTTCCGTATGGCAAAGTAGCGGGTAAACCATGTTGGCCAATCAGAAGCGTTTTGTACGGTACGAATAATTCTACGGCGTACAGTATACATCGGCTCTGGCCAATCACAACGCTGCCTCCGGGTGAACTCTGGGTAAATCTGACCAATGATGGTTCTGCAAATAATGAGTAGGCCAATCAAAACGCTGGGTAAGGAAAAAGTGGTCTGCACTTTTTCCTCAGTAAAGAAGCACAGCTGAATCTGCGCACTGCGTGTACTTCGTCACTACGTAGCTCAAATTTACAGCTTTGCTTAATAAGTCACGTCTCTCAAAACAGCAAGAAAGGGATCTTGTTGCGTATATTCGCAAGCTTTCATCACGTGGGATTCCGCCTACGCTGCCGATGATCAAAAGTTTTGCCCAGGATATCGCCAAAATTGAGGTCGGAAAGGACTGGCCGTATAGCTTCGTCCGACGTAACAGCGATGAGCTCGGTTGCACTTGGTTCGACGGTTTTGATATCGCAAGAAAGAGAGCAGACAATGCTTCTAGATACAGAGCCTACTATGAGCTTGTAAGTAGGTGCCCAAGTCCATCCCTTCATTGCTGATCGTACAAGATTGGCGAGAAAATCGAGAAATACGACATCCTGCCTTGCAACACGTATAATGTGGACGAAAAGGGCTTTCTCCTCGGCGTCATCAATCGTACCAAGAGAGTATTCTCTGTTCGTGCCAAGCAAGGAAAATTGATCGGTGCTGCGCAGGATGGCAACAGATCATGGATCACGTTCCTGGCATGTGTCTGCCAAGACCTGACCGCGCTACCCCCGTTTCTCATCTACCAAGGCAAGCCAGGGCAAGTTCAGGACTCCTGGCTCACGGAGTTTGATCCGGAGCACCAAGCGGCGTTTTCACAACCTCAGAAACGGGTTGGACGAACCATGAACTTGGAAAGGAATGGCTCATTGGTGTTTTCGACCGGTTCACGAAAGAAAAGGCGCGAAACGGCCGGGATTACCGCCTCCTGATTACCGACGGACACTCTAGTCATGTCAATATGGACTTCCTGGAGTGGTGTGACCAGCATCGGATAATCGTTGCCGTGTTTCCGCCGCATTCCACGCACAGGCTGCAGCCCCTGATGTGTCCCTTTGGCCCTCTTTCGACCGCATACACCAACCAGCTCATCCAGTGGACTGCAAAGACACAGGGACTCATCGGGCTATCGAAACGCGAGTTCTGGTCGTTATTTTGGAACGCATTCGGGTCATCTTTCTCGGCGGAGAACATCGCAAGTGGTTGGAAACGGACCGGACTCCTCCCATTTGACCCTGAAGTCGTTTTGTCGCAGATCGCGGAGAAAACAGAAGATGAGTCTGAGTCTGGCGACAGCTCCGTTGACTCGCTCGCCCTGCAGCAGCCCACTGCTCGGGATTTGCGCCGACTTGTCGACAAGGTAGTCGATGGATCCTCAAAAAACGCTAGCCGAGACAGTCGGAAGCTCAAAAGTACTCGAAAGTCTCCAATCTCAGAACGAATTGCTTCGATATGAGAATCAGGGACTTCGGGAGACTATCTTTCACGAAAAGCAGCGCAGAATGCGCGGTAAAGCTCTGAAGGATTACCTTTTCGATCGTGTAGATCCTAACTCGGCGCAGGTATTTAGCCCTGCAAAAGTGGCCCAAGCGCGCTTGAAGAAAGCAGCCATGGAGACTCAGAAGCAAGAAGAGGCCTTGGAGAAAGAACGACAAAGGTTTGAGCGACAGCAAAAGGCGGCAAACCTCAAAGTTCTCGCTCTGGAGAAGAGAAGGCAGCGGGAGGCAAAAACTGAGCAAAGACGTCAGGCAAAGGAAGCCAGACAACAAGAGCGGGAGAAAAACAGGCAGATACGGAAAGAGCTCAAGCGAAAGAACCAGAAAAAATGTCGGAAATGGGATCCGGACCTCTGTTGCTCCACAGACTCGCGAGAAGAGTCCGGGCGTTCGAGACGAGATTGTCGTCGCCATTTCGGCTCCACCAGAACCGACGACAGCTCCGGAACACTCAAAATCGCCAAACATTAAGTTGCGTAAAGATCCAAAGCCGGCATTGACCACTTCCTCACGTCCCAAAAGCCATCATTGGCTGTCGAGCGCGACCAGGAGATGGTAGTCGCAATGCGGGGACTTGCGCGATCGGGACGCCACAGGAAGCGGCCACGGTGGCTTGATGACTGCGAAGTAGATTGAATGGAATTGCTAGGCATCTTTCTTGCTTCTGCTTTAATGTGAGATTGTTTCATATTATTTTCGTGGAGTTTCACTCAAATCTTCACCGGAATGCAAGGGAACCAAAATCCGGCGAATCGTCCGATCCGGCAGATCACCGGGAAATCCCTTAACAGGTGGTCAATTGAGCGCGAATAACGCGTCTAAACCCAGCTGGTTGGCACAATATATCCTTATCATGCAGATGTTTCGGTACTTTCTCATCGGGCTAGCTTGTGTGGACAAACAAGTAGCAGTCATATTGGGCTCGAGGAGTAGATAAGTCCCTAGCAGCCTCTTAATCGCGAGATGACGCAATTCGTGTCACCTCCAATTGTTCGCGCAGTATCGAGATGTTGAGGGATCTGAACGCGTTTTTCGAATTAGCTTGCCGGTGTCGTGAAAACGGGTTAACGATCTAGGTCCGGAGGTTACCTAGTCGGGCTGACTCTAGCAAAGGTGACTGAGAAGGATGAATAATGTTGTTGTTAAGCGGTGGTATCGAACCTTCTAGATGACAACGTCATCTAGGCGGCCTGGGTGGCGACATCGCCACCACAAGGCAGCCACAGGTGACAGAACTATAAGAAGTCACTTTTTGTTAGGGAGGAAGAAGAATCTAAGGACAAGAAACAAAATCTATTCATCACTTGCACCCTCTCTTCGCGAGAGTTATGAGCCCGGGAGAAACAGTGTTTCTGTAACTTCCGGCTGCTGCATTCTTCCACAACCGCTCTCGATTGAACTTATCGTCGATTAAGACACCTCTACGCCCCATTTCTCTCTCCTTAATCATCCTTTCTGCTTCAACCAAGATGTCGAAGGACACCATCCAGCGCACGATTCTTACGGAGCCTCAGGATTGGGATAAGTGGCTAAAGGAGCTTCGGGCCCGTGTGGACAAGACCATCCACAAGCTCATCTTCGAACATGACAAGACCCCCCTTGAACTACCTGAACGCCCCGAATTCAGTGATTTCAACGCTGAGGCTGAAAGATTTGCTGATCTGAATGCAGGCCAGCAGAAGGCTTATTCTGAAGCATCGAGGGACTACGAAGGTCGCCGAAAGGAATACCTCTACGAGACGAGGCTCGTCACAGCAGCCCGTACGACGATTACGGAGACGATTAGCAAAGCGAAGTTGACCTCCCTTCACGACGACGAGACTCTTCGGGAGTGGTTTGTAAAGCTCGAGGCCTCGACAGCCCCAACGAGGGCTATATGATGGAACGTATCCGAGCCCAGTATACGATCCATCTTCGAGCTTTTCCGACGAAGAATATCTCTACCTGGCTCGCTAGATGGGAGGAAATCATGGGAGAAGCTGAACAGTACTTCCTCGTGGAGGCTGTGACCGGCCAATGGCTGCGAGACATAGCTAGCCTGATTAAGCCCCTTTCCGACGGCTTCTCGGCTATATTTATCCGCGGAAGCAAAAGGCTGACGAAGAAGCCGCTGCCATCCAGTTCAAGATCTACCAAGCACATAGGCCAGGACTGCATCGAGAATCCCAAAGCGACCAAAACAATACCTAGAAGAAAGATGGACCTACCAGGAAGCAGCTCGCCAGGTCAGGAAATCGTCGAATTGAACCAGTAACGGCCCGGGAACGGTGAAAGAGGAGCCGGCTTTCAGGCCAGTCCGAAAGAAGATTCCACGCCACGGAAGAAGAGGAAGGAAGCATCTGACAAAGACCGTTGCCCAGCTTGTGGTCTTGACAGCCATGAACTTGAGGGTTGCTGGCAAGTCTTCGAGGAATTACGGCCAGGCCATTTCAATCGATCTGAAAGGCTGTGCAAGAAAGCCCAGAAAGCTATCAAGGACAACCCCGACCTACGGAAGAAGGTCGAGGAGATCCGCGAAATCCAGAAAGATGGGAAATAGCAACCAGCGACCCGGGTTCGAGGACGGATGGTTGGGACGGCCAATCCGGCTTTCGTCTACCCAGCCGGGTCATCGGTGGCAGCATCGGAATACCCGCTCCGCCTATCCGCGATCCTTGACTCAGGAGCTTCACTTCACGTGTAATACACTCAGCCGATTCCGGTCATTCAGAAAGGCCCAGAAAGACTACCTAATCACAGGGGAATCAGAAGTCCGGATTGAGGGGTACGGCAGGGTTAATTTCACGATGACCTTACCGGACGGATCATTCCAAATACTTCGGCTGAAAAAGGTAGCTTACTGCCCAAGCTTTTCAACGAGCCTGATTTCCTTCCAAACCCTACGAGATGAAGGAATCTATTGGGACACCTTCTCGGAGCCTACGAGGCTAGTACGGCGGAATCAGACGATTGGGATTCTTCAAAGGAGATACCAACAATTCGTCCTGGAGTTCAGGCCAACAGCAGAAGCGGAGACCGTGAATTTCGACACAGTCTTCCAAGCAACAAAACCTCGAAGGGCCGGGACCAAAGACCCTCGCCCGGCCAGCCAAGGAGACGGCAACCTCTGGCACGCCCGCCTCGGTCACCCGGGCCCACTGGCCCTCCACAAGCTAGGCCTTCGAAACGGGGTTCGAATCAAGGGGCCAAAGACTGTGGAGTGCGAATTCTGTGCTCAGGGGAAGGCCAGGAAACAAATTTCCCGCAGACCCCCCGACCGGGAAAGAAATCGCCCTTGTCACGAGATTTGGATCGACTGGACCGACCTTTCCGCAGACCACGAAGACTTCGTCCGTGTGATGTTTATCACAGACGCCTTTACAGGAATGGTTTTCCCTATTTTATGCGGACCTACCAAGAGAAGCATAATTGGGCTGTGTTGAGGATTTTGTCCATTGGATGAAAGACCGATACGGCTTCGAAGTGAAGGTCGTACGCTCAGATGGGAGCTCTTTACGAAGAAGATCACAGCATGGTTACGAAAGAAGGGCATTTCAGCGGAAAGATCGGCTTCAAACACCCAATCCCAGAATGGAGGGCCGAAAGATCGGGAGGCCTTTCTATAGAAAGAGGCAGGGTGATGAGAATCGCTTCAAGGCTCCGCATAACCTCTGGAAAGAGATCGTGGAAGCCGCATGTTATCTTCGAAATCGAACTCCAAGAGAGCCGAGGGTCCAAATCAACGCCGGGTCCGACGCTCCGGAGCCCGACGCGAAGCCAGGGGCCGAAGAAGAACTTGAATGGAAGTCCCCGATCGAGCTGTTCACAGGCAAGAATGCCCAACTGTCACATCTTCGGGCTTACGGTTGCAGGGCCTACGCGATGACTGCAAACGCCCAATTGAAAAGGGACAAACTGCGGAAGCTTGATCCGAGGGCTCATATTGGGTATCTTGTCGGTTATAATTCTACGAATATCTTCCGGATCTGGATTCCATATCTTAAGAGGGTTGTCTCGACAAGAGACGTTGTTTTCGACGAACATACCTTCTTCGACGGAAAGCTCGAGCAACAATCGCTGCTATCAGGCATCGAAGAGCTTATCCAGAAGATAGAGATCCCGGAGGATCAGAGAGGTAACCAAGAAGCTCTCGATGAAGAAACCGATGAAGAAACCGATATCGAAGGCCTCGACGCAGAAAGCACTGCAGGAAGCACGATCGTCGTAATGACCCAAGAAGAAGAAGACCAAAGCGAAGAACAGGAAAAGGAAGACTACGAGAGGGCTAGAGTTCTCGAAGAAGCTGGCCTTCTGACGCCTCCCACAACAGCGGATTCAGAAGACGAACCAGGGCAGTCTTTTCAGTCCATCTTCCTGTCGCTACCCCTGAGGGGTGGGAGGAAAGCAGCCCTCCGTGAGGGGTGGAAAACCTCACTTTCCGGACAATCCTACAGCGGCTGTTTTTCGGCCTTGCTCTGCAAAGCCAATGAAGCGTCTGATCAGACAGGGATAGGACAGGAAGACCCGTTTTTCGACCGATCGGACCGATTTTCGGACTTTAATCCTACGCCCATCCAAGACGGATGCCGCGGAGCATTTACAGCAGGGAGGCTCTTCAGGCCACAAAAGAAGCCCACCAAGGTCCATAAGAGAGATCTCCCGGATCCCCCAGAAACCCAGAAACAACTCGAGAATCACCCTTATAGGGAGGAATTCGCCCAAGCCCAACAAGATCATCTTGCCTCACATGAGGAAATGGGCTCCTTTGAAGAGATTTCTTGGAAAAGGGTTGCCGGCCACCAGGTTCTCGGATGCAAGTAGGTATTCATCTATAAGACAGATAAGCATGGACTTCTTCAGAAATGCAAAGCCCGGCTCGTCGTTTGCGGCAACCAACAGAAAAAGGGGGACCTTCCGACCCGGGCCACAACCTTAGCCGGGATGTCTTTCCGGACCCTCATGGCCATTGCCGCCGAGTATGACCTCGAGCTTGATCAGATGGATGCCGTCAACGCATTCGTCAATTGCCCTCTTGAAGAAGAAGAAGTCGTCTTTATGAGGATGCCGCCAGGCTTCCAGAAACCAGGAAGGTGCTACGGCTTCGAAAGCTCTCTACGGCCTACGCCGATCCTCTTCTTTGGCAACAGCATCTCACAGACTCCCTCGAAGAGCTGGGGTTCAAGAAAGTCCCTCAAGAACCCTGTGTGATGATGAAGGGTGCCGTGACCGTCTTTTTCTACGTGGACGACATTATCTGGGCCTACCGAAAGGAAGATGAAGGCTTAGCTAAGGAAGCCATACAAAGGCTCGAAGAACGCTATAAAATGAGCTTCCTAGGGAACCTAAATGGTTTCTAGGGATACACATCCTCCGGGATCGGCCCCATCGAACGATCTGGCTGACCCAGGATTCGTATATCGACAAGATAGCTCATAAGTACGTTCCCGAAAGCCTAGGCCCTTCGAAGCTCCCAGACACTCCGATGGTCACGAACGAAGAGCTCCTTCCGGCTTCTAGCCAAGCAAACCAAAGGGAGATACATCAATATCTCCAGAAGGTCGGATCTGTGCTCTTTTCAGCCATATCCACGAGGCCGGATATTGCATTTGCAGTCTCCCGGCTAGCCCGCCACAACCAGAACCCGGACGAATCACACCAACGAGCCGTAGATAGAGTCATCCTTTATCTCTGCGGCACGCGTTCGTACGGCATAAGGTTTGGGGGCTCAAAGAAAGTCGAACTGTTTCTTTGTTCGAGTGATGCATCATTTGCAGACAATTCTCTCGACAGAAAGAGCTCTCAAGGCTACGTTATGACCCTATTCGGGGGAACCATTGCGTGGAAAGCCTCGAAGCAAGCCACAGTCACAACGTCGAGCACAGAGGCAGAGCTCCTAGCTCTTTCAGAAGCCTCAAAGGAAGCAATCTTCTTAAGCCGGTTGTTGACGTCTTTACGGATTCAGATCCCCTTGCCGTTGCTAGTAGAGTGTGATAACTCGCAGACAATCAGGCTCCTCGAAGAGGGAAGCGCGAAGCTATCTACACGGCTAAGGCATGTCGATATCCATCAACACTGGCTACGTCAGGAATGCCAGGAAGGCCGAATCCGGGTCCGTTGGGTCCCCACGGCACATATGAGAGCCGATGGCTTGACCAAAGCTCTGCCAAAGCAGAAACTCTTCGAGTTCCAAAGGATGATTGGGCTCGAAGATCTCACGGAGCGGCTACGCCTAGAGGCCCGGTTAGAAGACCTCCGAGACCAGATCAAAGACCATAGGAAGCCTATGCCGCCGGGAAGGTAAAGCATTCGTATCTCCTATTCACACCGGTCGATCGGCCCTTCGATCGTTGCCCTTAAAAGGCTTTTTAGCTACACCCGATCGGGATAGGCTATAGCTAAGGGGGTGTGTCGTGAAAACGGGTTAACGATCTAGGTCCGGAGGTTACCTAGTCGGGCTGACTCTAGCAAAGGTGACTGAGAAGGATGAATAATGTTGTTGTTAAGCGGTGGTATCGAACCTTCTAGATGACAACGTCATCTAGGCGGCCTGGGTGGCGACATCGCCACCACAAGGCAGCCACAGGTGACAGAACTATAAGAAGTCACTTTTTGTTAGGGAGGAAGAAGAATCTAAGGACAAGAAACAAAATCTATTCATCACTTGCACCCTCTCTTCGCGAGAGCCGGAGGCTGTTTAACGGTATAAGTCCTGTATTCTATTTTAAAAATTTGGACTGCCGAGCTTAATATGTGCTTGAAATGTAGTTTTGCAACTAGAAAATGATTGATCTATTGATTGACTTGAGGATGATGTGGCATTTATGGAGCAAATGTTAAGCACAGATATCGAGAGTTATATCACCCGAACGAGAAAATCCAGAACATTCGAGTGGCACTACATTTAAAGGGACTAGTTATATGCACAACAGGTTACGCTATGTGCACAGCAAAAAGTGGAGTGGTGTGGCTTGGTGGCGCAGGAGCGCCGATACCGCAAATTCCCAACCGTGACCTAAAGGCGCGCTCAAGCAAGGCCAGCTGTAAGTTGATGCGGCAAATTGAAGCTGGCCGAGATGCATCAATACATACAGTAGAGGCACATTCTTAGAGTCGTACGGAGCGTCCTTTCGTCAATTAAAGGCGATGGCAATGACGGTAGCTATAAGAGGCCTTCCTTATGTAATTCCTCCCTTAAACACTCCTCTTCCTCCATCTCCTCGTCCATCATATCAAAATCGGCTAGGGTCATCTTCATCCTCTGTATCCTCTTCTTTGTGACCGCGATGGGTTGAAGGCATCGTAATCCGCTGCGTATTCCACTGCGTAGCCTGCTGCGTGGCCTGATAACAGTGAATTGTGCCCTGCGTCTCGCCTGCGCCGGCAAGCTCATTGTCAGAGTCAGGCGTGCGGTGCCGCTGATATGCCCGTGGCATCTCTGTGCCTGGCTCGTATGAGTCGCCATTAGCGTAAATGTATTCCAACGCCTGCCTCGTCACATCGGCGGCGTTAACAGCGGTGCTGCTGCCCTGCCCTGCCTTTGCCGCCAGCCTTGCTGTCAGCCTCGTGTTTTTTCGTGCTTGTGAGTGCCGCCGGCGCTGTTGACAGCGGTGGCCTTATAGCCTCGGCACGCTCGATCCTCTCAACGATCTCATGTGCAGAGGGTTTACGCCTTGTGCTGCAGGCACCTTTCTCGAGGTTGGATGAGCCCTTTGGCCGGCCTTTACCGCGTACGGGTAGTGGATCGAGTGGAGCGTCGTTAGGCTCGAGCCCCGAAGCTGCCGCTCGCGATGCCAGAACTCGTCAACGTCGGTCATTTCGAAAGGAATAGCGCCACGGGCACCAACGCCGGCGCCACGGGCATCCTTGAGCCGCTTGAAGATATCGTGACGGCATGGCAAGCCAAGGCTGGACTTAAAGCTACAGTGATGGAGAGGATCACAACTGCCAGGCGGCGGCTGCTGTGCCCGGTCATCTGTAGCAACGTTTCTGCCCACAGCACGGAATTCGATCCCTATTTTCCGTACCGCCCAGGAAGAGAGATTTGGCCGGATTTTCGCAAAGATCGGCTGAAGGGTAGAAGTTGATACCTTATGTATAGCCGCCTGCTGTAAATTGAGGATCTCGTCTGACTGATGCTCCCAGAAGGCTTGGAAACGCTGCAAAACGGAGGTCAAATCACCTGTCGACGACCATAGGAACTTCTTCATCGTGGCATGCATGCCCTCAACGATAGAGGTCGTCGTATGGCCAAGATGACGGTGACGGTCAACGCAATATAACACAATTTTATCCTTCCAGAGCTTGAGCCATGTATTTACCGCATAATCCACTGCCGCCTTTGGGTGATGGTCTGGAGCCGTGAACGCCTGAAGTCGTATATCGTATGTAGCTTCATCAGGCGCGTTGATGAGCTCGTTCCACTCTTTCAGGAAGGCCGTGAATGTAGGGGCACGGATAACGCGGTTGCCGTCCTTTGTTGCCTTAGGAAAGTACTGCTTGCTTTGGGCAAGAACGTTCTTGTTGATATGCCAGCGGCATAATAAGTGAATTACTGGTGCAAGCTCTGAGAAGGAAACAAGGGCATTCATGAGGGCAAGCTCACGGTCAGTGACTATGACCCGAGGCAATGGAATGCCTTCCTCTGCTGCTAGGTCAAGTAGGCATTGCAGCGCCCAGCGGTATTGCGGCTCTGCCTCTCCGCTAAGGAAGACAGAGGCTACAGAGAAGGTCTTCTTTCTGAGGTTGATCCACACGTATTGAGAAGAGGCATCTTGAACCTATTGGTCTTGTACGTGCAGTCCAAAAGGAGAATATTTGGAAAACGCCGCCAAAGCTCAATGCCGGTGCGCGGTGCGATGAAGAGGCCGGTCAGCCGCCCTTCCTGGTCGCGTGTATCGCGGAAGAAGAAGCCGAGGATAAGTCCTTGAGCTGATCGTAGAGGAATTGAAGGGCGTGCGGCCAGCGAGCTCCCTGACGCGGTAGGCAGCAATAGCGTTGCGGATATGCTGCCCGTTATGAACTTAAGGTCGGGGTTCTTGATGAGGCTAGGCCGCGCAGGTGGGTAGCAATTTGGAACGGCTTGAGACCAGTATTATAGAGGCCAACGATATGACCGTGATGCTCGGCGATGAGCTCTGCGCGATAACCACTGTGCGTGACAGCAGGCGTAAAAGGGTGGTCGTGGTCGCGTGAGGAGGGAGACGGCACTGGGGTCCAGGCGCCACTAGTACGGCGCTTCTTAACGGTTAGGCGGAAGGGGCATCCTGACCTCTGCGTAGACTGATTAGGCCGGCTTTTCGTCTTGTGGGCGCCCGGGTCAGTGTTATCGCGATACTCGCCTGCCTTTGAGCAAGTCATATAGCAGGCGCTGGCCCTCCCCGATCGTATGACTAAGGCGAAGCCTTGGGCCTTGGCGACGGCGTGACAGGCAGCTTGGGCAGCCTCTTTGGTATCGAATTCGCGGTAATAAACCGACTCCATAATACTGGCGGTGGAAGCGACGCCGCTTGCAACACGTGGTGTTTTGAGGCAAAAATCGCACTAAGATGCGATACGTACTTCGCAGAGGTGGAAGAGCCAGTTCAAATTTGCGGTATCGGCGCTCCTGCGCCACCAAGCCACACCACTCCACTTTTTGCTGTGCACATAGCGTAACCTGTTGTGCATATAACTAGTCCCCATTTAAATGGTGTGCATTATTCAGCCCGAAGGGCGTTCTACTCAGTCAGAAAGATTCGAGCATAAAACCTCCTCTGATTGGCTAATTGGCCTGGCCCGTGCTCAACTCGTGCGCGGATTGGTCGACTGATATCGTCACCAAATGAAGGCCCGCAAAAACTACCCCTGAGCGTTGGATTAGGTAACTAGCTAGCTTGGCAAGCTCTTCAGGAGCTTTCAGTTCTTCCTTTCTTCCATGCCACTCAATTTGTTGCGTTGCTACAATTTGTTGTGTTGCTATGCACGATTTTGACTGAATAGCCCCCTTGCCCCTTACTCCTTACACTAACCTTCATAGCGGCTGCTCCCCTTTTCTGTCGAACCTGTCAAACTCATCAGTTTGCTAACGGTATCTAGATTCACACATGACCTCCGGCAGCCGGCCTACCTCTCAAGATTCCCTGGCTACCCTGTCTCCGGGAAGCAGTGCAGTTTCCTCCCTGATCATTCAGACCTGATCTAACTACCTGAAAGACAGCCTCCCTATCGAGATCTATCGCGGTATTACACGTAGGCCGTCGCAAAGCCTCCCTGCCCGAACGAAATCTAGCAGTTCAGGTGTTTAAGGTGGGATACATATACAGCCAGATGGAGGACGATATACCCCAGGCGGTTCGGAACTGCCATACCTGCAAGCAATACCTGCCCGAAGTCGAATTTCGAAGCGTCAAGGACCCTACGAAGTTTACAAGAGACTGTGCTAGCTGTAAGGCACGCCGAAAGGAACGGGTAACCGAATCTCGAGCCGCCGTTGCCGCAATGCGGAATATCGCCTTGAGGCTATCGCCAAGCAGAGCCAGAGCCAGGAAGAGGACGGATTCGCTAGCTAACCTGACGCCTCCAAAGCGGACTGCGCCAACGCCTGCGTCTGTGAACGGCCTACAACCTCCTGTCATGCCTGCTTTATTCCGTGGCCAGGCGCCTGCACTGGGACTGCCTATACCTTCGCTGGGGCCATCTACCCTAAGTGCTGTTGAGGACCTTCCCTATCCCTCCTACCCATGTCCTGCCAACAGTAGTTCTGGGCACGCCGATTCAAGACACTGCTTCTACGGCACCTGTTGTGCAAGGCACCCCCATACCACAGGAATCGCTTCCTACCACTCCTTCATTATTGCCACATGGTCATCGCCGCGGCCATTATACACGTCAAGGCACACAGCCTCAAGAGCGACAGTTTGATCAGAGTATTGACCCGCCTTTGACGGGGGACCTTAACTTGCCTGCCCTTAGTGAGGAAGATCAGGCCCTTGTGCGGGAGTTCTATACTGCCCTGAATGATGATGAGATGCATAGTTGCCTTCGTTGTCATGAGCGTTGGTTCGATATGAAGCGAAACAGCTTGAAAATCTGCAGCCGCTGCATTGGTCGAGACAGGAAGAAAGCCCTAACGAGCCCTACTTTTTAGCGCTGCGAATAACCTTGACTTTGGGGAAGTCCCCGGTGATCTACCCGATCTAACGATGGTCGAGGAGATGCTCATTGCTAGGGTTCACGTACACGTGAAGGTCCTGCAGGTACGTGGCGCTCAATATAAATATCGCGGTCACGTTGTCCACTTCCTTCGCAATGTTGGCAGGCTATTTGAAGAGCTCCCAGTCCTACCTGAAGAGCTGGATATCGTCCTCCTGCGGCCTCCTACTATGGAGGGCGACCCTCGCTTCTGGCAACAGTTTGCTCGCGATTTCCGGGTACGCCGCTCATGCCTGCTGGCCTGGCTGCATTACCTACAGTGTCACCACCCAGGCTATCGCGATATCGTCGTGAGCCAGAATCGCCTGCAACGGCTTCCTCTTGACGGCAGCATAGTTGCTTCCATTGCCAGCCAAGTGGCTGACATACCTGACGGCGAGGTCCCCCAAGGCCCCGTTGAAGAGGCTGTGGAAGAGGATCCTAGCGATGCCGACGCATCGGCGATCCCGAATTTGCAGGTTACCGATACCGAATTGAACGCACTGCAGTCCCGATTTCTTGACGGTTCCCCTGACCCTGAGCGTATGGCTGATCTGGAGTCCATGCCGCGTAGCGCGCAGGCTCGACACCAGATGCCACTGCCTTCCATTCGCAGGACCCCTATCGACGAATTCAACCGTTCCCAGCCGCTGTTAACGCTCGCATTCCCTACCCTCTACCCCGACGGCAAGGCCGACTTCGTGGAGCCTCGCCTACGGAGCATCACGTACCAGGACTACCTTGGCCATGCGATGAGATGGCAAGACGGACGTTTTGCCCGCCATAAGACGTGGCCTTTCGTCGCCCTCAACACGCTGTTACGTGCGCAGGTCCGAAAGCGAAGTGACTACTTCGTCAAGCAACGCGACAGCCGCCGTCAACCCCTTACACGCGCTGACCTAGAGGAAGCGATGGCTGAGCCTGACGAGCCGGAGGCTCAGGACCTGATCCAGTCGATCACGCGCCAAGCCGCGGTAATCAGGGGCACCCGGCCGTATTGGTATAAGCAAAGAAAGGAATTGGAAGCATATGCCTACAATCTGGGCAGACCTGGCCTTTTCGTTACTGCAAGTGCGGCCGATTACCACTGGGAGTCCCTATGGCCTATATCGTCACATGCCTCGATTCCAAGAGTGGAAAGCAGCTCCTGAGGCGGCGCGCATGGTCCTGTCCCGGCAACTACTGCGAGACAACGCCCACGTCGCCGCTTACCACTTCCATAAGCGTTATACGCTGTTTAGGACTATTGTCCTGAAGCAGAAGTTCAACCTAACGGACTTTTGGGGCCGTTACGAGTGGCAGGGCAGGGGTTCCAGTCACCACCACGGCCTATATTGGCTAAGTGGCCACCCAGACTTAGATGCTGACAACGATCAGTCCCGGGAGCAATTCGCCCGCATCTGGGGATATCACGTATCTGCTGTCAACCCAGAGCCTCAGCGAATACAGGCGCCTGGGGAAGGGAATCCTGATCGGCAATCTATTGGAGCAGCCCTTACGGTTCAGTTCCTATCAATGGTGGTCAACCGCGTGCAACGCCACCGCTGCAACAACTATCAGTCAATTCCCTTAGTGCAGGTTTGAAGCGGTTTAAACAGCTGGTTTGCGCGCGGCAGGCGAATGGGGGGTTCTAGGGGGTCTCCCCCTAGGAAAGTGAATTGCAGGTATACGATATTTACCCTTCGAGCTGGATATTCAGCCGTTAAGCCCCTTGCCTGGGCAACTTAACGGGTGTTCGAAGTATTTTAAAATGTCACTGTTCACGAGCTTCTTTAGTTTAGTTTTGTTACGGGGTCAGCACTGTTGGCACAGGTGCTGGGCGTAATTGATGTAAATTGAGCTACAAAGAGTGTAAAGGGGAGACGTGTCTACATCGCTCCCTTTAGGAGTCGTGTCCGTGGCGCTCGCACGTGACTAGTCTGGCCATGCCAGATCTACACATCGGGGCGTAGCCCCACATTAGCCCCTACTCCTCTCTGGCGCTGGTGCCCTTTTTCCTGTTCCTGGTCCCCTCTACAACGATCGTAGGGCCGTCGTCTATAGGGTCTGGTGCCGTTACTATCGACGGGGCATCGCCATTAGTCCTAGCCCGTAGTGGTCCGCGTATTCTCTTGCCCTGTATCTGCAGCTGTGGTTGTATTCCTTCGACTTGCCCTGGATTTGGGCCGGCTGTGCTTCCGTTGCCACTCGTCGGTGCTGGTATGGTCCATCGTTTTCGAGAGCCGGGCCGTATCTCTGTTCGTACTTATCCAAGGCCGCTGTCTGTTGCATATTGTCTAAAGAGGTCCAGGTCGGGTCTTGCCAACCTTGCCAGCGTACAAGGACTTCCGCCTACGGCCGCGGCCGGTTCTCTTCCACCTAGCGCATAGTATTTCCTCTACTACTTGGTGAGCCTCCCGTCTACTTGGATAGATGGGGTTGAGCGTCTGTGCGTTGCTGACCAGGCATTGGGTCCGTCCCCGCTCTCCGGAGTTGGTCGACGTGGAACCTATTATAGCAGCCCCTCGGGAGGTCTGCTAGTTCAACCGTGTACGGGTCGAGTACCTTGCTTATCGTATACTTAGCGTGCAGCCAGTCGAACTTCTTCTTAGGTCGCTCTGACGCGTAGTTCCGTAAGTCAAGCCAAACCTTATCGCCTACTTCGAAGCGTTCTGCCGCGTTCCGTCGTCTGTTAGCGAAGCGTTCTTGTTGCTGCGTAGCTGTCGCCATTGATGCTTGGCAGAGGTCCGTAATCTGTTGTAGTTTGGTAACAAATTTCTTTGCCCTGGTTTCTGGCGAATGCTGAGGATACTCTTCCGCATATGCTTCCGTAACGAGGGGAACTGGTGACTTCGGCTCATAGCCGTGTATAGCGAAGAATGGGGACATCCCTATAGAGGTATTGACCCGACCGTTTAACGCCATCTGAGCCGCGGGAACCCACTTATCCCAGTCGTTCTGGTTCTGGTTAATCACGGCGCGGAGGTATGCCTGTACTTCTTGGTTCATCCTCTCAGGGCCTCCGTCGGTTTGGGGGTGGTACGCCGTGCTTAGCTGCTGGTCGATCCCCAGTAACTTGCACATGTGCCTCCAAAGCGGCCTACCCAATTCGAGCCCCTATCGCTCGTTATAGCGTCGGGCCACCAGTGGTAGCGGGCGAAGCACCATAGAAAACGCTCTGCACATGCTTCCGCTTCCATCGTTGGCATCGGTTCGAGTATAACTTCCTTACTTAGCCGGTCCTTGATAACCCAGAGGCAGCGGTTACCGTTCGCAAGGGGAGGTCCGTAATAAAGTCCATCTGTATCTGGCGGAAGAAGCGGTCCGGTACGGGTAGCGGTCTAAGTAGACCCCTTTTATGCTCGCGCCATATCTTCGTACGGCCGCAGACATCGCAGTTACGCAAGAAACGTCGGATATGTTGTTGCATTAGCGGCCAGTAGAAGTCCCTGGATACGGCTTCTATCGTCCCTTCCCGTCCCGGGTGGCCTACTACATGGGAGTCATGAACCTTCTGGGTTAAGGAGCCCCGTAATTCGTTTAGCGACTCCTGCTCTAGCGGTGCTGCCTTGGCTGCTGCTTCTGTCGTGATCGGTGCGCCTGGCACCCATAAGCGGCCACGTAGTCGTAGGTGCCCCGAGGATCAATAAAGCACTCGGCGACTTGTACCTTCAGCTTAAGCTTGGGGTCGAGGACCGAGATCCGTTTCGTACCGCGTTATAAACGCTTGTAAAGACTGGATCCTGGTTTGCCGTTTGCTGCCATAATTGTTGTAGCTCTGGGTCGTGGAAAATCGTGTGTTCTTCTTCGCCTTCTCCCCCTGAGTCGACGTTACTCCGACGTAGGTACGTAGGGCTGCTTCTGGAATAAGCTGCATATCTCGTGCTTCGTGATCCGCTTCGTTTGGTCGGTCCTGTTCGCGGCGAGAGAGCGCGTCTGGCACCACTGCTTCCGTCCCGGACGGTACTGGAGCTGGAAGTTAAAACGCGAGAGATATTCAGCCCAACGTGCCTGCCTTTCCGAGAGCTGTTGGCGCGTCATGAAATACTCGAGGTTCTTATGGTCGGTAAGGATAACGAAGTTATCACAGCTTCGTAGCTCGGCTGACCATTGTTCGAGACAACGAATAATAGCGAGCATTTCCTTATCATGGATTGGGTAGTTGCGCTCAGCCGGTGATAGCTTCTGCGAGTGGAACGCTACTGGCTTGCGTTGTCCGTCGACTTCCTGCGTAAGTGTGCCCCCAAGCGCCCAGCCGCTACAGTCTGCTTCTACGAAGGTTGGCCTCTCGAAATCCCATTGAGTAAGAATAGGGGCGTTCGTAAATAGCGTCTTTAGTGTCTGGAACGCCATATCGTGCTCGTCCGTCCACTTGAACTTAGTCCCCTTTCCTGTTAGTGCTGTTAGGGTGCAGTTATTTCCGAGGCTTGCGGTATAAATATCCGGTAGTAGTTAACGAATCCTAGAAAACTGCGCACCCCTTCTGGGTAACGGGGACTGCCCACTCGACTATTGCTCGTATCTTGTCGGGATCTGCCTGAATGCCAATTCCTGCGTGAATAATGAATCCTAGGTACTTAATCCGCTTGACTCCAAATTCGCATTTCTCCGGGTCTAGGTGTAGTCCATGCTCGGCGAGGCGTTCTAAAACTAACCGTACCTTCCGGAAATGGTCTTCTCTGCTCCCGCTCGAATAGATAAGTATATCGTCCATATAAGCAGAGGCGAACTCGTCGAGGTAGTCTCGTAGGATACCGTTAATATACCGCTGGAAGGTTGCTGGCGCGCCACTTAGCCCGAACGGGGTAACCATCCATTCGAAGAGACCGTACCGGGTGCGGAACGCTGTCTTCCACTCGTCTCCTTCTGCAACCCGTACTTTATGGAACGCTTGTACCACGTCGACCTTAGTGAACCACTTCGCATCTTTTAGGTTGCGAAGTGTGTCCCTATTAGAGGAAGGGGTAACGGTCCGACTTAGTGATTGCGTTCAACGCTCTGTAGTCACAACAGAATCGCAGCCCGCCACCTGGTTTCCTCACAAACAGGACTGGAGCTGCTGCTTCTGAACTGCTTGCACGGATAAATCCTTTATCCACTAGGTCTCGTAGAGTCTTCTTAAGAACCAGGAGTTCCTCTCGTGACATACCGTATAGTGCTCCATACGGTAGTGGTAACTGCTGGCCATTCGGGTCCTCCTTGATTCTGATTTCGTGGTCTATGCCTGGCTTATGAGGATTCAGCTTATCAGCTTCCTTCTTCATAAATAGAGGCAGTAAATCGTGGAACCGCTGGGGTATCGTTCGGCGTAGCTCTGCTTCTGACATGGGTTTCTTTGGTGATAACGCCCTTTCGATATCCTTCATGCTGATAGCGAAAATCGCCGTGGCAGCTGCCTCTCTTCCTTCCTGCTTGCGGATCCTTTCAAAGTAACCCACAAAGGTACTGGCTAGTACGTGCTTTGCTTCTTCGAACTCCTTGGCTTTCGCAGAATATTCTCCTTCCCCGAGGTGATCTACCCAGTCTTGTGTAGGTTCATGCCATAGTCGTTTCTCGTGGGGCACTGAGTACGACTTTGTGTGGCATAACCAGGGTTTTCCTAGGATTAGGGAATTCCAATCAGGGCACCACGTAGGCACAGATCGTCTGTATGTGGCCGTTGACCTCCATTGATAGCCATACGAGGCCCCTAATCGTTGCTCCTTCCATTGCCCCTGATGCTCCTGTAATAGCTCGCGGTGCTATTTCCACTATAGGAACTTCCAACTTCTCGACGACTTCTTCGTCAACCGCGGCGTAGCACTGGCATCCCTCGTCTACGAGTGAGGAGAAGAGATTGGTCCTATTGATAATGCTTCGAATTATTGTAGGACCAACTTCCATTTTTCCTGAGAACTTCTCTTCTTTGCCACTGCTCCGTTCTTTGGCCTCGAGACCCGTCTTTGTTTCGAGGCTACGCATTTCCGAGAGGGATGGGGTCTCGCTAAGTCCTGACTCTTCCTCACTAGAGTCGTTACCATCATCTTCCAGCAAGGGCATGATCCTAGCGGTGCGGACTTTTACATCCCTCGACCGGCTAGGGTCCTGTCCTGGCGAGTAGGGCAAGCGGCAATGAAATGGGTGTTGTCGCCGCAGCGGAGACAACGACCCTCGTCACGGCGTTTATTCCGTTCGTCCTCGGATACCCACCTCGCCCGTTGCTTCCGTCCTGACCTAGGCTGGAAGCGAACCGTCTTGCTCGTTCCACTTGACCCCTGGCCGTTCGCCCGTCCTCTCTGACCCTGCCCTGAGTGCGTGTAACCGTCATTATTACGTCGCCGTCATGGTCGCGTGCGTCACGTGCGTTCTGCTCGGCGGGTAACGTTGCTGACGGTGCCGGGGTGTTGTCGTTACCGGCGACCTGGATGTTGCCGATGCCTGATGCCTGCCCTTGGTCACGTTGCCCGCGGGAGCCCTGCTTCCTCTGCAACGCCTTAAACTTCGCGGTGTGCTCGAACGCCCAAGCAATCGGGTGTAGACGTTGGATGTACTCGTTGTAGTCCTTCGGCATGATAACCGGGACTAGTTGCTCACGGAGAGCAGGAGAGATCGAGTTCCGTAGCCATGCGAGCTTGGAAGCATTATCCCAGCTCGCGCCGCCCGCTTTGGTCAATGTTTCCTCGAATTCAGGGAGGAACTTCCCAAACTCTTGGCTGTCTCGTTGAATGAGGGTGCGCAGCCTGTCTTGCGCCCTCTCTGTCTGCTGCACGCTGCCGAACGTCTGGGCTAGGTGCGAGAAGAATTTCCGGGGGTCTGGGTTGCCCTTCGCGCTCTCTTGCCTCCAAAAACCCTCGACTCTCCTCATCATCTGATCCGGCAAGGTCTGCAGGATCTCGTACCACACGACGTTGTTATTGCCGTTTAGGCCCTCCTCTTCGTCGGTATTGTACTTAAATACCAGACGGTCGAGGTAGAAGTGGAAGGACTCGGGTTGACCGTTCCACTTCGGCCAAGTCATCGGCTTGCGCTTCTTGCCACGGTCCATTTCCTGGGCTGCTTCCGGCCTCGGTTCGACGGGTAAGATCGCCGGGGTACTGAGCACCCCCGGGCTGGGTGTCAACGGTGGCGCTGCTAGGCCTAGCCCGGTGAACATCTTCCGCAGTTCTTCGTCTCCCGCGATCCCAGATAAGATCTGCAAGAGCTCTTGCTCCTTCCCTCCATCGGCTCGTTGCGCCGCCGGTCGCGGTGCCCCTGCATAACTACTATTGTCCTCCATCTTGTTCGTCCGTCTCGTCGTCCGATCGATCGTCCGTCTCGTCGTTTAGCCTATCGCCTGTCTTGCTGTCTGTCCTGCTGACTGTCCTGCTGTCTGTCCTGCTGTCTGTCCTGCTGTCTGTCCTGCTGTCTGTCCTTCTGTCTGTCCTGTCTTTTGTTAACTGGTAGCTCAATATGTTACGGGTCAGCACTGTTGGCACAGGTGCTGGGCGTAATTGATGTAAATTGAGCTACAAAGAGTGTAAAGGGGAGACGTGTCTACATCGCTCCCTTTAGGAGTCGTGTCCGTGGCGCTCGCACGTGACTAGTCTGGCCATGCCAGATCTACACATCGGGGCGTAGCCCCTTACAAGTTTAGTGTATTTTCCGTCCAGCAACTTTTGGTCGCTCAGGTCTCCGCAGGGGAGCACAGGACGTGCTGAGCTAGCAGGTGTCTACATGCTACATATCGTACACTTCACCCACTATCCAGCATTTCATCGGCTCAACGGCGCTCATGACAAACCTGTTGCCCGTCAGCGGGACGTCCAGGCACGAAGAGAAAGCTGTCCCGTGGTCAGATCAGCCAATTTGCTTCTGGGGCCTTGCAGCCCTTGATGACCTCGGCGATCGCATGGTCGTGAGACCTTGACGCCGCCCGAGATCGGAGCAGGTAACAGAAAGAATTGAGAGGAAAAGGTAGGGTGAGAGAGGAGAATGATGACCGTCTAGTGGCGTGGGCAGATCCCTCCGAAGAAGGAGCTCGCTGTCGCCAGCCTGACGAATTTGTCAAAGTCCTTGCCGATTGCGCGGTTGATGGCTGCAGCCGGCCAAGGTGCAAGCCGCATACGATGCCGTGGCGCAACCTTTCTGCAGTAAAAGATGTGTGCTGGCTCTTCGTCGTCCGCACGAGCACGTCAGTCGCGCATCGTCGTGACCAAACCTTTCGTGGTAGTCAGCAAAATCCCCATGGTGGGTTCTTGCTGCAAGCAGTTATGAAGCAGGGGCCGAGAGAGCGCCAATTCTGACGGACAGCTGGTTGTTGCTTTAAGCCTCAGGTCTCTGTATCGCTCCGGCGCAGAGGTTTCCACCAGGCACTGAAAGCCTCTTTCCGCTGCAGTCGGGCAATTTTTCGCAGATGCGCTAGCGTCGGTTCGCCATCAGCGGGTTCTGGCAGTGATGCTCCCGCCTTTGCCAGAGCATCAGCCTCCTCGTTGCCTGGGATGTCAGCATGGCCGGGGATCCAATGGACCTCCACAGCTCCGTATTTCGCGCCAAAGATTGGAACTCAAGGAAGACCTCTTGCGAGGAGTCGTTCGGCGTGCCCCGTAAGCATGTTGCGGTCGCGAGGTTGTCGAGGCAGACAAAGATGCGGTCAGTTTCTGGAAGGCTCACCGCTGCCTTCAACCTCCAATGCACCTTTCGCCTCAGCGTCGAAAACCTCAGCTGTTCCAAGACGGCCCTTGCCGCTCAAGACGGTGGATCCGTCCCGGTGAACAGCATAGCCGTATCCGATGTGGCCTTCCTCAGAACGAGACCCGTCGGAGTAGACGACAAGAGTTCGGGGCGATAGTGCCTGAAGCCAGTCGCGAAATTTTTTCGCCGTCTCGTGTTTCGATGCACTCTGCAGAGGCGCAGTCTGCTCTTCGGCAAATCCGCGCTGCAGTAAAGCAGGTCTCGGGCAGCTCGATAGCATTTCGTCGGCTCGCCGCAGTCTGGTACGGAAGGGCTGTGGCTGTTTCTGGTACTTCAACTTGATAAGTTTGTTCACGGTCACGACGGGAGCTTTTGGTCGCGACGTGCGCTGGACGAGCGGGTGAGCTTCGTCGAGAGCTTTAAGGCGCGCAGCAAAGGCCGTCCGACGCCCTTCGAGGAGTAGAGGAACGGGCGGTATTCCCGCCTCGTGTGCAGCACGTTCGTCGGTGTCGTCCTCCACACTGGCAGAATAGCCCGAAGAGACGTGTAGAGTGCCTTGCTCATCTTCTTGACGAGGTTGCCAATCCCCGACGGCCCCTCCTTGGAAGGCTTCGTCCAGCGCGGGCTTTTCGGACCAGGGTACCAGGCCTCCGCCGCGTACAGTAGCACGGGGATGACGCAAGCGCAGACGGCTCGTCGCATAGCACTCGGCAGAGGGCCATGTTTCGTGTTCGTCAGTCTCCTAAGATGAAAGGCAACAGCTTGCGCCTTGGCCGTCCATTTCTCGACGTGTGTCTTGAAAGAGAGAGAGCTGTCGAGCCAAACGCCGAGCCAACGCATCGCTCGATCCGGCCGTTTCTCAAACTCGCCGTGGAGCACCGGCGGCGCCGTCTTGGGCTTCGTTCGAGAGAAGTGCATCACTTCTGTCTTGTCGGGGTCGAAAGAGATCCCGTTAGCGGCGCCCCACGAAAGAAGCTCACGTACATGGTGAGATGCTTCGGCGGTCGTTTCATCAAGGCTATTACCGACGCATAGAATGGCAGTGTCGTCCGCGTAGCCGAAGCGTCCCTGAGAGTGACCTAGGCGATATATCGGCTCCGTGTACAACAGGAAGAGGATGGGCGAGACGGGCGACCCTGCGGCAGACCGCACTGGAGGGCGATGAATCCGTCACGATGTCTTGATAGCGGATGCGTGCCGATCTGTCCTGCATGAACGAGCCGGCCCAGCGCGCGAGGTTCGATGGCCATCCTTGTTCTCGTAAGCGGAGGACCAATCTATTGCAGATAACTGTATCGAAGGCGCCTTGTATATCCAAGGTCACCAGGGTTGCGACTTGCTTCCGGGCGAATGCCTCCTCGATGTCGTGAACCAAGGCAGCTACGAGATCCACGGCCGACCTCTTCGGGAGCGCGCCGGCTTGTTGTGGGTGTAGTACGCCGAAGTGGATTGAGCCCCACGCTAGACGCCGTGCAATGAGCCGCTCGAGGCCCTTGCCGAGACAAGACAAAAGGGAGATGGGGCGCCAGGCGCGGGGTGTAGACAGATCTCTGCGTCCTAGCTTGGCGATCATAACCACTTCTGCCTCCCGAAAAGGTTTCGGATGGTGACCAATGGTGAGGCAGCCTTGATACAGCTGATGGACGAGACTGCCGATTGCATGCCAGACAGCGCGAAGCATCCGCACCGTGATGTTGTCCGAGCCTGGAGACGTGTTCCCGGTGCGTAGAGTGGCGTCGCGAGCCTCCTCGAAGGAGACCTGATTGGGAAGGAATCATCTTATCCGTGTTCACGGGAATCCACGGGTCTGGGATGTCGTCGCTCGCTGTGCGCCGCTCCAGGTTGCTCGCCGCAAGGCGGTGGCTTTCTCCAGCTGCGTCTCGTACACTCGGCCGTCTACTTGCAGGAGGTGCCTGGCACGGCCCTGAGGATTTTAGCCAGCGGACCGCCCGAAAGACGGAGTCGCCGTCGGCAAAGCTGTCGATCAAGTCACGCCAGTAAAGGCGTTTTGCTCGGCGCACTGCATTGTGAAGCTCCCGCTTGGCTAGCTGCACTTCTCGGTCGAAGCCGAGAGGATACACCCTCCTCCACGCGCGATAATTGGCCGCCGCCTTTGCGCACTCTTCGTTCCACCACCGCGCCCCATGCGTCATCTTACGGACGGGTCGGCCCGCAGCTCTCGCTGCACAACCAAGAAGGTCCACCAGCGCCGACGCAAAGTTGTCCAGCTCGGAGGGAGTTGAGGTTGTAGTCGGGATGAAAGCTGCACCGGCTTCTACCAGCTCGACAAATCGCTTCAATTCCTCATCGGAGTTGAGGCGGATCTTGCATAATGGAAGGGTGCTAGGGCTTGACTAGGCAGCGTGATACTAAGGTAAAGTGGTCGGACCCGGTTGCTAAATGATCCTCAACAACCGCGTCCGCCAAAGGTATATTGGAGAAGGCGAGATCGATCGTGCTGCCGCGCGCGTTAGTCGGGACATCGACAGCATTCAATAAGCTGAGTCGGTTATCCATGGCCCAGAACGCGATGTCTTCACCGCGGTGCTCTTGTCGACCGGCCTGCCAGCTGGGATGCTTGGCGTTGAAGTCGCCAGATACAAGGCATTTATCCGTCGCGCACCAGCCAAGCAGTATTTCCAAAGCCGCGTCGTAGTCCGGCTGCCGATAGAAGTTAACTACCGTCGTCCCGTTCACGGTGAGCCAAAGGATGTCACGAGTCGCCACAGGTCTCTTTTGATCAGCGACGAGGCCTGCGGAGCGCCGGACGTATGTCATGACTCTCGGACGAGTGTCGCGGCCGTCCCAGTCGGTGACGGGTGAGAATGTGTCGTAGGCCGGATGCGTCTTGGTGAGGCATCGGCCGTCTTTAAGTCCTGTCCATGGTTCCTGCAGCAGGATAATGTCGTATCGCTCCGAATCAGCCAGCGCGAGCGCAGTGTCATGCGCCGGAGGGATCTTGCCCACGTTGGCTTGGAAGACTCGCAAGGCCCTCCTGTCGCTTCGATTGTTGGGATGACGGCGATGCATTAGGGCAGCGTCACAGGGCTAGTGCGTCGTTTCTTCGACGGGACGACAGGGGTGAACTGGTTGTCATCGCTAGCGTGCGGGGCGTCGTGGCCACGACAATGCAAGGGGTGAGAAGCGGCTCGCTCTGGGTGGCGCTTCTGCCGGAGCTTCCATCCTCTCCAGCTGCCTGCGACTCCGAAGAACGTAACTGACTCGAATCAGGGCTCTGACAAGACTGCTCGGGCACGTTGTGGTTTGGTGTCTGTCTTTTCTGCTGCGCGAAGAGCTGAGCTCCCGCCTGCCTCACCAGACCCTTCTCCTCTTTCGTCAGGCGCCGTACAATGCCATGAACGCGCTTGGGGCGGGCAGGGCATTTAGGATCGTCAGCGCAATGTGGCCCGAGGCAGTTTGCGCACTGCTCTAGGGCTGCGCACTCTTGGCTACGATGGTTGGTCTTGCCGCAACGTCTGCAGCGCGCCATCCGGTCGCAGCTGTGGCGAGCGTGGAAATCCCAGCATTTGTCGCATTGGCTAGGGATGCTGGGTTTGTCAATGTAACGGGCGAGACGGCTGGCGCCGAAAAGTCTCCAGGGTCTTCGTGTGGGTTCCAGGAAGGACACAATCAGGGTCTGGGTGGGCATATCACCCGAGTCGTGTCGCGATAGACGTATGCTGATGGGCTTCAGTCCGGTTTGGCAGGCAATCTCTTCTTTGACCGCCTCCTCGTAGTTGATCACGACACCTCGTAGGTCTGTGAGCCTACGAGGACAATCGGCTACCACGTACGAATGCCATTTCTGGCTTATCTCTACGGCCGCGGCTTCCAGGTCTGCAGCCCACTCCGCCTGCCGTTGCACAAGTAAGTCACGCGTGGCCACATCCGATGCCTGGATGGCCCAGCCCGTGTTTACCGGGAAGGCTGCCGGAATGCGGCGCAGGTCAATACCGACTCTAGCGGCGATGTGGGTCCGGATTGCGTATCTTTCGTGGTTTCGGGCCGGAGCGTCAGCGTCAAGTCGGACGAAGACACGGAGGTCTTCCTTCGGTGGGGCTACGGGCGGTCGTCCTGGCAGACGAGTGGTGGTCTGTGGTTTTCGCTGTGGTGGGGCGGAGGCTGTAAAGGCCAGCTGTCCTTGCTTCGGCTTGCCGGATGCGAGAACGCTGCTGTACGTGGGCTTCGGTGGTTCTTCGAGTTCGGCAAGCGATTGAGTCCAGAATTTGAGAAATTTGGTGGCGACTTGCTTGGCGATGCTGTTTTCGGTGCCAGACGTGAACTGCTTTGCTGCTTGTTCGAATGATTCGCTAAAGACCCGTAAGACTGCCAGCTTGGCGTTATGGGCTGCCGTTTTGTCGCGAGCAATTTTCGTGGCCGCTTCGAGGATTGAGACTGGCGCGTGCTCAGTGGGCTGGGCCGAGTCGAAGAGATTCGGGCCTTCTTCCAGCTGCGCTCCTTCCGTGACGGCAGCTTCAGGCGTTTCGGTGGACGAGATTGACTGGGCCAGCTGCTGGGCCGCGGAAAACGAGTCGTTTCGGCGAGCTTCCGTCGGGTAGCGAGGTCGGAGATGCGATATGTGAGCCGCC
The DNA here is from genome assembly GCF_020360975.1 of Hirsutella rhossiliensis. Classification (NCBI taxonomy): domain Eukaryota; kingdom Fungi; phylum Ascomycota; class Sordariomycetes; order Hypocreales; family Ophiocordycipitaceae; genus Hirsutella; species Hirsutella rhossiliensis. The sequence goes on from NW_025408672.1 coordinate 3,529,810, forward strand.
GGATTTGGCGGCGATCGTATGCCTGTCTCGAGGCATTGGAGTCGACATGCGAACCTGAGGCTGGTGCCATGGTCGCTGCCGGCGCTTGCGCGCGGCTCAATTGGAGTTTTGTCAAGAGCACTTGTTAAGCGAAAGTATGTGAGAATAGGCTACTTTCTTAACACTTGCGTGCCAAGAAAGTAAAAATACAAGGAAGGATGTTCATAAGCTTCCCGGTGTTTTTGATGCTCCCTATAGGGTGGCAAGATTGGCGAAACGGTGGGGCGTATCAGGCACTGTTAGGGCAGTTATACCAAAATACATGGCCGCCCTAACTACCCCACTTCCAATACATTCAGACTTTGCGAACTGGAGTGTGGACGGAAGATTTTTTTTTCGCCTTATATTTCGACTATATCGCCATTCATTCATAATTTGCATGAATGAATTGAATGAAGACTCCTGATTTTTTATTCGTCGAATTTGAAGACCTTGCCCGATTCGGCTTCATTCAATTCAAGGGTCCTGAGGCCGATTCGACTTCAAAATCTTCAAATATCAGCCCTACTGAATCATCCGCCAACCACTCACTTGAGTTCACCATTATTCCGCCATAGGATAGAGCCGCTACTAGATGTCCAAAGGCACATGTTCAAAGGCTCATACCGGCGGCACAATCACAACCGCGGCCAGCCAAGTCCCTGCGAGCAGAGTCCCCCTGCCTGGCCGACCCCTGCCAGAAGTATCGCTTCCCAGAAAATGAGGCAATGACAACGACAATAACGACGACTTCGAAAGCGGTGTCGATACTCAGGCTGACAACCCGAGGGCACGACCCCATCTAAGCTTGAAAGTTCTCACAGGACGACAGCCTCGCACAAGCCAGCAAGCGTCAGGCAGTTGTATTCACCGGCGAACGACGATGACACCTCGCGCGAGCCCAGCTGCGTTTCCACTACAAGCGGAGACATGGGAGGCGTTACAATGACTGCCTGGCGGGGCTATAGAGCTTTCAACCGATCAGCGGGAGCAATATTTGCCTTTACAAGTTCCATTATACGTGCTATCTCGCACTGAATGATCGCCTCTTCATTACGCCTGTTGGCCCTAACGGGGCAAGTATCTCTCGATACTGGCATGGGTGCAGAGGAGCACGCAGGCCATTGGACCATAGACCGGCCGCCACGTCTGGGAAACGACTTCATCCACTGATCCATCATCAGTCAGATTGATACCGCTTCACAAAGCCGCAGACGCTTCTGATTGGAGCACATTGTCACCTCATCGTACATCTCGGCCCGGAGGCTTGCTAGGCGGAGCCTACGGCGGTATGGCGGCGAGCCAGTCGTGGACAGCAGTCAGTGCGGCGGGTGGAGGGCTGCCAGCTCAAAGGTCTGCTCGGCGATGAATTGCGACGTGACGGCGCGGTCTAGAGCTAGCCTCTAGATGGTAGCCAGATACGCCGGACGGAGAATGGCTTGGGCTTCTGGATTTGCGTCTCGTATCACACCGTTTCCGGGCTGCCCACAGCGACTCGCATACCCGCAGGAGAACGAAAATAGGCGGAGGTGCCCCCTAACCACATACATGGCGAAGTTCCATTGCGCCGACATCACAGGAACGACATCCGTGTAGGAGAAGATCACGAGATGTCCTTACGCGAGGGTTTGCCTATAAAGACCATACATTCCGACTCCATGTGTCTTCGTCTCCTCATCCTACCTCTACACTATCCTCGTCACGTATTTCCATCCTTCTCCACACTCTCCCCGTCCACAGCGCCATGGCAAGTAAAGAAGCAAATAGCGACCAACTCACCGGCTGGTCAGCCTGGGGCGGAGAGGGTCAATCCGGGCCGAAATATATTCGCGAATACAATGTCGACGACTCCAGTTGTGATCCCGTTTTCGAAGGTCACATCGAATTGGAAGAACTTACCTATGTGAACGAGGCACTTAAATCCTGCAACATGCCAGCAGACAGTGGAATCGATCATGTCGGCTGTAATGAAACTGCCGCTGCGAGCACTACTTGTACATGTGGCAGCCTCTTTGCTGTGACGGACCGCAAGATCAGAGACCTTTGCTACAACGAGCACTGCGAAATTCGAAATCAGCTGGCCGACATCAGCTCTCGTCTCGGCGCCTTAGAAGCTCAACTTGCCAATACCAAACCCGTCTGTCAGGAGTGCCACAGCACCAAGGATCGCAAACGGCATGCCAAACAGGACCCGCAGCAGCAGCGAGACCAGCCACCTCATGGGCCCGCAGAGCAGGCGCTGGATGACGAACCACGCGCGCGTCGCCGAAGCGGTGGAAGGCATCGGAAGACTTGCCCAGAGGGGCGAGCGGAGCCGCGAAAACAGTGAACAAAGTCAAGCTCTCACGGGTCTGGCTCGGAAATAACCAAGGGAGTGCCCGCCATGAGTATACGTTGAAAGGCCCAAGAGAGCATGGTGGAGGGGCCGGAGGGCTCTGGAGGTCTGAAACAATCGGGGCCGATACCACGCTGGAAGGAGTACATTTTGCGCTGATGACGGACGTTCTTTTTCTTGAAGTCGAGATTAACGGCGGCAGCCACTTTCCCATAACGCTGCAATGGAATGACGAGACCGAAGCCTTCGAGGGGCAGGATATGCTGAGGGAAATGAATCTCCTCATCGGTTACGACGAGATGTTTGAGATGCTCTGCAACCCCTATCAGGCGTGTAGGGATTGGCGGGTTTGTCAAGTATGAGTACAACGGATCACAATAGTCTGCTAGAGCCTAGTCGTACTGCACGGTTTGCAACGAGACGCAGCATTTGTTGCAGATACGAGTGGGATACTACTTTCTGGAAATAGCGCTGGGGCAGAGATCAAGTGACAATATACATGCGCCGGTTGCCGTGAAGCCGTTTTGGGTTGGCACAGGATGCCAAGGAGGTCGCATTCGAGCGTCCAGCCGTGAACATGTTTTGCCGTTCATGGCTATTGCGTTGCGAGGTCAGTAGTCCCACCCTAACCTTCGAACTAGAGGTGCCGAATCCAGTCACGACAAATAACTTGGCAAGGCAGAATGGGTACTTATGTCGCAAGGGCTGTCAGCCGCAGCGACGAGATTCACGACGTCGTCATTAGACGGAGCAACCCACCCGCATGCTACAAGTCTGAGTTCGCCTCGAGGGCCATAGATTCAGTGGAAATGGAGCAGGGAGGACATCGTTTATAAGTTGGATTACGACTCCCTCCGCTCATCCCAGAGCTTGTGCTAAGACTCATTCCGTCATACATTCGCCATCCTCTGGTTGAACAGCCCTGTGTTACGGTATCCACCTCCACATACCTTACGGTATCCACTTCCACATACCGTTACGTATATAGACCGCTTCCTCCTTTTCTTCAGTTCCTCTTCCTCTTCCCTTCTTCCTTAAGAAGTCGATAATTAACTATTCTTCCAAGTCCCTTCTGGTTATCCATATCGGCCTTGATCGTAACATATTATCGACTTCTTCACTTCCGATGGAGCGATATCTATCCTCCTTTTGAACACCTTTTCCCTTCCAGCGGCACCCGCGACGTCTCGCATATTGCCCTGAATTTCAGTTACTTCTGGCATTGACTTTACTGAAACCTTGATACTTTTCTGGACGACTCTGATCACGAGTTCTCTGCCGCTCGGCTGCCTCGCTTTTCTTCCTCGCCACCCGTGACGCCCTTATCAGGCGCACCTGCACCGCCAGTCTTCACCAGTCGCCACAGTTGCGCTGCCTTCCACGGACCGACACGCACTCCCCGACGTTATCACCACTATCGGCAACTTTCTCAACATCATGTCCCAAACCAGTAATACCCCTGACGGCACAGCCTTCTCCGCCCCACCGCCCGTACTACCTACCTCTTATGACCCCAGTCGTCCCAAGGTTCGGCTTCCGAAATGGAACGGAAATCTCGCCGAATTCGACATCTATTCCTCGGCTTGATGAACATCCTGCCAACCCTCCACAAAAGAATCAGCTCGGAGATGAGCGTACCATCTGCATCACTATCTTCACCGAGTTACCCCCGAATGGCGCCAACCGGACCAAGGCTTGGATGAAATTGCGCCACACGGACGGCGCCTGGGATTCTGACAACCTCCTCAAGCACCTTAACGAGTCGTTCGAAGACAAAGACTCCACCCAACGCGCAGCCCGACGTCTGTATGCGGTCCGCCAGGAGTGGCCCAGCCGTTTGCCCAGTATCGCCATGTCTTCGAGACATACTGCGCCGACGCCGACATCCTTGCCCCTACCGGCGCCGCCAAAGTCAACACTTTGCTCCGCGGACTTTCTTCGTACCTCCGGGATGCCCTCGCCCTCCAGTTGGGCGTGTCATCTACCGATTACAACAGCTTTGTCACCATTGCCCAGGCTCTCGCCACCCAGTTAGAAGCACTGCCCCGATTTCAAGCCAACGCCAACGTTCAGAACCAGGTCGAATGGTATGACTCTTCCATCACCGTGGATCTCCTGCCAACCGCACCAACGGCCCCACGTCCCAAGCACCTATCCGCACCCCGGCCACCCAGACCCAAGTTGACCAAGACGGTGACACCATGATCAGCGAGGTCAACCAAATCAAGACCAACTCCTCCGCCGACCTTGTCTCTATTGTTCAAACTATAGTGGCCGCACTGGCTGGACAACAACAAAATGGGTCTAACAGGTCCTCGTCCAACAACAACGGTTCGGGCCGCAGCAAGTATACCGAGGACTCTCGCCCTCGGGCTCCGTGGGTCGACCAAACCACGCGTGACCGCCGTTCCGAGAACCGCCAGTGTGTTCGCTGTGGCAAGACTCCCTCTCATCGCTTCAGAGAATGTGAATACAAGAGCTTTCCACCCAACGCCCCTGCCGGTGTCAACGGCGTCAACACGAAGGCGGAAAACGAGTAGCCCCTGAGAAAAATCGTGCTCAGGGGCGTGATGAAAAGGATGTTTTCGGTGAAGACCTCACAAAGGGCCTACGGAGAAGGATATAAAGTTAGCAAAGGACGGCTAGACAACACGCCGTTCTTGTTCGATGTGCTTATCAACAACACCTCGTATATCAAAGCTTTCTTCGACTCCGGATGTCTCCCATATGCAGCTTTCAGTGAGGAATTTGTCAGAAAACACCACATCCCACGTATCCCAGTCGAGAAGCGCCTTCTCAAACTCGCCAAGCAAGACGAAATACAACACGCCATCACCGACATGGCTTTTATCACCATGGATATCGACGGCCGCGCAGAGCGTCTCTACGGCTATGTGATCCCAGGCCTTGAATTCGATCTAATCCTTGGAAAGGGTTGGGCGGAACGAAATGACGTCGTATACAAAGCTGGAAAGCGCTTCTTGCAAATCGGCCGCGGCAACAGTCGCGTGAAGGTTCGTGAGAGTGGCTGGATGGACAAGCAACAGGTCATCGATCGTACCAAAGACCTGCGTGACGCGAGACTCGTTTCCGCCAGCGTCTTCATGGCGACAACGAAGCGCATGCGCCGCCTCAAGAAAGACGCCCACCTTTTCTCAGTTACCATCGCCGACATCAACAAAGCTCTCGCCAAGCTCAGCGAGAAGAAAGCGAAACCGACCCTTGAACAACTCCAGCAAGACGGCCGAATCCACAAGAGATCAAAGATGTAGCTGGCGATTTCCTAGACGACGACGACGTCGATATCACACCACCGCACAGAGATATCTGGGATCATGCCATCAACCTCGAGAAAGACGACGATGGTCGTGATAAACGCCCACCGTTCGGACCACTCTACGAGATGTCCCGTGACGAGCTCCTCGTGCTACGAAAACTCTGACTGACCATCTTGACAAGGGCTGGATCCGCGCCAGCAGTTCACCCGCCAGCGCGCCTGTCCTCTTCGCACGAAAACCAAGTGGCGGTCTTCGCTTCTGCGTCGATTACCGCGGCCTCAACGCCATTACGAAGAACGACCGTTACCCTTTGCCGCTGATCCGAGAGACCCTCCGCAACCTCGCCACTGCCCGATGGTTCACCAAGCTTGACGTCCGCGCCGCTTTTCACAGACTTCGAGTCCGACACGGCGACGAATGGAAAACCGCCTTTCGCACACGGTATGGCCAATTCGAATGGCTGGTAACACCGTTTGGTCTCACAGGCGCGCCCGCGACCTTCCAGCGCTATATCAACTCGCACCTCCACGACCTCCTCGACGAATTCTGCTCAGCCTACATGGACGACGTCATCATCTACAGCGACGGCGACTACCTTGACCACATGACCAAGGTCCGTACAGTGATGGAACGCCTCCGCAATGCCGGTCTTAAACTCGACCTCGAAAAGTGCGCTTTCGCCGTGAAAGAAGTCAAATACCTAGGATTCATCATCAAAGCCGGCGAGGGCGTGACGGTCGACCCGGAAAATTCAGGCTATTCGTGACTGGGAGGCGCCCACAACAGTGACAGGTGTCCGCTCTTTTCTTGGATTTGCTAATTTCTATCGGGAGTTTATCGAGACTTTCGCAGCTGTCTCTGAACCCCTCAATAACCTTACCAAGAAGTTGACCAAATGGAATTGGGACGCTTCAGCGCAGAACGCCTTCAACAAGCTCAAGGAACTCCTCATCACCTCACCCGTCCTCGCGATGTTTCACTCCGACCGCGAGACTGTACTCGAATGCGATGCCTCCGGATGGGCCGTTGGCGCCGTCCTCTCAGCGAGACGAAAGGGTAGACTGCGACCAGTCGGCTATTTTTCACGCAAATTCTCCGCTGCGGAGGTGAACTACGACATTCACGACAAAGAACTTCTCGCCATCGTCGCGGCAATGGAGCACTTCTCAGGCGAGTTACGCAGCGTTGACAAATTCATAGTCGTCTCAGACCACAAGAACCTGCAATACTTCATGACCAACCGCCGCCTCTCCGAACGCCAGGTCCGCCTAGCGGAAACACTCTCTCGGTACACGTTCAAGATCGTTTTTCGCGCTGGGAAGGACAATACACAGCCGGACTTCCTCTCTCGCCGCGCCCAAGACCTGCCCGCTAACGGCGACGACGAGCGCCTTAAAAACCGCGAATTCCAGCTGCTTAAAGATCATTGGCTACCTCCACGCACCGTCAAGCATCACCAAGGCGACTACATTCTTAACCAACTCGTCAGCGCGGTACAGACGCGCCGCTCAAAACCACACCCATCGACGATTCTCAAGCCCCGCCCAGAGGCGCCAAACTCTTCTTCGACTCCGCGCTTCAGTTGCTCTGGGACCGCGGCCTGATCGAAGACGGCGAGTACCGCAACATACACGCCTCTGTTGTCCAAGGCAACGCCACCTTCCCTTCGGAATACAACCTTTCTGTCCAGGTACCTGACTGCGAAATCGACGACCGCGGAGCATTGCTCCGGCGCGGCGCTTTATGGGTGCCCAATTGGGAACCACTTCGGACGGCACTGATACAACAGACACACGACTCTCACATTACGGGTCACCCTGGGCGCGACGTTACGCTCAACATTCTTCAACGGAGCTACTTTTGGCCCCAGCAATACCTTATGGTTCGCCAATTCGTACGGAACTGCAATGTTTGCTCACGGTCAAAGTCGTGGCGCCACAGCCCACAGGGTCTCCTACGACCTTTGCCTATTCCGGACAGATTTCACAGCGAATTGTCTGTCGACTTCATGGTTGACCTGCCAGCTAACGGCAAAGGCCCCCGATTTCTGATGGTAATTTGTGATCGGCTGCTCGGCTCTTGTACACTGGAAGCTATGGATTCGATGGAAGCTGAGGCTTGTGCCGAGCGCTTTGTTCAGTGCCACTACAGATTCCACGGCTTTCCAAAGACGATGACATCTGACAGAGGCAGCAACTGGGTTAGCAAATTCTGGCAACGGCTTTGTGAACTCGTGCGCATTGAGCAACGTCTATCCACGGCATACCACCCTCAGACCGATGGCGCTACCGAACGGATGAATCAAGAGGTCCTTGTTTACTTACGAATCTTCGTCGCCTACGCCCAGACCGACTGGGCAGGTCTTCTGCCAATGGCCATGCTCGCGATCAACAACCGCGATTCCTCTGTCACGGGTTACAGCCCCTTTTTCCTCACTCACGGGTACCACGCCGAGCCTATCCAACAAAACCAAATCTCATCTCGCTCCAAAACCGACCCCAAGGCCCGTGCCGACCACTTCATTGCCCGCCTACGAGAGGGTCAAGAATTAGCCCAAGCAGCGAAAGCGACGGCACAACAAATCATGGAACACCAGGCGAATAAAGGGCGGCGGCCAAGTCAAAAGTTCGTTGTCGGGGAGCGTGTCTGGCTGAATTTGAAGAACGTTACCACCCCAACTCAAAAGAAACTCTCGTGGACACAAGCCCAGTACAAGGTCACCAGAGTCATCGCCCCTGACGTCTACGAACTCGATGTCCCTTCCAACATACACCCGCGCTTCTTTGCTGACCTCCTTCGCAAAGACCCTAACGACCCTCTTCCATCACAAGTACAAGACGACACACAACCACCACCGCTACTAGACGGTACCGTTCCAGTGTATTCCGTGGAGAAGGTTTTGCGGGCAGAACGCCACCCCAAGGGCCGAGAACTTCTCGTCAAATGGGACGGATATATCGAACCCACGTGGGAACCACGTGACAACATCAAGCTTACGGACGCCTTCAAGAGGTTCGTGGCAACATACGGAGAGGGCGACGACGTGGGTGAAGACGAAGGCTCTCGTACAGGGTCTACGAGTAAGCGCCGCAAGACAAAAACACCAAAAGTGGTGGCTTTGTCGTATATCATGAGCTTCAGTGGGTGCGCTTTCAAGTCGCTTAGGGCCTTTTCTTTCTTCCCCGGAGGAAGGGGGTGATGTTACGGTATCCACCTCCACATACCTTACGGTATCCACTTCCACATACCGTTACGTATATAGACCGCTTCCTCCTTTTCTTCAGTTCCTCTTCCTCTTCCCTTCTTCCTTAAGAAGTCGATAATTAACTATTCTTCCAAGTCCCTTCTGGTTATCCATATCGGCCTTGATCGTAACACCCTGGACTACAAATATTCAGCCAATATGCCATTTCCGTTGCATCTCTTATGTGAACTCCTCAGTGAACTCGAAAGAAATCACACGAGGTCTTTCAGTATTCAGAAGACCCAGGACTTCGATGTGCGCAGTCTTGTTGGCTGGTTCGACAAACATGATACAGCCATCCCACGTCTAGGGTCAGAAGCCGTGGCATTCTTGTCATGCCTCTTTCCCGAACGCAGGCCGGACCGAGTTTTCGGCTTGTCAAAATTCAGCTCGAAAGGATTGTCCAACAAGCACAATGTCTTGGATCGTCCCGAATGAAGGAGCTACAGATATGGCAAACCAGGAACGGCCCGGACTTCGCAACTTGTGTTGAGCGCGTTATGGCTATAACGGACTGCGAACCAAGGATGGGTCCGAAAGTGACTCTGCAAGAACTTGACGATGTGCTCGATCGGATTGCAGCCTTCTCACCTTTCTCGTCCGCTGATCTGCGAGAAGAAACTGAGCGGAAATACCGTCAACCCTGCAGCAGCTCGGACGATCTGCTCATCAGGTTGTTCCGAAGATTGAACAGCTTTGAGGCCAAATGGCTGGTTCGCATGCTATCCAAAAACTACAATCCGGCCTCTGTCCCAGAAAGACTGGCGATGGGCAGATTTCATCCGTTTTTGTGGAATCTCCTCCGTTTTCAGAATTCAATCCAAGTTGCCGTAAGTATCCTAGGGGGACTTGAGATACGGAATACACCCCTACAGGCCGTGGTAAATCCCTGGGAAGAGTTGAGGAAAGTCCTACAGCCGCAGGTTGGAGTCATGATTGAACGGCCAGCTTATGCGAAAGCAAGGAGCATCAAGCATTGCTGCCACTTGGCTGGCTCAAGACTAATGAGCGTGGAGCTGAAATACGATGGAGAATACTGTCAACTTCATGTTGACTTAAGCAAACCCGGCCTGCATCAAAATATTCTCCAAGAGTGGGAGGGACTCTACCATCGACCGCATTGGCCTTCATCGCGCGTTACGAGAAAGCCTCGACCTTGGCACGGCAGGCTGCAGGATCAAGAAACAATGCATACTGGAGGGCGAGCTGCTGGTATGGAACGACGACAGTAGGGTAATCGAGCCCTTCCACAAAATTCGTAAACACGTCAGACGATCAGGACGGCTCCTTGGAGCGGCCCAAGACCCCCCATTCAATATGAATGAACATCTCATGATTATGTTCTACGATCTTCTGTTGCTGGACGACACGGTCTGCGCTAGAAAAAGCCATGCTAAGCGGCGACGACTACTTCGGTCTCTGGTTCGCCGGATCCCTGGTCTTGCCGAGGTCGGGTTCCGCGAAGTGGTTGCATTCTCCTCAGCCAATGCTGCTGAGCGGCTCACTGAACTATTCGCACGAGCCATTACACAACGGTGGGAGGGACTGGTGCTGAAAGGTTGCAACGACCCTTACTTCACCTCCGATTGCGACAAGTCATCCATCAAACTCAAGAAAGACTACATTCCAGGCCTCGGTGACTCTGCCGACTTCACTATTGTCGGTGGCAACCATAGCGCGGAGGACGAACAAGAGATTGGAATTGGCAAGCTCTGGTGGACGTCGTTTTTTATCGGATGCATGGAAAATAAAGATGAGGTCTGCCGTTATAATTCTAAGCCAAGACTTCGCATCATCGACATCATCGACAAACATGGCATCCCGAAAGACCATATGCAATATCTCAACCGACATGGATATTTCACACAAATACCCTTCATTGAGTCCACGCCAAATTTTGACGTGGTCTTGGACCCCGACCGTGGACTACGCCCAAAGGCGTTATTTCAGCATCCATTTATAGTAGAACTCGTGGGATCTGGCTTCGACAAGCCCGCAAATGCACGGTACTATACTCTACGGTTTCCACGAGTGTTGAAGATACATGGCGATCGCTCGTTCACTGCTACCACTAGCTTCGACGAACTGCAGGGAATGGCTCAAAAATGCTCAGAGATACCTGACAATTGCGAAGGGGAAGAAAATTCTTGGCTAAGGAGGTTGCGAGGTCACAGGCACTGGCTTGGGTCATCAAGCCTTGGGACATCAAGGCGATCTCCTAGCGTCGATTCAGTTTCTTTGGACATTCAAGCCACCAGCCCAGATCAGAGGCAACAGGAAAACGAGGGAAGCGGTTGAGCTCCGAGCCCTGATAATATTTCCGTCGATTCATCGAAGAGAAGGGTGGATTCGGACAGTGCATGGCATAGTACAGTCAAACGCGTAAAACAGGACTAGAAAATATGTGTATGCATATTGAAGACTTACGCAATGGGTGGGTAATTATCAAGATTCGGCGTTTGGCAAGAGAGCAAAAGCACTGTGACTGCCTTGTCCAACGGCGTTCGAACCCGGTGAGGCGATTGCCTTGCTACTTGTACTGAAGCGCGCCCGCAAAAGACCCGGCCGATGCGAGAACCCGTTAAGTTACAACAAGACTCTGTCGAGTCTACTCTGCATCACCATAACTCGGTAAGATATCCTCGAAGCATCTTCTCTATGGATGAGGCCATTCGACGGTTGGAGCTCATCTCTGCCAGCAATTGGCTCGCGTGGGCCATTATGGGCACTTTGGCGGCAGTCGGGGAGGGGGACACGTCTTGATAGGTGCTAAACCCGTCCACGCTTGAAACATCCGAGATGGTCGCCAAGGACAACTTTCTTGGTTGGAAAGGTTGCGAGCCAGCCAAGGCCACAGAGTTGCATGTTGACTCAATTGTAAGCCATGCAAGGGCAGAGGCACAAACAAAATAGGGGACGAATGGGGAGACGCGTCTAAGGGTGAAGAGCCTGCTGTAGGGCTGCGACAGGGTGAGGATAGAGTCCGCAGCCTGGAGACAGATTTCGCGGGGTCGGACGTCGGAATCAGCCAGGACAAGGTTGGCGAGAGGGCGGAACAGGCATAGTAGGCAGAACTGATAGTACATGCTACATGCGGGCAGTCAGCCGGATGATGCTGTCTCTTCTCCCCTCTGTGTCTCTCGGCCCCCTCCCGAGTCCTGTGAGCCGGGTTCTTGTGTCTGTGTACATACTGGATAAAGAGTACAAAGGGGGTGTCACTGCCGCCGGTTTTGGGTAGGGAGAAGAATCCTTCGTACCAATCGAGACACTCGGTATACACTGCCATGACCTCGGCTGTGTCGAATCGTCCGTTTGGGGTATGGGTTGCTGATGAGAGGAGCTTGTACACCCATTCCGTGAGCTGGAAGACTCTTGCTGGAATGAGCTGTAGATTGCGCAGTTGCGAGCCGCGTGCTTTCAGGGCAGGGTCTGCAGCCGTGTTACGGTGCGACTCCTGATTGGATACAATTCCTGGGTATACCTAACTTGATGCATTCACCTGGTGTAGTTCCGCTGCCGCACTGGCCGCCAAACAGGTACTCGGCACTGCAGGCGGATTGGTCTAGAAATATTGAGTCGTCTTGTAGCTTGCAACTCGTAGACATGGTGAAGACTTGGCCCGTCGTGAGACGAAGTATGCTGTGTGCGGAATCCCATCAGTTTATGCTTCGGAGGAGTCGGGAACAGGGGCTGCAAGCGGTTTACAGACCGAATCAGGGACACGGCGCCGCGGTACGAAGTAGCCCAAACTTTGGCATATTTCTCGGCCTCGGAGCCCATCAGGGGCTCTTGAGGACAAAGATTGACTATCCTAGCGGCAAAGGAGTCGGCAAGCGCTTGAGCTTCGGCCTCGCGCCCGCAGGTAATCTGGTAGAGCGAGAGAATCCCGATGGCCTGTATATCTGGGAGGTTGGCCGAGCGGCCGGTTCTGCGGATAATGGCCTCGGCCTGGTCGAAAGTGGTTTGCTTCCGCACTTGAAGCCAGGCCCCGGGCTCTCCGCTTCGTCGCTGATCTCGTGGACCACCCGGGTTGCCAGCGCGATGAGCGCGTTTACCAGGGCAGAGGAGCAGTACCGGCTCGAGCCGCTGCAATAGTCTCGGAAGAAGGGGTCCTTGCACATGAGGCAGAAGGGGAGGTAGTCCCAGGTGAGGAGGGCGTCGAGGATCTGCCGAACCGAAGCCACCGTACACCTGGCGCACGTCCACCTGTCGGTTTGCGCGTGTGATGCATCGTCAAAGGGCAATGACGGGGAACAGGAGCCGCCAGGGCCGGTGTCGAAGTCGCCTTGGGAGCCTCGGTCAGTGTGCTGAGGTCGCTCGAGCCCGAGGCAGAACGGTGCATGGTGGGCGACGGCAGTCGGCTCAGGCAGTGCGGGCAGACGGCTTCGTCGAGAATGGAGCTGGAAGAGCCCGCCGATGATTCCTGTTCACCTCCATCTGACGAGCCACGCCCGTTTTCACCGTTCAGGTGCGCCAGCTCCTGCAGAATGGCTTGGTGAGACTTGGTCCCCTCGACCAAGTCTTGTATAAAGGCATTGCTGACTTCGACGTCGTTGATTGAACATATTGCGCGGAGTAGTCGGTCATGCTCCTCGTTGTACCGCCGTAGACTATCGATCTCGGCCCGTAGATCGTCTTTGGACTTGCGTCGCGGGTGGTCGTATACGCGTCCTTCTCCGGCCTCGTCGCATCTTTTGCACGGTGCCTGGCCATCATCACACTAGAGAGCGAGAAACCAATCAGTGAAAGTATCCAGCTAGGCAGGATATGGGATGAGACAGACGACTGGGGCTCTTTGGGCTTTGGCTTCGGGTGGGCTATCGACTGACCTTTGCTCGTTTCTTGCGGCACCTCTGACAAGCCATTCGTATCAGCATTCGACGGGGCATTGTCTTTGCTGCCAAGTGCAGTAGGGGCCCGTGGAAAGGAACCGCCTCCTTATGTAAGGTACGCCTATCGTGCCCGGGGCCAGTCGAGGTCAGACCCTGAGGTATCAAGACAACATGGCTTAGGCGTCACGGCGAGATGGTGGTCAGGGCCGCGATCGCCACGTGCTGTCCATGGCAAGGTTTAACGTGCCGGCCCGAGGCATGTTTGTGCATACGTACATGCATATATATCTTGTATTTATGTATGTATATATGTATGTACATATGGTTGCCCTGGTCTGCATGAGCTCGGAGTAGAGGAACAAGGTTTGGTGTTTGGGTCACTACAGCACCGACGTGCTGCAACACAACATCGCAGACGTCATGCCGACCTCGATGGCGCGCAGGTGGGTCGCTTTCTGTCACGTCGCGCCACATTTTGTCTTGCCTTGTCTCGTCTTTGTCCCCCCGTCATGTCGTGGCGGCCCAAACTAATTGGCAGGGGTAGTTCGAGCACGATCTCACTGCAGCCGATCATTAGCCCAAGGGCGGGGGTCTTTAGACCCCATTTGTAAGCTTACCCCTGACTCGTATTGTGTGTGACACACCGCCACTAGCTCGAGGCAACCCCAGGTACGGATACTCAGGATACTTTATGTATCTAGTCTTCTCTAGCCTAGCACGTCTTTTGCCCTTATAGGGATGTCCCAGACGGTAATCAATACTACTAAGTTACTAGTTATAGTAATTAAATCTCGCGATAACCTCACTTTCTGGATGCCAATTGCCTTTGCCTTATGTTACGAAAAGTTGGAGCTACTGTCTAATGATTCAGATGACACTAAGTATCTGGCTTCGCGACACCTCTATGTTATGTCAGACATGTTTGTCGATAGTGTAAGTGCGCCTCACCAATCGTGACTTACGACAGCGCCATTTCCAGAGGGGAAACGCGCATAGCTAAGTTACCGCTAGGTGTGAGGCGCCCTTGCCTAATACGGCTAGACACATGGAAGATAAATATCGCGCATAGAACGATTAAGGGGTCCTGGTTTAGGCCATGCATAGGTGATGATTCGTTCAAGAAGGGTGCCCTGCACATGGAGATCGTTGGTCAGCAGCGTCCTGCATCTTTTGCTGCAGGTCATCAATCCTACCACCTGTTCTCGGATGGCTGCCGCCACAGCCCAGAAAGGATTAGTTAACCATGAAATTGCACTGCCGGCCGAATCGCGCTTCTGCTTCACCCGACATTCTCGAGATGGTTGCAATATGTACACAGCAATGACCTGACGTCTTCGTTCTACGAGCTGCTATGCCGCAGCCACAGTGTGCTTCCACCTCTCTTAGCACTTTTTCTGCCAGATTTTTGCGTTGTACCAGGCACTACGCCCTCTTCTTGAGATGGCTGCGTTTAGAGGCATATGGAGGGGGAAGGTGGGCGTAGTGGAGGGTCTCGTGGCAGCAGCTCGGTTGGAGCGCGATGAAGCGGGATAGTGCAGAAGTACTTTAAAGTAGAGCTAGAGAGAAGAGGTGAAGGCGAGGGTGGGAGATGTGGGGTCTCGGAGACGTATGCGAGAGAATGGTCAGGGGCCACAACTTGCGTCACCAAACCGCGTCCTTTTTGGGCGCATTTCAGCGACACTACTTCCAGGTACATGGGCACGAACCGCGATGATGACGTTCGAGGTGCGGCAAGGGGCTATTTACCTACCCCAACCTCCAGAATTGCCGCTTTTGGCGGCTCCAACACTGTCTGTTGATCTGAAACGTGCTTGTGAACTACGCCCAGAAGAAGGTTAAGACATTTTTCGATTCTTCTGCGACATAGGCTTTTCCGGCTCTCCGCCCGGGCCACCCTAGTCGCACGGCCTCTCGGCGATTGTCGCACGGCCTCTTTGGCCGGATTAGGCAGTTGCGACACGTAATTTGGATCCCTCCAATTTGCCTGCGATTTGCATACGAAAAGAAGTATCGCGCGACAACCCGACCGGCGCAAGTAATGCATTGCAATTCAATGATTCCCGCGAGGCTATTCAGAACTGGATTATCTGCTCGTACGGCCGCTTGCGCGATGCCTGGCGCCGTGTGACCCGCGGCTTCGCCTGCCTCTGTATCTGCCCTACGTTCCCACTTCATTTTGCTGTTCAGAAGGGACCTGCGGTAGCTGCCTGGAAATCCAACGTAACCTTGTGCCATATCCTGTGAGGCTCGCGATACATCATCCTGTGGGAGCAGCGGCGTCATCAGCGGCGTCATCAGCGGCGTTATTATCTGCGGCAGCGGCGGCGGCGGCAGCGGCTGTGAGGATTGTTGTAAATCCTGGATTGCTTGCTGGATAGATACACCTTGTGTAGCTAGCTGTGACGTGAAAAAACGAGGCATTTCGCGATACCCTCGTTGGGGCCCGGGCCCAATCTGTGAGGCCTGTGGCTCGAATTGCCCCCAGCTTGACGGTATACGTGACTGTGCTGTGTGCGATCGAAAGCTGTGAGGTTGACGTACCGGCTGTAGCGGTTGGGCTGGCTGCTGTATCGTAACGTCGTTAGATATCGTGAACTGACCCTGTGGTGTTGAGGCTGCTGTTTGCTGCATTTGTAGAGCTTCAAGGGCAGCCATGCGTGCAATAGCGGCGTTTCGTTGGGCTTGGGTCTGACGGGGTGCTCGAGGGCGTGCTTGTGACTGTGAGGCTCGTGACGATCCTGCTTGCTGAGGAATACTCGTTGTTATATCTTGCCCAACGCGCCGGCGAGGATAATTCGAGGGTCACGGATGCGTTGATACGGATCAGACTCTGGTAACGGGTTTTTGAGATGCCAATGTCGATCAAAAAGGGATAGCGGTAGCGGCCGTAGCGGTATCACGATCCGCTCAGAGTTGGTAGTTTGAAGCCCGAGATAATCCAATATAATTGTCGCGAAGCACGTCTGAGATCTTGAGCTCGGGGTGACCATAAGGGGTATACAGCTAAGGGCCCCGACGGGCTAGACAGAAAGGCAGCCTGCAGAGAGTTCTGAGGCTGCAGAAGACTATTAGGAGACCGCATTAGGCAGCCACACAGGCTGTAGAGAGACTGCATATACGGGGGAAGCTGAAAGAGCCCTCGGCGACTAGGGAAAGTCAGTATGCAAAGGGGGGGCTGGGGAAAGGAGCCCAGCCTCCTAGATATTGTACCTATACAACTGAAAAGGGGATATCAATAGGGAACCAAGGGATATAAATAGGGAGCCTAGAAGAGGGCATTGCAAGAGGGACAGACACGACGGAATACAACACATCATACCCATCGTTACACAATCAATGCCCACTTGCATGCTCTCTTCGTGAGAATAATATGACGACAAGGGAGCCCGAATTGTGCTGTAAAATTGTGTGCGCAAGGCTGTAGTGGCGTCCGGCGTGGATTGAGGCGGTAACCTTTAGCAAAACGGTATTCTTGCTGTACCTTTTGAAGACTTAGGTAGGAGACTGATGAGACGACTTCTTGATATAGAAGTTGATTGTATGGATTCCTATTTCTCGTTGCTTCTTTAGCAACGAGAGCCCGATGCCGCCGCTGTACCGTTTGCCGTTGGAGTCGTAAGGCGTTATATAGTTGCAAAAGATGTGCAGTTCCGTTCTTAATAAAGCTCTGCGAGCTATTGTGAAGAGATTCACAAGGCGAAGTCGTCGTATGACCGTAGTTACGGTAGGTCTTGGTATACGCCTTCACCCACTGTGGCCGTAGTCGAATGTACGTCGTAGAGAGGTATGAGACTAAGGCTGTTGAAAGTGGTGATCTTAGCTATGGTGTTGAGAGGTAGGCCCGGCAGCTGCCTGCCGGTACGGAATAATAGACTTACCAGGCTGCGTTGAAAAGTCGTTCTGCAATGCTTGCCACAATACCAAAAACTCTGCCTCTGTATCTGCATCACGAAGGCCTTCCACGCCTTCACGAAGTCATCCGGGGTTCGTTGTGCTCGTACGCCGCGATCCCCATCAACAAGAATACCGATATTCATCGGATCAGCCTCACGAGCGGCCATTTCCTACCCAACGCTCACGAGCCGCCTTCTTGATGTTTTTTTCGATATGCCACGTACAGAGCTGCTTTTGGACCAACGGAAACACACGATCGATACCCCAACGCTCCGCTGCATCGAAGTCGGTAATCACAACGTGCGGATAGAAGGCATCGTCGTTGAGGTCGAGGCTGAGAGCATATTCCGTTATCCAGATCTTCCACTGGCCCAGCGCCCATTCGAAGATACCACCGTTCTCGTCTGGCGAGAGACAGGCCACAAGTGGGAAAATCGAGCCCGAGAGAGTAATGCCGTTTACCTCGAGTAACTTCAGCCCGAACCTATTAGTATTATAGGTCACATCGAGCATCATTAAATGCGAATGCCGGGTCCAGAACTCGAAGCCTTCGTCTAGCAGGAAGACGATCTTCTCGAGGTGTTCGTCATTATAGGTCTCGGCGTGCGGTATACGTATATCGTCTAGTTTTGCTACCAACGCCTGCGTTGACGTTCGAGCCCCAAGTTCACGCATTTGACGCCGGGTCTGAAGATTGGTTACATCCTTCTCCGTTGTCAAAATACCCTCGTTACGAACGGAGAGGATATATGGATCGTTCGAGCCGTTTGGGCAGCATCGCGAGATAAGAGCTCAACTTCGTCAATCTGGGCCTGCGTGAGTTTGCGGTGTTCTGGGAAGGCGATTGGATCCTCGGGACCGTGGTTGTGCTCTGGGCACATCACCGTTATATGCCACAGGTCGTCAAGTGTAGTCATTTGCACTATCTTGACCTTGAACGGGCAGCCGGCTTTCCTCGTGCCTGACTCGCGGAGCCTTGCTGCAATAGACACATGATGGATAGGTCCACGGGCGCAAGCGAGGTCCCAGCGGTGAGGAATACCCATACGCTTATTGGAGGATCTGACTTTGACTACAGCGTAGCCTTCGTCTCTCGCGAGGGCCTCAATAGCTTCAATTGCGGCATCAGCGGTCTCGAATGGCCCTAAATCGAAGGGCGCAGCCATCTCGGTAGGCAGTGTCATTGAGTCCATTGTAAAGGCTTCAAATAAGGCGGTGAATGCGGCTTTGGTGATATCGGCGTTGACGGCGTTGACGGCGTTGATAGACTGCGTTGACAGACTGCGTTTTACGCGTTACTACCACGAGTCTTACGCGTTTAACGGTGCGGCAACCATCGGTACAAGAGGTACATCAATTTGCTAATAAAATTGCCTAGGCCCTAAGTCTCTCGTGTCGCAACTGCCTAATCCGGCCAAAGAGGCCGTGCGACAATCGCCGAGAGGCCGTGCGACTAGGGTGGCCCCTCCGGCCGCCGAGCCAAGAATATAGCGTCTAGATTGGGCAAAAGCAGGCTCAGGTAAGTCTGGTGGGCAACGGTCGTGGACATGCGCGAGTAGTTCATACTCCTGTGGAGCTAATGAGCGCCGAAGTGCTCCTTTATTAGGGGTGATAGACGAAGGTGAATTTTTTGAAGATTTTGAATGAAGGATGAATCAAATGAATTGAATTTTTTGGATCTTGATTCAAAATCTTCAAGCTCCAATTTTCGCGATTCAAGTTGGGTTTGGGCCAATTCAGGCCATTCATGAATAGTTTGAAGGAATCCCCTAAACGAAGTGAATTTGGTGTGTACCTAAGCGATTGCAAAGATACCTCGAAAACGCCAATACCCGTTGATCTTGGTGTGGGGCCACAGCAGCCCAACTAAGTGTCTTCGCCACTTAGTTGGCCCAAAAAATCCGGCACAGCCCAAAAAATCCGGCACAGCAGGGTCCTCAATTTGGGGTGCAAAATCAAGGGAAATTCTACGCTTCGCTTCATGGTGCCGTCAATGCGACTTCAAATAGCTAAAATATACATGTGATCAATAGCTGCGGATCACCTAAAGACGCAAGTAACAACGAAAAGTGAAAAAATCACGTCTTTGGGCCTATTTAGGAGCTGCCGCCTTCCAGTCGAAGAGATAGGAAGACCGCGTTTGTGAGTCCAAATAGACGTATTATGTAGTAATTTCGCCTGTTGTGCGTCTCTGAGAGCTATTTTATCCATACCTGTGTTCCTGGAGCGTCTGCTGTATCTTGTTGGACGATCGGGTGCGCGGTCGAGGGCATGGTGTATCGACTACCGCTTCAACCGCTGCTAACGGCGGCGATGAGGGTATATTCTCTTGCGTGTCGAGTAAATTGTCCTCGTCTTCATCGTCGGCGCCATCCTCACTATGTTTGTCAAGATCGAGGCCTGTGAAATAGACGGTATCGTCACTGCCGGGCAACGACGACATATCTGTAAGTGGGCGAGGTCGGGTCGCTGCGCGCGCCCTGACATCTCTGGCGGAGTTATTTCTCTTCGTGGTATCATAGAAAAGGATTCCTTGGATGGCTCTTTGAGCTCCCGCATGAGGGTATCCCAACTTTGCTCCAGAGTGTAGAACTCACCGTCTCGTCCGTAAACTCTAGCCAGGGCTTAAAGTTCAATGTCTTGACTCTGCCATTGACTAACTGCTTCTTCCCGACTTTATAGTCTTCTCGGATCTTCTGCATCTCTCCACGAACTCGTTTAAGATGCATCCTTATCTCCTGGCGCGTTTGAAGCCGGGTTTGCTTTGCCTGGAGCTCCTCATACTCCCGGGTGATGTCGGCCATGCTGGAGCTCGTGATAAACTCTCCGCGCGGCCTGACAATCTTGCCTCTCTTCATTCGATTCGCATACGCCTGGGTTCGGCTATTCTTATCGCTGACTATGCCCTGGGAATGTGACGCCATCGCGATAGACTCGGTGTTCACTTTCGCAAGAACCCGCAAGTTTTCTCGTGATGGCGAGCTCATGAGGGCCCATACCGTTGCCGGATATCATTGAGGGCATCCGCGGCGACTTGGAAACGCGTCTCCGAGGGTAGGAGCGAGGCGTATGCAGGATTGATCGGCTGCTGTTGTCGTAGCTGCTCGTGGAGGATCTTGGTGATCACCGGCGCTGGGTCGACAGGAAAGAGGCCTGTTTTTTCAAATGCCGCCATAATGTTATGCCGCGTGAAGCCAGCCTCATATACGTCCTGAAAGCTGTGAGGAAGTTGACCCGCGAAAATGATATGTTGCCTTCTGCGAGCGACTTCCGAAGCGCTTTCTGATGTGCTGACTTTAGTGGCTGGAATACCCCAACATCAAGCGGCTGCATGAGGTGGGTGGAATGTGGAGGAAAATAGCAATGATGATATCAAACTTGATACAATACTCAGCAAAGTCAAGGGTGGTATGCCCTGTAAAGCCATCCACAACAAGCAATCGGTAGATCTTCTCGTCGTCAGGCCGTTGGTTTGGCGGCGCCTCCACGCGACTCATCCCCATGTTGGGGCGCCGAAGATGCTCGTCACAGCCGAACCACTCTTCCAGCGAATTTCCTGACTGTTTTGCTTGCGCTGACGATGCCCAAGACCAGCAGTTGAAATGCCTTGCCCACTCAAGGTGTATCTCTGCGTTGGAAAAGCCAGTTGGCGACTGGGCAAACCGTACGCCTGTCATGATGTCGATGCCGGCCCAGTTGGTGGTAGGGTAATGTTGGAAAACAAGCCAGGGTGGAAGAGAGTCCCCCACTGCGTTAACTGAGGCAATTACCGTGCAGGATTCTCGGTTTGCTGGGTCTAAAACTCGGGGCCGGGTGCTCTTGACTCTAGTGGTGCGCGTGATGAGAACTTGGATGCGTTCTCGCAGGCACCCAATGCGTATTCCGGCCTCGTCTTCATTCCAGATCTCTGAACTGCCAATACGGTAGCTGGTGATGATTTCTCGAAGCTTTGAGTAGAAAAATTCGACTTCTTCTACCCGTGGGCTTCAAAGGACTTCCGGGCTCGTTCAACTGCTTTGAGATACGTCTTCGCGATCGCAGGATGACTTCCACGCCAATTGTCAAGCCAACTTGACGAGACCGGGCGGGCATTGGGATCTCGACGCATTCTTATTGCATTTGCAACAGCTTCAAGTTGCTCTCTCGTGGCGGGCATGCCGGTGCGTTCCATCCACTGTACATACGCAACCAGGGCGTCGTCTTCGTCCTCCGTCAGCGCCAATGGACGCCCTGGAGCACGGGAAAGGGTTTCTTATGAAATTAATGGCTCTCTGTACGGATGAGCTCTTCACATTGTAACGGATGGCCGCATCTCGCACGGAAAGAGGCGTTCTTTTTGGTGTTGTTGAGCGACGAACATCGGCTCTGGGGTCGCGACGAGACGCCAGAACGGCTTTTGCTGCCTCCAGGGTAGCCATGTTATCTGTCATAATGTATTCCGGCAAAAAGATACGTAAATAAAGTCAAGTTGCGCGAGAAAACGCGGTTGAGATGCATAGGGTTGACGTTTTGGAGGTGGGCTGCTGTGCCGGATTTTTTGGGCTGTGCCGGATTTTTTGGGCCAACTAAGTGGCGAAGACACTTAGTTGGGCTGCTGTGGCCCCACACCAAGATCAACGGGTAAGTAGTATATGGTTTTATAGCCTTCTGGGAAGTCTCTCGATAATCTCGAATATTACAAAAATTAACTTACATAAATACTGATCCGCCCGTCCTAGGCAAATGGACCGAAAATAAGCACTTTCAAAAGCTCTGCCGAATCCTCAAAATATATCGGTCCAACGCGTTCGAATCCGCGATTGTACACAGTTACACACTTGTAGAGCCTCAATCCTCCGAAGCCTCCATTGTATCTGGACAGGGGGTTGATATCGCAGACTTATCGGCTTGGGAGGCAGGAGGTTTGGGGGGTAGGAGGTTCGGCGGGAGCCTCGGTAGTAGCCTCGGTGGGAACTTCCGCCGGAGCAGGGGGTTGAGGAGGAGGATTCTCGCCTGAACGCAGATTAGCATATACACAAACAATGAGGGTATATTCACACCATCTACCAGCTTGCCCGGAAATTGGAATGTGGTCTGGTCTTCAAATAATAGAGCGTGCCGTTGTTGGCGGCGTTGTCTCCCGTAATGGCGAGAAGCTTTGGCTTGAGCCTGAGCTCCTCAAGTGTCTTCTCAACTATCTCGTGTTTGCCAGTGTGAGATTTTTTGAGCTCGATAAACTCAATAACCTCCTCTCTCTCCTCAAACTCCGGCGTAATCCAGTGCGTAATAATGGCGAAAATAGGCACCCGATTCGGTGCTGTCCAGATATCAAGGGTGAGCGAGATGGTAGCACAATTGTACTGAAGCTCGATCTTCAGCTTCTCTCTGCGTTCCACAAAGTCTGTGTAGATGTGATTGCGTAAGGTTATACGGCTCCTGTACACACAGGTTGTATTGTGAGCCAAGAACATCTCTTGGAAAGCAGGAGTCTCAAGTTCTCAACAACAGAGAAGGGTTGTCGGTGTTTTACAAACCACTGGCGGATAGACTCCTTTGCCGTGAGCCTTGCTCTTTGCCTGGGTCGACCGCTCCATGCATCTACCTCTGTATAATCTCCTCCACCAATGGCGCGGCCGTATCCATTGATTCGACCGTGGTGAGACTCCTTCGTAATACTGTGGGATTTTAAATGGTCTCCCATGCCAGAGGTAACCCTCGGCGGTTCGATTCAAGGACCTGGAATATCTTCCGAAGAGTAGAAGGATTTTGAAGGCACTCTATACAAGTCCACCGGAACTCTTGGAATATTTTCGGTCCATCCTTGTACTCCGAGTAAAAGCTTCTGTCTATGGCTTCCCTCTGCATGTACCAATAAACGTGGCTATTCTTGTCTCTCTTCTTGCGAACATGCTTCTGTTTGTTGTCGGCCCACTTCTTGATAAGTCTGGCTTTCTCTGCGAGCGTCATGTGACTACCGGTACTGTTCAATGGCGGCTCTGATGTATCCGCGTCAGGCATGTCATCATCTGACTCACAGTCAGGATGGCCCGGGGGCGCGCAGACAATCGTATCTTTGCCAGTCGGAGGAGGACGAAGGAGCCGGAGTTGTGCTAGGATCAGGGCGCGCGCGCGGGATTCTGAGGTTGAATTGAGGGCGTTCAATGCGGGCATAACTCTGCGTTGGCAATTTACGCCGGGTCCTAGGAGCAAAGAAATTCGCTGCGGCAGCTGTTTTCGATTCAGCAGGGGCCATACTATGTATCATGTTATAATTAGCTATCGGTTGGACAGTAATGAAGTTTTACCTGGTCTAGGCTAAAAGGCTCGAGAATGGACGTGAGACAGGTAGTCGGGACGACACCAAATAACCCACAATAAAGTATAACGGAGTCGAGGTTGAACGGGTGGGATAGGTCGTCGGGCAGGACGTTGATTCGGGGGCCGACCCGAAGCCGCTGTCGGAAACATCGAAGCAGGAATTAGGCGAGATCGTCGTAAAATAATGTCGTGGCAGTTGTCGCGAAGACCGTTGCCCAATGCAGGCAAAAGGTGGATGGGCTGACGACCGTGTCTTTCCGACAGTAGAATTAACAGGTGGTCAATTGAGCGCGAATAACGCGTCTAAACGCGGCTAGTTGGCACAACATATCCTTATCATGCAGATGTTTCGGTACTTTCTGATCGGGCTAGTTTGTGTGGACAAGCAAGTAGCAGTCATATTGGGCTCGATGAGTAGATAAGTCCCTAACAGTCTCCAAATCGCGAGATGACGCAATTCGTGTCACGTCCAATTGTTCGCGCAGTATTGAGACGTTGAGGGATCTGAACGCGTTTTTCTAATCAGTTTGCCGGAGGCTGTTTAACGGTATAAGTCTTGTATTATATTTCAAAAATTTGGGCTGCCGAGCTTAATCTGTGCTTGAGATGTAGTTTTGCAAGTAGCAAATGACCGATCTATTTATTGCCTTCAGGATGATGTGGCATTTCTTGAGCAAATGTTAAGCACAGATATCGAGAGTTATATCACCCGAACCAGAAAATCCAGAACATTCGAGTGATACTACATTTAAATGGTGTGCATTATAAAATGGCACTGTTCATAAGCTTCATGGTTTTTTTGATACTCCGTATAGGGTGGCAAGACTGCTGAAACGGTGGGCGTATCAGGCACTGTTAGGGTCGTTATACCAACATATATGGACGCCCTAACTACCCCACTTCCAACCCACTGGGATTTTCCCAGTGGAGTGTGGGCGGAATCCAACTGAAACACGCACAACAGACTTTTAAATACGCAGTGCGTCATCGCATGGGCGGCCGATTTCGAAGTTACCATGTCCGCGCGGGCGAACCCTTGCTCCTGTCAGAACGGTGGTTCTGTGGCGTGCCTAATGGGGAAAGTGCATTGTGGAATCTATTGGTATTGTGGGAATCATGCTCGTCAATTGTATCTAGATCACACGGTCAGCATGTGGCCTTAGGGTCACGTGTGCGGCTGAGGCTTGCGTGGCTATATCTTCCACGCTGGCCTCTCCTCCTAGATAGAAGACAATCCTCATAGCATAATACGACACACCGGTTGAACGACGTTCCCAGTTTGTCTCATGCTCGAGCCCTGCCAACAGGTATGATGGGGTCAAAGCAGCTTGTTTCTTGATGTGTACGTGTGTGTCTGCTTGTTGGAACGGCGCAGCAGGAAGGGCGGCATGGGTCACCTGCCAGGTCACGTGGGGCATTCAGCCGAGATTTCTGCGGGCCCAAAGGGGCACATTCCTAGCCGGAAGGGGCAACACACACATCGCCTTTACACACACACAGCCGTGCATATAGCTCCAATTGACCTCTTCTGTGTGCCCACTATCGTTGCCACCTTCCTCATTCGGACGAGCCGCAGAACCGCTGTTTCTGACACTGCTCAGAAAGAAAAGGAGGCCCTTGGTGGGTGGCTTTGGGCATTAGCCCATTCCTCCCCTGTATGCCCCTTGGCTGGCAGCTGCGAAGCGGGGTGATCCTTTTTTTCACCGTATATTTCGACCATATCGCCATTCATTCAAGATTTTGATGAATGAATTGAATAAAGACTCCTGATTTTTGATTCATCGAATTTGAAGACCTTACCCGATTCGGCTTCATTCAATTCAAGGGTCCCGAGGCCGATTCGACTTCAAAATCTTCAAATATCAGCCCTATCCTTTATTGTCCTGACTGGCTTACATAGTGTACACTACGGTATTATTTCCGTTTGAGCTGGTCTTTTACCAGGAGGAGGCAGAATTCAGCCGGGCAGGGAGGGGCTTTTGCACAAACTTCATGCATGTTTCGAGAGACGGCGCACGTCTGGATGGCGTCATCTTGTCCTCTTAGTAGAAGCGATTTTGACCAATGAGAACTGGAGCTTAGAACATCAATAACTCTGGGCTGCGCGTATGATTGGTCAAGTGACGCCAAGCTGCATCGGAGGCTGTGCACCTGATGGCCGTTAGGACCTGCGGGACGGAACAGAGTGAGTCAGTCAGTCACAGATCGTAAGAGACAGGGGTCACACAACAAGGGGCACGGTTGGTGTGGATGACTGAACAACGATCGGGAAGAAGATCCCCTGTATCGGGCAACGAAAGACTCTTGATTCTCTATCTAAGTGATGGTGAAAAGTTGGCTTCTTATACTTGGAATTTTGGGCTGAGTGGCGATGTCGCCACCTAGGCAGCATGTAACGGGCTAGGCCCTGCTGGACAAGGCAGTGCCTTGTCGGTCTAAGCACTGTTGCTCCAGTAACGGCTTAGTCTATTTTGTTGGAGGATTTCTGTCCTTCTATTTTCCTTTCCTTCTTCTTTCCTCAGCTCGAATGTAAAACGCACGAGGACTACATAGCTGTAATTTACACTATTAGAACCCATCACACAGCATAGATGACGATGTCACCTAGAAGGTTCGAATCCATCACTAATATGGCATTACGAACTGCTTGCTGCCTTTAGGCAGCACCGTGAATGAGCGTCTTGATCTTGACAGGGCGGTAGAAACCTTTCGCCAGAACGCAATTACGGTACGGTCAAAGCCTTGAGATGTACCTACGGCAAGCAACTGCCAACTGGTAAGTTAATTTTCTCCTCGATGCGTGATACTGTAATTTCGCATCTCGAATTTTTGTTATTTTAAGAGTTCAAAGAGCATGAGAGGAGTATCTGCAGATTATGGAAGGGCCGGAAAAATTACACGATATGTATTTCGCGCAGCATCGAAGACTGTGAAGCGTAGACTGGTACACCAGATTCCTAAATACGCTACAACTTGGCGACGCGTGTAAGCCAGGATATCACAAGTATTGCGGCAGCGAAAAATGCAGCGGCTGTACAATGTTCGTTCAACCGCTTGGCAGTGGCTTATTCGATGCTCCACACGCCGGAGCGGGCAACCCAGGGCAGCTCAGGGCAGCTCAGGACAGGCTCAGGCGGCTCAGGCAGCTCAGGGCAGATCAGGGTAGCTCAGCCCCTGCTCAGGGTAGCTCAGTCCCTGCTCAGGTTCGGCACGTACTTACTCAAGGTGGATCAGGTGGTGCTAATGGAAATACAATAGAGTGTGAACTTTCAAGGGTAGACCATGATTGCTTTGTCGCGCGGCTGGAATAGATCTGAGGAGCGTGTATCCTGAAGCTTCGGGAGGATTCTCGCGGCCAGCCCTTCATGGCAGACTGGTTGCTCGCTAGCTTGCTGGGAAAAAGTAAGATAGCTGCGTGCCTCCCCTAGGTAACTGTTAAAGGCACCACGATAGCCCAATTGACCTCCATCATGCCGTAAGAAGTAATGAGCAGGCAAACATTCGAGGAGCAAATTGACGTTTTTCAAGAATGCTCGTTCTTTAGTTACGTTGTGTTCTAGTCACATTGACGATCGATGCACTTCCCGCGACTGAGAGCCGATACGATGCCGCCCACGTGGTTGTCCTTGACAATTGGTTTGTTGCAAAGGACGCTGGACGCTCGATCATGCACGCCTTTTATCTAGGTGTGGATTTTTAGGTGGCCCGACGGCCGTTCAAGCGAAAGACAGAATTAATGTTTAACGACGATTACGCCAATACACATTGGAAGAGGTAGGAGCCAAGTACACAAGTTGTTATGAAGATCTAGAAGGTGCGGCCCAACGGTCCTATTTATGCCGTTGGGTAACTTCCATGGGCACCAAATTAGCCATACACGTGAGGTCACTATAGGTCCTGATACATGGCCTTATAATGATCTTTCAGGTGGTCCTTGATAACACCTAATAGCCTAACACTCCGACATTCCTCGTAAGAACGATTGGAACACTTCCACCGCAAAAGTTCCTCTATCACCACCGCGCGAAAATGGGCGTCAACTAGAAGGCTGAAGCTCGAGGAACGTAAGTTCTCCTTGTCTCATACTAAAAGAAAGGATATTCTCCTGATTAGGAAGTCTGGTTGAGAACAAGGTGACTGCTTTAGCCACACACATAGATTTCGCGCGATGCAGGTTGACCGTGGAGATACCAAGCGATACATTCGATTTGCTACCTTGCAGACCAACAACTTCGATTGGTCAAAAGGCATAGCTTAGTGTTGAAGGCTGTGTAGCGGATGAAGTGTTCATTGAAGGTTGAAGAAATCTGTGAGTAAATACAGAGAAATGCCACCTTAATTCAGCCCGAAGGGCGTTCTACTCAGTCAGAAAGAAGAGCATAAAACCTCTTCTGATTGGCTACTTGGCCTCCCCTGTCCTCAACTCGTGCACGAATTGGTCGGCTGATAACGCCACCAAATGAAGGCCCACTACAAACCCCTGAGCGTTGTCTAGGTAACTAGCGAGCTCTCGGAGAGCTCGCCGAGAGCTTTCAGTTCTTCTTTTCTTCAATGCAGCCAATTTGTTAGTTTCTACGCACGCTTCTACTTTCCCTTTCCGTCGAATCTATCAAACCCATCGGGTTGCTAACGGTATCTAGGTTCCCATTGTCAAAAGGAAATGAGAGATGCCATGCATATAACGGTTATAGAGAGTCTATTGGCCTTGACCACTGCCCAAGTCAAGGGGACGAAGGTCCCAGTTATATACACAAGAACGGTGCCCATGTGGGTCGGGACACCTCCTCGACTGGGGCGGAATGTCGTTTGACACCCATATCACGGCAGCCGACCTACCTCTCCAGATTCCCCAAAGCACCACCAAGCCCTCGCAAAGCCTCCCTGCCCGAGCCATATCTAGCAGTCTATGTGGGTAAGAGGTGGATATATATACGGTCAGATGGAGAACGATACACCCCAGGCAGTCCGCAACTGCCGTACCTGCAAGCAGGACCTGCCCGAAGTCGAGTTTCGAAGCGTCAAGGACCCTACGAAGTTTACAGGAGAGTGTGCTAGCTGTAGGGCACGCCGAAAGGAACGGGAAACCGAATCCCGAGCCGCCGTTGCCTCGATGCGGAATATTGCCTCGAGGCCATCGCCACGCAAAGCCACGAAGAGGACGGATTCGCTAGCTAACCTGACGCCTCCAAGGCGAACTGCGCCAACGCCTGCGTCTGTGAACGGCCTACAACCTCCTGCCACGCCTGCTTTATTTCGTGGCCTGGCGCCTGCGCTGGGACTGCCTAGACCTCCGCTGAGGCCATCTACCCCAAGCGTTGTAGAGGGACCTTCCCCTATTCCTCCTACCCCTGGCCTGCCAACAGTAGTTCTGGGCACGCCGATACAAGACACTCCTCCTACAGCTCCCGTTGTGCAAGGCACTCCTATACCACAGGAATCGCTTCCGACCACTCCTTCATTATTGCCACAGGGTCATCGCCGCGGCCATTATACACGCCAAGGCACACAGCCCCAAGAGCGACAGTTTGATCAGATGGTCGATCCACCTTTTACAGGGGACCTTGACTTGCCCGCCCTTGGTGAGGAGGATCAGGCGCTTGTGTGGGGGTTCTATACTGCCCTGAATGACGACAAGATGCATAGTTGCATTCGCTGCCGGGAGCGTTGGTTCGATATGAAGCGAAATAGCTCGAAAATCTGCAGTCGCTGCATTGGTCGAGACAGGAAGAAAGCCCTCGACGAGCCCTACTTCTTTAGCGCTGCGAATAACCTTGACTTTGGGAAGTCCCGCCAATCTACCTGATCTAACGATGGTCGAGGAGATGCTCATCGCTAGGGTTCACGTACATGTGAAAGTCTTGCAGGTGCGTGGCGCTCAATACAAATATCGCGGTCACGTTGTCCACTTCCTTCGCAATGTTGGCAGGCTCTTTGAAGAGCTCCCAGTCCTACCTGAAGAGCTAGATATCGTCCTCCTGCGGCCTCCTAATATGGAGGGCGACCCTCGCTTCCGGCAACAGTTTGCTCGCGATTTCCGGGTACGTCGCTCATTCCTGTCGGCCTGGCTGCATTACCTACACCGCCACCACCCGGGCTATCGCGATATCGTTGTGAGCCAGAATCGCCTGCAACGGATTCCTCTTGATGGCAGCATAGTTGCTTCCATTGCCAGCCAAGTGGCTGACATACCTGATGGCGAGGTCCCCCAAGGCCCCGTTGAGGAGGTTGTGGAAGAGGACCCTAGCGATGCCGATGCATCAGCGATCCCGAATTTGCAGGTCACTGATACCGAATTGAACGCTCTGCAGTCCCGATTTCTTGATGGGACCCCTAACCCTGAGGGCATGACTGATCTGGAGTATATGCCGCGTAGCGCGCAGACTCACCACCAGATGCCACTGCCTTCCATTCGCAGGACCCCTATCGACGAATTCAACCGTTCCCAGCCGCTGCTAACGCTCGCGTTCCCTACCCTCTACCCTGACGGCAAGGCCGACTTCGTGGAGCCTCGCCTACGGAGCATCACGTACCAGGACTACCTTGGCCATGCGATGAGATGGCATGACGGACGTTTTGCCCGCCATAAGACGTGGCCTTTCGTCGCCCTCAACACGCTGTTACGTGCGCAGGTCCGAAAGCGAAGTGACTACTTCGTCAAGCAACGCGACAGCCGCCGTCAACCCCTTACACGCGCTGACCTAGAGGAAGCGATGGCTGAGCCTGACGAGCCAGAGGCTCAGGACCTGATCCAGTCGATCACGCGCCAAGCCGCGGTAATCAGGGGCACCCGGCCGTATTGGTATAAGCAAAGAAAGGAATTGGAAGCATATGCCTACAATCTGGGCAGACCTGGCCTTTTCGTTACTGCAAGTGCGGCCGATTACCACTGGGAGTCCCTATATCGTCACATGCCTCGATTCCAAGAGTGGAAAGCAGCTCCTGAGGCGGCGCGCATGGTCCTGTCCCGGCAACTACTGCGAGACAACGCCCACATCGCCGCTTACCACTTCCATAAGCGTTATACGCTGTTTAGGACTATTGTCCTGAAGCAGAAGTTCAACCTAACGGACTTTTGGGGCCGTTACGAGTGGCAGGGCAGGGGTTCCAGTCACCACCACGGCCTATATTGGCTAAGTGGCCACCCAGACTTAGATCCTGACAACGATCAGTCCGGGAGCAATTCGCCCGCATCTGGGGATATCACGTATCTGCTGTCAACCCAGAGCCTCAGCGAATACAGGCGCCTGGGGAAGGGAATCCCCTGATCGGCAATCTATTGGAGCAGCCCCTTACGGTTCAGTTCCTATCAATGGTGGTCAACCGCGTGCAACGCCACCGCTGCAACAACTACTGTATGCAGCTCAATAAGCATACCAAGCAGGTTGAGTGCCGCTTTGGATTTCCTCACGGACAGCGCCTGCTAGCCTCCTGACAAGGTTCCTCATTCTAAGCACTGGAACTTCAGGGCGAGAGGAACGATGGCCAGATTAACCACTACAACCGCTTGCTTACCGTTGCGTGGCTAGCCAATACAGACGTTTCGCCCTGCACGAGCCTCCAGCAGGTAATCGATTACGCGGCCAAATACTGCTCCAAGTCGGAAAAGAAGAGCGAGTCTTTTGCCCAGATTGGGAAGGCTTTGATGTCCCGGGTCAAGGACCACAACCCCCTGATTTCCTTCACGTCAAAGCTCCTCAATCAGCTGGTTGCTGAGCGGGATTACTCTAAGCAGGAGGTCAGCCACTTGCTCCTCGGCCTGCCGTTACAGGAAGGCTCACGAACCTGCCTGTACGTTGACTGTCGTAATCCTGACAGGCATTCCCGCTCCTCCGTATTGACGGCGATGAGGTTGACGAGGCCCCAACGTTTTCGAAAAGTACTGTCAACGCCCGGAAGCCCTAGCGGACCTAAACTACGTCTCCTTCCTGAAGTGCTGGAATTTCCGCCCTAGGGACCCTTCCAAGTGGAAGCAATGGCAGCCAGGCAACGTTAACGGCAGGCCTCGTGTGCTGGTTTACTTTCCTCGCTATCAGGCTGATCCAGAAGGCCAACAGTGGCTTGATTACTGTCGTGCAAAGCTAACATTAAATCACCCACATCGGCAGGTTGATGATCTCCTCACATTTGACGGCCAGCTTTTTGGTTCTCACGCTGAGGCCTTCTCCTATTGTTGGCAGCACCACAGTCATGGTGATGACCATTATGGTCGGCCAAAAGAGGCTCGATCACAGCCTCAAGATGATCAATACGAGGCTCTGCCTGTGGAGGAAGAATTTGATGATGAAGACTGGATTCGCCTCGCCGCCCTTTTACCTGGGAACCCCCTTACCCAGGAAGATCTTGACCTTCTTGGCCGCCGTGATATCGACGTCAATTACGACTGGACACGGCATGTGGGTACATATCCGGAACTTCGAGACGGCTACTGGAAAGACCTTATCGCTAGCCACCCCATGGCCAACGATGTGGAGGTCCTTGGCCCTCACTGGCGTAATACGCTGAATCCGCAACAACGGCTCGTGTACGACACATTCATGGGTCACTTCCAGGCGAAAAATCCTACTCAAATCCTTGTCCACGTTGATGGTGGTGGTGGCACCGGCAAGTCGTTCCTTATCAAGGTGCTTTCCTCCCATCTTCAGGCGGCCGCTCTACCGAATCCTAGCCCTATTTGCCGCGTAGCTCAACAGGCGTTGCGAGTAACCAGATACAGGGCAGCACCATTCATTCATTGCTACGCCTCCCAGTAGGTGGTGTTTTACCGACCTTCCCCCAGCCGACGCAGCCGCCCTTCAGTCCCGCCTACGGCACGTCAAATACCTCGTGATCGATGAAAAGAGCATGCTGGGGATTGAGCAGCTCGCGCGGATCGATTCCCGTCTGCGACAGGCCTTTCCACAGCGTAGCCTCGAGTTCTTTGGTGGTATGAGCGTCTTGCTTGTGGGCGATTTCTTCCAGTTACCACCAGTCCGGCAAAAGCCCCTGTATTCGACTAGCACCAGCCTGTCTGCGTTGGAAAGGAGAGGGCATGTGGCCTACCGGTTATTTGATCGCACCGTCTTCCTGACCACGGTACAGCGCCAGGCTGGTGATGATCAGGCCCAGTTCCGTCAGGCGTTGCAGGAACTGCGTGAAGTCAAGTTATCCATACCGTCCTGGAACCTCCTTAGCAGTCGGGTACAGGCCAGGCTAACGCAGAGCGAGGTTGACAGCTTCAAGGCCGCTTTGCGGGTGTATTCTACAAGGGCGCGGGTCAACGAATACAATTACGAGCATATGGTTCATCTAAACTCTCCGGCAATACAGGTGGAGGCAAAGAATCAGGGCAAGGGCGCGGGGCAGGCACCAAGCGACAATGCTGGCAATCTATCTAACAAGTTCCCCATTGCTAAGGGCGCCAGGGTAATGCTCACTACTAACCTATGGCAGCCAGCTGGCCTAGTTAACGGTGCCCAGGGTACTGTATACGATATCGCCTGGAACGCAGGCGCCGAACCATGGAAGATCCCCGGCCGTTATTATGGTGGACTTTGATAGCTACGACGGACCGCCATATCTAACAACTAACGAGGGCAGGAAAATCTCACCCATCCTCCCAGTCAGGCGAGACTTCCTTGTGGGCAACGAGACCTGCGCTCGCACGCAGTTTCCCCTGATTGTGGCGTTTGCCATCACTGTTCATAAATGCCAGAGCCTAACGAAGGATCAAATAGTTACTGATCTCGCTACACGCGACTTCCAGGCCGGGATTAGCTATGTTGCTGTCTCACGGGTTACGTCGCTGCAAGGCTTACTCCTCGAGGCGCCTTTCGATCGTCAGAGCCTCTATAACCACACGCCGACGGAAGGTTTACACGTCTGCGTTTCCTACGTACCGCGTTCACGACTAACTATAAGGCAGGGATGAAGATGCGCCTCGCTGACCAACAACGGCGTCAGGGTCAACAGCTGACCGACGCACCATATACACCACGCTACCTTGACTAAACGACATGTTCCTCTCGGCTGCAGGGAAAAGGGAGGTTCGATATATAGTATATAGTTTACAGTTAGGTTGGGCCTGTTAGGAAGCAGCAGAGACTCCTAACTATCAATTCCCTTAGTGCAGGTTTGGGGCGATTTAAACAGCTGGTTGCCCGCGGCAGGCAATGGGGGTTCTAGGGGGTCTCCCCCTAGGAAAGTGAATTGCAGGTATACGATATTTACCCTTCGGGCTGGATATTCAGCCGTTGAGCCCCTTGCCTTGGCAACTTAACGGGTGTTCGAAGTATTTTATATCACTTCCAAGCTAGTGTCAGAGGCTCCTCAGAGAGCCTTTCAGGGGTTCAGGGTTTCTGATGACCCACTTCAACACTCCCACTCGCTCTGAGGACGGCTCTGACAGACAGGCGAAGGTGCTGTGCAGCAGTGTGCTGTTTCCTAGGGCCCTCGCTAAAACCCAAAAAACACCTCTTTATGGGTGAAAAATATTGGGAAAGAGTGCGCCACTTTAGGTGTGACCTCCTTAATATGCCACTTCCAAGCGGCTGACAGAACCCCCTGGGAGCGCCTTTCAGGGGTCCGGATGACCCACCTCAAACTCGCTTGAAGGGCGGCTCTGTCAGACAGTCAAGGTGCCGTGCAGCGGCAACGATAGTCCCGTCTAGGCCCTCGCTAAAACCCAAAATCACCTTCGTGGGTAAAAAACACAGGGAAATAGCGCGCCTACGGGTTCGTTGCTTGCAACGCGTGGACTGCGGAGGATGACCAGATTGATCTCGCGGAGTGGCCATCAGAGCTCCGTCAGTGTGGCTGCCTTCTTGCAGAAGGGTCTTCGCCAATGGAGGGCCAGATTGATCTCGCGGAGTGGCCTCAGAGCTCCGTCAGTGTGGCTGCCTTCTTGCAGAAGGGTCTTCGCCAAGGAGGCCAGATTGATCTCGCGGAGTGGCCTCAGAGCTCCGTCAGTGTGTAGAGGCTTGAGTGCCTAAGGAGGGCCGAAGATGCCTGTGACACTCCCACTCGATTAGAGGCTGAGCAGTGTGGTGCTTCTAATCGGACTTGACGCCTAGAGAGTCCCGGAAACGGAGGAAGGCATCTCGTGGCAGGGGCCGCAGGGCCTTGGTGAGCCCATCAGCAGGCTGCTTGGTGCCTTCGATCTTGATAAGGCTGACGGTCCCTTCTGCAACCTTCTCTCGGATGAAGTGCCACTTAAGAGAGATATGCTTAGTGCGAGAGTGGTGCTGAGGGTTGTTGGCCAGATCTATAGCGCCCTTGTTGTCCTCGTGTATGGCTGTTGGCACAGCCTGTGGGTGGCTTAGGTCCTTCATTAGGGAACGCAGCCAGATGGCCTCCTGGGCTGACTGGGTCAGAGCCACGTATTCGGCCTCTGTGGATGAGAGCGTGACACAGGGCTGCCTCTTGGAGGTCCAGCTGATGGCTGCTGAGCCGAGGCTGTAGAAGAAGCCTGACGTCGATCGTCGGGTGTGCAGGTCCGCCGCGAAGTCTGCGTCAGTGTAGCCTTGGATCGGCTGCAGTGGTCCCTCTAAGACTAGCACATAACGTACCCCACTGCGTCATGCAACGCACTAGGTCATGCAACAATTTTCAACACCTGACGCGTCTTCTTCAGATTGACGCGATATGGACCACAACACTCGTATTGCAGAGGCAATTATAGAACTGCAATCCCAAGATCGCCCTAAATATGCAGAGACCGCGAGGAAATACAATATCGACAAATCCACGCTGTGGCGCCGCTTCAAAGGCAAAACAGCCTCAAATCACGACGCGAACTCTTACTCGCGACAGAAACTCACCAGCGCGCAGGAGGAGATTCTTATTGGGCACGTCAATAAGCTGACCGACCGTGGTATCCCGCCTACCCCTCAGATGTTGAAGAATATCGCCGAGGAAATCGCAGGGACAGAGCTTGGTGTCAACTGGGTGAGCCGCTTCCGCAAGCGACACCATGACCGTCTTTCGAGCTTGTATTTGCGCACCATAGATCATCAGCGGAAGGCTGCTGATAATTCAGGCATTTCCAAAACTTCTTCAATCTAGTAAGACTGCTTTTATCGTCATTTCAAGGGTATACTGCCGACAATACTCGGTCAAATGCCGTAAAGTCGCCATTTCTGACCGAATCAACTAGCTCCGCGAAAAGATCGAAAAGTACAACATCAGTCCCTCAAATGTTTATAATTTTGACGAGAAGGATTCCAAATTGGTCTCTCGCTCCACCAAGCGAGTTGTCCCCGAAGCCCTCAGGCGCGGAAAACTGGTCGGGGCAAGCCAAGACGGGAACCGGGAGTTCATCACGCTGATCGCTGCCATATGTGCAGATTATTCGTACCTGCCACCGGCCCTCATTTACAAAGGGAGTCAAAAGACTTCCAAGATACTTGGCGAGTTTGACCATTCCAGCGAAGTAGCCTTCTTCGCCAGTACGGAAAACGGCTGGAGCTGTGACGCACTGGGTTTACACTGGCTTCAGCGCATATTTGACTGCCATACGAAGCAAAAGGCTGGTCGTGCCTACCGTCTCTTAATTTTAGACGGTCACAATAGTCACATTAACCTGAAATTCATTGACTATGCCGATCGGAATCGAATTCTCATTGCTGTGTTGCCATCGCACTCAACTCATCGGCTTCAACCACTCGATGTTGGCCTGTTTTCCGCACTCTCCACCTATTATGCTCAAGGTTCCGACCAGCTGATGTCCATTGGATGGGGTTTAATTCGCCTTACCAAACGGAACTTTTGGCCACTCTTTCGTGATGCGTGGAACCAGGCATTTACGGCCAAAAATATCGAGGCTGGTTGGCGGGCCACAGGAATCCATCCACTCGACCCCGGCAAAGTATTGTCCAAGATTAGCCACAGCAGTGATGTGACACCCCCACAAACTGCATCTGAGGAAAGGGCGATGAAGACTCCAGGCTCTCTTCGGGCTATTCGGCGCATTACCCGCCGTCTCCGCAAGGAAGGGCCGATGGACTCCCGAGTCACAGCGCTCTCCCGAGCATCAGAGAAACTGGCGACACAATATGAGCTCGTACAACACGAAAATCGAGATCTACAGGAAGCGCTCAAACTTGCACATAAAGGAAACGCAGAAAGGCCTTGGGCCTTTTCAATCAGAAGAAAGTGGTGGCCAGCCGGTCTTTTCAGTCCAGCCAAGGTGGAACTGGCGCGGCGACGTCAGACGGACAAGGCACAGGCCGACGAGCAGCGCAAGCAAGCCATTGAAGATCGTCGACTCCAGGTAGCCATATCACGTGAAGAAAAGCTCGAGAATCTGCCGAGAAGAAAACAGCGGGCTGCAATGCGTCAGGCCTTGCGAGAGCAGCGTTCTCGAGAGAAGACAGAGCGTGCTGCGGAGCGCGAGGCAAAGCGAGCTGAGAAACGGGAGGCCGCAGCAAAATTAAAAGCAGAGGTCTGCACGCGAGGCTGAACGCCAGGCTATTCGGGAAGTCAAGTTTGAGGTAGCTGCTACGTCAAAGCCTGGTGTAAGAGGGCACAAAAGACATGGTAGCGGTGAGAAAACGAGGGCGTTGGAAGCGGGTTTGCGCGACGGGCATTCAACCACGCAACAACTCGGAGGAAGAAAGGGTAAAGATTGGTTCTGAAGCTTCAGTGGCTCGAGACCACAGTCCCGGAGCTTTAGGGGTAAAGACATACCTCCCGTTCGACGGAAGCGCAGGGAAGTATGGAGGCCGGTTTCTCAGTCTCTCAGGTCTGGGCGGACCACAAGACCGCCTGCTCATATTTCCTAAGAAAACCATCATATAGATAGACTCTGTATGAAGTGTTTCACATAATTGTAATGTTTAATAGTATTTTAAATGGTTGTGTCGGTTGCAGGATTAATTTTCGCTCTGGCTTGCCGGTCGGGCAATTTGTTGCATGACGTGGTGCGTTGCATGACTCAGTGAGGTACGTTAGTCAATGGTGCCCTTAAGATATCTCATGATGCGTTTCACAGCTGTCTGGTGCTGAGACGTTGGGTTGGCAAGGTGTCTGCAGCAGGCGCCAACGGAGAAGCAGATATCGCTCCTAGTGCCGAGCATCGCATACATCAGCAGGGCTTGTTGGAATACTAACCTGCTGAGTAACCCGTGCAATCGGGATACCATCACGGTTCATGCACGACTCCCACGTGACACCCTACCCCGCGATCAGGGCACGCAGCCCCGGCTGCATGCCCCATTACCGGTGCACATTCCGTTTCTTGTGAATAGCTTCCTCTTCCTAGTTAGTTACAATTGAAGTCATCACCGGTTACCCTACCTGTCGTGACTGTGACTCAGCCTACAGCTTGTGCGCATGCGTATCTGTAGGCACATAGGTGCCTACCATCACTGATCAGTGGTTCCAGGTCCCGAAGGAGCCACAGAGCAGCAATCGAAGAGTCGCCGATCTGATCCGCCTGCAATTCACCGTGCCGTTCGGAGAAAGTGATACTTTTCCTCTACGGGTAGAAGAGACAAACTCCGTGAATCGTTCCGCCGAGCAACTCACCGACCGTTCGAAGACGACAAGTTTGTGCTAAGAGCAGGAGACACTCCTTATTCCGATCCGCCTTCAACTCACTGTGCCGTTCGGAAGAAAGAAGCAGAACCTACGGCTAACCTATTGCTATTCCTAACTGCCGTTCCGCCGAGCAACTCACCGACCGTTCGAAGGAAAGGAAAAGACATAGCTTAGCTGCGTCAGCAACGTATTCCGACTCCCTCGCGATTGTGCTTTAATCAGTACAATTGATTACTACAATTCACCTCCGACACTATGTCTGCAGGACCTAGCAGCAGTGCCCCGGGAGGCAGTAGTAATACCCCCGTCCCTACTATCTCTATTACTCGCGATCCCCCAAGCCAGGAGAGAGTGCAAGGATGGCTGGATAAATACACTGGCATACCGATCGACATGTCAGACATTGACCTATCCCTCTGGCATACCCCTGTGAACCTAGAGGAAGACCCCTCACCACGCCACTTAATTACACATCTCGCCCGTGCGTGGACCGACTATGAGAGAGCCAATGTAGGAAGAATCGACACTCTTATTATGTTCCAAGAGCACTTCGAAGGATGGAATAGTGCACTCTTCGGAAGGATTGAGCCAACGATTCGAGCTGCATTCGTCAACTATCTTCGTACGAAGGAAGTGATCACTGGCCCCTTGAGAAGATGCCGACATGACTATCTTCTCGCTTCCTCGTCACCGAAGAATATTGGGAACCCCAGGATCCCCCGGCCCCCCCCATCGACGAGGGAGCACACCCCGCCCCCGCAGCGACCCCTTTGCCCCTCTCACCACCTATTCAACCGCCTGTACAACCTGTCCAGCAGGCCACTCAATCCGTCACCCCAACCGCTTTTACAAACGCTCCGACGAGCTACACCTTCCCTCACCGCACAAGGATAGCTCCCCAGGTAACACCAGCTCCCCCTATTACCTACCCCAATTCAGTGGCGATTCCCCCAAGAGCCAAGTCAGATCCGCCACAATACACCCCATACCGCACATTGCCACCACGAGACGTGCCGAACACCCTGACCAATGTCCAGACTCTCGCCCTCTTCGTCAAGATTTGGAATAAGGAAGATACCTACTCAGGTCAACCTTACGATCTCCTTGACGATAAGATCAGAACTTCCTAACCACCTGCCGTTCGGTTGAAGTCCCCGAGTCAGCTACACGCCTTTCTCCCCGCGCCCTTACAGGTCGAGCAAAGACCTACTATGACCTTTATCTTGACCCAGACCTCACGTTCGCCGCCGCTTACCGACAACAAGCAACATTTCGATACCAACGTGAATCTGGAGCATTACCATACGGACTGGTCAACTATCACCTTCAACAGTGTCCGTAGCAAGCACAGTGACAAGGACCTCCACGCTGTGCTTGATATAATGCTTGACAAGCTCCAATTGTGTCAACGAGCGATTGGGCCGGAAATAGCTGGCGAAAGCAACCTCCGCAACGCAGTCATCCGCGCTTGCCGTGGAACGCCTGAGCTCAAGCAAGCCTTGTACAAAGCCCCGCCCATTGCGAACAACTCTTTGCCGACCTCCGCGCCTCTATTGAACTTGCGATCACGGACAACGGTAGCACCCAATGGTATACCGACCGCAAGTATCAACAGAATAGACCCCCCTTCCGCAACAATAACAGCGCGAACCCCAAACGACAGCCGCAGAGAAAGAAGGTGTGCTTCATCTGCGGCAAAGCTGGCTGTTGGTCTACCAAGCATACCATAGAAGAACGGAAACAATCACGGATGTATTTCCTTAATGCCCACAATGCCTCCGAAACGACCCGGACTTCGCCATGTTCCTCGCCGAATTCGAAGGTCATGAACTTGACGAGACCCTGTCCCTGACTATGATACTGCCGATGAAATTGACGATGAAGACCCAGCGATTGGCTCGCTGTTCTTCACGCAATCATTCCTCGCAGATTACGCTGTTCTACACCGTCTGACTAAGGAAGATGCCTATAGCGCTCCTCAAAAGGCCCCGGCACAACAATTCCTTGTCGATGACCGTTACACAACGCGTTATCAGGGCATCATGCTCGACACAGGTGCTTCCGACGTGTCAACCGCTGGCCTAGACCAATTCCATGCCTGGCAGCGCGAAGACCACTGCGCTACCCTCGATACCACCCGCGCAGGCCAGACAGGCATCTCCTTTGGAGATGGACCCCGGATTGTGTCTGTCGGTGCGACCGCGATTCGCACGGCATTCGGGCCCGTTGATTTCCACGTTCTTCCCACTAAGACCCCGTTCCTCCTCTCCTAGCCGATATGGACCGGCTGAGCTTGTTTTCAACAATCAGACCAACGAAGTCGTCCGCGATGACATTCGCGTTCCCGCAGTACGTAAATGGGGCCACGCATGGTTCCATCTAGGTAAAGAAGAGACTGCGAGTATTCCTGACCGAACGCGAATTGCGACGACTTCACCGACGATTCGGTCACCCGGCCACAGCTAGACTCCACCGACTGCTTAGATGTGCCGGGCATGATGATATTGATGAGCAGTCAATCCGTGAGATCACGAGGATGTGCCACCACTGTCAAATCAACGGCACCTCCCCCCTGTTGCGAAGCCGCTCGTAGGACCTCTAGAGGTTCCCTGCTTGCTGATGCTCCTGCTGAGACAGTCAGCCAGGACGTCAGGCCTGCTTTCTGATGCGTCGGCTGAGACAGTCAGCCCGGCCGTCAGGACGGTGTCCTAGGAAAAGTGGGGCGCAGCCACCCCGACGATTGACGGAGGTGTGAGGCAGACGGAGAAGATCGAGATTGTGGCCAGGAATAAAAGGGCGAGGAAGGAAGGAACAGACACAGAGAACAGAAGGAAAATGGAGCAGCACCGGACGATTCTGAAATACTAACTTTATGCCTATTTGGCCCTACTATTCGTGACAGTCATGAGCCGGGAGGAACTACGTTCCTGTAACTTCCATTCCGACCGAAAACCACTCTCAAATCAACGAGATGTCGAAGTCTTCTGCCGCCCCTGCACGAGCGATCCTCTCAGGACCAAGCAACTGGGACAAATGGAGAAGGGAGCTCAGGAATCGAACTGACAAGACGATCCATAGCCTGATCTTTACCAACGAGGACCCCCTCGAACCTCCTGAGCGACCTGAATTCCGCCACTACGCCCTGATGCTGTTAGACTCGCTGACCTCTCTGCCGTTCAGAAGAGAGATTATAACGACGCGATGCGGGACTATGATATCAGGAGGAAGAGTATAAAGATGAGACTAAACTGGTTACCAACGCTCGCATAGCGATGCAGGAATCAGTGGTATCCTCGAAGCAGAACGCCTTCGACGAAGACCTTCCAATTCGTCAGTGGTTTAAACGTCTAGAAGCGTCGACGGCCCCTGAAGCGGGATATATGATGAATCTCACAAGGACCAAGTATTCGACCCACCTAAAGAGATTTAACGCAAAGGATCTAGACTCCTGGATCGACAAATGGGAAGACATAATGTCTGACGCCGATAAGTATAAGCTAATGGAGGCCCAAACGGGCCAGTGGCTTAGAGACGTTGCCACATTGATTAGGCCTCTGGATAACTCCTAGGCTACCAGTACGAACAAGGAAGCAGGATACTCGACGCAAAATCAGAGGCTACCCAGGAAACTGTTCGACTTCGACCGATATGGTCCTCCTGCTGCTGCTCCTGTTAACCCCGTTGTTCACAATCCGGCAGCAGCTGCAGTAGCCGCGATGGCCGCTGCAGCAACGGCCGCAGTCGCCGCCGTTCTTGCAGCCCAAGCTCCGACGGAGAGTCAATGGACTGTTGAGAGAGTCGTGCGAGATGTGAAGCATCTGGCCGAAAGCAGAGAAGCAGAAAAACCCGAGGTGCTATCAAAGAGGCGCATTTCATGCGGACAAAGCAGCAGCAGACGCAGACGATGCGGACGAAGTACCGCCAGCGAAGAAGAAGAAGCTGGACAGAGAGCCCTTGGAAGGGAGCCATATTCCAAAGAGATCCCTGCCTTGCCTGCAGACGCAAGGGACACGAGCTCGAGGTTTGCTGGCAGGTTATCGAAGAAGCCAGACCAGAGGGCTATAATCCGCCCCTGAAAGGTATCTCAAGATGACACGAGAGAGTCGCTGACGATCCTGTCCTGAAAAGGAGAATTGAAGATATTCGAAAGAAAATGCAGAAATAGCAACCAAGGATGAGGGAAGGCTTGTGGGCTCAGCAAACCCAGCTTTCGTGTTCTCAGCTGAGTCCCTGGCCTAAGGGGATCGGAATATCCGCTTAAATTCAACCCTCCTTGATTGCGGCGCATCTCTTCATATCAACAACAAGCTCAGTCGGTTCCGATCGTTTAAAAGGCCAAGAATGACTTTATCGTCGCCGGTGACTCTCTCGTTCGAATCGAAGGATTCGGGCGAGTCAATGTCGCAACGACGATGCCTGACGGCTCCCACCGAACACTCCGATTAAAGAAGGTTGCCTACTGTCCCGGTTTCTCATCGAGCCTGGTTTCTTTGCAGACTCTTATCGACGACGATCAGATCTTTTGGGATACGCTGTCTGAGCCTATGAGGCTAGTCCGAAAGGGCCAGACTATCAGGATCACCGAGAGGAAATATCAGCAGTTTGTTGTTGAATACCAGCCCGTGGAAACCGAATTCCCGGATTTCAACAGTGCGTTCCAGGCATCGAAGAAGGAGACAAGGAAAGCTCGAAGAGCCGGCTCAAGAGATCCTCGACCTGCCTCTCAAGGAGACGGCAAGCTTTGGCACGCCCGTCTTGGTCACCCTGGTCCAATGGCTTTGCACAAGCTAGGCCTACAAAGGGGTCCGGATTAAGGGGCCGAAAACCGTCGAATGCGAGTACTGTGCTCAGGGGAAGGTCAGAAGGCAAGTCTCCCGCCGTCCACCTGACGAGGAAAGAGACAAGCCGTGCTACGAGATCTGGATAGACTGGACCGACCTTGCGAGAGACCACGAGAACTACGTCCGTGTGATGTTTATCACAGACGCCTTCTCTGGAATGGTCTTTCCCTACTTCATGAAGACCTACAAGGCAAAGGAACACGGAGCTGTCTTGAAAGACTTTTCCTCCTTTATGCTCGCTCGCTTTGGATTTAAGACGAATGTCGTGCGCTCTGACGGCGAGCTCTTCACGAAGAAAATCTCAGCCTGGATGAGGAAGAAAGGGATGACAAAGGCGATGTCAGCTTCCAACACTCAGGACCAGAATGGTGGAGCCGAGAGGTCAGGAGGATCTCTACCGAGAGCGAGAGTCATGAGGATTGCCTCTCGACTACCGCATTCACTATGGAAAGAGATCATCGAAGCAGCCTGCTACCTCCGAAACCGAACGCCAAGAGAGCCTCGATTCGCCGCTGAAAACGCTAACGAAGGAGAAGCCGACTGGAAGTCTCCCATTGACTTGTTCACAGGAAGAAAAATCAGCTCTCACATCTTCGTGCGTACGGCTGCCGAGCCTACGCAATGACAGCAAATGCACAGCTTGGATTGAGGAAGAGGTGGAAGCTCGACCCGAGCTCACATCGGATACCTCATCGGTTATAAGTCTACAAATATCTTCCTAATTTGGGTCCCTCTCTTGAAGAAGGTCATTGCAACGAGAGATGTTGTCTTTGACGAGTATACGTTCTTCGAAGGAGGAGGCGAGCGGATGCCGCTGCCTGCGAGCATCGGAGAGATGATCCAACAGATTGAAATCCCGGAAGGCCAGACGGCGAATCAGGCCATCCTTGACGAAGAGACCGATGAAGACACTGATATCGAGGACTTCGAGGATGATGACATCAGAATGGCTGAAGATAACGAAGACGAGGAGCAGGGACAACAACAAAGCGAAGAGCAGGAAAAAGACTACGGAGAGCGCGGGAGCTGGAAGATGCATACCTAACGCCACCAGCTTCTGACCCGGAGGAAGAAGAACCACATGGAGTCTTTTCGGTTCACTTTCCATACGCTGACCCTAAGGGGGTGGTGGTAAAAGCCCCTTTCCAAGTCGATCTGGAGCCGTTGCAAGCTCAGAAGAGAGTCCGGGTTCAGGATGATCCTGAAGAGGAGGCTCACCCTGAGGGGTGGGTTGCTCTCTTGGAGGAGCGGCATTTCAAGCCGACCTTGAAGGCCTGATGAAAGAATCGCGTTTGAAAGCTCTGGAACCATTTGATCAACCAGAGCTGGATCAGTCATACATCGACCGTTTTGCCGACTTCGTCCCGGTGCCAATTGAGGACGGGGTGCACGGAGCCTTCACAGCAGGAAGGTTGTTCAGACCGAAAAGCGCAAAAGTCCACAAGAGAGACCTACCCGAGCCTCCACAGACGCAGAAGCAACTAGAAAAACACCCGTATAGAGAGGAATTCACCCAGGCTCAGAGAGACCACCTGGCCTCACATGCGGAAATGGGCTCGTTTGACGAGGTCTTCTGGACGAAGGCTGCTGGAAAGCAGGTCCTCGGTTGCAAGTGGGTATTCATCTATAAGACTGATAAGCACGGCAATCTCCAAAGTGCAAAGCTCGC
Organism: Hirsutella rhossiliensis; assembly: GCF_020360975.1. Taxonomy (NCBI): domain Eukaryota; kingdom Fungi; phylum Ascomycota; class Sordariomycetes; order Hypocreales; family Ophiocordycipitaceae; genus Hirsutella; species Hirsutella rhossiliensis. The sequence goes on from NW_025408672.1 coordinate 3,574,732, forward strand.
CTCGTTGTCTGTGGCAATCAGCAAGAAAGGGGACCTGCCTACTCGAGCGACTACCCTCGCAGGAATGTCGTTTCGTACGCTAATGGCCATTGCCGCGGAACACGACCTCGAATTGGAACAGATGGATGCAGTCAATGCTTTTGTTCATGCCCCCCTCGACGACGAAGAAGTTATCTTCATGAGGATGCCACCGGGGTTCCAGAAGAGGGGGAAAGTCCTACGCCTGAGAAAAGCTCTCTACGGACTACGCCGCTCGCCGCTCCTCTGGCAACAGATGCTTACGTCGTCTCTAGAGGAACTGGGATTCAGAAAAGTTCCCCAGGAGCCGTGTGTCATGGTGAAGGAGCGGTGACCGTCTTCTTCTACGTTGATGACATCATCTGGGCATTCCGGAAGGAGGACGAAGGGTCGTCGAAGAAGCTACTCGGGGACTACAGAAAAAGATCAACCTAACTCGGCTTGGAGAACCTCGCTGGTTCTTGGGGATTCGTATCCTCCGCGATCGTCAAAGGAAGACGCTTTGGCTGACGCAAGACGCCTATATCGACAAGATCGCGTATAAGTTCCTGTTAAACAACGACAACGCCCCTGAGTCTCTCAAGCTCCCAGACACGCCAATGATCTCTGACGAAGAGCTCCTGCCAGCTACAAGCCAAGCAAATGAAAGGGAAAAACATCAGTATCTCCAGAAGGTTGGTTCCGTGCTCTTCTCAGCAATTTCAACGCGACCAGATATTGCGTTTGCCGTATCCCGACTGGCAAGACATAACCACAATCCCGATGAGAAGCACCAGAAAGCAGCAGACAGAGTTATCCTCTTCCTCTTTGCAACGAGATCGTACGCGTTACGTCTCGGAGGAGGATCGAAGGAAGCGGAGCTGTTCCTCTGTTCGAGTGACGCATCGTTCGCAGACAATTCAGTCGACAGGAAGAGCTCACAAGGCTACGTCATGACCCTATTTGGAGGATCAGTGGCGTGGAGCGTCAAAGCAAGCGACAGTCACGACGTCAAGCACGGAGGCTGAGTTGCTTGCTCTCTCAGAGGCGTCAAAGGAGGCGATCTTCCTGAGCCGTCTGTTGAATTCCCTGGACATCCGAATTCCCTCTCCGTTGGTAGTGGAATGCGACAATGCCCAGACGATCAGACTTCTCAAAGAGGAGAGTACGAAGCTCTCGACGAGACTGAGGCACGTAGACATTCATCAGCATTGGCTACGACAAGAGGTTCAAGATGCTCGAATTCGGGTCAATTGGGTGCCTACGACACATATGCGAGCAGATGGCTTGACGAAGGCATTGCCGAGGCAGAAGCTCCTCGAGTTCCAACGAATGGTTGGGCTTGAGGAGATAAAGGAACGATTGAGTAGAGGCCAAGCTTGAAGAATTACGAGATGTGATACATCCCGTGATAGCCATAAAGAGGCCCAGGGCGAGAGATGAGTCGTGCACGACATTCCGCATCTCTAGCAACGTCCTGGTTGGCCGTCACTAAGGGGTGTGTTGCGAAGCCGCTCGTAGGACCTCTAGAGGTTCCTGCTTGCTGATGCTCCTGCTGAGACAGTCAGCCAGGACGTCAGGCCTGCTTTCTGATGCGTCGGCTGAGACAGTCAGCCCGGCCGTCAGGACGGTGTCCTAGGAAAAAGTGGGGGCGCAGCCACGATTGACGGAGGTGTGAGGCAGACGGAGAAGATCGAGATTGTGGCCAGGAATAAAAGGGCGAGGAAGGAAGGAACAGACACAGAGAACAGAAGGGAAAATGGAGCAGCACCGGACGATTCTGAAATACTAACTTTATGCCTATTTGGCCCTACTATTCGTGACACCCCCAACGCTTCAGGTTTACCCTTAGAGACGACCGCGAGTTCAATTTCGAGATAACCGCGGATGTAGTCCAAATAGGCGGAAAGCCTGTGCTACACGTGATCGACGAAGCCACAGCGTTCCAAGGCGCCAGGTTCCTCCCCTCGATGACCGCCCGAGACACCTGGGAAACGCTACGGATGCTGTGGATAGACACCTACCAAGGCCCCCCGGACTTTATGCGCCACGATGCCGGCACTAACTTTGCAGCAGAGGAGTTCCAAAGAGGCATCGCTGATGGGTATCACTTGCAGGCAGGTGCCTATCGAAGCCCACAACTCGATTGGAAAGGTAGAAAAGGCACACGGCCCCTCCGCCGCGCCTACGATATCCTCCAAGCAGAGTTGGGTGAGTCGAAGCCCAGATGCCCTCCTCCAAATGGCTGTAAAGGCAGTCAATGACACAGCCGGCCCGGATGGCCTTGTCCCTACCCTCCTCGTCTTCGGCGCATACCCACGAATCAACCACGATTCACCGCCCTCTCCCCCTATGATCAAGCGCGCAGAGGCTATTCGGAAAGCCATGGCAGCCCTGCACCGTGCTGCCGCTGCCCGTCAGGTTAGAGATGCCCTCAACACGAGGAATGGACCAAATGTAGAGCGCGCTGCAGAGCTTCCCCTGCAGAGCGAGGTCCTCGTGTGGAGAGGCTGACGGCTGGACCGGCCCGTGGATCGTTATCGGCAATAACGGCCACGAAATAACAATCAATCATGTCAATGGCCCCGCAACTTCAGGATCACAGCGGTCAAGAAATACCACCGTGATCCTCAGGCCCCTCATCACAACCCCACGACGACTCGCAGCCAAATCCCCGACGAGTCGACCCCAATGCACCCCTAACCCCGATCAAGATGATGCCCTGCCCCTGTGCTCCTACCTGAACAACGCCGACGAGGACGCCCCAAAGGCTCCAAGAACAAGCCCAAGACCGGCGTAGCCAACCTGTCAAAGAAGGAAGTTAATCACTATGATCACGCTGTTCAATTGCGCCGCGAAGGCCACATCACCACACCAGGTGCCCCTTGAACAGTCCGATACCCAAGAGATTAACAACCTAATCGCACAGGGTGTGTTTGAGTTCATTCGTTTCGACCCCGTGGCCCACAAAGGCCAAAGACTCTTTAAAGCACGCATGGTCCGCGAAGTTAAAGGACTCGGACCAACCACAAGGCCCTACGAGAAATCCCGTCTCGTCATTCAAGGCTATAACGATCGTGATAAAGAGAATATCCTTACCCAGTCGCCGACCGTGCAACGGCAGCACAGCGGCTACTCCTCTCAATTGCCCCCTCCCTCGCAGGTGAAGCCTCCGTCTTCCTGCGTGATATCACACAAGCGTATATTCAGTCCAAAACCCCCCTGAATCGTACGATACTCGCACGCCTCCCAGCGGAATTAGTGCCCCGCTATCCCCCAGACACCATCATCCACGTCATCCTTCCCCTGTATGGCATAGCAGAGTCAGGTCTCCATTGGTTCGTGACATATTATAGGCATCATCGTGAGCGCCTCGGTATGACACATTCCACCTTTGACCCCTGCTTGTTGATCTCCAATGATCAAGCCGCCGGCTTCGGCATGGTCGCTATGCAGACGGATGACACCTCCTCCTCGCCTCCCCTGAGTTCGCGGCCGCAGAAGAAAAAGAGATCCAGAAGGCTAAGCTCCGCTCGAAACCAAGGAGCCAGCTATCGGCCGCGACTCCCCTCGAGTTTAATGGTTGCACACTTCTAGCCCAAAAAGACGACCTTATCATCCAGCAGAAGGGCCAAGGCCAGAAGTTAGCCACCATCTTTCTCTCCTCCACGGATCGCGCCCAGCAATACGCCCAACAGCGCGCGCGCGGCATATATCGCATCAATCTGCCAGCCCGAGGCCACGTTCGACTACTCAGTCGCAGCACAAGTGCAGCAGCCGGAAGCCCCGGACTACAAGACCCTGAACAAGCGGATACAATGGCAGACCGACAACCTGCAACGAGGACTCCGCTATGTTCCCTTGGCCTTTTCGACTGCGAAGCTAATGGTATTCACGGACGGTTCGTTCGCGAACAACAAAGACCTAAGCTCACAACTGGGCTTTGTTATTGTGCTCGCCAACGAGGAACAGAGCCCTGCTGATTTCACGATCAGAGGCAATGTCCTGCACTGGTCATCTACGAAGAGCAAGCGAGTGACCCGGAGCGTGCTAGCCTCGGAGATCTACGGCATGGTCCAAGGTTTCGATATGGCCATTGTCATCGCGACCACCCTGCAGGCTATTGTCAAGCAGCTGGACCTACCCCCGACTCCCCTCATTGTCTGCACCGACTCATACTCGCTACCATGCCCCACCCCCCTTTCGGTAACACCCACCTTTCGGTAGCGCAATTGAAAAATTCTCCACCAAAAGTCTACCATTTGAACTACATGAAATATGATCAGAACTTAACATTATAAACACAAAAAAATATCATTCCGTAGAGAAATGGACGCTCTTATATGTACCGGCGCTTTTTCCCATTCGCCCCGATCTGGTGGTGACTGGAAGGGCTTCGGTGCCACCTTGACTTCGATCACTGAAGCTGTCTCCACCTCTGAGACCGCCTCCTCCTCTGTGTCAGAATTCAGCACAACGGCTATCTCTTGGCTTTTAATTTGGGAATGGCTTCCTCAGCCACCAAAGCTTCACTGAGAGTCATGAACCGTCTGTTCGGGTTCGGAATTGCTCTCCTCTTCTTGCCTCTCTGCAGCCGGGCCACTTCTTCCTCTAGCTTCGCGATTCTGTTGCTGTGCTCGGCAAGCGTCTGTTCTTGGGCTTCAAAGCCTCTAGCTATCACGGCGTATCGTCTCCGGGTGCCAGGAGTCTTGTTCTTTCCGAAATCGCGAATCTGGCGGCTGTTTCTTGGCGTATCATCAGAACCAAAATGGCGCGGACTTTGGAGACGTCTCTACAATGTCCGCGTGAATTTCTGGATGCCGCAATGCCTTGGATCGTGAGATCGGCCAATTCCCAGTGACCCTCCAGCCGGACAATATATTCTTTGCCGTCATTCCAACCTCGCGCGCTTTAGCATATGCCCGTATAAAATTGACCTTATGAACAGGCGCAGAATCGGTCAAACAGGTCAATTTCTGAAGTTCTTTCCGGTAAGCTGCCTTGGAGGCATTGAATACCCCGTTATCTAACGGCTGGAGGCCATGAGAGCAGTGGGCAGGAAGGTAACAGCAATAAACGTTGTTCAAAAAGCATGTGGCCATCCATGCATCCTGGTCCCGGTTAACAGTAATTCCTACAGAGGTGGATAAAGAAACGCACCGTTGCATGACTTCCATGTCCATCTAATATGATCAGTCTAGCATCTGAGGCATCGGCTGGTCGCGTCTGGGGCAAATAGACCCTCTCAAGCCACTCAATAGCGATATGGTTGTCCGTCCATCCGTTGGGCGACGTTATGTAATGCCAGTTGGCTATTTTGCCGAATTCCGTCAAGAACCACTGTTTCTGAAGTTCTTTGCCCTTAAAGATAATGCCAGGGTAAGGACACGGCCGTCCGCGGTGATAGCTTCAATAAATGAGGTCCAGTTGCGGGACTGTGGCCCTTTCAGAAGAGCCTTCCGTTTTGGGTCTGCACTCCCAACCACAAGACTATCCAAACCTGGCAAAAGAGTCTGGTTAGTAAAAGTAATGAAAGACAAGCCAAATACTCACCAAAGCCAGACATAATACCGCCTTCGTCAACATTCACGGTATTTTCTGGTTTAATCCATCCATACTCCTTTTCCTGATATCGAAGAACCAGTGAACCGCCCGAGGCGTAAAAGCATTAAATCGGTTAGCTTCCTGACGTCTCCCACGCTTGTTCTTGATGTCCGGATGGCGATTGATGAATTTAGAGACCCAGTTGCACCCCACTGTCCGCTCGTTGTTCAGTTGCTTCATAAGAGCCTCCACACATGCGCGGATCTGACTGTGGGAGGAGCATAGCCGAGAGACTCTTGGCGGAGGATCCAAGAAACCAAGCGAGCTTCCTGAGACTTACTCAAGAGTTGACGAGGCTGGATCTGATCAGCCAGGGCTACCTGGCCTTTGAGTCTGTCGGAAATAGACTGCTGAGGTATGTCATACTTTTGGGCGGCGCGGTACTGCGACAAGCCGTTTTTTGTGACATCAATTATCGCATTAGCCATAATATCCTCCGTATAAATACTCCGAGGCCGCTTTAAGGTCATTTTGGTCTTGTGGTGGAGGAATAACGAGAAGAATCATCGTCAGGAGGCGGAAGGAGATTAGGGGGTTGGATGGTAATTTCGCGTGCAAGGTACGCACAGGCCACAGACCCCTGTACAAACATTCAACCATCGAAAAGTAGAATTCAATCAATCCTCTATCTACTCCAAGTGACGGCTTGTGAATATCTTCAAAGCTGGCTGGAATCGGTGTAAGTGAAATTGATGGTTTTTGGTGGGGATATTTTCTAATGCGCTACCGAAAGGTGGGTGTTACCGAAAGGGGGGTGGGGCATGGTATACGAATGCCTCGTAAAGCTCGGGACCACGAAAGAGAAGCGACTCATGATTGATATCATGGCGCTAAGGCAGTCCTACGAGCAGCGCGAGATGGCAGAGATCCGTTGGATCAATGGGGATGACAACCCGGCTGATGCGATGACCAGCAGCACCCAACCGTGCTTTGGAACGGTTGATTGAGACGAACAGGCTGACGATTCGAGTGGAAGGATATGTACAACGACCCGTGACCGCAGACACCACCTAACGACAAACGACTCCATGATGACGAGCCTCCCTTCATTGAGACCGGAATGAAGGGCAGGCACGGCAGCCTTCGGATTCCATCACGAAAAGAAAAGACTGCCTGTGTTGGAATACTAACCTGCTGAGTAACCCGTGCAATCGGGATACCATCACGGTTCATGCACGACTCCCACGTGACACCCTACCCGCGATCAGGGCACGCAGCCCCGGCTGCATGCCCCATTACCAGTGCACATTCCGTTTCTTGTGAATAGCTTCCTCTTCCCTAGTTAGTTACAATTGAAGTCATCACCGGTTACCCTACCTGTCGTGACTGTGACTCAGCCTACAGCTTGTGCGCATGCGTATCTGTAGGCACATAGGTGCCTACCATCAGGGCTCCTAATAGTGCAAGTAGTGCGTGTGAACACCCCAAACGGCCCCTTCAGTGCGTGTGACGCCACTGGACCAAACTGCCAGTGCACTCGGCCTGGGCGCACTGAACTGGCAGTGCCAGCCCACATGGTCAAACCAAACTGCCAGTGCAGACCAGATGGCCAAACCAAACTGTCCGTCCGTTCGTCAGCGACAAACTGCACTGCACTGCGAACTGCAGTTTACACTATCAGTGCGATATATAAAATACAGGCTTGGCGCACACGATTGAAGTCAAGACGTTATTTCCGCCTTAGGCCGTCCATGTGCCCATGAATCCCTCATTGCTTCAATGCATCACGTTCTACCAAGCCGATGCTGACTTCGTCCTCGAGACCTGAACCTTAGGCTTCAGAGCTGACGCGTTCGATGGTGTCGTGACTGCTGTCCATGTATCGACACTTGAAATGCACTCGTAAGAAGCTGGTCTCCATTTCGTTGGTTGGGAACTTCCCTCTGTCGGAAGTATCAGTGCGCTATTATCCCAAGACCTGAGGCATTCCAGAAGATTGAGTGTTTCGACGTTGATAGAACCTCGCTGATCGGTCACTGATAACTTAGCCTTAGAGAAGAGTCGCTCCGTTTCCGCCGACATCGGCGCGATTGACAGAATGTCTATAGCCATCAAGGATAGGCCGGGAAATCGTCGCCGCTGCGCTGGATCTAGCCACCATTTGAGCGGATCCGATACCATGATTACAGGTTCGCGACAGTACACATCATACTCGTCATCATCCATGCTGAAAATCGTAGCCTTCTGCTCTTTCATCCATATTTTGTATCCGTTTGGCCGTTTTGCATCTGGCCTTTGTTCAGGAATTGGTCTGGTAATGCAGCACTGCAAGGCCGGTTTGTATTCATCTCTCCACAACTGCTCAACGCGAGCCTTCGCTCTTTCAATCCACTCTTGCCTGTCTTCCCAGGTCTTTTCCATGTACGTCCACTTGAGAGAAGGATTGAAGACTGTCGCGGCCGAAAGACAGGTGAATCTTCTGTGAGCTCGTAGTCAGCGCTCCTAATAGTGTGGACCATTAAGAGGACTATTAGTGCACACTGTGGTTTACACTATTAGTGCCGCACTATTAGTGTAGTGTGCGTTTCTCACACCACACTGGTGGTTCAGTGTAGCTTGCCCAAACTGAACGGGTAGTTCAGTGCAAGGGTCCAGACTAATAGTTGCACTATTAGTGCGCCCCATGATTACCAGCAACCCGGATTTTACTACCTTGAAATAGGGTTTCGGATTGATTTCCAACGAAAACATGTATAACCTGTAAGACGAAGTGCGTATTATCCAAGTGGCGGAACCCCGGTCGGGGAGTTATGATATACCCGTTATGTCACCGTACAAAGGCGGGGTGCCAGGTAGCCTCTAACCTATCTGTCATCTCTAGGGTAGGAGGCAGGCTGGCTCGTCAATATTTATGCGAAGCAGTTGAGATGCCAATACATTCGCTTCTTTCCGTTGTAATTAAGCATACTGGTAAGCGTCTAAACACAAGCTTTGCTAAGAGCTTCCGCCTGTTATTGACTTTATTATGCTATCAAAACATGTTGCTAAGTTATCGTTTCTGGTCGAGAAAACCCATTATACCGGATGTTGCCCTGCCAATTTGTTCAAGTTTGTCAGTCGGGTTACAGTCCAAAGCGCAGATTGAGCCTCGGCCACACTTCTACGGCCCCAGCTACACCAATCATTAGCTTCATAGGTCGATGCACCGCAAGCCTTCTGATGCTCTTCTCGTCGAGGCTCAACTGAGGATCTCCACCGCCGTTGCGTACGCAAATTGGATGCCGACGTTAGGAACACTGGGGCGTGTCGCTTGGCTGGCACGAGATGAGCGCGAGACGAGCGCGAAGCGAGCACGTACGGAACAATTCGCGACGATGTAAAGTTTCGTCGTGCGCCGACGCTAAAGGGATATGACCGATCATTGGCCGGCAAACTCAAATTAATTGGATTCTGTGGTCCAAACCAAATCACTAGGACTTCCTAGGGTGGTCAAAAAGGAAGTTGTCCACCACAGAATGATCTGACCGGAGCTGCCACAAACAATCCGGTTTATCCCACCAATCCTGCTCTCCGCCAGATTCCCATGATCGCCACTCTTATGGTCTAGTGCATTCCCTAGAGGATCATGTCCTCCATCGTGGATCACTCCGAGGCTGGCACCTATATAGATGATTCTGACCTTATTAGTGGGACAGCGGCTTCCCGTCGCCGGCACCATCCTCTTCGCCTGTCCTTAGCGTCTACCGCCGAAAGACGTCTCCTATTTGGCAGTATTGTCGAAGAGAAGAAGGTAGGAGTATTCCGGCAGCTTGGGTTGATTCCAATGGAACGAAATGGTGGCATTGCCAGCCCTGCTTCGACAAGAAAAGAGCGAAGAAATACAATTACTGTGGTGGGTCGTCCGCCATCGTCAATCATTTGCGAAAGGAGCACAATATCATTATTTCTGGGCGGCAGGAGACCAGGCGGAAGTGACGCAAAGTCGCCTCGGAGACATCACCGCATTCCTGGCCAATGGAACTTTGGTCTCCACCAAGAAACGCAAGGCGACCGCAGAGGTAGATGCCTAGACCAAGCGACTCTCCGCGAACTGTACTGCCGTTATACAGTAGCCTGCAGCCTCTCATTTGCTCATGTTGAGCAGCCGGCCTTTCGCGACTTTATCCGGTATATCCGTCCGGCCGCCGATGATCTCCTCCCGAGTGTCAAGCGATATTCCGCCCCAGCCGAGGAGGCGTCCCAACCTACAGGGCACCATTCTTGTGTATATAACTGGGACCTTTGTCCCCTTGACTTGGGCAGTGGTCAAGGCCAATTTGACTCAAAATAACCCTCACATGCATGGCATCTTTCCAGTTACTTGTGACACCGAGGTCCGGCGACACGGTTAAAAATGACTTACAATGGGGCTACGACAACAAAAAGGAGTTTGTAAAGCGAGCTCTGCAGAATGCTCTCTCGTCAATCCACATTGTTCCAGACAATTGGACATCGCCGAATTGTTTGGGCGTAATAGGGTTTACAGTTCAATTCGTTACCGAAGATCATGGTCTGCAGTCCCTGGTGGTGAGGATAAAAGAATTGGAAGGACAGCACAGCGGCGAGAACATGGCAGAAGCCATCATGGAGTTCATACGAGAATATGGAATAGCGACAAAAGTTGGATACTTTATGATGGATAATGCCACCAACATGAATACCATGATCGACAAAGTCTCCGACGACTTGGAGCACGAGTTCGAAGTTTTCTACGATCCTCTTCCTCACCGACTTCGCTGTTTCGGCCACATCATTAACCTGGCCGTGATGGAGTTCCTCATAGGAAAGCGACCACCCACAGCAGATTCCTACCACGGACCGTCCGACGACGAAGTTAAGCAATGGAGAAAGCGAGGGCGATAGGCAAATTGCATAATATCGTGGTCTACATCACCTGGACTCCCCAGCGACTTCAGACATTCACTGGTCTCACTGACGGTCTACGGCTACGGCGCGACAATGACACTCGTTGGAATTCGTGGCATAGCATGGTTGAGTGGGCCCTTAGAACAAAAGTCCGTCAAGGCATCACCATATTTTGTGCTCAAGAGCCTGCCCTGCAAGACGATGCTCTGACTTCCTCTGACTGGGTTACTCTGGCTGAAATTCACAAATTTCTCGAACCTTTTCACGACGCTACAATGGCCAACGAAGGCACCGGCAATTCCATCTCTGACGTTCTGCCAACCATGGACTATCTCTTGCATCACATTGAAGCGGCCAAGGAGGCCACTACCATCCCCCACTTGGCTACAATGATGGAGACGACATGGGCAAAATTAGCCGACTACTACGAATTGACGGAAGATTCGCCAGTCTATTCAGCAGCGACGGTATTAAATCCTTCCCTCAAGTGGGCATATATGGAGAAGACTTGGGACGACAAGAATGAATGGATTGAGAGAGCTAAAGCTCGGGTAGGGGAGCTCTGGAGGGAGGCATACAAATCTACCACTCCTGCCCTGTTCTTCGACCAGCTTCCGCACAAGAGCCAAGTGCAAGACGACCAAATGGGTACAAAATGTGGATGAAAGAGCAAAGGCTACGATTTTCAACATGGATGACGACGAGTACGAAGTGTATTGCCGCGAGCCTGTGGTGATGGTATCGGATCCGTTGAAATGGTGGTTAGAGTCAGCGCAGCGGCGACGGTTCCTAACTTATCTTTGATGGCCATTGACCTTCTATCGATTGCGCCTATGTCTACTGAGACAGAGCGGCTCTTCTCCAAAGCCAAACTTTCGGTAACCGACCAGCGAGGATCTATGAACATTGAAACTTTAAATCTCTTGGAATGCCTACGATCCTGGGACCGGAGCGCTCTGATACTCCCATCCGAGGTAAGATTTCTGTTTCGTCAGATGAAGATTGTCTAATTATGGATTCCAGTGTCGCTATATCGATCCGGAAGCCACCGGTACCGGGTCTGAGCCTCTGATTCAGGAAAGGGGCGAGGAAAGCTGCAGGTAAGGCAGGCAATTCGGTGAGGGCGCTGGAAAACTTGAAGGCAACCTTGCAGGTGCGACGGGTGCAATGCCAAATGTCAGACTATATGTTCACACTAATAGTGTAGACCACAGTTTGCACTGTAGTTCAGTTTGGCCGTGACGAACAGACTAATAGTTCAGTTTGAACATCTCAGGCACACTGGTAGTGTAGTGCGGCCAAGTCACACGCACTGAATGAGCAGTTTGAGGGGTCCAAACGCACTGGCCACACTATTAGGAGCATTGTTCTGGAAGATACAAGGTTCGTCAGGTCATTGGGTTAGTCCGAGGTCTTCAAAGGCTGCTGTGAGATCTTTCTGCCAAAGAAGAGGGGACCTTCGTAACCCGTACAAAGCTCTGTTGAGTCTAAGTACCCATCCGATTCGCATGAAGCCGTCGGGGAACCGGACGAAGATGACTTCATCCTTATCAAGGAGGCTGTTTGTGAATGCGTTGACCGCGTCGAGTTGCCTAGTCTCGAGGTCAAATTTGGCTGTGATAGCCATCAGAATGCGAAAGGAGCGGCCTGCAAGGGTTGCTGCATAGGTGTCTTTGTCTCCTAGCAATTGCAAGTCTCCGCGGACGCAGATTCGGGCTTTGAACTTGATGAGGAACCCGTGCTTGTTGAACTTATATTTAAACACCCAGGTCAGGGGTATAACACGGCCTACGGCTTCGGCCTGTGGAATCGGAGTGAACGTTCTTCTCTGTTGGAGGGATCTCCATTCGACGTTTCCGGCTTCTTTGAACTGTGGTCCAAAGGGATGATTCTTGAGGTCTCTCCAGGTCTTGGGTTCAGGAGGAAGGGATCTTTGATGAAGCTTTTCTTCTCTGCCGAGAAAGAAGCTGCTATGAAAGCGTCCTGTTGTGAGAGCTGAGAATGCTCCGTGCTTTCGAGGTTGTGGGGGTCTTTGTGACCTGCGAGGTTGCGGCGCTGCGGCTGCTGGCTGCCGACTTAGTGGTGTGAGTTGAAGAGAATCTGGTGGAGAATCTCTCGTGGGAGCAGGAGATGGATAGGGATTCTGATCCGTGTCCTCATGATCAAATGGTTCATCGGTTTGAACCACGATGGTGTCATCGGGCTGAACTTCAGTAGCCGATTCAGGGGTCTGAGTGATATTTTCGCTGATTTCCTCGTAGTCAGATTCGTCTTCAATATGAGCTGGAAGTTGAACTTCTAGACGTGAATGCTCCTGATCAGATGGTTCTGATAGGTCCGGGTCGTAGAAAGAGTCCTCAGTGAATTTGACATCACGAACTCGTCTGATTTCATCTCGGGAAGGAATCCAAATGCGGAAGATGTTAGTAGAATCGTAGCCGACAAGGTAGCCGACTTCGGCGTGAGGAGAGGTCTTAAGATCCTTCTTCTGGGTGTTGTTTAGAGCCTGAACTGTCAAAGGATAGGCTTTACAACCATATGCTTTGAGGAAGGTGGTGTCTGGCTTGATGTGACCCTGAAGGTATCCTGTATCCTTCTTTTCGTCAAGGAGCCATTGATGAAGCTTCTCGAACGGGGTTTTCCAGTCAGAGGATTGCTGGGGCGATCTGTTGTGAAGGAAGGCTGCGGCGTTCCAAGTTTCTGGCCACAAATCATGGGGAAGATTCGCTCCTATTTGCATAGTGCGAGACTTGGTGGATATTACCCCCCCAGATCGTTCAGCTGATCCATTCTGTGCGGGTGTGTAGGGAGCAGAAGGCTCATCCTTGATGCCTTCGTGTGTGATCCATTCATCGTAGGCTGTCTGTAGCCCAGGATCGTTGTCCCTGTGGATGATGCAGACTTGTAGCTTCCATTGACGGAAAATGAAGGCAGCGAATGCTTTGAGAGCACCCATGAGGACTCTTGCGTGGTGTCGTTGAGAGGATAGACGAAAATCATGCCTGTAAAATCGTCTGTGACCAAAAGGGCGGCTCTCTTCCCGTTGAAGGAAGGGTGATGACTGAAGATATCTATGTAGATTCTCCAGAAGGGTCGCGGCGCCTTCGTCTGTGGTTTCCGTCTCGAAACAAGCCGTTTTGCTTTGCCTAGGGAGCAGGCTTCGCAGTCAAATTGCAATGGGCCTTTGATCTTGCATCCGAGAGTGTTTTCAACAGCGTGTTGAAGTGCATCAGCCTTCAAGTGGCCTAGTCGCTTGTGCCAAAGGCTGGCTTCTGCTGACTGCAATGTGCGCGGGCTTGAAGAGGCTGCAAATGATGATTTTGGGAGTTCATTGTACTCAAGAACGGGCTGACGATGCACACGCTTTGTGATGCATATGATTGTACCGTCATCTTGCTTGAATACCTTTCCTGAAGCAGGATCCCAATTGTATCCTTTTGAATGAAGAGGTCGAGCGAGGCAACGTTGGTATGGAAGTTCGGGATGTATGCCACGTTGTTGAGCTGAAATAGCCCACCTGTGATACGTAGCATTACAGTGCCGTAACCAAGAATACATAGCTGTGAGTCGCCTGCGAAAAGTTCTTCTGGTTGATCAAGGGGAACGTAGTTGGAAAACCGGGATTCGTTATTGCAGATGTGCGTATCGGATCCGGAATCCAGGATAAATGAGTCTCGAAGAGGATATGGAGCCTTTAAAGTTGAAAAGCTCGTGCAATGAGTGGGTGGAGTAGGGAATGAATCCGGCGTAGGGGCAGACTCGTGATCAAATGCTTCTTCCATCGGAAGTCCTGCAAATGCTGCACCTTTGAGGGGTTCTTCCTTCTTGTCTGACTCCAGGAGAGTGCCAGTGCGGTCCAAGATAGCATCAACTTTGCGTTTCAAATCAATGTCGGACTCAAGCTTATCTCTGATCTTCTTGAGGGCGGGTTCATGAGGGACCCATCCTTCTGGTCTGATCGTTTTGTCGAGGTAGAAACACTTATTGATTGAGTGGAATTTGTTACCACAAACGCAACGGTTCTCCTTCTTCTCATCGTCTGAAGTAGGATTCTGCTTCCCATCTTTGTCACGGCCTTGGAAGCCAGCTGGAAATGCTCCGCCTTTATCATTGTTGCCCTTGGAACCGGCATTCTTAATGCGGTGGGCGCGTTCGAAGATCTCAGAGATCTTAATGCCGTCTGGGAAGTGGTCCTTCCAGTCGGGTTTTCCGGTGACAGCTTCATCCTCCATTTTGTTGATCCAGTAGTCAGTGAATGGTTCGTTGATGGATGAGACTGCCTGAAGAAAGTCTTGAGTGGGGCGGAGACCCTGTGTGTCAGGGAGCCCTAGTTTCTTGGCTTCGGTGAGGGTCTTCTGCCACTTCGTGACCCAGGTCTCAATCTCGGACCTGTCAGGGGCTCGAAGAACGGCTCGGTAACGTTCCAAGACTTCTCTCTCAAGGGCCCAGTCAGTCGGTGCGACTCTGGCTTGGAGGAGAGATAGCTGCTTGGCAACGTCATGTTCGTCAGAAATTGTGCTGTAGTAATTGCCGATATGCTTGATGATGTGTTCTTGAAGGCTGGCGAGGGCCTTCGTGTTGTCCCGATAGGTTTGGAGCCTAGATCGGTATAATGTGTGAAGATATTCCAATCGACGGAATTCTTCTGAGGTTACCTAGAGCACCAAGATCGGATGCTTGGGCGTTCACCTGGATGGGTGTAGGCTCTGATGGCCTTACAATGGTTGATTTGTCGTCATTCGCAGGGTCCACAAACTCCCAGATATTATGAGATGTGGCGAATTTCTGGATGACGGAAATCCATTGTTTCCAGTCACAAGGTCCGTTGAGAATGATGACCTTGGAAGAGCTCTCGTGATCAGATGATTGAGTCATCTTTTCGTCGCGTGATGATGCGAAGTGGAAGCGATACCGTGAAAATAATATAATCACCCAGTTGTGCAAACCGGGCTCATAACTATTGCAGTACGAGATGGGCAGCAAGCATTAATCTTGAGTGGAATAAAGCTCTTGATTCTTCTATCTAGAGAGGGAGTGTAGATGATCTTATATAGATAGAAGAACAGTGGAAGTGAATGAATAACCCAGCTGTTGGGTTGTGGCTGTGTAAAGCGTAGGCAAAAGGAAGGTTAATTGCCTGCATTAGCCTAGGTTGACTGGAAGACCAAATGAGCCTTGGCTGGTATACGGCCGAATATGCCTCTAACCCAGCTGTGACAGTGCAACATTACACTTGGCAGACCGCGCTTCAGTCGCTGAAGGTAGGACGCTGAACACTTGGAGAAACTGACCTTCAAGTAGGCCTCAGGCTTTCTAATCATACGCGTATGATTTAGTTAAATCATATATTGCCCATATACATATACCATACAGCCCCAGACGTATGATCATATATGATCATACGCTGGATAAAGTTGTGCCGAGGTCAACATGGTCAGGCAAGGAAGTCGGCGGCACCCTGGCGCTTGCCCAATGCCCATTCTCCTAGTCCTGAAAGGCCACTCTTTCCGATAGATACAAAAATAGAGAGAATGCCTGAATAACATATCGCTTGCTGAAGCTAACTCTGTGCAACTCGGACTGCTGTATTATGTAACCCCGCTCCGCTCAGAAACTACCAATTTCGCTGCGAAGCTGGTGGAAGCAGGGTGGTCAATGTCCGAGGAAGGACTCATATACAGAAAATTTGCCCAAAGGCATGGCATGGGACGATTTTTACAAGAGTGAAGAGGTTGTGGGAAGACGAATACAAGAACTTACCAACCGTTTGTAATACCGTAGTGGCTGCGAGGCTCTCTGAAGTAGTTATTTGTTGAACTGGTAGTTCAACCTGGCCGAACGTCATAAAACATCCCAGTGTATCTGCGCGAACAGTAGGGTTCAATCTGGTGCGTCCGCCAACGCAGAATTAAGGACTGAGATGTCGCTGTCTCGAAGGCTTGTCTCCGAGTACCTTGCGTCCATTACTGTTTTCCAAGCTAAAGCGGTGAGGACGTCATTTGTTGAATAATTTCGTATTTCTGCGAGGTTACTGCAACGCGAAACATCTCTCTTCAGACGTGTGAGAGCATCAGGGCTAAGGCAAAAAACGTGACCGAGATAACCCTCGGTAG
Source organism: Hirsutella rhossiliensis (assembly GCF_020360975.1). Taxonomy (NCBI): domain Eukaryota; kingdom Fungi; phylum Ascomycota; class Sordariomycetes; order Hypocreales; family Ophiocordycipitaceae; genus Hirsutella; species Hirsutella rhossiliensis. Next base: position 3,591,291 of record NW_025408672.1, read on the forward strand.
TTGAAACGCCACGAACTTGTGTTGCAGTGTCCGTGAGCACGGTGAATTCTGGATGGTCCTCGATCCGTCCTTCAAAGCCAAGTGAGGAATAGTCCGTTGTAAGACGTACGGGGGTTCGTGAGCCGCACGCGCGAGGAAGTAGTCCCCCCCGGGGAAGCCGAGAAGCCGGCGACAATACGCATGAACTGCCGCGGTAGGTGCGTAAGATATGCCTGGCAGAGCACGCTCTGGTTCCAGCGGCCGGCCTGCGAGATCTGGGCGAGCGACGTGCCATGGGTCTCCGCGTCCTGGGCGCCCACCCTGCGCGGGAGGTGCGTCTTCTTCGACGCGATAAGGCCGGCAGCGCCGAAGATACGCCAGGTCTCTTGTAGCTGCGTCGGGTACGAGAGCTCCTGCTCGCGGTCCCGCCCGACGAGGACCTTGATCCGATACCAGTCCTGACGGCGCCGGAAGGACGGGGCGGTTCGCCGGCGACGTGCCAGCGCCAAAGAAGAGCTGTGCTAGGGCCCTTGCGTACAGAATAAGGGTCCTTGTGCCGGAGCGCGCCCATAAACTCCTTCCTCGCCGTCTTATTTAGCTTGCCGTCCCGTAAAAGGCTTACCAGGCAACTACAGGGGTCGGGCCTCCGAAGGCGGATAGTCGAGTAGGGATAGGTCTGCAAGCTCCATCTTGCGGCGGTTCTCCCCGTAAGAGGTAGTAGTGGCCGAAGAGGAGGTCGACTCGCGTACGGAGGTTTTGCGGCGTATACGCGGCGCCAGTGAGAAGGAGATCCTGGATCCGAAGCCATTCATCGGGGAGGTAGCTGGCCTGGATCCCGTCGCTTCCCGCGGTCTTTAAAGGAGGCGCGGTCGTGCTTCCCCCGCTGCCGGCCCCGTTGCTCAAGGAATCCTCGTACGGCGGCGCCCCGGGGATTCTCCGTATTCGCGTTGCCGTGAGCCACCCGGAGCCTCCATAGCTCGACAACGGCCGCGATATAGGCGTCGATAGTGCCCCTCGTAAGCAAATACCCTTCGGTAAGGTCTACTGCAGCCGTCGCGAGGCCTGTGGGTGGCACGTAGCCCTCGCGGTCGTCAGCGAGCAGCTCGGCGGCCTCGGCCAGGGGACCTCCAAGCTTCGGCCAGACTTTCGGCCTCTGCCATGGCCGTGGCCTCGAGCTGCTCCTGTTCGCGCTGTTGCCGTACCTGTACGGCCTCGCCGTTGCCGTTGCCCCTAACCTTACCCGCGCGCGCTTCTTCTGCGGCGGCACAACGCGTCGTAACAGGATATCCTCTTTGAGCCACGCCGCCAGCTTGTCCGGCGTTACGAGCTCGCCGTCGGGCCAGCTATAGAGCTCGCCGTCTTCTGCAGCCCGAGGCGTATGGCACCAGGCCTATACGTATTTGTCTGTTAGCCGCCTAGGGGGCCGTACGTGACAGGGATCGAAGTGGAGGACCGGCCGGGGGACGCGCCTTCCACTCCCGCTGCTTCGCCGCGTAACTCCGCGCCGTGTTCGCCGGCTGTTCGTCCTTCTTCGCCTGGATGCCCGCTCTCCGGGCGGCACGGGCGCGCTCGTCAGCTGCCGTGTACGAGTCGTCCGCGGCCATCTCGGTCGATCGGGCACCTTCCTACGGGGCGAATGTCTGGGCTGGGTTGGCCGCAGGGTGGTTTTCCATATCTAAATATGGAAATACCCTTTCCATGAATGGCATGGAATAGGTATGGATATGGATCCATGTATTTCCATACTATTGGCTGAACCACGCCACTAACAAGGGTTCCTACAGGGGCTACCTACAGGGCTGTGGGCCTGGAACCCCGCTACAAATCCGCACATCCACAAAATCAGCCTCACCACCAACCCACAGCATACCATTATCACCTGGCGACAATGGATTCTGAGCCTGTGTTAGTTATGTTTCTTCGATTCTGAATCCATTGCTTCGGATTCATTCGCGTCTATATCTCCCAAGACAAGAGAAAACCTGCTTTTGGATCATGAAAACATGCTCATCTGGCAGTAGTGTACCGGTAGTAAAAGGGTTAGGGGAAGCGGAGTTCAAAGGCAGGAACCGCCTCATATATTATCTTTATTGTCCCCAGAATGATCCCTACAGTACTTCTGTCACAGCCAGCTTTCGAAAACACCCTGAGGGCAAGAAAGTATGTCATCAACGTCGCAGAGAATTTATCTCCTCTTCAACCGTCCATCATCGAAGGATTTGATCAACTCTACGGGCAAGCGTGGGATCTGGGCCGTGTCTTCAAAGGCTACCTTGACCAAGAAATTATCAATAAAGAGAATTCGCCCTATTACGCCGCTTCTTTGGTCCTTCATCCAAGCTATCGCACGACGTACATCCACTCAAATTAGAAGAAGTGGCATAAAACTGCTTTCAAACGGGTCAAAGACCTTTGCTACTCTTACCGAAATACAAACGACGGTACAATTTCGTATCATGTACTGGACGAAGAAGAAGACAATGGCCTTGATGCATTTGATCGTATTTCAAGAAATCTGCAGAATTGTGCTCGACCTACAAGTCAAGACGAGTATGAAGATTACATCTCAGGTGATCCATATGAGATTGCGCCAACAACTGCTTTATCATGGTGGCTTCAAGAGCGACATAGGAACCGACGGCCGAAGTTATCACGAATGGCAATAGACATCCTATCAATGCCAGCGATGAGCGACGAGCCGGAACAGGTGTTTTCAGGGGCTCGTCGTACGATCTCCTGGGAAAGGGCACAATTGGATGCGGACCAAATTGAAAAGGAGAATTGGTTGAAGCATTGGGTGAAGAACAATGTCTTGAAGAGGAAGGGCGGTGGCGTGACCGTGGCGTGAGAATTCGTGCAAATTCCCGTCTGATTTCCCTCCTCGTCTTGGAACAAAACACGTAAGATTTGCCTACCCTCTCTTTTGGACATTATCATTGAGCTCAATCAATTACTTCGTATTTTTAATTCACCATATGGTGTGAATTTGTCCATCTTGTCGAAGGTGTCTTCAGTGACATTTTGTCGTCGTGCACGGACCAAGTATGGAAAGGTGTATTGCAATACTTGCAATAAATGTGGGGCCGATACCGATTATCGATTGCAGGCCTTTCCATGTATGGAAAACCACCCTGACCCCGCCGTCTGTCGCTCCGCCCCCCCCGTCTGTGGTGCCTGTGTCGACCTCAAACGCCTCGGTAACACCGACGGTCAATTCGTCAACCGCTGGTGGGCCTGTAAACGCGGTCAATGTGCCGTAAGTATCTATGTGATCAACGACGAGACTTGACTGCTCGCAGTATGCTGATATACGTGGAAACTCTAGTGTGGTCAACTCGGTGCCGCCCAATGTGCTGGTGTAAGTGCCTATCCCATGATTGACGGTGAGTTTTGACTGCTTGCAGTATGCTGACATAGATGGCAACTCTAGCTCGTAAGTATTTATCCCGTGATTGACGTGTAGAATGCTTGCTCGCTGGCAGCATGTTGACATAACCGGCGATTGTAGTAACTCCGATTTCTTGTGGCGGGTTCATTTGGCGAGTTCGGAACGTTTGATGGGTTACGGCATGGATGCTTCGGTCGTTGTATGGAGTTTGTGACGGTCATACACTGAGCCAGAAGGCTGTGGACTCTATTACGAAGATTCTGCTCTGAAGAAGAAAAAGGAGAACAGAACAATACAGCTGGGTGACCGTCTCTCCCTAAATATGCCTTTTTTTAGGTGTATTACGCCCGGAGGATTCCCCCATAGAGCCACTACGCTAGGCTGTCTACAATCTGTATATTGTCCCATCTCACTCAAAGCCCTACGTTTCTGCTCGTTCTATTCCAGCCTCGATCGCTTTTACGTGACAGACCTGCTTGAAGGTCAGTTTCTCCAAGTGTTCAGCGTCCTACCTTCAGCAACTGAAGCGCGGCCTGCCAAGTTGAACTGCATAGCGCATCCTTCCTTGCATTTTTACTTTCTTGGCACGCAAGTGTTAAGAAAGTAGCCTGTTCTCACATACTTTCGCTTAACAAGTGCTCTTGACAAAACTCCAATTGAGCCGCGCGTAAGCGCCGGCAGCGACCATGGCACCAGCCTCAGGTTCGCATGTCGACTCCAATGCCTCGAGACAAGGCATACGATCGCCGCCAAATCCGGCGGCTCACATATCGCATCTCCGACCTCGCTACCCGACGGAAGCTCGCCGAAACGACTCGTTTCCCGCGGCCCAGCAGCTGGCCCAGTCAATCTCGTCCACCGAAACGCCTGAAGCTGCCGTCACGGAAGGAGCGCAGCTGGAAGAAGCCCCGAATCTCTTCAGCTCGTTGACAGGCTCTTTAGTCAGGGCCGCCGCTTAGCGCCGTGGGTTTTGAATCAAGATCCCAACATCGAGGTTACGTCCCGTCCTTAATAAAAAGATGCGAGTCAGATCTAGCCAAGCAACGCCGTCCCTACAAATCACACAATGGCGTTCGTTCATGCAGCGTGGAGCCCGGTCGTACAGGGGGGCGCCTGGCCTACTCTACAGCAGGGCATCCTGTAGACTCCCGCTGAAGAACAAACGCCAAATCAACCAGCGACACGGACCCATGAAACGGATGCAGCCTACTGCGACATTTTGTTCTTGCAGCAGGACACTCTCCCGCATGAGGAGGAGCCCAGAAGTTGGAGTGTGCATTCCACTTTTGCCTGGTGCAGTGGCATTGCGATATTTAATGGCATTATAACTAGCTGTGGAGCCGGTGGACCCCAACGGAAACTCCGTACTTGTACTAGGGGGGCCTAAAAGTCGGCCAAATCCCCGTCCCCGATCCTCAGGGACGGGGGGGACACTGACCGGGAAAAAGGACGCTAACACGGAAAACCTCGGTACCTTCATCCCACACTGTTTTACTAAGAAACTAAGGTTCTCTACTCCCCCTTGTTTGATGCATACAATTCCCTCACCAAGCGGCAGCATTTAATTGTCCGAAATATCGGCAGATGCATAAGAGAGCGACACCTTAGTATTTTGAAGCTATATTCTGCATACAATTGTACTTTCATCGATCTCTAGACCTTCATCCTCATCGACAGCCTTAGAATCATTGCTAGAAGTTTCATCAATGTCGTTCAATGGTATGTCAACGCCGTCAGCTTCCAGAGATAGCACCTTACGGCTCCTTGTGCGCTCTTTGTGCTCTAATATCACCAAGTCTGCCGCCTCGTGTACAGCGGCGTGATCGTACTCATGATGATAAGTGAGGCTGTCGTAGAACTTGCGTTTGTACGATAATTCCCGGAAGGTGCACCAACGATAACAAAGCCACTCGGTGCTATTGAGATGCACCCGCCGGTCGCCCTTAGTCCAGCCTCCTTGGAGCCGCATTTGCGAGGTCCTCGTCTCTTTGATGCTATTCCGAACGGTCCCTCTGACGTCACGAAGCCATCGTCGTAAGTAGGCAGCTTCATCTCGTGCCTCCTTCTTCTTCATCCGGCGTTGTTCCTCTGCCTTGGCACCCAGTCTGTTATATTCGTCTCGTGCGACCCGGACTCTCGCGTCGTAGACACTCAAGGGCCCGTATTTCCCTATAACTCGTGTCTTCTCCTTGAGGGCCGCGCGGCTAAGCTGCTTTTCCTTAACACGGCGCATCTCATCTGTAGCTGTAATGCCATTGAGAGCGAGGGTATTCGCAGCCTTGCGTGCCTTTAAATGTACGTGCGAGACTGACGGCGTCAGCGGCACCTCGGAAAGAATAGAGACTTCCAATCGCAGGTTCACGTAGTCATTATATCGTCGAATGACGGAGAGATCGAGTTTTGGTGTAGTGACGCTATTCAATCGATTTGGCGGATCGTGGGTTCGATTACTTGGTCGAAGTTGCCTTCCTGGATGAAGCAGGGAAGATCTCGCTTATCTACTTCTTTCGTAAGCGATGATAACGCATCTTGGAGGTTATCGAGAACCATCGACGGCTTGTGTGGGAAAAGACCGCACTTCTCCCACGTCGAGAGCATCGTATGCTTCTTGAACGTTCGATTGCGAATCTCTTGAAGATGGTAGAGGAAGTCGGTCTTGCCGAAGTCACTCGCGCCGTCAGCAACCTCACGATACACAACTTGCTGGTGCCAGTGCTTGTATGACCGGAAGACACCAACGTCGAGCGGCTGGAGATAATGGGTAAGATGAGGCGGCAACGGGAAGAGCTCGATATCGTGATCGTGACAAAAATGCACGATTTCACTAGTATGGTGGTTATCGCAGCCATCCACCAAAAGAACGCGTGTTTCCCCCGGGTTTGAAGGCCGTGTCGAGGGAATACTCGTCCCTGCAACAGATATAGCTTCAATCGCGGTTACAGAGACAGTCTCGTGAGAATCCGAAAGAACGGGCTTCTCAATGTCGTTAAAAGTCCAGAGGAAGGTGCCCTTATTTATATAGCCAACCATGAAGCCCGTCTCGTCAAAATTCCAGATATTTTCGCGCCGGATATCGTGCCTCGCGATGAAATTCGACCAGTCTTGGAAGAATGCCTCGACACAAGCTCGGTCTTGCATCGCCTTTCGCTTAACGTCTCGTGAAGCTGCTTTCCGGCGATGGAAATACCGTCCCCATCGCTTCATGAAACGCTGGGCCCATTTCTGTGATGCCGTGCCTCCCCTGCCTTTTGCCTTCAGAATGGCGTTGGCGTGTTGTTGAAGGGCGCGCCCCTGGATATGGTGCCCCTGAGCGATGCGGCGATGTGCCCAGCAAAGCACTTCTTGCTCTTCTTCCGACCCCAGTAGCGTAGCGTTCCGCCATTCTCAGAAACTGGATGATGCCCTTGAATGCGTGATCTCAGGCGCTTGTACGGCACGCCCAATGCATCAGAGGCTGCCTTCATCGTACGGTAAAAACCTTCGACAATGAGCTCCGATGCCGCGACAGTGCGAGCTTCGAGATTCTCTTGACCATGCCGCGCGAAATTGGGTTTATTCGTCTCAGAATTAATCCATTTTTGCATAGCAGTAGGTTCAGAGCTTGAGGAGGCCATAGCGAAAATCTCGTCGAAATTGCAGCTCCAATCCGTTTGCTAGCCATTCTCATCATCTTCGTCATCGTATATGGTTTTGTTGCATAGCTTATCTAATGGAAGTGCGGAGATGATATTGAATAATCAAGGATATGCTGTTAAGAATGGAAACTTCAGTTTTGCGTGCACTAAGGTACATTTCTATGTACCTTGATTTCTTTTCCGTGTCAGCGTCCTTTTTCCCGGTCAGTGGCCCCGTCCCTGAGGATCGGGGACGGGGATTTGGCCGACTTTTAGGCCCCCCTAGTAGCTGCTTCTAGATCTGCTTATGCCTTGATGATGGTACTACCGGTAACTTCTATCATACGCGAGTCAGATCAGGCGAACCCAGTCATGGGCAGGCAGCACAGGCTTGTGGATTCAGTGCTCCTAAGTGCAAACTCTGGCGGAGACTATTAAATAGTCTGCACATTTACTAGCCTGACCTGTGTGTGTAAGAGTCATTCCTGTGCAGCAATTCTTTATGCCGGTCTAGTAATTGCCAAAACTACTGGGTATAAAGTGCGAGCGTTCCACCTCGGAGCTGGAAAATTTTCGCATGCTACCTACTTCTTCTACTTGCGCCATCATCGATTTTACCTCACTCCCTTTTGGTGTCCTCCTTTTTGAGTACCTTTTTGCTAACATGAAGGCTTCAATTGCCCTTTTCATGTGCCTGCCGGGGCTGGGACTAGCGGCCCCAACGCCGGACCAAATTATAGCACCAAGAGAAAACGATTCGCCTCAACAAGTTGATGGTCAAGGTAATTATCTTAATGCTCAAGGTCAAAGACTTGATCGCAGTACTGGTCAATGGGTTGATGTCCCTGGTGCTCATCGACTTGATGGCTCAAAGATTTCTAGTAAGACAAAGTCAAATTCCTATTACTCAGAAATTAATATCGTTTCTGATGAGCTTCTTCCTCAAGCCGATAGTCACCCTGTTAAAGAGAAACAAGATAAACCTACAGGTGGTCCGGGCTGGCAAGTTCTAAACGGCCTGTGGGGATAAAATGCTTCGCCGAGTTCAGGAATATTGAACTGAAAGATTCGGGAAAGCTGAGTGAAAGCTTTCTTGCGTGTAAGCAGGCCCGCAGGGTGAGCTATGGGGCTCAATTGCGGAGGAACTTCTCTCGTTTGTCATGCCTCGGTAAAATACTGCGTCACACCTTGCACTTCAGGGATGTGGTGCAAGGCGTACAATCAGCCGAAGGCTGCGAGTCTGGCCAACAGTCAACCAGTCACCGAACAATCAGTACAGTATCTACAATCATACACTTCATTTGTGCCTTGGAAAGCGTCGTTCTTGTTGCGGGTAGCATCAAGTAGAGTTACGTAGACCCGTGGCCTATCTTGTATGGATTCTGGGTGAGAACCTGTCGTTTGCGAAGTTGCTGATCCCTCATTTTCATCTTAATTCCTTCCAGCGGCGACGCATAAGTCAGGTGATTGCGGTCAAACGGGACATCCAGCATCAGACCCTGCAGCGTTTTCACACGCGAGATGGCGACGTAGCTCAAACCGGTCTAAAAGTCACGGCAGGACAGATCCGTCACGATCATGTCTTCGGTGATGCTCTGCGACTTGTGAACTGTAATGGCGTAGCATAAATGGCGTAGCATACGATCAGGGCAAACTGCGTACGAGTGCAGAGTGTTGGCCCAAGAGGAAGTCCCTCTCCACTAGTAGAATCGGCACAACCTTCCTGCCATCGGCGGTGGTCGGGAATACCGGCCCCATGTACTTATCAAACTCCATCATGATCACGCAGGAAGGGTCTTGCATGGGGTCAGCTCCAGGCGCCCAGGCGATATCGTACACTGTACCACGTGCGCCGTTGCAGAGGCCAACTGGCTGCCAAAGGTTGGACGTCAGCATCAGACGGGCGCCAACGCATACGGGACTCTGCTTCGCAAGGTTGCCTGCCTTGTCGTCAGGAGCAGCAGCAGCACCGGCACCAACGCTCATAGCCATGACCTGGATGACAGGCCGGCCTAGGCGGTCGAGGTGGTAGTTGTTATACTCGTTAACCCTGTCTTTCGTGGCGTATACTCGTAGGGGATTGACGAACATGGCCACCTCCTGATTGTCCAGCTTCGTCTGCACGCGGCTGGAGAGGAGCTTCCAGGACTCCTGGAATAGACGGTGCAGTCGCAATTGATCGAGGGCCGTGCGAAATGTGCCCCTTCTGATTACGCGGCTGAATGGTAATTTCGCGCGCAACGTTGACACAGACCACAGCGCCCTGTTCTCGCGAAGGAGAGAGCAAAAGTGGGCATAAAAGTGGATAAAGGGACTTTTCGAAGGTCGAGTATCATACGATCAGATGGTATGTGAAATGCATGTGTTCATTACTCTCCTCTTGTTGCCCTGTATCCGTCTAGCCCTCCCCTTTTATATCCCTCTGTGCCTTCCCTGTGTTCATATCCCGTGTTCAGGTATAATGTACATTCTATCAGGAAGAGGGCACTCCTTGCCCCTCACTGAAGGCCGCGTAAGCCATCTACGTCAGCACATTCAGCTCGATCTCCCCGATCAATAGCTTTCCAAACTATTAAGTCGATAGTTCAATCTCTTGAGGTCCCCGAGCCAGTAAAAGATATACCGGGCTCCTTGGAGGATCCCGATCGAATAGGAGATCCTCCGGACCCCTCAGTGGACCACAAACCTCCCTCCTTACCTGGTTTCGAGCTGTATTACCTAGAGAGACCTAGAGGCCTCACATCGTTCGGACCTTCTTCTCGACACCTGTACCAACATTTAACCTCCTAAAAGTAGAATTCGGTCAATTCTCTATCTGTTCCAAGTAACTGCTTGCGAATATCTTTAAAGTTGGCTGCAATCGGTGTAAGTGAAATGATAGACTTTTGGTGGAGTTTTTTTCAATTGCGCTACCGAAAGGGGGGTGTTACCGAAAGGGGGGTGGGGTATGGTATATGTTACTTCGAATTCGGGGCTTCGCCTCGAATTTTCTTTCCTTTCTTCCTTAGCTCTAGATAGACAACACATAGGCATCTGCTTGTTGAACAAACTCCAGACCAGCCCTTCACACTCCGCCAATCATGGTGACCATCGCGTGTGTCGTATAGAGCCGGTGTTTCAATCTCGTCTCGTCATCGAGTTCCGTCGTATTGGCGCAAATAAGTTCGGCTAAAAGTCTTCTTTCTTCCAAGCTGTAGGATTGGCTTTATTTCCCCTTTCCCTTCTTAATTCTCTTCACTAGTTTTCTGATTCGGTCAGGTCGAAGTGGTCTCGCGACCCTGAGCCCACCAGGATCTACTAGGGCTGCGTAACCCCCAAGAATGGGCTGATTGAAGCCGATCCAAAGACAGCATTGCTGTCATGCCTGAGCGTCCCGCTGACGGGCAGCAGGCCTGCAAAGAGCGCCTTTGAGCCGATGAAATGCTGTTGTGGAGGATTTGCATACGGACGAGCAGATAACGCCGGGATTTACCCTTTCCGACTCGGCCATAGTCTGAGCTTCCCGGAGTTTTCTGCCTCAATCGGTAGCCTGTAGATTCCCACTAGCTCAGCACGTCCTGTGCCCCCTCGCGGGGACCTGAGCGGCCTATGGCCGCTGGACGAAAAATACAGATAACATAACATAACATAACTTATTCAGCCGTAGGCTGACTTTACATTAATCAGAATAAGTTTCTAGAAAGCCGGACTTATCGAGAAGTGGGCCGACAACAAACAGAAGCATGTTCGCAAGAAGGGACACAGGATGCCACAAACTCAACTATGAGCCAATCCAGACCAGCTGAGCGTCCCCAAGGAGTCTCCATTGCGCACTGGAGAGCCATACAAATCAAGACAGCAAAAAAACTACCCATACCTGAGCAAAATGGCGGTGGATATACTGTCAATTCCCGCAATGTCTGCTGAGCCCGAAAGACTCTTCTCTGGGGCAAAAATAACCATCACAGACCGTCGAAATCGACTTGGGAGTGATGTAATTCAGGCATTGGAGTGCTTGAAGTCATGGTTTGGGATACAGGATTTTCAGGGTGACGATATTTCAGCAACGACGGTTGAATAATGAGGGTCACGTGGGATATACGGGATATATTGTTTTACTGGCAATATATTGGGTCACTGGCAATACAATACAATATGGACCAATGCCATATTGCGCAATACAATACGCACCTCTTGACAATACAATAATACGAGGTAAGGCAACCCCCTGGGTTGCGCACAAAAGCCTTGAGGAACGAAGACACGGTCGACTACCCGGCCGGCAGCGGAGACGGACGGCGTCGAGACCGGGCTGGAGGTCCCGTCGCAAGAGGGAGAGGCCGGCGCCGGCGACGACGCCGTGGAAGGAGACGACGGGAGGGGCCGAGGGGAAGTGGCCGTCGGGAGGCCAAGGAGCGCGGGAGGACGCCACAAGGAGAAGTCAGCGACGCGGCAGGGGAGGAGACGCATACAGGGCGGGGGGCATGGATGGTAGCCATGGTCGCGGACGACGAGCGTGGGAATTGTAGACGACGGTATCGCCCGGGCCGGCGTGGAGACCGTCGCGGCACTCGAACCCCCCAGGGGAGGGCATGGGAGTGGACGTGGCTGTTAACGAAGAACCGATGCTCGGACCGGTCAGGGTCGACGACCGGCTGGCCGTAAATCGAGAGGTTTACCTAGGCTAAAGAAGAGAGACAGCCGGGTCGGCGGCATCCGGCTCCGCGCGGAGGGCGCGTACTCGGCCGGGAGGAGCTACGAGGGGACGGGCAGGAAGACACGGGCGATAGCCTTCGGCGTTAAGGTTCTTGATGCGGTGCTCGTCTTAGTGGGCGAACCTCGAGGGCAGTCGGGCTGGGCGAAGAACATCATAGACATGTCGCCGTCGACGCTCTTGCCAGTACTAAGGGCCTCTTCAGATGCGGCGGAGAGGCGGCCGAAGACGGGGACGAAGACATGGCGAGGTTGTATAGCGTAAGAGCGACGCTGCCGTTTTGAATCGTTTAAGCGGGGCAGAATAGGAGCAGGAACTCTTCCTATTTTTGTATCGTTGGAAGAAACCGGCGGGAAGTGAAGGGCCAGGGCCGCCTTACAGAACACGAGCATAGATATTAACGGAAACACGGGAAAATTTTTAGCGGTTAGGAGAACATGGAAAGAGCGTTGTCTAGAGAATGCTATGAGAAGCGAGGGGAAAAGGGCAAAAAGGCGGTCTGCTTAGGGATAGAGGGGTTTTAAGACAACCGACATACGGGAAGCCATATTGTCACAGAATAGGGCAGCTTCATTGGCGACACGTTTAAGACATGGGGTTAAAAGCCAGTATGCAAGCATCTAACCTCGAACCAAGGCGCTTAGCGACATAGCTCCAGATAACAAGGAGGCGTAGAATGTAAAGCACGAGTAAGAGGAAGGTGCCGTAGCGACTTACATGTAAAGACCGGCCTAGGCCGTTGCATGCGATAGCAGCAGGCAGTTCCCGGTAGGCTTAATGGAAAGTCGGCGCCGGTATAATGTGAAGAGCAGCAGCATGCTTATAGACGTACTACGGAGCTCTATATAGAGTACATAGGTCATTGTAAATGTAAAGTGTCCGTTACGCATAAGCTGCATGCCGAGTAGCAACATAAGCGCAAGACGAGCAGCCCAGGAAAGGACGTATACGTCGACGTCCGACTCACGAGGCTCCACGTCAGGGCATAGCAGCACGAGGTAGATGAGAGGTTTATAAAGGTAGTGGCAGCCAGTATCGCGATGGAGTCAGCTGCTGGAGGGGGACCGCGCGGAGCAGGGGGGGGCGCGAGCCCGGCGCAGGAAGCCCACGGACCGCGTGGCGCCTTGGAGACGCCGGTCGAGGACGGTCCGGGCGGGGACGCTTGGAGACCGATAGGTGCGACTGCCAACGGCGGCGACATCGCCCAGCCTAGGCAGGGCGAAGCGGACATGGGAATAGGGTGGAACGGCCACACCACGCCGCAGCCGAGTGTCGACGAGGGCGCGAAGCGCAGGCGGGGAAGACCACCGAGGCAGCAGAGACTCCAAGCCGACGCAAGGCAGCAGGTGTTGCGGCGTATCCAGCCCCGGCCGACACCGATCGCAGCCGGTCTCACACCGCCGCCGAGCGAGGGCGGCCCGCCTAGAGGCCAGCAGGCGCCGCGGCACATCCGGGCTCGGCCGGTTCTGAGGGCGGGAGTCCACGCGGCGCCCCCACCGAGGCGGGACCGAGCGTCGGAAGCACGGACAGCCAACAAGCCGGTACGGTCGCAGAGCGAGGCCAAGGCGCATGAAGACGGCTAACGGGGCGCAGGCAGGACAATGAATCGGCAGCCCGGGGGAGAGCGGAAGAGGAAGGGCCGCACCCCCGGCGGGCAGGCCGAAGGAAATGCTCCCGGTCCGGGTGGGCCAGAAAACCCCAAGACGGAGGGCTGCAGGCCGAGGACCTAGCCAGCGTACTGCAGCACCTCGAGGAGGAGTTCGCGGCGGGCGAGAGGCTCGCAGACGAGCAGACGTGGTGCATGCCGGTGCCGCGCGCGAGGCAGGTGCGAACGGTGCAGAGGTTCTACCGGGCGTTCCACGACGCCGGCACGCTACCGGTCTTGACCTGCAAGGTATGTTACCGGAAGCGGTCAAGAGAGGAGCTAAGGAAATGGCGTGGGAGGTGGCCATGGCGGAGCCCGTCACGGAGGGCGGCCGGTCTCTATTCGCGTGCCGAAGCTGCTTCCCCGAGGGCCGGGCGGTGCCGGTATGCGCAGAGTGCGCGCGGTGCCTCGGGCGTGAGAGGGCTTCGCCTGGCATGCACCTCCACGGCCGGCTCGGCTGCGAGCACGCGTACCCCGACGAGCTCAAGGGCCTCACGCCGGTCGAGGAGAAGCTGATCTCGCTCAACTCGTGCTACGGCTTCGTGACGAGGTATAGCATCCCCGGCGGGCAGAGGCAGAGCGTGAGGTATCCGAGGCACGTCAAGGGCCATATCACGGTATTCCCGAATGACGTGCAGGGGCTGGTGACCAGGTGCTCCCGCACCCGCTAGTCCGGTTATGGACGAGATCCATGTCTCGTGGCAGGGGGCCGAGAAGCCGGGGCCACGCGACCTGTCGGGCCTCCTGTCGGTAAGGCGGCGGGCGGTCGAGAGGGCGCTCGTCTGGCTTAAGGAGAACAACCCGCTCTACGGCGAGGTCGAGATCGACGTGGCGGAGATGGAGAGCTGGGGGCGCCGCCGCACGGGTGCCGTCGGTGGTATGCGAGCGCCTGGAGCGAAACGAGCCGTCAGCGCGGGAGAGGACGCGGACCGCGCAGGTGGTGCCGCCGACGGAGCGGGCCATGGACGACGAGGGCGCGGTCGAGATCGAGGAGATCCTCGTCATGTTAAGCCAGGGGCGGGATCCCGCGGAGAGGAGTCGCGACGTCAGGCCCACGTGCGACGACGAAGAGGACGGCGCTAGGCCCGAAGAGGGCGGGAAGTAATCAACGAGGTGACGTCGTCCGGCATGTTCCCGCTCGACGGGCCGCCAGGGTGGCGGACGCCGAGAAGATTCGCTTCGCCCGCGACGCCGTCGGGCCCGACGGAGCGCGCGCCCGCGCAGGCCCGAGGACGTGGGTGGGGACGGCGGCCGGAGGGGCGGCGCGCGGCGGCGATGGCGACAAGTACGAGCCCTATATCCAGGTACGGCGCGGCAACGAGTTCGCCGACTCGGCGGACGCCTCCTTCTTCGCCAAGACCTTCCCGACGCTATTTCCCTTTGGCGTGGGGCCGAGGCTCGCCGACGAGGCCGCTACCCGTGGAAGCGAGACTACCGGGTGGCGGGGCCGGGCTGCCGAGGCGGAGCGGGTCGCGGAGGGCCTCACGTCGACCCGGAACATGAACCTCCAAGCATGGGCCGACGTCGTGCTACGGCGCCACGGCGGCCGGTTCGCGACGCATCCCATCTTCGCCTTCCTAGTGTTTAATATGGGGTGCGGTCTAGGAACCGCCAGGCCAGTATGCTAGGCGTAACGAGGAAGAACTTCGCAAAGGTCGAGGGTCTACTAAAGTCGTTAACGACGCAGAGGCTCGAGGCGGCGAGGGTCGAGCTCGAGGCCACGGGCAAGACCGGCGACGACGGGGTAAAGGAGCTCCTCCGGTCCCTATCGGTGTTTGGCCACCGGCAGCCGATGTCGAGGGAGAGCCGCCTAAGTATGCGGAAGAAGATACTATCTCTCATCGTCAGATACGGGGTGCCGGCCATTTGGTTCACGCTAAACCCGAACGATATTACGAACCCGGTAAAGCTACGGCTGGCGGCGTACCGCGCCCGCGACCCCGAAGCGGCCGAGGCCTTCCTAAGAGAGCTAGGGACTGCGTATAAGCGGGTGCGGCTGGCGATAGCGGACCCGATGAGCGCGGCCGTCTTCTTTCACCGGGAGATAAAGCTCTTCTTCGAGCATTACGTCGACGTCGGGGACGAGTCGGTGTTCGGGCACGTCGGGGCGTACTACGGGGCGGTAGAGACGAACGAACGAGGTGCTCTCCACCTCCACGGGCTTCTCTGGCTAAAGGGCAATGCGCGCCTCGGCGAGGCGCTGGCCGGCGCCGGCGGCGAGCAGGCAGCGTACCGGGAGCGAATAATCCGCTACGTAGACAGCGTCTTCTCCGAGGTAAGGCGGACGACGTCTGGGGCGTAGCCTCCGGCTCCGTCGAACGCAGACTAAAGGGGCCGAAACTAACCCTAGGCCGTAGGAGCTAGACGCAGAAGGGCACCACGCTGTGCAGGCGGAGCGGTCGATCACGGCGCACATGTCGTCGTGGCTTGACGACGTCGAGCGCTTAACGGACGCGTTCGACGAGGAGGCCAACTTCTGCGCCGGCGCGACGCAGGTCCACACGCATAGCGCGACCTGCGTCAAGTACTCGCTCGCGGGGGCCGGTCGTAAGGGCGACCTCTGCCGTTTTAAGGCGCCCTGGAGGCTAGTAGAGAGGACGGCGCTCACGGCGGACGGCGTGCTGGAGATCCGGCGGACACATAGCATGGTGAACCGGTGGAACAAGGCGATGGCGGTAGGGCTGCGGCACAACCACGACATCTCGTTCATCGCGACGCAGCGCAAGACCATGGCCCTGATCTACTACATCACCAACTATGCGACTAAGGTAGAGGACCCTACGTGGAAGCGGGTGGCCGCCGCGGCCGAGTTACTCCCGACCTTAGAGCCGACAGCGAGAGCAGTATCCCCAGCGCCGACCGCAACGATAGCGGGGGAACGGAGCCGGAGAGGAGGCCGCGGCGGACCTATAAGGGGAACAAGACGAGGGTGTTCCTACTAAAGGCGGCGAACCGAATCTTCACGGAGCGCCCGCTATCCCAGGTCGAGGTGATCGCCGACCTCCTGGGGTATCCGCGGAGTTTTGCAGCGGCGCGGCGTGGGCGTACGTGAACACGAACCAGCTCTACTGGGCCGTCTTCCGCCAGTGGCGGCACCTCCGACTGGCGAGCGGGGTAGAGGCGACGGCGAGCGACGCGCCGGACGAGACGGTCGTCGTCGAGGAGGCGGGGCCGAGGATCTCCTTCATCGAGGCCTACCGGCATAGAGGCGGGCTCCTACAGGGCCTCTGTCTCTACGACTACGCGTCGCTCGTAAGGCTGAAACGGAATGGCGGAGGCGCCGAGGGCTGCGCGGCCTGGGGCGAGATACCCTTTAACGAGAGCTGGGCTCCGGGGAAGGACTGGGCGCAAGTGCTCAGACGGCCGGGTAAGGGGGCGAGCGTACGCCTAGACGGGTACCTCAGTAAGGAGTTCGGCGAGGAAGACGAGTCATGTCATCGGAGGTACGTATAGCAAAGCCGAGGGCGTACCGTCGGACGGCGACGCGGCCCGTGGCCCGGCTAACGGTGCAAAGGGCGGCGGTGCAGCATCTAGCGCTGTTCGTGCCGTGGGAGGCATTCGTCTGCGAGGAGACGGGCGACATCAACGACATCTGGGCGCGGGAGCGGGCGGCGCTGGCGCCGAGGATCGCGCGGCTCGCGGACAACGTACAGCTGCTCCGGCGGTCGGCGGAGGACGCCAAGCGCGACGCCAGGCAATGGGCCGCTACGACCGAGGAGGGCGAGCCGGCGGCGGCGGCACGCGCCAACGAGGGCGCGGAGGAGGCGGCCGAGGGGGGCGGGCAGGTGTACCGCGCCGGCGGCGCAGGCGACGCGGCGCGGCTCATCGACGTTGTCCGGAACGCCGCCGGCGCGGGCCAGGTAACGGCGCGGTCGGCGGAGCTGCTGGCGATGACGCAGCAGCTCTGCCGGTTTCAGCAGTCGGCGCTCTCGTCGGCGGCCGAGCTCGATGCGACGGTGGTGGCGGGCGAGGCGGGGCCGAGGCGGGTAATCCTCGCGGGGTCGACCCTCTCCGGGGCGGCGCTGCCGCGGCAAGGGCAGGTAAGAGCCATCAAGTCGCAGCAGAGGAGCGCCGCGCGGGAGCGGGAGCGGGCGATCCAAGGAATCCAGGGCGGCGCGGCGGCGTCGGCGCCCGGGGCCGACCGAGTGCGGCGCTACGCGGGGTGATGGGCGGCTTCGGCGAGGACGACGTCGAGGTGACGGCAGCGGACGCCGACGCGGGGATGCGTGTGCGGCTCGGCCCGTCGAGCTCGTTTGTCGCCGCCGGCAGGCTAGCGGGCCGGCTAACGCTTAACGAGAAGCAGTCGATCGCCCTCCTCATCATATGCCGCCAGCTCGATCAGGCCCGGCAGGGCGGCGACGCCGGCGACAGCGGCGACGCCGGCCAGCTCTGTCTATTCGTCGGCGGCGAGGGCGGTACCGGCAAGTCGCGCGTCATTGAGGCGCTCGTCGAGCTGTTCGCCCAGAGGGACCTATCGAGCCAGCTACTAATCACGGCGACATCGGGGACGGCGGCGGCGCGGATCAACGGCATCACCCTGCACTCGGCCTGCGGCCTCTTGGTCGGCCAGGGCGGCCAGGCGGGGTCGGCGAGGAGGTAGACGGGGTGCGGCTGCCGGGACAGGGCGAACGCTTCGTCGACGGCCGGTCGCGGATGGACTGGCAGGAGAAGGAGGTGCTGGTGATCGACGAGGTCAGCATGCTCGGGGCGCGCACGCTGCACGCGGCGAACGAGCAGCTCTGCCGGCTGCGGGGCTCGCCGCGGGACTTCGGCGGCATCCCGGTAGTCATCCTCTGCGGCGACTTCCATCAGTTCCGGCCGGTGCAGGAGCGGTCGATCCTGCTGCCGAGCGCGGCGGTGCCGTGGGACGCGGACGGCGCGTTCGCGGCCGAGCGGCGGCGGCAGCACGATAAGGCGCACGCGCTATGGAGGAAGTTTACGACGGTCGTCATGCTCGACGAGCAGATGCGCGCCGCCGGCGACCCGGAGCTACGGCGGCTGCTCGGGCGGATCCGGCGGGGGGAGCAGGACCGGTCGGACCTAGACCTCCTCAACTCGAGGTGCTACCGGGCGGGCAGGCGGATACCGTGGGAGACTGGGGTGACGGTGGTGACGCCGCTTATGACGGCGGCGCAGGCACGGCTAGAGAGGCTCAGTGAGAGGACCGTCGGGGAGGCGCTACGCTGGCTCGGCGATGACCTCCCGGGGCCGCGGGGAGGGACAAGACGAGACTGGGGGGGGATAAATAGATAGAACGCCCAACTATTTCCTCATTAGGCCCGAGCCGCAGAACCACCGTTCTCACAAAACCTCGGCGGGGGCAAGTTCTATACGTCTTCTTCCAAGACACCCCAAAAGAAAGGCAAAGGGCCCGGCTAGGAGTGATAGGCGGCCGAGAGGGCGGACGAAACAGGGCCGTTCCATCAGAAAAAAAGGAGGCCGGAGGAAGGAGCGGTAAGCAGTCGAGGTTGCGGGGAAGCTTTCAAACCATGATAATTTCCTTTCCGACCAATCAAAAGGGAGGAACCCGACCAATCAGAGGACGGGAGTTTGGGGGGAAAAAAAATTGGGTTGGGTGGTCGCGCGATAAGAAGAGGCCTTTCGTTCCTCAAGGCACGCGCGATAAGAAGAGGCCTTTCGTTCCTCAAGGCACGCGATAAGAAGAGGCCTTTCGTTCCTCAAGGCAATTGTGGAGCAAGAAATACACGAGAAATCGCGGTTGCAGTGGAGTGGGTAGTCAACGCGATGGTGATGTGGAGACGTGGCCAAGATGGTGGGTGGCGAAGATTAGGTGCGCTGACTTACCGAGCTCCTTAGGAGGTCCCCGTTCGAATAGGAGATCTTCCGGACCCCTCAGTGGTCTAGGAAGAAGAAATAACAGTCTCCAGACTTCCCTTACTTGGATTCAAGCTGTGTTACCTAGAGAGACCTAGAGACCTCAACTCGTTCGGACCTTCTTCTCTACAGCCTTCGGCTGAATGATGCATTACAATGTGCTTTTTCTTGCTAGTTGCGAGATGCCGCGTTCTTTTTATTCTTGGCAATGTTGTGCCTGTTTTTAGTACCGGCTCTAAAACATGTTTCTTTTTATATATCCTTACATCTTTCGTAACAGAGGTTATCGTGAAAAAAGAAAAAGGAAGAATGAAAACTGCCGCCCGTTTCTCTCACCCCAGGTTTTAGCTAATGCGGCTGAGCTGGGTCAGTGTGGCCCAGGTGTTACAGCTTGTGTCAAACACGATGGTGGAGTGACCTGCCATTTCTCCTCGCCATCTACAGTGACAAGCTGTCGCTTGTAGCCTTGTCCCAATCTTTTTGGGAACAGACGGCGATTCCGTACATGTACGAGAGACGCGTCCAGGGCTAAGCAGGGGGTTGGGGTTATTTGATATACCATGTTGGCGCCAAGAAACGGCTTGATCGACGAACTATCAGCCCTGAATGCCAAGAAAATAGCTGGACCTATAGTACATGCTATTTCTGGTGTCGGAAGTCTCAGCTAAGCTCGCTACCTGCGTCTTGTTGATGCAGCCCTTTAGCTTGCCGGCCTTTCTCTTAGACCATCAGTGCTTGACTACCCCGAGAAGGGATAGCCAAGTGCGGCTCGGAAGACTCGCTCTCGATGGGAGCGCGCTCCTGCTTGATCTAGACGATTACGCCAAGACGCCAAAGCATTCGGTCAGGGGCGAGGCGGTCAAGCTGAGAGCAGCCTCGTTAGTCCTCGATGTTCCGAGCGGCGGATGATATCTATATAAACAGCAAGTTCGGCGAAGCCACTCTCACATTCTCTCCTCCTCATCACATCAAGTCTTTCAATACACTCAATTCACTCATTTATTTTTACCTCTCGCCCAACATGCTCATCAAGCAGTTCCTCCTCGCCGCCCTCTTCACCATGGGCTCGGTCACCGCCAACCCGGTGGCCAACCCCGACAACGTCGAGATTGAGGCTCGGGACGTCGGGAATTTCGACATCGAAGCCCGGGACCTCGGAATGGCCGATGAAGGCAACCTGGTTGCCCGAGACGGCCGTCACCACGGCCACCGCCACGGAGGCCACCGTCACTGGGGCCATCGCCACTGGGGTCACCGCCACGGAGGTTACCGTCACCGTCACCGCCACCACTGCCACCGCTATGGCTACGACTGGCACCATGGTTACAACAGGTGCTGCAGCTTCCGCTACGGACGCAGCTGGGACTGCTACTAGTCGATCGTCGCAATGGGTCACGAGCGGCGATGACGGGGAAATGAGTTGGATGGGGGATTGGGATATTGAGGTGGTGCGGCAGCTTCTCTTTCTCCATACATGCAGTCACTTGGTTACATGTATGTGTGTATATACTTCCCGCTCTGAGCCAAGCATCAATACATGCATCTCTGAATATGCCGTAGTGTACATGTCAGCCTTGCCTCATGATTTCGCCGATTCCCTCCCCTTGCTCCAAGTCTTGGGCTTGTTTACCCTCAACGGTATCGCCTTGGCGCCTGAACCCCAGATGTGAGAGCTGAGAATATACTACTTGGGCAGAAAATGAAGCATACAATATACCGGAAGTTTGAACTTCACTTGAGCTCCTCGGCAGAAAGCAGTGATCGGAATGGTCTGGTCTGGTCTAGACCGCCAAGACTTGGTCTGGTTTGATGATTTCTCGAGACCATGGTCGGACCGGTCGGACCGGTCGGACCAATAACTGCTAAGATACCTGGGTTGCCGCCGAATACGCCGTCACAGGAGTAAGCAAAGCTGTAAATTTATGTGCTACGAAGGCTGTGCTTGGAGAGGATTGGGAGCCAAGTGCGATTTTCAAGACGCGTGAAGGGCCGGGCGACGCCCTGTTCCAACCCCTTCGGAGGCGACAAATTTGCCGTTGTAGGCCCATCTTGAAACGATGTCGTGGCATCGGCCTGTTTGCCACAAACCTTCTTATGGACCTTCCAGTCTGCCTTCTGGCAATCCCTGGAGCAGTACGGCGTGGTGGAACATTTCGCGCACCTCTTGAGGGCGACTTCAGGCGGCGACTTCTTGCAGCTATTGCACTCAAGGGCCATGGTGACCTAATTCCCATGACCAAATCGTGAAGATTGCGTTCTGAAAAAAGGTCGAATCAATTTGAAGCTCATTTTATGCCGCAGGGAGAAGATGGGGGGTAGCTTAGGCTTAAACGGGTAAGGTGCTGTAATGGGTTCAAGCAGCCGCACTCCCACCTCTCTTCTCCAACAGACTTGTCCAAGAACCAAACCGAATGCTCGCGCTCGGTTATGCCCAACTCTCGTCCCGTTCCTCAAGGCATTGGCGGACCCTGAAAGGGGCCGGTCTCCTGTTGCCTTGAGGAACGAAAGGTTCTTCCTTCCGTGCCTTGAGGAACGAAGAGACGAAAGGATCCTTCTTCCGCCCCCTCCGTAAGCTCGGGCCACTTAGCGCCCCGTGCGAGCTGCGCCAGCCTTCACCGCCACCTTCCACTCGGCTTCATGCCTTTCCCGAGCCACACAACAACTTCTCCCCTCCCTCTTTTTCCGTTCTCGCCTCCACCGCCCGCGTTGACCGCTCCGGCTCCGGCCCCGCCGGCCCCGCTGCCCGGCCCCGCTACCCGGGCCGGAGCCCTACTTCGACCATGGTCCAGCCAGGCCCCCCGATTGTCCATTTGGATACGGATCCTGTGCTGGGAGACGGTCTACTCTACCCCAGAAATCGACGTCATGGGGCCCTTGTCGTATGGGCAAGGACGCCATCCACTCCGCCAAGAACCGTACAACACATGATTGGCCCTCCCGTTTTGCGGGATGCTTCTAACCCTAAGCCCCTCACTTCGTAACCGCCGCCATCCCCTGCGATAGCGGAGCCATGAACCCGACGTCTCCGTCTGCCCATCTATCCTTCACGCAAGCACACCGCGAGCCCTCTGAGCTTCGGCAGACTACCCCGTCCATGAGCATTCGAAACCTTTGCTGAGTTTCTCGATCACATGTCGTGGTCGCCGTCTTGCTCCCAGGTGCCAGTAATAGACTGTTTCTTTCCTTCTTCCATGCACTCGTTCGGAACCATCCCCTTGCACCATGCCGCGAGAACACCCAGCCACGGTCTCACCCGAAGAGTTCGCCGCACCTTAAGGGATCTTGAATCGCGCCGGTCCTATCAGCGCCGGTCACAGACTGTCAGAGTTCCCCATGACGAGATCCTCCGTGTCTTGCACGATATGGATCGCCGGCGCGCCGAAGACCAAACCCGCCGCCGTGAAGCTCAATACCAATATGCCGCACACACGCAGCCGCCAGCCACTCCATCACCAAAACGACCTAGAGAAGAGCAAGCACTTCCCACTCCACCGCCCACGCAGCCAAGGCGCTCCCCAAAAAGACCCCGGCCGATGCGAGAAACCGTTCAACTCCAGCGGGACTCTGTCGAGTCCACTCTACATCACTATGACGCCTGTTTCCGCGTCAAGGAGCTTGCGTCATCAACGCGATCCTGGTGCCACGAAGTTCCACTTGCCCTTCAGGTTGAGGCCTCCAAGTCTTTCTACCAAGCGTTTACGGACGAGAGGACGTTGCCGGTCTCCCACTGCGTCTTCTGCTACAGGAAGACATCGCCTTGCGAACTCACCACCATGCAGTGGAGGGGTTGTCTGTCGCCCTTGCTGCTACAGACGGCCATGGCTCTCCAGGAGTGTGATGCGTGCCTTCCGTCGCACGAGGGCGCCGGAGTTGACGTGTGCCGCGAGTGTCGCGCCAGCTTCGACAGTGGGCGGCTGCCTAAGGCCTGCTCGGTCAACAACATGGCCATCGGTTGTGAGCACCGGTACCCCGAAGAGCTTGATGACCTCTCTCCCGTCGAAGAGAGACTCATTGCCCTGCATGCACCTTTTGGCTATATCACTAAGTTCACCGTCGACAACAAGACCCGTTCGGGAATCAGTTACCGCAAGCACGTGAAAGGACATATTGTCGTCTTTCCGAACAAAGTGGACGATCTCGTGGCCACGGTTCTTCCTCATCCCTTGCTGCAGGCCATCGAGAACATTCACGTCTCTTGGAGCGGTTCGGCTAAGCCTGGCTCCGCAGACGTCAGAAACCTGCTTCAGGTGCGCAAATCTCGAGTGGCAGCTGCCTTGGCATGGCTACAAAGGAACAACCCGCTTTATGAGGGTATCGCAATCAACCAAGCAGAGATGGACGGCTGGCAGTATGCCGACGGCTCCACTGTTCCGACCGTCATCATGGACCGCATGCGAAGAGAGGAACCGTCGACTGTTGAGAAGACACAAACGGACCACATAGTCCCGGACACCGATCGAGGCTTGCAGGAAAACAGCTTTAGAAGCATCGATGAACTGGTGAACTCGATCGATCCTACTTTCATCGCCGAATCTTGCGATTTGAACTGTACTCTGTCGACCGAGCAGACTCAACCCTCTCCTGGTGAGCCGGTGACTCTTGTCCCCGACTCGGCTGCCATCGGCCAGGAAGTGGACACTGTCTGTGAGACGTCTACATCCGGCATGTTTCCTCTCGATGGTCCGGCTGCCTTCGCCGAGTCCGATAAACTGTCGTTTCTGGCCGACATCGTCAACGCCAATCCGGATCGACATGGCAACTCTGTGCTGTGCGTTATGCAGGTCCAAACTACGGGAGACCAGCCGTTTGTCCGAGTAGAGCGTGGTGCGGATTTTGCAGACAACTTGCACGAAGATTTCTTCCCTCGAACATTTCCCAAGCTTTTTCCGTGGGGAAGGGGCGGCCCGAAATCGAAGGGCGACTCGAGTCGTAGCCGACAAAGCGACGCTGCCGACAGTCGTCCGAACCACTCTCTTCAGTACTGGACCAGATACGTATTGCAACGGCATGGTGGCCGATTCGCCACCCATCCTGTCTTTTGTTTCTTAGTCTTCAACACCCTCCTTCGCTCCTCCAACCGCCGCATCAGCATGGTCCGTGTCGCTAAAGATTCCTTCCACAGGCTCGAGCAAGCGTATGCGAACTTGAACGAGGACCGACTGAAGAGAGCCGAGGCGGAGATGCGGGAGACAAGGACCACGTCGGACCCTGACATATCGGTCTTGCTTCGCGAGCTGTCGATTTTGGCCACGCACAGCCGCTCTCGAACGAATCCCGTTTGCTTATGCGGAGGAAGATACAAGCTGTTAACATTTGGGCCGGTATGCCTGCAGTTTGGATTACCATCAGTCCCAACGACATTAATAATCCGATAAAGATGAAGCTTGCCATTCATAGGCTGCACGATTATGACTCTGCAAAGGAGCTTTTGGCCGATCTCCGTGAAAAGTACGACAGAATCGCCCTCAGCACCATGGATCCGGTCAGCTCGGCCATCTTCTTCCACCGAGAAATATCCTATTCTTTGACAAATACGTGAATACAGGCCGGGAATCGATCTTTGGGAAGATTAGCCACTACTACGCGACGGTGGAGACGAATGAGCGAGGCAGCCTCCACTTACATGGACTCCTCTGGCTGGAGGGCAACATGCGGTTACCGAACCTGATGGACGATATGGCCAATCCCGCGGAAGAAGCATACCGTGCCCAAGTGATCCGGTATGTAGACTCTCCCGGTCGGGACAGTGCTCATCCGACCCATGTCGCATACGCTCGATTCGACTAGCTCTCACTTCAAATTCTTGTCGGCAAGATGCACACGACGTGGATTACCCGTTGCGCCAGCGTTCGTTCTCACTGACTATAAATCTCAGGGTAAAACGTTTGTAGAAGTACTCTTGGAGCTGCGTGGAAATCGTCTGACCAATGGCGAACCCTCCAAATGCGATTTCACGAGCCTCTATGTTCAACTGTCCAGGTGTACTACGCTCCATGGCATCAAACTCCTCAGTCCCGTGAGATACCAGGATTTTATTGACAATACGCTAGATCGAGCCATGCTTGATGGAATGCGCAGACTCACAAACTTGGCGGCGCAAACGAGACGGGCATATGAGGGTGGCGATTTAGAAAAGCAGTGACACTGGTCAATCCGATCGTTCCTGTACGCCTTTTCGTGCGTGGAAGAGTCACACCTGATAAGGTGACCGGGCCGCACGCCAATCATCCGGATCTCGCTCCCCTCCCTTCCCAGGACGTAAGCGCTTTTGCTCCTCACAATAATTTACCCACCATTTCTCGAACGCCTGGCGGCTGTAAAGCCATCTCGGCGGCCCTTCTCCTTCCCCGAACAGGTCGAGGATATGGTCGCAGAACATCCACACTCCTTCAAGATGCTGCGGATAAAATGGCCTGTCCTTGCGCGCGACCACGACGGTGCCAACTTGTGACTGCCATTCTGGAGGTGCAAACCCGGAGTCGGCATCAATATTGAGGTACGTAGCAATCTGGTTGTCGAGGTCTGCCTCGTTGACGGACTGAGTCCCCGTCCGATAGAGGACCAGCGGGACCTCGATGAGCGCTGGGACGGAGGCACCGACTGCGAAAACATATCATGATTCGCAGGGATTGTAGTGGCAGACCAGAGGGGAAACTTGCGTTTCTCGGCCTCGCATCGGACAATGACAGCTTCGACATGCCCCGACTTGCTGTGCGTTTCCCTCAAACCTGACGTACCCATCGGCGGCGAGGCATGCGTGGCCGGCGGGGTGGGTTTTGCCGCTGGCGCTTGCTGGGGCGATGTCTCTGGCTCCATGAATTGATCTGCCGGCTTCTTCTGCTTGCAGTTCTGCAAGTTTTCGTTGAAGGAATAGAATCAGCCATGAGTGTGTTGGATTGGAGGGATGGTTTGATGAGGAAGAATGAGAAAGGACTGGCCCCTGGCGACATGCGTCGTTGGCAGGCCGACAAACACCCTTCAATCCGGGCGTTGAGTGGAGACTATGGAGACACATCTGACCAATGATAGTAGAGTTTTCGAATTCAAGTTATCGTCGTAATAAAGTCCTTCGGACTGAATAAAACCTAGCGCCTGCCTCCCCCGCCCCTGGTTAGGGTTCAAGGCCGCAGCCGTTTGGGGACTTCATTTTCCAATTCCTTCCTATGCTTGGCAAGGAGCTTGTCGGTCACTTCCAGAGTCGTTGTCGTCGTCGTAGACACGCCCGAAGGCGATTGGAAAGTGACACTGCCATCTTTCTCAATGACGATGGATGTGTCGTGATCCCCCTCCCGTAATATGTGCTGCTTGAACCCAGCCGTTGTCGCTTGATTGGCTACAAGACCCGTGATGACCTTGCCGACTAAGAAGCCTGCAGCACCGCCAGCTGCTGAACCTGGAATGCTAGGTGCTCCCCCTGCCACTGCCCCTAACCCCCCTCCGAGCATCCCTCCTACTCCCAGCCGACGAACGGTATTATATCCGAAATGGATTTCTCAAACCAATCAACGGCGCCGCGAAAGTTATTGGGATCTGTATAGGTAATGGTAGTGGCATTGTTGCTTGTCCAGCAGATTTTCCACCAGTCTCCGCCGGTAGTCCAAAAGCCCGTATGATATTCGACCTTTAAATCTTCTGTCCTGCTCCTGGTGCAAGCCTGTTGATGGTGTATTTGTCAACAAAGACATCGCTATACTTATGCACGACTGATAATCCCTCGAGCGGGTTCTGGCTTTTATTATCGACATGGACAGTTGCACTTCTCTTCGCAGTACCGGTAAGCCCAGGGGACACTTGAACGAGCAAGAGCAAGGCGAAGAAGATTGACTTGATTTCCATCACGGAAGAGCGTATAAGGTCTCGCGAAGGAGAGAGCAAAGTGGGCATAAAAGTGGATAAAGGACTTTTCGAAGGTCGAGTATCATACCGGTACGATTAGATGGTATGTGAAAATGCATGTGTTCATTGCTCTCTTCGGTTTCCCGTATCCGTCTAGCCCTCCCATTTTATATCCCTCTGTGCCTTCCCTATGTTCATATCCCGTGTTCAGGTATAATATACATTCTATCAGGAAGAGGGCACTCCTTGCCTCTCACTGTAGGCCGCGTAAGTCATCTACGCCAGCACATTCAGCTCGATCTCCCCGATCAATAGCTTTCCAAGCTATTAGGTCGATAGTTCAATCTCTTGAGGTCCCCGAGCCAGTAAAAGATAATATACCGGACTCTTTGAAGGATCCCGTTCGAATAGGAGATCCTCCGGACCCCTCAGTGGACCACAAACCTCCCTCCTTACCTGGTTTCGAGCTGTATTACCTAGAGAGACTTAGAGGCCTCTCGCTTGGTTCGGACCTTCTTCTCGACAATGTACGGAGGAAGCTTTCAAAAGTCCTGTCCCGGCAGGGGGGCAGACAGGGGAGCTTGCAGGGAGGGGGGGGGGTTGATATGACATGGGCCCTGGCTGTAACGGTTCAGCAGGTTCAATTACAACATGCTACTCGTGCCCGCCCCACCTTTCTGGATTCGGTTCAAGTAGCAGTGTGTTTATCCCTCATATTGTTGAAAGTGGAGCTAGTGCGTAAATTACTCGCCACTAGGGGGTTTTGCACGACTCGGGAGATAAAGACCCACTACGGAGTACTCATTTTCTATCGCTCACATGAGTGGTTTTTCATGGAAAATATGTTCGGCAAGGACAGTGGTAGGTTTAGTCTTTTTTGCCCTCATATAGATATTAACTCATTGCTCTGAGCTACATTTGGACGAGATTGGGGTCCAGACTTTAAGTCGGGTGATGCAGGCCATGCGGGACGAATATTACCACGTGCAAAGCCTGATATACTGTGTTTAAATGAGCTTGGCAGTGACACCGAGGTACTACGACCTAGTCGCCGAAGTGGGGAAGGTGGTGATGCCACATCAAACTTTGCCACGTCGAACCTTGCCACATCAAACCTTGCCGCATCAAAACTTGCCACGTCAAACCATGCCAAATAAAACCTTGCCATATCAAACCATCAAACATTGCCGTTCTAAACCTCGTCATTCCAGATTCAGCGACTCTTACTCAACCTCGCTTGCATTGTATTGCATTAGTTACTGTTGGGGAGTCCTGTAGCTTCCGTTCCTAGAACAAATGCGAATGGCCAATTTCAACCTTCATTATGCTCAACAGGCGCTTCCCGCTGTCCCGGAAAATCGTTAAGTTACAGAATGCTGACGCAGCCACCGACGACGTCAGAAATGAATCACTCTCTTTGGGGTGTCACATTACGTAGTGCAGCAGCTCGAGCGTCAAGACCAGGCTGCGCGATGACGCTACGGAAGGCCGCGACTATCCGTCGGATTTTGTGGGTGTATCAAGCTACGACACGGCCAGAGTCGAGTTAGACGAGAAAGCTATCAATGAATTGGGGATGGCGTCCGCAAAGCATGTGTTCCTTTGCGGGGCTACTAAGTGGACTGCAGCCATTCCATAATCCATCGTATCACGGGGCAGACCTAGGATGCCAGGGAAGATCTATGTTGTGCTGTGAGGAGGGCAAACTACGGAGGTGGAACAGAGTCTAGACTAAGTATAGGGAGGCACGTGACAGAACCCAGGTTGGTGCCGTGATAGTACCCCCTTCCCAAACGGCTGTTCGTCCTCGAACAGCCTAAACGACCAAGAGCGGCCTGGGCACAAAGTATATCGTTGTGCCTTTTACCTCTTTGCCCAGACCGGGGGGCCTGGCTTGTTTGGGTGAACTCTATGAAAGTCGAGGAGTACTTGGTTAACAGACTTGCAAATAGATAAATCAAATCAAATCCGGGGTCCAATTTGATTTGATTTGGATAGCAAAATCATGGATCTGATTTGATTTGATTTGATTTGAATCGATTTGGATCTCATTTGGATATCTGGATAGCCCCACTTTTTTCCCACGACAAAATACATTGAGCCGCTCCTATAAGGTCCGCTTTGATAAGGTCCGCTTTGAGGCGGCCTCTCTGAGCTGCGGCCATCTGTCCGGCAAGGCTAAATATTCTCTCCGGCTCTGAAGACATCGCCGGAATGGAAAAGAGGTCGATTGCCATTCGCGACAGGCGTGGATATTGGCGTCTGCGGAGAAGCCAGTACTGGATGGGATTGTCCACAAGACAATCGCCCGGATCGGTACTGCCCACCCATTCTGCGTACTCGTCACGCATGGAGGACGGTGAGGGCGCAGGTTGGGCGCCAAGTTTCCTAATTGAGGTCATGAAGTCATCTAGGTCCGTTGTCTTCCTTGCAGCTGTGGGCTCCTCGGGTATCGTATCTTGCTCGACCGCGAGGGTTCGGTACTCCTCCCATATGCGCCATTGCAGCAGTCAAGTGCAGAGCTGTCCCATTTTGGCCATCGGCTACAAATATCTCCCCCCGTAATATGGCAGATGCACCCAAAGATATATTTCACGATCAAACGTGTCAGGTAAAACACAAAAAGAAAGCTTGGTGACACGGCCTGGAAAAGCAACTGCCCGTAATTAGCGACCACTCTAGGCCAGGCAGGGCTGGCTCCCCAAAACTATTGGCCCAGGTCGCCATTGTGGGGCGTATCCAAATAATCAGATATCCAAATAAATTTGGGTGTTGCGATTTGATTTGATTTGATTCAGCGCAGGGGCAATTTGATTTGATTTGATTTGGATTAATTTGATTTAATTTGATTTGATTTGATTATGATTTATCTATTTGCAAGTCTGCTTGGTTATGTCCTTTGAGGTCTCCAGCCGGTTGCCAGGTAGGATCATAGTGTTTCCACTTGACTAGGTAATGTAGGCCATCAGCGTCTCTGCGGCTATCTAGTAGCCCGTCAAATAGCCATTTTTCGACTAGTTCTCCTGTCTCGTCATCGCGTTCTAGGACTCGTCCTCGGATGTTTTTTGACTCGGCCTCGTTGATAACGTCTTGGCCGGGTAGACCATTTGCTTCTGGTTTTGGTCGTAGGAGCGAGTTGTGGAACACGGGAAATATCTTCATTCCCTCGGGGAGTTTAAGCAAGCATGAACGAGGGTAGACTTTCAGAATTGGGAATGGTCCTGCCTGTCAAAAGGAAATGAGAGATGCCATGCATATGACGGTTATAGAGAGTCTATTGGCCTTAACACTGCCCAAGTCAAGGGGACGAAGGTCCCAGTTATATACACAAGAACGGTGCCCATATGGGTCGGGACACCTCCTCGACTGGGGCGGAATGTCGTTTGACAACCTTGTCCTATGGTTCGCGCTACGATGTTTGGAGAAAGCGTGCCGTTGCGCCAGGTGTGAGTCGAGACAAAGATACGGATATGCCGCTTGTTGAAGCGCGCCCAGCCCACGACAGCTTCCATGTTGAGAGCCCACCGGGTGCGGTTCAGTGGCGTTATAGCACGCAAACCATCGTGGAAGGTGATTTGGGAGCGTCCTACGATGTTGGCGTTGAGCAAGTCGAGGTCTTGCTGTGTCTGGCGCCCGTTACGAACTCGATCCAGGAGTGCGCGGAGCTGGGGATCGTTGCGTGCGCGGACTTGGTCTTCGAGGAGCACCACGGTTTTGAACAGATGCCACAATCTGCAGCCGCTGTGGTGAGAGATGGTCGCTTGTCGCAGGTTGGTCTCCGTTCGGTCCGGCGGTCTGATGATCAGGAGGCTTGTTTCCCGCACGGGGGCGAACTGGTAGAAGTCTCCCATCAGTAGAACGCCGGGCATCCCGCCAAACGGCTCGTCCGGACAGTCACGGAGCGCCTGTAGGTGACGGCTGACGTTGTGCAGAGTGGCCCCTCAGCATACTGACCTCGTCAATCACGAGTACCAGCTTCTGTTTCCATATCCATTTCTTCGCCTCCGAGAAAGGGAGGCGGTTTGTTTGGATCTCGATGGAATCCAACCCACAGGCCGAGTGGATGGTCGTGCCACCAATCTGGGCCGCCGAACTGCCCGATGTGCCGGTTATCTGCAGAAGATGTGGCTGGTTTCTCGCCGCGAACATGTCCTTCAGGGCATCGATGATCCTCGACTTTCCCGTGCCACCCGGCCGCCAGTATACTGGAGATGTTGGCCAGCTGAGTCCGGATTAGCGGTATACTTGTCCAGAAATGCGCAAACAAGTTGAAGGGCCATGGTCTGTAGATAGTTCAGAGTGAAGGTGGCTGCAGTGGCGAGTCCCATGTCCGCGAAGCTAGTCGCCGGACTGGCGTCGACGAGCATTCGAGGGCCCCGTTCATTGAGATCACTACCCGGGTGCGCAATGGCGGGGCCCATATCGCCGTAGCGAGCCAGTGTATCGTCGATGTCGGCGCCATCCGTGGAAAGCAGGGTCTCCTGAGAACCACTCTCAATGTCGTCTAGCATTCGAAGATGCAATAGTTGTTGAGCCTTTTCCGCTGCTTGGACATCATCTCGAGATATTGGGAATTGGCACAAGGCGTCACCACGACCAGGCGGTATATTCCGGTACAGATCCTCCTGGCGTTGCACAAAAGGTTGCCTTTCTTCAGCTGGGTTCTCCTCGCACAGGTCACGCATCAGACCGCCAAGGACAGAGGAGTCCTTCGTGGCTTCACCATCTTGGACGGCATTTTGCAAAATCTGAAGTAGAGCTGTATAGGCTTGATGGTGTTGAGCCGTCGCTGGAGGCTCCTCGTACTGGCCATCGTCAAGCGGGTATTCGACGTCAACAGTGTCATCACCCTCCGATCGACTGGCCCAGAGCTTCGCGTCTTGACGGGCATCCTCTGCAGACTTTCTCAGAAGACAAATATTGGAGACGTGGAAACGGAGGCGGGGCAAGCGCCGCTCGATGCCTCGTCCATATGTCGGTGATATCGCCTTGTCCCTCAGAAGTGAAGGTTTCCCAAGGGACGAATAACGCCAGGTGGAGAACGGAGTTCCTAGAGAAATGTCAGATGAAACCGAAGCGGCGCCGGAGGTCTAGAGCGTACCGCTTAACATACACCGGGTGATCGTCTTCAACGTCGTCGCTAATGTATCCTTGGAAGATTGGGATGGCGTACTCGTCGGGCCGTCGAAGCTTTTGGATCCAGCCGTCACAGTCGGAATCCTGCCCATCGAGAGAAATGTGAGACTCATCTTCAGCCCGGCCTTTCCAACGCACCAAGTAAATCATCGACATATAGTCATACAGACATAAGTCTCGTAGAACATGGCCGCGGTAGGCGTACGCGTCCAGGTATAAAAGGGTTCGCCCTCCTTGCCCCAGAGGGATTGTCTCCGGGGGCCGTTCTGCGTCCGTGAGCTCGCCGGCCTGGTGGCGGAGATGTGACCATAGCCGAAAGATTGTCCAGTAGAGGGCCGTCAAGTTCAGGAAGGACCAATGCGGCACGTTGGTAAAGTCGGTGTCGTATCCGGTTTGGTGGCGTAGTTCGTGATGTAGTACACCATGGCCAGGCCCTTGGTCTTGGTCAAGATCATCGAGACGTCGTGATTATGGCGAAGGCCGACCGCCAATGACTTGTTATATCGATTGACGAGTGGATGGTTGCGCCGGATCTGAAGCAAGCTGTCCTCTGTGAACCCCGTCTCGTCGACGATTTTCCACGGTGCTTTGAAGCGGCAGGCCGTTCGTCTCTGTGGACCTGCACCCTGTTCGACGATCCCCTTGAGAGAATACTTGAGGCAGGTGTACGTGTGGGAGTGCACTTGGCAACAGTACGCGATGAAGTTGGATTCGTCCTCGGAAGGCCGCAGTGAGAGCCGAGGTGCTGGTCATGACCTCCTCCACGGGATGAATGGGCTTCCTCTCCTGTCGCACGGCTTTCCCGGCATCTTCATCTAGACATTCGTGAAAGACGGAATCTACGTATCGGATCACTCGGGCACGGTATGCTTCTTCCGCGGGGTTGGCCATGTCATCCATCAGGTTCGGTAATCGCATGTTGCCGTCCAGCCAGGAGTCCGTGTAAATGGAGGCTGCCTCGTTCGTTCGTTTCCACCGTCGCGTAGTAGTGGCTGACCTTCCCGAAGATGGACTCCTGGCCTGTGTTCACGTACTTATCGAAGAACAATGATATTTCCCGATGGAAGAAAACGGCCGAGCTGACTGGATCCATGGTGCTGAGAGCGACTCTGTCGTATTTTCCACGGAGATCTGCTAAAAGCTCCTCGGCAGACTCATGATCATGGAGCCTGTGAATGGCGAGTTTCATCTTGACCGGATTATTGATGTCGTTAGGATTGATGGTAATCCATAATGCGGGCATGCCAGCGCGGATGTCCAGAGCTTGTATCTTCCTCCGCATAAGCAAACGGGATTCGTTCGAGAGCGGCTGTGCGTGACCAAAAATCGACAGCTCGCGAAGCAAGACCGATATGTCGGGGTCCGACGTAGTCCTTGTCTCCCGCATCTCCGCCTCGGCCCTCTTCAGTCGGTCCTCGGTCAGGTTCGCATACGCTTGTTCAAGTCTGTGAAAGGAGTTTTTAGCGACACGGACCATGCTAATGCGGCGGTTGGAGGAGCGAAGGAGGGTGTTGAACACTAGGAAACAAAAGACAGGGTGCGCGGCGAATCGACCACCATGCCGTTGCAATACATATCTGGCCCAGTAACTAAGCGAGTGATTCGGATAATGGTCAGCAGAGTCGCTTCGCAGGTCGGGACTTGAGCCGCACTTCGATTTCGGGCCGCCCTTTCCCCACGGAAAAAGCTTGGGAAATGTTCGAGGGAAGAAATCTTCGTGCAAGTTGTCTGCAAAATCCGCACCACGCTCTACTCGGACAAACGGCTGGTCTCCCGCAGTTTGGACCTGCATAACGCACGGCACAGAGGTGCCATGGCGGTCCGGATTGGCTTTGACGATGTCGGCCAGAAACGACAGTTTATCTGTATCCGCGAAGGCAGCCGGTCCATCGAGAGGAAACATGCCGGACGTAGACGTCTCACAGACGATGTCAACGTCCTGGCCGATGGCAGCCGAGTCGGGGACAAGAGTCGCCGGCTCACCAGGGGGGGGTCGAGTCTGCTCAGTCGACAGAGTACAGTCCAAATCGCAAGATTCAGCGACGAAGGTAGAATCGATCGAGCTCACGAGTTCATCGATGCTTCTGAAGCTGTTTTCCTGCAGGCCTCGATCAGTGTCCGGGACTATGTGATCCGTTTGTGTCCTCTCAACGGTCGACGGTTCCTCTCTTTGCATGCGGTCCATGATGACGGTCGGAACAGTGGAGCCATTGGCATACTGCCAGCCATCCATCTCTGCTTGGTTAATCGCGATATCCTCGTAGAGCGGGTTGTTCCTTTGCAGCCATGCCAGTGCAGCTGCCACTCGAGATTTGCGTACTTGAAGCAAGTGTCTGACATCCCCGGAGCCAGGCTTGCCTGAACCGCTCCAGGAGATGTGGATGTTCTCGATGGCCTGCAGTAAGGGATGGGGAAGAACGGTGGCAACAAGATCGTCCACCTTGTTTGGAAATACGACGATATGTCCTTTCACGTGCTTGCGGTAGCTGATTCCCGAACGGGTCTTGTTGTCGACTGTGAACTTGGTGATATAGCCAAAGGCGCATGCAGGGCAATGAGTCTCTCTTCAACGGGGAGAGGTCATCAAGCTCTTCGGGGTACCGATGTTCGCAACCGATGGCCATGTTGTTGACCGAGCAGGCTTTAGCAGCCGTCCACTGTCGAAGCTGGCGCGACACTCGCGGCACACGTCAACCCGCCGCCCTCGTGTGACGGAAGGCACGCGCCACACTCTTGGATAGTCCTGGTCACCCGCAGCATGGAGGCGACAAGCGACCCCTCCACTGCATGGTGGCGAGTTCGCATGGCGGTGTCTTCCTATAGCAGAAGACGCAGTGGGAAACCGGCAACGTCCGTTCCTCGGTAAACGCTTGGTAGAAAGATTTAGCAGCCTCTACCTGGAGGGCAACTGGAACTTCGTTGCACCAGGATCTTGTCGATGATGCCTGCTCCTTGACGCGGAAAGTGGCGTTGTAGTGATGCAGTACGGATTCGACAGAGTCTCGTTGAAGTTGAACGGTTTCTCGCATCGGCCGGGGTCTTTTGGGGGAGCGCTTGGGCTGCGTCGGTGGCGGAGTGGGGGGTGCTTGCTCGTCTCTAGGCCGTTTCGGCGATGGCGTGGCTGGCGGTTGATTATGTCTCTTGGAGGAGCTCTTTGGCTGCGTGGGCGGTGGAGCGGGATGTGCCTGCTCGTCTCTAATTCGTTCTGGTGATGGAGTGGCCGGGGGCTGCCCCTGTACGGTATATTGGCATCGAGCTCTACAAGATGGGGAAGCGTTCTCTGACACCGACTATTCCAATGCGGATACCGCACTCGTCTTCGTTCCAGACCTCTGACGGCCCGATGCCGTGGGTGGTGATGATCTCGGAGAGCCGTTTGAAGAAGTTCTCGACGTTATAAACGTTTCCTGCCTCAAACGACTTCCTCGACCGCTCAACAGCCTTAATATATGTGACCCGAAGCTCTGGGTGGTCATTCTTCCAGCGAGGATACCAGTTTTTTGATGGTGGCTGGCGGTTAGGATCGCGGCGACGAAGGAGCTCAAGAGCGGCAGTCTCGACCTGCTGCTTGCTGGCTGGGAAGCCGCTTTTCTGGAGCCAGATAACGTATGCGACGAGAGCGTCATCTTCTTCGTTAGAAAGAACACTCGGCCGACCAGTGTGGCCTACATCGCCACGATACCTCCGTATGGCCTTCTGAACCGTTGAGCTTGGCACCTTGAATATACGCGCTGCCTGACGCACAGAGACGGGCTTTGAGGGGGCCCCGCGCGTCTTGCGGCGTCGTCCTTGTTTGAGGGCATCGTGAGATTCAACAACTAGCCTCGCCGCCCGGTCTGCGGCGGCTAGGCTAGTCATGGCGTAATTACGACAGTCGAGCTCTCCCTGAGCACCACGCGCGATCGCGTTTTGGTGAGAATACACACTAATTACGCGCTAGACGTGGTAGTGGGGACGTGTTTAAATGTCCACACCTTTTGGGGCTGTCCACACCATTTGTGCCAACTAAGGGGCCCCTACCCCTTAGTTGGCTGCCGAAGGCCCCGCCAACGGGTATATGCCCTCCGGTGGGAGGACATCGTCGACAAATTTTGCCTCAGCCATCTTTGGCTGTTTGGCGACTCAATTGCTGGTGGACCGCGTCTCGCACACGCCAATAGGGGCACGCTTTTGAGGCTTAGTCAGAAAGCGCGCCCCGGGCGCCAGTGTAACTTATCAGCCGCCGACGCTATGCGACTATCCATCCACCAAAAAAGCGGGGACGGTTTGAACTACCACCTCACCCTCGTCTCGTCTGCATTTTTCGCCTCCTCCACGACGATGCCAGGCCAGCCAGCATCCTCTCCGGCCCTGTTCTCTAGTGTGTCGTGAACAGCGGGCGCATCGAGGTGCAAAGACTGCGGGAACAGGCCCTGGCTAAAGAGGATAAAGGACGGGACACAGCTCTTGCAAGGCGCTCTCCCCGCCCGCCGCCCGTCACCCAGCACCGGCCCATCTCGCCATTCACTTCGTGCGAGCCCGTGCTCTTGCTCACAGGCAGCAAACGGCCTGCCCTGCGCCTGCGCCTGCCTCGCACACATTCCTCTTCACGGCCTCTGCCGCCACGCGCAAACGGCGACTGCGCTGCTTGCTTGCTCACCGCCTCGGCGTGCACGTATATATAAATAACATGTAAGCCCCCCGCTGCCGTGCTCCGAGCAAGACCCTGGCCTGTCGCGACATCCCTTGCCCGGTCCGCGTTAATTTTTTTTGACACGTCCCTGGAGATAGACTTGCCTGTTGCGATGTCAGACCGCGGCGGAGACCGGGGCGGCGGCGGCTCCTCTGCCCGCGGCCGCGGCGGCTTCTCGGACCGGAGCGGACGCGGTGGCTATCGCGGCGGCCGCGGCGACGGCGGTGACCGGGGCGGTCGCGGAGGCGGCTTCCGCGGTGGTCGTGGGGGCCGGCCGCGCGACACGACGATCGAGCTGGCGTATAGGTGTGTATATTGCCCCCGTCTGCCGTGCTCGACACCCGGCCCGCTGACAAGGCCCGCAGCGTCAATGGATCTTTCCCGCAGCCCGACGCTGCCGTGACGGCCCTCGAGGACCGCCTCATCAAGACGCAGAGATCCTCAGCCGCCGGCCTCGCGGCGCAGATGGCCAAGACCAACATCCAGGCGCCGCCCCTCCAGGCCCGGTCCACTGACGTGTTTCCCCTGAGGCCGGCCTTTGGCACAAGCGGCCAGCCCGTCACGCTGTGGTCCAACTACTTCAACGTCACCTTCAAACCCATGGTGCTGTACAAGTACACCTTTGAGTTTGTCCAGGTCGGCTCCGAGACGTCGTCGGGCGAGCCGTCCAAGTCGTCCAAGGCCGCCAGCCGCGAGGTCAAGGGCCGCAAGCTCTACTTTGCCGTCCGCGAGCTGCTCGCCACCCTCAAGGCCGCCGACAAGACGCTCGTGCTCGCCACCGAGTACAAGAGCCAGCTCGTCTCGCTCCAGAAGCTCAAGCTGGCCGAGAACCCGGTGCGGTTCCGGCTGGCCGTCGAGACCAGCGGCGACAAGTGGGACGTCATCGAGGCCACCATCCACGGCCCGACAGAGGCGCCCCTCGACGCCCTGCTCAAGTACGTCGGCACCATGAGCGAGGGCCCCGTCGACGGCCTCTTCCCCAAGTACCCGGACGTCGTCGACGCCCTCAACGTCATTCTCGGCCACGGCCCGCGCTCCAAGCTGCACGACATCTCGGCCGTCGGCAGCGCCCGCTTCTTCCCCTTTGGCAAAGACGAGGCCGCCACCAACCTGTTCCAGGACTTTCACCAGCTCATCGCCGCCCGGGGTTTCTTCCAGTCGGCCCGCCTAGGCACCGGCCGGCTTCTGCTCAACGCAAACGTCAGCCACGGCGTCTTCCGCGCCGCCGGCAGGCTCGCCGACCTCTTTGACCGCTTCCAGATCCGGCCGACGCAGGCGCTTGACAACCAGGCCATGAGGAAGATCAAGGCCTTTGCCAAGTTCATGCCCAAGACGCGCGTCTGGGCCGAAATCACGCTGTCGACGGGCGAGGCGGTGCGCCGGACAAAGTCCATCCACGCCATCGTGAGCCAGTCGGAGCTGTCCCGCCAGAAGCCCTCCGACGGCAAGCCACTCAAGTTTGCGCCCAACTACGAGTACCCGGGGCCCAAGCAGGTGCAGTTCTTCCTCAACGACGGCAAAGGCGGCGGCCAGTACATTTCCGTCTTTGACTACTTCAAGATGAGTGAGTTTGGCTGCCATTTCTTGGGATACATGGGCGACTGACCCTTGGCTGCAGAGTACAAGAAAACCCTCAAGGACTACCCGCTGGTCAACCTGGGCCGCGCCGACAAGCCGACGCTCTTCCCTGCCGAGGTCATCGAGATCCAGCCGGGCCAGTCGGTCAAGGCGCGGCTCACCATGAACGAGACAACAGCCATGCTGGACGTGGCATGCCGCTCGCCCTTCTCCAACGCCACGTCCATCAGCGCCGATGGCCGCAAGACGCTCGGGCTCGACGACAACGGACTCAAACCCTTTGGCATCTCGGTCGACAAGGGCCTCCTCACGGTCCGAGGCCGGGTGCTCAACGTGCCCATGATCAGCTACCTCAACAACCAGCAGAAGCGGTCCGACGTGTCGCCCTTCAACGGCAGCTGGAACATGCGCAACGTGCGCGTGGTCAAGCCCGGGGCCATGATTGAGCGCTGGACCTTTCTCAACATCATGAAGCGGAGCGACAGCCCCATCATCGAGGTGCCGGCCATGAAGGACTTTGCTAAGTTCCTGGGCAGCAACATGGGCATCCGCATCAAGGACTCGCCCCTAGTGCCGGGCGACGGCAAGATGTTTACGAGCTGGGACCGGGCCATGAGCGACGGGCTCGAAAACTTCTTCACGTGGGCCAAGAACAACCGGATCCAGTACGTCTTCTTCGTCCTGACGGAAAAGGACAGCCAGGGCCTGTACTCGAGGATCAAGAGCCTCAGCGACTGCACTTTTGGCATCCACACCAGCGTCGTCACGTCCAAGCACCTGCTCAAGCCCAACAACTTCATGTACTACGCCAACGTCGGCCTCAAGGTCAACCTCAAGGCCGGCGGCGTCAACCACCGGCTCCGCGAGGACGTGGGCCTGCTCAAGGAGGGCAGGACCATGGTGGCCGGCTACGATGTGACGCACCCGACCAACATGACGACGGCCCGCGACGCGCGCGAGGCGCCCAGCCTGGTCGGGCTCGTGGCCAGCATCGACAAGGATCTGGCGCAATGGCCGGCCGTGTCGTGGAGCAGCCGTCCAAGCAAGAGATGCTGAGCGGGCAGCTCGTCGACGCCTTCAAGACGCGCCTCGAGCTGTGGCAGAAGCACAACCAGGGCGCCCTTCCCGACAACATCGTCATCTTCCGCGACGGCGTGTCCGAGGGCCAGTTCTCGCAGGTGCTCGAGCTGGAGCTGCCGTCGATCCGCCAGGCCTGCCGCGCCAAGTATCCGGCCAATGCGTCGCCGCCGCGCCTGACCATTGTCGTCTCGGTCAAGCGCCACCAGACGCGCTTCTTCCCGACCAGCAGCGACGCCATGTCCGACTCGGGCAACATCCGCAACGGCACCGTCGTCGACCGCGGCGTCACCCAGGCCCGCTACTGGGACTTCTTCCTGACGGCCCACCACGCCCTCAAGGGCACCGCGCGCCCGGCCCACTACACCGTCATCCTCGACGAGATCTTCCGCCAAAAGTATAAGGCCACAGCCGCCAACGAGCTCGAGCGCCTCACCCACGAGCTCTGCTACCTGTACGGCCGAGCCACAAAGGCCGTCAGCATTTGCCCGCCCGCCTACTACGCCGACATTGTGTGCGAGCGCGCCCGCGCCCACCGGCCCGAGATCTTCGATGCGAGCGACGCTGACAGCGTCTCCACCGCCGGCAAGGTGTCGCCCGCCGCGAGCCGCCAGGTCCATGAGACGTTGCAGGACTCCATGTACTACATCTAGCCCGGGGGCGGTTTGGATTCCGAGTGTCTGGTGCTGCTGGATATGTAGGGGCAACGCAGACGTGGTCGATTTGGATGCCGGAGTGGCTCGGTTATCGGGTGGCCTGCTCGGCGGAACACGAGAAATTGTCAGTCTGTCCGTGGGCGGCCACAGTCATGTATAGACACGATGATGGCGCAATTGCACGTGAAGGACTTCTATATCTTGGGCCTCGCCTCGCCCGTGCTTCCACCCGCCATGCCCAGGCGCCTCTTATACTCGTCGTTCACCGTGACCTTGTCAGCCAGGGGCTTCTCGGCCCACTCGGCGGCGGTTGGAGGAGCGAAGGAGGGTGTTGAATACTAAGAAACAAAAGACAGGATGGGTGGCAAATCGACCTCCATGCCGTTGCAATACGTATCTGGCCCAGTAATTCAGAGAGTGATTCGGATAACGGTCGGCAGCATCGCTTTGTCGGCTGTGACTCGAGCTGCACTTCGATTTCGGGCCGCCCTTTCCCCACAGAAAAAGCTTCGGAAATGTTCGAGGGAAGAAATCTTCGTGTAGGTTGTCTGCAAAATCCGCACCACGCTCTACTCGGACAATCGGCTGGTCTCGCGTAGCTTGGACCTGCATAACGCACGGCACAGAGTTTCCATGTCGATCCGGATTGGCGTTGACGATGTCGGCCAGAAACGACAGTTTATCGAACTCCGCGGAGGCAGCCGGTCCATCGAGAGGAAACATGCCGGACGTAGACATCTCACAGACAGTGTCAACTTCCTGGCCGATGGCAGCCGAGCCGG
Organism: Hirsutella rhossiliensis; assembly: GCF_020360975.1. Lineage (NCBI taxonomy): Eukaryota > Fungi > Ascomycota > Sordariomycetes > Hypocreales > Ophiocordycipitaceae > Hirsutella > Hirsutella rhossiliensis. The sequence continues at coordinate 3,632,182 of NW_025408672.1, forward strand.
GGACAAGAGTCGCGGCTCACCAGGAGAGGGTTGAGTCTGCTCAGTCGACAGAGTACAGCCGAAATCGCAAGATTCAGCGACGAAAGTAGGATCGATCGAGTTCACGAGTTCATCGATGCTTCTAGGGCTGTTTTCCTCCAAGCCTCGATCAGTGTCCGGGACTATGTGGTCCGTTTGTGTCTTCTCAACGGTCGACGGTTCCTTTCTTTGCATGCGGTCCATGATGACGGTCGGAACACTGGAGCCGTTGGCATACTGCCAGCCATCTATCTCTGCTTGGTTGATTGCGATATCCTCGTAAAGCGGGTTGTTCCTTTGCAGCCATGCCAGGGCAGCTGCCACTCGAGATTTGCGCCCCTGAAGCAGGTGTCTGACGTCTCCGGAGCCAGGCTACCCGAACCGCTCCAGGAGACGTGGATATTCTCAATGGCATGCAGTAAGGGATGAGGAAGAACCGTGGCCACAAGACCGTCCACCTTGTTCGGAAAGACGACGATATGTCCTTTCACGTGCTTGCGGTAGCTGATTCCCGAACGGGTCTTGTTGTCGACTGTGAACTTGGTGATATAGCCAAAAGACGCATGCAGGGCAATCTTCGACGGGAGAGAGGTCATCAAGCTCTTCGGGGCACCGATGCTCACAACCGATGGCCATGTTGTTAACCGAGCAGGCTTTGGGCAGCCGTCCACTGTCAAAGCTGACGCGGCACTCGCGGCATACGTCAACTGCGGCGCCCTCGTGCGACGTGTCAAGCGATATTCCGCCCCAGCCGAGGAGGCGTCCCAACCTACAGGGGCACCATTCTTGTGTATATAACTGGGACCTTTGTGCCCTTGACTTGGGCAGTGGTCAAGGCCAATTTGACTCTAAATAACCCTCACATGCATGGCATCTTTCCAGTTACTTGTGACAGGTTATGAGCCCGGACTGGCTCTCAAACGCTAAGTGTTGCCATTTGAGCTAATTTTCGACTAATGCATTGTCGCAGAGATCGAGATCAATGATTCGTCCTTTTGTCGTCAGCGGTCTGCCTTACGGCTTATCTCCGTCGCTAACGCACAGCCCAGGAGTCTGCCTCACGCACAGCCCAGCGATCTGCCTCACGCACAGCCTAGCGGTCTGCCTCGAGGACAATGAGGCACTCTTCCGACAGAAAGGAACACAACTCCCTAATAAGGAGAAGAGAGCTTTCCACTGCCATAAGATGCCATATTATTAGAGAAAGGAGGATATTCGAACAACTACCAACTCATTCGTAATCAAGTCTCCCACGATTACAAGGCAGATTTATCCTCCACAGTTCTACCAATTACCCTGCCCCTTTACCATCTTCAGGATGGACAACATTGTTTCCGGACTACAGAAGATCACTAAGCTTGAATCCCCAGATCAGTATATCGAATGGCATAGACAGATCACAGACTTCTTGAGCACCCACAACTATGGCCGACTCTTCAACGCTCTCAAGGAGCCACCCCTCAGGTTGCAGTCAGACACTGAACGCGAGTATGCCAATGCCCTTGAGAAGTGGGAAGAAGCAGGATAACGCATGTAATTGCGTACGTGCCACCCTTGGCTTCAATGCTCGAGAGATCGTCAAACCGATAGACGAGAAACCATTCAACCGGCTACACAACGTCCTAGAAACCGTTGAGGAACACTACAAGCCCACCGGGAGTGCCAACTACCAGGAACTGGATCGGAACTACCATGAGTTATCCCCAAAGGTGTCATGAACTTTGCCTCAAGGCTCAGGAAGCCAACAATCAACTACTGGGGATTAATTCAACCCTTGGTTACAATACTCCGCAGCTCGTCAACAAGTTTCTTATCGAATTAGGAGACAAATTCTCAGCCTTCAGAACCACATTCTATCAGACTCATCGACTGATCCCAGAAATGGATAAGAAGGGGAAAGTCAAGACCCCTGGGGTCTCTTGGGATACAACAAGGGACTAGTTATATGCACAACAGGTTACGCTATGTGCACAGCAAAAAGTGGAGTGGTGTGGCTTGGTGGCGCAGGAGCGCCGATACCGCAAATTCCCAACCGTGACCTAAAGGCGCGCTCAAGCAAGGCCAGCTGTAAGTTGATGCGGCAAATTGAAGCTGGCCGAGATGCATCAATACATACAGTAGAGGCACATTCTTAGAGTCGTACGGAGCGTCCTTTCGTCAATTAAAGGCGATGGCAATGACGGTAGCTATAAGAGGCCTTCCTTATGTAATTCCTCCCTTAAACACTCCTCTTCCTCCATCTCCTCGTCCATCATATCAAAATCGGCTAGGGGGTCATCTTCATCCTCTGTATCCTCTTCTTTGTGACCGCGATGGGTTGAAGGCATCGTAATCCGCTGCGTATTCCACTGCGTAGCCTGCTGCGTGGCCTGATAACAGTGAATTGTGCCCTGCGTCTCGCCTGCGCCGGCAAGCTCATTGTCAGAGTCAGGCGTGCGGTGCCGCTGATATGCCCGTGGCATCTCTGTGCCTGGCTCGTATGAGTCGCCATTAGCGTAAATGTATTCCAACGCCTGCCTCGTCACATCGGCGGCGTTAACAGCGGTGCTGCTGCCCCTGCCCCTGCCTTTGCCGCCAGCCTTGCTGTCAGCCTCGTGTTTTTTCGTGCTTGTGAGTGCCGCCGGCGCTGTTGACAGCGGTGGCCTTATAGCCTCGGCACGCTCGATCCTCTCAACGATCTCATGTGCAGAGGGTTTACGCCTTGTGCTGCAGGCACCTTTCTCGAGGTTGGATGAGCCCTTTGGCCGGCCTTTACCGCGTACGGGTAGTGGATCGAGTGGAGCGTCGTTAGGGCTCGAGCCCCGAAGCTGCCGCTCGCGATGCCAGAACTCGTCAACGTCGGTCATTTCGAAAGGAATAGCGCCACGGGCACCAACGCCGGCGCCACGGGCATCCTTGAGCCGCTTGAAGATATCGTGACGGCATGGCAAGCCAAGGCTGGACTTAAAGCTACAGTGATGGAGAGGATCACAACTGCCAGGCGGCGGCTGCTGTGCCCGGTCATCTGTAGCAACGTTTCTGCCCACAGCACGGAATTCGATCCCTATTTTCCGTACCGCCCAGGAAGAGATTTGGCCGGATTTTCGCAAAGATCGGCTGAAGGGTAGAAGTTGATACCTTATGTATAGCCGCCTGCTGTAAATTGAGGATCTCGTCTGACTGATGCTCCCAGAAGGCTTGGAAACGCTGCAAAACGGAGGTCAAATCACCTGTCGACGACCATAGGAACTTCTTCATCGTGGCATGCATGCCCTCAACGATAGAGGTCGTCGTATGGCCAAGATGACGGTGACGGTCAACGCAATATAACACAATTTTATCCTTCCAGAGCTTGAGCCATGTATTTACCGCATAATCCACTGCCGCCTTTGGGTGATGGTCTGGAGCCGTGAACGCCTGAAGTCGTATATCGTATGTAGCTTCATCAGGCGCGTTGATGAGCTCGTTCCACTCTTTCAGGAAGGCCGTGAATGTAGGGGCACGGATAACGCGGTTGCCGTCCTTTGTTGCCTTAGGAAAGTACTGCTTGCTTTGGGCAAGAACGTTCTTGTTGATATGCCAGCGGCATAATAAGTGAATTACTGGTGCAAGCTCTGAGAAGGAAACAAGGGCATTCATGAGGGCAAGCTCTGAGAAGGAAACAAGGGCATTCATGAGGGCAAGCTCACGGTCAGTGACTATGACCCGAGGCAATGGAATGCCTTCCTCTGCTGCTAGGTCAAGTAGGCATTGCAGCGCCCAGCGGTATTGCGGCTCTGCCTCTCCGCTAAGGAAGACAGAGGCTACAGAGAAGGTCTTCTTTTCTGAGGTTGATCCACACGTATTGAGAAGAGGCATCTTGAACCTATTGGTCTTGTACGTGCAATCCAAAAGGAGAATATTTGGAAAACGCCGCCAAAGCTCAATGCCGGTGCGCGGTGCGATGAAGAGGCCGGTCAGCCGCCCTTCCTGGTCGCGTGTATCGCGGAAGAAGAAGCCGAGGGATAAGTCCTTGAGCTGATCGTAGAGGAATTGAAGGGGCGTGCGGCCAGCGAGCTCCCTGACGCGGTAGGCAGCAATAGCGTTGCGGATATGCTGCCCCGTTATGAACTTAAGGTCGGGGTTCTTGATGAGGGCTAGGCCGCGCAGGTGGGTAGCAATTTGGAACGGCTTGAGACCAGTATTATAGAGGCCAACGATATGACCGTGATGCTCGGCGATGAGCTCTGCGCGATAACCACTGTGCGTGACAGCAGGCGTAAAGGGTGGTCGTGGTCGCGTGAGGAGGGAGACGGCACTGGGGTCCAGGCGCCACTAGTACGGCGCTTCTTAACGGTTAGGCGGAAGGGGCATCCTGACCTCTGCGTAGACTGATTAGGCCGGCTTTTCGTCTTGTGGGCGCCCGGGTCAGTGTTATCGCGATACTCGCCTGCCTTTGAGCAAGTCATATAGCAGGCGCTGGCCCTCCCCGATCGTATGACTAAGGCGAAGCCTTGGGCCTTGGCGACGGCGTGACAGGCAGCTTGGGCAGCCTCTTTGGTATCGAATTCGCGGTAATAAACCGACTCCATAATACTGGCGGTGGAAGCGACGCCGGTTGCAACACGTGGTGTTTTGAGGGCAAAAATCGCACTAAGATGCGATACGTACTTCGCAGAGGTGGAAGAGCCCTTGGGCCAGTTCAAATTTGCGGTATCGGCGCTCCTGCGCCACCAAGCCACACCACTCCACTTTTTGCTGTGCACATAGCGTAACCTGTTGTGCATATAACTAGTCCCTACGCCACACCACTCCACTTTTTGCTGTGCACATAGCGTAACCTGTTGTGCATATAACTAGTCCCTACAACAATTCGAGAAGCGCAACATTTCGAGAAGAATCAGAAGGCAGAGGAGCAGGCTAAAGTGGCTCTCCTAGCAACGAAGAGACGCCGAGACGACCGAGAAAAGTGTTGCCACTGCAAAAGACCGGGCCATAGTGAAGACAGGTGCTGGAACCTACACCCAGAACTTCGACCAAAACGGCCTAGAATCAACGACCGCCAAAGGACCCCTGAGCTGTCTTCTCACTGTCAGGATAGCCAGAAGGAAGATTTACCTGTGGCTTCCCTCCGAACCGTAACCGAAACAAGGGATTGACCAGCCGACCAGTCGGAAATCGCTGGAATTCCAGCAGAGTCTGAAATTGGCGCCTTCTTCGCCCAAACAAGTCTTGCAGCCACACCTGTTTCTAAAATACAAAGGACACTTGAGAAACTCTCAAAACCCACATCTTCGACTCAGGCACCTCACAACACACTTTCGCGTCTAAAGAAAACTTTGTGAGCCTAAGGTCTTATTTTGGAGACGGGATCCTTGGTGTCGGAGGCCAGATCACCCACCCAAAGGCGACCGGGACCTACAAAGTTCCTACCTTTGTGAACGGAAAACACAGTTTTGCACTCCTCAAAGATGCCCTCTGGAACCCAGAAGCTGGCGTCAACAATCAGCATCTCACAGCTTACTTCAGACGGTATAAAAGTCGAATTTTGTGCCAGTTCTGCAGCAGCCTGGTCAGGGAAGAAACTCCGTATGACTGCAATACAGCAAAACGGTCTATACTTCCTGGACCAGAATCGGAATTCAACCCTTCTATCTGCTGCTTGTGCAGCCTATTCGATTTCAGATCCGACACTCCAAATCTGGCACGGCAGGCTCGCACACCTCTCTGAGCAGGGCATCAAACAGCTTATGGATATGTCCACAGGGATCAAGCCTATTCAGAGGACCTGCTTATGCAAAGGCTGTGCACTAGGCCGTCTTAAACAAGTTCCACATAAGGGGAAGATTCACAAGGGCACAAGACCACTTGAATATGTGCACGCCGACATTTCAGGGCCTTTCCACATTGAAGGATACGGCGGAGAACGATACTGGGCAGTTTTCACAGATGATTTCACTCAATTCGCTTGGGTATTCCCAATCAAACATCGCTCTGATCTTCTCGGCTGCCTCAAGTCCGTCTTAGACACTTCAGAGCGACCGGAACGGCGTTGTTATAACCTTCACGTCGATAAGGCTGGAGAAAATATATCTGCTGAGGTGCAAGCCTTCTGCAAGGACCGTGGGATTGCGCTATCCACAACAGCAACTGAGCAACACGAACAAAACGGCATTGCGGAAAGGCTAAATGGAGTTATTCTCGAACGTCTCACAGCAGTCCTTGCTAGCCTAGACGATGAAGACGTCCCATCTAAGCACTGGCCTATCCTCTTACGATCAGTTGTCTATCTCAGGAATCGATCCCCTAGTTCACCAATTGGAAAGACACCGTACGAAGCTTGGTATGGCCAGCCTCCTGACCTTGCGCACCTACGAACCCTTGGAGCCAAAGGATTCGTCTGGCTAAAGAAAGGCGGCTACCGGAAGTTCGACCCTGTCTCAGAGCCCTGCCGAATGCTAGGCTATCAGGGTTCTACCAACTACATCGTGCTCACAGACTCTGGAATAACTGTGTCCAACAATGTTACCTTTGACGAAGATCAGACCTGCCTCCACCCGACTCCGCATGCAGAGGGGGAAGCGGAAGAAGTGCCTACAGAGATCGGGCCAGCAGCTAGTAGGAGCAACAGTGAGACCATTCTCGATACGATTGTTGTTACAGAACCAGGACAGCAAAAGAATCGCAGGATCCGGCATCCATATCCGCTCAACCCGAATATAATGCTAGCCTATTCCTTCCTCGGTGCAGCTCTTTACACACACAACCTCACAGAGCCACCGTCCTACAAGCACGCCAAAGGAGACGTAACCTGGCCAAAATGGTTACAAGCTATGAGGTCCGAACACAAGTCCCTAACAGACAACAAGACATGGTCACTGGTGGCACGTCCAGCCGATAAAAAGATCCTAAGTGGAAAATGGGTCTATAAGCTAAAGAAAGGCCCCAACGGAGAAATTCTTCGACACAAGGCTCGGTGGGTTGTCCGAGGCTTTGAGCAAACAGAAGGAATTGATTACAATGAGACGTTCGCATCTGTGGTCAAGCCCATGAGCTACAAGGCCATATTCGCCATTGCTGCAGCTCTTGACCTTGAGCTAGAGCAAATGGACGTGAAGACAGCCTTTCTGTATGGGAACATAGACGGGGAAGTCTATCTGGAACAACCACCCGAATTTGACGACGGCACCGGAAGGGTCTGCAAACTGAACAAGGCGTTATACGGGCTTAAACAAGCCCCCAGGATCTGGTACCAGACACTTACCACATTCTTGGAAGGCCTTGGTTTCTACCCCCTGACTTCAGATGTGGGAATTTTTGTTAAGGGCCACACCTACATCGCCGTTTATGTGGACGACCTCTTGATTGCTGGACCCTCGAAGGAGGAAATCCAGAAGCTCAAGAACGCTGGCGGCGTTTTTTTTTTTCCTTTCTCCCCGGGGAGGAACCAGAAGAACCTTTTCGTCACTAACGTTCCTCAAGGCACAAGGCAAATCGATGGCGGCGTTTTTTTTTTTCCTTTCTCCCCGGGGAGGAACCAGAAGAACCTGTCACACATAGGATATCAGCCTCCAACAGTCTGACCCCCTATTCGCACAGTCCGTTTCCACATTTCCCCACAGAAACTTCTAGGAGGCATCATCAACGCATCAGTGGCTTCCAGATGATCTGATCAGATGCTTCCATTCACTACCATTCCCTTCCATTCTCATATTCAGGCAGTCTATAAAGATCTCGCCTCTTTCCCACCTTAGATAGCAGAATCAAGAGTCTTCCAGTCCCTGATCTTTATGCCCACTTGCTCATCCTCCGTGCGATAGAACCTTTTCGTCACTAACGTTCCTCAAGGCACTAACGTTCCTCAAGGCAAGAAGCCTTTCGTTCCTCACAAGGCAAGGCAAGGCAAGAAGCCTTTCGTTCCTCAAGGCACTCAAGGCAAAGGCAAAGTCCTTTCGTTCCTCAAGGCAAAAAGTTTGGGTGGTCGGGGCGCGGGGCATAATCCTTTCGTTCCTCAAGGCATCAGAAGCAGTGTTGCTAATAATATGACAATAAAGTAGTATACTGCAGTATATACAATACAATACGCGATTTCTCATATTGTACCAATACAATATGCTCGCCGTCATATTGTGACGATACAATATAGCGCCTTCCATACTGGCAATATATGGCTTGTATTGTTTGTATTGGTTGGTAGTCATTCGCCTTTCCGTTCCCCAATTCGCGCCAATATGATGACGCGTCAAAAAACACGCGTAAATATAAGCATGTTCTATGTATTGTTTTTCGTCTGGCGGACCTCCAGGACGTAAAAGTTTCCTATTGGCGCACGGAAACGCGTAAATGTATGTATAAATCCAGACCTACAGGGTAGCGGCTCGCCGTCCAAACACTGTTTTCCTCCTCAACCCCGCTTTCCCACCCCAGGACTTACAAGCAATCTCGATGCCTCAACAACGCCTGCCTTTTGTTCAAACATCGCCGCGACGGGATTCGTCAATATCAGACGAATACTCGGAGATTTCCAGCCCACGGTTGCATGATCCAGATGAGACCCAAACCACTGAATGCCAATCGTCGCAACCTCGCACGGCCTCCATAAACCCTTCGGCCAAGCCAAGAACATCATGGGTCTTTTCTCATATGCCAGACGAGGACATAGAGACGAAATACTACAATCAGCGGACCGGAAAGAAGAATGGCGCTGCAAACACTGTGACAAAACGTATTGCTGTTCCGGTGGAACTGCGGCCCCAACCAAGCACCTTACGGATCCTCCTCCTGACGGTCACGGCCTCCCAAAAGGCGCGCCACGAACTGCCAAAGTCACGAATATACGAACTATTCTCGAGATAGCTCGTGTTACGGCCAAAGAACATCCCCGAAAACGCCGTCGGCTCAACGATCAATCCGGAGACTCGATCGACCCAGACCAGCTCGAAGCTTTATACGTAAGGTTTATTACGTCCTGTTCTCTCCCATTTAGGCTTGTGGAATGCCCAGAATTCCGAGCATTCTTAGCCTACCTCAACGCCGATATCGATACTTGGCTTCCAGATACACACGAGACCATCAAGAAATGGATTATGCGGCAGTACGAAGGTCAGAAGGAGAAGGTCAAGCAGCGCATCCAGTCAGCAAAGTCAAAAATTCATATCAGCTGCGACCTATGGACTTCCCCCAACTCTTTGGCCATCTTAGGCGTAGTTGCTCATTACGTTGCAGAAGACAGTCAGTTGGAACACCATGTCTTGGCTTTGAAAGACATCGACAGTGAGCACGACGGATATCACCTGGCAAGGGCAATTTTGGAAGTGGTTGATGACTGGGGTTTGCTTCCAACCTTGGATATTTTGTGATGGACAATGCAGGCAATAACGATACAATGATGAGATCTCTTTCCTTGGTAAGTACGGCGCACTGTTTTTCTGACTGGCCCTAACATTTACAGGCCTTCTACGTCGATATGACATTCGATACGATCCCAAATCTCACCGACTCCGCTGCCAAGGTCACATTATCAACCTTGCCGCCAAAGCTTTCCTCTTCGTTACCGATAATGAGAAGCTCAAAGACGACGAACGTGATGGGCATAATGTGACACTAAAAGAGATCGAGGCGTGGCGGAAAAGGGTCCCCTTGGCAAGCTCCACAACTTCGTGGTTTTCGTCCAAAGTAGTGTTCAGCGTCGCCAAAAGTTTCTGGCCATCAGCCATAATCGCAAGCTTGCGCGAGATAATGACACGAGGTGGAGTTCGTGGTACACCATGCTACGAGCGGCCTTGCATCTTAGAGGCGCAGTCGAGGATATTTCAACAAATGGGTGGAAGGAGATTGTGCCGGAGACGAGCTCTCTCCGAGGAGTGGGTCATCCTCGAGAAGATCAAGTCTTTCTTGGAGAAGCTTAAAATGACGACAAAGGCCCTTGAGTCATCGTTTGCAACTCTTGACAATGTTCTCTTGGCTATGGACTTCGTATTGGCGCAATTCGAAGCAGGAAAAGAGGCACATATCGACGATCCGATTATGGCACCAATGTATAACTCGGGCTGGGCGAAGATGGATAAGTACTATTGTCTTACTGACGAATCGCCTGCCTACGTCGCTGCGATTGTGCTTCACCCTTCGCATAAATGGCACTACATACACGAAAACTGGAAGAAGGAGTGGGCTGACTCGTCAAAGAAGCTGATGGAGACACTGTGGGATGATTATAAACCTGTGGAGCCGCCTTCTCTATCTGAGGTTCCGTTGACGACCACGAACGAGTTCTTGAATTGGAGAAACAAGCACCTACAACCAGCACTTATCACAGACGAGTACGAGCGATATTGTAAGTCTGAACGGGTTTATGGGTTCACAAGCGCCCTCGCATGGTGGCTGGAGGAAACACAGCAAAAGAACTACCCATACCTGAGCAAAATGGCGGTGGATATACTGTCAATTCCCGCAATGTCTGCTGAGCCCGAAAGACTCTTCTCTGGGGCAAAAATAACCATCACAGACCGTCGAAATCGACTTGGGAGTGATGTAATTCAGGCATTGGAGTGCTTGAAGTCATGGTTTGGGATACAGGATTTTCAGGGTGACGATATTTCAGCAACGACGGTTGAATAATGAGGGTCACGTGGGATATACGGGATATATTGTTTTACTGGCAATATATTTGGTCACTGGCAATACAATACAATATGGACCAATGCCATATTGCGCAATACAATACGCACCTCTTGACAATACAATAATATTGCGAGGGGTCCATATTGCCAATATACGTATTGTTTATATTATTAGCAACACTGATCAGAAGAGGTTTTATGCTCGATTCTTTCTGACTGAGTAGAACGCCCTTCGGGCTGAATTATTTGGAGACCAGACCACATTCCGGGAATGCTGGTAAATGGTATGAATATACCCTCATTGTTTGTGTGTAATGCTAATCTGCGTTCAGGCGAGAATCCTCCTCCTAAACCCCCTGCTCCGGCGGAAGTTCCCACCGAGGGTCCTACCGAGGCTCCCACCGAACCTCCCACCCCCAAACCTCTTGCTTCCCAAGCCAATAAGTCTGCGATATCAACCCCTTGTCTAGGTACAATGGAGGCTTCGGAGGATTGAGGCTCTACGAGTGTGTATGTCACGCGCCTAAAGTGCTTGACCACGGTAGATGGCTGGTTGATTCCAACCACTGGCTGGAGTGACTTTTCCAGGGAAAAGCACGGGGCTGGGAGGCCTCTCGTGGTTATAAAAGTAGGGTTGCATAGCACCTGATGGAGCTCGTCAGAGATCAATGAATTGAATGATTGACCCCCGTTCCTCACTCTCTGTTTAGTTGTGTGTGCGCCTTACAGTGTAACCGTGCACAATGGCGATTCGAACGCGTTGTACCGACGCATTTTGAGGATTCGGCAGAGCTTTTGAAAGTGCTTATTTTCAGCGATTTGCCTAGGACATGCGGATCAGTATTTATGTAAGTTAATTTTTGTGGTATTCGGGATTATCAAGACACTTCTCAGAGGGCTATAAAACTATATACTACTTATTGGAGTTTTGAGGTATTTTGCAATCGCTTAGGTACACACAAATTCACTTCGTTTAGGGATCCCTTCAAACCATTCATGAATGGCCTGAATTGGCCCAAACCCAACTTGAATCGCGAAAATTGGAGCTTGAAGATTTTGAATCGAGATCCCAAAAATTCCATTCATTTGATTCATCCTTCATTCAAAATCTTCAAAAAATTCACCTTCGTATATCACCCCTAGCTCGCGTGAAGTGGACGATGGTCGTCTTCTCTGTTTCAAAAGTTGCACCGCTGCGCGCCTCCCACTCAAGTGCATCGTCGATGATCGCTTGAATCCCTTCTCGGTTCGCTTCCGCGGTAGGCCCGGTTACCCAGGCCGAGTAATCGTCCACGAACGCAATCGACCCGCTTTCCGCCTTGATCCTTCTCTGGACCAGGTCCGCGTTGAAGAAGAGGAACAAGATCGGTGACAGCGGTGACCCTTGAGGAAGGCCTGCCTGAGGCAGCTCCCGTTGTTCCGACGTGAACCCATTGACCACCAATGAGGCTGTTCGCCCGGAACAAAACGCATCTATCCATCTTATCAGTTCGGCTGGTATCCCTCTCGCCTTCATCCTCTCGAGCAGTCTTTCCTTGCAAACTGAGTCCGAAATACGAGCTGGATAGTGGAGCAACTGCCAAGCGAGCAAAACAGAACTGAAGGAGCCTCGATAGGCATGATTCTCTTAATACTGTTACTAATCAGTTATGACAGGATCGGTTATCTCATTCAAGAGTATTTTGCGCGTGCATCGACTGTGAGCAGAGCACGGCCATCATCATCTGCGGGCTCTACGACGTCACGACAGGTTACCCGTCCACGCCAGTGGCGGCCGTGTGCGGCGAGCTCGAAGGGCGGCCGGTCGGGGCGTTTGTGTCGCTGAACCTTGCCACTGCAAACCTTGCCACTTCAAACCCTGCTACTTTCCGCCTGAAGAGAGCGCCTCTCGACGCTTGGAGCACAAGCGGACGCTTCCTCTACGACCTAGAGCCGAATTCGGGCTCTGAGCATTGCTTTGAGCATTGAAGTTTCAAACGTACCATGCCTTTGGCTACCCCCGGAGTCGATGATCTGCCGCCGCGCCATCTTTGGTTGCTGCAGCACTGTAAATCTATAGTTCAGCGGCCCAATCGCATCAGAGGATTGTGGTAGAGACCGCTCGATTTAACTGTGTCTGATTGGCCACACGGATTGCTCTGACAGTGCGAGGCAGCCCGACATGACATACAGCAAGGAAGGATTACATGCTGGATGACAAGAGCCGCGGGCGAGGGGCGGGTGCTGTACGCAACAAACTTGCAAGGTGCTCGTGTTTCATGGGGAGGGCCTAACAGCCGGTGAGTCACAGGCATCATCCCATCGAAAGGGCTGCAGGCACACTGGGTCAGGGACGGACATCTTACGAATCTATCGAATCGAACGCCAAGACTTGGTGTTCGAATCGAACAGGGCCTCTTTAGATTCGCATCGAATCGAACATGGCACCAGCAGATTCGCATCGAATCGAATGCGTGAAAATTGTTGCCCCTTCGATTCGACCTCGAATCGAATGTGGTCCCAGTAGATTCGCATCGAATCGAACGCGTGAAATTTCTTGCCCGTTTGATTCGACTCGAATCGAACGCGTGTTCCGTAGATTCGATACCTATCGAATGCCAAGGTTCGATCGAATTCGTATCGAATTCGATCGAACGTAGGACTTAGCAGAGATTGGGGTGCCAAACGTGCGTTGCACCGACATGTCTTTGTCACCATCTCGAGGACTCCTACATCCCTCGACTTAAGAAGTGCCAAGGGGTGCAAAGACATCATGGCTGCAGCAGGTGAGACATCAAAAGCACGGTCAATGGCTGTCTTTACAAGCTGATTAAGTGTCACTTCGCCCCTTTAGCGACGCAAGAGCATCAATCCACTGATCCTCGTCGAGGCTAAGCAGCGGCAGTGAAGGCGTGTAGATCCCAGCTTTACTCCACGATCGAATGCATTGAGCCATCGCTACGATCTCCCTTCGCAGCCGGCTTCTCAATGGTGCCGTCATACGTCCTGCACTGCTAAACGTCCTCTCGCTTTCCGCGGACGTCGATGGAATCGTAAGCATGTCTACTGCCATCAGAGACAGTCGCGGATATCGGCTTCGGTTGATCTTCCACCAGTCGATCGGTCTGCTTCTGTAGTGGTGGCTGTTGACGACGTCCTCGGCACAATATCGAGCATATTCGTCATCGCCAGTCGCTCCCGCCGTAGACGGTTTCGTCTTTCGGTTGCTTTTGCGGGCACTTGATGCTCCGAACGAGCCGTGGTTGAATGGCGACCCAGCTACAGTCCTAGCAAGTCTCCGCTCAATGTAATCCATGGAGACCTCATCAGACGTAGCGAGGACCTCGTTATCAACGTCGCGCTCCCTATACTTCTCCCAGATCTCCAAGAGCTTTGCTTCGTATTCCAACCGCCAACTCTTCGTCTTCCGAGAGGGTACTCGAGACCACAGTTGATCGAGAAGGCGCCACTTTTTCGTAGGATTGAAGACAACAGCCCCGACATATGCAGCGCTAGTCAGACGGCTGTAATATTTATGCAGCTTCTTCCACCCGAGCTTGATATAGACCTTGAGCAACCTGCGGGTCCTGCTATCGAGCCCGTCATAGATGGCTACTTCGACGTCTTTCTTCTCCCTAGTCACTGGATCCTCAACCTCTTCGAAGATTGTGCCTTCGATAGCACTTTCGAGGTGGTCAAGCAAAATCTCAAAGACGGGGAAGTATTCATCGAAACTGCCACATGTGGACCTACCGCCGGGAATACCATTGCCCTGAAGTTGCTTGGTGGCAATCTCGAACGGCTTGAGAAGCTTGACAAGTACCTCGATAACTTTCCAGTCGTACACACTCAAGCGGTACTGCAGAACTGCCGGCTTCGTTCGGTCATAGAGGCCCTCCGTTTCCCACCGATTTTGAACGTCATTGAAGAAGGTATTGAGCGCCTGGCGGAGTCGAAGAGCCCGTTCCATCATACGCATGTCCGAGTTCCACCGGGTGGCATTGTTGAAGGCCCAGTGAAGTGTTGTTCCATGCCCGGATTCCTTGCGTTGAGACTGAAGAAACTGTTCGTACAGCTGTGTGTTTCGCAGCTGAAGACCGATGTGATGAAGCATTCCGGGCGCGCCGTTCTGACTGTACTCCTGAAGCTGGCAGCATTGATCTCGTCCGGAGCCGGGTGAGACGATATGGGGTCCTCTTCTGGGATGTCAACGGCAGTGTTTGCTCCTGGGTCTTCGTCCGTACCGTCCTTCATCTCTCCATTTAGGGCCTCGTCGATAGCTTGATCAACTTGCTCCTCGTCGTCATCTAGATCATCCCCATCGGCAGCAACAATTGCAGCAAAATTCTCCTGCTTCGAACCGTACAGCATTGCCCGCACACAGAGGTTGAGGATATGTGCAGCGCAGCGGATCCGTCGCTCTTCGGGTGAGAAGCCGTGCTCAAAGGCAAGGTCTTCCATGCAGGTGTCATTGTTGGCAGCATTGTCCAGCGTGAAGTAGCCGACCGTGTCCGGGTTGTTGACTTGCCAGAATGCCAGTGTATCGGCGACCTCATCGGCAAGCGAGGCACCGTTATGCTTACCCAGAGAGGTCGCAGCCCAAGGAGGATGCGGTGTTGAGCAAAGTTGTGATCAATGAACTGAGCATTGATGCCCAGAAATGCAGTGTAGGACTGAGATGTCCAGCCGTCGAAAGAGAAGTGAACCTGGGATCGAGCGGTGCGAAGTACTTCCGTTACGGGCCCGACGGCACCCCTGTATTCAGATTCGAGCATGCGAAGTAGCGTCTTCCCAGATGGGATATGAGTCGCATCAAGGAGCGGATTGCCGTAGAGAAGGAGCCGTTGGAACCTCTCTGTGTTGACGATATCAAATGGCAGATTATGGTATGTGATCCAGTCAAGTAGGAGCACCCGAAGCCCTTTGCTGTTGAATCTTCCCCGCAGCTTGCTGACAAGGAACTGGTCGTGCGGGTTGTTGAAGTCGGCACCAATGAAGTGTGTGATGGGCCGGCCGTCCAAAGATGAGGCTCGCACGCCTCCTGCAACGTCGTTTGGGGCCTGCCAAGTCAACACTCATGTTGCTGGCATATCTCCGAACGGCACACACTTACCAGAATTCCGTGGGCGTTACGAAGGTGCTTCTTGATAGCGGCTCCTGTCGAGCAGACGAAGCAGAAGTCTGACTTCTTCTTGAAGCCTCGAGCGAAGCAATCCGCGCAGATCCACTTCAGCCTGTTGCCCTGGCGCGAGGTTGACCGGTCCTCAGCACGATACCCGTATTGCTGCCACCACGCCCTCGTGTCCTGGCCGCCAGTATATCGCTCGAATCCAGGCCATTTCGCCCACTCTTGGCGGCCCCAGAGAGTCAATCTACTTGAATAAAGTCGGCAGCAGTACCGCGAGAACGAGGTGATGGAGTCGTCGGCAACGAGGTTCCTTGGGATGATGCGGGTGGTAAAGACGAGTACCCCACATGCTCAATCAAACCTGACCGATTCGACGGGGATGGGCTTGACAGTGGTTCGGATGACATCACAACGTTGATCCGATCATGCAAATTGAGCGAGCGCGCCGACAGATGAAGGTAGAAGTCATCGAGGCTTCGCCGGCGCTCAACTCATGCCCCATCATGGCAGCGAAGCTCGGCGAAGCAGGCATAAACGCGTCCAACGCGTGTCCCGGGAAGGGGAAAAGAAAGTAGAGAAAACCCATCACCGCAATCTCCGTTGCATTGGCTAAAGTGGTTTGGACGAATCAAAGGAGTTTCCGTCACCCATGCAAAAAACGACGATGGACCGTCGCTGCCGCCAAGATGGTCCCGGCCTCCGGCGTTGATGCTTGACTGCCGAGGCGTCAGGCACGGCATCTCCGCCCCTGCTTGCAGCCAATCAAATCGGAGGCGCGATGAGACCCGGCAACCTTGTTGGAATATCCCCTGTTCATCAGGGTTTCCAATGCCCCCATTGGCTTGTGTCGTAATAATGCACAGATCATCGTGGCGTGTGACGAGTCGTTTCATTTGGCTGCCCTTTCTCGTGCCATCCTCGTCTCATCGCTGAATCGGCCTCGAACTCCTTTGAGGTCGACAGAGCTTTGAATGGAGCTGGCGGAGTGTTTTGAAGTCACTTGTACATCGGCTTAGAGGCTGTTTTGGTTTGGGCAGGAGTTACAGTGACAATGGCGATGAATATTTGGAAATTTTTGGAAGGACCTGTAGGACACGGTTAAAGTTGTACAAATGCGATTCGAAGGTCAAAATATCATTCTAGCTGTGGTACTGTGATTGAGATGCTGGTATGCAAGTTCTGCGGAGAGTTTCTCTAAATGGGCCAGTTTCTTGTTTCCCAGGCGTCGAAACACGGAGAGGATGGGCAAACGTATAATAAACTCCGATCGATGGAACCGGGTGACTGGGTAGACCTACCCTATACCTTGGTGAGATAGTCGAATTTCTTAGCTCTGGCGCCATGGTATCAATCCCACCTATGACTGAGATTTCGTTCCAACATATCGCACGTATACAACGTCGCCATGGGAACTTATGGTGACCCTGCACTTTAGAGTTTCGTCATGATTTTATAGATTTTATAGAACAGCCATCAATGAGTTTCCGTAGAGCATGTTTGCTGGAGTTGCAAGATACTAATTCTGTCACGTAGTTGTGTGGGGTTTAGCTGTACATACTAACATGTCTTAGCGCCTTAACCTAGTTTGGTCGATAAAGAGGTCAAATCACGCTTGGTCGCGTCAGGCACCAACAGGGGCCGACTAACGCGTCTAAGAAGACGCGCGTAAAGGCTCTCCGCGGTGATTTTCGCGAACCGCATCACTCATTCGATCGATTCGATCGAATTCGGTCGAACGCCTGGGTGCCGTTCGATTCGATGGGCACTAAAATGCACCTCAGTTCGATTCGTCTGTCGAACGAAAAACGCCACGTTCGATTCGATGCTGTCGAACGTCGAACGAGGCACTCCGCGTTCGATTCGATGCGAATCGAACGGGGCCGTGGCAGATTCGACATCGAATCGAACGCCAAGAAATTCGATTCGATATTCGTAAGACTTGGCATCGAATGAATCTATCGATTCGATTCCCGTTCGTAAGATGTCCATCCCTGCACTGGGTGACGAGGGGAGGCGTCGTTGCTAAGTGTGGAAGCCATCTCAAGGACGTGGTGTGAACTGTGAAGCGGGAGCGACCGGTGCAGTTCTTGAGGGAAGGGATGGACTTCCGAGTTCTTTGCACCATACTTTGCGGAGACCGAAGAGCACATGGACGATGCGCGTTTTTTTGGCACCCATAACAGGCCGGCCGGTCAAAACCCCGGCTTGGAAACCACCCGTATACCGTACTGTAGCAGCCATCTCATAAGCGGAAGTGCGTTCTGGCTGCGGTGCCAAGTTTTGCAAAACGAGGGCTTGAAGAATCGAAAACACACCCGGCTGCCGTGTGGCGACTTGCAGAGGAATGATGTCTGTTTGCTACTGCGTGTGGCAACCATCCCAAGAATGCGGTGCGAAGCAGGAACGCGTTCCGGCTGCCGGTGCAGTGCCGTAGGAGAAAGACTTCCAAGTCCTTACCACGTGTGGCAGCCATCTCGAGAGAAGGTGGTGGCACCCCGGAAGAACAGTTAATATATCGAGTTATCTATCGGTCCGCATTTCGGCAACTTGCTGTAGAAGCATGTTGCAATCAGTGACAGGCAATATTAGCCATTCTAGCAGCAGCCGCTATTGGGATGTGCATCTCACTTTTGGCTGGGTGGTTCATGCGACAGAGCAGATGCGGCTGAGCTACGATTCTGCATGCGTTGCACTTATGACTGATAAGCCTTTTCGCGCCGCAGCTCGGGAAAGCGGTACAGAGCATGAACTGGCGGTGCATGTGTTGATGGCTGCTTGACACGAGCGACTGGCTACAGTACAGCTAAACGTGGCTATAGACGTGGCAATAGACGTTTATGCATATGTTCCTAGATGTAGCGTTGCTGGAGGGCGTCTTGTGAAGGGCGCGGTTTGGCTATGCAAGTTTCTGGCTCCTGCTCGTTGTCTCGCAGACGACTCCGAGACCTCGCATCTCTCACCTTCCCTTTCTCCTCTTCTTCCTTCCAGCTATACTGGTACCTAAAATAACTTCGACACTATCCTGGCCGCAACGCGCTAACCCAGCTCCGCCTACGCCTACCTTCGACTCTTTTGCCAATCACTTGCTTTTATCCGTGCTGAAAAAGGACTGATGAAGATGATTTCATTTGTAAATGGCTCACTTAGCGATTCCGCGAACAATTCCAGGGAGATGAGGTTAGCGGCTTGCAGCCGTTGTCGCCGCCACTGCCGTACAGTATGTGACTCTCAGCAAGCTGAGAGCGCGGGCGGAAGGATAAGGGCAGGCACAATTGAGTCCAAACGATGATGCATGTTTTCTATCTATCTGTGCGACATTGAGGGGGTATTTATACGAATAGATACCAATCTTGGACCCGTGGAGGGCCTGAATCAGGGCCAATTCCCGTGTATCCTGATTAGGGCAATGTTCCTCTACTGTATCGATACCTGACTCAAGTCCCTGTGTCTGACCTGCCTCTTTCACCGGAGTTTATACGTGTGCGGATTAGACCGTCAGTCTGCTCCCTCTGACAGTGACTCATATAGACTTATGGAGCCGAATATAACTACCAAAATCCCATCCTGGCTCGGAGGAATAAAACTCGGGCTACTTATGTGGACACAATTAGCCGGCTGGCAGATACAGTACTGTACTCAAAGTGAATTATCTACACAAATAACCATATTCCACTCGGCCAACTCCGAAGAGGCCCCTTGCTTGTTCCACGATCTCGCGGCTAACGATTTTGCAACCCCGGCTGAAATTGAAAATCGTCCCATCGTCACGTCGCATCCGCGTGTCTTCGACTTCATTTCTGTCCCCAGCTTTTATCCTCACAATAACACATGCAGCCGATGCCAGTGCCTTGCGGTAAGTGGCTAGTAATGAGTTGCTTCGAAGATAAATCCCATGGGCAGGCTTGGGGCCAGATAGCTTTGCGGCTGCGCTTTATGACCTTAACCCCTTAATGCGCCCCCCTCCCCCCACAGGTTCCGTATGCTTTTCATCGCGACTAGAGGATATTAGTATAATAGGAATCCGAATCATGACAGTTTCTGCTTACGCGTGATCTGTATGCACCACATGATGCCGATGCCGCGGAACCCTTCTTTGGGATGCTCTCGAATACTGGCAAGTCTTCCCCCCTGCAACGCACCGCTCACATGGTTGGGTCCTGCTACATCTGGATTTTCTTGCCCTGCAGGCCTGGCAAGCCCGGTCGGCTCTTCGGATGATGTTGGATGTCTGTGAGAAGAACAAGCAGCCCGGCTGTGGTCGTTCATCCTGCCCTGCCACCTGTTGCACAGAGAGCTGGTCGTCACTGTTGCTGTCGACGTGCACAGTTGTGGGCTTCCCTAGCATGGCGCCCATGCCTATGGACCGGACTGTCGCACCCTTGGGACTAGTATCGCCATGGCTGTCGGCGCGGGGAGCGTTGATCACAGGTATTGACTGCGAGGTGACGGCTCTGACGGTCAAGCCCATGGTGGGCAACATCTGAGGCGCGTTCACTGCACGGCTATCCGCTTGCGCCACTCCCGACAAGGGGGACTGTGTACTGGGAAAGTGACGAATCACGACTGACTCTTCACCGATCTTGCCATAATCTGTCGCCCTGCTCTCATACGGTGGGCTCGGCTCGTACACCACACTAGGGAACGGACTTGGCTCCTCAACATCAGCCATGCTTTGGAAGCCCCGGTGTGTCCCATGCGATGCAATGCAAACCTTTGAATGGGATTTCAGGTCGTTTTCATCAACGTATGACAGTGAGCAGCCCGCCACCAGACATACATAGTATCGATCGCGGTCGGAATGTGGTTGCTCCATGTTAGATGGCGCTACTGCATATGTGAATGCCGACCTCTGCTGGACTTGTGCCGCGCCGGATGCGAAGGCTTCTCGCTGCTTCCCGTGCAAGGCATGAACTCTGCTCAGTTCACTGCCTTTACACTGGTCCGGCAAGTTGCAGTTATATTCAGGGGCGGTGGCGAGGAGTGCTTCCGCGTATGTTGCCAAGTCAAAGACTCGCTCATCCTCTGTACGAGGGCTAGCTTCATCCGCCATCGGTGAAATTCGGCGCAGAAGACGGCTAATATGCCGTAGTTCGGATACTCAAGCTCGGTGGAGGGCTTGGCGTGGGTGCCATGGAAATACGCAGCCAGGGCCGAGGAAAGTTTTGGACTTTATAGTGCTCGACCTTCCACCACAAGGCTGAAGCCTGAGGCGACTAGAGTATTATCAGTATACTAGAGCCAAAACGCACCTTGAGGAGGAATCAGGCCGAGATGGGTATGCCAAATCATGTTTGATGGAAACAGGCAGACATACCATGCGCGCGCCCCATGCCGAATGCTACTCGACCTGAATTGATTGCTAGCTGCGGAACCTTGTAAGCTTTTCACGGGATAATGCATGAAAGACTATGGCTCCTGAAGTAGCTCTTCCCTCTGGACCAGGCAGCTGGACCTCTCAAGGCAGCAGCGGAACCAACAGGCAATGGTCGGAGTCTTACGTTCGCGTAACCACTGAGACTGCGGGTTGCAAGACAGATCTGGGCCCTGTACGCTTGAATGCCTCGCCATATCATGTTCGCTTACGCGCACTCGGCTGACGTTCGCTACGATAACGGATTTGCAGTTTCTGATCAACTACAGGCTTGTGGAGCCAATGACTACCACCTTGATCTCTGGGCTTCTATGAAATACAGTCATAGAACAGGTGACAGCTTTGAAGGGGATGTTTGTATTTACAGGCAATTCCCAGCATCAACATGTACATTTCTGCTGTCACCGCTGGACGAGCAATGCTCCTAATAGTGTGGCCAGTGCGTTTGGACCCCTCAAACTGCTCATTCAGTGCGTGTGACTTGGCCGCACTACACTACCAGTGTGCCTGAGATGTTCAAACTGAACTATTAGTCTGTTCGTCACGGCCAAACTGAACTACAGTGCAAACTGTGGTCTACACTATTAGTGTGAACATATAGTCTGACATTTGGCATTGCACCCGTCGCACCTGCAAGGTTGCCTTCAAGTTTTCCAGCGCCCTCACCGAATTGCCTGCCTTACCTGCAGCTTTCCTCGCCCTTTCCTGAATCAGAGGCTCAGACCCGGTACCGGTGGCTTCCGGATCGATATAGCGACACTGGAATCCATAATTAGACAATCTTCATCTGACGAAACAGAAATCTTACCTCGGATGGGAGTATCAGAGCGCTCCGGTCCCAGGATCGTAGGCATTCCAAGAGATTTAAAGTTTCAATGTTCATAGATCCTCGCTGGTCGGTTACCGAAAGTTTGGCTTTGGAGAAGAGCCGCTCTGTCTCAGTAGACATAGGCGCAATCGATAGAAGGTCAATGGCCATCAAAGATAAGTTAGGAACCGTCGCCGCTGCGCTGACTCTAACCACCATTTCAACGGATCCGATACCATCACCACAGGCTCGCGGCAATACACTTCGTACTCGTCGTCATCCATGTTGAAAATCGTAGCCTTTTGCTCTTTCATCCACATTTTGTACCCATTTGGTCGTCTTGCACTTGGCTCTTGTGCGGAAGCTGGTCGAAGAACAGGGCAGGGAGTGGTAGATTTGTATGCCTCCTCCAGAGCTCCCTGCCCGAGCTTTAGCTCTCTCAATCCATTCATTCTTGTCGTCCCAAGTCTTCTCCATATATGCCCACTTGAGGGAAGGATTTAATACCGTCGCTGCTGAATAGACTGGCGAATCTTCCGTCAATTCGTAGTAGTCGGCTAATTTTGCCCATGTCGTCTCCATCATTGTAGCCAAGTGGGGGATGGTAGTGGCCTCCTTGGCCGCTTCAATGTGATGCAAGAGATAGTCCATGGTTGGCAGAACGTCAGAGATGGAATTGCCGGTGCCTTCGTTGGCCATTGTAGCGTCGTGAAAGGTTCGAGAAATTTGTGAATTTCAGCCAGAGTAACCCAGTCAGAGGAAGTCAGAGCATCGTCTTGCAGGGCAGGCTCTTGAGCACAAAATATGGTGATGCCTTGACGGACTTTTGTTCTAAGGGCCCACTCAACCATGCTATGCCACGAATTCCAACGAGTGTCATTGTCGCGCCGTAGCCGTAGACCGTCAGTGAGACCAGTGAATGTCTGAAGTCGCTGGGAGTCCAGGTGATGTAGACCACGATATTATGCAATTTGCCTATCGCCCTCGCTTTCTCCATTGCTTAACTTCGTCGTCGGACGGTCCGTGGTAGGAATCTGCTGTGGGTGGTCGCTTTCCTATGAGGAACTCCATCACGGCCAGGTTAATGATGTGGCCGAAACAGCGAAGTCGGTGAGGAAGAGGATCGTAGAAAACTTCGAACTCGTGCTCCAAGTCGTCGGAGACTTTGTCGATCATGGTATTCATGTTGGTGGCATTATCCATCATAAAGTATCCAACTTTTGTCGCTATTCCATATTCTCGTATGAACTCCATGATGGCTTCTGCCATGTTCTCGCCGCTGTGCTGTCCTTCCAATTCTTTTATCCTCACCACCAGGGACTGCAGACCATGATCTTCGGTAACGAATTGAACTGTAAACCCTATTACGCCCAAACAATTCGGCGATGTCCAATTGTCTGGAACAATGTGGATTGACGAGAGCATTCTGCAGAGCTCGCTTTACAAACTCCTTTTTGTTGTCGTAGCCCCATTGTAAGTCATTTTTAACCGTGTCGCCGGACCTCGGTGTCACAAGTAACTGGAAAGATGCCATGCATGTGAGGGTTATTTTGAGTCAAATTGGCCTTGACCACTGCCCAAGTCAAGGGGACAAAGGTCCCAGTTATATACACAAGAATGGTGCCCTGTAGGTTGGGACGCCTCCTCGGCTGGGGCGGAATATCGCTTGACACTCGGGAGGAGATCATCGGCGGCCGGACGGATATACCGGATAAAGTCGCGAAAGGCCGGCTGCTCAACATGAGCAAATGAGAGGCTGCAGGCTACTGTATAACGGCAGTACAGTTCGCGGAGAGTCGCTTGGTCTAGGGCATCTACCTCTGCGGTCGCCTTGCGTTTCTTGGTGGAGACCAAAGTTCCATTGGCCAGGAATGCGGTGATGTCTCCGAGGCGACTTTGCGTCACTTCCCGCCTGGTCTCCTGCCGCCCAGAAATAATGATATTGTGCTCCTTTCGCAAATGATTGACGATGGCGGACGACCCACCACAGTAATTGTATTTCTTCGCTCTTTTCTTGTCGAAGCAGGGCTGGCAATGCCACCATTTCGTTCCATTGGAATCAACCCAAGCTGCCGGAATACTCCTACCTTCTTCTCTTCGACAATACTGCCAAATAGGAGACGTCTTTCGGCGGTAGACGCTAAGGACAGGCGAAGAGGATGGTGCCGGTGACGGGAAGCCGCTGTCCCACTAATAAGGTCAGAATCATCTATATAGGTGCCAGCCTCGGAGTGATCCACGATGGAGGACATGATCCTCTAGGGAATGCACTAGACCATAAGAGTGGCGATCATGGGAATCTGGCGGAGAGCAGGATTGGTGGGATAAACCGGATTGTTTGTGGCAGCTCCGGTCAGATCATTCTGTGGTGGACAACTTCCTCTTTTTGACCACCCTAGGAAGTCCTAGTGATTTGGTTTGGACCACAGAATCCAATTAATTTGAGTTTGCCGGCCAATGATCGGTCATATCCCTTTTAGCGTCGGCGCACGACGAAACTTTACATCGTCGCGAATTGTTCCGTACGTGCTCGCTTCGCGCTCGTCTCGCGCTCATCTCGTGCCAGCCAAGCGACACGCCCCAGTGTTCCTAACGTCGGCATCCAATTTGCGTACGCAACGGCGGTGGAGATCCTCAGTTGAGCCTCGACGAGAAGAGCATCAGAAGGCTTGCGGTGCATCGACCTATGAAGCTAATGATTGGTGTAGCTGGGGCCGTAGAAGTGTGGCCGAGGCTCAATCTGCGCTTTGGACTGTAACCCGACTGACAAACTTGAACAAATTGGCAGGGCAACATCCGGTATAATGGGTTTTCTCGACCAGAAACGATAACTTAGCAACATGTTTTGATAGCATAATAAAGTCAATAACAGGCGGAAGCTCTTAGCAAAGCTTGTGTTTAGACGCTTACCAGTATGCTTAATTACAACGGAAAGAAGCGAATGTATTGGCATCTCAACTGCTTCGCATAAATATTGACGAGCCAGCCTGCCTCCTACCCTAGAGATGACAGATAGGTTAGAGGCTACCTGGCACCCCGCCTTTGTACGGTGACATAACGGGTATATCATAACTCCCCGACCGGGGTTCCGCCACTTGGATAATACGCACTTCGTCTTACAGGTTATACATGTTTTCGTTGGAAATCAATCCGAAACCCTATTTCAAGGTAGTAAAATCCGGGTTGCTGGTAATCATGGGGCGCACTAATAGTGCAACTATTAGTCTGGACCCTTGCACTGAACTACCCGTTCAGTTTGGGCAAGCTACACTGAACCACCAGTGTGGTGTGAGAAACGCACACTACACTAATAGTGCGGCACTAATAGTGTAAACCACAGTGTGCACTAATAGTCCTCTTAATGGTCCACACTATTAGGAGCGCTGTGGACGAGCATGGGAATCAACCGTCGGAGGTGCTTCCTGGAGGATCGTAATGTGGTATCGTCGAGTCTGAATATGTATATGTCGGTAGAGAGCGTTGCAAATGAATTGCCGAACGGTCGCCCATAAACATAGCCTGTGTTGTGGCCATGGGTTGGCCGGGACTGTCCAGCATCGACGGAGACGGATGCTCACAATGAACGCTGCCTTGTCGCGTGGTGCTCGCATGACTTAACGGGGCTATCAGTGGGTGTTTGGATTGAACCTCCAAGCCCATGACTGCGGTAGCCATGGCCATGTGATGTTGATAGCCGTAGGATGACGTCGTAAGCTGCGACGACTCCAAGATGGACGACCTTGTCGTCGACCCGCTGGCAGTGGAGGGATCCCGACATGACTGTCTCGGCAAAGAGAGGGAGAAGTCTTGATCTAGAATGGCTAGTCGACGCGGCACCAGGAGCTGTTCCAGCGACTGGACGGCGGCCCCAGGGTCGCCGGCGCGAAAAGGATGGTCTTGGTCGGCATCAAGTGGCACGAAAGTGCCCGACTGCAAGAAATGGGCAACATGGCCGTCACTAAAGCCATGCTTATTGAGAAGCTCCCGTAGCTGCTTGTTCTCCTCGGCTACTGTCCTCGCGGCCATCTGGATCTCGGTCGAAGCCTCGATGCCCTGGAGCTCGTATACCCTGAGTCGCTGTTCGAGCTCCTGGACATACTCTCTCCGTCGGGCGCGCGATCTCCTTTGGTTGTCTCGAATTCGGACTAAGCTGTTCTTCTGCTAGAGCAGAGAAGAGAGACGGAGTTTCGTGTTAGAAATGGCCATTCCTGTCGATGGCATCACCTGGGTTTATGCAGCGAGCGAGATAATCCTGACCAGGAAAACCAAGGGTTGACCATTGTGGCAATTGCCACGCGCCTGGAAGTCGCGCTGACGGGAGACAGGCTTCGACAAGGAGCGCCAAAGAGCCTACGAAATGCTGGATGGACATTTGGGAGGACTGGCCGCGGGGGCTCTGGTCACTTGTATTGACGTGCTCAGCGACAACCTACCGTCGGGCGTAGAGAGCCGCCTCCAGGGATCCACCTCGACAGCTTGCCTTTGGCCTTGCAGGGAGTACTGGGTGGCCTTTCGGTGGCAGGAATTTTAGATAGTCTAGCTCAGCACGTCCTGTGCCCCGTCTCGGGGACCTGAGCGGCCTGAAGGCCGCTGGACAAAAAATACACACACACACACATGTCAAGTTCTCAACGTGTTACCCAGCCTCAAAGCACTGGCTGGTGTTATACTCAGGGAAGGGATGCCTGGCTTTTGAAACAAATTTTGGGATCATCTCGTCACGGAACAGGCTGTTTGGATAGTTGCTTCTGTAGGGCTCGTGACATCGAAAGAGCTACCATCAGAGGACGACCACTTCGGAGTTCAAATCGTCTCAATTTCAGTCGAATTCTGCGAATAGTTGCTCGCTGCAGGAAGCTATTTTCGCGATGTCAATATGTGAGCGGACGTCAAGAACGAGAGTCTTAATATGCTTGTGTTGGGTCATACAATCTGGAGGCATTTCGTTCTTGGCTTTACCGGACGATTCGAAGTGTGTCGGTGAAAGTGGAAGAAGTGGGGGAAAATTCCCCGCGACCAGCGGCGGGGGGGTCGCTACTCTACCCATCGTCCAAAGGCCAGCCAGCCGCTGTCGAATCGAGTTGACAAAGTGCCGGATACCTAGAGAACCGAGCGCTGTGCCACAGGTAAATGCTCGTGCTTTCAAGTTCCAATACGAGAAAATGCACACATGCGTTTTCGCCCCCATATACAGTATCGGTCACCATCCGAGCCCTTCCGCACAGAAGCCAAGTCGGCGGATTATGGCCGAGACAGCAAACCAACAGAACTTATCGCAAGACCGCCGAGTATATCCCTTAGTTGGGAAGCAAACGGCAGTGGTGAAGTGCACCCCCTATGCAGCTCCCAGGGTGTGCCAGCCGCTACACCAACGGCCCCAGCAGACCTGTGGAGATTTCCCTTACCCAGGAAGCCACGGGGGGACTAAAGACGTGATTGCGACCGTGTTCGACCGTCCGACCTCCGTGCTGCGATATGCCAGTCCACATTATTTGTTTCGGGAGCTTCGGGTAGTTTGGTGCTGTCTGAATTCATTAAAAGAGAGAATTACACTGTGCAGTTCCGCTGGTTGGGCTAGGTCCTCACACCTCAAGAATCAAGGCTGACCAACTGCAGGGCATACCCACCTTGGTTCCCGCCCCCCCCCACAAACCTATCGGATATTCGGACCAGATTGCCGCTGGCAGGTGCAGCACATTTGAACGCTGGAGCCTGAAAGATGTGGACAAGCGCGAAGTGTTTGCTTGCAACAGTACATCAATACCATGCTACTGTACCATGTGGCCATTCTCTCCAGAGACCAAACCGCAATAAATAAGGGATTTTCCGATGATCTGCCGGATCTGGTGATCTGCCGGATTGCGGCGACTTCGCACGCTCAACATCAATCGACAATAGCTCAACAACAACGGTGCCAATTGACGTATCCTTTGATTTGCTGAATCATAAGAAGCAGTGAAAGTCTGGCATATATTTAGAACTTTTATCTAGGGGGCAATGCGCTGCGGTGCTGACATCAAACCAAGCAACGGCCAAAATAGGATGCCGACAGATTGTGTAAGTCATTTCAGCCAACACAGCAAAAACAGAACATTATTGGCTTTCATCGTAGGCTTTAATCATGTGGGATTCTCCCCATTCTATCCATAGTGCAGAGTGCAGAACTTGGCTCAGGATACTGCCAAAAATGGGGGTTGGAAGGGCGAGCTGGATAACTCCATTCTACGCACCCGTAATGAGCCAGATTGAACGTGATTCGACGGTACAAGCATCTTCTGAAAAGAACCTATCTATGCATCTGAATGTAAGGTTTATTTTTAGCTTGAAATTCAGTGCGCGAGGCTCCGCTTTCACACCTGACAAGGAAAGACGTGCACGAAAATTGAGAAATTCGACACCCTACCCTAAAACACGTATAACATGGATGAAATGGGCTTTCTATTCCTTATGAGCATTTGAACGAACAGGTATTCCTCTTATTATAAGAAAACAAGGCAAAATTGCTCGGCGTATTAAAAAATGGCAACCCATCCTCCATTACGTTCAAGATGTGCGTCAGTCAAGAGATGGCATCGCTGCCCCCATTTCTCATCCACCAAGACAAGCCAGCACAAACTCTGGACTTTTGGTTCGTGAAACGTGAATCAAGTCGTCAATAAATATTTTTAACACGTCAAAAACGAGGTGGACGAATCACAATATTGGAAATGAGCAGCTCACCGGTACGTTCGACCGGTTTACCAGGGCGAAAGCTCGAAACGGTTGTGCTTATCGCCTTTTGGTTCCCGATGGCCACTTAACCATTTTAGTATCGAATTTATGGAGTGGTGTGACCGGCACCGAGTGATCGTTGTGGTGTTTCCCCCTCAATCCATTCATCGGCTGCAACCCTTGATGTATCGTTATTCAGCCTCTCTCAACAGCGTATACGCATGATCTTATCCAGTACACAGACAAATCAAAAGGTTCATTGGATTGCTGAAATCGAAGATCTAGACTGTGTTTTGGAACGCATTTCAGGAAGTAGTCGAGAAGTCCTCTGTTGATGCTGGCCGCAACAGCCGAAGGCTGAGCAGCACCCTCGGGAGCCCTCAATATGAGTTTTAAGTGCTTGATATGAGAGTTAAAGTATGCAGGAACAAGTAGTCACAAGAACCAGCGCAGGCAGACCGGTAAGGCTTCAAAAGATGATCTCTTCTGCTGTACAGATTCTAGTGCAGACGAGGTGTTTAGCTCTAAAAATGTGGCTCAAGCTCGCCAAAAAATGACAGTGAAAGGACTCCAAAAGAAAGAGGAGGCTCTGAAGAAGGAGGTCCGAAAGCTTCAGCGACAGCAGAAGGCAGCGGAGCAAAAGCTCTCGCTCTAGAGAAGAGGAAGCAATGAGAGGCGGAAATTGGGAGAAAACGACGGATGACGGAGGCCGTGAAGCAAAAAAGGAGATAAATTGGCATTATTAACAAGAGCTGAAGATTTTGAAAGTGGAAAAGCCACAGAAAATGCAGAATGAGCGACGGGTGGCTTCTGAGGGTCGCGAGAGGAGTCAGGATGTTCACGCTGCAAAATTGTCACTCTTCCGTTCACACCAGAGCGGGCCATAGCATTGCAGGTACCAAACAGACTATATAATAACGCAAATAACAAGGCAATGATAACTTCAAACGACATATCCTGTCCTCAAAGGCCCTCTTTAGCTGTTGATAGTGATCGGAGGCAATGGGTGCATTTCGGGGACTTGCGCGATCGGAGAGTAACAGAAGACGACCTCAATGGCTGGATGACTTCAAAAAGATTGAGTGGCATCTTTGAGCATTATTAACTGCTCTTATAAGATTTTAGAACAATTCAAATAGTATTCGTGAAGTTATTCTCAGTTCTTTGCTGGAATGCAATGAGCCCAAAATCCGGCGAATCGCCAGATCCGGCAGATCACCGGAAAATCCCTTAAAGTCCCACAAGTCACCACGATTCGAGTATGAGGAGAGACTGGCCGATGTCAACACCCGCATTGATGAGGCTTGGGAACGTCTGTTTTCAGGTCAAAGCCCGATCGATCGTTCCGAGCTCCAGAGCAAGATTCTGAATTATGGCCGTGAGTTGGAGAGGATTGAAAGTGAACATAAAGAGGGCCTCGAGGGTGCAGAGGCTTCTTACCAGTGTCGTATCGATGCTGTTTGGAAAGACTCGTGCAAAGGGCTTATCGCAGTATTGGAATCTATGCTGCTTCCAAATACACCGCAAGAAGCAGAAGACAGGGAGCTCCAGCAAACACTTCCGAATGGGTCAACTAGAGATCAGCCGAAAGGCTCTCAACCGGCAGCACCCGTCGAATCAGTTGGGCGTCGTGGGCCTCCTGGGGGGCCTTGCACGGAGACCACTGACACCTGCGGCAAAAGCAACAGGGTAAGTTGCCCATGCCCGACCGAAAAGGACTATATTGACGAATCAAGCCTAAACGAAGGCTCGATAGGATGATTCAGCCGCAGTGGAAGAGGCGACGAATCACTGAGAGCCAAGAGCGGCATAGTGACGATTCACTGAACGAGAATGACGGGCAGTTGCAGGATGATATAGCCAGATATCTCACCCTGGCGAAGTCTACCTTGCTTTCAAATCCGACGCCTGGTCGCCAGTACTTCTCTTGCCCACAGACAATTTGCACGATGTTGGCCTTCCAATTACAATCGAGGCATTGGGTCTGACGAAAAACGTCCCGCACTGTTATGAGTACGACCGGGAAGAAAAGCTTTCGATGGCGAAAGGAGTACGAGGGTGGCGGACGTCTTTTCGCAGAGCGGCAATACCCCATCATATTTTTGATGGCTTGGATTTTCCGGAGAAGCTCAGTCGGCTGGGTCGCTGCCAGAGACCTCCGAAGCTTCGACTTAATGGATGCCAATATTGACAAGCGCATCAAACACGTCGGGCGGGTTCGCCAGTTTGTCAATGAGCGGGAAAAGTCACGAGCAAAGGATAAGGATGATGCATCTGCCTCTCAACGAGCAAGGTCTGTTGATGGTGAGTCCCTGGTCTTGATGAGAAAACCCCAATTCTAACACACTATTCCCAGGTGACGATACTAGGAGCTTAGGGGCTTTCCGTTTGACGCCCAAAACCAGCTGCGGAGATCAATCTCAGTCGGGTGAAATCGGATTATGCGCGGCCAAAAGGACCCGAAGGTCTCAATCGACGGGGAATGCTCAACTGACGATTCGGAACCAAGACTTGGGTGCGATCCCAATCGAGAAACAGCGAGCTGCCCCAAATCCGAGCAGGATCGCGATGGCGACCGCCCCAAGGAGGACTTCGGTCTTGCACCTCATTCGAAGGCTCCCATATCAACTATGGGTTCGACCTCAGGATCTGACGATGGTACTCCATGCAGCGAAGGGATTGCGAGGTCACGCCTGCAGGATCATCTTGCTTCTGATACTACGATTATAGTGCGCGATGAGCGGCCACCAAACACTGCCCAAGACGGACCTGAGCAAATTTTGTTGGACCACGGTACGTCGGTGTCGCACTGGGAAAAACAAGGAGACTCTGACTAGATACTAGACGAAGCTAGAACTGCGACGCCTCAACACCATTCGAAGGCGACGGCCGATGCGCAGAATTCGTCACGCTTCTACGAAATCCTGGATGTTGAGCCTAACAGCGAGCGAGAAGCTCAACCCAATGGGCCGGACGTGGGATGCCAACTTGAGGGTGTTGGCGCGAATGATTGTCTGCCTCATACTCAGACTGCTACTGCACCTACATCCACGTCAGATTTGGATGATTGTGAACATGAGAAACAAGCTCTTCAACCCGAAAACATGGATAAACTTCGCAGTGACGGGCTGCGATTGGCTACTGCGACGCGGACGTCTCAAGGTTTCCTTCAACTAGCGACAAATCGGGAAGGACTGGCATTACGCGCACACCCACAAACGTTGAGACCCACGATTTTCAGGTACCAGCAAGCTAAGTTTGGGACCCAGACACGGGACAATGGCGACGAACAGTCTGGAGACGTAAATCAGTGTTTGCGGCTGCGAGACAACGCGGCTCTGCGGCGCCATGAAGACTCGCTGGCATTCCTGGACGGACCTGACTCTAGTGAGTACACAGTCAGCCTCGTCAGATCTCAAATCATTGATATGGGGCGACTGACACGTACACCGCTATATATGTTATGGCAGTGACGCAGCAACCTAACTATTCGATGACGTCCAGATTTAATGGATGGCCCCAACTTCTCCCACAGAATCTTCTTACGGAATTGACTCAAGTCTCAGGGGTGGAAGATCCTGGCCCACATGTATTCATGGATCGTTACAAAATGTATTGTTGCCCCTTGAGTTGTGATAATAAGTGGCGATATTTGGCCTGGTTTACGAAGCATTTGCTGCGTCATCACTCCGAAATACAGTAGATGCTGTCTAGCTGTTTTTTTTTACTGCACATTGCTAAACTTCCATTGATTGAAATAGGCCACATCAGCCATGCTAGCAGCGGTGCTGTTGTGATGTGCATCTCACTTTTGGCTGGGCGGTCCATGCGACAAAGTTCTCTGCGGACTACTATGCCCTGCTCTACCAGCTGCAGATTGTCTTGGATGATAATAAGTCCGCCTTACGACGAAGAGATATAGCCGCCAAGTGTAAGTGAGAAGATAAGAGAAGAGAAAGAGGTGGAAGATGTGGGGTGCTTGGCGACTGATAGTAGACGTCAACCCCAAGAACCGGTATTAAGGCAAGTTCGCCCTGCCGCCTGGAAGTGGGAAGTTGTTGGAGTGATGCTGTACAATAAGTAAGTCCTGTCGATACTTCTCACCTTGGGAGCATTTCGGCGTTTTCGTATGGGATGGAGACGCTAACGATCTGACCTGCCCGCCAGGGCGGCCATGATTATCTCACGGAGGATGAGCCGAGCAAGCATGAAGATCGGGGACTGAAGAACTCTTGATTCTATATATAAGTGATAGTGAGAAGTTGGCTTCTTATACTTGTGACGTTGGGTTGAGTGGCGATATCGCCACTCAGGCAGCCTAGATGACGATGTCATCTAAAAGGTTCGAATCCATCACTAATATGGCAGTACGAACAGCCACGACCTAAAATATGGGCCAGCTGTGCGAATATGGAAATCAGATTGTTGGAGGCTGATACATCCTGTGTGACTATGTTCGTTATCTGGTTAAACGGAGACAATGAGGAAGGCTATCCCATCGAAGTCTTCAATGAACGCGGCTGTAGGGTTCAGTCGACTTACGTTTCAGCAAGTAAGAAGCGCTATGCCGTTACGTGTGCTTCGTCTCCTACATAGAACAACGACCTTGGTGCCCGAGCCTGTCCGAATCTCACGTTAATGCTAAACAGTGGCGCAAATGCCGAGGCCTCCAGCCCCGACACCAGTTGGAGAAATCGTTCCGTGGTATCAGACAATAAATGGCGAGCGACCCGACGATGAGTCGATGACCCGGCATACTGTACCAGTACCGCCCATAGGTTCTCGCACCTCGTGATGATCCGAGGGCTGAGTCCCCATGTGTTCTTGCCGCGCGGTGATCAAGACGACAGACGGGATGCAACGGTGCGAGAAGTGGATTTTGGCTGCGACAAGACAGCAGCAGGATCGCAGCTTGTCTCGCAACACCTTCTCAAAAAGCCGCCCCACTGCAGCCGGTACGGGATCTTTACACCATCTTCTACAGATAATGATTGCCGGACCTACAGAGTTCTTGTCCTCACGTATTGCAACGTCGGGGCGGCGGGTAAAACCGTCTTGGGTCCCTTACAGTGCCGTTTTACA
Source organism: Hirsutella rhossiliensis (assembly GCF_020360975.1). Taxonomy (NCBI): domain Eukaryota; kingdom Fungi; phylum Ascomycota; class Sordariomycetes; order Hypocreales; family Ophiocordycipitaceae; genus Hirsutella; species Hirsutella rhossiliensis. The sequence goes on from NW_025408672.1 coordinate 3,665,856, forward strand.
AGCCGTCAAACCACACCTAAACAGGCACCAAATGTCTTGAAGTTCCGGCAAGTCGCTGCGCAACAGCCGGAAGGCCTCCTCCCGACCATCTTTTTGGAGTAGTGGTGTCGTTACGGTACAGTGAGGCTCAGGTGCAGAGCACCGAGTTTTAGTGCCCACTAAACTCGGAATTAAATCCTACGCTGTTGCAGGGCCTTATGTAATTGTCAACTGCGTGAGTTTTGCAAGAAAATTGGCCAAACCGAAATGCCATTCTGTCGGGATGGATGCCACACTTGACGAGGGCATGAGCGTATCATTGGTAAGTCAACACACTGCAGCCAAGACCTGCTACAGGCGATGAACGCCACTCGTAGCGAAGCTCCAGAACACAATGCTCAGAATTTCTTTACGTATTACTTCGTGAATTCGGAAGGAGGTCAATTTGTGAGTACCTACCAGCCCGCGGCATTCCATGTTGTGATGTCCAGCCAAGAGTGGTCTACGCGACGGCATCCATAAAAAAAATTAGCCAAAGTTAGCTGTTGATCTACACTTCTTGGTACGACATACGACCCATCCAGTGATGAGACGAATGAAGTGCCTAAGCCCGAATATATTTGAGAACAGGGGCGAGATTAAGCACAAAAGACATAACTTGCAGCTCATCTAGATTGAACATGTAGATCTTCACGTACGAAGCGACCGTGGTTAAATGGAAAATAGTATTTCTTCCGCTGGATTTGCGCAACTTCGTCAAAAGGAGTCGCAGCGGGCAACTACTCGAGTCGCCCCAATGAAGACAGCGCACATTCAAATACCCGACAGTGTCTTGCGACTGGCTCATGCTAGACGTCGAGTTTTTGTCATGTATGAGACCGATAAGAGAATTCGGTCTAGTAAAGACGACAGAAGGAAGCAAGCAAGAGCTCGAATGTCTCGAAGGGAGAGTCACCCACAAAGCGGGAGCTTCGCAGCCGAGGTCGAAAAAGCAGAAGCCACACTTCGGCTAACATCTTGGTTCCTCTCCGCTCTAGCGAGCCGGGAAAACGCATGTTCAGTGGTGGCACAAGAAAGCGACAGAAGCAGGCACGAGGCTGAAGAGGCAATTTCCAAGTGTAAACAAGAAACGATAGAAGCAATACGAACCTTTGTGTAGGATTTTCCGAACATGATGCTTAACTCTTAGTCTACCCGGTATGCCTCTGTTTTGCATACTTGATACGGAGGAGTCGAAAACAGCAGGTATACCTCCCCACTTGCGCTAAGGGATTTTCCGATGATCTGCCGGATCTGGTGATCTGCCGGATTGCGGCGACTTCGCACGCTCAACATCAATCGACAATAGCTCAACAACAACGGTGCCAATTGACGTATCCTTTGATTTCCTGAATCATCAGAAGCAGTGAAAGTCTGGCATATATTTAGAACTTTTATCTAGGGGCAATGCGCTGCGGTGCTGACATCAAACCAAGCAACGGCCAAAATAGGATGCCGACAGATTGTGTAAGTCATTTCAGCCAATACAGCAAAAACAGAACATTATTGGCTTTCATCGTAGGCTTTAATCATGTGGGATTCTCCCATTCTATCCATAGTGCAGAACTTGGCTCAGGATACTGCAAAAATGGGGTTGGAAGGGCGAGCTGGATAACTTCATTCTACGCACCCGTAATGAGCCAGATTGAACGTGATTCGACGGTACAAGCATCTTCTGAAAAGAACCTATCTATGCATCTGAATGTAAGGTTTATTTTTAGCTTGAAATTCAGTGCGCGAGGCTCCGCTTTCACACCTGACAAGGAAAGACGTGCACGAAAATTGAGAAATTCGACACCCTACCCTAAAACACGTATAACATGGATGAAATGGGCTTTCTATTCCTTATGAGCATTTGAACGAACAGGGTATTCTCTTATTATAAGAAAACAAGGCAAAATTGCTCGGCGTATTAAAAATGGCAACCCATCCTCCCTTACGTTCAAGATGTGCGTCAGTCAAGAGATGGCATCGCTGCCCCATTTCTCATCCACCAAGACAAGCCAGCACAAACTCTGGACTTTTGGTTCGTGAAACGTGAATCAAGTCGTCAATAAATATTTTTAACACGTCAAAAACGAGGTGGACGAATCACAATATTGGAAATGAGCAGCTCACCGGTACGTTCGACCGGTTTACCAGGGTGAAAGCTCGAAACGGTTGTGCTTATCGCCTTTTGGTTCCCGATGGCCACTTAACCATTTTAGTATCGAATTTATGGAGTGGTGTGACCGGCACCGAGTGATCGTTGTGGTGTTTCCCCCTCAATCCATTCATCGGCTGCAACCCTTGATGTATCGTTATTCAGCCTCTCTCAACAGCGTATACGCATGATCTTATCCAGTACACAGACAAATCAAAAGGTTCATTGGATTGCTGAAATCGAAGATCTAGACTGTGTTTTGGAACGCATTTCAGGAAGTAGTCGAGAAGACCTCTGTTGATGCTGGCCGCAACAGCCGAAGGCTGAGCAGCACCTCGGAGCCCTCAATATGAGTTTTAAGTGCTTGATATGAGAGTTAAAGTATGCAGAGAACAAGTAGTCACAAGAACCAGCGCAGGCAGACCGGTAAGGCTTCAAAGATGATCTCTTCTGCTGTACAGATTCTAGTGCAGACGAGGTGTTTAGCTCTAAAATTGTGGCTCAAGCTCGCCAAAAATGACAGTGAAAGGACTCCAAAGAAAGAGGAGGCTCTGAAGAAGGAGGCCTGAAAGCTTCAGCGACAGCAGAAGGCAGCGGAGCAAAAGCTCTCGCTCTAGAGAAGAGGAAGCAATGAGAGGCGGAAATTGGGAGAAAACGACGGATGACGGAGGCCGTGAAGCAAAATAAGGAGATAAATTGGCATTATTAACAAGAGCTGAAGATTTTGAAAGTGGAAAAGCCACAGAAAATGCAGAATGAGCGACGGGTGGCTTCTGAGGGTCGCGAGAGGAGTCAGGATGTTCACGCTGCAAAATTGTCACTCTTCCGTTCACACCAGAGCGGGCCATAGCATTGCAGGTACCAAACACACTATATAATAACGCAAATAATAAGGCAATGATAACTTCAAACGACATATCCTGTCCTCAAAGGCCCTCTTTAGCTGTTGATAGTGATCGGGAGGCAATGGGTGCATTTCGGGGACTTGCGCGATCGGAGAGTAACAGAAGACGACCTCGATGGCTGGATGACTTCAAAAAGATTGAGTGGCATCTTTGAGCATTATTAACTGCTCTTATAAGATTTTAGAACAATTCAAATAGTATTCGTGAAGTTATTCTCAGTTCTTTGCTGGAATGCAATGAGCCCAAAATCCGGCGAATCGCCAGATCCGGCAGATCACCGGAAAATCCCTTATAACGCATCTAAAATTCACTGCGCTGAGGCGAACGTACATGATAAGCGCGTGAAACGCAACGAAAAGTCACCCGCTGATGGATCCTTTTCGAGAGATCTTGAAAGATGAATCTCCAACCTCATCCTGATAGAGCTCCATGGTAGTGAAGTAGAGAAAGGGCGCTTTCGCGTCTTGAAAGCCCCACACTACCCCCTCTTTTCTGGTGGCAGATCTGCGGTCAACTCGTGCCTTGGCTAATCCATAAAACATATAAGGAACTATTATTTCTACACTACGTGTGGGCCTACACGTTTACTGGGGCGTAACGGTTACCTGACAAATATCGTTGCGTTGCCCCCCCTCAGGATTTATCTCACGGTAAAATCAGCCTTATTAGCCACAGAAGGTGCCAATTTAACAGACAAGTCAGCCTATCAATTTGTCTGCTGCGTGCGGGAGCAATACAGTATGCAAGCCGGGCGCGAAAGCTTGTGAGTGTTTCTACTGAGGCAGAACTGGCGACCAAACCATTTTATTCGTCGCTATCGCACAAATCCGAGAGATGCAAAGTCATTTACTCACCCTTCAACCTCGGCAATCCAGACAAGCTCGCCGCAGTCGCCTTCAGACTTCTATCTTCATCCGTCACGAACTACGCATTCCCAAACTCGGACGTAGGGGTCGCCGTGGGTCAGTGGGCTTGAGCTCTAGTTCCTCGCGTTCTAATTCTTTGCGCCCAAACTGACGCCGTCGGCAGTCTCGAATTGCGGTCTCTACAGCCAAAGGATAGCCATTGCCCATCAATATCTAAGATGCTTCCCCGATCTCCCACTGTCGATGCCTTCAACCAGCAAGCACTCAGGCACTTTGGAAACCAGCCAGTCAGCAGCGATATGATCGCGTATCTCGCGAGGATCGCGGACCGTGTAGTAAGCCACGGTTCACCACCTCCGCTCACGAGCCCGTGCGCCTCTCTTCAGCAGAAGGATTCGACGCCCTTTCCTTCCGAACTACTTCAGTATGGAGCTTGCTGGTATGAGCCTGAGAAGTCTAGGCTACCGGCACTGGAGGAGTTCATCGCGAATCTAGTAGTCTCATCTGAGCTCAGAGCCTTACCGCTCATGTCGACTCTCGTCTATCTCAACCGCCTCAAGTCAAAGCTGAATACGACGGCCCATGGCGTCTCTTCTACACCACATCGCATATTCCTAGCGTCACTCGTCGTGGCCGTCAAATTTCTCGATGATAGTCCACCCAAAAATAAACACTGGGTGTTTCACTCTAGCGTCCAGACTGCTACCTCGGCTCTTCAGTTCACCCAAGGCGATGTGAATAAGATGGAAGCGCAGCTCATATGTCACCTAGATTGGGATCTGACAATGAGCGAGCAGGACTTGTGCGCCGCAAAAGAAAGCATGGCGAGAAGATGAGGCAAAACTGATTCAAGACCTAGAAAGGTCCATTCCGAAGTGGACTGCAGGTAGCTACGGCCAGGGCGCTTCCAGTCAGGACGATCGATCCTTGCGTGAGTACAAACGAGTCTTAAAGGCAGCGCTTGGCCAACTCACTGCCTCGGTGAATTGGAAAGCACCGAGAACAATACCGCCGAGCAGCAGAAACGACACGTTGCATGAATCTGGGAGTCAAACCGATGAAATACGGCACAAAGAAGACGTGCCTCGCTGAGACCGCCACGCGTGAGCGTTGACCGTTGACCCAGTCAACGCCGTCGGAGAAGTCCTCTGGGACCGGGGAGTCGGCGGCGTTTGGGTTGGCTGGGAGCTGGCTTGGGTGGGCACCCGCTCGAAAGCCTCGGACGGTGTCATGGGTAGAGCCCGTTTTGCTTTGCCACGGGGAGTGACTTCGAGCAAGCTGTGCCTTGAGGAACGAAAGGCTTCTTCTTACCCTGCGAGACCACTCTTTTGCCTTGAGGAACGAAAGGCTTCTTCTTACCCTGCGAGACCACTCTTTGCCTTGAGGAACGAAAGGCTTCTTCTTACCCTGCGAGACCACTCTTTTCCAAAAATTTCCAACCCACTTTCCGGCCCTCTGATTGGTCGGCGCTTTTTACCCCGTGTCCCTCATCTTCTCATTCGTCGCCGTTCTTACCTCTGATTCGTCGTAACTCGACCCCTCTTCCCGCTCTTTCTTCCCCTCTTTGCCCCGAAGCCTCTTCCTGATTGGCCCCCCCCTCCTCTTGGCCATCTCTTGAAGACTCCCTCTCATTGGTCTTCTTTGGGGCCGGGCTGCCTCGGCCCTCCTCGCCCGCGTCCTCACCCGCGGAGTAGGCCGGCCGCCTCTCGCGTCGTCAGCCCGCTTAGCTCCTCCAGCCGTGCCTGCGCCGCTGTCATCTCCTTCGGCACCCGGTTCCCTATGAAGTCCCGCTCCGCACCTCCGACACGAGCGTGATGCCGTCGAGCGTCGGGCACCGCGAGCTGCACGTAGAGGCTGTACGGGTCGCACGGCGACGCCACCGCCCTGCCCTCGACCGTCGTCGTCCTCGCCCCCCGCAGCTCGAGCGCGACGCGCTCGATCGTCCCGCCCTGCACCTTGTAGTCGGTGCAGGCGAAGGCCGCCGCGCACGGCAGGCCCCGCCGGCTCACGTCGTTGCGCTGCCACGGCCGCTTCCGCTGCGCCGTGATCCGCCGGACCTAGGGCCGGGCCTGCCGCGCTCCATGGCTGTGTCGCTAGAGCCTCCCCCGATGTCGGCCGCGGCTGGATATCCCGGAACAGCGGCTGCTGGCTTCTGTCGATCCGCTGCTGCCTTGGCCGCCCCGGCCTCCTTCCTGCCCGGGCCGCGGCGCCTCGGCCGGAGCTTGGCGGCGTGAGGAGGAAGCCACCCTCGCCTTCGCCGGCTTCTCTACGTTTCGCCTCCCGCCTCGTCTCCGGTGTCGACGGCGCCGTCTTCCCTTCCATCGCCCCCTGGTCGCTTGTGCCTGGGGGCGTCCTTCCCGCCGTGGCCCTAGTCGTGCCTGCCTCCCCGCGCCGGTCCTCCCTGGATTCCTCGCCGGCCGGCCGCCCGTCGCCTTCGCTTCGGCAGCACCAGCCCTGACGCCCTCTCATGCGCCACCTGCCGACCCTCCGCGCCGGGCACCGGCGCCGCCGAGATCGGCCTGAACCTCATTGCTATATATGGGGCTCTGGGTGCCTCCGTGCTCGGCCTGCGCTGCTCTCAGCCCCGTGCTGCGCTTCTGTACTGGCTGGCTTCATCGTGATGGATGCTGCTACCTCTACTGCGTACGCTCTCTTGGCCTTACCTACTTACTATGCCACCACCTCCTTCGGCAAACATTCTCCATATACGGGCCGCTGGCGTGTAGCCCCCTCTCTTCGCCATGCTCCCGCTCGGCCCATGCCTTCCACATAACACATGCTTCTTAATCACATATCTATATGCCCTCGGCCTCCCGACTTAGCATGTCCTTACATATGCTACTTACTTACTATTATGCCCGCGCTAGCTGTCTGCGGTCCGTACCGACTGACGCCTACTGCCCTACCCGCGGCCGATGCGGCCTCGGCTGTTCCTAGACGTAGGTCCTACCAATGGCTTCTCGTCCTTGACGCTCTATGCGCCACGCTTTCCCTCTTCTCTCCTAGGACCCCATAGCCTACGTCTGGGTCCGTCCCTAGGCGCTTATGTGCCCGCCTTTAGTTCAATGTCTCGTACGCATCAGAGACAATGCTATACCTTTCCTTCACGCTTAGCCCTGCCGTATGGCTTATATATTAAGACCCCTTAATCTCGTAGTAGACCGCCGATTATATCTTTCCTATCCTTTCCTATTGTTCTCGTTGCTTTCATCTATGTCTTCTCTATTACCTATATGGGACCCCTATATATATATGGCCTGCCCTGCTAACCCTTTATGCCTTCTTTTCTCTAGGACTTTAACCTATATCCGATCTTCTAATCTCCCTAACCCTACCGCGCTTCTTAATGCAGTATCGCGCTATATAGGCTTCTTTGCGATCTATATAGCTATGTATGGCTTCCCCCCCTTGCCCTATTGCTTACTAGTTGACTTACTTCCTGCTAGAGGGCTATAATGTCCCCGACGCCGCCTACCACCGACTCTCCGCCGCACCTTCGCAGGCCTCTTACAGGCAATAAGGGCGCCGGCGGCGACATGGCCATGATGTTCTTTGCCCAGCCCGACTGCCCCGTGAGGTTCGCCCACCAGGACGAGCACCGCGTGAGGGGCCTCAACGCCGAGGCCATTGCCCGCGTCCTCCTTCCCGCCCCCTCGTGGCTGCTGGCGCTCGAGTACGCTCCCCTCCGGGCAGCGGGGGATGATAACGATGTCTCCCCCCTCTTCTTTAGCTTGAATCTCTCAATCTACGGCCAGCCGGTCGTCGACTCGGATTGGTCTGAGCAGTGGTTCTTTATGTCCGGCCGCGTCCATCCGTACGCCCTCGCCTGGGAGGTCGAGCGCCGCGACGGTCTCGAGGCCGACGTCGGCGAGACTCTCCTCTATACGATGCCCGCCCTCGTCGTCCGCGACCAGGGCTACCAGCCGTGAGCCTCCCCTCCGTCCTCTTTGCCGCCCCGCTGATCTCTTCCCTAAGCGTCCTCCCGCGCTCCTTGGCACCCGACGGCCACTTCCCCTCGACGCCTCCTGTTGTCTCCTTTCACGGCGTCGTCGCCGGCTCCGGACTTGACCTCCTGCAGGCCGATCTTCTTCCTGGTCTTGGGACCGACCAGCTCCGCTGCTGCGGCCTAATCCAGCTATCGACGTACATCGCCCCTGGCGTCCCGGACAAGGTTCCCTTCAAGGGCTACCACCCCTTTCAGGTCTTTGTCATCTTTCCCATCTATGCCAACCCTTGGCTCGTCCTGTGTAAGAAGCTGGCCGAGAGGTCCGCCTCTCCCTTTCTGCCTGGTATCCCGTTTACCTGCACTGGCAAGGTCGCCGGCCTTCTCGATCATGGCGTGATGTGTGTCCCGCCCGGCTCGGACCGCGATTACGTCTTCGTCGTCGTCCCGGATAGCTGGACTTTCCATGATAGGTCTTCCGCCGCTGCCGCCTCCGCTTCCCCGCTGGCCCAGCCCTGAGGCGTCAACCCTCTTCCACCTCCTCTGCGTTTGACCTCGTCCGCGCCGCCTCCTACTCGCTTGCTACGCCGCCTTCGACCGCGCCGCACACGCCTTCCAAGGCTCCGGGCCCGCCTGCCGATGCGCCTGTGACGCCGCCGCCCAAGCGGGCCTGCTCGGCCGTGGCCGACTCCCCGATTAAGAGGTCGCGCACCTTGCACCAGCACCATTCGCTTCCTTCCTCCTCTTCGAGCACTGTTGGCTCCGCCGCCACTTCCTCCTCACCCCCGCAGTCCGCCTCGTCGTCAAGGCCGCCCGGGGACACGCCCGCTCATGCCCTGGCCGCCGCGCCCGGTTCCCTTCTTGACTCTATCGTCGCTAGTACTAGCGACGCGCCCATCCGGCCCCTCCGCCAACGCATGCAAAAATGAGCCTACTATCTGAATAACACTGAATCTATACTTGATATCTACTAAACTCTCCAAAAATAATATACCTCTACAACCTAGTTACTATATAAGCTAGGCCTATACTCTCGCTATACTATTAATATAAGAAAAGCTACCCCTACTTATTAGTCTATATCTCACGGTACTAAGGTACCTACACACCACGTGTCTATAGCCACATACATATATGCCCGGCCCTCGCATACTGTCCATAGCTCTGTATCCGACAACATCGTTCTTCCTCGTTGCCTAGTCCGCCCCGTGATACTATAACTCCACTTCCCCCTCTTCCCTTCCCTCCCCTTCTTACCTTTACTATATATTACGAGCTAGGCCTAGACTAACTTTATGCAACTGGACCTACTTCTTGACGTAGGTATAACTCCTTTCCTTCCTCCTCTTTACCTCTATATTCTCGTCCTTATTAGCTTATTCGTTCTAACTAGGTAGCTAGTTAAGTTGAACTTGCTGAACTGTTACACCCCCCATTCCTTCTGCCTCTCTGCTGCTGTTTATTCCTTTCTCTTCCCCTCTGGTCGTAATCTTCGTTCCGAAAGGCTTATTGCGCAACCCGTGCGGGGTTGCCTTACCCGTTGCTTCATAACGCCATGCCTTGAGGAACGAAAGGACTTTATGCCCCACCCCCGGTTTTGCCCCTCGAAATCCCCGCTTCTGATTCGCTCGGTCGATTGGCTACGGTCATTTCGCCTTCGGTTGGGCCTTTCGCCTTCTGTTTGTCATGTCCTGGGGCATCTGATTCGCTTGTCCGTGCCCTGAGACTTCTGATTGCCCAGAATAATAAACCGCTTTCGCTTCTGGCCCGTTGAAAACCCCTTCCCATTCGCTTGTGCCGCCTGCTCCACCGGTCGCCCTGACCCAATTTTTCCATTAGTAATGAAGTCCTTGCAAGGGTCGGTGTGGGTCATAGCTAAGTTATTGGTGTCGCGCCCTCTTGGGTTAAGTTACCTACTGCTCACCGTCTCTGTCCCCCGCGCTCTCACCGAGCCTGTTGCACATCGCTTCCCGAACAGTTCTATCGCTCAGTTCCTCCAGCCTCGCTTGTGCGGCGGTCATCTACCCGGGGACCCGGTTTCCCACTAGGTCTCTCTCGCACTTTCGACACGAGCATGATGCCGTCCAGCGTCGGGCACCGTGACAGCTGCACGTATAGGCTGTACGGGTCGCACTGCGACGGGACGGCGCGTCCGCCGACGTTTGTCGTCCTCGTCCCCCGCAGCTCGAGCGCCACGCGCTCCAGCGTCCCCCCCTGCACCTTGTAATCCGTGCACGCGAAAGCGGCGGCGCACGGCAGGCCCTTTCGGCTGACGTCGTTCTGCTGCCACGGTCGCTTCCGTTGACACTGGATCCTGACGCTCATGGGCGTCAGCAGGATCGTGCCGGGCGGCATCCCGACGAAGTGGAAGTCCTTGGTCGTCTTCGACCCCAGTATTATCGCCGCCGGCGGCCCGAAGTGGATCGTCATGTCGGCCGAGATCCGATGCCCCGGGTGCGCCTTGTCGACGATGACCTCCACCGCCGTGTAGCTAGCACCGTTCACCAGCTTCAGCCCCTGGTGGGTGTTGTGGTTCACGACGACCGGCATCCCCGGCACGAACATGAAGACGGCCGGCACCGGGATCGCGCTGTCGTCGCCCTGGTTCAGCATCATGATGGCCTCTTCCTCGGTCGGCAGGCCGTCCTTCCACTTGTGCTCGGAGAGGAAGATGCGCACCGTCGACCGCTGCTGGATCTGGAACGCCAGGCTCGCCTCCATGTTGAGGTTCCACCGATTTCTGTTGAGCGGCGTCACCACGGTGATGCCCGTCTCCCACGGGATCCGCCTGCCTTCCCGGTGGCACCTCGAGTTGAGGAGATCCAGGTCCGTGTGGTCCTGCACGCCCCCGCGGATCCGCTTCAGCAGCCGCTGCAGCTCCGGGTCGCCGGCGGCGCGCATCTGCTCGTCCAGCATGACGGCCGTCGTGAACCGCCTCCACAGCGCGTGCGCCTTGTCGTGCTGGTGGCGCTGCTCGGCCCTGAACGAGTTGTCCTCGTCCCACGAGACGGCCGCGCTCGGCAGCAGGATCGACCTCTCCTGGACCGGGCGGAACTGGTGGAAGTCCCCGCAGAAGAGGACGATGGGGATCCGCCGAAGTCCCGCTGCGATCCCCGCAGCTGGCAGATCCGCTCGTTGACGGCGTGCAGCGTCCGCGCGCCGAGCATGCTCACCTCGTCGATGACGAGCATGTCCTTATCCTGCCAGTCCATCCGAGACTGGCCGTTGACGAACCGCTCCGCCTGCCTCGGCAACCGCACGCCGTCGACGTCCTCGCCGTGTTCGCGCCCGGCCCTTGGTCCTGGTGAAGCCGCAGGCCGAGTGGATGGTGATGCCGTTGACCGCGCGGCGGCGGTCCCCGACGTCGCCGTGATCAGCAGGCGATGCGAGAGGTCCTTCGCGGCGAAGAGGCCCACGAGTGCTTCGATGACGCGCGACTTGCCGGTGCCGCCCTCGCCGCCGACGAACTGACAGAGCTGGCTGACGTCGCCTCCGTCTCCTTGCCGCATCGAGTCCAGGTGGCGGCATATTATGGAGAAGGCAATCGCCTGCTTCTTGTTTAGCGTCAATCGTCTTGTCAAGTCTTTCCCGGCCTCGTGAAAGGAGGTGGATGGGCCGAGGCGGACTTCCATGCCGGCCTCCGCGTTACCTGCCCTCTCCTCGGTTTCCACTCGCGTCACCTGGACGTCTTCCTCCCCGAAGCCGGCGAGCACGCTCCGCTCCGCTGCGCCGCGATCGGTACCGTGGGCCGGGGCCATGCTTTGTATGCCCTGGATCATCTTCACCCTCTCTGGAGGCGCATGTCTGCTGCGACTTGATGGCCTTGACCTGATCCTGCGGCGGCACTGCAGCCCCGGAGAACACCTGCCCGGGCATGTTGATGTGCCCCACCCCGTTCGGTCACGACGGTGGCCCGGAGCTCGGCCGTCGAGGCTAGCGCTGATTGCTGGAAGCGGAGAGCTGCTGCATCATTCCCGAAAGCTCCCGCGACCCCGCCGTGATCTGGTTCGCGCCGGTCGCGCTTCTAACGACATCGATCAGTCGCGTTGCGTTTCCGACGTTGTCGGACTGGTACGCGGATCCCGCCTCGCGGTCCGCCTCGCCCGGCCCTCCCCATCCTCCCCCAATCGCCAGGTGCGCCGGCCGGATCCCCGTCGCCGGACGACGCTGCCCATTGCTTGGCGTCTCGCTTTGCGTCCTCGGCGGACCGCCGGAGTAGTTGAACGTTATCGACGAGGCACGAGGTTCTTGGCGGAAGCCGCTCTCGTGCGCGCCTCCATATCTCGTTGATGTCGCCTCGCTCTTCGCTAAGAAAGGTCTCCACGGCGCGAATAGGGCAAGATGCTGCACGGCTGCTCTGTAGCGGCACGGTTAGTCACCGCGCGTTGGGACCGCTTTTCGACCGGCCATCCACCGCACCTACTTACCGGCGGTGGCATTGTTCCTCGTCGTCTTGCTCGAAATCCTTGCTAAGGTGGCCGTCAAGGCAGACGACGGCGTGCTTTCCTGGCCGCCTCAATACCTGCACCCAGTCTTTGCCGGCCACCCAGCCGCTCTCGAAAGGCACCTCTCCCAGGCACCGGAGCACCCGTCCTTGCCGACGCGTTGGAGCCTGACGAGCGAAACATAGTCATATAGGCACAAGCCTCGTAGGACGTGTCCGCGATGATGGTACGCCTCGGCGAAGCTGATCCTCTCGCCTGCTTCCTCCACGGCGACCGACTCGTCCACGGACACGTCTGCGACCGCGGTGCCGCTCTCCTGCCGAAGGTGTCGCCAGCGCCTGGAGACGTGCCAGTAGAGCACCGACACGTTCAGGTACGCCCAGGCGCTGCTGCTCGTGAACTCGCTCGGGTATCCCAGGAGATGGGCGACGACCTCGACTTGCGACAGGGCGCGCTCCGTGAATATCCTGTTCGCCACTCTCATCAGAAACTGCCGCGTCTTATTATTCTTGGTTCCGTCGTCGCCGCCGACGACGCCATTTCCGGCATCCTCCTGGCACCCGGCTGGCCACCTGCTGCGACGACGGGCAGCAGTTCCGCGGCCGCGGCGACGCGCTTCCACGTCGGGTCCTCTACCTTGGTCGCGTAATTTGTCACGTAATAGACGAGAGCCATGGTCTTCCGCTGCGTCGCTATGAAGGAGATGTCGTGGTTGTGGCGGAGCCCCACGGCGATGGCCTTGTTCCACCGATTCACCATGGGATGCGTCCTGCGGATCCGCAGCACGCCGTCCTGTGAGAGCGTCGTCTCCTCGACCAGCTTCCATGGCGCCTTGAAGCGACAGAGGTCGCCCCTTCGCCCCTTGTTGCCCAGGGAGTACTTGACGCATGTCGGGCTGTGGGTGTGGATCTGCGTCGCGCCGGCGCAGAAGTTGGCTTCCTCTTCGAATCCGGCCGAGAACTGCTCGGCACTGTCCAGCAGGGATGAGACGTCAGACGTCACCGAACGCTCCGCCTGCACGGCGCAGAAGCCTTCCTGGTCCAAGTCCTGCCTTCCGCGTCAGCCTGCGTCTTCTCGGCCCATGACAGCAACGCCCCTTGCTGTTACCTACCTCACAGAAGACGCTATCGACATAGCGGATGATTCGCTCACGGTACGCCGCCTGCTCCTCCCCGTGGGCGTCGGAAAGCATGGAGCTCAGGTGCGCGTTTCCGTGTAACCAGAGCAGCCCGTGGACGTGAAGGGATCCTCGTTCGTTGGTCTCCACGGCACCGTAGTAGTGGCCGATGCGCCCGAACACCGACTCCCCTGCATTTACGTAATGCTCGAAGAACAGCGTCATCTCCCGGTGGAAGAACATGGCTGAGCTCATCGGGTCGGAGACGGACAGCCTCACCCGTTTGAACGACATATCGAGGCTCCGCAGGAACTCCTCGGCCGCCTCAGGGTCGCGCGTGCGGTACGCTGCCAGTCGGAGCTTCACCGGGTTCGTGATGTCGTTTGGGTTGATCGTGAACCAGATCGCAGGCACGCCGTAGCGGACGATGAGCGCCAGGATCTTGTGCCGCATACTGAGACGGAGCTCTCTCGACATGGGCTGACGATAGCCATAGAGCGAGAGGCTCCTGAGAAGCTCTTTCACGCCGTCGTCGGTCGTCTTGCCTGTGCTCTCCAGCTCGGCTCTAGCTGCCGCTAACCCGTCTGCGGTCAGCGACCGTACGATGCGCTCCACCTTGCGGAAGTTCTTCCTCGTCACGCTCAGCATGCTGACGCGGCGGTTCCTCGACCGCACGCCCATGTTGAAGACGAGGAATGCGAAGATGTGGTGCGTCGCGAACCGGCCGCCGTGGCGTCGCAACACCGTGTCGGCCCACGTACGAAGGCTCATGTTCCGGGATGACAGGAGGTCCTGCGACCCGCCTCCGCCGCCGCGCGCGTGTTGACCGAGCCTCTGCCCAACTGCGAGCTTGCTTCCTCGACCGGCCGCGGCCCTCCGACACCGAATGGTAATAGCGTGGAAAGGTCTTTGCGAAGAAAGAAGCTTCGAACGAGTCGGCGAATTCATCCCCGCGGCGGACATGGATGAATGGTTCAGGACCATCGACGTGCCCCGGCTGCCCCTTGCCGAGGATTCGACCCACGTCCTCGGGCCCGTACCGTCGTCGGCTGCGCCTTGGCGAACGGAATCGCATGCGAACCGCAGCTTGTCGACGTCGGCCACGTCGGGCGGTCCGTCCAACGCAAACATCCCTGACGAGGTCACCTCGTTGACCGTCTTCGCATTATCATCGGCCTCGCCGCAGCTCTGACCACGCACCTCGTCCACCTCGCTTGCCTCTGGCTCGCCGGCCTCGCGACTCGTCGTGCTTTCCCCTTGGTTGAGCATGGCGAGGACTTCTTCGATCTCCACCGCCCCCTCGTCGTCCATGGCCCGCTCCGTGGGCGGCACGACGTGCGCCGTCCGCGTCTTCTCCCACGCCGACGGCTCGTTCCGCTCCAGGCGCTCGTACACCAACGGCGGCACCCCGTGGGCCGGGTCTCCCCAGCTCTCCATCTCTGCCGCGTCGATCTCGATCGCGGCGTAGTGGGGGTTGTTCCTCTTCAACCAGACAAGGGCTCTCTCGACGACTCGCCGCCTCACCGATAGGAGACTCGACAGATCGCTCGGTGTCGGCCTTAGCGCCCCCTGCCACGAGACGTGGATCTCGTCCATTACCTGGAAGAGAGGGTGCGGCAGCACGTCCGTCGCCAGCTCTTGTACGTTGTTTGGGAACACCGTGATGTGGCCCTTGACGTGCTTGGGATACCTTAGCGTCTGCTTCTGGCCGCCTGAGACGTTGTACCTGGTTACGAATCCGTAGCACGAGTTCAGCGCGATCAGCTTCTCCTCCACCGGCGTCAGGCCCTTGAGCTCATCCGGGAACGTGTGCTCACAACCGAGACGTCTATGAAGCTGCGCCGCTGGCGACAGCACACCGCACGCCAAGCGTCGAGAACACTCTGCGCAAACCGGGACAGGCTCGCCCTCGCGGAAGCAACTCCGGCACGCAAATGGCGACCACCCAGCCTTAGGGATAGGACTTGACAACCACTGGTCCCATGCCACCTCCCTCAGCTCTTTTCTCGTGCGCTTCCGGTAGCACAGCATGCACGTCCGTATCGGCAGCGTGTCCACGTCGTGGAACGCCCGGTAGAAGCTCCGCACCGTTGATACCTTCCTCTCGTGCGGCACTGGTGTGCACCACGTTTGCTCGTTGGACAGCCTCTCCTTCGCGGCGAATTCCTCCCAAGGTGACGTAAGACGCCGGCCAAATCCTCCGCCTGTGACTCACGGCTCCTCTGCCTCCGATGGCCGCCTCGACTACGTTTCGCCTGGGGCTGGTCTCGGTCGGGCAGGCGGTTCCTCTTTCTCTGTTCCACGGGCTGCGCAGATATTGCCGCTGCCTCGTCTCGCCTCGGCCGATCTTGTTCTCCCGCCGCCGCCTGACGTGATGGCCGTGGTGTCAACTGTCCGGATGACTGCAAATATCCGGCTCCATCCTCCATCTCTAGCTTCGATTGGCTGGAGGGGATGCCCTGACGACTCCGGCCAAGTCCCGACACTGGTTGCCGGCCGACCCGGTCCCGCCTGGCGTCCGCATCGCTGCAAATCTCCTGTCCCATCTTCTATTTCTAGGTTGGATTGGCCGAACGAGGACTCCCCGACAACTCGAGACGAGATCCCGACCCTGGTTGCCGGCCGATTCCGTCCTGCCTGGCGTGGTGGCCGTGGTGGCAGCCGTCCGGATGACTGCACATCTCCTGCTCCATCCCCACCTCCTAGATTGGCCGCCTCGAGTACGTTTCGTCAGTGGCTCGTCTCGGTCGGGTTGCCGGTTCCTCTTTCTCTGTTCCGCTGGCCGCGAAGATCTTGCCGCAGCCTCGTCTCGCCTCGGCCGGTCTTGTTCTCCCGCCGCTGCCTCCCTGATGGCCGTGGTGGCAACCGTCCGGATGAGTGTGTATCTCCGGCTCCTCTTCCATCTCTTTCGGTTGGATCGGCTGAACGACGTACTCCTGACGACTACTCTGGGCGAGGTCCCGACCCTGATTGCCGGCCGACCCTGTCCGCCTGGCGTCCGGGTGACTGCAAATCTCCCGCTCTGTATTTTATTTCTTTAGGTTGGATTGGCCTAATGAGGCGCTCCCTGACAACTCGAGACGAAACCCCGACACTGGTTGCCGGCCGATCCTGTGCTCCTGGGCGGCTTGAGTGTCCGTCGGGGCCCTTGGGCCTCGTCTGCGCACCACCCCTTCGCTTTCTAGTCGTGCCCTCTGACGCCCTCCACGACCCGGACGCACGATCCGCCCTCGTCCGAGGGAGGTGTCCGGCCGCGCCCTGATCCCTTTCGGCTGGATGGGTTGTTGCGGCAAGCGCTGGCTTACGTCCTCTGGCCGAGATCTTGTTAAACGTCGCGCTGCCTCTCCTTTGCAGAGGCACCATCAACGCGCGCCGTATTTTTCGCGACCGACTGCCTCGCCGACTTCCCTGAGGCGACGCTCTTTCGGGTGCTTCCGCTTGCTCTCCTCCTGAGACCTCCCGGACATCGGCGCTTGCTTCGCCTCGATAGGCCGCAACCCAGGTGCCGGGCCCGCTTGACTTTCGCGGCCCAACGCCCGCTTCGGTCCTTCGTCCGTCGCGCTCGGTCTCGCCTTCGCAGTATTCCTCCTCGTAGCAGCGGCCGCTGCCCCGATGCACGACCCGGCCTCGCCAGAAGGACGATTGTGCCCGGCCACGTCCCTGATCCCTTTGGGCTGGATGGGCCGGGCGACTGCAGGCTCGCCTCTCCCAGCCGAAATCCCATCCTGCTTGTCGGTCTCCCCTCCTCTGTTCCCCGGCACCAGTTGTCCGCCTAACAAGACCCTTCAGAGTCATCCGTACGCCACCGATGAGTTGCCCAGGCCGAACGATCTCGTGGCCACCTCCGGCCGCGACGGAAGATCCCCTGCCGCTTAGGCATTCGTTTCGCCCAACCAAGACCCTGGGGCGGGTGGTGCTTGCAGAGCAACTATGCCTGGTGCGCCTCTCTCGCCACTCCTAGCCCTCATCTCCTTCGCCAACGTGTGCCGCTGCGGTACGAGGTTGTCGGCCGCTCCTCCAACACAGCGCCAACGGACGGCGTAAGACCCCGCCTAGCCGGCTCAGCAACTACCGACCCTATTGTGGCAGCGTCTGCTTCTATGCTTGGACACCTATCACGCGCGTTTATCGCTTCTGAGCGTCGCGCCCGCCCTCCCTTCGAGGAGGCGCCATTGACGTGCGTCGTCTTTTCCCGCGGCCAACCGCCTCGCCGACTTCCTTGGGCAACGCTCTTTGAGTGCCTCTGCTTGTTCTCTTCGTGAGGCCTCCTCAGCCAGCGTTGCCTGCTTGGCTTCGATAGGCCGGAACCTAGGTACCGTATTAGCTTGGCTTTCATGGTCCGAGGCCCGCTTCGGCCCTTCGTCCGTTGCACTCAGTCTCCCGCCGTAATGCTCCTCGTCGCAGCAGCGGCCGCTGCCACCGTCGCTATTTCGCACCCTCTTGCCACCAACCTAGCCTCGCGGCTAGGATTCTCCCCCATGCTGGTGCTTTCTTGACGGCTAGGCTCTGCAACCGTACGATGGATAGGAAGCTTTCGCTCGCGATATACGCTGGGATTGCCTTGCTTCCCGGCGATGGCGTTCCGCCGTATCGCCATTCTTCCTACCAGCGGTCTGTCTCCAGCAACCTTATAGTCTTTATAACTCGGGGACAACGCGGCAGTGCTTGTCCGGGACAGACCCCCTCCCTTCTCCCCCGCGGTTCCTAACTCCGCCGCCACGCGTCTTTCCCGGCGGACGGCCTCGACTAGCCCATGCGCAGGAGCTGACACCATAAAAATCTGCCTGGCGAGGTCTTCTCCTCCTCCTCGGTTCTCCTCCGCATCTTTCTATTTGGCCGTTGCAAATAGGCGGCCAAAGGAACATTGTGCTAATCTTTCTTTTCCTCGGTATCTCTTAGTATTCCTGCTGCACCGAAAGTAGGAATGGCCCTCCTTCAGCTCGCCCTCACCTATAACGGTTGCTTCCGGTCCCCTTTCCCGACCTTCCTATCAAGTGTAACCACGACCTTCCCTGCAACACCTCCCCGTGCGCTTTGTACGTGTTATATATTAGGTCGGTCTCTACCCCGCGAGGAGGGCAAACTAATTGGTGTACAACAGGGCGTGGAAAGGTATGACAAGGTTCCCTGTGCTGATCTTGCCTGCTTCATCCCCGCCCCTTATCTTCAGCCTTCTAAAACGCCCCCTGTTTATGTCCTTCCTTATTGATGTCCTCCTTTTGCATCAGGCCTCTGCTCTCCCAGGCCTGCTGGGCTTCCTCTGGACCTATCGGCAGGCTTATCTGCCGACAGCCCTAGCTTTCGGCCTCCCATGCCGCCAGCCCTGCCGGACACTTTAGTCCGCGCCGCCCTTGGTGCCTGATCGGAACCCAGCTACACGACACCACTACGCATCTCTTCAACGTCCGTTTACTTACAGCGGCAAGGCTCCTCGCCCTTCCCGGCGAATCTATGTCACCATTGATCTATCCCAAGTGCTTTCACGCTCGACTTCTTCCCTACTCCTTTCTTTCTTGACACTGAGCACTGGTCATTTTCGTGCGCGCGACTGGCCTATCGACCTGCGTTGCTGCACCATGTCTTCCTCTCTACCTCCCATCGATGTGCCCGCACCACACCTTCGAAAGCCGCTCGATAGCCAGAGGGCGCTGGCGGCGAGATGTCCATGGTGTTTTCGTCCAGCCGGATTGCCCCGTTAGATTTGCCCACCAGGACGAGCACCGCATCAAGGGTCTTAACGCCGAGGCCATGGCCCGCGTCTTGCTGCCTCCGCCCGCCTGGCTGCTCGCGATGGAATATGCGCCCTCCGATCGGAGGCCGACGATTCCCGACATCCGTCTTCTTTAGTCTCAATCTCTCGATTTACGGCCAGCCTATTGATGCCTCAAAATGGACGGAAGAGTGGTTTTTCATGAATGGCCGCGTCCACCCTACGCCCTTGCGTGGAGATTGAGCAGCGCGACGGCCTGAGTCCGACACGGGCGGCACCCTTCTCTATACGATGCCCGCCCTTGTCGTCCGCGACCAAGGCTACCAGCCGTAAGCCGTGCCCTGTTCCTCGCAAGTGCCAACGAAAGATACATAGCTAAGGTGGGCCTGAAGCGTTCTTCCTAGGCTCTTGGCCCCTATGGACGACTTCCTGCGTCCCGCCTATTGTTTCCTTTACCGGCCTTATCGTCGGCACCGGCCACTCCTTGCTCCGGCGGGACCTCCTGCCGGGTCTAGACGCCGCCCAGCTTAACTGTTGCGGCTTTGTCCGCCTTTCTACCTACGTCGCTCCTGGGATGCCCAATAAACTCCCCTTCAAGGGCTTCCACCCTTCCAGGTCTTCGTCATCTTCCTATTCGCGCTAACCCTGGGCCATCTTGTGTAAGAAGATGGCCGAGAGGCGGGACTCTCAATTCCAACCCAACGTCCCCTTTACTTGCACAGCCAAGGTCGCCGGCCTGCTCCGTCATGACGTTATGCTCTATCCCCCAGGCTCCGACCGGGACAACGTCTTTATTGTCGTCCCGGATTCTTGGACATTTCTCGACAAGGCCGCCGCCGCCGTCACCCCAATGACACCACTTCTCTCTACACCACAGAGGCAGCAGGCGTCCTCCCCTTCCGCGGCCTTTCAGGACATGCGCGCTGCCTCTTTGTCTTTGGCCACCCCTGGCACCCTCCCGCTCAGCCCTCCACCTTTGGCTTCGGCTTCGCCTCGACCGGCCCCTTGGGCCGCCCGGGAAGCGATGTTGCCCCGAGCCTGCCGATACGCCGACGAAACGACCGCGGCTGCTGCATAAGGCCCCGGTGCCTTCGTCTTCCCTAACCCTGGCTCATCTGCCACCCAGTCGTTCTCTGTTTCGGCTGCCTCCTTGACATCTAAGCCGGATAGCCCTAAACGGGGTCATGTCTTAGGGGACTCTTCCCTCCATTCCATTGTCGCGCATGGCTTGGACTCGCCGGCCCGTCCACTCCGAAACCGTCCCCTATCTAAGAAAGCTACCGAAACGGAATAACGATGCGAAACCATAAACTGCTACAGTTTCCTAAACGAGTAAGACAGTTAAATCTTATACTTTAAGTTAACCTACTCCTTAACCCTACCCTGGTTCTATCACTCTTTTTCACTCCGTCCTTAAGTCCCCCCTGTTCTTACTCCATCCTCAATCCTCACGTCTGCCCCTTTTTTTTCTTCCTTAAGTTTTTTTCCCTGTAGTCTTTCGTTCCTCAAGGCTCTTTGCGCAACCCCCGTTGGGTTGCCTCTCCTGTTTCAAGGAAATACCGCCCTGCCAAGGGAACAAAACTTGATGATTCAGCCCGAAGGGCGTTTGCCTTGTGCCTTGAGGAACGAAAGGACTTCATTAGCGCGCGGGGAAAAAAGGCCCCAGACTGCTTCACCCCCACATCCTCCGCCTCTGATTGGCTGATTTATTTCCTCTTTCGGAATAAAAGATCCCGTGTGATTGGTCGCCGACCCTTCCGTCCCTCCTCGTCATTGGTCGCTGCCGCCTTCTCTTGCCCCTCTCATGCCTTGCCCTGTTTCCCCCCCGTTATATTACTCCTGTTTACCCCCTTGCCAATGCCAATGCCAACCTTTTTCCTTTCGTCCGCCGGTTTTCTTATTGTGTCTAAAACTTGCGTCTTTTGTCTTTGCCCTTTTCGTTCATGCCTTTCTAGCGGGTTCTTCCTTCAAGTCTAAAAGTCGCCCCTCGTTGATCGCTGCTGCCCAGTGCCCTTGTCTTCTTGCCCGCCGGCGCGCTCCTCCGTCTTCTCCCCCTCGTCACCTCACCCTGACAACTCTCCTTACTCTTCAGCGTCGCCATCCGACCGACGCAAAGCTTCCTCGACAGTCCTCTCGCTTAGCACCTCCAGCCTGGCCTGCGCGGCGGTCATCTCTTCGGGGACTCGGTTGCCCACCAAGTCTCTCTCCGCACCTTGGACACGAGCGTGATGCCGTCTAGCGTTCGACAGCGCGATAGCTGCACATATAAGCTGTACGGGTCGCATTGCGAGGCACGGCCCTTCCATCGACTTTCGTCGTCCGTGTCCCCGCAGCTCCAGGGCCACGCGCTCTGGCGTTCTGCCCTGCACCTTGTAGTCCGTGCAGGCGAAGGCTGCTGCGCACGGCAATCCCTTCCGGCTGACGTCGTTCTGCTGCCACGGCCGCTTTCGTTGGCAGTGTATCCTGACGCTCATCGGCGTTAACAAGATCGTGCCCGGCGGCATCCCGACGAAGTGGAGGTCCTTTGTCGTCGCCGATTCCAGTAATATCCCGCCGGCGGCCCGAAGTGGATCGTCATGTCGGACGAGATTCGATGCCCTGGGGACGCCTTGTCGACAATGACCTCCACCGCCGAGTAGCCGGCGCCGTTCACCAGCTTCAGCCCCTGATGGGTGTTGTGGTTCACGACGACCGGCATCCCGGCCACGAACATGAAGACGGCCGGCACGGGATCGCGCTATCGTCGCCTTGATTGAGTACCATGATCGCTTCTTCCTCGGTCGGCAGGCCCTCCTTCCACTTGTGCTCGGAGATGAAGATGCGCATCGTCGACCGCTGCTGGACCCGGAACGCCAAGCTTGCCTCCATGTTTAGGTTCCACCGATTCCTGTTCAGCGGCGTCACCACGGTGATGCCAGTCTCCCAAGGATCCGCCTGCCCTCGCGGTAGCACCTGAGTTGAGGAGGTCCAGATCCGTGCGGTCCTGCACACCCTGCCGGATCCGCTTCAGCAGCCCCTGCAATTCCGGATCACCGGCGGCGCGCATTTGCTCGTTCAACATGACGACCGTCGTGAATCTCTTCCACAGCGCGTGCGCTTTGTCGTGCTGGTGCCGCTGCTCGGCCTTGAACGAGTTGTCTACGTCCCACGAGATGGCCGCGCTCGGCAGGACGATCGACCTCTCTTGGACCGGCCGGAACTGCTGAAAGTCTCCGCAGAAGAGGACGATGGGGATCCCCGAAATCTTTCTGCGATCCGCGAAGCCGACAGAGTCGCTCGTTTATGGCGTGCAGCGTCCGCGCTCCGAGCATGCTCACCTCGTCGATGACAAGCACGTCCTTCTCCTGCCAGTCCATCCGAGACTGGCCGTGGATGAACCGCTCCGCCCGTTTTGTCAGCCGCACCCCGTCAAGGTCCTTGGCTGTGTTCGCGCCGCCCGCCCCTTGGTCTTTAGTGAACCCGCAGGCGGAGTGGATCGTGATGCCGTTGATCTGCGCCGCGGCAGTCCCTGACGTCGCCGTGATCAGCAGACGATTCGAAAGGCTCTTCCCACTGAACAGCTCGACGAGTGCCCCAATGATCCGCGACTTGCCGGTGCCCCCCTCGCCGCCGACGAACTGGCAGAGCTGGCCGGCATCGCCCCTATTCGTTTGTCGCATCAAATCGAGCTGGCGGCATATTATTAGGAAAGCGATCGACTGCCTCTTGTTCAGCGTTAGCCGTGTTGACAACTCCTTGCCCGCCGCGAAGAAGGAGGTCGATGGGCCAAGCTGGACGCGCATTCCCGCTTCTGCGTCGCTAGCCGTCTCGTCGGAGTCGGCTGTCGTCATTTCGACGTCGTCCTCCCGAAGCCGGTCATCACCTCCGCAACGCAGCTCGGCGATCGCTTTCCCGGACTGCGACTGTGGTTTGTACGCCTTGGATCATTCTCTCCTTTCCTCGACGCACTTATCTGCTGCGACTTGATAGCCTTGACCTGATCCTGCGGCGGTAGTGCGGCCCCGGAAAATACCCGCCCTGGCATGCTTATGCACCTCAACCCTTGTTCGGGAATCGCGATGGCCTCGAGCTCGGCCGTTGAGCAGAGCGCCGATTGCTGGAATCGACAGAGCTGCCGCATCATTGCCATGAGCTCCGGCGACTTGGCCGTCACCTGATTCGTGCCCACTGCGCCTCGGACGACGTCGATCAGGCGCGTTGCGTCTCCGATGTTGTTGGACCGATACGTCGCTGCAAATTCTGCGCCCGCCTCGCCTGTCTCGCCCTCCTCGACGTGGGCGACCGTGGAATCGCCATCGCCGGATGAGGCCGCCCATTGCTTGGCGTCGCGCTTTGCGTCTTCGGCTGATCGTCGAAGCAGCTGCACGTTGTCGACGAGACATGATATTCTCGGGGCCAGCGCCTCGCGCCCGCTCCCAGATGCTATTGATCTCACCTGTTTCTTCGCACAGAAAGGACTCCCACGGCACAAATAGCGCAAGATGCTGCACGGCTGCCCTTTAAGGGGGAGGGGGGGGAGGTTAGCCACTCTGATGATGCCTGCCGGCAGGGCGGTTGCTATACACACCTCCGGTGGCACGACTCGTCGTCGTCGTGGCCGAAGTCCTTGGTTAGGTAGCCATCGAGGCAGACGCTAGCATGCTTGCCCGGCCGTCTGAGCACCTGGACCCAGCGTCTCCTGGCGCCCATCCATCCTCGAAGGGCACCTCCCCAGGCCGCACAGCTCATCCTTACTGGTGCGTTTTAGTCTAACGAGCGATATGTAGTCGTATAAGCATAGCCCTCGCAGGAGCTCTCCCGGTGCTGGTACGCCTCAACGTGGGAGATCCTCAGGCCTGCTTCTTCGACAACGACCGACTCATCCAGAGTATCATCTATGGCCGCCGCGCCACTTGCTCGTCGGAGATACGGCCACCGTCGAAAGACTTCCCAGTACAGCAGAGATGTGTTCAGGTACGCCCAGGCGCTGCTGTTGGTGAACTCGGCCGGATATCCAAGAAGATGAGCGACGACCTCGACCTGAGATAGCGGACGCTCCGTGAACACACGATTCGCCACCCTCATCAAGAACTGTCGCGTCCTGTTCCCTTGGCGGCGTCATCGCCAACAGCACCTCCACCGTCGTCCTGTCCTCCGTTGGCCGTGCCGTCACCCGTTGAGGCGGCCAGGAGATCGGCCGCGGCCGCCACACGCTTCCACACCGGGTCCTCCACCTTCGTCGCGTAGTTCGTGACATAATACATAAGGGCCATGGTCTTGCGCTGCGTCGCAATGAAGGAAATGTCGTGGTTGTGCCGGAGCCCAACAGCGATAGCCTTGTTCCATCGATTGACCATGCTGTGAGTCCTCCGGATCTGCAACACCCCGTCTGCCGTGATGGCGGTCTTGTCGACCAACCTCCATGGAGACTTAAACCGGCATAGATTCCCTTCCGCGCTCCTTTGCCCAAGGAATACTTGACACAGGTCGGGCTATGCGTGTGAACCTGTGTAGCGCCGGCACAGAAGTTGGCCTCCTCGTCAAATGCGGCCGAAAACTGCTCGGTGTTGTCCAGCAGGAGGAAATATCGGACGTCACAGATCGCTCCGCTTGCACGGCGCAGAACCCTTCCTGATCCAGATCCTATCTTGCACGTCAGCCTGGCCCCGTTTGTCCATCGGACGAGCAATTCAGGTTCTCAGTGACACGTCTTAGCTATTCTTACCTCGGAGAAGACACTATCGACGTATCGTATGATTCGCTCGCGATACGCCGCCTGATCCTCCCCGTGGATGTCGGCAAGCATCGAGCTGAGATGCGCGTTTCCGTGCAACCAGAGCAAGCCGTGAACATGAAGCGCCCTCGTTCGTTGGTCTCCACAGCGCCATAGTACTTGCCGATGCGCCCGAATACCGACTCTTCTCCGACCTTCACGTAATGATCGAAGAACAGCTTCATCTCCCGGTGGAAGAATACGGCGGCGCTCATCGGATCGGACATGGCCAGCCTTGTCCGCTTGTACGCACTCCCAAGGCCTTCTAGGAACTCCTCGGCCGCGCCGGGATCGCGTGTCCGATATGCCGCCAGTCGCAGCTTCACCGGGTTCGTAATGTCGTTTGGGTTGATGGTGAACCAGATGGCCGGAACGCCGTAGCCAACGATGAGCGACTGGATTTTCCGCCGCATATTGAGCCGAACCTCTCTCGACATGGGTTGCCGGTGGCCGTACAGCGAGAGGCTCCTGAGAAGCTCCTTCACGCCCTCATCGGTCGTCTTGCCCGAGCTCTCCAACTCGACCCTCGCCGCCGCTAACCTTTGCGCGGTCATCGAGCGGGCAACGCGCTCGACCTTGCCGAAGTCCTTCCTCGCCACACTCAGCATGCTGACGCGGCGGTTCCTCGACCGCACCCCCATGTTGAAGACGAGAAATGCAAATATGTGGTGCAACGCAAACCGGCCACCATGGCGCCGGAGCACGATGTCGGCCCAAATCCGGAGGTTCAAGCTTCGGGAGGATACGATGTCTCCCGCTGCCGCCCCTGCCTCAACAGCTCTACCGGTGCCTCGCAAGTTGGTAAGGGCCTTCCCCGCCTCGGCTATGGCCTCTTCGGCCAGCCTTGGTCCCCAACGCCAAATGGGAACAGGGTCGGGAACGTTCTGGCGAAGAAGGACGTCTCAAAGGAGTCGGCAAACTCATCCCCGCGAGACTCGAATGTATGGCTCACTGCCATCGTCGCCACGCCCTCGACCCCACCGAGGATCCGACCCACGTTCTCGGGCCCGCGCGGCCGTCGTCGGCACCTGCGCCAACAGCGTCACAGGCAAACCGCAGCTTCTCGACATCCGCCACGTCTGGCGGTCCGTCCAGCAAACATGCCGGAAGACGTCACCTCGTTGATTGGTCGAACGTTCTGATCGGGGCTAGCACCAACTCCATCACGACCCGCGCCTTCTTCGTTGGGCCCGTGCCCTTCAGCCTCGCCTCCCGTTTCCTGCCTTTGCTTGAGCAGAGCGAAGAGTTCCTCGATCTCCACCGACCCCTCGTCGTCCATGGCGCGCTCCGTGGGCGGCACAACGTGCGCCGTCCGCGTTTTCTCCCATGCGGACGGCTCGTTCCGCTCCATGCGATCATACACCAAGGCCGGCACCCCGTCTATCGGGTCTCCCCAACTCTCCATCTCCGCCACGTCGATCTCGATCTCGGCGTAGTGGGGGTTGCTCCTCTTCAGCCAAACAAGAGCCCTCTCGACGACCCGCCGCCTCACCGACAAGAGACTCGACAGGTCGCTCGGTGCCGGCTTCTCCACGCCCTGCCACGAAACGTGGATCTCGTCCAGTGCTTGCAAAGGGGTGCGGGAGCACCTGGTCGCCAGCTCCTGCACGTTGTTGGGAAACACTGTGATGTGGCCCTTGACGTGCCTCGGATACCTCACGGCCTGCCTCTGCCCGCCCGGAATGCTATATCTCGTGACAAACCCATAGCAGGAGTTGAGCGAGACGAGCTTCTCTTCGACCAGCGTGAGTCCCTTGAGCTCGTCAGGGAACATGTGCTCACAGCCAAGGCGAGTGTGAAGATGGACCGCCGGCGACAGACTCCGCGCGCCAGGCATCGGGCACACTCCGCACACACCGACACGGGCTCGCCTTCGGGAAAGCAGCTCCGGCATGAAAATGGTGAGCGGCCGCCCTCTGGCACGCAGCTTGACAGCCATTGATCCCATCTGATCTCCCTCAGCTCTTTTCTCGTACGCTTGCGGTAGCTGTCATGCAGGTCCGTATCGGCAACGTGCTCGCATCGTGGAACGCCTGATAAAAATCCCGCACCGTCGACACCTTCCTGTCGTGCGGTATTGGCGTACACCACGTCTGATCGTTAGACAGCCTCTCCTTCATGGCGAAGTCTTCCTCCAAAAAACGCAGCACACTCGCCAGGTCTTCGGCCCGCAGCTCCCGACTCCTCTGCCTTCCGATTCCACTCCGAATCTGTTTTCTCGGGCGCTCGTCCGGACCAGGAAGACGTTTTCTCTTCTCCCGCCTCCGGGCCGCCTCCGGGCCGCCTCCGATCCATGATTTCTTCTCTCCGTGGCTGATTCGCTTCTTCGCAAGCCGTCGGATGCGGCAGCTTTGGCGACGACTGCCCGACTACGTGCGCATCCTGACACGCCATCCGGCCCTTTGCACTGGACAGGCACCGGGCCGTGCTGGCGAACGTTTTCCACGCCGAACCTTGACCTCAGTCCTTGCCCTTTCCAGCACTCTCCTCGTTCTTGCTGCCGATCAAACTGCACGGGCTCCCCAGCCGCCACCCGCGATGAGCCGCCCACCTCCCTTTGCTGCAGCCTCCGCCCGCTCAGCGAAGCGTCCGCTGGCTCTGCCGCGGCGTCGCCCACCCCCACAGGAGACGGCCCCGGATGCTGCGCCGTACCTGCTGCGTTGGAGACACCCCTGCGGCCTGGTACTCCTTTACCCGCCAACTCCGTCCCCGACGGCGCTTGGGCAAACCAGACGCAATCGCTGCTGCTAATTGCCCGTTTTCTCTTAAGTTGTCGAATACCGGTTCCCTAGGCTGGATGGATCGAAGCTTCGGTACCTCCTTCGAATGAACACTCGGGACATCGCCCGCCGCCGCCGTAACACGTTGCTCCTCATCTTCAGGATCTCCCTCCTGAGGCAGAAAGTGCCGATGAGGGAGCGGACGATCAGAGTCCGCTACCCCCATATCTCCACGTTCCCTAGGCAACAGGGGCCTCGGAAGCTGACCCGGTGACTGATGTTGCGCGGAACTTCCGCTGCTAACCATATTATGGAACTTCCGTGCTCTGTTTGACCGCAAACCGCCTCGCGGCGGTCTTCTCGGCAACGACCTCGCAATTGCTTCTGCGTGCTGTCTCCATGCGGTGTCTTCAACCACAGGTTTCCTAGGCTGAATCGGCCGGAACGTTGATGCCGCATTCGCCCGTGATTCGTATCTTCGTAACCGTCCCAGGCTCTCCCCCCGTGCTCTGCGGCCCCTCTCAGAAGCTGCCACCACATCTACACCGGCTCCTGTCGCACCATCTCCGAGCCCCGAACCCGACCCGCTCACGTTCTCACCCTCTTCTCCATCCCCGACTGACAACGAACAGGCTTCAGGGTGAGCAACCGCCTCGCTTAACTTCACTGCAGGACTGTCCGCCATGCTGCTGCCTCCTCGACGTCGACTGCCGTAAATTGGCAACAGGCTATAAAGCTTTGGCTCCGGAGCACCTCCACTTGGACAGTCTCGCTTGTTGACGACGCTACTTCTCCCGAATGGGAAGCTCCTAACCATCACTTCCTCATGGCCGTGGCGTTTCTTCCTTATAGCTTCCTATAAAATGCTTCCCTATGGTACCGAGGCGATGCAATACTACCCTCTATATTCCCCGTTACCATGCCTATCTATGTGCGTCCACCGTCCCGGCCTCGCCTGGTCTCCACGTGCGACCTGCTACCCCGGCTTTGCCAAAGCGACCCTTCCATCGCCGTGCTCTCTTTTGCGCACTCCAGCGAATCCTGGCCACTGCCGACCTCCGGCACATGGAGATGGCCGCGACAACCGCCTGCCGCACACTTCAAACCATACTCTTCAGCCCTTCCAACACCATCCTACCAACCTTGCGCATCAGTTCACCATCAATACCCGCCAATCCGCCTCGTCGAGCAACAGCCACAAGGCTGCCGGCGATAACATGTCCATGACGTCCCTCATGCAGCCGGACTACCCTTCTAGATTTGCTCCCTCGCCAGCACCAATGTCGCATCAACGGCCTTAATGCTAAAGCGATAGCCAGGACCCCTGCCTGTCCTCTTGTAGTCGCTAGCCACCGGAGTCTCGACTTGCAAACCCTCTTGGAAAGTTCTCGTGACCAACTCGCATCCTCCTCCTCAGGTCGACCCATATATCCGACTTCACCGTGTCCCAATAGTAGACTCGACACGGTCGGCACCCGCCTCGCTCAGCCGCACGCAATGCCCATCCAACTACCGACGACCGTCAAAAAGGGAGTCCTGCAATACTACCATAACCTCTTTCTTTCCTTCACTCTCATTCGTTATTGCCCCCTTTGCTATCTACTCCATGCAACGATGACACCGAAGGGGACTACTGGACTTTCTTTCTCCGCAGTCTTACCCACACTAACCTTACCGTTCGCCGACCTCCAACTTCTCGCAACATAGCCATCACCCCTACTCAACTTCCAACCCCCGGCTCCCTACTTCACTCACGACCACAGAACCAGATGGTCGAGACTGCTCGAGAACCTCGCCAGCTCATTCCCGCATACCCCCGCTTCTGATCTATCACCTAGGTAGCATTCACTGACTCTCAAGTCTCCCCGACCCGAGCCACGAGCCCTCTTTCGAGCAGCAAGAAAACCTGCTTTATAGGATGCCTACCTCTACTCTGCCTAACCCCTCCTTTACACTTCCACGGTGACCACATCTGCCATGTTCTCACGATGTCGGCCTCCCAGCTCAACGTCGATACCTCGTCCTCCCGCGGCAACCTCTTGACAGCCAGAAAATGCTGGCGCCGACATGTCCATGATGGCCTTTGTCCAGCCCGGCTGCCCGTCTAGGTTCGCCTACCAGAATGAGCATCGTGTCAAAGGCTCAACGCAGAAACCCTAGCGAGGTCTTCCTTCCAACGCCCTCATGGCTGTCGACTCCAGAGTATGCAGCAATCCGGTCAGATCCTGACAATCCATCGACCTGCATCTTCTTGAGCCTTAATATTTCCATATACAACCAACAGATAATCCTCGGAATGGACCGAGCAGTGGTTCTTTATGGTCGGCCGTGTTCATCCCTTTGCCCTGACGTGGAAATCGAGCGACGTGATAGCTTCGAGTCGGAGGATGACAACATTACAGAATACACCAT
The DNA here is from genome assembly GCF_020360975.1 of Hirsutella rhossiliensis. NCBI lineage: Eukaryota > Fungi > Ascomycota > Sordariomycetes > Hypocreales > Ophiocordycipitaceae > Hirsutella > Hirsutella rhossiliensis. The sequence continues at coordinate 3,695,887 of NW_025408672.1, forward strand.
CCCGGCTCTCATCGTCCGCGACCACAGCTACCAGCCGTAGGTGTATGCTCCAGACCTCCGTCACCACTACCATCTCTGACGATGGCCACAGAGTCATCCTCGCACCCTCGGCTCGGCGGATGCCTTCCCAGCGATACAACCCATTGTCTCCTTCACGGGACCTGTCATCGGTTCCGGCCGCGACCTTCTGCATGGAAACTCGGCTGCGGCCCTTGACGACACCCAGCTGAGCTGTTGCGGCTTTGTCCAGCTCTCGACCTTTATCTGTCCTGGGATTCCGGGCAAAACACCCTTCAAGGGCTTTCATCCCTTTCAACTTTTCGTCATCTTCCCCATTCACGCCAATCCTTGGACCTCCTATGCAAGAAGATGACCGAGAGGCGCGATAGCCAGTTCCAGCCGAACGCTCTCCTCACCTGCACGGGCAAAATCGCCGGCTTACTCGATCACCAGATCATGACACATGCCCCGGCCTTCGAGCAAGACTATATCTTCATCGTCGTCCCCGATACATGGACTTTCCTTGACAGGGCCATGTCCAACCAGGCTTCTGCGACACAGCTACTGCCGACGACACCCAAGGGCTCAGCAACCCCTCGGACTATAGCGATGCGTTGGCCAGGTTTACCTCTACCAAAAAACGCAAGGCCGCCCCAAGCGGCGCCTCCCCCACGCCGCCTGCATCTAGGTCAGTCGATCCTTATGATGACATCAAAGCGGTCATTGCCCGATCCCGACCAAACCCCAACCAAGAGACCGCGACTTTCTCCAGAAATTTCCACCATAGTCGCCGCCTGTGATAGTCGAGGCCCCGCCAAATCCGACACTTCCTCCCTTCTGTCCCACGAAGACCCCCCAGAGACGGACACCGAGCCAGTCAATCACCCAGCCACATCCGCCTCTGGCCCTATCAGACCTCCGGCGTCAATCTCTTCCCGACCGCACCGCGCCCGACATCCGCCCAAGAATATTCTGTAAAGCAACGAACGAAACAACACAACATGACAAGGAACATGTTTCATCATCCTCAAACTCAAGTGCGAAAGGCCCTAATGGGATATTTCCTTCTCCTCTTGCTCTCCTTTTCACAAAGACAATCCAGTCAAAACTTCTCCAATATACTCCTTATTCTGTTTATATCCACCACTTATAGCACCTGTAAATCCTCAGAGCCTTCCACTCGCCCACACATGCATTACCCACCCACAACTCTCTTCACCCCTGCCGCCTCTCCACGCCCTTTGCGCCTTTGCAAAGCAAAATCTCCTTGCAGCGGCCTAGGCTGCCTCTCTGACGCTCTGTCTCGATTTCACTCACGATAATGCTCTACGTCTCTCGCCGGATCTCCATCTCATATCTCTTATCTCACTCTTCTTCCTGTCTTCCTCTCACTTCCCCTGTCTCCTATCTCCTGTCGCCAACTCTCTCCTCTCCCCGACTTTCTCCTGTCGCCATCGCCAACTTTCGTTCCGAAAGGCCTCTTTGCGCGAGCCGCGGCTGGCGAGCCTTCCCCTCGTATGCCTTGAGGAACGAAAGGCCTTCTAACGTGTATGCCTTGAGGAACGAAAGGCCTTCTAACGTGCCCCGCAGACCCCGCCCTCTCCCCCCAAAAGTTCTCCGCCCCTTGATTGGTCCCTTGTGATTGGTCCCTCCTTGCCTCCCTCCTCGTTGGTCGCTGCCCTTCCCCCGGCTTCTGTTGCCTTTTCGCGTGCCTTATCCCACCACTAGGCGCCTCCCACCCTGTCTGCCGCCTGCCGACTCTTCCCGCCTGCCGAACTCTTCATCGCGTCACCTAGCCCGGCCGCCTTGACTCTTCAGCATCACCGTCCAGCCAGCGCAACGCCTCCTCAACGGTCCTCTCGCTCAGTACCTCGAGCCTGGCCTGTGCGGCAGTCATCTCCTCGGGGACCCGGTTGCCCACCAAGTCTCTGTCCCGCACCTTGGACACGAGCATGATGCCGTCTAGAGTTCGGCAGCGCGATAGCTGCACGTACAGGCCGTACGGGTCGCACTGCGAGGGCACCACCGTTCCATCCATCTTCGTCGTCCGTGTCCTCGCAGCTCGAGGGCCACGCGCTCCAGCGTTTTGCCCTGCACCTTGTAGTCCGTGCACGCGAACGCTGCTGCGCACGGCAAACCCTTTCGGCTGACGTCGTTGCGTTGCCACGGCCTTTTTCGCTGGCACTGTATCTTAACGGTCATGGGTGTCAACAAGATCGTGCCCGGCGGCATCCCGACGAAGTGGAGATATCTCGTCGTCTCCGATTCGAGAATGATCCCCGCCGGCGGCCCGAAGTGGATCGTCATATCGGCCGAGATCCGATGCCCCGGGTACGCCTTGTCGACAATGACCTCCACCGCCGAGTAGCTCGCGCCGTTCACTAGCTTCAGCCCCTGGTGGGTGTTGTGGTTCACGACGATGGGCATCCCGGCCACGAACATGAAGACGGCCGGCACCGGGATCGCGCTATCGTCGCCCTGGTTGAGTATCATGATCGCCTCTTCCTCCGTCGGCAGCTCCTCCTTCCACTTGTGCTCGGAGATGAAAATGCGCATCGTCGACCGCTGCTGGACCCGGAACGCCAGGCTCGCCTCCATGTTCAGGTTCCACCGATTCCTATTGAGCGGCGTCACCACGGTGATGCCCGTCTCCCAAGGGATCCGCCTTCCTCCCGGTAGCACCTTGAGTTGAGGAGGTTTAGATCCGTCCGATCCTGCACGCCTAGACGGATCCGCTTCAGCAGCCTCTGCAGCTCCGGGTCGCCGGCGGCGCGCATCTGCTCGTCCAGCATGACGACCGTCGTGAACCTCTTCCACAGTGCGTGCGCTTTGTCGTGCTGGTGACGCTGCTCGGCCTTGAACGAGTTGTCTACGTCCCACGAGATGGCCGCGCTAGGCAGGACGATCGACCTCTCTTGGACCGGCCGGAACTGCTGAAAATCTCCGCAGAAGAGGACGATGGGGATCCCCCCGAAATCTTGCCGCGATCCGCGAAGCCGGCGAAGCCGCTCGTTCACGGCGTGCAGCGTCCGCGCCCCGAGCATGCTCACCTCGTCGATGACGAGCACATCCTTCTCCTGCCAATCCATTCGAGACTGGCCGTGGATGAACCGCTCCGCCTGTTTCGGCAGCCGCACCGTCAAGGTCTTTGACCATGTTCGCGCCCCCCGCCCCTTGGTCTTTAGTGAACCCGCAGGCGGAGTGGATCGTGATGCCGTTGATCCGCGCCGCCGCAGTCCCCGACGTCGCCGTGATCAGCAGACGATTCGAAAGGCTCTTTTTACTGAACAGCTCGACGAGTGCCTCGATGATTCGCGACTTGCCGGTACCGCCCTCGCCACCGACGAACTGGCGCAGCTGGCAGGCATCGCCCCGTCGGTCTGCTGCATCAAATCGAGCTGGCGGCATATTATCAGAAAAGCGATGGACTGCCTCTTGTTCAGCGTCAGCCGTGTTGCCAACACCTTGCCCGCCGCGAGGAAGGAGGTTGATGGGCCAAACTGAACGTCCATTCCCGCCCCTGCGTCGATAGCGGTCTCGTCGGAGTCGGCCATCGTCATTTCGACCTCGTCCTCCCGAAACCGGTCATCACCCTTCGCAACGCTGCGCGGCGATCGCTTTCCCAGGCGGCGGGCGTGCTTTGTATCCCTTGGATCATCCTCTCCTCTCCTTCGAGGCACTTACCTGCTGCGACTTGATAGCCTTGACCTGATCCTGCGGCGGTAGTGCGGCCCCGGAAAATACCCGCCCTGGCATGCTTAACCGCCTCTCCTCGTTCGATCAGCGCCGTGGCCTCGAGCTCGGCCGTCGAGCGCAGCGCCGATTGCTGAAACCGACAGAGCTGCTGTATCATTGCCATGAGCTCCGGCGACTTGGCCGTCACCTGATTCGCTCCCACTGCACCTCGGACGACGTCGATGAGCCGCGTTGCGTCTCCGATGCTGTTGGGCTGATATGTCGCTGCAGACTCCGCGCCCGCCTCGCCTGCTCCACCCTCCTCGACGTGTGCGACCGTCGGGTCGCCATCGCCGGACGAGGCTGCCCATTGCTTGGCGTCGCGTTTTGCGTCTTCGGCGGATCGTCGAAGCAGCTGCACGTTGTCGACGAGACATGATATTCTCGGGGCCATAGCGTCTCGAGCCCGCGCCCAGATGCTGTTGATCTCACCTGTTCCTTCGCCCAGGAAGGACTCCCACGGCACGAACAGCGCAAGATGCTGCACGGCTGCCCTTCAGGGGGTGGGTTAGCCTCTCCGATAATGCCCGCTGACAGAGCAGTTGCCATACACACCTCCGGTAGCACGACTCGTCATCGTAGGTGAAGTCCTTGCTCAGGTAGCCGTCGAGGCAGACGGTAGCGTGCTTGCCCGGCCGCCTGAGCACCTGAACCCAGCGTCGTCCCGGCGCCCATCCATCCTCGAAAGACATCTCCCCAAGCCGCCCAGCTCTCGTCGTTGCCGATGCGTTTCAGTCTGACGATCGATATGTAGTCATACAGGCATAGGCCTTTCAGCAGCTCTCCCGGTGCTGGTACGCCTCGACGTGGGAGATTCTCAGGCCTTCTTCTTCGACGACGACCGACTCATCCAAGGTGTCATCCGTAGCCGCAGCGCCACTGGCTTCTCGGAGATGCCGCCATCGCCGAAAGACTTCCCAGTACAGCAGAGAACAGTTCAGGTACGCCCACGCGCTGCTGTCGGTGAACTCGGCCGGATATCCGAGAAGGTGAGCGACGACCTCGACCTGTGATAGCGGACGCTCCGTGAACACGCGGTTCGCCACTCTCATCAGGAACTGTCGCGTCCTGTTCCCCTGACAGGGTCATCGGTGGCAGCGTCTCCGCCACCGTCCCGCCCTCCGTTGGCCGTGCCATCACCTGTTGAGGCGGCCAGGAGCTCGGCCGCGGCCGCCACACGCTTCCACACCGGGTCCTCCACCTTGGTCGCGTAGTTCGTGACATAATAGATGAGGGCCATTGTCTTGCGCTGCGTCGCAATGAAGGAAATATCATGGTTGTGCCGGAGCCCGACAGCAATAGCCTCGTTCCATCGATTGACCATGCTGTGTGTCCTCCGGATCTGCAGCACCCCGTCTGCCGTGAGGGCGGTCTTGTCGACTAACCTCCATGGCGCCTTGAACCGGCAGAGGTCCCTTCCGCCCTCCTTTGCCCAAGGAATACTTCACACAGGTCGGGCTATGCGTGTGCACCTGCGTCGCGCCGGCACAGAAGTTGGCCTCCTCGATAAACGCGGCCGAGAACTGCGCGGCGTTGTCCAGCAGGGAACCAATACCGCCCGTCACAGATCGCTCCGCTTGCACGGCGCAAAAACTTTCCTGGTCCAGATCCTGCCTTGCACGTCAACCCGGCCCCACTTGGCCATCAGAAGAGTACTTCAGGCTCCCGGTGGCACATCTTAGGTAGGCATTCTTACCTCTGAGAAGACGCTATCGATGTATCGGACGATTCGCTCGCGATACGCCGCCTGATCCTCCCCGTGGATGTCGGCAAGCATCGAGCTGAGATGCGCGTTCCCGTGCAGCCAGAGCAAGCCGTGAACATGAAGCGCCCCTCGTTCGTTCGTCTCCACGGCGCCATAGTACTTGCCGATGCGCCCGAATACCGACTCTTCACCGACCTTCACGTAATGATCGAAGAACAGCTTCATCTCGCGGTGGAAGAACACGGCCGAGCTCATGGGATCCGATATCGCCAGCCGTGCCCGCTTATACGCATCCCCAAGGCCTTCTAAGAACTCCTCGGCCGCGTCGGGATCGCGTGTGCGGTATGCCGCCAGTCGCAGCTTCACCGGGTTCGTAATGTCGTTCGGGTTGATGGTGAACCAGATGGCCGGCACGCCATATCCGACGATGAGCGACTGGATTTTCCGCCGCATATTGAGACGGACCTCTCGACATGGGCTGCCGGTGGCCGTAAAGCGAGAGGCTCCTGAGAAGCTCCTTCACGTCACCATCGGTCGTCTTACCCGAGCTCTCCAACTCGACCCTCGCCGCCGCTAGCCTTTCTGTGGTCATCGAACGCACGATGCGCTCTACCTTGCGGAAGTTCTTCCTCCCCACACTCAACATGCTGACCCGGCGGTTCCTCGATCGCACCCCCATGTTGAAGACGAGAAATGCGAAGATGTGGTGCAGTGCAAATCGACCACCATGGCGCCGGAGCACGATCTCGGCCCACGCCTGAAGGTTCAAGCTTCGAGACGATACGGGTCTCCGCGGCCGCCTCTGCCTCGACAGCCCTGCCTCGCAAGTTGGCCGTGACCTTCCCGCGTCGACCATGGTCTCTTCAACCAGCCTTGGTCCCCAACGCCAAATGGGAACAGGGTCGGGAACGTCCTGGCAAAGAAGGACGCCTCAAAGGAATCGGTAAACTCACCCCCGCGAAACCCGGATGTATGGCTCACAACCACCGTCGCCACGCCCCGAACCCCGGCTAGGGACCCGACCCACGCTCGGGCCCGCACGGCCGTCGTCGGCACCTTCACCAACAGCGTCACAGGCAAACTGCAGCTTCTCCACGTCCGCGACGTCTGGCGGTCCGTCGAGCGCGAACATGCCAGAAGACGTCACCTCGTTGATCGCTGGAACGTTCTGGTCGGGGCAGGCGTCACTTCCATCGCGAACCGCGCCTTCTCCGTTGGGCCCGTGACCTTCACCCTGGCCGCCGGCTTCTTGTCCTTGGTTGAGCAGGGCGAAGAGCTCCTCGATCTCCACCGGCCCTCCTCGTCCATGGCGCGTTCCGTGGGCGGCACAACGTGCGCCGTCCGCGCTTTCTCCCACCCAGACGGCTCGTTCCGCTCCATACGATCGCACACCGACGACGGTACCCCGTGTATCGAGTCTCCCCAGCTCTCCATCTCCGCCGCGTCGATCTCGATCTCGGCGTAGTGGGGGTTGTTCCGCTTCAGCCAGACAAGGGCCCTCTCGACCACCCGCCGCCTCACCGACAAGAGACTCGACAGGTCGCTCGGTGCCGGCTTCCGCGCCCTGCCACGAGATGTGGATCTCGTCCAGTGCTTGCAAAGGGGTGCGGGAGCACTTTGGTGGCCAGCTCCTGCACATTGTTCGGAAACACCGTGATGTGGCCCTGACATGCCTCGGATACTTCACGCTCTGCCTCTGCCCGCCCGGAATGCTATATCTCGTGACAAACCCGTAACATGAGTTCAGCGAGATGAGCTTCTCTTCGACCGGCGTCAGTCCCTTGAGCTCATCGGGAACATGTGCTCGCAGCCAAGGCGACTGTGAAGGTGGATCGCCGGCGACAGGCTCCTGCGCGCCAGGCATCGGCCACACTCGGCGCACACCGACACGGACTCGCCCTCAGGAAAGCAACTCCGGCATGAAAATGGTGAGCGGCCGCCCTTTGGTACGCAACTTGACAGCCAATGATCCCATGTAATCTCCTCAACTCTCCTCTCGTACACTTGCGGTAGCACCATGCAGGTCCGTATCGGCAACGTGCTCGCATCGTGGAACGCCTGATAGAAGTCTCGCACCGTCGACACCTTCCTCTCGAGCGGTATTGGCGTGCACCACGTCTGATCGTTAGACAATCTCTCCTTCAAGGCAAAGTCTTCCTCCAAAAAGCGCAGCACACTCGCCAGGTCTTCGGCCTGCAGCTCCCGTCTCCTATGCCTTCCGATTCCACTTCGGACCTGTTTTATCGGGCGCCCATCCCGGCTAGGAAGACGGGCTCTCTTCTCCGCCTCCGGGACTGCCTCTGTCCGCGCAGCGAGCCGTCCGCTGCCTCTGCTGCGCCATCGTCCACACCCACCTGTGCCCTTGGCCGCCGAACCGGTCCCCGACGGAGCTTGGGCAAACCCCATGCAATCGATGCTGCAAATTGCGCCGTTCGTCTTAGGTCTTGGAAAGTCGTATCCTTGGGCTGGATAGGTCGGAGCGTCGGTCCCTTTTTCGAACGAACACCCGGGACACCGCCGGTCGCCGCCTTATCTCCCTGCCCGTCACCTTCAGGACCCTCTCCTGGGGCAAAACGGCCGATGAAGGGCGGACTGTTAGAGCCCACTGCCCCCTGGTCTCCACGTTCTGTAGGCAACACGAACCTCGGAAGCGGACTCGGTGACTGACGTTGCGCGGAATTTCCGCTGCTGACCAAATTACGGGACTTCCGTGCTCTGCTTGACCGCAAACCGCCTCGCGGCGGTCTTCTCGGCAGTGACTTTGCGATCGCCTCTGCATGCTTTCTCCATGCGGTTTCTTCGACCGCAGACTGCTTAGGCTGAATCAGCCGGAACGTTAATGCTTCATTCGCCACTGATCTGTATCTCCCGAACCGCCCCAACCTTGTCTCCCGTGCTCCGTGCCCTTCTCGGAGTTGCCCTGTATCATCTCCGCACCCCGAAACAGGCACTCCCCGTTCCTACCTCTTCTCCATCCTCGACTGACAACGAACAGGCTCCACGGTGAGCGGCCGCCTCGCCTAGCTTCCCTGCAGGACTGTCCGCCATGCTACTGCCTCCTCGACGTCGACTAGCGTGGATTGGCAACAGGCTAGAAAGTTTTGGCTCCGGAGCACTTCCACTTGGATAATCTCGCTTCTTGGCGTACACTATTTCTTTCCGAGTGGGAAGCTTCCTAACGATCACTACTCTCATGGCCGTGGCGTTTCTTCCTTATAATGCTTGCCTATGGTACCGAAGCGATGCAATACTACTACCCCTTTGTAATCCCCCATTTACCCTCCCTATGTGCGTCCACCGTCCCGGCCCTCGGCTGGTCTCCACGTGCGACCTGCTACCCCAGCTTTGCCAAAGGCGGCCCTTCCATCGCCGTGCTCTCTTTGCGCACTCCAGCGAATCCCTGGCTACTGCCGACCTCCGGCACATGGGGTGGCCGCGCCAACCGCCCGCCGCACACTTCCAACCATACTCTCCGGCCCTTCCAACGCCGTCCCACCCACCTTGCGCATCAGTTGCTCCATCAATATCTGCCACTCCACCTCGTCGAGCAACAGCCAAAAGGCTGCCGGCGATAACATGTCCACGGTGTCCTCGTGCAACCGGACTACCCGGCTAGGTTTGCTCCTCGCCACCACCAACGTCGCATCAACGGCCTTCATGCTAAAGCGACAGCCAGGATCCCCCTGCCTGTCCTCTTGTAGTCGCTAGCCACCGGAGTCTCGACTTGCAAACCCTCTTGGAGAGTTCTCGTGACCAACTCGCATCCTCCTCCTCAGGTCGTCCCCTATACCCGCCTTCCCCGTGCCCCAATAGGGGACTCGACACGGTCGGCACCCGCCTCGCTCAGCCGCACGCAATGCCCCTCCAACTACCGACGACCGTCAAAAGGGACCCTGCAATACTACCATAACCTCTTTCTTTCCTTCACTCTCATTCGTTATTGTCGCCTTTGCTATCTACTCCATGCAACGATGACACCGAAGGGTACTGCTGGACTTTCTTTCTCCGCAGACTTACCCACACTAACCTTACTGTTCGCCGACCTCCAACTTCTCGCGACATAGCCATCACCCCTACTCAACTTCCAACCCCGGCTCCTACTTCACTCACGACCATAGAACCAGATGGTCGAGACTGTTCAAGAACCTCGCCAGCTCATTCCCGCATACCCCCGCTTCTGATCTATCACCTAGGTAGCATTCTCTGACTCTTAAGTCTCCCCGACCCTAGCCGCGAGCCCTCTTTCGAGCAGCAAGAAAACCTGCTTTATAGGATGCCCACCTCCACTCTGCGTAACCCCTCATTTACACTTCCACGGTGACTACATCTGCCATGTTCTCACGATGTCGGCCTCCCAGCTCAACGTCGATACCTCGTCCTCCCCGCGGCAACCTCTTGACAGCCAGAAAATGCTGGCGCCGACATGTCCATGATGGCCTTTGTCCAGCCCGGCTGCCCGGCTAGGTTCGCCTACCAGAATGAGCATCGTGTCAAAGAGCTCAACGCAGAAACCCTAGCGAGGTCTTCCTTCCCACGCCCTCATGGCTGTCGACTCCGGAGTATGCAGCAATCCGGTCAGATACTGGCAATCCATCGACCTGCATCTTCTTCAGCCTTAATATTTCCATATACAACCAACAGATAATCTCCTCGGAATGGACCGAGCAATGGTTCTTCATGGTCGGCCGTGTTCATCCCTTTGCCCTGACGTGGGAAATCGAGCGACGTGATGGCTTGGAGTCGGACGATGATAACATCACAGAATACACCGTCCCCGCGCTTATAGTCCGCGATCACAGCTACCAACCGTGAGTCTATGCTCCAAATCTCTCTGTCGCCACTGCCCTCCTGACGATATCCATAGAATTGTCACTCGCACCTCAGCTCGGTGGATACTTTCCCAACGATACAACCCATTGTCTCCTTCACGGGACCTGTCATCGGCTCCGGCCGCGACCTCCTGCATGGAAACTCGGCTGCGGCCCTTGACGACACCCAGCTGAGCTGCTGCGGCTTTGTCCAGCTCTCCACCTTTATTTGTCCTGGGATTCCCGGCAAAACCCCTTCAAGGGCTTTCACCCTTCCAAGTTTTCGTCATCTTCCCCATTCACGCTAATCCTTGGACCTCCTATGCAAGAAGATGACCGAGAGGCGCGACAGCCAGTTCCAGTCGAACACTCTCTTCACCTGTACGGGCAAAATCGCCGGCTTACTGGATCACCAGATCATGAAACATGCCCCGGCTTTCGACCAAGACTATATCTTCATCGTCGTCCCCGACACGTGGACTTTCCACGACAAGGCCATGTCCGACCAGGCTTCTGCAACACAACTACTGCCGACGACACCCAAGAGCGCGGTCGGCAATCCTCGGACTATAGCGTTGCGTTGGCCAGGTTTACCTCTACGAAGAAACCCAAGGCCGCCCAAAGCCCCGCCTCCCCCACGCCGCATGCTTCTGGCCCAGTCGATCCCCTTATGCTGGCATCAAGTCGGTCATTGCCCGATCCCTACCAAACCCCAACCAAGAGACCGCGACTTTCTCCCGAAACTTCCACCATAATCACCGACTGTGACGGTCAAGACTCCCCCAAATCCGATACCTCCTCCTTTCTGTCCCCGGACCCCGCAGAGTCAGAGACGGACACCGAACAGGTCAATCACCAAGACACATCCGCCTCTGGCTCTATCAGACCTCCCGCGTCGATATCTTCCCGACCACTGCGCGCCCGACGTCCGCCCAAGAATATTCTCTAAACTTTAAAGCATCAAACGAAACAATACAACATGACAACATGTCTCATCATCCTCAAAATCAACTGCCAAAGGCTCGAATAGCACATTCTCTTCTCTTCTTGTTCTCCTTTTCATGAAGACGATCAAGTCAAAACTTCCCAATATACTCCTTATTCTGTTTATACCTACGACTTATACCGGTAGCACATGTAAATTTTCCGAGCCTTCCACTCGCCCAGACATGCATTACCCACTCACATCTCTCTTCAACCCTGCCGTCTCTCCACGCCCTTTGAGTTTGCGCCTTTTTAAACAAAATCTCCCTCCAGCGGCCTAGCCTGCCTCCCCGACGCTCTGTCTCGGTTTCACTCACGATAATGCTCTACGTCTCTCGCCGTGTCTCGTATCTCGACCTCACTCTTCTTCCTGTCTCCAATCTACTATCGCCAACTCTCTCTCTCTCTTCTGTAGCCAACTCTTCTCCGGTTCTCTTGTCGCCAAATTTCGTTCCGAAAGGCTTCTTTGCGCGAGCCGCGGCTGGCGAGCCTTCCTCTCGTTCAGCCCGAAGGGCGTTCTACTCAGTCAGAAAGATTCGAGCATAAAACCTCCTCTGATTGGCTAATTGGCCTGGCCCGTGCTCAACTCGTGCGCGGATTGGTCGACTGATATCGTCACCAAATGAAGGCCCGCAAAAACTACCCCTGAGCGTTGGATTAGGTAACTAGCTAGCTTGGCAAGCTCTTCAGGAGCTTTCAGTTCTTCCTTTCTTCCATGCCACTCAATTTGTTGCGTTGCTACAATTTGTTGTGTTGCTATGCACGATTTTGACTGAATAGCCCCCTTGCCCCTTACTCCTTACACTAACCTTCATAGCGGCTGCTCCCCTTTTCTGTCGAACCTGTCAAACTCATCAGTTTGCTAACGGTATCTAGATTCACACATGACCTCCGGCAGCCGGCCTACCTCTCAAGATTCCCTGGCTACCCTGTCTCCGGGAAGCAGTGCAGTTTCCTCCCTGATCATTCAGACCTGATCTAACTACCTGAAAGACAGCCTCCTATCGAGATCTATCGCGGTATTACACGTAGGCCGTCGCAAAGCCTCCTGCCCGAACGAAATCTAGCAGTTCAGGTGTTTAAGGTGGGATACATATACAGCCAGATGGAGGACGATATACCCCAGGCGGTTCGGAACTGCCATACCTGCAAGCAATACCTGCCCGAAGTCGAATTTCGAAGCGTCAAGGACCCTACGAAGTTTACAAGAGACTGTGCTAGCTGTAAGGCACGCCGAAAGGAACGGGTAACCGAATCTCGAGCCGCCGTTGCCGCAATGCGGAATATCGCCTTGAGGCTATCGCCAAGCAGAGCCAGAGCCAGGAAGAGGACGGATTCGCTAGCTAACCTGACGCCTCCAAAGCGGACTGCGCCAACGCCTGCGTCTGTGAACGGCCTACAACCTCCTGTCATGCCTGCTTTATTCCGTGGCCAGGCGCCTGCACTGGGACTGCCTATACCTTCGCTGGGGCCATCTACCCTAAGTGCTGTTGAGGGACCTTCCCCTATCCCTCCTACCCATGTCCTGCCAACAGTAGTTCTGGGCACGCCGATTCAAGACACTGCTTCTACGGCACCTGTTGTGCAAGGCACCCCCATACCACAGGAATCGCTTCCTACCACTCCTTCATTATTGCCACATGGTCATCGCCGCGGCCATTATACACGTCAAGGCACACAGCCTCAAGAGCGACAGTTTGATCAGAGTATTGACCGCCTTTGACGGGGACCTTAACTTGCCTGCCCTTAGTGAGGAAGATCAGGCCCTTGTGCGGGAGTTCTATACTGCCCTGAATGATGATGAGATGCATAGTTGCCTTCGTTGTCATGAGCGTTGGTTCGATATGAAGCGAAACAGCTTGAAAATCTGCAGCCGCTGCATTGGTCGAGACAGGAAGAAAGCCCCTAACGAGCCCTACTTCTTTAGCGCTGCGAATAACCTTGACTTTGGGGAAGTCCCCGGTGATCTACCCGATCTAACGATGGTCGAGGAGATGCTCATTGCTAGGGTTCACGTACACGTGAAGGTCCTGCAGGTACGTGGCGCTCAATATAAATATCGCGGTCACGTTGTCCACTTCCTTCGCAATGTTGGCAGGCTATTTGAAGAGCTCCCAGTCCTACCTGAAGAGCTGGATATCGTCCTCCTGCGGCCTCCTACTATGGAGGGCGACCCTCGCTTCTGGCAACAGTTTGCTCGCGATTTCCGGGTACGCCGCTCATGCCTGCTGGCCTGGCTGCATTACCTACAGTGTCACCACCCAGGCTATCGCGATATCGTCGTGAGCCAGAATCGCCTGCAACGGCTTCCTCTTGACGGCAGCATAGTTGCTTCCATTGCCAGCCAAGTGGCTGACATACCTGACGGCGAGGTCCCCCAAGGCCCCGTTGAAGAGGCTGTGGAAGAGGATCCTAGCGATGCCGACGCATCGGCGATCCCGAATTTGCAGGTTACCGATACCGAATTGAACGCACTGCAGTCCCGATTTCTTGACGGTTCCCCTGACCCTGAGCGTATGGCTGATCTGGAGTCCATGCCGCGTAGCGCGCAGGCTCGACACCAGATGCCACTGCCTTCCATTCGCAGGACCCCTATCGACGAATTCAACCGTTCCCAGCCGCTGTTAACGCTCGCATTCCCTACCCTCTACCCCGACGGCAAGGCCGACTTCGTGGAGCCTCGCCTACGGAGCATCACGTACCAGGACTACCTTGGCCATGCGATGAGATGGCAAGACGGACGTTTTGCCCGCCATAAGACGTGGCCTTTCGTCGCCCTCAACACGCTGTTACGTGCGCAGGTCCGAAAGCGAAGTGACTACTTCGTCAAGCAACGCGACAGCCGCCGTCAACCCCTTACACGCGCTGACCTAGAGGAAGCGATGGCTGAGCCTGACGAGCCGGAGGCTCAGGACCTGATCCAGTCGATCACGCGCCAAGCCGCGGTAATCAGGGGCACCCGGCCGTATTGGTATAAGCAAAGAAAGGAATTGGAAGCATATGCCTACAATCTGGGCAGACCTGGCCTTTCGTTACTGCAAGTGCGGCCGATTACCACTGGGAGTCCCTATGGCCTATATCGTCACATGCCTCGATTCCAAGAGTGGAAAGCAGCTCCTGAGGCGGCGCGCATGGTCCTGTCCCGGCAACTACTGCGAGACAACGCCCACGTCGCCGCTTACCACTTCCATAAGCGTTATACGCTGTTTAGGACTATTGTCCTGAAGCAGAAGTTCAACCTAACGGACTTTGGGGCCGTTACGAGTGGCAGGGCAGGGTTCCAGTCACCACCACGGCCTATATTGGCTAAGTGGCCACCCAGACTTAGATGCTGACAACGATCAGTCCGGGAGCAATTCGCCCGCATCTGGGGATATCACGTATCTGCTGTCAACCCAGAGCCTCAGCGAATACAGGCGCCTGGGGAAGGGAATCCCCTGATCGGCAATCTATTGGAGCAGCCCCTTACGGTTCAGTTCCTATCAATGGTGGTCAACCGCGTGCAACGCCACCGCTGCAACAACTATCAGTCAATTCCCTTAGTGCAGGTTTGAAGCGGTTTAAACAGCTGGTTTGCGCGCGGCAGGCGAATGGGGGGTTCTAGGGGGTCTCCCCCTAGGAAAGTGAATTGCAGGTATACGATATTTACCCTTCGAGCTGGATATTCAGCCGTTAAGCCCCTTGCCTGGGCAACTTAACGGGTGTTCGAAGTATTTTTTCCTCCCACCCGATCCCGTCCCCGCGTCACACGAGGCATTAAAGGCCCTGGGAATGAATGTGCCCAAGTTAAATTTCGTCAAAAGTGTATACCTGTTTCGCTTACGCGCAAGGAACAGTACTGGCGCTGCGTGTTGGGACTGCGCAAAGGGTGAAGGATTTTCTGCCTGCTAAGAGTGACGAGCCATTGATCAATTTGAATCTGTAGGTCTCTCTATTGATGCTGTACGTGTCTTTAGGGCTGAATCGGCACCTTACCTGGCGTACTGCTGCGCATCACAACAACTACGAGCTTGCTGCCGCTCCAGGACCAGCTCCCGTGTCGAATGGATCATCCAGCCAAAAGTGAGATGCACATCCCAACAGCACTTCTGCTAGAATAACTGATATGGCCTGTCGCTGATTGCAACATCCCGCTTGGCCTCTTTCGACGAGACAGCTGAGAAGAGCCCTGGAGCGAAAGACCATGGCGCTGGACCATCGCCGCCTCCGGAGGGTAGTGAACGGACTCAAGGAGCGTCAACGTGCGGGCCCGCTGCTAGTCCGCGGTACATTTTCCACACCAACCCGAGGTACTCATATGACCGGGGCCAGGGGAGCCTAGACCCAAAAGGGAGTTTTGCAACAGTAGGTAGGTAGGTAGGATTTATTTCGCCCGGAGGGAGGTCCCTATAAGGCCTTTACACAGTCTAGAGTACAGTTCAACACGTTTGTTCCTTGACTCCCCAAGCCCCACAGATCATCTTACGCTGCGCCAACCGTACCACTGTTTTTGCTCCATGACAGACCTGCTTGAAGGTCAATTTCTCCAAGTGTTCAGCATCCTATTCCCAGCAACTGAAGCGCGATGTGTCGAAGTTGAAGCGTGGTTGTGTTAGTCATTGATGGTGGTTGGTACGCCGATTGTGTTCTCTCATGACGCTGTTCCCTGTTGACGGGCGGGAACCCGGGTGTGCCCTGTTTCACCAGGGGTGCCTCCAGCCGGCTTCGAACCGACCCCTCTGCGACGCAGAGGCTCCAGACGTGTCACCACTACGCCATGGAGGCCCTTTGCAACAGTAGTAGTAGTAGTAGTAGGATTTATTTCGCCCGGAGGGAGGTCCCTATAAGGCCTTTACACTGTCTAGAGTACAGTTCAACACGTTTGTTCCTTGACTCCCCAAGCCCCACAGATCGATCATCTTACGCTGCGCCAACCGTACCACTGTTTCACTCCATGACAGACCTGCTTGAAGGTCAATTTCTCCAAGTGTTCAGCATCCTATTCCCAGCAACTGAAGCGCGATGTGTCGAAGTTGAAGCGTGGTTGTGTTAGTCATTGATGGTGGTTGGTACGCCGATTGTGTTCTTTCATGACGCTGTTCCCTGTTGACGGGCGGGAACCCGGGTGTACCCTGTTCGCTCAGGGGTGCCTCCAGCCGGCTTCGAACCGACCCCTCTGCGACGCAGAGGCTCCAGACGTGTCACCACTACGCCATGGAGGCATGTGTCGAAATGTGGTAGTAGTAGTAGTAGTAGTAGTAGTAGGATTTATTTCGCCCGGAGGGAGGTCCCTATAGGGCCTAGACGCTCTGGCTATTGACGGTTCGATACACTGATGCATTACACCCCAAGCCCCACAGATCATCTTACGCTGCGCCAACCATTCCACTGTTCGCTCCATGACAGACCTGCTTGAAGGTCAATTTCTCCAAGTGTTCAGCATCCTATTCCCAGCAACTGAAGCGCGATGTGTCGAAGTTGAAGCGTGGTTGTGTTAGTCATTGATGGTGGTTGGTACGCCGATTGTGTTCTCTCATGACGCTATTCCCTCTTGACGGGCGGGAACCCGGGTGTACCCTGTTCGCTCAGGGGTGCCTCCAGCCGGCTTCGAACCGACCCCTCTGCGACGCAGAAGCTCCAGACGTGTCACCACTACGCCATGGAGGCTGTCGAAATGTGTCCCCTATCGTCCTCCGTAAGATCCGGCAGATCACCGGAAAATCCCTTAAGGGCAGGACTAGGCAGATTGATCTTGGGTACAAGTTGGCTGTGGGGCTGATCCGTGCAGCCCCCACTGCTCCAGACCGCCAAGACCAGTTCAATTTAGTGAGTTTCTACGGGTAATGTGGCCCCAGCCGATTTCCCCCTATTTCAGGGACACTTAGGACACCCTTTTTGGGACCCCAACAAGAACACAACCTTTTTGCCAGTGGCACGCAAGCTGCATCGAACGGTTTAATCCGCCGTGCCTCATGAGGTCAGAGCCGCAGAACCACCGTACTGACACTAGGCGTCCACCTGGCAGGGGATCTCCGACAAGGAGCTCCGACAGGACGGACGGGATCTCGAGGCATCCTTATTTCCATCCATCGGAGCCGATCACTCACCTCCACAACATCAAAGCATGACCGAAAACCAGCACGTACGTGTCCACTCGGTGTGGAGCGTGGCTTCCGCTTCAATCCCGGTGACCCTTTATGCATGTGAGCACTCTATTTTCTTCAGAGCTGGCAGAATTACGGTTGACGTTATCGCCATAGTTTGTCAAGACATTTTCGGAAAATCCAAATTTCCCGACTCTGGGTATTGCGAGAATCAGCATAATCGTCCATGGATGTTTTGTCGCATACCCGATTGTAGACACTGCCGTTTGTCTCGGGACTGTGCTACAATTCATACGCATTGTCTGAAACTCTTCCTGTCTGAATTCAAGGGGGACGTCCCAGGCTACGATGGCTATGGCTCGCAGCGACATGGAGGAGTCCTTGGCAAGGTGCTCTGCCTCTCGACGTGGAACCTTCTGTGGGCTACCAAAATCCTTATGGGATACTGGACGAACTGCCCCGGATGCTGTTGCTGCCTCCAGAACTTAAATCGACGATCTGGGAATTTTGCGCCTCAAGCCCTCTGTGGCTTTTACCGCTGTCTCGGACCTTCGCGGTGAAATGGCAGCTTCTAAGCAACACAAACGATCGGTCGTCCCTCTCATCGATATTAAGTCATGGGCTCGCGGTTGTCAGCTGGAATACAGCGACAACCCTGATAGCCCCATTATCCATCTCACATTCGACTCGCGAGGGCTTCGACGCATCAAGAGATTGAGCAAGCGCCCGTCGAGGAGTAGCTCAGGATCTGACTTCAACGCATTTGTCGTTGAATCTGTTGAGCGCTTCTCTGGCGTGCTTGTAGAGTTCGAGGTTCGTCACTCCGGTAGACTCGACGACGGCTTTCACTTATTATTCTTAGCTTGACCTGGCCCGTTTGCAACTTCCCGCGGGCGAAGCAAATGAGTTTTACATTTGGGATACACCTTCTCCACCTCCTCTGGAACGCTGCTTCAGCGATCTGTCCAAACCACCACCACCTTGTCATCTTGGTACAGTACAGCTCCGCGCTTGTACAGGCATCACTTTCTTTATGTCATGCGGCTCAACATATGCCGTACACGCTCATACAAGTAATCGTCCGTTTGCTCAGAGTACTTTCGAGGCGCTTCCAACCGCACGACAGAAATTGGTTTCCTGGGTGTATGTTCCCATCGACGGCGAGATCACAAAGTTCGGGTTTAGTCACGTACCAAGGCGAGCTGGTAATGTTACCAGATCACAAAGTCTCCTGGTAAGACGCAAGGTGATATTCTGAAGTAAATCGTCTAACAGGTAGCAGCTAAGCACAAAATTTACCGAAGATATCTTCATTGGGCGTTATAGGACGAGCTTCTCAGTAATCAAGCAGCCTCTAACGCTCATATATGACAAGCCGGATGGTTTACCTATCTCATTTGTCGGCGCATACTCTGAAGATAAAAACCACGGATTGCAGAACACCAATCTTCCCCAGGAAAGACCGCCACTGGCTGCGATAAGTTCTTCCTTCTCATCAGCCCCGCTCGAGCGCGCTTCTAGACTGGAAATTTTCTACATTCCAGAGACAGCGATCTGCAGAGGCATCGTGATCCAGTACGAGGACGGGCTGCGGCGCGCCCTTGGACAATGCAGACTGGGCATCGATCCAGCCCGAGAATATGAAATGCCTACGCACCTCTGCTTTGCCAACGCTACATGCCGGCAACTTCACATGGACGAAGAACTGCGGGGGGTCAATGTGGTGAGCACTACTATCGAGCGGGTTCACGATCACGCTGGGCCCTGTTGGACGTGCTGTGAGATGAGTGGTGTTTTGCATTTTTGGTTTGAGAACGGGGCAACGAAACTAGAGCATGTCATTAGAAACTAATGAACTAATCCGTGGCTTTTCCCCTTGCCCTTGCCGGTCGGGTCATCCCATGTTCGGTACTTGTTATTCGTTGTTTCCGCGATAAAGCCCGTGTTCCGGCTGCCATCTCTGTTGATGATAATTGCCTTGTCCCACTTGCTGCAGCGAACAGATACTTTGCTGCCGTTTTGAGCCTAAGAGTAGTCCAACCGTCTGCGACCTTGGAAATTTGCACGGAACTATATTCACTTCCGTTGACTGTGCGAGTGAACGCGGAAGTCGGCTCCGTATCGACGTCCATGGATGCATCATAGGACTGCGCTGAAGATCCATCGAGATGGTAGGCCTGAGTGGAAGATTGATTGTAGGATGAGCCAGCAAGGGTTTGTGTGACTGTGGTGTTCCCTTCCTCGGCATAGATATCGTCGAAGCTTTCGGGGTCTGGTACAGCAATGGCCTTGATCTTCTGAAATGCCCAGAGAAACTCGGTTTCGAACTCAAGGATGTCCCTATAGGCATCTCTTTCGCCATGTCCCCCCTCGAGAGGATAAAATGGATCCAGCCAGCCAGAACCTTTGAGCTCACATGCCCACAAACGAGCCTTGGAACCAAAGTAGGTTATTGCCCAGACTGATCGTATACTCTTGTCGATCATGTACGCTTGGCATAATTGGTAGGCCTGAGTTTCGACCTCGACGATTTTCGCTGGAGTAGCGCGTCCTTTCTTTGCCTGCCCAATCAACCGAAACATCAACGTTCTCTGGCCAGTCGAATAGTGTTGGACAGCAATATCCATCCGCAACTGAGAATGGTGCTCTCGAGGAGGCACCTCGGTGCCGTGAATCCACTCAATCTCGGAGAAGATATGTCGAGCGAAGTATCTCGAAAAGAACCTAGTTGAGGCCCATTCATCCCGATTAATGGCTTCCTCTCGGAGATGAACTAGGATAGGATCGGAATGAAAGATGCTCATTGTGGCAGACAAAGCGGAAAACTCGAACTCCCAGAATTTTGGATCGAAAAGAACGGAGCCTGTATAACTGAGACTCAGGAACGTTGAAGATCCAACACAGAGCCAACCTCCTGACTTGGGCACTCTATATATGTATGGAGAGCCGCCTGTGGCTATTGAAATTGACCAGACGAATAACATCGTCTCGAAGGACATGCGCGTACATATATTTCCCGCTAGAACGCATAAGATCGTTGCCATTTCCATGGTACATGATCCTACGTGGATACGCAGCCTCCGATAGTCCGATTCATGATGAGCATGGGGTGCGTGGGGTCGGGGATGGAGCGCCGCGCAGGTTGATCTGAGCCGCGGTTATCTCGCCAGCAGGCAATTTATCATCAACCCATGCAACATACGGCCACACCTGCTTGAAAGCATCCGATCCCGTCCGATCTCGGTGAATTAACCAGGCAAGGGGCAGATTAGTAGTTGGGTCGGTGACGACCAGCGAACACCGGCTGCTGTATTGCCGGTGACACATCCACTGGCAGCGTTGAGAAATTGTGCAACCAGGCGGTTCGTGTCGCCGATGCAGAAGATTGTCACAGCGGTGCAAACAGTGCCGATCGACCAGATAGAAGACATACACGAATATGCCTTGCCGCCGTGGACACCCCGCATCCAAGTAATGCTGGAGAGCGATAAAGCGAAAGCCGTCAAGGCAGCGAATGATGCCAGAGGCATTGTGACAGCAACATCCAGCTCGCAAAGAAACGGCATGGTGGGGATGGGAGGCGTGGTGCGCAGTGTGGACCACAACCGCTCCAGCGTCGTTCTTGCCAGCTATTCCGTGTGTCTCGGGACTGCGGAGGAGCAGAACCCGTACACGGCGGAGCTGGCAGCGATAGCTATGGCGCTGATGTGTACGCCGACGGACCCGCCTTGTCGAGGAGTGACGGTTGTGACAAGCAGTCGCTCAGCCCTGGAAGTGATCAGGCGTCCTCGTAGGCAATCCGGCCAAGGAATCATTCGCCAAATTTACGACCATGTCAATCGACTAGTCAGGCGAGGCTGGTCTGTGAAATTCACCTGGGCACCAGCCAAGGAAGTACGGCTCGCATGGGCATCGGCCGCCAAGACGGCAGCGAAGAAAGCAACTCAAGCAGGAGCGGTGGCAGAGGAGCCGTCGTGCAGAGCCAGATCCACCACCCTTCGTCTGGCACTCGCTCGACAACAGCGTGACAAGCTTCCGGAAAATGTGGGAAAACACTCAAAACGCATCGACAGAGCTTTGCCAGGGAAGCACACCCGCACTCTTTACGATTCTCTGTCAAGAAAAGAAGCCGACATTCTCGTCCAGCTCCGCACCGGCATGTCGCGACTGAATGGATACCTACATGCGATAGGAGCTACAGATTCGGATTTGTGTGATTGTGGACAGGCACGAGAAACGATTGATCACTTTCTCTTTCGATGCAAAAAGTGGGCAGCGCAACGAGGAGTCTTGTTCGAATGCGCGAGGTCTAAAATTGGGAATTTGTCGTTCTTCTTGGGAGGAAAAGCTGCGTCGGACGGCGACAAATGGACGCCAGACATGCAGGCGGTTCGTGCGGCGATCAAATTTGCGATTGAGACGAAAAGGCTCGACAGGGATCAGCAACCACCGGGAGATAATTGAACTCCAACACGCGACTTTACTAACATAATTCAGCTTCGAATTTGGCAGGCCGCGCTTCAGCTGCCGCGAATAGGATGCTGAACACTTGGAGAATTTGGCCTTCAAGCAGGCCTGTCATGAGACTAATGTTAACGAGGTTGACCAACAAGCGACAAGACAACAATCCTTGGGGCTTGGGGAGTTAGGTACCAAACGTGCTGAAATGTAACTAGATTGTGTAAAGGCCTTATAGGGACCTCCCTCCGGGCGAAATAAATCCATCCATCCATCCATTCAACCCATGCAGGCTAGGTGGCTGGAAAAATCTGCAAGTCGTTAGCACGTTGCTTGCGTTTTTACTCATTGGCGCGCAACTGCTCGTGGCGCGCTATAGCTGTTGCGCTGGGTAATCTAGGCATCATCCCGTCCCGTACCCGCATCTCTGCGCAGAGATACCCACAATTCCGCGCAGACACAGAATCTGCGCAATGAATGTTTTCTACCACATTTATCTAGGTGAAAACAGGTTGCGTCATCAGAGCCTAAGGAGGAATAGTCAGGCTTCAACGGATCACCTCGGCAGGAGCTCCGCTTACACCTGTTTTTCCCGTCGAACCACCTGAGACTCAGCAGTCAAGCCTTCAGACCCTTGGAAGTATCTGAAGAAGATCATTTGTATTTCTCAGGAATCCATAACAAGAACTCAAAGGTACCTCGGGCGAAGAGCTGACGGTCAACTGCCATTCACTGGAGCCGTCTCACATACCGAAGACCTCTCCCCATCTTAGGCCATCCAAATGGCAGGTCCATCCATCCATATCCCTCAAAACGTAGCTAACACAAAGCGCAGGATCCAAGCCAGGATCCCAGCCAGGATCCAAGCCAGGATCTTGACAAGACGACCTTTAGTAGTGCGATGGAAGTCGGCGTCGGGGTTTACATGAACAGAGAGTTTATGTTATGGAAAAACTGTGCTGCCTACTATAAAATGTCTGCGGATAAGAGCTGGTTGAGCATGAGGTCCACTGGGCAATGGATGTTGCCGGAAGGTTGTTCAGTCTATTTAACTGGGGAGAAATCAGAAAGAAGACTTGATCGATGCCAGTTACTAAATCAAGCTCGCCAAAGTTGCTGGTACAATAAGGTCAGATTCTGTGCCTCAACGATGAAGTTGAGCCGACTTGGATGATCAACCATGTCCCAGACTTCCATAGATAAACACTCCGATAGCATAGCACCCATTGAAAGCTCGGTTATACGTCGCGGACTATGTCGAATTGCTGCACCTACCATTTGTCCGAATATACTGTCCAGAGCCACGGCTATGCCCCCTCTTAGCGTTATACTGCTGTTGATGTCCATGGTCGCACCCTTCTCAGAAACGACACGTCGTCGTCCATTTTCTTCCCGAATATGGATGTCAAAAACTTCCTTAGCGACATATTGCACCTCTTTTGCGGATATATCGAAAACCAATCGACAATCGGTCGGATCTGATGGGAAGGATAGCATAACAGAAGCCTCATCAGTCCTCTTGGTGACCGCAGTGCAAATATAATGTGAGAAGACGAAGGGAAGATTCTTGGCTTTCGGCCAGGCATGTTGATATCTAGAGTCGATATCAAAGGCCATCCATTCACAAGCCTTATTCTGGCTCGCGAGTACTGTGTCCGGCTGGGCACGTCCTCGGCCTGGATTAGAATCCGAGCCCTCATCTTCCTGTGTCATGACATCTGTATTCATGAATTGCGAACGATAGGTTTCGGTCGAGTCCGGCTCTCGAGACAGACTTTGCTGCTCGCAATCAAGACGCGAACGTTGGGTAGGACGTGGATTTGGATCGGGGGTCGATGCCTCCGGTGGAGCGGGTAATTCGACTTTGTTCAATCTGAGCAGTTCTGAAATGTTAGCCAACGGCGAACATAAAGTCTTAACGACTTACTGCAACGTTTAGCGCTACGGTCAGAACGAAAGATGATGTGGTGAATGCGTCTTTTCACGGAATCGTGAGTGTTACTTCGAGATACCTCGGCGACTACGTGTCGTAGATTGGAAGGTGATAGCTGGGCCGCAGAATCCTTGAGAAATTGGTTGCGTTCAGTCGCAAGAAAATACGCGTACCAAACCCCGAATCCAGCATCTAGGAAGGCGCGCGAAGTATGGTCTGATGGGAAAGAGCCTCTAGAGCTCTGTCGAACCCAGGCGGTGCTTTGTCCGTGGTCTGTTCTTCGGTGAGGCATTGTCGAAGGGCTTCAATGACCGTGCTGGCGAGATTCGCACCTCCGCTCGCATCTTGGAGATTCGCATCGATATGTGGCTGCTGACTCCCCGCCATGATTGCTAAACCTGGTGCAGGCAAGGCTTGGGGCGAGGATTTGTGCGCACGTTGCGCCAGCTGCGCAAGGAATGATTATTAAGTAGAAAGCATGAGGAAAATTGTTGCGCAGATATTAGTAATTTTGCTCGCTTCAGCCCCGCGCGCTTTCAGTGCCACCTTCCCAAACCGGAATCCAGTGGGATTGCTAAGCTTTGCGCTCTTGCACGATTGCGCAAATATCTTGCGCAGAACAGTGGGGACTGCGCAGCCAGCCCGTAAGCAGCTTGTTACGCATGAGATCAACAGCGCATGCTGCAACAAGTGACTTGCAACTTTGAGCATCTGGCCCACTTCCCGTCGACCCATCGGTCACGAAGTAGGTACGTACTGGCTTTTTCCTGGTCGCCTTAATCATGCCCGCCCCACTTTCTCGGATTTCGCTTCGACTCACCCACCAAAGCGAAATCCGAGGGTGAGATGGAACAATGTACAGTAGGTCGTGGGGCTTAAGGTGTTACGCATTAATGTATTGAAATGTCGCTAGCTTTTACGTCTAGGCCCTATAGGAGAAATCCTCCGGGTGAAATACACATACATACATGTACAGTAGGTCCGTAGCTTAGCGTCGTGGCCCTATGGGGAACACCTCCGGCGTAATACAAAAAGGGGGAAAAGCGAAATCCGAAAAAGTGGGGCGGGCACGATTACCTACCAGATTGAACTCGTACCGAGCTTGCACCCTGCATGTGTGCCGCAGGTGATACCGCCAACGACATAGCATAGTAATGAGACTTCAACTTTGCGACAGCTTCTAGATGAAGTATTAGCTCTTCAAATTGTAGGCTCAGAAAGAGTGCTGACAGCTATGAAGCTGGATCTCTCACATGTAAGGCATTGAATGACCCACACATTGTTACGGGTCAGCACTGTTGGCACAGGTGCTGGGCGTAATTGATGTAAATTGAGCTACAAAGAGTGTAAAAGGGAGATGTGTCTACCATCGCTCCCTTTAGGAGCCGTGTCCGTGGCACTCGCACGTGACTAGTCTGGCTATGCCAGATCTACACATAGGGGCGTAGCCCCTTACACACATGAACACACTCATAACCAATACCGTACCAAGTCTTCTGCGGGTCAAACAAGCGCTGTCAAACTACCTGCAATAAAACGATGGCATCACATATTATCACCCAAGGCTCGATTAGATGCGGTCACGTCAACGATGCTGATCTGAAGGAATGCAGCCATGACCAACCATGCCGACTTGGATTCCAACCCTTTCAGATCATCACCGAAACTTGCAAGATGTGTATGCAGGACCCTCACAAAAGACTCAGCCACAATTTCCACGACCTCGAAGATGAATCACCTTTATTCCGTTACTGGTACTGTCGAAAGCTCAGTGGGGATGAAAATATCTGGGGGCCTTTCCGGGGAGTGAACATCCCGAGCATCACCGCCGAGATGGAAACAAGCATGCGCGAAACATGGCAGGAAGAGACCAAAAGAATCGTCAAACTAGCGAGTTCCAGTGCGAGAGCGCTTTTTATGGAGGGTCAAGGATCGTGTTCTGTTGATAAGTTAGACAGTGATGAGGGTAGAGCACTTTTAGCAAGGGCGATGGAGATGATTCTTGAGGAGACGAACAAGCCGGAGGAGTCGCCAGGTACCTAATTCTCTTTTCCCATCTCAGAGATCTCTCTCCTGTTCCTTCACTTCCCGCCTGAAAATCCTGCCTTTTCTTGATGCTCACGACCGACGGCCCCGACGAGGTCGAGATCAGGACGACCAGGGAGAGCTGAGAGTCACGCTTCCTGCAGCCACGCTGTTGTCTCACAAACCCCAATGTGGAATGGAGCAACGACGCCTTTTGCTCGTGTCTTTGACCTTCTTTGTTTGGTTCATCTCCACCAGAGAGCTCCTGGTGTCGTCACGACCACGTTCATTTTGACAGCAGTTGCCCTCTGCGCAGGCCCATGGCGTTCCGAAGTCCCTTGTCAATGCGAGCTTAGACGCATGCAAGCCATATTGCATGAACCAGGTTGTATGCACTGCTGGTGATGTA
Source organism: Hirsutella rhossiliensis (assembly GCF_020360975.1). Taxonomy (NCBI): domain Eukaryota; kingdom Fungi; phylum Ascomycota; class Sordariomycetes; order Hypocreales; family Ophiocordycipitaceae; genus Hirsutella; species Hirsutella rhossiliensis. The sequence continues at coordinate 3,722,027 of NW_025408672.1, forward strand.
GATCTACTGGATGGCCTCATAACAGGAGGCCAACCGCATTGACCCGTTGAAGACGTGCCGTTCCGCCCACCCTAATCTGTCCAGGCCGCTTCTATGTGGAGGAAGCTCACCCGCCTCATATATGTAAATCATCATGTCAACTATAGCCCAGTCTCAAGGCAATGATGGTGTAACCTTACTATGCATAAAGCACCCATCACCATCTCACTCTAGGTATGTCTGCCCGTTTGCAAAGCGACTAGACAACGTCCTGTGGCTCTCTTCACTAAACGTTACTCTTCAAGTACCAACATTCGCTGTTATGACTTAACATTATATAAGGTACGCCTTGTTCCGGGCAAACCCAGTGCTCATATTCTCATATTCTTTAATTCCGAAATCCGCTCTCCACCGTCCAAGGTTGCCACATGTCGACATGCAAGACGAGATTGCCATCAGGGAGGTCACCGAGGCCGGTGTAGTGTTTGCCGTGACCACGATCTTCCTGGCGCCGTACCTGTACTGGATGATCAGAGTCAAGCCACGAGAAGCTTCGCGTAGGCGAACTTGGGCGTTGATCTCCACGGCCTGTCTCTTGGGTATCGGACTGGTATTCGCCGCTTTGTTCGGCAGTGCGAGAAATGGACACCTAACAAACGTCCTTGCCTACCCCTTCTTCACAGCCTGGAAAGGGGTCACCATGTTATGCGTCGACATCATTGAGGTACTTCCCATTCAAGCCCATCTAACTACCTCACCGATATACTCATGGTTTACAGCTTATTCAAGTTGTCGATCCCTTGATTTACGCCTATTTTTGCAGCGCCGTTGAGCCTGACCTCCAAGGCGAGAATCATCATTTTGGACTAGCCTTAGTCTTTCACCTTCCCTTTATTGGGGCGACTGTCTGGCAGTCCAGGCTATCCGGCGTCGAATATTGGTGGGCTGCTCCAATGGTGTCTCACTTGGTTACCGTTATTATGGTTATGGCGATATGGAGGAAGACACAGTCTTTCCGTCGTTTTGACCGGCACTCTAACCAGCTTCAGCCAGAGCAGCCGACGTCAAACCAGGGGATGCCGTGGCTTGGAGCAGTGAGCGGATTAGTGTTCCTAGCATCATCTGTGCTCCTGATATGTTCTGTGACTGGTTGGGTGAGACACCAGTTTGGAGGTCAGTGTGGACTTTGTCTGGCGATTTTAGTTGTGCCAGCAGTACCTCTAGACAGTATGATGAGAGAGCACCAGAGGAAACGGGTAGACAGAGAGGTGCAGCTGTCTGTGGTGACAGCCCCCCGGTGCTGAACGGTCGACGGAGCACCTTGTACTATCCTGAGGGCTGTTACGCGCTAGAAGAAATCACACCTCCGAGCAGGAAACGGGGAATGCTATCATATAAAGAAGAGAGTCTATTCCCGGGTATTTTATGAGTTCTTCAGAGATCAATCAATTGAACCACTGGCCCCCGCTCCTCACTCTCTGTTTCGTTGCGTGTGTGCACCTTACAAGGGCACTGAATCAGACAGACGATAATTACATCACTTTATGCCCTCCATCTACGGCCACTTCCTTAGATTTAAGCGTCCCAAGTTTGGGCCACACGCACATACTGCATTCAGGTCGTGCAAAAGCTCCAAGTAATCCAAGTTGGAAGCGCGACGCAAGTGTGCCTTCCGAAGCATAAATGAAGCCCTGCTTTCCACGTCAATCATGATCTTTAGTTCGATCTTTACTTCAGTTACACTCTCCTCGAACGAAATACCCACGATAGTTCACGCAAACATCCACCAGTCGTTTGAAAGACATATCCTTAAAGACTTCATCGGACTCGCAGAAGGGCTCGCTAAGGATAACCGGCTCGTCTCGCCCTAATATGCACGCTGTAGACAGTGTCCAGACGTCCAGATATGCTTAGCTTACCTCCGCAAGTGAAGTATCAATCAAATTCCAAATTCGGGGGGGCGACGAGCTCGCCGTGAACGACTACAGTTCTGATGGCAGTGAAAGCGGCGAGCCGAGCATGAAGTGGCGGCTGTTCCACCGTACGACACCTAGGGAAAGGCAATGGCAATCACTCATCACGCTTATGGTGGAGGGTGCAAGAAAGCAACAGTCAACCTCAGACAGGGATCTAGCGAGGAGCCTCGATTCAATTTTCTGCATGCTCAAGTCACATGCGACCCCGGAAAACCCGGGCAGTTCTATCGCCACGAACGACTCGCCGCAGTATGCTCATGACCGAGTTGACCGACTCACTTAGACTTGGACTCGTGTTGGAAAGGCAGCAGGGGGCACTCACACCCGACGCCGTTTTGGATCATCGATACGCCTCGCATGATTCGGTGACCCGAGGGCAATTCCCCGACAAGTCTCGCATGAAGGCGAGCGAGGATGCAAATGCCAGCTTGTGGAACCAGCGTTTCTTAGAGGGGATATCTAAGGACTACTACCATTATAAGGGCTGGTGAAGATATAACAATTCAACACTCCTCCACGGCTGGTTGCTTGCTCCTCCGGATTTTGTGAATCCGCTGTCGCTTATGCCCTTGCCCATGGCTTTGCCATATTCTTTCAGGCGCTCGACATTCTGTACTCACACCCCCGTATATCCCGCCATGGTCTCTCCGCTCGCATTTCCTGGTGTGTCGTGATGAGTCCGAAGGAGAAGACTGAGAAAGGCTGATAGTAATTCTAACAGGCTTGCAGAGAGGAGGTCAAGTTCCATCTCAACCTGTTTGCCTTGTCCGTTCTCGACTGTACCGCTGGCCTCTACTCGATGGCAAGTATCGGATACAGTGACTCGAAAAACGAGCCCAGTAGGAGGACGATTCTCCTTGTCATCGCCCCAAAATGAAGAGTAATCACTCTCTTCAAGATCGCTAGGTGCAAACGAGGGCTGTATATTTTGTGTAGGTGACACTTCAATCTCGTCTTGTGGATATTTGTCACGGCAGTTTGTGCTGTTGAATTGGCTTTCGGTATCCGAGAATTCTGATGTGGGCGAGGTAGGACAAAGAAGCATATCGAGAGCACGAAGATGACCAGTTTGTCCACAGGCAATCGATTCAGTGGAACTCATGTTCCCCTGTATAGTCGAGGTAGTGTTAGTCGACATGGCGGGAAGGAGGGCTTCGTTGGCTTTCGGAGAGTTGCAAGAAAATGGGAGATATGGAAACTGGGACAAAAGGGGGTGGTGCCTACCTCCTTCACTATCTAAACGAGTATGAGACGGGCTGCCTTGGCCGGGACGAGAGCTCCAGCGAATCATCCCGAGAATCCCCAAGGCGCAGCTTTGGCCATCTCATTGCACATATCGTCGGGTGGGATCATGCGCCTTCCTCCACTTCCGGGCTGTGGTCCGTTGTTGCTTCGCTGACGCCTGCCGGCCACCCCTGAGATGGTTTATGCGTCTTTGACCAGGTTCAGCTTCTGCATCTATGCGCCGATCACATCCGCTAATGCTGCAAAATTACGAGTAGCCAAATTCTCTGTAGGCACAGGGGCGAACCGAATCGTGCAGACTAGTCCGCAGCCTCCCTGCGACGGGGTTCAGGAGGAACGCGAGGCAGGACTTGTCCGTTAATTTCTCTTCCTCGTCGTTGACCCAATGTATGACAATGTACATGTGCATGCCTGGGAAGTGTCGGGGATGGCGAAGCTTGCAGCGGAGGGAGCCTCGCGACAAGGGGAGGGCTGCCCACTTCGGCATCAACTTCGGGAAGAAGACGGCGACCTTCGCGAGACCTACATTTGCATCTAACGAGGTAGCAATACTTCGCAATATATGAAAATTAGCCGGAAGTCCAAAGGAGCGGCTCTAGAGAGCCGTCAGGGACACCCCTTAGGGTGGGAAAACGAGACATCGCGATATTTACACGCTCCGCTTGCTAGATGCCACCATAGACTGCTGGTTTGTATGATTACCTGTCCGGCTTTCACGTCGTGTTTCCCAGCTCTGCTACCAACTACGTCTTCCATTCATTCCTTGACTCAACGCTCGACTTCTAGGTCGTGAGTATCTTGCGGCACTTACGGCTTACACGCGCTACTAAGAGCACATGCGAGAGCTCGTGGTAGCGAATCTAAACGAGACAATGTCACAACCTCGGCGTCCTCTTTTCGACTCCTACGCAAGTGCGAAAGGCTCTCGGCTCAGCAAAACCCAACCTACACGCCGAAGCCACGACAGCCGCTCCAAAGCCCGAGCGCCAGGACGATAGTAAGAACGGTTTCGTGATATGTCATGGCGGCAGCGAACATTTACTGACGTGAATGGTATAGGGGAATCAGGCAACGCCGCGGACGAGTTGAACAATGCGACTCAGCACAAGCCCCAGATGGCACAAATCGAAGAGGCCATGAAATCTCAATCCGAGGGCCTCCGTCAGACATCCAGTCGCTTACCCAGCACGCATACGGAGGTCCCTACCGTCGCCTTCCAAACAATTGTCTTTGGTATCATGCGGCAACTTTTCAAAGAGATTGAAGAGAATTCGAGAGAGCACGCGTATTTGCGCAAGCGTGCTCATCAACACTATCACCTCGAGATCTCCAGACGATTGCACAATTCCAAGGACAGCTTGGATCCTCAGACACACTCGGAGGAGACCCTCCATACCCTGTGGCCGAGAACATGGAGATTTCTCGTCGGTATATCCTCTATGAGGGCGGCTGTTTTGATCGCGGGGACGGAGAACGCATTTGTAAGTTCTCCCAGAAGCAACCTTGATTGGGAACTAACCCAAGTAGCGACAGCTTTTTAAAGCCGTTGAGAATATAGCGAAGGAAATGAACCTTGTAAAACTGAAGAGATATGCGAGTGAAAGCTTGAGAGAAATGGACGAAGATGCCACAGCGAGAACGAGCATGTAATAATATAAACTCGTCTTCTAACACTGGCTATTGCTACCTTGCGCCGTAGCTACATTGCTGTACGCCGTCGCAGTAGAGAACACTACAAAATAGATCATTGACATTAAAGTTGGAGGTCGCCTCTCTATGACCTCGTTTTGCGGAATTCGCGAGGAATCCTGAACCACTAAGCATTCCGCGCCAGACAATGTCACACTCTCCATTGTCCTCGATCGGCTGGGGTGGACAGTCAGCGAGGCGCATGAGGACGTGCGCATGAGGACGTGTAGTTATTTGAGACGCCGAAATGCATATCCAACCGTCACCTGTCCAAATATCCGTGAAGGCTGCAAGGGCTGCGCCATGGTTTGCATGCGTCTCGAGTGATTGGAGCCGCTGGAGCAATTCTTCCAGCTCTTCCCCCCAACTCTCTATAACTTGTTAATTTCGCATTTCTCGTTCTCTTACACGCTCACAGATATTCTACTTGGAGACGCTTATTTTTACAATCCTTTCCTCGTTCATTAGTCAAGGAGAGCGGCCCCAAACAAGCTTGCAAGCCAAATGTCAACCCTCGCGGTAAGTGACATCAACCCAGGTGATACCGTAGACTGGAAAGGCCTTAACTAACAGCAGAGTCCCTTTCTCTTTCTCTGCTCTAGCGCGAGAACAAATTAGCCCGAATTCGAGACAACCAGAGGAGATCACGCGCCCGACGGAGAGAGTATGTCCAGGACCTCAAACGGCGACTCAGAGAATACGAGACTCAGGGCATCGAGGCCTCGACCGAGGTCCAGATGGCCGCGAGAAGAGTAGCCGAGGAGAACAAGCAGCTCCAGGAGCTCCTCAACAGGCATGGCATTAGCGACGACCAAATAACCCGTTTCTTGCAGTCGGGCACCTTGCCACTTGATTCCAACCAAGGCCAACCCTTTCACGCCGACGACCCTAGTGCCGCTGTCCAGTCGCTACAACGGCTCCTGATGCCGCGACAACTGGCCAGTCTAGATGAAGACTTCTCCCTATATTTGTCGGGACAGTCGATTCGGAACCCTCCACCACCGAGGGTCGACGACAAGTTCGTCCGTCTGGGAGCCGTCGCAGCTCGTAACGTCCTCGTACGGCTATCAACATCACATGGGCGTGGCTACTGCAGTCATGGCATCGGCTGTTCATTCTCCGTATCCACCGACAACCCCATTGAGTCGCGCGAGCACCACGCGACAAGGCTGCGTCTATGGCGGGCAACCGTCCCCGTCGATGCACGACAGTCCCGGCCAAGCCATGGTAACAACACAGCCTACGTCTACTGGCGGCCGTACGGTAATGCACTTGCATTATTCTGTGCCGACTTATCCAAACGCAGTGGTACCGCATTATGATTCCCTAGGAGCACCTGCTGACACGCGTTGACGAGGGCCTGCAGGGCGTATCGCCGATTCCATTGGTTGTTTTAAATATATATTGAAGATTGGCACTGTTGGCCATGCCCTTACCGATTCACTAAAGCCTTTTGATATCCTTCTGTCTGTGGACCAGGGCAGCCCCGTTAGGGAGGACCTGGAAAAGGGATTCCTGGCCTCTGTAGCAGTAACGCATCAGGACTTCCTGAGTAAGGAAAGCTACCCCTTTATGCGTGGGCACAGCCAACTATGCACGGTAGAGCCCCATACTCAGGAGGTCTCCAGAACTCCCTAAGGCCTCCTGTATAAATAGCCCTTCAGACTGCCCCTTTAGAGATAGAACATGCATCTTGAATCTAGCTGTGGTGACCCCCTTATTCCGATGTGTATTGACACAACATTTCACCAACACCGTCATATAAGAGTAGAACAGACTTCCCGATTCCCTGTCGAGCTTCATTGTAGCCCCTGATGTGAGCTCCAGCAAATCATCTCGTGAGTCACAGCAATGCGACTCTAGCCGTCTAGTGGCATGTATCTGCCCGGTTTACTCATGCGCCTTCCTCCTCTGTCGGAACTGTGATCTACTAGTGCTTGGCTGATGCCTGCAAGCCGCCCCTAAGAGAGAATGCCTAGCAATTGGCCTTACTCTTGGCCACCCTTCCATCAGATAATGCTCATCCTTGGCTGGAACACCGTCAGATTCTGCATCTATGCGCCGGTCATCCGACTCATCCCCTCTCTAATGTCATCAGCAAGCCAACTACCAAGCAAGAGTAGGGACAGACTTCCAAAGTGATTAGGTGGTCTTAGGTCAGACTAGCCCACAGGATCCCCGTAGTGAGGGTCAGGGGGTGGACCTGAGGCAGGTTCACCCCCTGATCTCTACTCCCTCAGCTTAGTCCGAAGCAGGGCAATACATATTGAAGTAACGGAAAGTGGCGAGGCTTGCAGGGAGGCTGCCTGCGTGGCAAGGGGCGGGATGCTCACGTCGGGATTAACAGCTTCAAGGAGCGGGTCAAGTTGGTGAACAGGTGGTTGCACGACGTGATGGTCACATTGCGTCTCCAATCTGCAAGGCATGGTCGGTCGCATCTCGGAGAGGATTCGTAGGAAGGGAGGTCGGCCCCAGGGTCGTGCCTGGGAAGCCGGTATGACCAGAGGGCGGTCTGAGGGCGGTCTCGACTCGGCTAGAGTCGGCGTAGCTACCCGCTCCGTGGTGTCGTTGGCTGGGATATTTAACGCCGGGAGAAGGGGGTGTAGGGGGAAAGTTTGCAATGGAGGGGGCGTGGGAGAGGTGCAAGACGATGAGGCCGGATTCTGGCCACTTGATGCACCTCATATTGCCTTGTTGCTCTGGTCTGTAGCATCAGCCAGATATACTGTATCCTGCACGGCTGAATGAAAAGAGACGTGCAAAGAGGCTGGGGAAGGCGAAATTGACAGGGAAGGATGGGTGCGACGGGAACCGCGATGCCCATATCGGCACAACGGGAGTAACAAGTAGTACCTCAATGAGACATGCGATGCATCTGGGACAAGAACTGGGCGTAATGGTTGGAGTTGTTGGTTACCTCCAATCATCCAGCCAGCCCCTGACGACCGTGACGCGCGCACTGCAATACAACCGTGGTTCTCTCAAGTCAGGAAGCTTTACCTCGCCAGCTCTGTTCTCATCCACTCGCCATCGATCACAGGCTTCATTTCCCGCCTCCATTATTTCCAAATTTCACTCTACTATGTGCTCTATTTTTTGAGCAAAATATGACAACATGGCACGACCAGGACGGCGACAACAAACCGACGGAAGAAAGCCAAATCGGACGCGGAGCAAATATTCTCGAATTAGGGCTCCTGGAAGACTACAGGCACCTCTAGATGTGCTGATGGTCTATTCGACGAGGACATGGACGTTCAAGACGGACTTCCGCCTTGCCATGGTCCGAAGTTGCATCCCTCTGCACTCACCAACGCATCGATCACCTGGAAAGATATGCTCGATGACTACTCAGAACCATATTCGGGCCACTCTGAGATCATGGCACATGATTTCAAGGTTGAGATCGAGTCTAAGCACTACGCTTTGAAGGTGGTAAGTAGTGGTGAGGAGCTGTGGCAGCTCGAGAGGTTAATTATGCCTTAGTTTATGCCGTACGATATTTCGTATGACTACCACCAATTTTACACTGCGGGTATCCGCTGCACTGAAGAAGAGTTGGAATGGCATGTTATGCCCTTTTACTCAGAATGCCGCGCATACGGTCGAATCAAGCAGGCGCAAGACAGGCGATTACTGCCGCATCAAGTTGCAGTTCCATGCCACGGCTATATCCGCTTGGAGGAAAAAGACATCCGAAAACTGGAGGATGAGTGGAACCTTGATTTCAGTGTTGAACAGGACAACGCCCTAAAAACACCAAACCGTCCGATCTATGCCATTGTTGAAGATCTTGCAAGTGCAGGTTCCGGGGTCAGTGTCAAAAGCTTGCCGCGCAACCTACGAGATCTGCGATCTTTACACTCGATGGGGATATTTGTCCGTGATATAAAGGAAGATAACTATAGAGATGGGAAGCTTGTTGATTTCGGAACTGCTTGGACTGAACCGCACGTTATATTGAACCGCTACGATAGGTATATGCATTTTGGTATTTATTGCGGTTGGGTCTCTGGAGACAATGGCCACATGGTACATAGGTGTTGTAAAATACTTCGAACACCCGTTAAGTTGCCAAGGCAAGGGGCTCAACGGCTGAATATCCAGCCCGAAGGGTAAATATCGTATACCTGCAATTCACTTTCCTAGGGGGAGACCCTGTTGAAGGCTGTGTAGCGGATTGAGTGTTCATTAAAGGTTAAAGGAATCTTTGAGTAAGTACAGAGAAATGCCACCTTAATATATCACTTCCAAGCCAGTGTCAGGGGCTCCTCAGAGAGCCTTTCAGGGGTTCAGGGGTTCTGATGACCCACTTCAACACTCCCACTCGCTCTGAGGACGGCTCTGACAGACAGGCGAAGGTGCTGTGCAGCAGTGTGCTGTATCCTAGGGCCCTCGCTAAAACCCAAAAAACACCTCTTTATGGGTGAAAAATATTGGGAAAGAGTGCGCCACTTCTTAGGTATCCAACTGACTGCAACTCGTGATAAGGGGCGAGATATAGTACCTTTAGGTAACGTGAAATAGTAATGACCCTTAATTGGGGTGACCTCCTTAATATGCCACTTCCAAGCGGCTGACAGAACCCCCTGGGAGCGCCTTTCGGGGGTCCGGATGACCCACCTCAAACTCGCTTGAAGGGCGGCTCTGTCGGACAGTCAAGGTGCCGTGCAGCGGCAACGATAGTCCCGTCTAGGCCCTCGCTAAAACCCAAAATCACCTTCGTGGGTAAAAAACACAGGGAAATAGCGCGCCTACGGGTTCGTTGCTTGCAACGCGTGGACTGCGGAGGGATGACCAGATTGATCTCGCGGAGTGGCCATCAGAGCTCCGTCAGTGTGGCTGCCTTCTTGCAGAAGGGTCTTCGCCAAGGGAGGGCCAGATTGATCTCGCGGAGTGGCCTCAGAGCTCCGTCAGTGTGGTTGCCTTCTTGCAGAAGGGTCTTCGCCAAGGGAGGGCCAGATTGATCTCGCGGAGTGGCCTCAGAGCTCCGTCAGTGTGGCTGCCTTCTTGCAGAAGGGTCTTCGTCAAGGGAGGGCCAGATTGATCTCGCGGAGTGGCCTCAGAGCTCCGTCAGTGTGTAGAGGCTTGAGTGCCTAAGGAGGGCCGAAGAAGCCTGTGACACTCCCACTCGATTAGAGGCTGAGCAGTGTGGTGCTTCTAATCGGACTTGACGCCTAGAGAGTCCCGGAAACGGAGGAAGGCATCTCGTGGCAGGGCCTTGGTGAGCCCATCAGCAGGCTGCTTGGTGCCTTCGATCTTGATAAGGCTGACGGTCCCTTCTGCAACCTTCTCTCGGACGAAGTGCCACTTAAGAGAGATATGCTTAGTGCGAGAGTGGTGCTGAGGGTTGTTGGCCAGATCTATAGCGCCCTTGTTGTCCTCGTGTATGGCTGTTGGCCCAGCCTGTGGGTGGCTTAGGTCCTTCATTAGGGAACGCAGCCAGATGGCCTCCTGGGCTGACTGGGTCAGAGCCACGTATTCGGCCTCTGTGGATGAGAGCGTGACACAGGGCTGCCTCTTGGAGGTCCAGCTGATGGCTGCGGAGCCGAGGCTGTAGAAGAAGCCTGACGTCGATCGTCGGGTGTGCAGGTCCGCCGCGAAGTCTGCGTCAGTGTAGCCTTGGATCGGCTGCAGTGGTCCCTCTAAGACTAGCACATAGTCAATGGTGCCCTTAAGATATCTCATGATGCGTTTCACAGCTGTCTGGTGCTGGGGCGTTGGGTTGGCAAGGTGTCTGCAGCAGGCGCCAACGGAGAAGCAGATATCGCTCCTAGTGCCGAGCATCGCATACATCAGTGAGCCTACCCTCTGGCATAGGCGGCCTGGTCCTTGGGAGGGGCGTGCCAGTCCTCTGCGGGTGGTTGGAGCGGATCTGCGGCCATAGGGGTGTCCGTTGGGTTGCAGTCTGACATGTTGTAGGTCCCAGGATCTTTTCAATGTAGGCTCGCTGGGACAGTTCGATCCGACGCCTGGCCCTGCCTCTAGTGACTTTAATGCCTAGGTAATGGGAGCAGGGACCTAGGTCAGTCATCTGGAAGCGTTTGCTGAGGGCATCCTTGATCCGTTGGACCTCCGAGGACAGGCTCCAGTGAGAAGTAGGTCGTCGACGTAGATTGCGATGATGCTCTTGCCACGGACGAAGACGCTGACGTCTGCCGCAATGGGCCTGTAGCCTAGTGTCTCAAGAAACTTGGTGATGGTGTGGAACCAGATGCGAGGCGCCTGCTTGAGCCCATAGATGGCCTTCTTGAGCCTGCAGACGCGGCCAGTGCCGTCTTCGAAGCCCTCTGGCTGCTCGAGGTAGACTTCTTCGTCGATGTCCCCGTAGAGGAAAGCGGTCTTGACATCCATTTGCTCGATCTCTAGGTCTTCAGCGGCGGCTATGGCGAAAATTGTTCTGTAGCTTTCTGGCCTGACCACTGAGGCGAAGGTTTCGCTATAGTCGATGCCTTCCTGTTGCTCGTAGCCCTTTGCAACGAATCTGGCCTTATGGCGGACGATTTGGCCGTCGGTCCCTCTTTTCAGCCTATAAACCCACTTCCCTCGTAGGGCCTTCCTGCCTGGCGGGAGGTCAGTGAGCTCCCAGGTCTTGTTGACCTGCAGGGACTGGATTTCGTCCGCCATAGCGGCGTGCCAGTTCTTGGCGCTATCTGACTGCATGGCCTGTTTGAAGGCAAGGGCTCGTGGTCTTCCCATTGCTGTGAGATGGCCATAGCCATTGCGAAGGCGTGATCGAAATTATAGCCATAGCGCAGAGGGGAACTCTTTGTCTGGTGGAAGAGCGCTGTGGAAGTTTCTGGTGTGTAGAGAGACGCGGTGTCGGCTGTTCTATTGTTGCCGTTGCGAAGTGTCCGAGGCGGACATTCGGCTTGCTGGCCTTCCTCCCGGATCAGCTGGTCAAGGCTTTGGCCAGTCTTGGGCCTCTTGGGCTGTCTTTCAGAGACCGTAGGCTTGGCGACGTGTTCGACAAAGATGACGTTGGGAGACACGAAGACCCTGTTGCTGCTATCAAGCAGGATGTAGTTACAGTGCCCTTGGTACCCCAGCATTCTGCACGGGATACCCTTAGGCTGCAGCTTCCTGCGTTTGGCTGCTGGCAGTAGTGCCCAGCCTTTTGATCCGATGACTCGAAGATGGGTAACATCAGGTTTTTCGCCGTGCCAGGCTTCGTACGGTGTGATAGGTAACTTGGCTGTAGGAGACAAATTGCGGACGTAGGTGATGCTCTGGAGTACGTAGGGCCACCATTTGCGCTCGAGGCCGGACCGAATTAGCGTAGGGTTGAGCTTCTCGCTTAGGACCCTATGGAAGACCTCAATGGCCCCGTTTTGCTGGTGCTGTTCCGTGGCGGCGTAGATGACTTCGATCGCCTTGTCGGTGCAGAAGGCATCTAGCAGCGTGGAGCGATTTTCACCTCCTAGGTCCATCCGCACGTAGAGGCATCGCCTGGTAGGCGTCTCATGCTTCTGAAGGAACGCCTGGAAGATCGGGAAGAGGCTGTCTTTGGTGGCCACGCTAAAGGTCCATCCGTACTGAGTGTAGTCGTCTAGGATGGCCACCCAGTATCTGCTGCCGTCGTATCCAGTGTCCGGAAACGGCCCACAGATGTCAATATGCAGACTTTCTAGCGGCCAGGTTCCTTTCGAATAGAGTGCCCATGAGATCCTTCTTGATCTTGCCAATAGCGCAGGCCTCGCACGGGTCTTGTGGCGATTGGGGTCGCAGACCAGTGGACATCCCTTGCAGCCTCTTGATGTTGCGCTCGCTGAGGTGGGCCAGTCTCTCGTGCCAGATGCGTAGGTTGGGATTTTGGACCTGCGAGGTGACGAGGGCAGCTGGGTCGCTATGACGCCTGATTTCATCAGTAGCTTCGTTCCAGAGGGTCAGGTCAGGATCCTGAGTACGCAGGCTAGCCAGTGCGGCGTTGATGTCTCTGTTTGGCTCGTCAATCACGTAGACACCATTAGCCACAGTGGCCGTCAGCACGATCTGGCCGCCTTTAACAATGGCAGCGTGCTCGCCATTGCCAAGGATCCAGCACCCCTGCTTGCCAAGGACTGTGACGGACACCAGGTTGACGCCTGCGTCAGGAGCACAGAGGGCGTCTTGGAAGGTAAGCATGTGGTCTTTCCCACAGACCTTCACTGGCAGGTCATAGTTGCCGGCGCCCATGGGCAGGAATTGGGCTCCCTTGGCCCCTGCGTAGGGAAGACCAGTCTGGCTATTGCGTAGACGAAAAAATTGGGGTAGTGTGGCTGGTCAAGGCGCAGCGCCGATACCGCACAATTTGGTAAGCGCGTCCCCCGCGCCTACCACGCGCCCCCCTTTGAGCCCTCTGCACGCACCTTGCAAAGTGAAGCTATTCGCACCCACGGGCGCCGAGGCAGGCAGAGGCTGCTTACGTTATTTACACATATTCGGGCTTGAGGGTCAAAGATGCGTTATTTGAACGAATTGACGCCTGCCCGCCCGGCTACCCGCCCAGTAGCCTGCCTGTCCTTAAGAGAGTTCGTCTGCATACAAATCTTGCTGTGCCTCTTCCTCGTCTTGGACGGCCGCTTCCACCTTATCCCACTGATCATCCTGCGAAGGCTCCTGCGAGGGCGCCTGTGAAGGCATCGCGACAATGATTGTGCCTTGTGTGTGCTGTGACCTCGTAGGCTCGTCGGGCTGGTCGGGCTGGTCGGGCTCGTCAGCAAGCTCATCGTCAGAGACTGGCGTACGGCGTATAGCTTGTTGATATGCTCGTGGCATGCGTGTGCCTGGCTCGTACGCATCGCCCCGCTGTTGAAGGTATCGCAGCCCCTCTCTCGTCACTGTAGTCGCATTCCTCTTAGCGGTTGACAAGGCTGGCGGCGCCGTTGACGGTGGCGGCGGCGGCGGCGCCTTCGTGGCCTCGCTGCGTTCGATGCCTTCCACGATCTCGTATGCGGAGGGGTCTCGTCTCGTACTGCGTGTGTTCTCGAGGTTAAGGGCGCCCTTGGGTCTGCCTTTGCCACGCACAACAAACGGCTCAAATGGCGCTTTGAAGCCTGTGGAGATGGGTGCTTGTTGTACGTGCCAAAAGACATCGAAGTCATCAAGCCGCAACGAAGCCCTCTCTTTGACTGGCTCTTCAAGCCCCTTGAAGAGAAGGTGGCGGCACGGCAGGCCCATGCTGATGTTGAAGCTACAAGGGCAGCAGCCTGACGGCTTCACTAGCTTCTTTGTGCGTATATTTGATCGAATTGTGTTGTGTTGTTCAGCAACAAGGGTAAGGGCCCGCGATGACACCCTCTCGCGCACCGTGAGATACAGGTCTTTGAGTGTAAAGGAGCTGATTTTGTGCATATCGTGACGTCGAATAGCCTCAATTTCAGAGGCCTGATGAGCCCAGAAGGCAGCGAATTTCTTGACGACGGTTGTGAGATCCCCTGTTGAAGACCAAAGGAACCGCTTCATCGAGGAATGTAGACCCTCAACGACTGAGGTAGTTGTATGACCAAAGTGGCGATGCTGGTTGACGAAGCAAGTGACGAGCTTTTCCTTCCAAGGCTCGAGCCATGTTTGTAGCGTATAGCGGCGAGCGCACAGCAGCGGCTGGGTGAGCTACCTTGTACTGCTGGAGGCGCTGGTTGAAGCTATTCATATCCTCTGAGCTAATTAATTTCCCCCAGTCTTGAAGGAACGACGTGAAGCTTGGGGCACGTTCGATCTGGCCCTGGGCGTTCCTTGTGGCCTTAGGAAAATAGGCCTTGCATTTAGCAAGAACATTCTTATTGACATGCCAGCGGCAGAGCAATTGAGTCGTATCTTCTAGCTCTTTGAAGCTCGCAAGAGCGTTGATGAGGGCCAAATCGCGGTCTGTGATAATAAATCGGGGCATTGGAATTCCCTCTTTAGGAGCCAGCGTAAGTAAGGCTGCTATAGCCCAACGATAATTAGCCTCAGCCTCGCCGGTCAAGAAGACTGAAGCTATCGAGAAGGTTTTCTTTGTGTGGGTTACACCACATATATTCAGAAGAGGCATATTAAAGTGGTTGGTCTTATACGTGCAGTCTAGCTGCCAAACAGCTGGGAACTGACGCAACAGCTCAACGCCGCTTTTAGGGGCCAAAAAGAGAGCAGAGAGGCGGCCTTCTGGATCGCGAGTGTCCCGAACGAAGAAGTCGGAATTATCAAGCATATCGTAGAGGAATTGAAGCGGTGTACGCCCAGCGAGCTCATCACGGCGATGCCGCGCAATGGCGTTATGTATCTGCCTTGTGGTAATGCCAGCAAGCTCGGGGTCTTCGTGAGTACGTGCTCGTAGTTGCTCTATAATAAAAACAGGCCGTTGGCCATTATTGTATAGCTGAATGATCTCAAGGAAGTATTTGGAGATAACCTCCTTTTTGTATTCGGCATGAGCCATTGGCTCGATGAAAGGGTGGTTGTGGAGGCTGCTCGAGCAGGAGACTGACCATGAGGCTTGGAGTCGGTCTAGCTTTAAGACTAGGCGAAAGGGGCATCTAGTCATCTGGGTGCTTGACTTGCGACGTTTGGCGAGAGCCTCATTGCCGCGGTTGACGTATTTTCGTCCTTTTGAGCAGCGAAGGTGAACGTACGAAGGATTGGCTGCGTTAGGCTTCTTTCCTGCTACACAGAGGGCATACCCATATGTTCGTGCCACAGCGTCACAAGCGGCCTGAGCCTCTTGGAAGGAAGGGAATGTGTTGTTCAACAAAGACTCCATTGCAAGTAGAAATCGCGGTATGAATAGCTTCAATTTGAAGAAGTGGTAGGCGATGGAAAATTTAGGTAGGTCATAGAGTCTCGCGCGTCAAGGAGGGGAACGCGCTTACCAAATTGTGCGGTATCGGCGCTGCGTGCCTTAACCAGCCACACTACCCCATTTTTTTGTCTAGCCAGACTGGTCTACTATTTAGTCACCCCCATTTTTAACTACCCCTTATACGTACATGTGCCGGCCATGTACATAGCGCGCGAGGCTCGCTCGGCCCGCTCTTGACCCGGTCCCACCTACCACCTCGCCGCCCTCTCTACGTCCTGATTTTTGCAACCTCGTCGACGATGCCAGGCCAGCCAGCATCCTCTCCGGCCCTGTTCTCTAGTGTGTCGTGAACAGCGGGCGCATCGAGGTGCACAGTCTGCGGGAATAGGACCTGGCTAAAAAGGATAAAAGGACAACGGGACGGGCCTCGGCTCCTGCAAGTCTCTCTCTCCCCGCCCGCCCGTCGCCCGTGACCCAACACTGGCCCATCTCATCGCGCCATTCACTTCGTGCGAGCCCGTGCTCTTCCTCACAGCCAGCAATCGCCCGAGCCCTGCGCCTGCGCTTGCCTCGCACACGTTCCTCTTCACAGCCCTCGTCACGGCCTCTGCCGCCACGCGCAAACGGCGACTGCCCTGCTTGCTCACCGCCTTGGCGTGTACCTAGGTGTATTCGTATATAAATAACGTGTAAGCCCCCCGCTGCCGTGCCCCGGCCAAGACCCTGGCCTGTCGCGATATACCTTGCTCGGTCCGCGCTATTTTTACTTTTCTTTTTGACACGTCCCTGGAGATAGACTTGGCAGTTGCAATGGCAGACCGCGGCGGGAGAGGCGGACGCGGCCGGGGCGGAGACCGGGGCGGCTACTCTGACCGGGGCGGCCGCGGAGGCTATCGGGGCCGAGGCGACGGTGACCGCGGAGGCTATCGCGGCCGAGGCGACGGTGACCGCGGAGGCTATCGCGGAGGCGGCTTCCGCGGCGGTCGCGGGGGCCGGCCGCGCGACACGACGACTGAACTGGCCTACAAGTATGTATCCTGCCCCCGTCTTCCATGCTCGACACCCGGCCCGCTGACAAGGCCCGCAGCGTCAATGGATCCTTCCCGCCGCCCGACCCTGCCGTCACGGCCCTCGAGGACCGCCTCATCAAGACGCAGGCGTCGTCGGCCGCCGGCCTCGCTGCGCAGATGGCAAAGGCCAACATCCAGGCGGCCCCCCTCCAGGCCCGGTCCACCGACGTGTTTCCGCTGCGGCCGGCCTTTGGCACAAACGGCCAGCCCGTGACACTGTGGTCCAACTACTTCAACGTCAACTTCAAGCCCATGGTGCTGTACAAGTACACGTTTGAGTTTGTCCAGGTCGGCTCCGAGACGTCGTCGGGCGAGCCGTCCCAGTCGGCCAAGGCCGCGAGCCGCGAGGTCAAGGGCCGCAAGCTCTACTTTGCCGTGCGCGAGCTGCTCGCCACCCTCAAGGCCGCCGACAAGACGCTGGTGCTTGCCACCGAGTACAAGAGCCAGCTCGTCTCGCTCCAGAAGCTCAAGCTGGCCGAGAACCCGCTGCGGTTCCGGCTCGCCGTCGAGACCAGCGGCGACAATTGGGACGTCATCGAGGCCACCATCCACGGCCCGACCGAGGCGCCCCTCGACGCCCTGCTCAAGTACGTCGGCTCCATGAGCGAGGGCCCCGTCGACGGCCTCTTCCCCAAGTACCCGGACGTCGTCGACGCCCTTAACGTCGTCCTCGGCCACGGCCCGCGCTCCAAGCTGCATGACATCTCGGCCGTCGGCAGCGCCCGCTTCTTCCCCTTTGGCAGGGACGAGGCCGCCACCGACCTGTTCCAGGACTGGCACCAGCTCATCGCCGCCCGCGGCTTCTTCCAGTCGGCCCGCCTCGGCACCGGCCGCCTGCTGCTCAACGCAAACGTCAGCCACGGCGTCTTCCGCGCCGCCGGCCGCCTCGCCGACCTCTTTGACCGCTTCCAGATCCGCCCGACGCAGGCCTTTGACAACCAGGCCATGCGAAAGATCAAGGCCTTTGCCAAGTTCATGCCCAAGACGCGCGTCTGGGCCGAAATCACGCTGTCGACGGGCGAGGCGGTGCGCCGCACAAAGTCCATCCACGCCATCGTGAGCCAGTCGGAGCTGTCCCGCCAGAAGCCCGCCGACGGCAAGCCGCTCAAGTTTGCGCCCAACTACGAGTATCCGGGGCCCAAGCAGGTGCAGTTCTTCCTCAACGACGGCAAAGGCGGCGGCCAGTACATTTCCGTCTTTGACTACTTTAAGATGAGTGAGTTTTGGATGCCATTTCTTCTTCTTGGACTAGGACTGACCCGTGGCTGCAGAGTACAAGAAAACGCTCAAGGACTACCCGCTGGTCAACCTCGGCCGCTCCGACAAGCCGACGCTGTTCCCTGCCGAGGTCATCGAGATCCAGCCGGGCCAGTCGGTCAAGGCGCGCCTCACCATGAACGAGACAACGGCCATGCTGGACGTGGCATGCCGCTCGCCCTACTCCAACGCGACGTCCATCAGCGCCGACGGCCGCAAGACGCTCGGGCTCGATGACAACGGCCTCAGGCCCTTTGGCATCTCGGTCGACAAGAGCCTCCTCACGGTCCGCGGCCGGGTGCTCAACGTGCCCATGATCAGCTACCTCAACAATCAGCAGAAGCGGTCCGACGTGTCGCCCTTCAACGGCAGCTGGAACATGCGCAACGTGCGCGTGGTCAAAGCCGGGGCCATGATTGAGCGCTGGACCTTTCTCAACGTCATGAAGCGCAGCGACAGCCCCATCATCGAGGTGTCGGCCATGAAGGACTTTGCCAAGTTCCTGGGCAGCAACATGGGCATCCGCATCAAGGACTCGCCCCAAGTGCCGGGCGACGGCAAGATGTTTACGAGCTGGGAGCGGGCCATGGGCGACGGGCTCGAAAACTTCTTCACGTGGGCCAAGAACAGCCGGATCCAGTACGTCTTCTTTGTCCTCACGGAAAAGGACAGCCAGGGCCTGTACTCGAAGATCAAGAGCCTCGGCGACTGCACCTTTGGCATCCACACGAGCGTCGTCACGTCCAAGCACCTGCTCAAGCCCAACAACTTCATTTTCTACGCCAACGTCGGCCTCAAGGTCAACCTCAAGGCCGGCGGCGTCAACCACCGGCTACGCGAGGACGTGGGCTTGCTCAAGGAGGGCAAGACCATGGTGGCCGGCTACGACGTGACGCACCCGACGAACATGACGACGGCCCGCGACGCGTGCGAGGCGCCCAGCCTGGTCGGGCTCGTGGCCAGCATCGACAAGGACCTGGCCCAGTGGCCGGCCTGCTCGTGGGAGCAGCCGTCCAAGCAGGAGATGCTGAGCGCGCACCTCGTCGACGCCTTCAAGTCGCGCCTCGAGCTGTGGCAGAAGCACAACCAGGGCGCCCTGCCCGACAACATCGTCATCTTCCGCGACGGCGTGTCCGAGGGCCAGTTCTCGCAGGTGCTCGAGCTGGAGCTGCCGTCGATCCGCCAGGCCTGCCGCGCCAAGTATCCGGCCAAGGCGTCGCCGCCGCGCCTGACCATTGTCGTCTCGGTCAAGCGCCACCAGACGCGCTTCTTCCCGACCAGCAGCGACGTCATGTCCGACTCGGGCAACATCCGCAACGGCACCGTCGTCGACCGCGGCGTCACCCAGGCCCGCTACTGGGACTTCTTCCTGACGGCCCACCACGCCCTCAAGGGCACCGCCCGCCCGGCCCACTACACCGTCATCCTCGACGAGATCTTTCGCCAAAAGTACAAGGCCACGGCCGCCAACGAGCTCGAGCGCCTCACCCACGAGCTGTGCTACCTGTACGGCCGCGCCACAAAGGCCGTCAGCATCTGCCCGCCCGCCTACTACGCCGACATTGTGTGCGAGCGCGCCCGCGCCCACCGGCCCGAGATCTTCGAGGCGAGCGACACCGACAGCGTCTCCACCACCGGCAAGACCGCGCCCGCCGCGAGCCGCCAGGTCCACGAGACGCTGCAGGACACCATGTACTACATCTAGCCCGGGGGCCGTTTGGATTTCGAGTGTCTGCTGCTGCTGCTGCTGGATATGTAGGGGGCTAGCAGACGTGGTCGATTTGGATACCGGAGTGCTTAGTTGTCGGATGGACTGCTCGGCGGAGCACGAGCAATGTTGCTGCTACGAAACATAGAAGAAACTTAACAGAAACTTAGCAGAATACATAGACATACACCGCCAAGTTCAATAAGCCTTACTGGCTAGCTGCATGGTAGTATGGCTACGGACATGTCATCGCCAACAGGGGTGCACAAGCTGCCTGGCAAGCAGCGTATGCTGCGACACCAGCGGGTCCCGCAGTGAGTGTCGTCGAACAAGCCACCTGGCATACGGCGTACGCAGCAGGACCAGCAGCAACTGTGCCACAGAAAACAGCCAGAAGGGCAGCGCCGTCTCCCAATTTCATTGCAAAATAATGCTTTGGAATGCACCTTTGCGTCGCGCTTCCAACTTGAAAGGGTTACTTGAGGCGTTTGCACGACCTAAATGCGGCATCTGCGTGTGGCCCAAACTTGGGACGCTTAAATTGAAAGTAGTAGCCGTAGGCGGAGCGCGGACAGTGATGTAATTACCGTCTGTCTGAGTTAATGCCCTCAGGATAATACCAGATGCTCCGTCGACCGTTCAGTGCCGGGGTCTGTCACCACAGACAGTTGCATCTCTCTGTCTACCCGTTTCCTCTGGTGCTCTCTTATCATACTGTCAAGAGGTACTGCTGGCATAACTAAAATCGCCAGACAAAGTCCACACTGACCTCCAAACTGGTGTCTCACCCAACCAGTCATAGAACATACTAGGAGCCCAGATGATGCTAGGAACACCAGTCCGCTTACTGCTCCAAGCCACGGCATCCCTTGGTTTGACGTCGGCTGCTTCGGCTGAGGCTGGTTAGAGCGCCGGTCAATACGACGGAAACACTGTGTCTTCCTCCATATCGCCATAACCATAATAACGGTAGTCAAATGAGACACCATTGGAGCAGCCCACCAGTATTCGACGCCAGATAGCCTGATATGCCAGACGGTCGCCCCAATAAAGGGAAGGTGAAAGACTAATGCTAGCCCAAAAATGATGATTCTCGCCTTAATGGATGGGTCAGGCTCGACGGCGCGAGAAAAATAGGCGTAAATCAGGGGATCGACAACTTGAATAAGCTGTAAACAGTGAGTATATCGGGGAGATAACTAGACGGGCTGGAATAGGAGTACCTCGATGATGTCGACGCATAACATGGTGACTCCTTTCCAGGCCGTGAAGAAGGGGTAGGCAAGGACGCCTGGTAAGAGTGCATTTCTCGCACTGCCGAACAAAGAGGCAAATATTAGTCCGGTTCCCAAGAAGAGAGAGGCCGTAGAAATTAACGCCCAAGTTCGCCTACGCGAAGCTTCTCGTGGCTTGACTCTGATCATCCAGTACAGGTAGAGCGCCAGAAAGACCGTCGTCACGGCAAACACGACACCAGCCTCGGTAACCTCCTTGATGGTAACCTCGTCATGCATGTCGGCATCCGGCAACCTTGAATGGTAGAGAGAGTGGAATTGGGGCTTAGAGTGATGAGAAGGCATATGAGCATCGAATTCGCCCAGAACGAGAGACGTGCTTTATATAGACGTTTAAGTCATAACAGCGAATGTTGGTACATAGCAAGTAACGCTCAGGTAAAGAGGGCCACAGCACATTGTCCAGTCGCTTTACAAACGGGACGACGTACCTAGAGTAAGATGGTGATTGGGTGTTTTGTGCATAGTAAGGTTACACCATCATTGCCTTGGGGTTGGGCTACAGTTGATATGATGATTTACATATATGAGGCGTATGAGCTTCCTCCACATTAAAACGGCCCTGGCCAGAGTAGGGTGGGTGGAATGGCACGTCTTCAACTGGTCAATGCGGTTGGCTCACAGTTACGAGGCCATCCAGTATCTCGGCATTACCAGCAGTGCATACGACCTGGTTCATGCACTCTAGCTTGCATGCGTCTAAGCACTCCTTGACTAGGGGTTGGAACGCCATGGACCGGCACAGAGGGCAACTTGCCCAGGGGCCGTGACGACACCATGAGCTCTCTGGTGGAGATGGACCAAACAAGGATGGCCAAAGACACGGCAAAAGGTGTCGTTGCTACATTCCACATTGGGATTTGTTGGGCAACAGCGCGGCTGCAGGAAGCGTGGCTCTCAGCTGTGACAATTCCGCAAGATGGGTTTCGTACTGGCGCGCAGAGCCAAGAACTTGGCTCTCTCCTGGTCGGCCTTAACGGGGCCGTTGGTCGTGAGCATCAAGAAAAGGCAGGATTATCACGCGGGAAGGGAAGGAACAGAGAATAGATATCTGCGATGGGAAAAGATAATTAGTTACTGGGCAATTCCTTCGGCTTTTTCGTCTCTTCAAGAATCATCTCCATCGCCCTTTCTAGAAGTGCTCTACCCTTATCGCTGTCCAACTCACCAACAGAACACGGTTCTTGACCATCAAGAAAAACAGCGCTCGCACCGCAACTCGCCAATTTGACAAATCTTCTGGACTCTTCCTGCCATGCTTCGCGCATACTTATTTCCATTTCGGCGCTGATGCTCCTGAAAACCGGAATGCCCACTCCCACACCCAACCTGGACGGCCCCCAAAAATATCTATCCTCATTGAGCTTTCGACAATACCAGTAACGGAGTAGAGATGATTTATCTTTGAGGTCGTGGAAATTATGGTGGAGTCTTCTGTGAGGGTCCTGCATACACCTCTTGCAATTTTCGGTGATGATCTGAAAGGGTTGAACTCCAAGTCGGCACGGCTGGTCATGGCTGCACTTCTTTTGATCAACATCGTCGAGGTGACCGCACCTAATCGAGCCTGGAGTGACAATATGTGATGCCATTGTTTTATTGCAGGTAGCTTGACAGCGCTTGTTCGAGTAGCAGAAGTCTTGTGAATGGTGATGACTACCGGTTTGTCTATGCATGCGCCATTCGATGCCTTATATGTCAAAAATTCAGCTCCGCAGCTGCCAACACCCCCGCTGCGCCTAGAATATGAGGAATAGCTGAAACTTCACCCAGAAGCTGTCGTATGATTTGATGTCTTTATGGTCATGTCCTTGGTCGTGTCACCTGCGGCGTGCATGCAGGGTGCAAGGCTCAAGCTCAGTACAAGATCAATCAGGCAAGACGTATCCGTACGGCTCCCGCAGAGAACTACTGCATCCACACCGAATGGCTATAATAACTCAGACCCAACCTTCGTTTCAACCAGACAAGGCCGCTAGGCGCGTAGGCGGAACATAGCATGCTAAACAGACCTTTATCACAGCGGTTTTGCTTGATGTGGGGGTGGTGCACTTGCTGTCGGCTCTTAGCATCAGCCACATCTAGGTAAACGAGGCATCTTGGGCCAGCTCAGTGCACTCACTCACTCTCATCAAAGCCCAATTCTCCAGAAGCTAGTACTCCTATTCCAGCATCACCGAAATAATTCCGACTTTGCCCCTGAGTTAGGGCCCGTCCAGCAGGATGTGTCCAGAACGTCTAATGTCATTAATCACCTCGCTTCAAGAAATGTACTATTTTCTCAGCGCGTCCGGCCGGCGGCAAATCACGTTTATTACTACTGAACAGAGGTTCATGAGTACGATGGAAGGAAGATGAAGGGCAGGCACACATAAAGCAGTGGGGTAACGGTAGGAGTTGCTTGGGGTCTATGCATATGGCCATTTGCCAAACCCTCCTGTCATGCCGTTGGCTGGGCCCCCTGCGGCGTAGAGGCAGGGTGCAAGGCTGGTGCGGGACTAATCCGACAGGCGTACCGTGGCCCCCTTTCCGCTCCCTGTGCCCGATTTTTAGTCTCCCTGTGCACCTTACCGTATTAGGTAGAAGCATCGCGAATCGGCCAAGACATGCATTTGTGTGTGCAACACACCAATTAGAAGGTAGTCACGGATTGTAGAGTCTTGCGTTGAACATTATGAACTTGAAGCTATTCGCACATTTCCTCCATATCTTCTAGCCGCATTACAAGCTCATACGGCTGCCGCATTGCGTGGCCTCTTTTCCGCCGTGGCGAGCGTTCCCTTTCCTCTAACTGTAGCGTTACTTATCTGCGAAGCCGGGAGCGGCATGAATCCTCCTTCCACTGATGTAAGGGTGCTAGAAAGAGGGGTCGAGGACCCAAGGGTAAAGAGACGAGGGCGCTCGCGATGCCCCCGTTGAGAACCTCCTTGACGCGGCGGCCGCGGCGGCTCGTGATATTCGAAGGCGGAGGGTAGCCGCCGCATGTTGGGTGGCAGACTCTGAGCGCCGGAAAGTCTGCGGCTGCTGGTATGAGGTCGGTTGTGTAGGCGTTTGACGGATCACGATGTCGGCTTGTGGTGTTGACACCGACCACGAAGCTATAGCCGGCCCAATGCCAAGATAGTTGCCAATAGCCTCTGCCGCGAAAGCACTGTCTGCAAGACTGGCTGCCGCTGTTGCTGTTGCCCGCGAGGCTGTGACTGTTGCGAAGCTGGTGGGGTAGCTGCTGCTGCCGCTGCTGACGAGGCCACAGGTGCAGTTACAGCGGCTGTTGCAACGGCTGCAGTCGTGGCCACAGGTGCAAAGGCTATGGCTCTGGCTGGTCTGCGGCGCCGGGCAATGACTCGAGGATCGCGAATTCGTCTGTATGATGACCGGTTTCGGGGAGGACGAGGTCGAAATGACGATGGCCGACTCCGACGAGACCGCTATCGACGCAGGGGCGGGAATGGACGTTCAGTTTGGCCCATCAACCTCCTTCCTCGCGGCGGGCAAGGTGTTGGCAACACGGCTGACGCTGAACAAGAGGCAGTCCATCGCTTTTCTGATAATATGCCGCCAGCTCGATTTGATGCAGCAGACCGACGGGGCGATGCCTGCCAGCTGCGCCAGTTCGTCGGTGGCGAGGGCGGTACCGGCAAGTCGCGAATCATCGAGGCACTCGTCGAGCTGTTCAGTAAAAGAGCCTTCGAATCGTCTGCTGATCACGGCGACGTCGGGGACTGCGGCGGCGCGGATCAACGGCATCACGATCCACCCGCCTGCGGGTTCACTAAAGACCAAGGGGCGGGGCGCGAACATGGTCAAAGACCTTGACGGGTGCGGCTGCCGAAACAGGCGGAGCGGTTCATCCACGGCCAGTCTCGAATGGATTGGCAGGAGAAGGATGTGCTCGTCATCGACGAGGTGAGCATGCTCGGGGCGCGGACGCTGCACGCCGTGAACGAGCGGCTTCGCCGGCTTCGCGGATCGCGGCAAGATTTCGGGGGGATCCCCATCGTCCTCTTCTGCGGAGATTTTCAGCAGTTCCGGCCGGTCCAAGAGAGGTCGATCGTCCTGCCTAGCGCGGCCATCTCGTGGGACGTAGACAACTCGTTCAAGGCCGAGCAGCGTCACCAGCACGACAAAGCGCACGCACTGTGGAAGAGGTTCACGACGGTCGTCATGCTGGACGAGCAGATGCGCGCCGCCGGCGACCCGGAGCTGCAGAGGCTGCTGAAGCGGATCCGTCTAGGCGTGCAGGATCGGACGGATCTAAACCTCCTCAACTCAAGGTGCTACCGGGAGGGAAGGCGGATCCCTTGGGAGACGGGCATCACCGTGGTGACGCCGCTCAATAGGAATCGGTGGAACCTGAACATGGAGGCGAGCCTGGCGTTCCGGGTCCAGCAGCGGTCGACGATGCGCATTTTCATCTCCGAGCACAAGTGGAAGGAGGAGCTGCCGACGGAGGAAGAGGCGATCATGATACTCAACCAGGGCGACGATAGCGCGATCCCGGTGCCGGCCGTCTTCATGTTCGTGGCCGGGATGCCCATCGTCGTGAACCACAACACCACCAGGGGCTGAAGCTAGTGAACGGCGCGAGCTACTCGGCGGTGGAGGTCATTGTCGACAAGGCGTACCCGGGGCATCGGATCTCGGCCGATATGACGATCCACTTCGGGCCGCCGGCGGGGATCATTCTCGAATCGGAGACGACGAGATATCTCCACTTCGTCGGGATGCCGCCGGGCACGATCTTGTTGACACCCATGACCGTTAAGATACAGTGCCAGCGAAAAAGGCCGTGGCAACGCAACGACGTCAGCCGAAAGGGTTTGCCGTGCGCAGCAGCGTTCGCGTGCACGGACTACAAGGTGCAGGGCAAAACGCTGGAGCGCGTGGCCCTCGAGCTGCGAGGGACACGGACGACGAAGATGGATGGAACGGTGGTGCCCTCGCAGTGCGACCCGTACGGCCTGTACGTGCAGCTATCGCGCTGCCGAACTCTAGACGGCATCATGCTCGTGTCCAAGGTGCGGGACAGAGACTTGGTGGGCAACCGGGTCCCCGAGGAGATGACTGCCGCACAGGCCAGGCTCGAGGTACTGAGCGAGAGGACCGTTGAGGAGGCGTTGCGCTGGCTGGACGGTGATGCTGAAGAGTCAAGGCGGCCGGGCTAGGTGACGCGATGAAGAGTTCGGCAGGCGGGAAGAGTCGGCAGGCGGCAGACAGGGTGGGAGGCGCCTAGTGGTGGGATAAGGCACGCGAAAAGGCAACAGAAGCCGGGGGAAGGGCAGCGACCAACGAGGAGGGAGGCAAGGAGGGACCAATCACAAGGGACCAATCAAGGGGCGGAGAACTTTTGGGGGGAGAGGGCGGGGTCTGCGGGGCACGTTAGAAGGCCTTTCGTTCCTCAAGGCATAAAGAACAGTCTCTGTCAATATTGTTGTACTACGAAAGGAAAATTATCCTAATTCACTGGCGGCACTCTCAGGAGTAATACCTTCCCGAACGAGCAGTATTGATCCTATCCCTGGTTCGGTGGCAGCAGCCCCTGACGCTAGGCCGGTGCGGGCCAAGTGTAGACCCCCCCCCACCAGTACTTGGCCGCTTTCTACGAAAATTTTCTCCACTTTCAACCTCCACCAAACGCAATGGCAAGGCCACCTAACCCGATCGATCAATATCGTGACTATGTCAGTTTCCTCTACCTTAACGGTGTTTCGCGAAGCAGAATTAAGTATAAACTTCGGAAGCGTTACCACGTCGCCGTCGATCTGAGTACAATCTCCCGCCGAATCGCCAGGTGGGGTCTCCCGCGCCAGCAATCCCGTACCAGAGAAACTCCGGAATTGATAGAGGCCACCCGTGATCTGATCTTTCGCGTTGGCCTTAACGAAAAGCAAACCCTAAGTGTTCTACAGAGACGGGGCTGGCAGATCACGAAGCGAGGCCTGAAACGCATCAGGCTTCACCCGACCGCCGTTGGGTGCGCAGACTCAATAGCGATGAGGAGCGCCTGGCATTGTTGGAAAAAACCGAACAAGCCATCATCGACATAACGCGACGCTCTAATGCCATTTCGGGATACGGCAGAAACCTTCTGCAACCTTATCTCCGTCAGCAAAAGCAGCTCTGGGTACCAAGAGATCCTCTCTTCGAGATGTACAAGATCATGTTCCCGAATGAGGTCGAGCTCAGAAAGAGGATGTTTCGGAGAAAGAAAGGACAGTTTCTTGTCCCAGGCCCGAACTACCAGTGGTGCATTGATGGCCACGAGAAGCTCAGGGTGTACGGATTCGAGATATACGCGGCCATCGACGCCTACTCGCGCAACATTATCTGGTTCTACCTTGGGCACTCTGCCACAACTGCCTTGAGCGTACTAAAGCAGTACCTGGCGGCATGTGACGCCTATGGCTTCCGGCCATGGTACTTGCAAGCGGACAGAGGGAGCGAAACGCCGTTGGTTGCAGCAGCCCATTGGAACTTTGTTTTGACCACAGACGGACGTGTGGAATGGCATGAGCAAGTCTTCCAGCAAGGCAGGAGATTGAAGGATTCGTATAAGGCAGCCCCGAGCACGAAGAACGTCAAGATTGAGAGTTGGTGGGAGCGTATGCTCCATGTCTCCTCTCGGCAGTGGGTAGACTATTTTGGGGAGCTCGCAAGGGACGGGGACTTCGACGGCGACATGCTGGAGGATCAGATTGCCATCTACGCCGTCTTCGAAGATATATTACGTCAAGAGCTCTTCGACTTTGTCGAGGCATGGAATCTTCATCGAATACGCCTTCAAAAGAACCGTCCCCATGTGGTCCACGGCCAGCCCTGGATGAATTACCATTACCCGACCCGGATAAGGCATGCAATTGGGGCATCCCCATTGATCGCTCAGTTCTACACGAAATGGGGCGACCGTTGGTGGACATTGACATTAGCACGTGCTTGGAGCCCGAGACAAAGGATTGGTGCCACAAGACGCTCCTTAAAATGGGCTACGACCAGGTCGTTCTTGGAAGTCGCCAGGACCGGGATAAATTGCGACCCTTTAAGCGTTTCTATCTTGGTCTCCGGGATAAGATCATTCAACACATCGAAAGTGGCCGGCAGCCTATACTGGCGTACCGCAAAGCGCCAACTGGGGGCGTTGCTGAATATGTAAGCGCAATATCTGTTTGTGAGTACACTGACCTAAACGTACATAGCAAGCATTACTTGAGCGGGCAAATCGAGCCCGAGAAGAAGAGCTTGGAGATGGGCAATCAGCAGAGCAACCATTGGTTGAACTAGGCTTTGAAGACGAGGAAGGAACCGACATTGAAGGAATAAGCGGTGACGAGGAGGAAAGCAACAGTTCAAATGAGGAACCGGAGTAGTCAAGTGCCTTGTGGACGATACCGGCAACCGGTTTCTGTCTGTGGGAATAGTCGAGGCCGAGGGAGTTGGAATCGCTGATCTAAATTCTCTGCCTGTAAAGTGTAGGCAGTTGTAAGGGGCTACGCCCCGATGTGTAGATCTGGCATGGCCAGACTAGTCACGTGCGAGCGCCACGGACACGACTCCTAAAGGGAGCGATGTAGACACGTCTCCCCTTTACACTCTTTGTAGCTCAATTTACATCAATTACGCCCAGCACCTGTGCCAACAGTGCTGACCCCGTAACATATTGAGCTACCAGTTAACAAAAGACAGGACAGACAGAAGGACAGACAGCAGGACAGACAGCAGGACAGACAGCAGGACAGTCAGCAGGACAGACAGCAAGACAGGCGATAGGCTAAACGACGAGACGGACGATCGATCGGACGACGAGACGGACGAACAAGATGGAGGACAATAGTAGTTATGCAGGGCACCGCGACCGGCGGCGCAACGAGCCGATGGAGGGAAGGAGCAAGAGCTCTTGCAGATCTTATCTGGGATCGCGGGAGACGAAGAACTGCGGAAGATGTTCACCGGGCTAGCCTAGCAGCGCCACCGTTGACACCCAGCCCGGGGTGCTCCGTACCCCGGCGATCTTACCCGTCGAACCGAGGCCGGAAGCAGCCCAGGAAATGGACCGTGGCAAGAAGCGCAAGCCGATGACTTGGCCGAAGTGGAACGGTCAACCGAGTCCTTCCACTTCTACCTCGACCGTCTGGTATTTAAGTACAATACCGACGAAGAGGAGGCCTAAACGGCAATAACAACGTCGTGTGGTACGAGATCCTGCAGACCTTGCCGGATCAGATGATGAGGAGAGTCGAGGGTTTTTGGAGGCAAGAGAGCGCGAAGGGCAACCCAGACCCCCGGAAATTCTTCTCGCACCTAGCCCAGACGTTCGGCAGCGTGCAGCAGACAGAGAGGGCGCAGGACAGGCTGCGCACCTCATTCAACGAGACAGCCAAGAGTTTGGGAAGTTCCTCCTGAATTCGAGGAAACATTGACCAAAGCGGGCGGCGCGAGCTGGGATAATGCTTCCAAGCTCGCATGGCTACGGAACTCGATCTCTCCTGCTCTCCGTGAGCAACTAGTCCCGGTTATCATGCCGAAGGACTACAACGAGTACATCCAACGTCTACACCCGATTGCTTGGGCGTTCGAGCACACCGCGAAGTTTAAGGCGTTGCAGAGGAAGCAGGGCTCCGCGGGCAACGTGACCAAGGGCAGGCATCAGGCATCGGCAACATCCAGGTCGCCGGTAACGACAACACCCCGGCACCGTCAGCAACGTTACCCGCCGAGCAGAACGCACGTGACGCACGCGACCATGACGGCGACGTAATAATGACGGTTACACGCACTCAGGGGCAGGGTCAGAGAGGACGGGCGAACGGCCAGGGTCAAGTGGAACGAGCAAGACGGTTCGCTTCCAGCCTAGGTCAGGACGGAAGCAACGGGCGAGGTGGGTATCCGAGGACGAACGGAATAAACGCCGTGACGAGGGTCGTTGTCTCCGCTGCGGCGACAACACCCATTTCATTGCCGCTTGCCCTACTCGCCAGGACAGGACCCTAGCCGGTCGAGGGATGTAAAAGTCCGCACCGCTAGGATCATGCCCTTGCTGGAAGATGATGGTAACGACTCTAGTGAGGAAGAGTCAGGACTTAGCGAGACCCCATCCTCTCGGGAAATGCGTAGCCTCGAAACAAAGACGGGTCTCGAGGCCAAAGAACGGAGCAGTGGCAAAAGAAGAGAAGTTCTCAGGAAATGGAAGTTGGTCCTACAATAATTCGAAGCATTATCAATAGGACCAATCTCTTCTCCTCACTCGTAGACGAGGGATGCCAGTGCTACGCCGCGGTTGACGAAGAAGTCGTCGAGAAGTTGGAAGTTCCTATAGTGGAAATAGCACCGCGAGCTATTACAGGAGCATCAGGGGCAATGGAAGGAGCAACGATTAGGGCCTCGTATGGCTATCAATGGAGGTCAACGGCCACATACAGACGATCTGTGCCTACGTGGTGCCCTGATTGGAATTCCCTAATCCTAGGAAAACCCTGGTTATGCCACACAAAGTCGTACTCAGTGCCCCACGAGAAACGACTATGGCATGAACCTACACAAGACTGGGTAGATCACCTCGGGAAGGAGAATATTCTGCGAAAGCCAAGGAGTTCGAAGAAGCAAAGCACGTACTAGCCAGTACCTTTGTGGGTTACTTTGAAAGGATCCGCAAGCAGGAAGGAAGAGAGGCAGCTGCCACGGCGATTTTCGCTATCAGCATGAAGGATATCGAAAGGGCGTTATCACCAAAGAAACCCATGTCAGAAGCAGAGCTACGCCGAACGATACCCCAGCGGTTCCACGATTTACTGCCTCTATTTATGAAGAAGGAAGCTGATAAGCTGAATCCTCATAAGCCAGGCATAGACCACGAAATCAGAATCAAGGAGGACCCGAATGGCCAGCAGTTACCACTACCGTATGGAGCACTATACGGTATGTCACGAGAGGAACTCCTGGTTCTTAAGAAGACTCTACGAGACCTAGTGGATAAAGGATTTATCCGTGCAAGCAGTTCAGAAGCAGCAGCTCCAGTCCTGTTTGTGAGGAAACCAGGTGGCGGGCTGCGATTCTGTTGTGACTACAGAGCGTTGAACGCAATCACTAAGTCGGACCGTTACCCCCTTCCTCTAACAGGGGACACACTTCGCAACCTAAAAGATGCGAAGTGGTTCACTAAGGTCGACGTGGTACAAGCGTTCCATAAAGTACGGGTTGCAGAAGGAGACGAGTGGAAGACAGCGTTCCGCACCCGGTACGGTCTCTTCGAATGGATGGTTACCCGTTCGGGCTAAGTGGCGCGCCAGCAACCTTCCAGCGGTATATTAACGGTATCCTACGAGACTACCTCGACGAGTTCGCCTCTGCTTATATGGACGATATACTTATCTATTCGAGCGGGAGCAGAGAAGACCATTTCCGGAAGGTACGGTTAGTTTTAGAACGCCTCGCCGAGCATGGACTACACCTAGACCCGGAGAAATGCGAATTTGGAGTCAAGCGGATTAAGTACCTAGGATTCATTATTCACGCAGGAATTGGCATTCAGGCAGATCCCGACAAGATACGAGCAATAGTCGAGTGGGCAGTCCCGTTACCCAGAAGGGGTGCGCAGTTTTCTAGGATTCGTTAACTACTACCGGATATTTATACCGCAAGCCTCGGAAATAACTGCACCCTAACAGCACTAACAGGAAAGGGGCTAAGTTCAAGTGGACGGACGAGCACGATATGGCGTTCCAGACACTAAAGACGCTATTTACGAACGCCCCTATTCTTACTCAATGGGATTTCGAGAGGCCAACCTTCGTAGAAGCAGACTGTAGCGGCTGGGCGCTTGGGGGCACACTTACGCAGGAAGTCGACGGACAACGCAAGCCAGTAGCGTTCCACTCGCAGAAGCTATCACCGGCTGAGCGCAACTACCCAATCCATGATAAGGAAATGCTCGCTATTATTCGTTGTCTCGAACAATGGTCAGCCGAGCTACGAAGCTGTGATAACTTCGTTATCCTTACCGACCATAAGAACCTCGAGTATTTCATGACGCGCCAACAGCTCTCGGAAAGGCAGGCACGTTGGGCTGAATATCTCTCGCGTTTTAACTTCCAGCTCCAGTACCGTCCGGGACGGAAGCAGTGGTGCCAGACGCGCTCTCTCGCCGCGAACAGGACCGACCAAACGAAGCGGATCACGAAGCACGAGATATGCAGCTTATTCCAGAAGCAGCCCTACGTACCTACGTCGGAGTAACGTCGACTCAAGCGGGAGAAGGCGAAGAAGAACACACGGTTTTCCACGACCCAGAGCTACAACAATTATGGCAGCAAACGGCAAACCAGGATCCAGTCTTTACAAGCGTTTATAACGCGGTACGAAACGGATCTCGGTCCCTCGACCCCAAGCTTAAGCTGAAGGTACAAGTCGCCGAGTGCTTTATTGATCCTCGGGGGCACCTACGACTACGTGGCCGCTTATGGGTGCCAGGCGCACCGATCACGACAGAAGCAGCAGCCAAGGCAGCACCGCTAGAGCAGGAGTCGCTAAACGAATTACGGGGCTCCTTAATCCAGAAGGTTCATGACTCCCATGTAGTAGGCCACCCGGGACGGGAAGGGACGATAGAAGCCGTATCCAGGGACTTCTACTGGCCGCTAATGCAACAGCATATCCGACGTTTCTTGCGTAACTGCGATGTCTGCGGCCGTACGAAGATATGGCGCGAGCATAAAGGGTCTACTTAGACCGCTACCCGTACCGGACCGCTTCTTCCGCCAGATACAGATGGACTTTATTACGGACCTCCCCTTGCGAACGGTAACCGCTGCCTCTGGGTTATCAAGGACCGGCTAAGTAAGGAAGTTATACTCGAACCGATGCCAACGATGGAAGCGGAAGCATGTGCAGAGCGTTTTCTATGGTGCTTCGCCCGCTACCACTGGTGGCCCGACGCTATAACGAGCGATAGGGCTCGAATTGGGTAGGCCGCTTTTGGAGGCACATGTGCAAGTTACTGGGGATCGACCAGCAGCTAAGCACGGCGTACCACCCCCAAACCGACGGAGGCCCTGAGAGGATGAACCAAGAAGTACAGGCATACCTCCGCGCCGTGATTAACCAGAACCAGAACGACTGGGATAAGTGGGTTCCCGCGGCTCAGATGGCGTTAAACGGTCGGGTCAATACCTCTATAGGGATGTCCCCATTCTTCGCTATACACGGCTATGAGCCGAAGTCACCAGTTCCCTCGTTACGGAAGCATATGCGGAAGAGTATCCTCAGCATTCGCCAGAAACCAGGGCAAAGAAATTTGTTACCAAACTACAACAGATTACGGACCTCTGCCAAGCATCAATGGCGACAGCTACGCAGCAACAAGAACGCTTCGCTAACAGACGACGGAACGCGGCAGAACGCTTCGAAGTAGGCGATAAGGTTTGGCTTGACTTACGGAACTACGCGTCAGAGCGACCTAAGAAGAAGTTCGACTGGCTGCACGCTAAGTATACGATAAGCAAGGTACTCGACCCGTACACGGTTGAACTAGCAGACCTCCCGAGGGGCTGCTATAATAGGTTCCACGTCGACCAACTCCGGAGAGCGGGGACGGACCCAATGCCTGGTCAGCAACGCACAGACGCTCAACCCCATCTATCCAAGTAGACGGGGAGGCTCACCAAGTAGTAGAGGAAATACTATGCGCTAGGTGGAAGAGAACCGGCCGCGGCCGTAGGCGGGAAGTCCTTGTACGCTGGCAAGGTTGGCAAGACCCGACCTGGACCTCTTTAGACAATATGCAACAGACAGCGGCCTTGGATAAGTACGAACAGAGATACGGCCCGGCTCTCGAAAACGATGGACCATACCAGCACCGACGAGTGGCAACGGAAGCACAGCCGGCCCAAATCCAGGGGCAAGTCGAAGGAATACAACCACAGCTGCAGATACAGGGCAAGAGAATACGCGGACCACTACGGGCTAGGACTAATGGCGACGCCCCGTCGATAGTAACGGCACCAGACCCTATAGACGACGGCCCTACGATCGTTGTAGAGGGACCAGGAACAGGAAAAAGGGCACCAGCGCCAGAGAGGAGTAGGGGGCTAATGTAAGGGCTACGCCCCGATGTGTAGATCTGGCATGGCCAGACTAGTCACGTGCGAGCGCCACGGACACGACTCCTAAAGGGAGCGATGTAGACACGTCTCCCCTTTACACTCTTTGTAGCTCAATTTACATCAATTACGCCCAGCACCTGTGCCAACAGTGCTGACCCCGTAACAGCAGTTATGTCACACAACAAGATGCACGGGCAGTATGGACGACTGAGCGGCAATCGGGAAGAAGATCCCCTGTGAATCGGGCAACGAAAGACTCTTGATTTATATCTAATGAAGGAAATCTATCTCTCTTATAGGCCCAAGTTATCTATCCACCCACTTTCATTAACTGTACACCCAAAAAGTGGATTAACTGTGGCTGACGGCCGAAGAGGGCCGATACCGCCAATTTGTATGCACACATTCTCTACGATAAGTAGAGCCAGGTAGTAACAGTTCTCCTTCAACGATAAGGCACCCAAAATTGAAGCTATTCGTACTGCGCTTTCTATGCTGATGAGACTATTCTTTGGTGTTTACAACAGGCCTCCTTCTTCGAGTGCACTACGTGCCTGATCCGCTTCATCTAACTGTGATTCCAATTGATCCCATACATCCTCAAGGGCGGCATCGTCCGTGAGGCCAGCGACGAAGATGCAGTCTTGGGTCTCCCGCCGTACCGGCTGATCGTCATCATCAGAGACTGGCGTTTGACGCCCGGCTTGTTGATACGCCCGTTGCATCCGTGTGCCTGCCTCGTACGTATCGCCGTTTTCCTCGATGTGCCGCAGCCCTCGTTCCGTTGAAGTCATCGCGGCCGTTACCGTACCCGTCATCGCCGCTGGTGCCGTTGAGGGAGGAGGCAGTCGTATAGCCTCAGCCCGCTCATGCCGTTCAGCGATCTCGTGATGTGACGGATCCCGCCGCGTTGATCTTGACCGCCGTGACTCTTCGAGGTTGAGTGAGCCCTTGGGGCGGCCCTTAGCCCTGATAACTTGTGGCTCGTATGGTGCCCGAGTAGGGCTTGTGCCCTGAGCGCTTGTATCGATCGGAATATACCAAAATGGGTCGAAGTCGTCGAGTGTAAGGGAGGTATTGGTGTTGATAGACTCGAAGATTCGATGGCAGCACGGTAGCCCTCGACTAGTAGCCCAATTACAAGGACATTGACCTGGCGGCGGTTTGGCCCGTTGACTTCGGGGTCTAGAGGATCTTGCGATGCTCATCTATTAGTAGCTTTAACGCATATGACGATACTCGCTCGCGGATCGGCATATACGGCGCCTGTAGGGAGAACGTTGATATCTTGTGGAGGTTTCGATTCTCTATCGCTGTGATCTGAGCAGCCTGATGGCCCCAGAAGCGTTCGAATCGTTGGAAAACGGTCGTCAAATCGCCCGTACAGGACCAAAGGAACTTCTTCATATGAGAGTGAAGTCCTCGACGATCGAGGTCGTTGTACGCCCGAAGTGGCGATATTGATTAACGAAACAAGATACAAACTTCTCCTTCCAAGGCGTTAGCCACGTATTGCAACAGTATTGTATAGCTGCAAGCGGGTGGCGGCCTGGTGTCTCAAATTGGCGTAAACGTTCGTTGAAGCTATTCACATCTTGTGACTTGACGATCTCGTTCCACTCTTGTAGAAACGCTTGGAATGCCGGGGCCCGTACGACTCGATTGCCGATTTTGATGCCTTAGGAAAAATTGCTTGCATTTCGCAACGACATTCTGGTTAATATGCCACGTGCAGAGAAGGTTAGTACTGTTTTGAAGCTCGCGAAAGCTATCTAACGCCTTAAGCAACGCAGTATCTCGGTCCGTGACAGTGACCCTTGAAATGGGATCGACTCCTTCTCGCAAAGGACTAGCAGCAACGAGATAGCCCAATAGTAATGGGACTCGGTCTCGCCGTTCAAGAAGATAGAGGCAATAGAGAACGTTTTGTTATCTCGAGTGGCCGCGCAGATATTCAATAACGGCATATTGAATCGGTTCGTCTTGTAGGTACAGTCGAGGACGAGGACATCGTGATGCTGACGCCATCGATGGAAGGTAGCACGAGGCGCGAGAAATAGCCCAGTTAGCCGGCCCTGGGGATCACGACTATCTCGATGAAAGAAGTCGGACTTATCTAGCCGGTCGTAGAGAAACTGAAGAGGCGTACGGCCAGCTAGTTCTTCCTGACGGTGCCTAGCCAAGGCGTTACTCACGTCTTGAGCCGTGATACCGGCTAAACGAGGATCGTCGTGAACCAGGTCACGAAGCTCGCCAGCAATATCGGTCGGCCGGGTATTGTTATTAAACTTCCGGATAATGTCGTCGCGATACTTCTGGATAACAAGCGCCCGGTACTTCGGAAAGACCATCGGGTCATCAACAAGGCGATGATTGTGAACATCGTGAAGATAAGAGATAGTCCAGTAACCGCGTTTTTCCTTCAACGAGAGGCGAAATTCACAGTCTGTTTTCTGGGTTGCTGTATTGAGGCGACGACGAGAGATATGAGCAGCTTTATCCTTCCGATTTTCGTAGGCCGGCCTTGATACAACGAACAAGTGCAGACTTGCGTTGGCCAGCGTTATCCCGCTTCGATGTTCGAATGTAGGGCGTAGCCTCAGCCTCAGCAACGGTATCGGCGGCTTCCATCGCGGCCTGGAAGGTCGGGAATAGTGTCTTCGTAAGCGACCCATGATTCGGGCTCGTAAGGGCAGAAACGCGGTGCGAATAGCTTCAGTTTTGATGGTATTGCTGATAGTTACGGTTACAGGATGTTGTTACGCAAGCATCACGAACTGGCCAGCTGGCCGGCCGGGAATGGGCGCACCAAAATTAGCGGCATCGGCACTGCGCCTGACCCAGCCACAGTTGATCCACTTTTTGGTGTACAGTTAATAAAAGGAGGTGTATAGATAATTGGGCCCCTCTTATTCAGCCCGAAGGGCGTTCTACTC
This sequence comes from Hirsutella rhossiliensis, assembly GCF_020360975.1. NCBI lineage: Eukaryota > Fungi > Ascomycota > Sordariomycetes > Hypocreales > Ophiocordycipitaceae > Hirsutella > Hirsutella rhossiliensis. The sequence goes on from NW_025408672.1 coordinate 3,759,029, forward strand.
AGTCAGAAAGAATCGAGCATAAAACCTCTTCTGATTGGCCAATTAGCCTCCCCTGTGCTCAACTCGCGAACGAATTGGTCGGCTGATACCATGCCCCACCCCCCTTTCGGTAACACCCACCTTTCGGTAGCGCATTAGAAAATATCCCCACCAAAAACCATCAATTTCACTTACACGGATTCCAGCCAGCTTTGAAGATATTCACAAGCCGTCACTTGGAGTAGATAGTGGATTGATTGAATTCTACTTTTCGATGGTTGAATGTTTGTACAGGGTTCTGTGGCCTGTGCGTACCTTGCACGCGAAATTACCATCCAACCCCCTAATCTCCTTCCGCCTCCTGACGATGATTCTTCTCGTTATTCCTCCACCACATGACCAAAATGACCTTAAAGCGGCCTCGGAGTATTTATACGGAGGATATTATGGCTAATGCGATAATTGATGTCACAAAAAACGGCTTGTCGCAGTACCGCGCCGCCCAAAAGTATGACATACCTCAGCAGTCTATTTCCGACAGACTCAAAGGCCAGGTAGCCCTGGCTGATCAGATCCAGCCTCGTCAACTCTTGAGTAAGTCTCAGGAAGCTCGCTTGGTTTCTTGGATCCTCCGCCAAGAGTCTCTCGGCTATGCTCCTCCCACAGTCAGATCCGCGCATGTGTGGAGGCTCTTATAAAGCAACTGAACAACGAGCGGACAGTGGGGCGCAACTGGGTCTCTAAATTCATCAATCGCCATCCGGACATCAAGAACAAGCGTGGGAGACGTCAGGAAGCTAACCGATTTAATGCTTTTACGCCTCGGGCGGTTCACTGGTTCTTCGATATCAGGGAAAAGGAGTATGGATGGATTAAACCAGAAAATACCGTGAATGTTGACGAAGGCGGTATTATGTCTGGCTTTGGTGAGTATTTGGCTTGTCTTTCATTACTTTTACTAACCAGACTCTTTTTGCCAGGTTTGGATAGTCTTGTGGTTGGGAGTGCAGACCCAAAACGGAAGGCCCTTCTGAAAGGGCCACAGTCCCGCAACTGGACCTCATTTATTGAAGCTATCACCGCGGACGGCCGTGTCCTTACCCCTGGCATTATCTTTAAGGGCAAAGAGCTTCAGAAACAGTGGTTCTTGACGGAATTCGGCAAAATAGCCGACTGGCATTACATAACGTCGCCCAACGGATGGACGGACAACCATATCGCTATTGAGTGGCTTGAGGAGGTCTATTTGCCCCAGACGCGACCAGCCGATGCCTCAGATGCTAGACTGATCATATTAGATGGACATGGAAGTCATGCAACGGTGCGTTTCTTTATCCACCTCTGTAGGAATTACTGTTAACCGAGACCAGGATGCATGGATGGCCACATGCTTTTTGAACAACGTTTATTGCTGTTACCTTCCTGCCCACTGCTCATGGCCTCCAGCCGTTAGATAACGGTGTATTCAATGCCTCCAAGGCAGCTTACCGGAAAGAACTTCAGAAATTGACCTGTTTGACCGATTCTGCGCCTGTTCATAAGGTCAATTTTATACGGGCATATGCTAAAGCGCGCGAGGTTGGAATGACGGCAAAGAATATATTGTCCGGCTGGAGGGTCACTGGGAATTGGCCGATCTCACGATCCAAGGCATTGCGGCATCCAGAAATTCACGCGGACATTGTAGAGACGTCTCCAAAGTCCGCGCCATTTTGGGTTCTGATGATACGCCAAGAAACAGCCGCCAGATTCGCGATTTCGGAAAGAACAAGACTCCTGGCACCCGGAGACGATACGCCGTGATAGCTAGAGGCTTTGAAGCCCAAGAACAGACGCTTGCCGAGCACAGCAACAGAATCGCGAAGCTAGAGGAAGAAGTGGCCCGGCTGCAGAGAGGCAAGAAGAGGAGAGCACCGAACCCGAACAGACGGTTCATGACTCTCAGTGAAGCTTTGGTGGCTGAGGAAGCCATTCCCAAATTAAAAGCCAAGAGATAGCCGTTGTGCTGAATTCTGACACAGAGGAGGAGGCGGTCTCAGAGGTGGAGACAGCTTCAGTGATTGAAGTCAAGGTGGCACCCGAAGCCCTTCCAGTCACCACCAGATCCGGGCGAATGGTAAAAAAGCGCCGGTACATATAAGAGCGTCCATTTCTCTACGGAATGATATATTTTTTGTGTTTATAATGTTAAGTTCTGATCATATTTCATGTAGTTCAAATGGTAGACTTTTGGTGGAGAATTTTTCAATTGCGCTACCGAAAGGTGGGTGTTACCGAAAGGGGGGTGGGGCATGGTAACGCCACCAAATGAAGGCCCACCATAAACCCCTGAGCGTTGACTAGGTAACCAAGGAGCTCTTCAAGGGCTCGCCAAGAGCTTTCACTTCTTCTTTCCTAATTCTCTTTTCCGTCGAATCTATCAAACGCATTGGTTTGCTAACGGTATCTAGGTTTCACACATCACCTCCGCGGCCGACCTACCTCTCAATATTCCCCGGTTACCTTACCTCCAGGCAAGCAGTACAGTCTCCTCCTAGATTGTTTAGACCTGATCTAACTACCGCAAAGACAGCCTCCTATCGAGATCTATCACGGTCTTGGACCTCTCGGCTGTCAGTCAGCTCTGCTAGCACCGCCAAACCCTCGCAAAGCCTCCTGCCCGAGCAATATATAGCAGCTTAGATCGATAAGAAGTGGATATATACTGTCAGATGGAGAACGATACACCCCAGGCGGTCCGCAACTGCCGTACCTGCAAGCAAGACCTGCCCGAAGTCGAGTTTCGAAGCGTCAAGGACCCTACAAAGTTCACAACAGAGTGTGCTAACTGTAGGGCACGCCGAAGGGAGCGGATAACCGAATCCTGAGCCGTCGCCGCAATGCAGAAGATCGCCTCGAAGCCATTGCCACGCAGAGCCTCGAAGAGGACCGATTCACTAGCTAACCTGACGCCTCCAAGGCGGACTGCACCAACGCCTGCGTCTGCGAACGCCTTACAGCCTCCTTCCATGCCTGATTTATTCCGTGGCCTGGTGCCTGCACCGACGGGAATGCTCAGAGCTCCGCAGGGGCCTTCTACCCCAAGCGCTGTAGAGGGATCTTCCCCTATCCCTCCTACCCCTGGCCTGCCAACGGTGGTTCTAGGCACGCCGATTTACCCTTCGGGCTGGATATTCAGCCGTTAAGCCCCTTGCCTTGGCAACTTAACGGGTGTTCGAAGTATTTTATACATGAATAGAGAGACTGAGGGCAGCAGCTTGACTAGTCGTGACTGCCTATTAGGCAGTAGGCAGCACCGTGAATGAGCGTCTGATCTTGACAAGTTACATGTTTCTGTCGCACCAGCCACCAAAGGTGGAGGCGACTGGTAGTATGTATGTGAATTCCGACAACACTTTCCGGCCCTTCATCCAGGGTAGGAGGCTAGACGACTCCACTCCACTCGTCTTGGTACCGTCCAGATTTCATAAACAAGAATATTTTAGTGAAATAATGGCCTCGCCCGCTGGAATGCGGCCAGGAAAACCCCCAGTAATTTTGTCAAGTCTAGTGTCCGACTATTACGTTGTGCGTATCAATGTGTTTGCGAGTGGTATGTAGAGTGCCGACTCGCCGTATAACATTGGTGGTGCGGCTGGCAGGCGACTTGCTGTCTGTAGAATTGCGTTTTGCTGGTCCTCTGCGGCCCCATACACTGAGGTACATGGCGCAATGTACTGAGGGGCAACCTGCATACCGCACTAACCTGTTTCGTCTAGTCGGAAGCGGTTTTAGGGGTTTTGCAACAGTGACCCCTATAGGCTGCCGTAGGATCTGGCGATTCGCCGGATTTTGGGCTCATTGCATTCCAGCAAAGAACTGAGAATAACTTCACGAATACTATTTGAATTGTTCTAAAATCTTATAAGAGCAGTTAATAATGCTCAAAGATGCCACTCAATCTTTTTGAAGTCATCCAGCCATCGAGGTCGTCTTCTGTTACTCTCCGATCGCGCAAGTCCCCGAAATGCACCCATTGCCTCCCGATCACTATCAACAGCTAAAGAGGGCCTTTGAGGACAGGATATGTCGTTTGAAGTTATCATTGCCTTGTTATTTGCGTTATTATATAGTGTGTTTGGTACCTGCAATGCTATGGCCCGCTCTGGTGTGAACGGAAGAGTGACAATTTTTGCAGCGTGAACATCCTGACTCCTCTCGCGACCCTCAGAAGGGCTCTAGTTAATGGGCCCTTGGTTTTCCTTATCGGGCCCTTGAAGTGTGGCTAAATAGTCACGTGACTGCCGCGTCCTTTCCCCGCCTTAAACCTGAGCCGTCAACTGTGAAAGCTTGTCACTAATTAACTTAGTGTAGAGCTAGGAGCATATCAGGCCAGACAACCAGTCACCATTGGAGGTGGCCTCCACTTTTGGTGGACTGGTGCAACACTTAGAACGCATACCAAAGTGAGGGCATCCCCAACGCACCAACGCCGCACCGATGGAGTCACTTTTCCGCCACAAGTTCGAGACCTGGCAAGCTGCTGCAGAGAGCGCCGTAGCTCCATTACGGAGCGAGAGCCTAATCAGGGACTGTGTCGCGGCGACGTAGCCTCGGGTACATGTTCCACGAGCCTGTTCAATTGCCTCACTCATTAACATTAAATTAATACCCCTACATTCAATGGCTCCACGTAAAATGGTTATGCTGTCGGGCCTATGACGCCGGCAAATGTGTGCACCGGCGCGCAGGCAAAGCCGCAAAGTAGGGTTGACAGTCCGCCACAGTCGCAGCCACACTTCAAGGGCCCGATAAGGAAAACCAAGGGCCCATTAACTAGAGCCCTCAGAAGCCACCCGTCGCTCATTCTGCATTTTCTGTGGCTTTTCCACTTTCAAAATCTTCAGCTCTTGTTAATAATGCCAATTTATCTCCTTATTTTGCTTCACGGCCTCCGTCATCCGTCGTTTTCTCCCAATTTCCGCCTCTCATTGCTTCCTCTTCTAGAGCGAGAGCTTTTGCTCCGCTGCCTTCTGCTGTCGCTGAAGCTTTCGGCCTCCTTCTTCAGAGCCTCCTCTTTCTTTGGAGTCCTTTCACTGTCATTTTTGGCGAGCTTGAGCCACATTTTTAGAGCTAAACACCTCGTCTGCACTAGAATCTGTACAGCAGAAGAGATCATCTTTGAAGCCTTACCGGTCTGCCTGCGCTGGTTCTTGTGACTACTTGTTCTCTGCATACTTTAACTCTCATATCAAGCACTTAAAACTCATATTGAGGGCTCCTGAGGGTGCTGCTCAGCCTTCGGCTGTTGCGGCCAGCATCAACAGAGGACTTCTCGACTACTTCCTGAAATGCGTTCCAAAACACAGTCTAGATCTTCGATTTCAGCAATCCAATGAACCTTTTTGATTTGTCTGTGTACTGGATAAGATCATGCGTATACGCTGTTGAGAGAGGCTGAATAACGATACATCAAGGGCAGGGTGGTTTTCCATACATGGAAAGGCCTGCAATCGATAATCGGTATCGGCCCCACATTTATTGCAAGTATTGCAATACACCTTTCCATACTTGGTCCGTGCACGACGACAAAATGTCACTGAAGACACCTTCGACAAGATGGACAAATTCACACCATATGGTGAATTAAAAATACGAAGTAATTGATTGAGCTCAATGATAATGTCCAAAAGAGAGGGTAGGCAAATCTTACGTGTTTTGTTCCAAGACGAGGAGGGAAATCAGACGGGAATTTGCACGAATTCTCACGCCACGGTCACGCCACCGCCCTTCCTCTTCAAGACATTGTTCTTCACCCAATGCTTCAACCAATTCTCCCTTTTCAATTTGGTCCGCATCCAATTGTGCCCTTTCCCAGGAGATCGTACGACGAGCCCCTGAAAACACCTGTTCCGGCTCGTCGCTCATCGCTGGCATTGATAGGATGTCTATTGCCATTCGTGATAACTTCGGCCGTCGGTTCCTATGTCGCTCTTGAAGCCACCATGATAAAGCAGTTGTTGGCGCAATCTCATATGGATCACCTGAGATGTAATCTTCATACTCGTCTTGACTTGTAGGTCGAGCACAATTCTGCAGATTTCTTGAAATACGATCAAATGCATCAAGGCCATTGTCTTCTTCTTCGTCCAGTACATGATACGAAATTGTACCGTCGTTTGTATTTCGGTAAGAGTAGCAAAGGTCTTTGACCCGTTTGAAAGCAGTTTTATGCCACTTCTTCTAATTTGAGTGGATGTACGTCGTGCGATAGCTTGGATGAAGGACCAAAGAAGCGGCGTAATAGGGCGAATTCTCTTTATTGATAATTTCTTGGTCAAGGTAGCCTTTGAAGACACGGCCCAGATCCCACGCTTGCCCGTAGAGTTGATCAAATCCTTCGATGATGGACGGTTGAAGAGGAGATAAATTCTCTGCGACGTTGATGACATACTTTCTTGCCCTCAGGGTGTTTTCGAAAGCTGGCTGTGACAGAAGTACTGTAGGGATCATTCTGGGGACAATAAAGATAATATATGAGGCGGTTCCTGCCTTTGAACTCCGCTTCCCTAACCCTTTACTACCGGTACACTACTGCCAGATGAGCATGTTTTCATGATCCAAAAGCAGGTTTTTCTTGTCTTGGGAGATATAGACGCGAATGAATCCGAAGCAATGGATTCAGAATCGAAGAAACATAACTAACACAGGCTCAGAATCCATTGTCGCCAGGTGATAATGGTATGCTGTGGGTTGGTGGTGAGGCTGATTTTGTGGATGTGCGGATTTGTAGCGGGGTTCCAGGCCCACAGCCCTGTAGGTAGCCCCCTGTAGGAACCCTTGTTAGTGGCGTGGTTCAGCCAATAGTATGGAAATACATGGATCCATATCCATACCTATTCCATGCCATTCATGGAAAGGGTATTTCCATATTTAGATATGGAAAACCACCCTGATCAAGGGTTGCAGCCGATGAATGGATTGAGGGGGAAACACCACAACGATCACTCGGTGCCGGTCACACCACTCCATAAATTCGATACTAAAATGGTTAAGTGGCCATCGGGAACCAAAAGGCGATAAGCACAACCGTTTCGAGCTTTCGCCCTGGTAAACCGGTCGAACGTACCGGTGAGCTGCTCATTTCCAATATTGTGATTCGTCCACCTCGTTTTTGACGTGTTAACAATATTTATTGACGACTTGATTCACGTTTCACGAACCAAAAGTCCAGAGTTTGTGCTGGCTTGTCTTGGTGGATGAGAAATGGGGGCAGCGATGCCATCTCTTGACTGACGCACATCTTGAACGTAATGGAGGATGGGTTGCCATTTTTTAATACGCCGAGCAATTTTGCCTTGTTTTCTTATAATAAGAGGAATACCTGTTCGTTCAAATGCTCATAAGGAATAGAAAGCCCATTTCATCCATGTTATACGTGTTTTAGGGTAGGGTGTCGAATTTCTCAATTTTCGTGCACGTCTTTCCTTGTCAGGTGTGAAAGCGGAGCCTCGCGCACTGAATTTCAAGCTAAAAATAAACCTTACATTCAGATGCATAGACAGGTTCTTTTCAGAAGATGCTTGTACCGTCGAATCACGTTCAATCTGGCTCATTACGGGTGCGTAGAATGAAGTTATCCAGCTCGCCCTTCCAACCCCCATTTTTTGCAGTATCCTGAGCCAAGTTCTGCACTATGGATAGAATGGGGAGAATCCCACATGATTAAAGCCTACGATGAAAGCCAATAATGTTCTGTTTTTGCTGTATTGGCTGAAATGACTTACACAATCTGTCGGCATCCTATTTTGGCCGTTGCTTGGTTTGATGTCAGCACCGCAGCGCATTGCCCCCTAGATAAAAGTTATAAATATATGCCAGACTTTCACTGCTTCTGATGATTCAGGAAATCAAAGGATACGTCAATTGGCACCGTTGTTGTTGAGCTATTGTCGATTGATGTTGAGCGTGCGAAGTCGCCGCAATCCGGCAGATCACCAGATCCGGCAGATCATCGGAAAATCCCTTACCACCCTGCCACCACACACAAACGGCCCCCTTTCCGCTCCCTGTGCCCGATTTTTAGTCTCCCTGTGCACCTTACCGTACTTAGCAAGACTCCACACGTAGACGCGTAACACACCATAATACACACAATTGGCGTCGCGGCAAGCAGTGCCTCCTGATACAACACCACAAGCCAAAATAACTCGTGATAACCACCCACCTCGCAATACCACATCGCGTCTGCCAGACAGTCGCCCCAATAAAGGGAAGGTAAAAGACTAAGGCTAGTCCAAAAAAGATGATTCTCGCCTTGGAGGGGTCAGGAAATCTGGACAAAAGTTGGCTTGGAGTCGCTGGGAGCGGACAGCATTTTTCGTCGGGATTGGCGAAGCGAAGGCAAAATCGGTTGATGTTGATGGGTTTGTACGCAGATGGCGGAGGAACGACAAGGTGACTGACGATTTGAGCGGTGTGCCTCTGATTCCCAGGAATCCGCCGTTTGTTGGGCCGGAACAGGGTGTCATGCATGTGCACGGGGTTTCCGTTACTATCTCATGTTGCATGCAGCCTTGTACGATTCTGAAGGAGGCACCGACGCAATGGTGAGGAGAGGAGGAGATTAAATAGGCGCCATGTGCGGCACTGGGACTCGACTTTGGATTTTGTCGAGCCGCCTGATGCAATTCAATGCACTGTAAGGCACGTAGTGAATGAAGGCCTGATTTGAGAGATGGCAGCGAATATTGGCCGGTACGACCCAGTCTCTGTTGCCACCCCTCTCCTTGAAGGCTACCGTAGGGCTGATGTACACACGGGTCGAAAAGTTGGAGGCCATTAATAGCTATGCCCCCCCGAGGTTGTGCTAGGATGGCTCCGATAAGACTAGCAGCGACATCCTTCTACTGACCTTCGGCTCACGCGGATTATGGTACTACCCGTTTAGTTTAGTTTAGTTTAGTGTATTTTCCGTCCAGCAACTTTTGGTCGCTCAGGTCTCCGCAGGGGAGCACAGGACGTGCTGAGCTAGCAGGTGTCTACATGCTACATATCGTACACTTCACCCACTATCCAGCATTTCATCGGCTCAACGGCGCTCATGACAAACCTGTTGCCCGTCAGCGGGACGTCCAGGCATGAAGAGAAAGCTGTCCCGTGGTCAGATCAGCCAATTTGCTTCTGGGGCCTTGCAGCCCTTGATGACCTCGGCGATCGCATGGTCGCGAGACCTTGACGCCGCCCGAGATCGGAGCAGGTAACAGAAAGGATTGAGAGGAAAAGGTAGGGTGAGAGAGGAGAATGATGACCGTCTAGTGGCGTGGGCAGATCCTCCGAAGAAGGAGCTCGCTTTCGCCAGCCTGACGAATTTGTCAAAGTCCTTGCCGATTGCGCGGTTGATGGCTGCAGCCGGCCAAGGTGCAAGCCGCATACGATGCCGTGGCGCAACCTTTCTGCAGTAAAAGATGTGTGCTGGCTCTGGCGTCTTCCGCACGAGCACGTCAGTCGCGCATTGTCGTGACCAAACCTTTCGTGGTAGTCAGCAAAATCCCCATGGTGGGTTCTTGCTGCAAGCAAGTTACGAAGCAGGGGCCGAGAGAGCGCCAATTCTGACGGGCAGCTGGTTGTGGCTTTAAGCCTCAGGTCTCTGTATCGCTCCGGCGCAGAGGCTTCCCACCAGGCCTTGAAAGCCTCTTCCGGCTGCTGTCGGGCAATCTTTCGCAGGTGCGCTAGCGTCGGGACGTTATCAGCGGGTTCTGGCAGTGATGCTCCCGCCTTTGCCAGAGCATCAGCCTCCTCGTTGCCTGGGATGTCAGCATGGCCGGGGATCCAATGGACCTCCACAGCTCCGTATTTTCGCGCCAAAGATTGAAACTCAAGGAAGACCTCTTGCGAGGAGTCGCTCGGCGTGCCCCGTAAGCATGTTGCGGTCGCAAGGTTGTCGAGGCAGACAAAGATGCGGTCAGTTTCTGGAAGGCTCACCGCAGCCTTCAACCCCTCCAACGCACCTTTCGCCTCAGCGTCGAAAATCTCGGCGGGCCCGAGACGGCCCTTGTCGCGCAAGACGGTGGATCCGTCCCGATGAACAACATAGCCATATCCGGCGTGGCCTTCGGTAGAACGGGACCCGTCGGAATAGACGACCAGAGTTCGGGGCGATAGTGCCTGGAGCCAATCGCGAAATTTCTTCGCCGTCTCATTTTCGATGCACTCTGCAGAGGCGCAGTCTGCTCTTCGACAAATCCGCGCTGCAGCAAGGCAGGCCTTGGGCAGCTTGGTAGCAATTCGTCGGAGCGCCGCAGCCTAGTCCGGAAGGGTTTTGGCTGCTTTTGGTACTTCAGCTTGATCATTTCATTCAGTATAGGGGCTTTTGGCCTCGACGTGCGCTTCACGAGCGGATGAGCTTCGTCCAGGGATTTGAGACGCGCAGCAAATGCAGTCCGGCGCGCCTCGAGCAGCAGAGGGACCGGCGGTATCCCTGCCTCCCGGTGCAGAACATTCGTTGGTGTAGTTCTCCACACTGGCAGGATAGCCCGAAGAGATGTGTAGAGTGCCTTGCTCATCTTCTTTACGAGGTGTCCGATCCTGGACGGTCCTTCCTTGCCCGGCTTGGTCCAGCGCGGGCGCGTAGAACCAGGATACCAGACCTCCGCCGCGTAGAGCAGCACTGGAATGACGCAAGCGCAGACCGCTCGTCGCACAGCGCTCGGTAGAGGACCATGCCTGGTGTTTGTCAGTCTCCTGAGATGGAAGGCGACTGCTTGCGCTTTGGCCGTCCATTTCTCGACATGAGTCTTGAAAGACAGAGTGCTGTCGAGCCAGACGCCGAGCCAACGCATCGCCCGGCCCGGCCGTTTCTCAAATTCGCCATGGAGCACTGGCGGCGCCGTCTTGGGCGTCGTTCGAGAGAAGTGCATCACTTCTGTCTTCTCAGGGTCGAAGGAGATCCCGTTGGCGGCGCCCCACGATACAAGCTCACGCACATGATGAGATGCTTCGGCGGACGTCTCATCCAGGCTATCGCCGACGCAAAGGATGGCAGTGTCGTCCGCATAGCCGAAACGCCCTTTTGAGCTGCCCAAGCGGTAGATTGGTTCCGTATACAGTAGGAAGAGGATCGGCGAGACTGGCGATCCCTGTGGCAGCCCGCACTGGAGAGGCGATGAATTCGTTGCGATATCTTGATAGCGGATGCGTGCCGACCTGTCTTGCATAAACGAGCCGACCCATCGCGCGAGGTTCGGTGGCCACCCTGCTCCCGTAGGCGAAGGATCAATCTGTTGCGGAGGACTGTGTCGAAGGCGCCCTGAATGTCCAAAGTCACCAATGTTGCAACCTGCTTGCAGGCAAATGCCTCCTCGATGTCATGAATCAAGGCAGCAACGAGATCCACGGCCGATCTCTTCGGGAGCGCGCCGGCTTGTTGTGGGTGTAGTACGCCGAAATGGACCGAGGCCCACGCTAGACGCCGTGCGATGAGCCGCTCGAGGCCCTTGCCGAGACAGGACAAAGGGGATGTGAGATCCCTGCGCCCCGGCTTGGCAATCATGACCACTTCTGCTTCTCGGAAGGGCTTCGGATGGTGGCCAATCCTGAGGCAGCCTTGATATAGCTGGTGGACGAGACTTCCGATCGCATGCCAGACAGCGCGGAGCATCCGCACCGTAATATTGTCGGGACCAGGGACGTATTCCCGGTGCGTAGCGTGGCGTCGCGGGTCTCCTCCGGAGAGACTCGGTCGGTGAAGGGTATCGTCCTATCTGTGTTCACGGAGATCCACGGATCTGGGATGTCGTCGTTCGCCGTGCGCCGTTCCAGAGTGGCTTGTCGCAAGGCGGTGGCCTTTTCCAGCTGCGTCTCATACACTCGGTCGTCAATTTGCAGGGGAGGAGCTTGAAACGGACCTGGAGACTTCAGCCAGCGGACCGCCCTGAAGACGGAGGCGCTATCGGTGAAGCTGTCAATCAAGTTACGCCAGTAAAGGCGCTTGGCCCGGCGCACCACGCTATGGAGCTCCTCTTGGCTAGCTGTACTTCTCGGTCGAAGCCGAGAAGTGAACTCTCCTCCACGCGCGGTAATTGGCCGCCGCCTTTGCGCATTCTTCAGTCCACCACCGCGCACCATGCGTAGTCTTACGGGCAGGTCGACCGGCAGCTCTGGCTGCACAACCAAGAAGGTTCACGAGCGCCGACGCAAAGCTGTCGAGCTCGGAAGGAGATGCCGTGGTGATCGGGATGAAGGCGGCACCGGCCTCCACTAATTCAATGAATCGCTTCAATTCCTCGTCGGAGTTGAGATGGATCTTTCCTATTGGAAGGGGTGCCAGAACTTGTCCTGGCAGCGTGATACTAAGGGTAAAATGATCGGAGCCGGTTGCTAGATGATCCTCGACAACAGCGTCGGCCAGAGGTATGTTGCAGAAGGCGAGATCAACCGTATTGCCGTGTGCGTTGGTCGGGACATCGACAGGATTCAGTAAGCCGAGTCGATTGTCCATTGCCCAAAACGCTATTTCTTCGCCGCGGTCCTCTCGTCGACCGGCCTGCCAGCTGGGATGTTTGGCATTGAAATCACCAGCAACAAGACACTTGTCCGGTACGGTCCACTGAAGCAAGATTTCAAGGGCTCCGTCGTGGTACGGCTGCCGATAGAAGTTGACGACTGTTATGCCGTTGACGGTGAGCCAAAGGATGTCACGAGTCGCCGCAGGTCTCTTTTGATCAGCGACGAGACCTGCGGAACGCCGGACGTATGTCATGACTCTCGGGCGAGTGTCGCGGCCGTCCCAGTCGTTGACGGGTGAGAAGGTGTCGTAGGCCTGATGCGTCTTAGTGAGGCATCGGCCATCTTTCAGTCCTGTCCATGGCTCCTGCAACAAAATAATGTCGTATTGTTCCGAGTCGGCCAACGCAAGGGCACAATCGTGTGCCGGCGGAATCTTGCCTACGTTGGCTTGGAAGATTCGCAAGATCCTCCTATCGCTTCGATTGCGTGGAAAACAGCGAGGCATTAGGGTAGCGTCACAGGACTAGTGCGTCGTTTCTTCGATGGGACGACAGGGAGGAACTGGTCGCCGTCCCTTACATGCGGCGGCGTTGTGGCCACAACGATGCATGGGGTTGACGGCGCGGCTGGCTCGTAAATGGCGCCCATGTCGGAGCTTCCATCTCCTCCAGCTGCCCGCGGCGCCGTTGACTCCAAGGAAAGTATCTGCGGCCTGCCAGGGCTCTGATCAGACTGGTCGGACACTCTGGCCTTTGAGTCTGCCGCTTCTGCTGCGCAGAGAGCTGAACTCCCATCTGCCGTACCAGGCTCTTCTCCTCCTTCGTCAGGCGCCGGACCATGCCGTGAACGCGCTTGGGGCGGGCAGGGCATTTGGGGTCATCCGCGCAATGGGGTCCAAGGCAGTTTGCACACTGCTCGAGGGCGGTGCATTCTTGGCTACGATGGCCGGTTTTGCCACAACGCCTGCAGCGCGCCGTTCGATCGCAGCTGTGTCGAGCGTGGAAATCCCAGCACTTGTCACATTGGCTAGGAATGCTGGGCTTGTTGATATAGCGGGCGAACCGGCTGGCGCCGAACAGTCGCCAGGTCTCTGCGTGGGTTCCAGGAAGGATACAATAAGGGTCTTGGTAGGCATATCGCCCGAGTCGTGTCGCGAGGTCCGTATGCTGATGGGCTTCAGTCCGGTTTGGCAGGCAATTTCTTCTTTGACCGCCTCATCGAAGTTGATCTCAACGCCGCGTAGGTCCGTGAGCCTACGGGGCAATCGGCTACGGCATACGAATGCCATTTCTGGCTAATCTCTACGGCCGTCGCGTCCAGATCTACGGCCCAATCCGCCTGTCGCTGCACGAGTAGTTCGCGCGTGGCCACATCCGATGCCAGGATGGCCCAACCCGTGTTTACCGGGAAGGCTGCCGGGATGCGGCGTAGGTCGATGCCGACTCTAGCGGCGATGTGGGCCCGGATAGCGTATCTTTCATGGTTTCGGGCCGGAGCATCGGCGTCAAGTCGGACAAAGACACGCAGGTCTTCCTTGGGTGGGACCACGGGCGGTCGTCCTTGGAGACGAGTGGTGGTTTGCTGTTTTCGCTGTGGTGGGGCGGAGGCCGTAATGGCCAGCTGTCCTTGTGTCGTTTTGCCGGATGCGAGAACGCTGCTGTACGTAGGTTTCGGTGGTTCCTCAAGGTCGGCGAGCGATTGAGTCCAGAGGTTCAGAAACTTGGTGGCAACTTGCTTTGCGATGCTATTGTGGGAGCCGGACGTGAATTGTTTGGCTGTCTGTTCGAATGATTCGCTAAAGGCCCGAAAGACTGCCAGCTTGGCATCATGGGCTGCCGTTTGGTCGCGAGCGATCTTTGTAGCCGCTTCGATGATGGAGACAGGTGCATTTTCCGTGGACCCGGTCGAACCAGGGCCATTCGGGATTATTTCCGGCTGCGTTCCTTCCGCGACGGCAGCGTTGGGCGTGTCGCTGGGAGACGTCGGTCGAGGGAGCTGCTGAGCCGCCAGGGTTGAGACATTTGGGCGAGCCTCCGCCGGAGAGGACAGTAGGTGCTGAGATGCACGGGCTGCTAGATCAGGTGGCGATTGTATGTCGACAGCACAGGGAGCGGCGCGCGAACCTGAGGCTGGTGCCATGGCCGCTGCCGGCGCTTTGCGCGGCGCTGTTGCGGAATTTTCAAGAGCACTGTTAAGCGAAAAGCTGTATGGATAGGCTACTTCCTTAACACTTGCGTGCCAAGAAAGTAAAAATGCAGGGAAGGGTTGTGAACACAATCGGGTGGTACTACCCGTTGGCCCACCTAGCCTTAGCCAACGGGTAGTGCCATGCGGCTAAACGGCATTCTCCCGGGTTAAAAGAGTAATCAAACATACACTCCTGATTTTCAAACATACACTCCCGACCTAAGCCCCATTTGGAAGAAGACCCCGCCACCAAAATTTGGCGCGCGCTTTCCCAACGCCCTGGCTTGCCGTGACCATCGCCGCCGCCCACCCGCCCAGCCACCTGCCTTTTGGCCGCCATCTGCATTTTCGCAATCATCAACAATTGAAGCTATCACCACTTGACTCAACACAACAGCAACGCCGCCGCCGCCTACCGCAATAGTCACGTCTAGTCAATCGTCCCGATGAATTCGACCGAAAGCAATACCAACAGTAGCACCGAGGCTATCACGGAGATGTCTTTCGATACGTATGATGAGGCGCTTGAAACACTCAAAGCTACGCAAGAGCTCCTTGGCTACGTCGTAGTCGTTGCAAATAGCAAGAATACCGGCAAGCCTAGGCGCAAGGAAGCCAATATCCGCTGTGAATACAGTGGTCAGTATAGGCGAGGCAGAGGTATATACAAGACGTCATCCAAGAAGTCGGGATGTGACTTTCGCTGTTACATCCGCTTCTACCGACGTTGCAATGCATTCAAAGTCACCATCAAGCACGGCTCTCATAACCACGAACCTCTATTTGAGCCAATTGCTAACCCCATCGTCCGTCAACGAAGCCAACGCAAATTCGGCATCGAGCGTCTTCATAGCCTCGTCGAGGGGCTTAGCAAGAACGTCAATAACAAGAGCAGGGATATCGTGGATGCTATCCGACAGGAATATCCTGAGCTCCTTATTACCGATTCTGATATACACTTCATCCAGCTGCAACTTCGTGCCTTCCGTTACGGCGCCTCTACATCTACACAAGCCTTCCTCGATGTACTCAAAGATGCTAAAGGGGAAATCAGCTACTATGCAGTTGACCGTGGCCCTAATGGGAAGGTTTGGAGGTTTTTCTGGACATACGATGACTGTATTGCTGACTGGAAGCGTAACCCCGAGCTCCTTATCATGGATAATACGTATAAGGTCAACCGCTTTAACATGCCGCTTCTACAGATCATTGGCACAACAGGGCTACACAAGAGCTTCAGTGTAGGCTTTGGCCTCACTGCCAAGGAAGACGAAGGCGCGTTCCAATGGATCCTCTCACAGTTGCGTGAGGCTGGTCGGCAGGCTGATATTCCGGACCCGGGCGTTGTGATTACCGACTTTGATACCGCCCTGAAGAACGCCCTTGACTCTATCTTCCCATCAACGCAACAACAAGTGTGCGTTTGGCATATGATGAAGAACGTGATCCTTCACATCAAGAAGAAGTGGGAAGGATCCTCGATGGCACCGAGATTGGCGGAGATAGCCAGAACAGGAGACTCGCCTCGCTGCAGCAGCCGCTCTCGACGACCCTATACAGGCAGATAATGCCATTGACGAGGACCGACCTATCGACCGTGCCACTGATTACCAGATTCAACATGCCTCACAACTGGCAGATCAGTGCGTTGAGCAACAAGATGATCGTGAAGATGACGATGGAAACCAATACTACCCCGGCTCCAAGGCGGACTTTTGAGCACACAGCTGACGGTATCCGTGATGCCTGGGTTTCAGTCTTTAGGGCTCGCACGGCTGAGGAGTGCAGAGATCAGTGGGATCTACTCTGTATAGAGTTTTCGGATCAGCCAGGTAACCTAGCCTAACTACCCTCCTACTCTAACCTTTTACTAAATAGCTCCTCTTATAGCTCTCGTTAATTACCTCCGTACAACCTACTGGCCATGGCGTGCCCAGTTTTCCACCTACGCTATCCAACAGTACCGAAATTATAACATTACGGTAACTTCCCGTGTGGAGCACACATCACGAGTTGAAGTCACGATTACGCAACCGCTTCATTGACCTCCATCAGCTACAAGAGCACATCAGAGGCTCGTTACCCATCGGCAAAGAAGCATCGCGAGGCAATCCGAGTTTGCAAGAGCTAGAGTTGAATGGGCCAAGCAGACGATTATGAAGTCACTGCACCGAAAAATTGGCTGGCAGCCGATGAAACAGATCTTCAGGCAAGTTAGGCTAGCCGGGCTGAGCTTGCCGATAATCGAGGCATGCCTACGATTTGTACGGGTGCTTTCACGATGCAATGGGGGCTGCCCTGCCGGCATACAATCCGCGATTTGATCCAGGCTGACGCGGCCGCCCTTATACCATTGCATCTTATTGATAACCACTGGCGGGTTTACGGCGTGACTGTAAGTATCTTGCTCCAGCCATAAGTACTATACTAATTTACTAGCAGCCTGAACAACAGCAATATATCGATGCAGACCACGAAGCCGATCCTGACGTTGTCAGCCTCGCCGGCGTGGAAACAGTAGACGCGAGGTATCCCTCCACTAGAGGCATCTACGGGATCCTTGGTGCTTGGGAGCAAGAGGAGCATAGAGCCAACCCAGAGCTCGTATCACGGCCACCAGAGACGCAAAGAAGAAGAGGAAGGGCACAGGCACCACTATCATGAACAAGAGGTCGAATACACTTGCTTCCGTGAGCAGCCGGGTTGACGATCTTGCCCAGCAGATCGGTGATTTCATCAAGTCACAAGCAGCAGCAACGCCGGTGCTGTTATCACAGGTTATCACAGGTGCCGCTGGTGTCACAGGGATACCAAACGACGATGCCCTCACTTCCACAGCCGGCGCCGCCGTCACAGGGATACTATGTGATGCCACCGCCTACACCAATTGTGCCTGTATACGTACAGGCGCCGGCGCCGTCACAGTGGCAAGAACCGCCTCCTCGTCACAGGCATCACGACGGCTTCATGCACAGCCGCCGGCACAGTCTCACGAGACGGCTACGCATTTCCAGCTGGGGATCAGAGGGACACGGCACCATACAAAACTAGCAGGCAGGCCACAAATTCGTTCCTCCTCGCCCTCCGCCGCGTCGGACGGATCCTTCCTCACAGTCACAGTCACAGTCACAGAGGTAGGCAAGACCTTCCGCCATTATATGCATATTGTATATATATCGGAAGATCGATCGCCGGGCTTATTGATAGCTTCAATTGAATGACTCTAAGGGATGCATCTTCCGGCGTTGGTAATAATTGCAGATAGAATCCATATATGTCAGACAATAGTGTCCACCTCGCACGTGACAGCGGTTGATCTTTGTGGCATCAGTCAATTGATGAGAATTATCTAAAGAACAAAGGAAAGGAAAAGAATTGGATGCACACATTCGTGCAACAATATATCATCATTGCGGCGAAGCAGCAGTGGCAGTGATCGAGCATAAGGTTTCAGGAACTGACACGGGCGTGATATGCGACAATATATCTAGGCAGGCAGCCGCGGCAGCGGCGTTGGGAAAGCGCGCGCCAAATTTTGGTGGCGGGGTCTTCTTCCAAATGGGGCTTAGGTCGGGAGTGTATGTTTGAAAATCTGGAGTGTATGTTTGATTACTCGCCATGCGGAGGGTTTTTTATATGAGGCATTTTTCTCTTTGGTTGGCGATACCCGATAGCGTAACGCACAAGGCGTGCCACCTTTTAACCCGAGTAATCAAACATACACTCCAGATTTTCAAACATACACTCCCGACCTAAGCCCCATTTGGAAGAAGACCCCGCCACCAAAATTTGGCGCGCGCTTTCCCAACGCCGCTGCCGCGGCTGCCTGCCTAGATATATTGTCGCATATCACGCCCGTGTCAGTTCCTGAAACCTTATGCTCGATCACTGCCACTGCTGCGCCAGGCTTCGCCGCAATGATCGGGTATATATTGTTGCACGAATGTGTGCATCCATTCTTTCCTTTCCTTTGTTCTTTAGATAATTCTCATCAATTGACTGATGCCACAAAGATCAACCGCTGTCACGTGCGAGGTGGGGACACTATTGTCTGACATATATGGATTCTATCTGCAATTATTACCAACGCCGGAAGATGCATCCTTAGAGTCATTCAATTGAAGCTATCAATAAGCCCGGCCCGATCGATCTTCCGATATATATACAATGCATATAATGGCGGAAGGTCTTTGCCTACCTCTGTGACTGTGACTGTGACTGTGAGGAAGGATCCGTCCGACGCGGCGGAGGGCGAGGCACGTGGAACGAATTTGTGACCGGCCTGCCTGCTAGTTTTGTATGGTGCCGTGTCCCTCTGATCCCCAGCTGCTGGAAATGCTCCGTAGCCGTCTCGTGAGACTGTGCCGGCGGCTGTGCCCACATGAAGCCGTCGTGATGTGCCTGTGACGAGGAGGCGGTTCTGCCACTGTGACGGCGCCGGCGCCTGTACGTATACAGGCACAATTGGTGTAGGCGGTGGCATCACATAGTATCCTGTGACGGCGGCGCCGGCTGTGGAAGTGAGGGCATCGTCGTTTGGCATCCCTGTGACACCAGCGGCACCTGTGGAAGTGAGGGCACCTGTGATAACAGCACCGGCGTTGCTGCTGCTTGTGACTTGATGAAATCACCGATCTGCTGGGCAAGATCGTCAACCCGGCTGCTCACGGAAGCAAGTGTATTCGACCTCTTGTTCATGATAGTGGTGCCTGTGCCCTTCCTCTTCTTCTTTGCGTCTCTGGTGGCCGTGATACGAGCTCTGGGTTGGCTCTATCCTCTTGCTCCCAAGCACTAAGGATCCGGCCCGTAGATGCCTCTAGTGGAGGGATACCTCGCGTCTACTGTTTCCACGCCGGCGAGGCTGGACAACGTCAGGATCGGTTTCGTGGTCTGCATCGATATATTGCTGTTGTTCAGGCTGCTAGTAAATTAGTATAGTACTTATGGCGGGAGAAAAATACTTACAGTCACGCCGTAACCCCGCCAGTGGTTATCAATAAGATGCAATGGTATAAGGGCGGCCGCGTCAGCCTGGATCAAATCGCGGATTGTATGCCGGCAGGGCAGCCCCATTGCATCGTGAAAGCACCGTACAAATCGTAGGCATGCCTCGATTATCGGCAAGCTCAGCCCGGCTAGCCTAACTTGCCTGAAGATCTGTTTCATCGGCTGCCAGCCAATTTTTCGGTGCAGTGATCTTTGCCGATGGGTAACGAGCCCTCTGATGTGCTCTTGTAGCTGATGGAGGTCAATGAAGCGGTTGCGTAATCGTGACTTCAACTCGTGATGTGTGCTCTCCACACGGGAAGTTACCGTAATGTTATAATTTCGGTACTGTTGGATAGCGTAGGTGGAAAACTGGGCACGCCATGGCCAGTAGGTTGTACGGAGGTAATTAACGAGAGCTATAAGAGGAGCTATTTAGTAAAAGGTTAGAGTAGGAGGGTAGTTAGGCTAGGGTTACCTGGCTGATCCGAAAACTCTATACAGAGTAGATCCCACTGATCTCTGCACTCCTCAGCCGTGCGAGCCCTAAAGACTGAAACCCAGGCATCACGGATACCGTCAGCTGTGTGCTCAAAAGTCCGCCTTGGAGCCGGGGTAGTATTGTTTCCATCGTCATCTTCACGATCATCTTGTTGCTCAACGCACTGATCTGCCAGTTGTGAGGCATGTTGAATCTGGTAATCAGTGGCACGGTCGATAGGTCGGTCCTCGTCAATGGCATTATCTGCCTGTATAGGGTCGTCGAGAGCGGCTGCTGCAGCGAGGCGAGTCTCCTGTTCTGGCCTATCTCCGCCAATCTCGGTGCCATCGAGGGATCCTTCCCACTTCTTCTTGATGAAGGATCACGTTCTTCATCATATGCCAAACGCACACTTGTTGTTGCGTTGATGGGAAGATAGAGTCAAGGGCGTTCTTCAGGGCGGTATCAAAGTCGGTAATCACAACGCCCGGGTCCGGAATATCAGCCTGCCGACCAGCCTCACGCAACTGTGAGAGGATCCATTGAACGCGCCTCGTCTTCCTTGGCAGTGAGGCCAAAGCCTACACTGAAGCTCTGTGTAGCCCTGTTGTGCCAATGATCTGTAGAAGCGGCATGTTAAAGCGGTTGACCTTATACGTATTATCCATGATAAGGAGCTCGGGTTACGCTTCCAGTCAGCAATACAGTCATCGTATGTCCAGAAAACCTCCAAACCTTCCCATTAGGCCACGGTCAACTGCATAGTAGCTGATTTCCCTTGCTTTAGCATCTTTGAGTACATCGAGGAAGGCTTGTGTAGATGTAGAGGCGCCGTAACGGAAGGCACGAAGTTGCAGCTGGATGAAGTGTATATCAGAATCGGTAATAAGGAGCTCAGGATATTCCTGTCGGATAGCATCCACGATATCCCTGCTCTTGTTATTGACGTTCTTGCTAAGCCCTCGACGAGGCTATGAAGACGCTCGATGCCGAATTTGCGTTGGCTTCGTTGACGGACGATGGGGTTAGCAATTGGCTCAAATAGAGGTTCGTGGTTATGAGAGCCGTGCTTGATGGTGACTTTGAATGCATTGCAACGTCGGTAGAAGCGGATGTAACAGCGAAAGTCACATCCCGACTTCTTGGATGACGTCTTGTATATACCTCTGCCTCGTCCCAGGGCTATACTGACCACTGTATTCACAGCGGATATTGGCTTCCTTGCGCCTAGGCTTGCCGGTATTCTTGCTATTTGCAACGACTACGACGTAGCCAAGGAGCTCTTGCGTAGCTTTGAGTGTTTCAAGCGCCTCATCATACGTATCGAAAGACATCTCCGTGATAGCCTCGGTGCTACTGTTGGTATTGCTTTCGGTCGAATTCATCGGGACGATTGACTAGACGTGACTATTGCGGTAGGCGGCGGCGGCGTTGCTGTTGTGTTGAGTCAAGTGGTGATAGCTTCAATTGTTGATGATTGCGAAAATGCAGATGGCGGCCAAAAGGCAGGTGGCTGGGCGGGTGGGCGGCGGCGATGGTCACGGCAAGCCAGGGCGTTGGGAAAGCGCGCGCCAAATTTTGGTGGCGGGGTCTTCTTCCAAATGGGGCTTAGGTCGGGAGTGTATGTTTGAAAATCAGGAGTGTATGTTTGATTACTCCGCTATCTCCACAGCAAATACCCGTGCCACGCTCCACTTTACTGTCACTCGTAGAACTCGCACCACCTAGCACCACTTTTTTTTTTGTGCCGGAGGGTTCCCCCTATAGAGCCACTACGCTAAGCTATAAACCTTCTGTAATCGTGCCCGCCCCCACTTTATTGGGATTCGCTTTGGCTCACCCACTAAAGTGGGTGCTGAGGCTGGATGGCGCCATGGTCTTCGCAACACCTCCTTGTTGACCAAACTGAACGAGAGTCCTCCATTGAACAGAGCGAGTTTGAGCGAACGCCAGCTAGGCATTGAGGGGCCTCATCATGGAGACGCCGGCTGAGGCCGTGATCATGGTGGGGCGAAGCGCGTCGCCTGCGTCGACACCCGCGAAAAGATCGACACGCGTCGTGAGGCCAAGCACCAAAATTCGAGAAGCCGCGCGACAGCCCGACGATCTGGCGGAGAAGACAACACGCGCAACTAGGCTTGCAACACGCATTGCCTCGGATGATGTCGCCATCAGTGACGCGACTGAGCGGCGCAAAGTTGCCAGCAGCAGCAGTGGCGCGAACGAAGGCCGAGCCATGCTCCAGAAAGTTCTCGAACTCTTGAGCGAGTCACGTCAAGAAACGCAAAAGCTCAGCCGAGCGATAGATGCGCAAAACGAGATCATATCCAAGCAACAGCAGATGATCCAGGAAATGGATCAACAAGGGAAAGAGATGAGAGATGAGCTTCGTCACATCCGAGCGCAGTTAGAGACCCTGGCTACGCCCGCATCTTCTCTGCAGAGCAGTCCGCAGATGTCGTATGCGAGCGCTGCAGGGTCATCGCCGACGATCCAGACAATGAACCGGGGCACCGTACCAGCAGCTAAATCGGCACGAACAGCCGTCAGCGATAGTCTCTACTGTACGGTGGACACATCACGAGTCGAAGAAGCGAACAGGTGCCAGACGCAGATCGGCAACATCCGAAAGGCCATAGAGAGCGACATGAGAAAGAGTCAGAGGCAGGAGACTTGGAAATGCGCAGCGGTCGTGACAGACGCTCGAAACCCCGACCGGATCAAAATTTTATGCAGAGACCAAACCGAGTTGAAGCAGGTCAAGGAAGCAGCGCAGAAGACGGTAACTTCGGGAGCCAGGGTACTGAGAGATCAGCTTTACCCTGTCAAAGTCGACAACACCAAGCGTACCGCAGTGCTGGACGCCGAAGGCAACGTTCTGCCGGGCGCAGCTGAGGCGCTCGGAGCCGAGAATTACGTCACGATTGCCAAGATCACCTGGCTTAGCAACAGAGAGAAAGCCAAAGCGTACGGGTCAATGGTGATCTATGTCACTAAAGAGAGTGACGCGCAAAGACTTCTGGACGGCGTGTGGTTCGATGTTGCGGGAGAGTCCGCCTGCACCAATGTTTTGAACGCCGCGTAGGACCGATTCAGTGCTTCAACTGTCAAGAGATGGGACACAAGGCGTTTTCATGCAAGAAGCCGCAAAGATGTGGCAGATGCGCGAAAGCAGAACATCACCACAGAGAATGCAAGGAGACAGTGCCAAAGTGCGTGCCCTGCGGTGGACCACACGAATCGTACAGCCGGAACTGTCGGGCGCGGAACCCTGGGGATGAGACGCAGGCAGCGTCTGGCCCTTCGGGCTAAGCAGCGGAAGTGAGAATCCACTTAGGATCGATTATGGCACTAACCTTCAACAATACTAACACACAGGTATTCGACTTCGGATTTCGACAGACCGCGCTTCAGCTGCTGAAGGTAGGACGCTGAACACTTGGAGAAATTGGCCTTCAAGCAGGCCTGTCACGGAGCGAGTAGCGGCGAGGTTGGTGTAGCGTATGCTGACCCGTGGGGCTTAAGGTGTTATGCATTAATGTATTGAAATGTCAGTAGCTTTTACGTCTAGGCCCTATAGGAGAAATCCTCCGGGTGAAATACACATACATACATACAAGTGGGTGCTGAGCCTCCATGGCGTAGTGGTGACACGTCTGGAGCTTCTGCGTCGCAGAGGGGTCGGTTCGAAGCCGGCTGGAGGCACCCCTGAGCGAACAGGGTACACCCGGGTTCCCGCCCGTCAAGAGGGAATAGCGTCATGAGAGAACACAATCGGCGTACCAACCACCATCAATGACTAACACAACCACGCTTCAACTTCGACACATCGCGCTTCAGTTGCTGGGAATAGGATGCTGAACACTTGGAGAAATTGACCTTCAAGCAGGTCTGTCATGGAGCGAACAGTGGAATGGTTGGCGCAGCGTAAGATGATCTGTGGGTACGGGCGACTGTAGGCCAGACTGTCTCAAAACGCATTTGGGAAGAAAATTTGTCATTACGTATACCCTACTGTGACCATAGAGGGTTATGGCCCATTTTTAAATATTCGGCTTAGCAGAAGCAGGGTTAATTGCATATACGACGAAGTTATAGCAGATCTTTACAGTCACGTTTCTTTCTTCCCCCTACTTTATTTTGCGTGGACGAATATTAAAAATGCAAGCTATCACGATTGACAGTCAGACTTGCAAATAGATAAATCAAATCAAATCCGGGGTCCAATTTGATTTGATTTGGATGGCAAAATCATGGATCTGATTTGATTTGATTTGATTTGAGTCGATTTGGATCTCATTTGGATATCTGGATAACTCCACTTTTTTTCCCACGACGAAATACACTGAGCCGCCCCGATAAGGTCCGCTTTGAGGCGGCCTCTCTGAGCTGTGACCATCTGTCCGGCAAGGCTAAATATTCTCTCCGGCTCTGAAGACATTGCCGGAATAGAAAAGAGGTCGATTGCCATTCGCGACAAGCGTGGATACTGGCGTCTGCGGAGAAGCCAGTACTGGATGGGATTGTCCACAAGACAATCGCCCGGATCGGTACTGGCCACCCATTCTGCGTATTCGTCACGCGTGGAGGACGGTGAGGGCGCAGGTTGGGCGCCAAGTTTCCTAATTGAGGTCATGAAGTCATCTAGGTCCGTTGTCTTCCTTGCAGCTGTGGGCTCCTCGGGTATCGTATCTTGCTCGACCGCGAGGGTTCGGTACTCCTCCCATAGCTCTTGCACAGCCGCCCTTCCTCTGGCCAACCAGTCCGGATGATCGGACCACTGCGACTCGACGGTGGACCAGCGAAACGCGGGATGGAGGACGAGGCTCGCGAGGTACGCAGGGCTATCCTCCGTAAGGGCGTAGTATTGATCCAGCTTCATCCAGCCGAGATTGCAGCCGATTCGCAGGTACGGTTCCTCGTCCCGTTCGTGCTGTAGCTTTGCCTCTTCTAGGTGCTTCAGAAGCCACTCCATTGTGAGCAAAACTTCCCAAATCGCGCCGAATTTGCCTTGTCGTGGCTGGCCCTCTAGGCGCTTTGTCGCGATCTTCAATGGTTTCAGGATCGCCAAATACTCTGCAATAACGGACCAGTCCTCAGTGACCATCTGGTCGTCCACAATTGTAGGCTTCTTGCGGCACTTCTTCGGCATCGGCTTTGCCCCGTGCTGTGTCCTTCTCGCCACATATTGATTCCACTCTGTCACTTCCGCTTGGACCAGCGAATCGAGTGCATTGCGAAGCATGTAGCCCCGCTCCATCATCGCTTCGGACGAGTTCCAGCGAGTAGCGTTGTCCATGACCACATCGTAGGTTGTTTTGTCTTCGAGGCCCAGGGCGGTGTTCTCGATGGATTGGAGCATGTGGAGCCTTTCAATGCGCTGCCCAGACCTTTCCACCCAGTGAACGATATTGTGCAACTTGCCGATGGGGCCCCTTGATCTCCAGAGTCTGACCTCATCTTGGATCTCTTTGTTGGCTTGGCAATCCTCTTCGAACGCGTCGGCGTCCGTGCCGAAAAGGATGGATCGGGCGACGAGGTTGATGATGTGGCCGCAGCAACGGAGCCGACGATGCTGCTTGTTGAACCCCAACTCAGCGCCCAAGTCTTCAAGGCACGTGTCGTTGCTCTCCGCATTGTCTGTGACAAAATATCCAACGCGATCCTCGAACCCATACTCGTGGATTATCTCGCTGACACGGTCGGCCAGGTTTTCTCCACAGTGGCGACCTTCAATCCGTGGCAAGCCGAGGAGAAACGTACGGAACTTCCTTCGTCATCAATAAAGTGTACGGTAAGGCCGAGCAGAGATGTGAATTTTCGGGAGGACCAAGCATCAAAGGAGACGTTGATGCGGCTGAGCGACCGACGAAGCAATTCCGTCACGACACCTTTGTGACAATTGAAGGAGCGCACAATCCAGTCGCGTATTGTGCTATGAGGGAATACTGCCCGAATCCGCAATTGCGCTGTTCGCGTAAGCCATAAGGTCGCGAAAGTACGGACTCTCCAGTTTGTGGAATGGTATGTTGTCGCATGCCACCCAGCGTATCAAGAGATGTTGAAAGCGAAGCGGTTCAAAGGACGAGATGAAGGCATTCATCAGAGCCTGATCCTTCGGTCGGTTGGAGTCTAGGTCAACCACGTCGAAAAGAGTGCGTTGCTTCTTCCTCTGTGGTAGCATTGGCCCGCCTTTGTTGATGTGGTGAATTTCTTCCATGTGACTGTTCGCTTGACTTGTGGATGCAGCATCGTACATATGGGTAATTGTAGCCTTCTTCCGTGGCAGGCCTTGCAAAGCCAAAACCGATGACCGGAATCGGTTTTCTCGATATCGAACCCATGCTCCCATACCCATCCCGTCCGCGCTCTTTTTCTATACTTGCGTATGGAGAAACCGAGAGGCGATTCCAATCGATGCCTTCATATCCAACGTAGTCGATCGAAGGTGATGTGTCAAGGTCGGGGGAGCTCTCGGGAGCGCTAAAACTGGTGGACGGGACACTAGAAAGGGCGGCTGACAGCGCCTCGCCTTCTGCTGTATGCGCCATTGCAGTCAAGTGCAGAGCTGTCCCATTTTGGCCACCGGCTACAAATATTTCCCCCAGTAATA
This sequence comes from Hirsutella rhossiliensis, assembly GCF_020360975.1. NCBI lineage: Eukaryota > Fungi > Ascomycota > Sordariomycetes > Hypocreales > Ophiocordycipitaceae > Hirsutella > Hirsutella rhossiliensis. Next base: position 3,785,761 of record NW_025408672.1, read on the forward strand.
TGGCAGACGCACCCAAAGATATATTTCACGATCAAACGTGTCAGGTAAAACGCAAAAAGAAAGCTTAGTGACACGGCCTGGAAAAGCAACTGCCAGTAAGGGATTTCCGGTGATCTGCCGGATCGGGCGATTCGCCGGATTCACCGCCAGTTCACGTCTCCACTTCAATCCTGAATTTCTCCACCACCATGGCCCCGATTGATGAAGCGCTTGAGTTTCTGAAGCTGTGTGACACTGTTAACTATGCCAAGACTGCGCGTCAGTTCAATTGCGACGAGACTACCCTGCGACGGCGACACCAAGGCAAACAGAGGTCAAGACGGGATGCCGACAGTTTGTATAAGTCACGTCTCTCAAAACAGCAAGAAAGGGATCTTGTTGCGTATATTCGCAAGCTTTCATCACGTGGGATTCCGCCTACGCTGCCGATGATCAAAAGTTTTGCCCAGGATATCGCCAAAATTGAGGTCGGAAAGGACTGGCCGTATAGCTTCGTCCGACGTAACAGCGATGAGCTCGGTTGCACTTGGTTCGACGGTTTTGATATCGCAAGAAAGAGAGCAGACAATGCTTCTAGATACAGAGCCTACTATGAGCTTGTAAGTAGGTGCCCAAGTCCATCCCTTCATTGCTGATCGTACAAGATTGGCGAGAAAATCGAGAAATACGACATCCTGCCTTGCAACACGTATAATGTGGACGAAAAGGGCTTTCTCCTCGGCGTCATCAATCGTACCAAGAGAGTATTCTCTGTTCGTGCCAAGAAGCAAGGAAAATTGATCGGTGCTGCGCAGGATGGCAACAGATCATGGATCACGTTCCTGGCATGTGTCTGTCAAGACCTGACCGCGCTACCCCCGTTTCTCATCTACCAAGGCAAGCCAGGGCAAGTTCAGGACTCCTGGCTCACGGAGTTTGATCCGGAGCACCAAGCGGCGTTTTTCACAACCTCAGAAACGGGTTGGACGAACCATGAACTTGGAAAGGAATGGCTCATTGGTGTTTTCGACCGGTTCACGAAAGAAAAGGCGCGAAACGGCCGGGATTACCGCCTCCTGATTACCGACGGACACTCTAGTCATGTCAATATGGACTTCCTGGAGTGGTGTGACCAGCATCGGATAATCGTTGCCGTGTTTCCGCCGCATTCCACGCACAGGCTGCAGCCCCTTGATGTGTCCCTTTGGCCCTCTTTCGACCGCATACACCAACCAGCTCATCCAGTGGACTGCAAAGACACAGGGACTCATCGGGCTATCGAAACGCGAGTTCTGGTCGTTATTTTGGAACGCATTCGGGTCATCTTTCTCGGCGGAGAACATCGCAAGTGGTTGGAAACGGACCGGACTCTCCCATTTGACCCTGAAGTCGTTTTGTCGCAGATCGCGGAGAAAACAGAAGATGAGTCTGAGTCTGGCGACAGCTCCGTTGACTCGCTCGCCCTGCAGCAGCCCACTGCTCGGGATTTGCGCCGACTTGTCGACAAGGTAGTCGATGGATCCTCAAAAACGCTAGCCGAGACAGTCGGAAGCTCAAAGTACTCTCGAAAGTCTCCAATCTCAGAACGAATTGCTTCGATATGAGAATCAGGGACTTCGGGAGACTATCTTTCACGAAAAGCAGCGCAGAATGCGCGGTAAAGCTCTGAAGGATTACCTTTTCGATCGTGTAGATCCTAACTCGGCGCAGGTATTTAGCCCTGCAAAAGTGGCCCAAGCGCGCTTGAAGAAAGCAGCCATGGAGACTCAGAAGCAAGAAGAGGCCTTGGAGAAAGAACGACAAAGGTTTGAGCGACAGCAAAGGCGGCAAACCTCAAAGTTCTCGCTCTGGAGAAGAGAAGGCAGCGGGAGGCAAAACTGAGCAAAGACGTCAGGCAAAGGAAGCCAGACAACAAGAGCGGGAGAAAAACAGGCAGATACGGAAAGAGCTCAAGCGAAAGAACCAGAAAAAATGTCGGAAATGGGATCCGACCTCTGTTGCTCCACAGACTCGCGAGAAGAGTCCGGGCGTTCGAGACGAGATTGTCGTCGCCATTTCGGCTCCACCAGAACCGACGACAGCTCCGGAACACTCAAAATCGCCAAACATTAAGTTGCGTAAAGATCCAAAGCCGGCATTGACCACTTCCTCACGTCCCAAAAAGCCATCATTGGCTGTCGAGCGCGACCAGGAGATGGTAGTCGCAATGCGGGGACTTGCGCGATCGGGACGCCACAGGAAGCGGCCACGGTGGCTTGATGACTGCGAAGTAGATTGAATGGAATTGCTAGGCATCTTTCTTGCTTCTGCTTTAATGTGAGATTGTTTCATATTATTTTCGTGGAGTTTCACTCAAATCTTCACCGGAATGCAAGGGAACCAAAATCCGGCGAATCATCCGATCCGGCAGATCACCGGGAAATCCCTTAATAAGCGACCGCTCTGGGCCAGGGCTGGCTCCCAAAATTATTGGCCCAGGTCGCCATTGTGGGGCGTATCCAATAATCAGATATCCAAATAAATTTGGATGTTGCGATTTGATTTGATTTGATTCAGCGCAGGGGCAATTTGATTTGATTTGATTTGGATAAATTTGATTTGATTTGATTTGATTTGATTATGATTTATCTATTTGCAAGTCTGTTGACAGTATTCTCCTCCCATCAATTCCTCCTACTGCACAACAACCAGGGTGGCAAACCACTCAATCAACTCAACCAAAGAGTCAAATTGAGTAGATTGACGGCTTACATCAGCGAACCTCTCGTTGAGTTGAGCAATCCAAGCCCTCGTTGAATTGATTGCGTTGATTGACGGAGTTGATGCCCTACCCTACCTATTAGTAAGCTACTTAAGGTCCTCAACACCATCAACTTCTCGTCCTTCGTGGGGCACCTCTTCGGGAAGACATCGTCATCGACTGAAGCATCAATAATCCCCTGGTAGTCGGGTATTAGCCCTGCCTTCAGCCAAGACCGAATTGCCTGGCCTGCATTGATCGTGTTAGCCTGAAGCCGGCTGCGTAGTCGTGTGACCATTAGCCCAGCAAATGAGAACGCCCTCTCGCACTCTGCTGACATTGGCGGTATAGATAGCATATCAAAGGCCATTCGAGCAAGTCTGGGATACGTTGACTCTTTGAGTTGCCAGTATTGGAACGGATCCGTGATGTCTCCGTCATCTGCGCCGATATCAACAGTCCAGCGATCGAATTCATCGGCAGTAGGTGGCCCACGACGGGTTGTGGCCGTCTGACCAGCTTGTAGCCGGTGCCTCAGTCGGAACTGTTGGAACTCGTTCAAGTCGTCAACCTTTCGACGTTTAACCATCGGAATAGCCTCGTCATCGCTGAGAATTAATGACTTATAGTCGCGTTCCCAGATGCCCCGAACAATCCGTCGTGCCTCAAGGACCCATTCAGGTCGATGAGCCCAAGCCTCCTCAAACCATTGCAGTCGCAAGGCGGGATGGAGAGCGACTGCAGCATAATATACCGGGCACTCAACCAACTTGATATAGTATTTCTCCAACTTCTTCCACCCCAATTCGACGTTTATCGCGAAATGCTCGGAATCAGGCACATCCTTGGCGAATTCCTTTGCCTCTTCCAATCGTTCAAGGAGATATTCGAATGCTTGGATAATATCCCATGCTGTTCCGTATGCCACGAGGTTGCCGCCCTTACGCACCCGAATCTGGGCATCTCCTCGAGGGCCTTGATGGCATTTTCGAAGTGCTTAAGAATATTCCGAAAGTGGCTGATCACTGTCCAGTCGTTACCGGTCAGCAGGTCAGAATCTCGGAGGCATGCAGGCATGTCTTTCTTCTTTGACCTGCTTCGGGTATATTCGAACTGTTCCAATGCGACGAGGTCGTCAAGAAAGTCGTGCAGTAGAAGGGCTCGATCCATCATCTTATAATGGGACAACCATCGTGTCATGTTATCCGTTACAACGTCAACTGGTTTCTTCGTACTGTCCCTCTTGCGTTGTAGATCCCGAAGCATGTACGTTAACCTATCCGATTGATGAATCCAGTGGACAAGGTTGTGGAGCTTGCCAATAGGCCCCCCTCTTCCGCCAGAGATCATGTCGAGCAAGGTCCAGGTCGAGTCGCTCTTCTGATTTGAAGACTTCATTATCTTTGCCAAAGAGCAGCGCTTTGGCCACGAGATTGATGATATGCCCAAAGCAGCGGACCCGTCTCTGCTTCCCTTCAAAATTAAAAACGTGTCCCAGTGCTGCTACCGCCGTATCGTTATTCTTCGCATTGTCAAGCGTGAAATACCCGATCTTGTCTTGAATCTCGAATGATTCGATCACTTCCGCCACCTGCGACGCTATATTCTCGCCAGTATGAGACTCTCGGAGTTCAGGGAGCCCAAGGATGATCTTCTGTGGCCGCTTTTCCTTAGAGAGATAGAACGCAGCAATCCCATTAAGCGCATAGCGATTGGGCGATCTCCAGCCGTCAAACGCAAGGTGTATCTGCCCGGGGCGCTCCCTCAGTTCCTTTATCACAATATGCTTGTACTGGTGGTATTCTTGGAAAAGCTTCGTTCGAATAGTCGAGTGTGTCATGTGGGCTTGAGTCAGGGCGATCGAGGGATTGAGGTATTCGAGAAGACGCCGGAATCGAGGGGCTTCAACTGCGCGGAAGGCAACATTCGACTCGGTGATCCAAGCAAGCAAGAGAGATTGGAAGACATCTTTATCGAATTGGTTTTTTTAGCTTGTTAATGAATGCTTGCTCCTTCTGGTCATTGGCATCGAGGTTGAAGAATTGGGCAATAGAACGCTTGTTGGTTGTAGAACCCTTCGGTAACCGTCTACCTGATGGGTCAATAACATTGTGAGCATCATGTAGATGGCGCTCAATGTTTAGGGTCCCCTTTGCCGCGAAGCTCACGGGTCCCTTCGGCGATTTCTTCGGTAAACACCGCTCACAGACCCAGAGGCGATTATCTACGTTAGCTTGATGTTCAATGTCGAACCCAAAGCTCCAGATCCACGATTTGAGCTTGCCGGCGCGTTGAGACTTGGTATAGCCGCGGAAGTGATGCCAGGGGAAGGCATCCCACTCGAGATGGGGAACGGGGCCTGAGTCGCCCGAATCGCCTGATGGCGGCAAGGGAGTAGAAGAAGGCTCAGGAGATTCGCTCATTGCATATAGGAATGTTTAGATCAGCCAAGGCGTTGTGGAAGAATCGAGAAGTGGAAGTGGAACTGAGGCGAGAGATTGAACTTTGTTGTGAAGCGCGTCGATGCGCGCAGCGCGTCGACTCTTCCAACGGAACAGGGGGCCCTGTTCCCCGAAGAGAGAGGAGGCTTACCTACAACGGGCCTGAGTAACCTGTAAGGTTAGTGGTAGCTATATACCCAATCCGTACCTACATTTCGCCTTGGCCACCTACCCTACAGGATCCTGACCGTCAACGGCAATCTCATCAATCCATCAATCAACGGGAGCATGAATTGAATTGACAAGCTTATTCAGCAGACACTCGATTGAGTTGATTGAGTTGACGGTTGCTCAACTATATTGAGCAACCGTTGCTGGGATTGAGTGGTTTGCCACCCTGACAACAACCAATAACTAGCATTGAACTTACATCATGGGCGTTGTCTAAGGTGTATCAAGTCCGTTCGTCCAAGGTCGAGAGATTGCTAGCATCTACAGCCCCTAAACGCTTTATATGTCTCAATACGAAGGCGAGGCAAGGTATATCACATTCGCATCGACTTAAGCTTACACGAAGCCAACATCTCGATGCCGCCTTGATATTTATATTCGGTGATCAGCCGAAAGCTCCTGTGTCCAGTGTATAAAAGGGAATGGGGTGTTTCAAGGCTGGTGCACTCTGGAAATGCTAGGGTCAGGTGCATGCGCGAATTGCACGTACTCATCTCGTGGGTCGCTATGCAAACTACACTGTAACACTCTAGTTTTACCTATAAAAAGAAAAGGGAAAAGATTCAACTAATAATCGTCTTAGGTCATCATCAAACAGAGGAGAACTATAGCTATTCCCAAGAAAGCGAGGACCTACAGTCAATTACTCCTCGGCAGTGGCAGATAATTGGGAGAAAATTCCAGGAATGGGTTGAGATAATGGTACACAACTCATATAATGATGACTAAATAAACTCCACTCCTTATCTGCATTTATGCTCTACACACTTTGAAACTAAAAGTATTCCATTAAGATTACGAAGAAAAATTCGTTTACTTCGCACATCTACCACCTCTTCGTCATTAACTTATTAAGAGGCAATGGCTGATGATACTTGTACGGCGACGGGATACTCCCATCGGGCAGTATCCCTTAGTCAACCATTATGGACAGTCTGTCTTTATTGCGGAAATCTCCTTACCCGACAGTCTCGACAAGTTCCCGTCCGGACGAATATACAAAGCTCGAGATCCAACGACCATGACGCGCAGACGATCGATCTCACTTCCGACGATAGTCAAACAGAACGACAGATAGCTCCTGCGATGACAGTCCCAGCTATAAAGTCTACAAATGGATTACGTCAACTCGTTACGGCCACGAACGAGGGCAACACCCATCGCTCTGAGAGTGCGCAGGCAACAAGAAAGCGATCAATGCTCCAGCCCTTCGATCTAACGGTGAACTTTTATTGTGCGTCCTTTAGAATCATCGATAATAAAGGATTGCCTGTAAAGAAGTATCACGTAGGATATCCTAGTCTTGTACGGAAGGTTACACACTGTTTCTTTTCCGAACCAGCCAAGCAATTCCCGTCACATTCCGACATGATTCAACAGATTATTCGCAGAGCCATTAACGACGAGACTTTAATCGATCGCGACTGGAAGCTCCTATCAGCTTGCTTAGCAAACAATCCAGGCTCGATCTCGTATTATCCATCACAAGCATACGAGACGACATCCCTGCTTGACCTTTTCGCTCGATTTCCCCAAACAAGGCGATTGCATCACCTTTTAAGTACTCTTTAATCTTTTTGTTCTCTTACGAGAGCGACAACAACCCAGACGACCTCTTCGAACCCGCACATATTCTTAGCGCCAAGAACGAACCTTTAGTTAAAAAAGAGAGTGCGTCTCCGAAGAAACGCAAGCAACTCCCTAAGACTAAACCGACGCCGAAGAATACAAGCAAGAAGTTTAAGGTAGAGGCTATCAAGGAGGAGGCCGAGAATAAATCTACGATACAAGTAGCATCTGAGGCGGATTTTGACTTTTCACAGGACTTTAAGTCAGATTTAGGGAGCCCAGGTCAGGTCTTAGAGGATATCAAGGAAGGCGAGACTCAAGAAGATGGTATCTCTAACGCGGACGGGACTATAGGGGAGCAAATGGTTACACGTCGTCAAGCTCATGTAAAATCGCAATCTTAACCGTTCACTTGCTTTTTTCTTTAATTACCATCGTCACTCCTAAAACTCAACTGTTCAAGATCGTCTAGGCTAATATTAGACTGTGATAAGACTTGTTGTAGTCGGTCCCGACCATTTTCTGGGCGACTAAGTAACGTGACTTCCGGTTGCTTCTGATCAGTAATATACTGATGCAGATGTGTCCGGAGCGAGTTGTACTCGTCAAGCCATGGATATTCCGGGTTCGGAGGACTTGAAGATATAGTTCAATGCTTAATTGAACCAAATAATCGCATATCTCTTTAGTTTTAAGCGGTAGGTAGTCGTCTAGGTTCGTGGTATCCTCATCGAAAAGCTCGGTGCATATGCGAAGCCGATCCGGTGGGATCTCCTCGGCATAATTCTGTTCACCAGCAGAATCAAGCTGATGATATAAGACCGTAGGTTGCCCGCTTCGAACGTGTGGACGATTTGGCTGATGTCGAATAGTATGACTGTTCCACATATGAACGAATTGGACTAGCTCTTGACGGATAGTATCCATATAGATATAGAGAATTGCCACTCGATCCGCCCTTGAGCTACTGTCAAATAAGCCATGTTCGGTGAGCCATTGAAAGTATTGCTAATGGAGAGTTAGTATAACTAGGGTAGATGATGGATAAAATTATACTTACTCGCCAGAACCCAGCACGATTACTGCCTAACCGATGCCACCAGCTCTCAATCCGGGTGTTATGAATGCTTCGGCCAAAGTACCAGCAGTCTCCAAATGCAATTGGGACGAGATCAGAGCCCTGTTCCTTCGTTCGCATGCCGGATAGGTAATAATGTATCCCGCATAAGAGGGATGTCTCATTACCATGGTCCGATCGCAAGATACGAGGCATAGCGTGCCGCTGGTTTAGTACGTGGAGGTACTGTTTTGCAACGTTCCAGCTCGTACTGGACGAAAACCCACAGTAAAACCACGTAATATACCGTGAGTACGCGTCAATACCAGCATAGATCTCAAAACCCCAATTCTTAAGTTTGTCGTAGCCATCAATAGACCAGACCCAGTCTGGGCCATGGATAGAGAAGTCACGTCGTGTGTAACGTGTTCGTCCCCATCGTTCCCTAACGTTCTCAGGCGTGAAGTCTCGATACTCTGCGTATAGGGCATCACGACTAATAATATGATGTTGCTGGCGCATATACGTATAGAGATAGTTCCGGCCATGTCCTTGTAGCGTTGTAGAGATCTGTGCCTGGCTGTTAAAAAAGGACCGGGCGCGTTCCCTTGCGACTTGGAGCGCTTCAGGGGATTGGCGGCGGTAGAGCCCCTCTTCAAGCCGAATTCTTTCAAGACGGAACTTTGAGATCGTAAACCCCTCGTCTCTAAGTCGTTTAAGCATGAAATCATCCTTAAGACATTCATCAAAGAATAGCGACCTAATTCGGTCCCGTAAGGTATCTGAAGTGATCGTACGTGCTTGACGAAGAAGTCCCCAGTCTTTGATCGATCGATAGAGACTGGCGCGGCTTACTTGAAGCTGATGATGCTCGAGAAGATGCGTACGGATTGTATTAATAGAGGATCCATCTCGATGCAAGCCGGTGATTTCCTCCTGAACTGTGGAAAGATCAATTTGTGGTCGAGGCATATTTGTTTAACTGAGTAAAGCGCTATTCGGGCTCAATGATATCGTAGAAGGAGAAAAGCACTGAAAATGTGTACCAATGCGCAGAGCGAACGCTTACTTTCATTTCTTTCAATGCCCTATGCTAATAGAAGAGTATCGGTATATACAAGTTACCCAGTTGCACTTAGACCCGATCGGGTAATCTAACCCCGGGGTGCCCACAGCCCAAAATGCGTTTTGAGACAGTCTGGCCTACAGTCGCCCGTAGTGGGGCTTGGGGTGTAATGCATCAGTGTATCGAACCGTCAATAGCCAGAGCGTCTAGGCCCTATAGGGACCTCCCTCCGGGCGAAATAAATCCTACTACTAAGTGGGTGCTGATCACCATCGCGGACAGATCACCAAAACGGACACTTTTCTGTGGTATCTACCTTCTACCCCCTACGTAAGGACCGACCATTGCCCTCTTGGTCAACTATATATAATGGTTCGAGCCGTCCGTCGAGCCGGTATTTACGTGCGACTTTTGCGGCTTCTCCAAACCATTTCTTATACATATTTCTCATCTGCGCGTCGGCGCGTTCGACCATTTTCCTAGCCTTCTCCAGAGCATCATCGTCCTTCTGCCTAACAATCTTGCGAGTGTGGTCGACTGTGAGTACTCCGCCAGCTTTTAGTTGCTGGTTCTTTTGGTCCTGAGTAAGGGCTCCGCGGACAAACTGGTCTAGAGTCCTCTTAAGCTCCGGATTAAAGTCCTCCTCTTTAGCGGTTTGTAGGAAGGCTGAAGTAATGAGCTCGTCTCCGTTTGGTAACGACCATTTGATCCTTTCCAACGCCGATCTGAAACCCTGTTTCGTCCATATTCCATATATCGTCTGCGACAATACCGTGCTCTGCCACTATCACCTTATACTTCAAGAACCAAGAATTTATAGCCTCCGGATCCTCAGAGGCTTGCCGATTAGCGTCTAATACATGAGATGGCACGATGTCGTATTTGTGCCGTTTGATGAACCTATCCACCCACTTCTTGCCGACGGTCGGAGGATCGGCCTGCTCCGCGCGCGAGGCCTAGCTCGGAGAATGTAGTTGGCAGTATCTCGAATAAACGCTTTTCGGGTAGGTAAGTTGATACGATCAAGGCGATCGATATACCGACAGAGTGCCGTTTCTTCTGGCTTTGAGAGCTTCGTATTTATTGCAGGATTACCGGCGCGAGGGAAGATGCCGTCAATGCGGCGGAGGAGTCGCGCGCGAGGAACTGCAAAATTGTCGCGCGACAGTTGTAGGCTTCGCACCCGGGTGCGCATCTAGGTCCCCAAAGCCTCCTCTACACGTAATTCGACAGTAGAATCGCGAGATTTGGCCATTTTTGCCGTATATACGCGCCTTGGCAAGGAGGTGTTACAGAAAAGTGTCCGTTTTGGTGATCTGTCCGCGATGGTGATCAGCACCCACTTTTTTTTTGGGGGTAGTTATCCATCCACCACTTTCTACTATCCATCCACCAAATTTGCGTAGGGGAAGTACCGAGTACCTACCCAAGGGTTACCAAATTGAGCCCTCTAAGTCCGGCACAACAGCCTGCTGTGCCGGATTGGCAATTGCTTATAAGCGCCGCAGGCCGAAGCAGAGAAAATGCCCTCTAAATTTACTGAGCAGCTCGGGGTTTTGCCCCGAGCGAACGTGGAGTGATGCCTTGTAGGTATAGAGTACTTAGAGTAGATCGCGCGGATATAGCCAATTAGAGCGGCCAGGACTCTCATCCCCCCCACCTTGGTGGATGGATAGTAGAAAGTGGTGGATGGATAACTGCCCCCTTTTTTTTTTTGGTTGTATTACGCCCGGAGGTTTCCCCATAGAGCCACTACGCTAAGCTACGTACCTACTATACATGGTTTCTCCTCACCTAAAGCCCAACGCTTCTTTCCATCTGTTTCCAGCCTCGTTCGCTGTGACATGACAGGCCTGCTTGAAGGTCAGTTTCTCCAAGTGTTCAGCGTCCTACCTTCAACGACTGAAGCGCGGTCTGCCAAGTTGAAGGCTGTTGTGTTAGTATGGTTGTTCTTGATCAGTACATGGCCCGTTAACGGTCCATACTGAAGCGTTTTGTCGCCAATGCGAACTGTATCGTCGCACGCACAGCCCCAATATCAGGTTGCCACTTGTCGTCGTCTGACTCTGCCTTGCCTCCTAGGAAGAAAGACAAGTCTCCCACCTTTCCGCGCGCATATCGCAGCATGGTCTCTCGTTGTACCGTCCATCTTCTGCATCGAAAGAGGAAATGCTCCACTGTTTCTGCAGACTGCCCACAAGTGCACTCATCCGATTCCACCGCCCCGATTTTGCAGAGGTAGCTATTCAGCCGCGATTTGCCAGTTCGAAGTTGTATCAACACTTCGGATTCCTTTCTTGTTAGCTCGTCGTACAACTTGCGGGTGTGCTTGCCCGGCAATGCCTTATCGATGCGCTTTGAGTGCTTTCCAACCCTTCCGGGATCTGACGAACGCGAGCGTTTTCGTTGAGCAGCAGTCGTAACGTCGTTGATCTTGCTTGAAACGTTGCTGGTTCGGCGATGCACTCGTCTCGCGTCGCTCTTTTCGCTTGCATTTTGGCCGGTGGCCCAAGGGTGAACTCCTCATTCTTTGCAGGCACCCAACGAAGTCTGACTCTGCAGCCTCTTTTCGCCAGATACTCAACAGATCCGTATATCGCCCGTATCGTGCACTGACCAGACTGTTGCCGTGGCCGCCCGATGACTTGCAGGACAGCTCAGTACTACCAAGCAGCCAGAAGCTAGGATGCTGTCAATCGCCCAAGACGAGGACTTGCTGCACTGTTGTGAAGCCAGAATCGGCCGCAGGTACGGTAACGGGAATCCAGGCACCCATGATGAGCGGAAGGGTCTAGGAGCGACACCCCGCGTTTTCTGTACCCAGCCTTCTCCCCGAACTTCTCTTTGCGACAGCTGGTAATTTTGTCCTACAGTACCAATCATCCGCCAACCACTCACTTGAGTTCACCATTATTCCGCCATAGGATAGAGCCGCTACTAGATGTCCAAAGGCACATGTTCAAAGGCTCATACCGGCGGCACAATCACAACCGCGGCCAGCCAAGTCCCTGCGAGCAGAGTCCCCCTGCCTGGCCGACCCCTGCCAGAAGTATCGCTTCCCAGAAAATGAGGCAATGACAACGACAATAACGACGACTTCGAAAGCGGTGTCGATACTCAGGCTGACAACCCGAGGGCACGACCCCATCTAAGCTTGAAAGCTCTCACAGGACGACAGCCTCGCACAAACCAGCAAGCGTCAGGCAGTTGTATTCACCGGCGAACGACGATGACACCTCGCGCGAGCCCAGCTGCGTTTCCACTACAAGCGGAGACATGGGAGGCGTTACAATGACTGCCTGGCGGGGCTATAGAGCTTTCCAACCGATCAGCGGGAGCAATATTTGCCTTTACAAGTTCCATTATACGTGCTATCTCGCACTGAATGATCGCCTCTTCATTACGCCTGTTGGCCCTAACGGGGCAAGTATCTCTCGATACTGGCATGGGTGCAGAGGAGCACGCAGGCCATTGGACCATAGACCGGCCGCCACGTCTGGGAAACGACTTCATCCACTGATCCATCATCAGTCAGATTGATACCGCTTCACAAAGCCGCAGACGCTTCTGATTGGAGCACATTGTCACCTCATCGTACATCTCTCGACCCGGAGGCTTGCTAGGCGGAGCCTACGGCGGTATGGCGGCGAGCCAGTCGTGGACAGCAGTCAGTGCGGCGGGTGGAGGGCTGCCAGCTCAAAGGTCTGCTCGGCGATGAATTGCGACGTGACGGCGCGGTCTAGAGCTAGCCTCTAGATGGTAGCCAGATACGCCGGACGGAGAATGGCTTGGGCTTCTGGATTTGCGTCTCGTATCACACCGTTTCCGGGGCTGCCCACAGCGACTCGCATACCCGCAGGAGAACGAAAATAGGCGGAGGTGCCCCCTAACCACATACATGGCGAAGTTCCATTGCGCCGACATCACAGGAACGACATCCGTGTAGGAGAAGATCACGAGATGTCCTTACGCGAGGGTTTGCCTATAAAGACCATACATTCCGACTCCATGTGTCTTCGTCTCCTCATCCTACCTCTACACTATCCTCGTCACGTATTTCCATCCTTCTCCACACTCTCCCCGTCCACAGCGCCATGGCAAGTAAAGAAGCAAATAGCGACAAACTCACCGGCTGGTCAGCCTAGGGCGGAGAGGGTCAATCCGGGCCGAAATATATTCGCGAATACAATGTCGACGACTCCAGTTGTGATCCCGTTTTCGAAGGTCACATCGAATTGGAAGAACTTACCTATGTGAACGAGGCACTTAAATCCTGCCACATGCCAGCAGACAGTGGAATCGATCATGTCGGCTGTAATGAAACTGCCGCTGCGAGCACTACTTGTACATGTGGCAGCCTCTTTGCTGTGACGGACCGCAAGATCAGAGACCTTTGCTACAACGAGCACTGCGAAATTCGAAATCAGCTGGCCGACATCAGCTCTCGTCTCGGCGCCTTAGAAGCTCAACTTGCCAATACCAAACCCGTCTGTCAGGAGTGCCACAGCACCAAGGATCAGGGTGGTTTTCCATACATGGAAAGGCCTGCAATCGATAATCGGTATCGGCCCCACATTTATTGCAAGTATTGCAATACACCTTTCCATACTTGGTCCGTGCACGACGACAAAATGTCACTGAAGACACCTTCGACAAGATGGACAAATTCACACCATATGGTGAATTAAAAATACGAAGTAATTGATTGAGCTCAATGATAATGTCCAAAAGAGAGGGTAGGCAAATCTTACGTGTTTTGTTCCAAGACGAGGAGGAAATCAGACGGGGAATTTGCACGAATTCTCACGCCACGGTCACGCCACCGCCCCTTCCCTCTTCAAGACATTGTTCTTCACCCAATGCTTCAACCAATTCTCCTTTTCAATTTGGTCCGCATCCAATTGTGCCCTTTCCCAGGAGATCGTACGACGAGCCCCTGAAAACACCCGTTCCGGCTCGTCGCTCATCGCTGGCATTGATAGGATGTCTATTGCCATTCGTGATAACTTCGGCCGTCGGTTCCTATGTCGCTCTTGAAGCCACCATGATAAAGCAGTTGTTGGCGCAATCTCATATGGATCACCTGAGATGTAATCTTCATACTCGTCTTGACTTGTAGGTCGAGCACAATTCTGCAGATTTCTTGAAATACGATCAAATGCATCAAGGCCATTGTCTTCTTCTTCGTCCAGTACATGATACGAAATTGTACCGTCGTTTGTATTTCGGTAAGAGTAGCAAAGGTCTTTGACCCGTTTGAAAGCAGTTTTATGCCACTTCTTCTAATTTGAGTGGATGTACGTCGTGCGATAGCTTGGATGAAGGACCAAAGAAGCGGCGTAATAGGGCGAATTCTCTTTATTGATAATTTCTTGGTCAAGGTAGCCTTTGAAGACACGGCCCAGATCCCACGCTTGCCCGTAGAGTTGATCAAATCCTTCGATGATGGACGGTTGAAGAGGAGATAAATTCTCTGCGACGTTGATGACATACTTTCTTGCCCTCAGGGTGTTTTCGAAAGCTGGCTGTGACAGAAGTACTGTAGGGATCATTCTGGGGACAATAAAGATAATATATGAGGCGGTTCCTGCCTTTGAACTCCGCTTCCCCTAACCCTTTTACTACCGGTACATTACTGCCAGATGAGCATGTTTTCATGATCCAAAAGCAGGTTTTCTCTTGTCTTGGGAGATATAGACGCGAATGAATCCGAAGCAATGGATTCAGAATCGAAGAAACATAACTAACACAGGCTCAGAATCCATTGTCGCCAGGTGATAATGGTATGCTGTGGGTTGGTGGTGAGGCTGATTTTGTGGATGTGCGGATTTGTAGCGGGGTTCCAGGCCCACAGCCCTGTAGGTAGCCCCTGTAGGAACCCTTGTTAGTGGCGTGGTTCAGCCAATAGTATGGAAATACATGGATCCATATCCATACCTATTCCATGCCATTCATGGAAAGTGTGGGTAGGCACCTGCGGCAGCTGCTGCAATGAGACGGTACTAGGGTTAACCTGTGATGTTGTATTCGTCTTGTTCTCTATCTAAGGAGGCAGAGGCCAGCGTGGAGAAAGGGGGCACGCTGCCTCAGCCGCACACGTGACCGTACGGGTCACGTGCCAACCATGGTTGGTCACACCACTAGATAGATACATTCCTACACAGGCAACTTCTTTTTGCTGTGAGAAGCACAGCAACACCTTGAACAGGTCTAAAGGATAGTAGCGTTAAGGCCGTGAAGGAATGTGCCGTGAGGGCGTGTGTCATTATTGCCAAAAGTGGGTCCGACGTCTTGTTCTTAGCTGTAGATATCGGGGAAGAAGTGAAGGGTCTTCCTGATAGGAGCAATCATTTGATCATAGGGATAAGGAGCGGTTAGGAACGTTGTACGTATCCTTCGACTCGAATTGTCAGACTATTGGTATCGATGAAGCGTTCCAGGGCTCGGTTTGGTGATGCTTTCGTCATTGCATCTGCTGGGTTGTCTGCGCCGTTGATCCAACGAATATCTGTTATCTCTCTCTTCTCGTATGACTGGCGAAGGGCCATGATATCAATCATCAATCGTTTTTCCTTCGTCGTACCGAGCTTGACTAGGCATTCGTAGAGAGTACGAATCCGTACAGACGATGAGAGGGATAGGAGGAAGGTTGAGTCGTTCCGTAATTATCTTCATAGTCATCGCAAGGAGATGCCTATGTCGAATCCGTTGGCCATACCGTAGATCTCTGATGCTAGGACGCTACGGGTAACACGTTTGCACTTTGTTGAACTCCAGTGTACGATGTTACCACTAATCTCGAACTGTTTTTCTTTGTGGTTTGTCTCGTTAACGAGGGTAATGACGAATCCTAGTTGGGAGGATAAGTCCTTGTTGTTTGCGAAAGAACCATCGGTGAAAACCATCAGCTTTGCAGTAGCTAGATCAATTGGTTTGTACGTGAGGCCACGTAGTTGGTGATCCATTTGCCATTGCAGTCGCTTGTTCAAAATTGCGTAATCTTTATCCTCAGGGGTCTGTACTTGGGCGGCGACTGAAACATCGAAAGAAGCTTCCGGTTGAGCAATTGAAGCAATGTATGAGGCTCGCGCTCGTTCCTCAACGTAGCGCTGGTGACGATCAATTGCTTTAGGGTCAATGGTGGTCATTTTGCTGCTTGTCCCTTCTGTTGAAGTAAAAGGGATCCTTTCTTAAGGGGGTTATTATTCAGCAACGTCAGTCTTGCACCATTAAAGTCAACCGTTGTTCCGTATGTGATGTCAGTCTTGGGCTTGGAACGAAATTCTGCCTTTTGTAGCTCTTCTTCTTCACGGGTAGAAAAGTTGTTCGTTCCAAGGATGAGGGTGTCATCAGTTTGCATTCCAACAATACCGAGCGTGTCAGGGCCAGTATTCGAAATCAGTAGGCAGGAGTCATAGGTGGAGGTAGACATATCCAGCTTTTCGAGGTGATGCTGCTGATATGTGCGGAACCAATGGACTCCGGCTTCTGCGATACCGTACAGGGCTTAATAACACGAATAATTGTTCCGTTAGGGTATTTGCCTTGTAGTTCCGTGGGCAAATACGTAAGAATGGTCCGGAAAGCTTGGTCTGGGATTGCGGGTATGCCTGAGTGATATCACGGAGGAGAGGGTTATGCCGTAGTTTTGAAGAAGTCCGGGGCAATAGCGAGGATGAGTCTCTGGCTAACGCGTTGAATTGTCGGAGATTGCGTCAGGAGGGTGGTCTTCTCAAAGTCGTTATGTCCTTGAATAACAAGTCGAGACTTTTCGTAGGGCTTAGTGTTGATTCCTTTGACTTCACGAACCATTCGAGAGCGAAAGATTCTATAGTTTCCATGACTCATTTGATCGTATCGTTCAAATTGGAATACACCGCGCCAACGAGGTCAGTAATCTCTTTGTTATCGGATTCTTCGAAGGGTCACCAGGAGAGTGATTATGCCATCAGACCGTAGCTTGAGGAAAGAGCTTGTGCATCTTCCTCCTTTGGGTCAAGAAGCTCTGGTCTACGGCAGGGCCATCATGATCAAATCCTTTGGCTTGTTCTTTGATCCTGGTGGGCGTCCTCTCTGCGGGGGGGGGTTCGGGTCGGGCAGGCAGGTCCGTTAGGGTCTTAACGGGGTCTTGAGCCGGTTGTTCATTAAGATCTGAACGAATGCCTGAGGGTCTGTGTCGTGTGTAGGGTCGGAAAGAGTGGTATCATCACGCAGATACGGTTGTACAAGGGTCGATCGAAAGACTTGGGGCCGTTGACTGTGTCAATGGTGATGTTATGGGTATCAATCGATGCAATCTTGAAGGGTCCTTGCCAACCGTCTTTCTCTCCAAACGCGAACTTCACTTTGCAGCGGGAGGATAGCACTTCTGTCGTGCTCGGGCCGTTGCGTGCATGGAGGGCATCCTTAACTCGTCTTTCTGCCGAGAGTTGGCGGAGCATTTTCATCGCTTTCTGCATAGCTTCCGATCTTTTGAGGGTAGAAGCGGAAGGGGCGAGTCTGTAGATACGCGGTATGCGCCGAAAACAAGCAACGTAGGCACAAGACCGTCAGGTCCTGCCGTATCATTGATTGCTTTAACAGCCATTTGAAGGACTGTTTCGGCGGAAGTGGTGTGGCCAATCTCAGCATGGAGGATGTTAAAGGCGCGTCGGAGGGTGCGTGATAGCGTTCAATCTTTCCAATGGACCAATGCGTCTCAACAGGTACTTGAGAGCATTTGATTCCCATAATCTTTGCTTCGTTCCGGAATTCGAGAGAAGCAAAGTTAGTTCCTGCATCATGACGGAGGTATCAGGAGGTCCAAGATACGTGTCGATCCAGAGGGTCCGGAGGGTCTCCCATGTATCTTTAGCTGACATTGACGGTAAAAATCTGGCTCCTTGGAAAGCAGTAGCTGAGTCCACAACGTGTAGAACAGGGCGTTGTGGTGTTCCTAGGTGCATCACATCAACGATGATTTCGTAGTTGAATTCTTGATCATCGTTAAGGGTGAACTTGAAGCGGCGTGGGGCTTGTGAGTGCATTTGACAGTGGTGACAGAACTTAGAGATAGTCTCTAATGTGTCTATCGAGACGTCACTGTGCCCGGCTTGCTTCAAGAGGTGATGGAGCCTAGGGACTGCTGGGTGTCCAAAGCGTCGGTGAAGTGTACGAATCTCTGTTTCCGTAAGAAACGAGATAGACTCTTCATCTTTCGTAAGGAAGAACCAGGGATGTCCCCATTTGCGGATGACTGGGATGCTGGTAGGGCGATTAGTACAATGATTACTACAATTGATGGTATCTGTGATGTTATTGAAATAGATACCAAGTCGATCCATATCAGCAAGGCAGAGCAAAAAGGGAGTTGGGGTTTGAAGGATGTGGAACGTGATCCTTCCGAGGGGTGTTTTTAGGCAACTGTGCCAAGGAGTTAATCGTGTCGCCGTTGCCAAATTTGATGGAGGCCTGGCCGGATGTAGAGCTGTCGAGAGCTACAGAAGGATCTTCTCGTTGTAGGGCGATGTACTGAGAATATCCTGCTGTGGAGAATGTTGCTGCACCTGTGTCGATCATGATACCTTGGAATCTATCCCTTGAATAGCGATCTTCAATAATAAATTGCGAGGCTGGAACAACGGTTTGATCCGTCTGATAGACGTCTTCTCCTGTGATCAAATGATTGAATGCCTGTTGACAGAGCATTTGGCTTGCTTGCCATTGTTCCGGGTGATCGTTGGTGCTATTGTCATGTTCTTCCATGTATCTTCAGTGTCATCAAAGCTGCTCATCTCATGACCTTCGTAGTCTAGAATATAGCCTCCGATGTCCGTGAGTTGTACACCTATGAAGTGGCATTGAGTGATATGTTGGTCCTTGGCCTTTGTCGTTCATCCGTAGAGTGTTTAGTTGACCAACAGCCTTCTTGTCCACAAACAAAACACTTCTTTGTCCAGTTGCGGTTATTGTAGCTAGGATTGTAGTTACTACGGCTTTGAGGCCGGTAGTTTCCACGGTTGTAGCTTTGTCCGTATCCGCGGCTGGGTCGTTGACCTGAATATCCGTATCTGCCTCGAGAGCGGTTGTTATTGTATCGACGGTCGAGGTAGTACTGATGGCGTGGATCGTTATGATCGAATGATCCAGCAAAGTCAAGGGAAATTGAGAAGTTGTTATGAGGGCAAGATGGGTTTCAACGGATGCACGAAGATCTGCAAGAAGGTGCTCGACGTTATCGGCGGGTTTGAAAAGAGCGTATTGGAGTTCGGGTACTCCACGGCATGCTTTCATAAGCGTTGTACGCAGTAGAAGGTCTCCTGCGTACTCCTGCCAAGGGCTCGTTGGCAGAGCTGAAGCTTATCAAAGAGGATTTGAAGCACTTCGTGGGGTCTTCGAAGCATCTTGGGCACGGATGGAGTTAAAGGTTATTGTTGTCCAGTCAGTATGGTAGTGGACATGGTTGACTTCCGTGTCAAAGTGTTGTTTGAAGATATCATACGCTTGTCGGAACGTCGTAGCCCATGTGATCTTATCAAGATAGAATCTTTGGGCTCTTCCATCAAGGATCCGGGGAAAGAGTGCGTGAAATTGTGACGGTTTCACTTGGATATGAGAGCAGTTGCTTAAGAAGAGGCGGAGCTTATCATCAAGGAGATCGTACGGCTCTCCTGTGTAGTTCCGATCTTTGTTCCAGGTCTTCATAAACTTCTGCTGGATGTCGCTATCGACGATAGCGTTCGGGATGTTATCCGGGGGGAGTTTCATGTATTCTCCAAAGGTTGCAGGGCCGGATAAGTGTTCGGGGATGGGGTTGGTGACGGGTTGGACGAGATCGGGGTTCTGGAAGCGGTAGGAAGTCGGATGAATAGTAAGAGAGGTCGGAGCAGGTTTATCTTGGATAGTCGGAGCAGGAGTAGGTGCGTTAGGAGGGCTCGTTAGGGTCTTAATAGGTTGTGGTTCGTTAAGACCTTGATGAGGTGCTGCTAAGGGCGTAACTGATGGTGAAGGAGGTTGAGACGGATGGGGATTAGTGGAAGCATTTGATCCTAGTAATGCTGTCTGCCTCCTGAAGGCAGCAGTCCTCTCATCAAACACCATCTCCGTAAACTCCTGCTCTGGCCAGGTTTGTGGGTTCTCGATAGTTTGTAATATGAGAAATTGTGTTGCAATTTCCCCTTTGTGAACCTGTGTAGATACCTCTTTTCCTTAGTAGTTTCCTGAGGGCTCTCTTGTATTCATTCGGGGCGCGGTCCCATGTGTCTTCGGTCCATTCTTCAAAATGCTGTTGGAAGTAACCAAGGAGGTCGTATCCTTGATCACTGCCAGATTGAACGATGAATATGAACTTTGCCACATATGTCGTTACTGCGATCTTGTCCTTTTCGTCGTGTGTGATATCGTTGTCCCAAAGGTCGATATTAATTTGTCGGAATGCGGATGCTTGGATGTCTAGTGCCTGCATCTGGTCGCATATTTCTTCGAGCTGGGCTTCTGGGGACATAGCTCGGGCGGTCGGGGCTATCGTGATCAAATGAATGAGACGATGTGGGGTTCGTATTGGTCTCTTCGTATACGAGTTGTCGCTAATAGGAGGTCGAGCGTCGCGTACTAAGTAGGTCGTTCGCGGCCAGACTGAACTGACGGGGATCTTGCTACTTAACGTCAAGGGTCGAACGTTCTTACTAGTTGTTTGCGATGTGGTCGCCTGTCGATTCCGGTGCTCACGGCTAGGCAAACTAGCGGGCGATCGTAATCAACAGTTGGAAGGACTCTCGCGCGGCTGGGCAAACCAGCGGGAGATTCCTTGTTCTTAGCACAAATAACCTTCTTCTGAGCGCTACTCAGGGCCACAGTAAAGTGACGCGGACTATAGCACCTTCGAAGGTTGAGAATTTGTCTCTTCTACTTAGCTGTCTGTGACGGGCGTGGGCCGGTCACTGATCAGTGTGGTAGGCACCTGCGGCAGCTGCTGCAATGAGACGGTACTAGGGTTAACCTGTGATGTTGTATTCGTCTTGTTCTCTATCTAAGGAGGCAGAGGCCAGCGTGGAGAAAGGGGCACGCTGCCTCAGCCGCACACGTGACCGTACGGGTCACGTGCCAACCATGGTTGGTCACACCACTAGATAGATACATTCCTACAGAAAGGGTATTTCCATATTTAGATATGGAAAACCACCCTGGTCGACGTATTGGAGATAACTCAGCTTGTTCTGCCGTACGCTTAGAGGCGCGTGAGGCTCGCCGATTCCTACAGTCGAGACAGTCAGCCGTAAGTCCTCTATATGATATGGAAGATTTTTTCTTCGATATGAATTGATCGGCCGGCTTGGCCTGCTTGCAGCTCCTGCAAGTTTTCGTTGAAGAGATAGAATCAGCCATGACTGTGTTGGATTGGAGGGACGGTTTGATGAGGAAGACAGGAGAAGGCTCGCCGGTCGGGGCTCGCGCAAATAGCCTTGAGGAACGAAAGTTGGCGAAGGAGCGAGAAATGGGAGAAGAAAAAACAGAGGTGTGGACAGAAGAGGCCGAATTGATGGCTGCAAATGTCATGTTCACTTTTCTCACTTGCATTGACGAAGACGGGAAGGGCACCAATGCAGGTGTGCGTTGTCCATGTCTCAGCTGGAGAGGTCAGCGGCCGGCAAAGGTGGATAATGCAACGGGATGAGCCGTAGGGATACTGTTCACCAATCTATATGTGAGGCAAACATGAACGTGAAAGCCGCAACATACCTAGCCATGCAACACAAGATGCCCTTATAGCAGCTCATAGTACCGAATACGCCGAGCCGAGCTAAAGCTACCGTCAGCGTGCTGCCCGTGCCATGCCGTAGGTCTCTAGCAGGCCTTCCGTTTCAAGGGCGATAGAATACTGGCCGTAGAAGTCACGGATGGCGGCTTGGGCGGCTCGGTCGGCGAAGAAGGGGCCAAGACGGCATCCAAGCTCGGCTTATTGTAGAAAGTCCAAGTGTCTGGCACGACGATGAAGACAAGATCGCGGTCCAGCTCTGGTGGGTGAACCATAACTCGATGATCGAGAAAGGCTACCACCTTGCCTGTACACACAAACAAGGTATGACTCTGAAACCGGGTCTGCCTCTTCTCAATCATCTTGGCGCAGAGGGACGTCCAGGGGTTAGCATGGATTGGGAACATGACAAACACCTGAAAAGGATGAAATCCTCCGAACGGGGTTTCTGCCGGGTTGCCGGGAACAATATAGGTGGACAACTGCACGAAGCCACAGCATTTAAGCTGGTCGTCTCCCAGGCCGGCCACGAGCTCGCGGCGAAGAAGAGAACAACCGGAGCCAATAATGGGCCCGGAAAAGCTAGCGACAGGCCAGTGATCGGAATGGTCCGGTATGAGTTGGTATTGGTATGGTAAATACCGCCAAGACCTGGTATGGTTTGACAAAAACTTGATACCATGGTATTACCGGTATACCGAATCATACCAGTAACGCTAAAAATAAGCTCAGGTAAGAGGCTCACTGCGGAGAATGACCAGGCAGAATCCGAGCGGCGATGATTCCAGTGTCATCTGTAGGGCTTATTGACCAGTTTTCTGCCAGTTTATCTACTCCATTCAATCATGAATACCATCATCCTCACAATATCGACCTGGCTACCTTGGTCAGGTCGATCCCGGCACCGAACGGATGCTTTTCGTCTTTGCTGCCGGGTAGCTATCCCAGGAAGGCCCGAAGGTAAGGCGAGTGTTAGTGCGTATTAGAAAGTACTTCTCATTGCACCCAGTTTTATGAGTTCTTCCATGTAGGACGGAGCATGACCTAACGTATCACTGGCCAGACTTGTCAATCGCGTCGTCGGAGGGACAGGAAAAGCTTAAATGATCCTTTCAGGGACAGGAAAGCTTAAATGATCCTTTCAATCGAATTACTTCCGTGATGTTGGAGCCCGAAAATTTTTACGTTAGGCTAGTTGGACGATGGACCAAGATCGAATGATCGAAAGCCACCATACCTTAATTGGTGTATGTCATGATCATGGAATCTCCAGCGCCAACCTCGCCATCTTCGTTTACGACAAGTTCAGCATCAATCCGCTCCAGATCTCCTGCATCGTGTCCCGCGCCACATTTTTCCGCTACGACGCCATCGTCTAATTCTGTCCGTTATCCTGAGCCTCCGGACGAATTCGTACAAGACCATGTCACGTACCTGCGTCGCGCGAAGACGACGAAGAAGGCAGCTCGTCTCGGCTCGTCGCATGTGTGGAAGTACGGTCTTCATTACATCCGAGACAGTGACAAGAAAGAGGTATACTACTGTCACGAATGTGCGATCGGAAAGTATAAGCAAGAGTTATTTGTGATCAATGGCACGTCGGGAGTGAGAAATCATCTCGAACAGAGGCACCAGATTGATCCACAAAGCGGCGTGAGGAAACGCGGTGCGACACGGGCGTCTGTATTGGAGCAACAGAAAAGCGCAGCTGCTAGTAGCAATTTTTCTGGAAAGATACCGTTGAGAGGTTCAAAGAGCTTTTGATTCGTTGGGTTGTGTACTGCCATATTGCTTTCTTCCAGTTGGAGAACCAGTACTTCCGAGAGCTACTCTTCTTTCTGAACCCTGCTCTACTTAATCACCTCCCAAAGGCTGCGAAAACAATTCGAGGTTGGGTTATGGATGCGTTCCTGTCGAAGAAGCAACAGCTGAAAGAGGACCTCCAGCGGTCGCGGAGTAGAATCTCCATCTCCTTCGACCTCTGGACCTCGCCAAACCCGTACGCAATCCTGGGTGTCGTCGCCATGTGGATTGACGCCACCGGCAAGCGACGAAGTACCGTCCTGGGCATGCGACGCGTTCATGGCGAGCACAGTGGCGAGAATCTTGGGTCGACCGTTCTCGAATTATTGACGGAATATGACATTGGCGGAGATCAGATTGGATACTTCATGCTGGACAATGCTTCATCCAATGATACCGCTGTTGAGTTTATACTCAGGAGCTCTGCCCATGGATGAAGCCGCAACAGCGTCGCCATCGCCGACTGCGCTGCTTGGGTCACATTGTCAACCTCTGCTGCCAGGCGTTTCTCATGGGTCGAAATTGTGAGAAGCATTTGGCGAAGCTTGAAAGCACCACCAGCGCGGAGATTACGTGAAGGTAGAGGAGCTGTGGAAGAAGTTTGGATGTTTAGGCCGGCTCCATAACCTTGTGCGGTACATCCGGCTTACTCCTCAAAGGCGGGAGGAGTTTGCAGCAATTATTATCGGCGGCCATCTCTCCGAATTCGATGGGCTCGAGCTTATCCAGAACAACTCCACACGCTGGAATTCGTGGTTTCATTCGATCACACGAGCGTTAAATGTTCGAGAACGTTTGGAAATCTTCTCAGCTCGTCATGTACCAGGAGAGGGTCTCAAGGGATTTCGAACTTCAAACTAGATGGACAGCACTGGTTCGAGCTTGAAAGATCGAGCTCGCACTAAAAGACTTCTTCGCGGCAACTATGCTTGCTGAAGGAAACAAGACATCCCTCGCTGACTGGTTTTCGACTTTGGACTGTCTTCTCCGCGAGATCAACGAGACGAAGGATCACTACCATGACATTCACGAGGAAGACGACGACGACAACTTCACGTGGAGGTATCTCCAAGGTTGTGCAGATGCTGCGTGGTCAAAGTGCGAGGAGTATTACAGCAACCGACAACGGAATTGGCAACATCGATTTCCTGAAGATACTGATCTTCCGCCAGCGTATTACGCAGCTCAAGTACTCAATCCGTATCGAAAGTGGGCATGGTTCAGGCAAGAATGGGTTCTTCAGGGCGACGAAGGAAGACAGAAGTGGTATGAAAGCGCACAGCTGGCGGTGAAGCAGCTCTGGGAGACAGAGTATAAGGAAAGTACCCTGTTGAGGCGCTACCACCTCCAGTCAGGAAGGACAAGGATCCAGACCCAGCATTCGATCGGCAGAGGAACATAAGCGCATTCGCATAGACGGCCCGGCTGCTGCCACCGATCTGTATGAGCAGTATATTTCGACCGACCGGCTGCATGACGAGGAGGCAGGTTGCGATGAGGCCATCGCCTATTGGCTATCCCGTTATGACTCGCAAAGAGACCTCGCCCGCTTCGCTCTGGATCTATTTGCGGTTTCCCCAATGTCAGATGAGTGCGAACGGCTGTTTAGTAGCGCAAAGCTTGGTATAGTTGATCGTCGAGGTAGGCTTAAGGCAGATATCATAGAGGCTTGTGAGTGTCTACGTGCCTGGTATGGGAAGCCTCGGGCTGAGGATAGCGAAGATAGCGGGGATAGCGAGAATGAAAGCGAATAAGCGATCAAGTTGACAACTAGTAGCCAATACATTTCCCTATTTTTGCAACCCGCCTCATTCTGAGCGGTCTTGGCGGTATTACTGGTATTACCGGTAAGCCATACCGGTAAGGATATCAGCAGGTGGTATGGTATGGTATAGAGGTCATACCATACCATACCGGACCATTCCGATCACTGCGACAGGCGACATTGTGGGAAAGGATCGATCCGCAGAGGTCGATCGTTGGCCAATCCTGTTGCGCATGTGAGGATTCGATCGTCAGCTCGGGGGCACTCATACAGACGCTTGGAAGCCAAGGTCGCGGATAATCAGCGCAGGAGCGCAGTAGTCGACGGCCCTCAACCGGTCCTCGCCAAGGGTCGGGTCGAGGTCCCATGCAAGGACGTAGGGATGAACGCGGCCATGCATCAGGAAGTATTGTTCCTGCCACTCGGACGCAACGATCGGCTTGTTGTAGAGGCTGATGTTGAGGCTGAAGAAGGCTTGGCTGAAGAAATCGTCGTCGGCGTCGGCGGTATGTATGTATGTATGTATGTGCATTTTCCGTCCAGCGGCCGTGAGGCCGCTCAGGTCTGGGTGGGGCACAGGACGTGCTGAGCTAGTAGGCTGTCTACAGTCTCCTCTCGCAAACGTAAACAACCACCATCCAGCATTTCATCGGCTCTGAGGCGCTCCGTGTTGAACCTGGTGCCCGTCAGCGGGTCGTGCAGGCGCGGCGGTGAGATTGCCATTCAGTTTTGGTCTCCGGGACCGTTGTCGGAGACTGCAGAGCGCAGCCTCAGTTGGCCCGGCCGGGCAAAGGTGTTGCAGCACCCTCTGCCTGGCCGAATCCGGGGGGGATTTGAACAAAGGAAAGAGGTGAGGGAAAGGTATGATGCAGCCGCCTAGTGGCGAGGGCAAGCCCATTCAAAGAAGGAGGACGCCTTCGCCAGCTTGACGAACCTGTCGAAGTCTCTGCCTTTGCGCGATTGACTGCTGCAGTAGGTGAGGGCGTCAGCCTCATCCGATGCCGCGGCTCGATCTTTCGGCAATAAAAGACATGGTTTGGCTCTTTTCGTCGGCCACATGAGCACGTCAGTCGCGCATCGTCGTGGTTGAACCTCTCGTGGTAGTCGGCAAAGTCCCCGTGACGGGTTCTGGCTGCAAGCAGGTGGTGGAGAAGCGGTCGGGGGAGTTTGAGCTCCAGGGGGCAGCCGGTCGTCGGCTTAAGGTGCAGTGGCTTGTACTGTTCGGGTGCGGAGGCTTCCCACCAGGCTTTAAATGCACTTTTAGGCTGCTGCCTAGCAGCCCTGCGCAGATATGCCAGTGTTGGGATAGCGCCTGCGGGCTCGGGTTGAGAGGTTCCTGCCTTTGCTAAGGCATCAGCCTGCTCGTTGCCGGGGATTTTGGTGTGGCCGGGGGTCCAGCGGACCTCCGTGACACCGTGTGCTGTGGCCAGAGCCTGGAATTCGAGGAAGACATCCTGGGAGGAGTCTGCCGGCATGCCTCTGAGGCATGTTGCCGCCGCGATGTTATCGAGACAAACGACTATTCTCTGCGGTCGTGGGAGGCTTAGGGCAGCGCGCAGGCCCTCGAGCGCGCCTTTCGCTTCCGCATCAAAAACCTCAGCCGGCCCAAGTCGGCCGCAGCCACTTAGCACGGTTTGCCCATCCATATGGATGGCATAGCCATAACCGACGGCTGCTTCCGAGGAGAGCGATCCGTCTGAGTAGACGACCAGAGTGTGCGGTGGTACTGACCGGAGCCAACTGCAGAATTCCGCTGCTGACTGGTCTTTCGTGGCGGTTTGCAGAGGCAGCGCTTGATCGTCGCCGAAGCGGCGAGGGAGGAGAATTGGACGCCTGCTGCAATGCAGCAGCTGGTCGCTGCGTCGAAGTCGGGTCCGGAAGCCTTCTCGTGGCATCTGGTACTTCAGTTTGATCGACCTGTGGATGGCAGGGGGCTTGGGCCGGGCTGTACGTTTCACGAGCGGATGGGCTTCATCGAGAGACTTGAGGCGGGCCGAGAAGCGCATTCGACGCGCCTCGAGCAGTTGAATGGCCGGTGGGATGCCGCTTTCTCGATGGAGGGCATTGATCGGTGTCGTCCTCCAAACCGGCAGGACGGCCCGGATGGATGTGTGAAGCGACTTGTTCATCTTTCGGATCAGTTGCTGTATCCCGGATGGTCCTTCCTTTGCTGGCTGGATC
Organism: Hirsutella rhossiliensis; assembly: GCF_020360975.1. NCBI lineage: Eukaryota > Fungi > Ascomycota > Sordariomycetes > Hypocreales > Ophiocordycipitaceae > Hirsutella > Hirsutella rhossiliensis. Next base: position 3,813,326 of record NW_025408672.1, read on the forward strand.
CATCGCGGGCTGGTTAATCCGGGGTACCATGCCTCGGCGCCGTGGAGCAGCACCGGTTCGATACATGCTCTTACGGCTCTGCGAACGGCACCAGGAAGAGGGCCATGTTTGGTGTTTGCCAGTCCTTTCAGATGGTATGCCACGACCTGAGCCTTGGCTGTCCACTTTTCCACGTGCGTCTTGAACGACAGGGTGCTGTCAAGCCAGATGCCTAGCCATCGCATTGCTTGGTCGGGGCGCTTCTCTGAGTCACCGTGAAATATAGGCGGGTTGACCTTAGGTTTGCTTCGACAGAAATGCATGACCTCAGTCTTCATAGGGTCGAAGTCTATGCCGTTGGCGGCGCCCCAGGCCACAAGTTCGTTTACATAGCGCGACGCCCTCTCGGCTGTCGTCTCCAGGAGTTACCTATGCATAGGATACCCGTGTCGTCTGCGTAGCCGAAGCGCCCCTTCGGCTTGCCTAGGCGGTAAATTGGCTCCGTGTACAACAGAAAAAAGATGGGCGAGACTGGCGATCCCTGCGGGAGGCCGCATTGGAGAGGCGAGCTGGGCGTCGTGACGTCCTGGTATCTGACGCGCGCCGAGCGGTCATGCGTGAAGGAACCAGCCCATCGCGCGAGATGTTCTGGCCACCCCTGCTCACGAAGACGAAGGATCAACCTGTTGCGGAGGACAGTGTCGAAGGCTCCCTGGATGTCCATAGTCACCAGCGTGGCGACTTGGCCGCGGGCAAACGCTTCCTCAATGTCATGCAACAGAGCGGCAACAAGGTCAACGGCAGATCTCTTCGGGAGAGCGCCAGTTTGTTGTGAATGGAGGACTCCGTAGTGAATGGATGCCCATGCCAGGCGGCGTGCGATGAGCCGCTCAAGACCTTTGCCTAGGCAAGACAGGAGGGAGATGGGTCGCCAGGCACGAGGGGTCGAGAGGTTCCGTCGTCTTGGTTTTGTTATCATGACTACTTCGGCCTCTCTGAATGGCTTCGGGTGATGGCCGATGGTAAGACAGCCTTCGTACAGCCGGTGGACGTGGCTTCCGATAACATGCCAAACTACCTTGAGCATTTGTACCGTGATGCTGTCGGGGCCGGGAGACGTGTTTCCGGTCCGTAGGGTTGCGTCGCGCACTTCATCAAATGACACATGTTGCGTGAAGGGAATGGTTTTCATTGTGTCGACTGGGATCCACGGATCTGGGATGTCATCGTCCGCCGTGCGCCGCTCGAGTGTCGCCCGCCGTAGGGCATTGGCTTTGTCTAGCTGCGTCTCGTAAACTATATCGCCTACTTGTAGGGGCGGAGGCTGGAAAGCACCCGGTGATCGCAGCCATCGGACTGCTTTGAATACGGAGGCGCTGTCAGTGAAGCTGTCGATCAGATTGCGCCAGTAAAGCCTTTTGGCTCGGCGCGCGACTTTCTGGAAATCTCTCTTGGCGGACTGGACTTCCTGATTGAAGCCGAGAGGATAGACTCTCCGAATCGCGCGGTATTCCGCCGCAGCGAGGGCACATTCTTCCGTCCACCAGGGCGCGCTGCGTGCCCCCTTACGGACGGGGCGACCGGCGGCTTTGGCTGCTAATTGGAGAAGGTCCGCGAGCGCCAACGCCAGGGAATCAAGCTCTTGGGGAGACGAGGCCGCGGCTGGGATCGCTATTGCTCCGGAATCCACCATTTCCGCGAAACGAGCGAGCTCGTCGTCAGAGGTGAGGCGGACCTTTCCCAGCGGCACCGAGGCCGGAGCCAAGTCAGCGAGTGTCACGCTGAGCGTGAAGTGGTCAGAGCTGGTGGCCAGGTGTTCCTCCACGACAGCTTCGGATAGTGGTATGTTGGAGAAGGCGAGGTCTATTGTATTGCCATGCGGGTTGGTTAGGACATCGGCAGGGTTGAGCAAGCTGAGGCCGTTCTCAGAGGCCCAATAGGCGATGTCGTCGCCTCGGCCATCGAGCCGGCCGGCTTGCCAGCTACTATGTTTGGCGTTGAAGTCGCCTGCTACTAGGCACCTTCCTGGTGTGGTCCACTGGAGGAGGATATCCAGTGCTTCATCGTAGTACGGTTGTCGATAGAAGTTTACCACTGTTATGTTGTTGATGGTGAGCCAGAGAATGTCGCGGGTCGCCACAGGCCTCCTCTGATCTGTCATCAAGCAGGGTCTGCGCCGGACATAGGTCATTACTCTAGGCCGCGTGCTGTTGTCGTCCCAGCTGTCGACTGGGGAGAAAGTATCGTAGGCTGGGTGGGTTTTGGTAAGACATCGGCCGTCCTTGGCTTCTGTCCACGGCTCCTGGAGGAGCACTATATCGTATCGTTCGGAGTCGGCGAGGGCAAGGGCGCAGTCATGTGCTGGCGAGATCTTGCCTACGTTAGCTTGGAAGACTCGCAGGGTCTTCTTGTCGCTTTGATTCACGCGGGGATATCTCGTCATGGAGATAGTGCAATGGGGCTGATGCGTCGCTTCTTTGAAGGGGAAGCTGGTCTGGGTTCGTTGCCCTCGCTCTGAGGCTGAGCTGTCGTGGTTACCATAATGAATGGCGGAGACATGGTCCTGGTCGAGCTTAAGACCGAGGTTTCGCTTCTGCCCCGTGACCTGTCGTCTGGGTGCTCGGCTTCCTGGTCGTCGGACTGAGCAGTTCTGGGAGCTATTGAATTGAGAGTCTCGGAGGAGTCTCGTTCTAGCTGTTCGGGTTGGTCTACACATTCGAACTGTTGCTTCCGCTGAGCAAATAGTTGGGCGCCCATCTGTCGGACAAGGGTTTTCTCCTCCTTCGTCAGGCGACGAATGACGCCATGTGATCGCTTGGGGCGTGCAGGGCATTTCGAGAAATCTGCGGAATGGGGTCCGAGGCAGTTTGCGCACTGCTCGAGGGCTACGCAGGTTTCACCGTCATGGCCCTTCCTTCCGCAGCGCTTGCAGGATGGTTGTCGGTCACAGCTGTGTCGAGCATGGAAATCCCAGCACTTGTTACACTGGCTGGGCATGCTGGATCTGTCGATGGAGGCTTTTTGTATCGGGCAAGTCGGCTGGAGCCAAAAAGCCTCCAAGGTCTCTGGGTGGGCTCGAGGAAGGACACAATAAGTGTCTTACTCGGAAGGTCGTTTGAATCGTGCAGACTGGGGCGAATACTGATGGGTGTGAGCCCGGTCTGGCAGGCGATTTCGTCTTTGACGGCCGCCTCGTAGTTGACTTCATTGCCCTGCAAGTCCGTAAGTCGTCGAGGGCAGTTGGGCACGACGTACTTGTACCATTTGTGAGTAATCTCCACCGAGGTCGCGTCAGGTCCTCGGACCATTCCGACTGTCGCTGGACGATGAGGTCCCTGATGGTAGCGTCCAGTGTTCGGATGGCCCATCCCGAGTTTACCTTGAAAGCTGCCGGGACCCGGTGCAAGTCGATGCCGACTTTGGCGGCGATGTGGGTCCGAATTGCGTAGCTGCTGTGGTCTCGCGCTGGTGCTTCGGCATCGAGCCGCACAAAGACACGGAGGTCTTCCTTTGGTGGGGCGGGGGATGGTCGTCCCTGGAGACGGGAGATTGGTTGCCGGGGTCGTTGTTGTTGCGGGGCCTCGGCGGCCGTGGGGGTGTGGCCCCCGAGAGGCTGGCTTGCAGGGTGACCGGCGGCGACGCTGCTATAGGTCGGCGCGGGCGCGGGATTGAGGTCGGAGAGCGCCTGCCTCCAAAAGTCGAGGAAGCTGCTGGAAAATTGTTCCGCAAAGCTGTGTTCAAGGCCGGACGTGAAATGTTTCGCAGTCTGTTCGAACGATTCACAAAAGGCTCGGAACACTGTCATTTTGGCGTTGTAGGCATTTGTTTGCTCAACGGCGAGTTTGTTGGCTGCTTCAACGATAGAGACCGGGTGGAGGTTGACAGACTCGGCGGAGCCGGCCGGTTCGGGGCGGATTCACGCTGCGCTCCTTCCGTAGCGGCGGCATTGGAGAGTCGGATAAGGGCGAGGACGGCGTCACCGCCGGTCGCCGGAACGCGGATGTGAGCCCAATGGGGCGGCTCGAAATGGGGGAGCTGTGTCGAAGCTGAGATGCACGGGCTAATCGAGCAAGATTAGGCGGGGTATGGACACCCAGATCAAAGGGGGTCTGAGCTGGCATGCGAGCTCGTGGCAGATGCCATGGCCGCTGCCTCAGCCAGCGCAAAGCGCGGCTGGAATGATCAACGTGCAGTTATTAGGCGAATTGGTGGGAAATTACGCTACTTTCTTAACAATTACATGCCAAGAAAGTAAGAAAACAGGGGAAGGTGGGATCTGTAAATAGTTTAGTTTAGTTTAGTGTATTTTCCGTCCAGCAACTTTTGGTCGCTCAGGTCCCCGAGACGGGGCACAGGACGTGCTGAGCTAGCAGGTGTCTACATGCTACATATCGTACACTTCACCCACTATCCAGCATTTCATCGGCTCAACGGCGCTCATGACAAACCTGTTGCCCGTCAGCGGGACGTCCAGGCACGAAGAGAAAGCTGTCCCGTGGTCAGATCAGCCAATTTGCTTCTGGGGCCTTGCAGCCCTTGATGACCTCGGCGATCGCATGGTCGTGAGACCTTGACGCCGCCCAGATCGGAGCAGGTAACAGAAAGAATTGAGAGGAAAGGTAGGGTGAGAGGAGAATGATGACCGTCTAGTGGCGTGGGCAGATCCTCCGAAGAAGGAGCTCGCTGTCGCCAGCCTGACGAATTTGTCAAAGTCCTTGCCGATTGCGCGGTTGATGGCTGCAGCCGGCCAAGGTGCAAGCCGCATACGATGCCGTGGCGCAACCTTTCTGCAGTAAAAGATGTGTGCTGGCTCTTTTCGTCGTCCGCACGAGCACGTCAGTCGCGCATCGTCGTGACCAAACCTTTCGTGGTAGTCAGCAAAATCCCCATGGTGGGTTCTTGCTGCAAGCAAGTTATGAAGCAGGGGCCGAGAGAGCGCCAATTCTGACGGACAGCTGGTTGTGGCTTTAAGCCTCAGGTCTCTGTATCGCTCCGGCGCAGAGGTTTCCCACCAGGCACTGAAAGCCTCTTTCCGCTGCAGTCGGGCAATTTTTCGCAGATGCGCTAGCGTCGGTTCGCCATCAGCGGGTTCTGGCAGTGATGCTCCCGCCTTTGCCAGAGCATCAGCCTCCTCGTTGCCTGGGATGTCAGCATGGCCGGGGATCCAATGGACCTCCACAGCTCCGTATTTTCGCGCCAAAGATTGGAACTCAAGGAAGACCTCTTGCGAGGAGTCGTTCGGCGTGCCCGTAAGCATGTTGCGGTCGCGAGGTTGTCGAGGCAGACAAAGATGCGGTCAGTTTCTGGAAGGCTCACCGCTGCCTTCAACCCCTCCAATGCACCTTTCGCCTCAGCGTCGAAAACCTCAGCTGTTCCAAGACGGCCCTTGCCGCTCAAGACGGTGGATCCGTCCCGGTGAACAGCATAGCCGTATCCGATGTGGCCTTCCTCAGAACGAGACCCGTCGGAGTAGACGACAAGAGTTCGGGGCGATAGTGCCTGAAGCCAGTCGCGAAATTTTTTCGCCGTCTCGTGTTTCGATGCACTCTGCAGAGGCGCAGTCTGCTCTTCGGCAAATCCGCGCTGCAGTAAAGCAGGTCTCGGGCAGCTCGATAGCATTTCGTCGGCTCGCCGCAGTCTGGTACGGAAGGGCTGTGGCTGTTTCTGGTACTTCAACTTGATAAGTTTGTTCACGGTCACGACGGGAGCTTTTGGTCGCGACGTGCGCTGGACGAGCGGGTGAGCTTCGTCGAGAGCTTTAAGGCGCGCAGCAAAGGCCGTCCGACGCCCTTCGAGGAGTAGAGGAACGGGCGGTATTCCCGCCTCCTGTGCAGCACGTTCGTCGGTGTCGTCCTCCACACTGGCAGAATAGCCCGAAGAGACGTGTAGAGTGCCTTGCTCATCTTCTTGACGAGGTTGCCAATCCCCGACGGCCCCTCCTTGGAAGGCTTCGTCCAGCGCGGGCTTTTCGGCCCAGGGTACCAGGCCTCCGCCGCGTACAGTAGCACGGGGATGACGCAAGCGCAGACGGCTCGTCGCATAGCACTCGGCAGAGGGCCATGTTTCGTGTTCGTCAGTCTCCTAAGATGAAAGGCAACAGCTTGCGCCTTGGCCGTCCATTTCTCGACGTGTGTCTTGAAAGAGAGAGAGCTGTCGAGCCAAACGCCGAGCCAACGCATCGCTCGATCCGGCCGTTTCTCAAACTCGCCGTGGAGCACCGGCGGCGCCGTCTTGGGCTTCGTTCGAGAGAAGTGCATCACTTCTGTCTTGTCGGGGTCGAAAGAGATCCCGTTAGCGGCGCCCACGAAAGAAGCTCACGTACATGGTGAGATGCTTCGGCGGTCGTTTCATCAAGGCTATTACCGACGCATAGAATGGCAGTGTCGTCCGCGTAACCGAAGCGTCCCTGAGAGTGACCTAGGCGATATATCGGCTCCGTGTACAACAGGAAGAGGATCGGCGAGACGGGCGACCCCTGCGGCAGACCGCACTGGAGGGGCGATGAATCCGTCACGATGTCTTGATAGCGGATGCGTGCCGATCTGTCCTGCATGAACGAGCCGGCCCAGCGCGCGAGGTTCGATGGCCATCCTTGTTCTCGTAAGCGGAGGACCAATCTATTGCAGAGAACTGTATCGAAGGCGCCTTGTATATCCAAGGTCACCAGGGTTGCGACTTGCTTCCGGGCGAATGCCTCCTCGATGTCGTGAACCAAGGCAGCTACGAGATCCACGGCCGACCTCTTCGGGAGCGCGCCGGCTTGTTGTGGGTGTAGTACGCCGAAGTGGATTGAGCCCACGCTAGACGCCGTGCAATGAGCCGCTCGAGGCCCTTGCCGAGACAAGACAAAAGGAGATGGGGCGCCAGGCGCGGGGTGTAGACAGATCTCTGCGTCCTAGCTTGGCGATCATAACCACTTCTGCCTCCCGAAAAGGTTTCGGATGGTGACCAATGGTGAGGCAGCCTTGATACAGCTGATGGACGAGACTGCCGATTGCATGCCAGACAGCGCGAAGCATCCGCACCGTGATGTTATCCGAGCCTGGAGATGTGTTCCCGGTGCGTAGAGTGGCGTCGCGAGCCTCCTCGAAGGAGACCTGATTGGGAAAGGGAATCATCTTATCCGTGTTCACGGGAATCCACGGGTCTGGGATGTCGTCGCTCGCTGTGCGCCGCTCCAGGGTTGCTCGCCGCAAGGCGGTGGCTTTCTCCAGCTGCGTCTCGTACACTCGGCCGTCTACTTGGGAGGTGCCTGGCACGGCCCTGAGGATTTTAATTAGCCAGCGGACCGCCCGAAAGACGGAGTCGCCGTCGGCAAAGCTGTCGATCAAGTCACGCCAGTAAAGGCGTTTTGCTCGGCGCACTGCATTGTGAAGCTCCCGCTTGGCTAGCTGCACTTCTCGGTCGAAGCCGAGAGGGTACACCTCCTCCACGCGCGATAATTGGCCGCCGCCTTTGCGCACTCTTCGTTCCACCACCGCGCCCCATGCGTCGTCTTACGGACGGTCGGCCCGCAGCTCTCGCTGCACAACCAAGAAGGTCCACCAGCGCCGACGCAAAGTTGTCCAGCTCGGAGGAGTTGAGGTTGTAGTCGGGATGAAAGCTGCACCGGCTTCTACCAGCTCGACAAATCGCTTCAATTCCTCATCGGAGTTGAGGCGGATCTTGCATAATGGAAGGGTGCTAGGGCTTGACTAGGCAGCGTGATACTAAGGGTAAAGTGGTCGGACCCGGTTGCTAAATGATCCTCAACAACCGCGTCCGCCAAAGGTATATTGGAGAAGGCGAGATCGATCGTGCTGCCGCGCGCGTTAGTCGGGACATCGACAGCATTCAATAAGCTGAGTCGGTTATCCATGGCCCAGAACGCGATGTCTTCACCGCGGTGCTCTTGTCGACCGGCCTGCCAGCTGGGATGCTTGGCGTTGAAGTCGCCAGATACAAGGCATTTATCCGTCGCGCACCAGCCAAGCAGTATTTCCAAAGCCGCGTCGTAGTCCGGCTGCCGATAGAAGTTAACTACCGTCGTCCCGTTCACGGTGAGCCAAAGGATGTCACGAGTCGCCACAGGTCTCTTTTGATCAGCGACGAGGCCTGCGGAGCGCCGGACGTATGTCATGACTCTCGGACGAGTGTCGCGGCCGTCCCAGTCGGTGACGGGTGAGAATGTGTCGTAGGCCGGATGCGTCTTGGTGAGGCATCGGCCGTCTTTAAGTCCTGTCCATGGTTCCTGCAGCAGGATAATGTCGTATCGCTCCGAATCAGCCAGCGCGAGCGCAGTGTCATGCGCCGGAGGGATCTTGCCCACGTTGGCTTGGAAGACTCGCAAGGCCCTCCTGTTGCTTCGATTGTTGGGATGACGGTGATGCATTAGGGCAGCGTCACAGGGCTAGTGCGTCGTTTCTTCGACGGGACGACAGGGGTGAACTGGTTGTCATCGCTAGCGTGCGGCGGCGTCGTGGCCACGACAATGCAAGGGGGTGAGGAAGCGGCTCGCTCTGGAGTGGCGCTTCTGCCGGAGCTTCCATCCTCTCCAGCTGCCTGCGACTCCGAAGAACGTAACTGACTCGAATCAGGGCTCTGACAAGACTGCTCGGGCACGTTGTGGTTTGGTGTCTGTCTTTTCTGCTGCGCGAAGAGCTGAGCTCCCGCCTGCCTCACCAGACCCTTCTCCTCTTTCGTCAGGCGCCGTACAATGCCATGAACGCGCTTGGGGCGGGCAGGGCATTTAGGATCGTCAGCGCAATGTGGCCCGAGGCAGTTTGCGCACTGCTCTAGGGCTGCGCACTCTTGGCTACGATGGTTGGTCTTGCCGCAACGTCTGCAGCGCGCCATCCGGTCGCAGCTGTGGCGAGCGTGGAAATCCCAGCATTTGTCGCATTGGCTAGGGATGCTGGGTTTGTCAATGTAACGGGCGAGACGGCTGGCGCCGAAAAGTCTCCAGGGTCTTCGTGTGGGTTCCAGGAAGGACACAATCAGGGTCTGGGTGGGCATATCACCCGAGTCGTGTCGCGATAGACGTATGCTGATGGGCTTCAGTCCGGTTTGGCAGGCAATCTCTTCTTTGACCGCCTCCTCGTAGTTGATCACGACACCTCGTAGGTCTGTGAGCCTACGAGGACAATCGGCTACCACGTACGAATGCCATTTCTGGCTTATCTCTACGGCCGCGGCTTCCAGGTCTGCAGCCCACTCCGCCTGCCGTTGCACAAGTAAGTCACGCGTGGCCACATCCGATGCCTGGATGGCCCAGCCCGTGTTTACCGGGAAGGCTGCCGGAATGCGGCGCAGGTCAATACCGACTCTAGCGGCGATGTGGGTCCGGATTGCGTATCTTTCGTGGTTTCGGGCCGGAGCGTCAGCGTCAAGTCGGACGAAGACACGGAGGTCTTCCTTCGGTGGGGCTACGGGCGGTCGTCCTGGCAGACGAGTGGTGGTCTGTGGTTTTCGCTGTGGTGGGGCGGAGGCTGTAAAGGCCAGCTGTCCTTGCTTCGGCTTGCCGGATGCAAGAACGCTGCTGTACGTGGGCTTCGGTGGTTCTTCGAGTTCGGCAAGCGATTGAGTCCAGAATTTGAGAAATTTGGTGGCGACTTGCTTGGCGATGCTGTTTTCGGTGCCAGACGTGAACTGCTTTGCTGCTTGTTCGAATGATTCGCTAAAGACCCGTAAGACTGCCAGCTTGGCGTTATGGGCTGCCGTTTTGTCGCGAGCAATTTTCGTGGCCGCTTCGAGGATTGAGACTGGCGCGTGCTCAGTGGGCTGGGCCGAGTCGAAGAGATTCGGGCTTCTTCCAGCTGCGCTCCTTCCGTGACGGCAGCTTCAGGCGTTTCGGTGGACGAGATTGACTGGGCCAGCTGCTGGGCCGCGGGAAACGAGTCGTTTCGGCGAGCTTCCGTCGGGTAGCGAGGTCGGAGATGCGATATGTGAGCCGCCGGATTTGGCGGCGATCGTATGCCTTGTCTCGAGGCATTGGAGTCGACATGCGAACCTGAGGCTGGTGCCATGGTCGCTGCCGGCGCTTGCGCGCGGCTCAATTGGAGTTTTGTCAAGAGCACTTGTTAAGCGAAAGTATGTGAGAATAGGCTACTTTCTTAACACTTGCGTGCCAAGAAAGTAAAAATACAAGGAAGGATCTGTAGTTGCGTGGGCATTTGCAAGTTTTCCAGCACTGCATCTAGGGTAGGAAGCTGGGCGACTTCGCTGTTCTTTCTCCCGGTCGCTGTCCGATTCCATGACAATGGCAAACGAGAACTGTTTGGTGAAAAAACGTGTCTCTCACTCAGATCCACCCGAAAACAATCAGTCACTTGGTCAAGTCTGGGCTCCGAGAATTGCATTGTGAGTTTTATGTGCCAGCCGGTGGGTGATAGGTTGACTACTGGCCTCTTTACAGTATTACCGGTACTGCTTTGACTGGCAGTTGGACTCCCAGAATATCAACGCGCGGTCCCGCCGCTAGTCCGCAGTACATTTTAAATGCCGACTCAAATGACTAGGGGGAAAATCGCCTAGACCAAAAAGAGATGGACAGGGGGTTTTGCAACAGTCCCCCCCTATCGCCCCCCGTATGCGAGCGCCACGGACACGGCTCCTAAAGGGAGCGATGGTAGACACGTCTCCCTTTTACACTCTTTGTAGCTCAATTTACATCAATTACGCCCAGCACCTGTGCCAACAGTGCTGACCCCGTAACAACATCGACCATGCCAAGCGCAATTGGGAATACACAGAAGAGGGCGACAGTGGCTCTGATAAAGCACTCGTATGCGACAGAGACATTGAGCTCCTTACGCGTTGGCATACTCCTTGTTGAACGCACGGCCAATGACTATGCGCCTAATTTCCGACGTGCCGGCTCCGATCTCGTATAGCTTGGCGCTGTGAGCGTATATGGTGCGTTAGTGAAAATCGTATCACACTGAGCATGCACTGTTTCCCTTCCTCTCTTCTAACCCGTTCGGGAGCAGAGGAATTCATTGAGCAAAACACCGGAATCGGTTGGGCGGGACTCACTCTCGCAACAGTCGTGATGCTGGCATCTCCTCCACGTAGCCCATGCCGCCCAGCAGCTGGATGCAATCGAGGGAGCACTCGGTCGCCCGCTCGGCCGCGTACAGAATCGAGCCTGCGCAGTCTTGTGTGCGAATGACTCCCTGCTCGTCCAGGCGCTTGGCCGTGGTGTACGTGTACGCCCTCGAAGCCTGCAACTTGGTGTACATGTCAGCCAGCTTGCCTTGGATGAGCTGGTTGTGCGCGATGGGCTGTCCAAATTGCTTGCGCTGGTGAGAGAATGGCGCCGCGACATCAAAGGCCGCCTGCATGATACCCAGGGGACCAGCGGAGAAGACGAGGCGCTCCAAGTCAAGCCCCTCCATCAGCATGTGCACGCCGCCGTTGACCGTACTCAGGACGTTCTCGGCCGGGATGAAGACGTTGTCGAACACGAGCTCGCCTGTGTTGCTGCCGCGCATGCCCATCTTGTCGAGCTTGCGGGTGCAGCTAACGCCCTCGGTCTTGGTCCCGACCAGGAAGGCCGTGATTCCCTTGGAGCCAGCGTCGGGTTGCGTCTTGGCGTATACGACGATGAGGTCGGCGTCGGGACCGTTTGTGATCCACATCTTGGACCCCTTGATGAGGTAGCCGCCGTCGACCGCCTTGGCCGTCGTCCGCATACTGACGACGTCGCTGCCGGAGCCGGACTCGGACATGGCCAGTGCGCCGATGCTCGTGCCCGCGACAAGGCCTGGGAGGTGCTTTTTGCTTTTGCTCAGGCGTGCCGTTGAGCTGGAGCTGGTTCACGCAGACGTGCGAGTGTACCGCGTAGCTCAGACCAATGGAGCCCGAGGCCCGTGATATCTCCTCCATAACAACGCAGTGTGCCTGGTAGCCCATGCCCAGGCCACCAACATCCCCGTCCACCGTGACACCCAGGAAGCCCGCTTCCCCCTAGCTTGGGCCACATCTCATTAGGGAAGGCATCGGACTTGTCGGTGTGCGCGGCGACTGCCTCAGTGATCTCGCGGCGCGTGAAATCCTGCACGCGCTCGCGCAGCTCTTCAAGCTCCTCGGTGGTCGGCGGCTCGAAGCCCTTTGGGTGCTTGGACGAGTGCAGTCTCGTTTGGATGGAGGAGAGGCCGAGGGTAGCGGATGAAGCCCGGAGTTGGCGCGCGGCCAGCCGAGTAAGCACTCCAGTGAATGGCCGTAGGCTAGCCATCGTGTATGTCTGCGATCTCTGCGTGCGACTTCCGCTCTCGAGCCGTGGTTGCACAACTAACCTGTGAGTTAAGAGAGAGTGAGGCGAAAAGGGAAAGAAGAACCACCCGATCGTCCCTTCCATGAAGTTACGTGGAACTACTACTGCAGACTGGTAGAATTGGCAAACCATACCGCGCGCCACGATTGTCGACCACATTTTATTGTCCTAGTAGTCTGTGCACCAGAGACCCAGGCCTGTGGACAAGGGGGACGTAAACCACAATACCATGGCAGTTCGGAGTCGGATGTCATACTGCCACTTACACCTTCGCGCGCACCACATAACGGCCACTTGCAGCTGCATCTGTCGGAGTGTTCACTTCACTTTGCCTGCATGACGCGTCTACTCCTCCCATTTTTTGGATTTTGGATTTTGCTTCGACTCATTTACCTTACTCGTGCTCGGCCCCACTTTATTGGGATTCACTTTGGCTCACCCACAGCCAAAAACAAAAACTCTCCTGTAAAAAAAAAAAAAAAAAAGGCCAGTTCTGCGGGCTGTTAGTAGCCTGTTAGTGGCGAAGAATTTTTCAGGCCACCCCGACTATGCTTCTGCCTCTATTGCCTTAACGGGGCTCTAGCAGGCCCCAAAGGCAGACTTTGGAGAGTTCGTCTCCTCTTGGGAAGCTGGTCTCGAATAACGGCATGCCTCGCGTTGCCTCGCGTTCTGCCGCCTTTACTGGCTGGCCTCGACTTCTGCCGCCTCGCGGCCCCGACCTCCGCCACCTTGCGGCCCTTTATGCGGCCCAGCGGCCACGACTTCCTCTGGACTGTGGGCCGCGGGGCCCAGGGCTACAAGAGCCTAGAGCTCAAGGCCTCACCCGGTGCCCCGGAGCTGCACACCAATCGACAACACCTCCACCACCTGCTTGCTACGAGGAGTAGGCACGGGGACTTCGCCGACTGTCATGACCACGAAGTCGCCCGGATCGAATGCTCCTGCGGGAGAATACAATCGCCATCGGGGCGATCCCCCGACCAACATTCCTACACTATCTGCTTCCCTTTTTTCTTTTGTTTCTGCCCTAGGCCCTCGAGGGCTTGCGGCCGGCACATGACTTCGTGGGCTTTCTCAGTCACCCAGCCTCGGCCAAAGACTGACTACTATTACGGCTTCACTGCCGTGCCTGGAACCCGCTGACGGGGGAAGGGCCCTGAATTTCCGACCGGCCTCAGCCTAGCACGTCTTTTTCCTTTGGGATATCACAGACGTTAAACGACACTACAACTACTCGTGCCCGCCCCCACTTTAAGGGGATTCGCTTTAGCTCACCCGGGTGAAGTGGGTGCTGTTAGATCCGGTAGAATCCGGGTAGATGCAGCTACGATAGCGTCAGGCTACTAGTGGCAGCGCCAACGGTAGCGCAGACGATAGCGCACCAGGTAGCGCAGCCGATGAGGCCACGAGGACATCTATGAGACAGTTACAGAGATATGACGTGATGGCATGTCATAGGGATTGAGGCCATCGCCCTTTGATATAGGGCTTGGGCAGAGCACCCCCAAATGGGGGACACAGACAGACACACACATCATACCTCACTTCATCCGATCGTACCATTCTTGCTGTGTCCGTGACCTATCCGACGAGAACCTCATCAAGGTTCTGACAGGTGCTGATCACCCAAATGAACAGATCATCCGAATGAACAGAATATCGACCTTTTTTAAGCGAATCCCAATAAAGTGGGGGCGGGCACGAGTAGTAGATGCAACCCAAATGAGCGAAGCGCCAGCTCTTAGTTGGACCCTAGCTGCCAACGCATCACCCCCCCCACTTCGGGCTGGCTTATTAATTCCAATCAGAGTTCCGCACGTTCGCTTTCCTATGTCTTTTCTTTTCCCATGATTATTACTTTAACTAGCTATTAGCTAGCCCTGCGGTGGTAGTGCGGCCTTCGAAGGCCTAGGCCCTTAGGGTCATAGCCTAGAGCCACATATGCGGAATAAATAAATAAATATACGTACTAGTTAAAAGGCCACCCCGTCACGCTAAACGGCCACCCAAAAGTGGGTCAATTGTGGCTTGGTCGCGCGCAAGGTCCGATACCGCAAAGTTTGGGCTCCAGAAGATAGGGGGCGAATACCGCGCTGTGGCAAGGAATGCCGCTTCAAGCGACCAAGAAAAGCCGCCGCCCGGCCGCTGTGATCTTCTTCATCACTGCGGCTTCAAGTCAAGTCTTGGTTGGCCTTCCTTGCCGTCACGATATTTTCAAGCGGCCCAATGCCGCCGCCGCCGTTCCTTCGAAATGAATGACGTTGACGAGCTCTGGCATGGCAGAGCACAAGCCCTAACGATGCTCCTCACGATCCACTCCTATGCACGGAAAGGCCGGCCCAAGGGCTCATTGAACCTCGAGGCAGCAGGAGGTCGTAACGGCCACGCGGAGAGCCGTCAGCACACGATATCGCGGAATCCGACGAACGCAGCGAGGCCACGGCCGCCGCCGTCCACAGCGCCGGCGGCTCTCCAAAGTTCGAAGACGAAGGCTACGGGTAAGAAGCGCAAGGCTGGGGCAAGGCTGGAGGAAAGCTGCTGCTGCTACCGTCAACACCGCCGGCAGCGCTGCTGATGTGACCAAACGGGGTTGGAATACCTTCAAGCCAATGGCGATTCGTACGAGCCTGGCACAGCGATGCCACGAGCGTATCAGCGTGCCGTACGCCGCACGCCTGACTCTGACGATGAGCTTACTGGCCCGGGCGAGACGCAGGGCACGATTCGCTGTGCCACGCAGCCAATGCCGATACCCTCAATTCGTCAAGGAGGTGAGGATATAGAGGATGAAGACGACCCTTTAGCCGATTTTAACGAGATGGACCGGCAGGTGGATGAGGAGGAGTCTGTACAGCAGGAATTGTGTGCAGAGGGTCTACTATAGCTACCGGCGTTACCGCTGCATTTGAATTGACGGAAGTGTGTTTTCTACGACCCCAAGAACATGGCCCTACGTACTTGAATTTGCATCACGGCCAGCTTCACTTTGCGGCTTCAATTGCGGCTTCAACATGCCCTCTGGCGCGCACCTCGATGCCGGCAGCGAATGCGCGCACACACCTTTGCGGCATCGGCGCTGCGCGGCGACCAAGCCACAGTTGACCCACTTTTGGGTGGCCGTTTAGCGTGACGGGGTGGCCTTTTAACTAGTACGTATGTTTATATCCCGTGTTCAGGTAGAATATACATTCTATCAGGAAGAGGGCACTCCTTGCCTCTTACTGAAGGCCGCGTAAGTCATCTACGTCAGCACATTTAGCTCGATCTCCCCGATCAATAGCTTTCCAAGCTATTAGGTCGATAGTTCAGTCTCTTCAGGTCCCCGAGCCAGTAAGAGATATACCGGACTCCTCAGAAGGTCCCCGTTCGGATAGGAGATCCTCCGGACCCCTCAGTGGTCTAGGAAGAAGAAATAATAGTCTATAGACCTCCTTCTTACCTGGTTTCAAGCTGTATTACCTAGAGAGACCTAGAGACCTCAACTCGTTCGGACCTTCTTCTCGACAGACCTTGATACAACACAAGGAACCTGTCACGAAAAAACATGGCCACCTGTTGGTGCAGGTGACAGTGTCAATCGACACTATAAGCTTCGCGACAGAACCTCGGGAAAGGGAATTTAAATTCAACGCTGAATAGCCTCAACAAATCGTTATATCACTTGATCATTTAATTCACTGTTTGCATCAGGCTTCCTTACGGGCCTGATACAAAGGGGGTGTGTTGGTAAGGGCTACTAATAATATGACCCGTGGGGTTAGCAGACTTGGAATTGCACCCTTTGCAGGAAGACGCATGAACAAGCATGAATGAGGCTTATGCTAAGAATCTAGGGCCGCAAGAGGTATGTATGTGTACCTATAAAGACTGCCTCAATGTCTCACAGTCTCACTAGAACATGCATCATTGTTTTTCACCTATGTGGTACCTTCCACTGTGCCCTCGAAGATCTGTAGCTAGACGATCTCTGCATGATTTGTTTCTGGCGGTCAATCTTACGGCCGCAGAGAGGATGTGAGTCGTCTCGAGGGCCACGAAGCCGCCACGATAGTCGCGGATGCTTGATGACAACGAAAGACATGACCGCATAGCTGTATAACGTGGCACCAGTAGATTTTGAGATCTAGAACCTTGTGGAAACTAACGTCCTCATACCATGCCTTCTTTATCTTCCGGCTCTGCAAATTGCTTTTTATACCAAGCTACGTTGATGCAGCATGCCTGGGGTTACGGATGCCGACTTGTAAGTACTCTCGCCATGTCGCTGGATCGTATGCTTTGTGTTGCCTTGAGTGGTCGATTTTGAGTACCCATTAAGGCTTGTCTGCCCCCTTGACTCCTTAAAAGCGTAGGGACCATCAACCCTTCCGGAATAAGTTAAAAAGTTAATTCAGCCCGAAGGGCGTTTGCCTTGAGGAACGAAAGGACTTCATTAACGTACCTCACTGCGTCATGCAACGCACCATGTCATGCAACAGATTGCCGAGTCCACAGCCCGTCATCTGGGTGTTTGTCTTCCTTCGCTTCCCTTTGGGAATAGCCTTATTGCCCTGGTCGTTCCAAACGCGGCCCTTGGAGCACCTCAACATAACTGTCAGAGGGGAGCAGACTGACGGTCAAATCCACGCACGCATAAAAGCCCTAGTGAAGAGGCAGGTCACAACACATAGACTTGAGTCGGGTATCGATGCAGTAGAGGAACATTGCCCCAACCGGGATACGCGGGAATTGGCACTGATTCAGGGCCTCCACGGGTCCAAGAGAGGTATCTATTCGTATAAATGCCCCCTCAAATGTCGCACAGATATGTAAGAAGACATGCATCATCGTTTGGACTCAATTGTGCTTGCCGTTATCTGTGACGGTCACGGACTGAGCCAGAAGGCTGTGGACTCTATTACGAAGATTCTGCTCTGAAGAAGAGAAAGGAGAACCGAACAATACAACTGGGTGTCCTCTCCCCTAAATATGCCTTCCGTACGTGTGGGCCGTTGGCCCAACAACATGTGGGTCATGTATGCAAGGGGGGGGTGTGACGGTGCTAGGCCGTCACATTATCCTTCCACCCGCGCTCTCAGCTTGCTGAGAATAACATACGTTGGAGCGGCGGCATTAGGGCGTTTGTTGCGGACAGCCAAGGCAAAGACCTCCTGCCGGGCGGCGGCGTTGAGGGCATCGCCTGCCGACCGAAAGGTAGGGAATTGACGAGAGAATACAGACTCCATGCCGATTAACGATACGAAGTACGGAGTAGTACCTACATCCAGGGGCAATTGTGGGCCGGCTCCGATGGACACATTGTCCTGAACTTTAATCGGTCATACAAAGTTGGGTAGGGCTATGGTCGGGTCTGGTGGAAGCTTGCCATTTTGTCCCCATTGAGACATAGACTCATAGAATAGTCAGGGTAGCCTCTTAGGTCCACAGCCATCTATGTCTCCGGTGGCTTCGTAACCCTGCATCTGCTCCTCTACAAGCTGACGAATGTGGTCATTGACCCAGTAGCGTTCCAGAACCGAGTGATCGATTTTTGAAGACCCTGTAATGAATCCGAGGCATTTGTCTCCTTCACCACACTCACACGTGAAGCCCTGCGCCATCTCCCACTCGGATGCCGGGTAGAACCACGTAAGCGAATCGCCAATGCTCAATGGTCTCGTGTCTGAAACCCGGACCTCGAAGCGAGTCATGTCGAAAATGAGGCTGGGGTTACAGGAATGGTTGCAGTAGACCAGGTCGGAGTTTAGTTCAAGGTGCGAATCCTTGCCACTTGCAACAGAGGTGTATGTTGGACGATTGACAGGAGTGGCACTATTGATTTTCGCGAAGAAGGCTCCCGCTGGCAAAGAAATTAGGGAGAAAGCGGCCGTCTTGTAGGGCTGGCTCCCTTTAACGACCAATAGCCTGCCTGGGTGGCTCGGCTGCTCCCAGAGGGGAACTAATTCTGGCATGTGGAGCTGCGTAGAGCAACAGGAGAACCTGGAGAGTTTCAAAGGACTGTCGAAGCAGAGTTGAATGTAGATGAGAAGGGACTGCCACAGGCAATGCCAGGTTCGCTCGGAGAGCAAGAGAAGCGGTATGGGTCGAGATATTATATAGAGTAGTGCTAGATCTCATGAAGAGAGCATACAAGTGGGCCTTGATTGTGCCAAGCTGGTTCTGTTTGTGTGTTGTACTTGTGCCCGCCCCCACTTTAAGGGGACCCATTTAAAAAAAAAGTCGGTGAGCCAAAGCGAATCCCCTTAAAGTGGCGGCGGGCACGAGTACAACACACAAACACCCCCGGGATGGCTCCGGACGGACAGGTTCGGACAGACATATTGCAGGGATTATCGCGCTAAGCATGAGTTAAAAGCCAAGGCGCCTCGACTACAGCCTGAACAGGCATAAGTGCCATTTTTCAGTGAAGGGAAATCCACTAGTATACAATCCTGGGTAGGCCGCTGCTGCAGTCCCAACTGCGTTTCATCCTCCTTGAAGCCTTCCGCTTTCTTGCACCGCGGCTTAGGCATACTCGTGCCGCCCCACTTTTCTGGATTCCGGTTCACCTTCACTAGAAAAGTGGGCAACTCTCCTGTAAAAATTCTTCTCTTCTGCGGGCTGTTAGCAGCCTGTTAGTGATGAAGAAATTTTCAGGCCACCCGACCATGCTTCTGCCTCTCTAGCCCTAACGGGGCTCTAGCAGGCACCAAAGGCAGACTTTGGAGAGTTCGTCTCCTCTTGGGAAGCTGGTCTCGAATAACGGCACGCCTCGCGCTGCCTCGCCTTCTGCCGCCTCGCGGCATCGCCTTCTTCTGCCGCCTTTACTGGCTGGCCTCGACTTCTGCCGCCTCGCGGCCCTGACTTCTGCTGCCACCTCGCGGCCCCGACCTCTTCTGCCGCCCCGCGGCCCGACTTCTTCTCGCCCTCTCTGGCACGCCTCGCGCTGCCTTGCACCCTCTGCCGCCTTTACTGGCTGGCCTCGCCTTCTGCCGCCTTGCGGCCCTGACTCCTTCTGCCGTCTCGCGGCCCCGACCTCTGCCGCCTAGCGGCCACGACTTCCTCTGGACTGGTGGGCCGCGGGGGCCCCGAGGAGCTACAAGAGCCTAGAGCTCAAGGCCTCACCCGGGTGTCCCCCCGGAGCTGCACACCAATCGACAACATCTTCACCACCTGCTTGCTACGAAGAGCAGGCACGGGGACTTCGCCGACTGTCATGACCACGAAGCGGTCCCGGATCGAACGCTCCTGCAGGAGAAGACAATCGCCATCGGGGCGAACCCCCGACTAACATTGCTACACTCTCTGCTTCCTTTTTCCCTTCTTTTTCTTTCTGCCCCGTAGGCCCTCCTCGAGGGGGCTTGCGGCCGGCCCATGACTTCGTGGGCTTTCTCAGTCACCCGGCCTCGGCCAAAGACTGACTACTATTACGGCTTCACTGCCGTGCCTGGAACCCGCTGACGGGGGAAGGGCCCCGAATTTCCGACCGGCCTCAGAGCCTCAGAATTGCTAGATGGAGTGGTTAGGTGCTACACACGGTCCTTAGTCCAGGTACTCGGGATATTCTATGTATCTAGTCTTCTCTAGCCTAGCACGTCTTTTGCCCTTATAGGGATGTCCCAGACGGTAATCAATACTACTACTACTACTACTAGAAAAGTGGGACGGGAACCGAGTATTGGACAGCTCTAGATTAGGCTTAGCGAGTCTGACGCAGTGCCTCTGACTATCGTCAATGGCGGAATATATTAATAATAAAAATAAAAAGTGGGACGGGCACGAGTACGGTGCCAGGGAGACCAACGAACGAGGATCCCTCCACGTCCACGGGCTGCTCTGGTTACACGGAAACGCGCACCTGAGCTCGATGCTTTCCGACGCCCACGGGGAGGAGCAGGCCGCGTACCGTGAGCGAATCATCCGCTATGTCGATAGCGTCTTCTGTGAGGTAGGCAACGGCACGGGGCGTTGCTGTCATGGGCCGAGAAGACGCAGGCTGACGCGGAAGGCAGGACCTGGACCAGGAAGGCTTCTGCGCCGTCCAGGCGGAGCGTTCGGCGACGTCTGACGTCTCATGAGTCCCTGCTGGACAGTGCCGAGCAGTTCTCGGCCGCATTCGAAGAGGAGGCCAACTTCTGCGCCGGCGCGACGCAGATCCACACCCTCAGCCCGACATGCGTCAAGTACTCCCTGGGCAACAAGGGGCGAAGGGGCGACCTCTGTCGCTTCAAGGCGCCGTGGAGGGGATACGGGGGGGAGAAAAGCCGACCAATCAAAGGCGGGGATTGGGGGGGCGCGAAAATGTTCTGGAGGCGGCGCGAGGCATTACTCGTCCCACAAACCCACTTTTAAGTGGGTTTGTGGGACGAGTAGTACTTTCGTTCCTCAAGGCATTTCGTTCCTCAAGGCATTTCGTTCCTCAAGGCATTTCGTTCCTCAAGGCAGGGGTCATTTTAGCGTTCGCAACGACTTTTGAAAGCTGCCTCCGTACAGTAGAGAGGGAGACGAAGAACGAAATTTTTTTTTTTACACACATGCACCCCAAATTATGCCCTCTGCCCTGCTAGGCGGGCGTACGGAATCTCTCGGGGGCTGTAGCCCCCACTACCTCGCACCAGTAGCCAATCCTGTGCTTCCCACCCCGCACCTCCAAAAAGAGGTACAAAGCAATGGCGCATTGACCCCTCTACCCGTGCCATGACCCACTTTAAAATGGGGCGTGGCACGGGTAATCGTCCTGTGTGCCAAAACTATCCTCCCTGTGTTTAGCCGTATTGGGTACGGTGTCTAGCCAAAATAGGCAACGCTCTAGCCTAAGACAATTTGTACATCGTACGAAGTAGCAGCCGTAGTCTATTCGTACGCGTATCAATAGGTACTGCCGTCAGCGCCTATAGCAACCAATAGGTAGGTAGGTAAGTAGCGGCATGGGTCATAACATGAGAACTCTGGCGCCATTATTTGCTTTTCCTATCTCTCTGCTCACTATATAATATCAGTCGGATGGATTCATTTGTCTAGGCAGCGGTGTCGCGAATTTGTATGTACCCTTTCGCGACTCGTGCCAAGCCGCTAGCTAACCCGCGGCACTTTGCCCCCGTGGCTACAAGTACTCAGTTATCACAAATTCAACTACTCCGTACAGTTGCCGAGAGATCTGGCGTTCATCCAGGTTCGAAGAGGACGATGGTATGCCAACTCTTAGATGGTCAATCTGGCCTGCCTGTGGACAATCCGACGAGCTCCTACTGGCAGAAAGAACCTTCAGAGAAGTTGCTAGGACACCGTACGACTTCGATGTTACCTAACAAGGTTGATGTGGTTATTGTGGGAAGTGGCATCACGGGCACGTTTGCTGCGCACACCTTGAAGGAGCAGAAACCCGAGTTGGATATTATAATGCTTGAGGCAAGAGAGGCATGTTGGGGGGCTACAGGACGGGTAAGTGACTCGATTATGATCAGCTGCAACGAATATATCACACGAGCTTCGAACACCTTCTCCTCTTATTTATTTACGCATCTCGTTAACGTATCCCCAGAATGGTGGCCACTGCCAACCTCTGCTGTACACATCGGCGCCTCATATTGCTACTTTCGAGCTGCGCACATTCGCGTACATAAAGTCCCTGGTCGAGGCTTACGACATTCCATGCGACTGGAACTCCACCATAGGGGTGCACGCCTACTTCTCAAAATCTCTCGCTAGCCTGACGAGTGACATGGTTAAGCACCTCGGTAATGAGAATCCGGGCCTCGCCGCCAACCTGACATTTGTCAACAAGGGCAATGGTGGCTCTGTCGCCTGGCTACCAGAGAGCGAACGGAAAGCAGTGACGCTTGAAGGGTTACGCATCCCGAATGCCGAAGGTGCCGTCGTACAGCGATACGCTGCTAGCTTATGGCCATACAAACTAGTAGCTTTTATCTTGGAGCAACTTCTCGCTAAGTGCTCAGAAAGGGTTCCTTCAATCTACAGACCAACACGCCAGTTACAAGGCTAAAGAAGGTTGACACGTCCAACGACCTCGTTGCAGCCGCGGCCATGGCCACATGGATCGTCGAGACGCCTCGTGGGAAAATCGCCGCTGGTTCAGTGCTGCTGGCAACCAATGGCTACACCTCGCACTTGTTGCCGCAGTTCAGGGACCTTATTGTGCCAACGCGAGGTCAAGTCGTGGCTCTCAAGCCGCCGCGCGACCTGAAAGGTGACGAAACTCCACTGGACATTCGGAATACATACTATTTCTTTGGCGACGCCAGCGACAAGGCTGTGGGTCGAGACGACTACCTGGTCCAGCGTCCGGCTCCAGGTTCGGAGCTTGTACTGGGAGGGGGCCGTGAACGTGGCCGCAACGCTGGTGTCGGGGTTTGGGACGACTCTGAGCTCGACGAGCCAGTGAGCCGATGGCTTGGGGGTGAGTTGTCTACGGTGCTGGACCTGGATATGCGGCCTGCGAATGACTACCGGTACTTCTCTGCTGAAGAAGAGAAGAAGGCGAAGAGTCCGGACCCCGTAGCAACTTATGCATGGACAGGCATTATGGGTTTTTCGCGTGATGCCCACCCATGGGTCGGGTCAGTCCCGCCGTCACTTGGTGGTGGTTACGGCCTCTGGGTCTGCGCGGGATATACTGGCAATGGTATGCCGAACGCCGCACTGTGTGCCAAGGCCGTTGTCAATATGATGCTCATGACGGATGATGTTGATCTGCCGCCGGAGTACATGCTGACGGAGACGCGCGTTGAGAGCGCCTTGGCCAGAGACACGGTGGCCGTTGCTGCTGAGAAGGGTGTTCTGGCCTTACCGTACTTGGCTTGAATGCAAACCAGGACCTTGGGCAAGATTGGTATTCTCATATTCTCAAGACGTGCAGTTCATTCAGCCCGAAGGGCCGCGAGGAACGAAAGGATTCTATGCCCCGCTGCAGACCACCTAAAAATTCTACCACTTGGTTTAAAAGGCTCCCTTGTGATTGGTTCTTGTTTTTGCTTCCCTACATCCCCGACCCGTCATCACCTTAAATTGTCACCCAACCAGCTTAGTAGTAAGTAGTAGTAGTTGTTTATTACACTAGCTAGCCTGCAGGCTCTAGAGCATCTACTCGTTACCTATATAGGAAAAACCCGGTGGCCCAGGAGGAAAACCTATATACAACTTTCTCATCTGCCTCGGCCGCGGGCCGCCGTCGTCGCGATGTTGAGCATGTTGGGTCGCAGCCGCCAGCCTGGTGCAGGTGGGGGACCTCCGTCCCAAACTGGGCCGGGGCGTCAGGTCCCGTAGGCGCGTTGTACCCGAATAGCGGATTAATAGGTTTGCTCATATCTGATTGGCCGACTTTTTGTATGGCAGGGCTCTAAAGTAGGCTGGATTGGCTGGTGTCGGTAGATAAGTGGTTACCATGCCCCACCCCCCTTTGGGTAACACCCCCCTTTGGGTACCGGTAGCGCAATTGAGAAAACCCTCACCAAAAATCATCAATTTCATTTACACCGATTCCAGCCAGCTTTGAAGATATTCACAAGCCGTCACTTGGAGTAGATAGAGGATTGACTGAATTCTACTTTTTGATGGTTGAATGTTTGTACAGGGGTCTGTGGCCTGTGCGTACCTTGCACGCAAAATTACCATCCAGCCCCCTAATCTCCCTCTGCCTCCTGACGATGATTCTTCTTGTGATTCCTCCACCACCGGGCCAAAATGACCTCAAAGTGGCCTCGACGTGTCTACACGGAGGATGAAATGGCAAATGCTATATTGGACATCACAAAAAATGGCTTGTCGCAGTATCGCGCTGCCCAAAAGTACGACATACCTCAGCAGTCTATTTCCAACAGACTCAAAGGCCAAGCAGCCTTGGCTGATCAAATCCAGTCTCATAAACTCTCGAGGAAGACTCAGGAGGCTCTTCTGGTGTTCTGGATCCTCCGTCAAGAGTCTCTCGGCTATGCTCCCTCTCACAGTCAGATCCGCGCCTGTGTCGAAGCTCTTATGAGGCAACTGAACAATGAGCAGACAGTGGGCCGCAATTGGGTCTCAAATTCATCCATCGCCACCTGGGGATCAAGATCAAGCGTGGAAGACGTCAGGAAGCCAGTAGATTTAACGCTTTCACGCCTCAGGCGGTTCACTGGTACTTCGATATCAGGGAAAAGGAGTATGGATGGATTAAGCCGGAGAATACCGTGAATGCTGACGAAGGCGGTATTATGTCTGGCTTTGGTGAGTTTTTGACTTGCCTTTCATTACTATAACTAACCAAGCTCCGTTTTCTAGGTTTGGATAGCCTTGTGGTTGGGAGTGCGGACCCAAAACGGAAGGCCCTTCTGAAAGGACCACAGTCCCGCAACTGGACCTCGTTTATTGAAGCTATCACTGCAGACGGCCGCGCCCTTACTCCTGGCATTATTTTCAAGGGCAAAGAACTCCAGAAGCAGTGGTTCTTGAAGGAATTCGGCAGAATAGCCGACTGGCATTATATAACTTCGCCTAACGGGTGGACAGATAACCATATTGCTATTGAGTGGCTTGAGAGGGTCTATTTGCCTCAGACGCGGCCAGCCGATGAGTCAGATGCTAGACTGATCATATTAGATGGACATGGAAGCCATGCAACGGTGCGTTTTCATATTTATCTGCCTAGGAATCACTATTAACCAGAACCAGGATGCATGGATGGCCACGTGCTTTTTGAACAACGTTTATTCCTGTTACCTTCCTGCCCACTGCTCTCATGGCCTCCAGCCATTGGATAACGGTGTATTCAATTCTATCAAGGCGGCATATCGGAAACTACTTCAGAATTTAACCTGCCTGACTGATTCTGCGCCCGTTGACAAGGTCAATTTTATACGGGCATATGCCAAAGCACGCGAGGTCGGAATGACCGCAAAGGATATATTGTCCGGCTGGAGGGTCACTGGGAATTGGCCAATCTCACGATGCAAGGCATTGCGGCATGCAGAAATTCACGCAGATATGATAGAGACATCTCCAAAGTCTGCGCCATTTCTGGGTTCTGACGATACGCCAAGAACCAGCCGCCACATTCGAGACATTGGCAAGAACAAGACTCCTAGCACTCGGCGGCGTTTTGCCGTCATAGCTAAAGGCTTTGAAGCTCAAGAACAGACGCTTGCCGAACATAGCACCAGAATTGCGAAGCTGGAGGAAGAAGTGGCTCGGTTGCAGAGAGGCAAGAAGAGGAAAGCAATTCCGAACCCGAACAGGCGGTTCATGACTCTTAGTGAAGCTTTGGCAGCTAAGGAAGCTATTCCCCAAATCAGAAGCCAAGAAATACTCGTTGTGGGGAATTCTGACACTGAGGAGGAAGAGGTCTCAGAAGTGGAGACAGCGTCAGTGATCGTGGTCAAGGGAGCACCTAAGTCACTTCCTGTCGCCACTAGGTCCGGGAGAGTAGTGAAAAAGCGCCGGAATCAATAGGAGCGTTCATTTCTTTACAAAATGACATAATTTTTGTATTTATTATTCTAAGTTCTGATCATATTGCTGTCGAGAAGAAGGTCCAACGAGTTGAGGTCTCTAGGTCTCTCTAGGTAATACAGCTTGAAACCAGGTAAGAAGGGAAGTCTGCAGACTGTTCTTTCTTCTTCCTAGACCACTGAGGGGTCCGGAGGATCTCCTATTCGAACGGGGACCTTTTGAGGAGTCCGGCATAACTATTACTGGCTCGGGGACCTCGAGAGACTGAATTATCTATCTAATAGCTAGAAGAGCTATTTGATCGGGGAGATGGAGCTGATGTTGCTGACGTAGATGACTTACGTGGCCTTCAGTAAGTGGCAAGAAGTGCCCTCTTTCTGATAGAATGTATACTATACCTGAAAACGGGATATCAACTTGGAGAAGCTTGGAGGATACAAAGAGGCCGTTTGGACGGGAAAAGGGCAACCGGGGGCAGAGCAATCAACACATGCATTCTCGCATACCATCTGATCATATGATACTCGACCTTCGAAAAGTCCCTTTATCCACTTCTATGCCCACTTTTGCTCTCATCTTCGCGAGAGCCTCAAGTGCTTTCTTGTCTTCCTTGTAAAGTTTATTCGATCGCCCTAGTGATAGAGGACCAAAATGTGTATGTTCTTGATCTGAAAAGTCCACAATTCTGCTTCTCTTAGACAAGTCACAAGCCAACCATAAGTGTTCCTGAGCGCTGAAAAGCGCCTAAAGTCAAGAGCTTGCAAGAGATGCCTTGAGTGTAATGGAGCAAAGATAGATGAGGGTATTTTAGCTATGGAGAGAGGTCTTCAGCTTACAGAGAGGAAGGCGAGGGGCGGCGAGGGGTCAGGGGTGAGATCCGGCGCGACGGGGAAACCGGCGCACAGCGGCTCCGCAATAGCTTTATATTGCCCGGTCATAATCCTCGATCTTGCCCGGGGACTAAGAATTCTGTTCATGTAATTATTTTGCCGATTATCGATCTGTGGTGTGTTTTGCGACGGTGAGAATATGGAGCGGCAAGGATTTGGGCAGGGTAGTGGCCCACTAGGTGGTGTGGCCAACTAGGTGGTGAAGTACGTTAGTGTCTGTTATTGAGTTTCCCAGCCTTTCGCTATCTTGGCATATCGCCTCCGAGTCGTAGGTGTTCTGTTCTTGCCAAGATCACGAATATGGCGGCTGGATTTCGGGGTGTCGTCAGAGTCCAAAAACGGCCTATATTCCGGGGACGCCGTAACTTTGTCTTCTTGGATCTCAGGATGCCCCAACGCCTTGGAACGCGAGATTGGCCAATTTCCAATGGTTCTCCAACCGGACAAGATGTTTCTTGTTGTCATTCCCGTTTGACGTGCTGTGGCATACGCACGTATAAAGTTGACCTTGTCAACAGGCGTGGAATCCGTCAAAGAAGCCAGTCTGTCAAGCTCCTTCCGGTAGGCTGTCTTTATAGCATTGAAAACACCGTTGTCTAATGGCTGGAGGCCATGAGAACAGTGAGATGGGAGATAAAATCAGTAGACATTGTTCAGAAAGCACGTAGCCATCCACTTATTCTGTCGTCAAATCAGCAGGGCCTCATCGCCGTAAAACAAAGTACGAACCGTTGCATGACTCCCATGTCTATCCAGAATGATAAGCCTGGTCTCAGAGTCGTCGTCAGGCCGCGTCTGAGGCAAATAGACTTCCTCAAGCCATTCAACGGCAATGTGATTGTCCGTCCATCCATTTGGTGAAGTTATGTAGTGCCAGTCCGCAAATCTTCGAAACTCCTCTTTAAACCACTGTGCCTGAAGGTATTTACCCTTAAATATGATGCCTGGAGTCAAGGCGCGCCCGTCGGCGGTGATGGCCTCTATAAAAGTGGTCCAACTTCGGGACTGGGGTCCCTTGAGAAGAGTCTTCCGTTTGGGGTCCGAACTGCCAACCACCAGACTGTCTAGACCTAGCAAAGAGACCGAACTAGCTTATATCGCCTATGGAGAGTTGATTGCATACCAAAGCCCGACATAATCCCTCCTTCATCAACATTCACCGTGTTCTCCGGCTTGATCCACCCGTACTCCATCTCCCTGATGTCAAAGTACCAGTGCACGGCTTTGGGAGTAAATGAGTCAAATCTGTTGGCTTCCTGACGCCTACCGGCCTTGCTTCTAAGTTCCGGATGGCGTTGAATGAACTTTTCTACCCAATGACGTCCCAATCTTGAGTCGCAGCCTTGCTGTTTCAGAAGGGCAACAACGCAGGCGCGGATTTGACTCTGGGACGGAGCGTAACCCAGAGATTCTTGGAGAAGAGTCCAGGCAACCAAGTTGGCATCCTGGTCTCTGGATAAGAGTTTTTCAGGCTGTTCCTGGTCAGTTAATGCCGACCGACCTCGCATTCTGCTGGAAGTAGTACTCTGGGGTATCCCCCCTTTCTGAGAAGCCTGGCGCTGCGACAGACCGTTATCAGTGACATCGAGAATTGCCTCAGCCATCACGTTCTATGTATAGATAGAGAGAGGCTTTTTTGGAGCCATTTGTGACAGGTGGTGGAGGATGAGCAAGAGTGGAAAGCAAAGGAGGCAGGAGGAGATTAGGGGTCGAAATTGCCATTTTGCGACGCCAGGGTGTCACGGACCACAACACCTGTGGTGGCCAGCTGACTAGATATAATGTAAACCCGGTCATTTCTATACCTGCTACAGGTTACTGCTCGTCAAAACCTTTAAAATTGAGTAGATTCTGTATAAGTGAAGTTGGTCCAATTTGTATGGAGCGGCAACATTTTTGCGGAGCAAAAGGGGGGTGTCACACAGGAGATATCAATAGGATATCCACAGCGGGGTTTTGGTGGCTGATTCAGCGGCTGAGCGCCACAACACCGCAGTTTAGCGTCCGTGCCCTCAGCGGCTTCCAATATCCACCCTTGTCCACGGTCGGCCGGACGGCCGACCGCCGCCCGGAACGCGGCGTCTTGAAGGGCTCTCAAGGCTCGACGAGCTCGTCAAATTACGAGGGGGAGGGGAAACAAAAATAACCCTCGGATACCATCAAATCCTCGATTGCGTTGAGCAATCTGAATCTCAATTGCGTGGATTGCGTGGATTGCTGGCGTTGACGGTTGTCAATATGCTATTCGGAGATAACGACAAAGTCCTCTGGCCCGTCCTCCCCTTTCTCAGAATTATCCTCTGCGGCCTCCACGAAGGCGTTGTCGTCTACCGATGGATCAACGACTCCCTGGTAGTTGTGTATTAATCCCGCGTTCAGCCAAGACCGGATGGACTGTGCGGCGCTGATGGTCTTCACCTCAAGTCTCCTGCGCAGCCGGGTAACCATCAGTCCAGCAAATGAAAACGCCCTTTCGCACTCGGCAGACATGGGCGGGACGGATAGCATATCGAAAGCCATCCGCGCCAGCCGCGGATATGTCGCCTCTTTGAGTTTCCAGTACTGAAATGGATCATTGATCTCCCGTCGTCTGCCCCGATATCGACGGTCCAACGATCCAACTCGTCGGCGATAGGGCGCGTCGGCAGCCGGTAATCACCATTCGTGATATGGCTCGATTGCACCCTGTGCCTCATTCGAAACTTTTGGAAATCGTCCAGATCGTCGGGTGGCTGGAAATCCTCCACAGCAGTGGCTGGACCCTCCTCCTCGACGTTCAGCGACTTATAGTCACTTTCCCAGATGGCTCGGACGATCCGCCGGGCTTCCGTGACCCATTCGGGTCGATGAGCCCAAGCTTCTTCGAACCACTGTAACCGCAAGGCAGGATGCAGAGCGATGGCCGAGTAGTATATCGGACACTCGATGAGTTTCGCGTAGTACTTATCCAATTTTTTCCAACCCAATTCGACGTTGATTGCGAAGTGGCCAGAATCCGGCAGGTCTCTGGCCATCGTTTTGCTTCTTCAAGCTTCTCCAGAAGATATTCGAACGCCTGGATGATATCCCATGCGGTTCCATAGGCTATGAGCTTCCCGTCTTTGCGGACACGGACTTGCGCGTCTCCTTCAAGTGCCTTGAGAGCATTGGCAAAATGTCTCAGGACATCTCGGAAATTGCTGATCACCATCCAATCGTTCTCCGTCAGTAAATCCTCATCTCGTATACACGCAGGCCTGGCTCTACTTCTCGACCTGCCTCTGCTGTGCTCGAACCGTTCGATCGCGACAAGGTCGTCGAGAAATTCGCGAAGGAGAAGAGCCCGATCCATCATTTTGTAATGAGACAGCCAGCGCGTCATGTTATCGGTCACAACGTCGACCGGCCTTTTCGTACCATCCTTCTTCTCCTGCAGGCTCCGTAGTAGATAGGTCAGCCTGTCGGATCGATGAATCAATGGACGAGATTGTGGAGTTTGCCGATCGGACCTTTTTTTCGCCAAAGGTTGTGCTGAGCCAGGTCGAGAATATTGGTACGATCTTCTGAATCGAAGACCTCGTCGTCTTTTCCAAAGAGCAGTGCTTTCGCTACAAGGTTGATAATATGTCCAAAGCAGCGGACCCTTCTTTGCCTCCCATCGAAACTGAATTGGTCACCCAGGGCCCTCATCGCGGTGTCGTTGTTCTCCGCGTTATCCAACGTGAAGTAGCCAATCTTATCCTGTATCTCGAACGAGGTGATGACTTCTGCCACCTGAGAAGCGATGTTCTCTCCAGTATGGGACTGCCGCAACTCAGGCATTCCGAGAAGTATTTTTTGTGGGCGCTTTTCCTTGGACAGGTAGAACGCAGCAATCCCGTACACAGCGTGCCGATTGGGCGATCTCCAGCCGTCAAACGCAAGATGGATACGGCCGGGCACTCTTTCAATTCCTTCACCACAACGCCCTTGTATTGGTGATACTCTTCGAAAAGCCTGGACCGAATGGTCGTGTGAGTCATGTGTGACTGGGTCAGGCCAATTGAAGGATTGAGATAGTCGAGCAGAGAACGGAATCGAGGGGCTTCGATGGCGCGAAAGGCAACATTTGACTCGGTGATCCAAGCAAGTAGGAGTGATTGGAACACATTCTTATCAAAGTGATTCTTGAGCGTGTTGATCAAGGCCTGCTCTTTGCCGTCGTTTGCGTCGAGCTCGAAGAACTGTGCGATAGAGCGCTTCTTTGTTGTCGTACCTTTCGGCAGACGTTTCCCCAACGGCCCAGAAATGCGGTGCGCATCGTGCAGATGGCGCTCGATATTTGTCGTTCCCTTCGCTGCAAAGCTTGGGGGTCCTTGGGGCGATTTCTTGACCGAACAGGTCCCGCATACCCACAGCCTATTGTCCCCGTTGTCTTGATGCTCAATGTCAAACCCAAAGCGCCAAATCCACGACTTGAGCTTGCCGGCGCGTTGGGATTTGGTGTAGCCGCGAAAGTGCTGCCATGGAAATGTTTCCCATTCTCGACTGCCTTGGGGCCTGCAGAAGGCAAAGAATCGAGATAGTCGCCCATCTAAGAGAAGAGTGGGATAATATGAGAGGCGTTACAAACATCCCGATTGCGGCACGATGATTGAGTCACTTTCCCCCTTACTCATGAACGCGTGGACGCCAGGTTCAGACACGAGCGCGTCGCGTTCATAACAGCAAGGGACTCTTGTCAGAATGGATGATTGGTCCAATTGTCAATCTGCCCCTGAGCTGCTGACGCTTCGGCTTGGGTGAGATTTCTTCATATAATCCACTGGTCATCTACCCTACACACTTTCCACCGTCAACGGCAATTCCGCCGCTCGTGAAGCGCACGTCGAGGCCAAAAGCCCCTATACTGAATGAAATGATCAAGCTGAAGTACCAAAAGCAGCCAAAACCCTTCCGGACTAGGCTGCGGCGCTCCGACGCTACCAAGCTGCCCAAGGCCTGCCTTGCTGCAGCGCGGATTTGTCGAAGAGCAGACTGCGCCTCTGCAGAGTGCATCGAAAAATGAGACGGCGAAGAAATTTCGCGATTGGCTCCAGGCACTATCGCCCCGAACTCTGGTCGTCTATTCCGACGGGTCCCGTTCTACCGAAGGCCACGCCGGATATGGCTATGTTGTTCATCGGGACGGATCCACCGTCTTGCGCGACAAGGGCCGTCTCGGGCCCGCCGAGATTTTCGACGCTGAGGCGAAAGGTGCGTTGGAGGGGTTGAAGGCTGCGGTGAGCCTTCCAGAAACTGACCGCATCTTTGTCTGCCTCGACAACCTCGCGACCGCAACATGCTTACGGGGCACGCCGAGCGACTCCTCGCAAGAGGTCTTCCTTGAGTTTCAATCTTTGGCGCGAAAATACGGAGCTGTGGAGGTCCATTGGATCCCCGGCCATGCTGACATCCCAGGCAACGAGGAGGCTGATGCTCTGGCAAAGGCGGGAGCATCACTGCCAGAACCCGCTGATAACGTCCCGACGCTAGCGCACCTGCGAAAGATTGCCCGACAGCAGCCGGAAGAGGCTTTCAAGGCCTGGTGGGAAGCCTCTGCGCCGGAGCGATACAGAGACCTGAGGCTTAAAGCCACAACCAGCTGCCCGTCAGAATTGGCGCTCTCTCGGCCCCTGCTTCGTAACTTGCTTGCAGCAAGAACCCACCATGGGGATTTTGCTGACTACCACGAAAGGTTTGGTCACGACAATGCGCGACTGACGTGCTCGTGCGGAAGACGAAAGAGCCAGCACACATCTTTTACTGCAGAAAGGTTGCGCCACGGCATCGTATGCGGCTTGCACCTTGGCCGGCTGCAGCCATCAACCGCGCAATCGGCAAGGACTTTGACAAATTCGTCAGGCTGGCGAAAGCGAGCTCCTTCTTCGGAGGGATCTGCCCACGCCACTAGACGGTCATCATTCTCCTCTCTCACCTACCTTTCCTCTCAATCCTTTCTGTTACCTGCTCCGATCTCGGGCGGCGTCAAGGTCTCGCGACCATGCGATCGCCGAGGTCATCAAGGGCTGCAAGGCCCCAGAAGCAAATTGGCTGATCTGACCACGGGACAGCTTTCTCTTCATGCCTGGACGTCCCGCTGACGGGCAACAGGTTTGTCATGAGCGCCGTTGAGCCGATGAAATGCTGGATAGTGGGTGAAGTGTACGATATGTAGCATGTAGACACCTGCTAGCTCAGCACGTCCTGTGCTCCCCTGCGGAGACCTGAGCGACCAAAAGTTGCTGGACGGAAAATACACTAAACTAAACTAAACTAAACAATTCCGTCAATCCCGTCAATCAACGCGAGATCGGATTGAATTGCCGGCTTAATCAGCCGACCATCGATTGCGTTGATTGAGTTGCCAGTTGCTCAACTGGATTGAGCAACCGGTTGCCAGGATTGAGTGGTTTGCCAGCCTGGCTATTTCCGACTGACAAAAGACCAAGCAGCCCTGGCTGATCAAATCCAGGCTCACAAACACTTGAGAAAGAATCAGAAGGCTTGTTTTGTGTCCTAGGTCATCCGTCAAGAGTCTCTTGGCTCTGCTCCTTCCCACAGAGCGATCCGCGCCTGCGTGGAGACTCTATAAAGCAACTGAACAACAAGCGGACAGTGGGCCGCAACCGGTCCACCAAATTCATCAATCGCCATCCGGAGATCAAGAACAAGCGTGAAAGACGTCAGGAAGCTAACAGGTTTAACACTTTCACGCCTCGGGCGGTTCACTGGTACTTCGATATCAGGGACAAGGGGTATGGGCGGATTAAACCGGAGAATACCGTGAATGCCGACGAGGGCGGTATTATATCTGGCTTTGATGAGCGTTTGACTTGCCGCTTAATATTCCAACCACCCAACCTCTTTTTGTCAGGTTTGGATGGTCTTGGGGTTGGGATTACAGACCCAAAAGGGAAGGCCCTTCTGAAAGGACCACAGCCTTGCAACCAGACCTCCTTTCGAAGCTATCACCGCGGACGGCCGTGCCCTTACTCCTGGCATCACTTTCGAGGGCAAAGAACTCCAGAAACAGTGGTTCGTGACGGAATTCGGCAAAATAGCCGACTGGTATTGCATTGCCTCGCCCAACTGATGGACGGACAACCTATCGCTATTGAGTGGCTTGAGAGAGTCTATTTCCTGAGATGCGGCCTGCTGATGAGTCAGATGCTAGACTGATCATATTGGATGAATATGAAAGCCATAAAACGGTGCGTTTCCGTATTTATCTGCCTGGAAATCACTGTTGACCGGGACCAGGATACATGGATGGCCACGTGCATTTTGAACAACGCCTACCGCTGTTACCTTCCTTCCCACTGCTCTCATGGCCTCCAGCCGCTGGATAAATGTATTCCTAACACTATCGAGACGGCGTATCGGAAAGAACTCAAGAAATTAACCTGTCTGACGGATTCTGCGCCCATTGATAAGGTCAATTGTATACGGGCACATGCCAAAGCACGTGAAGTCAGAATGACTGCAAAGAATATTTTGTCCGGCTAGAGGGTCACTGGAAATTGGCCAATCTCACGATCTAAGGCATTGCAGCATGCAGAAATTCATGCAAATACGGTAGAGACATCTACAAATTCTGCGCCACTTTTGGCTCCTGATGATATACCATGCCCCACCCCCCTTTCGGTAACACCCACCTTTCGGTAGCGCAATTGAAAAATTCTCCACCAAAAGTCTACCATTTGAACTACATGAAATATGATCAGAACTTAACATTATAAACACAAAAAATATATCATTCCGTAGAGAAATGGACGCTCTTATATGTACCGGCGCTTTTTTACCATTCGCCCGGATCTGGTGGTGACTGGAAGGGCTTCGGGTGCCACCTTGACTTCGATCACTGAAGCTGTCTCCACCTCTGAGACCTCCTCCTCCTCTGTGTCAGAATTCAGCACAACGGCTATCTCTTGGCTTTTAATTTGGGGAATGGCTTCCTCAGCCACCAAAGCTTCACTGAGAGTCATGAACCGTCTGTTCGGGTTCGGAATTGCTCTCCTCTTCTTGCCTCTCTGCAGCCGGGCCACTTCTTCCTCTAGCTTCGCGATTCTGTTGCTGTGCTCGGCAAGCGTCTGTTCTTGGGCTTCAAAGCCTCTAGCTATCACGGCGTATCGTCTCCGGGTGCCAGGAGTCTTGTTCTTTCCGAAATCGCGAATCTGGCGGCTGTTTCTTGGCGTATCATCAGAACCCAAAAATGGCGCGGACTTTGGAGACGTCTCTACAATGTCTGCGTGAATTTCTGGATGCCGCAATGCCTTGGATCGTGAGATCGCCCAATTCCCAGTGACCCTCCAGCCGGACAATATATTCTTTGCCGTCATTCCAACCTCGCGCGCTTTAGCATATGCCCGTATAAAATTGACCTTATGAACAGGCGCAGAATCGGTCAAACAGGTCAATTTCTGAAGTTCTTTCCGGTAAGCTGCCTTGGAGGCATTGAATACACCGTTATCTAACGGCTGGAGGCCATGAGAGCAGTGGTCAGGAAGGTAACAGCAATAAACGTTGTTCAAAAAGCATGTGGCCATCCATGCATGCTGGTCCCGGTTAACAGTAATTCCTACAGAGGTGGATAAAGAAACGCACCGTTGCATGACTTCCATGTCCATCTAATATGATCAGTCTAGCATCTGAGGCATCGGCTGGTCGCGTCTGGGGCAAATAGACCCTCTCAAGCCACTCAATAGCGATATGGTTGTCCGTCCATCCGTTGGGCGACGTTATGTAATGCCAGTCGGCTATTTTGCCGAATTCCGTCAAGAACCACTGTTTCTGAAGTTCTTTGCCCTTAAAGATAATGCCAGGGGTAAGGACACGGCCGTCCGCGGTGATAGCTTCAATAAATGAGGTCCAGTTGCGGGACTGTGGCCCTTTCAGAAGGGCCTTCCGTTTTGGGTCTGCACTCCCAACCACAAGACTATCCAAACCTGGCAAAAGAGTCTGGTTAGTAAAAGTAATGAAAGACAAGCCAAATACTCACCAAAGCCAGACATAATACCGCCTTCGTCAACATTCACGGTATTTTCTGGTTTAATCCATCCATACTCCTTTTCCCTGATATCGAAGAACCAGTGAACCGCCCGAGGCGTAAAAGCATTAAATCGGTTAGCTTCCTGACGTCTCCCACGCTTGTTCTTGATGTCCGGATGGCGATTGATGAATTTAGAGACCCAGTTGCGCCCCACTGTCCGCTCGTTGTTCAGTTGCTTCATAAGAGCCTCCACACATGCGCGGATCTGACTGTGGGAGGAGCATAGCCGAGAGACTCTTGGCGGAGGATCCAAGAAACCAAGCGAGCTTCCTGAGACTTACTCAAGAGTTGACGAGGCTGGATCTGATCAGCCAGGGCTACCTGGCCTTTGAGTCTGTCGGAAATAGACTGCTGAGGTATGTCATACTTTTGGGCGGCGCGGTACTGCGACAAGCCGTTTTTTGTGACATCAATTATCGCATTAGCCATAATATCCTCCGTATAAATACTCCGAGGCCGCTTTAAGGTCATTTTGGTCATGTGGTGGAGGAATAACGAGAAGAATCATCGTCAGGAGGCGGAAGGAGATTAGGGGGTTGGATGGTAATTTCGCGTGCAAGGTACGCACAAGCCACAGACCCCTGTACAAACATTCAACCATCGAAAAGTAGAATTCAATCAATCCTCTATCTACTCCAAGTGACGGCTTGTGAATATCTTCAAAGCTGGCTGGAATCGGTGTAAGTGAAATTGATGGTTTTTGGTGGGGATATTTTCTAATGCGCTACCGAAAGGTGGGTGTTACCGAAAGGGAGGTGGGGCATGGTACCCAAGAACCAGCCGCCACATTCGCGATTTCGGAAAGAACAAGACTCCTGACACTCGGAAGCGTTATGACGTGATATCAAGAAGGCTTTGAAACCCAAGAACAAACTGTTGCTGAACACAGCAACAGAATGGCGAAGCTGGAGGCAGAAGTGGCCCAGCTGCAGAGAAGCAAGAAGAGGAGAGCAATTCCGAACCCGAGCAGACGGTTCATGACTCTCAGTGAAGCTTTGGTGTCTCAGGAAGCCATTCCATAAAGTAGAAGTCAAAAAATGCCCGATGTGCTGAATTCTGAGACCGAGGAGGAGGAGGTCTCAGAGGTGGAGTCAGCTTCAGTGACGGAAGTCAAGGCCCCACCTTAGGCCCTTTTTGTCACCACTAGATGCGCGAGAGTGGTAAAATAGCGCCGGCATAGATAGGGGCGTTCATTTCTCTACAGAATGATATACTCGTCCACAGACCCACGTAAAGTGGGTCCTCACCACCTGTCTGTGTCAACCACCGGTCCACCTGGCTGTGTCACTTCACCGCTTCAAGCCTCTATCTTGACCTCAACAACGGCACATTATGAAGAATAAAGAGCTTACGCTTGAAAGGCGCGTAGCCGAGGCTATTAAAGCCATTGAGGCAAATCCCAATATGTCCCTTCGCGCTGCGGCTAAGGAATTTGGGGTTCCACGCGAACGACTCCGCTTGCGATTTCACGGCATCCAACCTCGCAGCGGCCATAAAGCAACGCATACGAGGCCATCGCCAGCTCAAGAGGACTCAATCGATCTGTATATCGATCGTCTTGAGCGTATAGGACTTGCGGTGCGGAAGGACTTATTACGCGATGCAGCAAATCGGGTTCTAAGCTCCACGGTCGGCCCTGATGGTACCCGCAACGAACCCTTCGACTCCCAATGCTTTGTTGGCAAAAACTGGATATCCCGTTTTATTAAACGCAAGGGATATCATATTATGAAGCAAAGGTACTCGATAACCAACGCAAGCTTGCCGAATCAGTCCCGCACGTTACCGAGTACTTCAAGAAGCTCCACGAGACGATTGCCTCGTACGGGATTAACCCGGCTGATATCTGGAATATGGACGAGACGGGCTTCCGTATTGGTATTGGCAGGGACCAAGTTGTCGTCACGAAATCAAGGCGATCGCAATACTTTGGTATTGAGGAAAACAGGAGTCGGCAACAGCCGTTGAAGCGATTTCTGCCGATGGTCGATACATCCCTGCGTTTTGATCCTATCCGGCAAGGTCCACCTCGAACAGTGGTACGGCATCAAGGAGCTAGATGGCGATACCCTTATTGGTGTTACGGAAACGGATTTACGAACGATCAGCTCAATCTAGCGTGGATTCAACATTTCGATAAGCATGCAAAGAGCAAAGGTGCTTGGAGGCTATTGCTCCTTGACGGCCACGGCTCCCACCATACCCTTGACCTTATCGAGTACGCTGAAGCCCATAATATTGTGCTCTTTGCATTGCCTCCGCATCTTACGCATCTCCTTCAACCGCTTGACGTCGTGGTATTTCAGCCGTATAAACATTACCACAGTCGGGCAGTCGATTTTGCTATTCGCAGTGGTGCGAGTAAAATCACCAAGCTGGAGTTCCTCGCTATGATCCAATCAATCCGCGTCAAAGCCTTCAAGGAGTCTACAATCCTCTCGGCATTCAAAAAAACAGGAATCCACCCGTTCAATCCAAAGCCAATCCTCGAGAGACTCAAAGAGAGGGTACGGGACCAGACGCCGCCGACAGAGCTACCTGCAGAGCCGTATTCATCCCCTTTGGTACCCCATACCGTACGGAAGTTTGAATCAGTTGGCCAACGTCTCCTTGAGTTTGACCCAATTGATGATATTGAGAAGGAGGTCTTCGTACATAACCTTCAACGCTACGTTAAAGGTGCAATCTCCCAAGGCCACGAGTTAAAGCAAACGATGGTCGATCTGTACAATACCAAGCTTCCCGAGCAGCAACGCCAAGGCCGGAAGAAATACAAGAACCGCCACCTTCAAAGCGGTGGAGTACTGACTGTAGACGAAGGGAGGGCTATTGCGAAGTCAAAGGAAGATATTCGCATTGCAAAAGCAGAAAAGTTGGTACTGGCGAAGCAAAAGAGGGAGAAAAGGGTGTCACACATAGGATATCAGCCTCCAACAGTCTGACCCCCTATTCGCACAGTCCGTTTCCACATTTCCCCACAGAAACTTCTAGGAGGCATCATCAACGCATCAGTGGCTTCCAGATGATCCGATCAGATGCTTCCATTCACTACCATTCCCTTCCATTCTCATATTCAGGCAGTCTA
Organism: Hirsutella rhossiliensis; assembly: GCF_020360975.1. Classification (NCBI taxonomy): domain Eukaryota; kingdom Fungi; phylum Ascomycota; class Sordariomycetes; order Hypocreales; family Ophiocordycipitaceae; genus Hirsutella; species Hirsutella rhossiliensis. The sequence continues at coordinate 3,852,004 of NW_025408672.1, forward strand.
TAAAGATCTCGCCTCTTTCCCACCTTAGATAGCAGAATCAAGAGTCTTCCAGTCCCTGATCTTTATGCCCACTTGCTCATCCTCCGTGCGATAGTTATGAGCCCGGTCTGCCATTGACTGGGTATCTTATTCTCGTTCATTCCGCTGCGCAGAATAGCTTCCACAATGAGCTCAGCTCTAGATCTTGATGGCTCTTCCAAGGGCACCGTGCTCAACGGCCCTTGCGACTGGAAACAATGGATTTCTATCATCAAGAAATTCGCCACGTCCCACAGTCTTTGGGACTTTCTGGACCCTGCCGTCAAGGAGGGTAAGCCGGTTCTTCAGCAGCCAGTTGAACCAACATTCCGACAAATCAACCACGAAGCATCTGATCTCGTGGATCTGACCTCGGAGGAATTTCGCCGTCTCGAATTCCTCCACACCCAATACCGCTCGAAGCTTCAAGGGTATAGGGATCAAGTGAAGGCACTCGCCAGCCTTCAACAACACATCGTCAAGACCATCGGCAACTACTACAGCACCATTGCCGAGGAACACGACGTTGCAAAGCAACTTGCCTTGCTTCAGGCTCGTGTGGCCCCAACCGACTGGGCACTCGAGAGGAAGTTGTTCAGCGTTATCGTTCCACCCTTCAGTCGCCAAACAGGACCAAGATCGAAGCTTGGGTCACCCAATGGCAGAAAGTCCTCACTGAGGCAAAGCAATTAGGGCTTCCTGATGTCCAGGACCTTCGCCCTACCCAAGATTTCCTACAGGCTGTTTCGTCCATCAACGCCCCATTCACAGACTATTGGGTCAACAAAATGGAAGACGAGGCCGTATTCGGCAAGCCTGATTGGAAGACGGACTTCCCGGACGGCATTAAGATCAGTGAGATCTTTGAACGAGCTCACCGAATCAAGGCCGCCAACAACAGCAAAGGATCATTCGGAGCTGCCTTCCAAGGCAAGGAGAGAAATCGGAGAGGAAATAGGACAAGCCTAAGTGGTCTTCAAGCAAGAACGCTGATGGTGTTCCTATGTGTGTCTGCGGAGAATATCACCGCTTCGTAGATTGCTTCTATCTCATCAAATCAGCTCGGCCTGATGGCTGGACTCCTGATCAGAAGGTTGAGAAGAAGATCAAGGAAATCCTCGACTCCAATCCATGGGCAAAGAAGATGACGGAGAAAGCACAAGACTTCAAGAAGAAGGAAATGGAGAAATCGTCCGACTCCTCCGTTAAAGGCACAGCGTTTGCCGGTCTTCTACCAGCTCCTGACAACACACCGCCTCCCTCAACACCTCCATCAACCAGTTTCTCGACGGGAAAGGCAGTCTACCCGCTGTATGACTCCTTTATCCTTGATATTCCGGATCAGACACACACATTTGCAACAACCGATCCCGTTTTCTTGACTACACCGCCCTTGCAGAGCCAGAAGAGCTCTTTGCAGGCGATAGTCAACTTCAGATCCTTGGCTACGGCACAGTCCGTATGAAGCTTGAAGAAGGAGGACTTTTTCAGCTCAACGAAGTTGCCTTCGTGCCAAAATTCCACACCAACATCGCATCCTCGACCGCTTTCTTGCGAAGGGATACAACTGGAATCCACTATCTGGACGCGTCTCTAAAGACGATCAGATTATATTTCATACGAAACGCCGCTTTCGTCAACCGGTCATCGAGTTCAACCCGATTAAGGAGGACTCTCGCCTCCAACTTCACACCTTCATCTGCACCTCGCGCAGTGAAAACAGCAGATGCTACGCTTTGGCATAAGCGCCTAGGTCACTTGAACGCTCAAGCCCTAGAGCATCTTGTTGAGAACACGACGGGTTCGAAGATCAAAGGCCCAGTTACCATCGATTGCACCGCGTGTTCCCTTGGGAAGGGAAAGAAGGTCGTCTCTCGCCGAACCCCTCAAAACCGAGCCCCCAGACCATTCTGGAGAATCTACGTTGATATCTTCAGTATGAACACCTCATTCAACGGCAAGGAAGCTGTTCTTCTTATCAAAGATGAATTTACAAGCATGATCTTCATCTACCTTCTGAATGACGCGACACAAGGGTCCGTTATGACTGCTTTGAGAAACCACGAGGCAATGGTTCAACGCCAATGGAATCTCAACATTTGCATTATCCACCGTGATAACGATCGTTCTCTTCAGAGTGCGTATGAGAGCTGGATCGAGGAAAGGGATTCAAGATGAACCTTCTGCCCCACACTCCCGCTCAAAACGGTTCTGCAGAGCGATCTGGGGGTAATATCTGCCCAGGCCAGAACAATGGGAATTGATGCCAATTTACCATCTGATCTTTGGCCAGAGACTTGGAAAGCAGCAGTGTTTTTGCACAACAGATCGCCCATGCAGAACCACAGCTTCGAACGCCTTTCCAGCTGCTTCATCAGTGGCTGCGAGACAACAACAGAGACATAGGCTACCAGCAAGACCAGCCTGACATCACGTTTCTCAAGGCATACGGCTGCAGAGCCTATCCCTTGACACCCCAGGCCCTTCAGAACAGACAGAAGAAGGACCTAAAGACCGACCTCACACAGAAATCGGTTATCTCGTTGGATATGATTCCACGAACATTTTCAGGATCTGGATTCCGTCCACATCAGAAGTCCGAAGGGTCCGAGATGTGACCTTCAATGAAAGCATCTTCTATGACGGAAATGATCAGCCACCAGAACCTATCCCACAGCGCGTGGAAGTACAGCTTCCAGCCCACATCGAGGACGAGTCGGATTACGAGGAAATCCCCACTCAAATCGATGAACCTGAACCTGACCCCGTTGAGCAATCTCCCTCAACCTCAGACCAAGGAGACGCCACCACGATTGTGGTACAACCCGAACCATCTGATCATGAGGACTCGGATGATCAGGATGAGTTTCATGACATTCAGCACCCATATCCGACACCGGACCCCGGTCCGAGTGACTCTCAGCCACGGCGCTCAGCCCGCACTCCAAAGCCTCGCAAGCTCAGTGCTTTTCGACCAACACTAAGGGTCAATTCCACAGCTCTTTCTTTCTCGGCAGAGAAGAAAACTTCACAGACGACACCTTCCTCCCGAACCTACGACGTATAAGGAACTTCGCACCCACAGATTTGGTCCTCAGTTCAGAGAAGGAGCCCACGCCGAGTGGAAAGCACTCCAACAGAGAGGAACCTTCAGAGCGGTCCCCAGAGACCAGGTCACGGGCAAGCTTTTGCCACTTACCTGGGTCTTTAAGTATAAGTTCGACAAGCATGGCTTTCTTACAAAGTTCAAAGCCCGTCTTTGTGTTCGAGGAGATCTTCAACAGCTGGGTGACAAGGACACCTATGCAGCAACCCTTGCAGGACGTTCTTTCCGGATTCTCATGGCCATCACCGCCAAATTCGACCTTGAGACCCGACAGCTCGACGCAGTTAATGCCTTCACAAACGCCCTCTTAGAAGACGACGAGGAGGTCTATGTAGCCTTCCCAGACGGATACTACAGACAGGGATGGGCTCTTCGCCTCATGCGAGCCCTCTACCATGCACCACCACCCTTTCGCCAACCCCACCCTTTCGCCAGGCAAAAAAAAAAACCACCACCAAAACTTAACTATTTCACTTACACACAACTTGACCAAAATAAAAGTTATTTGCAAATGGTTGCCTGGTATAAATTTACAATTGATGTATCTATTGGATTTTAGGGCTTTTGACCGTCCTCCCCGATCGTGTGGTGCGCTGAGGTAGTATGGTTTCTTCTCTGACTTCAATAACTGAAGCAGCCTCCGATTCTGGCCCTGACTCCCCCGAAGAGCTATGGTTCACCACAACATGCTTCTTTTCGCTTCCTTTTTCCGGATTGGCCTCTCCAGAGGCTAGAGCCTCGCTCAGAGTCATGAAACGTTTATTGGGATTCGGAATAGCCTTCCTCTTCTTCCCTCTCTTCAGGCGTGCCAGTTCCTCCTCCATGCCAGCAATTCTCGTGGCATGCGCCATTAACGTCTGTTGTTGAGTCTCAAACCCTTTGGCTATCACATTATACCGTCTCCGTGTCTTTGGTGTTTTGTTTAGCCCAAGATCGCGAATCTGACGGCTGGTTTTTGGTGTATCATCCGAGCCAAAATACGGCGCCGGGCAGGCTGGCAAACCACTCAATCCTGGCAACCGGTTGCTCAATCCAGTTGAGCAACTGGCAACTCAATCAACGCAATCGATGGTCGGCTGATTAAGCCGGCAATTCAATCCGATCTCGCGTTGATTGACGGGATTGACGGAATTGCCGTTGACGGTGGAAAGTGTGTAGGGTAGATGACCAGTGGATTATATGAAGAAATCTCACCCAAGCCGAAGCGTCAGCAGCTCAGGGCAGATTGACAATTGGACCAATCATCCATTCTGACAAGAGTCCCTTGCTGTTATGAACGCGACGCGCTCGTGTCTGAACCTGGCGTCCACGCGTTCATGAGTAAGGGGGAAAGTGACTCAATCATCGTGCCGCAATCGGGATGTTTGTAACGCCTCTCATATTATCCCACTCTTCTCTTAGATGGGCGACTATCTCGATTCTTTGCCTTCTGCAGGCCCCCAAGGCAGTCGAGAATGGGAAACATTTCCATGGCAGCACTTTCGCGGCTACACCAAATCCCAACGCGCCGGCAAGCTCAAGTCGTGGATTTGGCGCTTTGGGTTTGACATTGAGCATCAAGACAACGGGGACAATAGGCTGTGGGTATGCGGGACCTGTTCGGTCAAGAAATCGCCCCAAGGACCCCCAAGCTTTGCAGCGAAGGGAACGACAAATATCGAGCGCCATCTGCACGATGCGCACCGCATTTCTGGGCCGTTGGGGAAACGTCTGCCGAAAGGTACGACAACAAAGAAGCGCTCTATCGCACAGTTCTTCGAGCTCGACGCAAACGACGGCAAAGAGCAGGCCTTGATCAACACGCTCAAGAATCACTTTGATAAGAATGTGTTCCAATCACTCCTACTTGCTTGGATCACCGAGTCAAATGTTGCCTTTCGCGCCATCGAAGCCCCTCGATTCCGTTCTCTGCTCGACTATCTCAATCCTTCAATTGGCCTGACCCAGTCACACATGACTCACACGACCATTCGGTCCAGGCTTTTCGAAGAGTATCACCAATACAAGGGCGTTGTGGTGAAGGAATTGAAAGAGTGCCCCGGCCGTATCCATCTTGCGTTTGACGGCTGGAGATCGCCCAATCGGCACGCTGTGTACGGGATTGCTGCGTTCTACCTGTCAAGGAAAAGCGCCCACAAAAAATACTTCTCGGAATGCCTGAGTTGCGGCAGTCCCATACTGGAGAGAACATCGCTTCTCAGGTGGCAGAAGTCATCACCTCGTTCGAGATACAGGATAAGATTGGCTACTTCACGTTGGATAACGCGGAGAACAACGACACCGCGATGAGGGCCCTGGGTGACCAATTCAGTTTCGATGGGAGGCAAAGAAGGGTCCGCTGCTTTGGACATATTATCAACCTTGTAGCGAAAGCACTGCTCTTTGGAAAAGACGACGAGGTCTTCGATTCAGAAGATCGTACCAATATTCTCGACCTGGCTCAGCACAACCTTTGGCGAAAAAGGTCCGATCGGCAACTCCACAATCTCGTCCATTGGATTCATCGATCCGACAGGCTGACCTATCTACTACGGAGCCTGCAGGAGAAGAAGGATGGTACGAAAAGGCCGGTCGACGTTGTGACCGATAACATGACGCGCTGGCTGTCTCATTACAAAATGATGGATCGGGCTCTTCTCCTTCGCGAATTTCTCGACGACCTTGTCGCGATCGAACGGTTCGAGCACAGCAGAGGCAGGTCGAGAAGTAGAGCCAGGCCTGCGTGTATACGAGATGAGGATTTACTGACGGAGAACGATTGGATGGTGATCAGCAATTTCCGAGATGTCCTGAGACATTTTGCCAATGCTCTCAAGGCACTTGAAGGAGACGCGCAAGTCCGTGTCCGCAAAGACGGGAAGCTCATAGCCTATGGAACCGCATGGGATATCATCCAGGCGTTCGAATATCTTCTGGAGAAGCTTGAAGAAGCCAAAACGATGGCCAGAGACCTGCCGGATTCTGGCCACTTCGCAATCAACGTCGAATTGGGTTGGAAAAAATTGGATAAGTACTACGCGAAACTCATCGAGTGTCCGATATACTACTCGGCCATCGCTCTGCATCCTGCCTTGCGGTTACAGTGGTTCGAAGAAGCTTGGGCTCATCGACCCGAATGGGTCACGGAAGCCCGGCGGATCGTCCGAGCCATCTGGGAAAGTGACTATAAGTCGCTGAACGTCGAGGAGGGTCCAGCCACTGCTGTGGAGGATTTCCAGCCACCCGACGATCTGGACGATTTCCAAAAGTTTCGAATGAGGCACAGGGTGCAATCGAGCCATATCACGAATGGTGATTACCGGCTGCCGACGCGCCCTATCGCCGACGAGTTGGATCGTTGGACCGTCGATATCGGGGCAGACGACGGGAGATCAATGATCCATTTCAGTACTGGAAACTCAAAGAGGCGACATATCCGCGGCTGGCGCGGATGGCTTTCGATATGCTATCCGTCCCGCCCATGTCTGCCGAGTGCGAAAGGGCGTTTTCATTTGCTGGACTGATGGTTACCCGGCTGCGCAGGAGACTTGAGGTGAAGACCATCAGCGCCGCACAGTCCATCCGGTCTTGGCTGAACGCGGGATTAATACACAACTACCAGGAGTCGTTGATCCATCGGTAGACGACAACGCCTTCGTGGAGGCCGCAGAGGATAATTCTGAGAAGGGAGGACGGGCCAGAGGACTTTGTCGTTATCTCCGAATAGCATATTGACAACCGTCAACGCCAGCAATCCACGCAATCCACGCAATTGAGATTCAGATTGCTCAACGCAATCGAGGATTTGATGGTATCCGAGGGTTATTTTTGTTTCCCCTTCCCCTCGTAATTTGACGAGCTCGTCGAGCCTTGAGAGCCCTTCAAGACGCCGCGTTCCGGGCGGCGGTCGGCCGTCCGGCCGACCGTGGACAAGGGTGGATATTGGAAGCCGCTGAGGGCACGGACGCTAAACTGCGGTGTTGTGGCGCTCAGCCGCTGAATCAGCCACCAAAACCCGCTGTGGATATCCTATTGATATCTCCTGTGTGACACCCCCTTTGCTCCGCAAAAATGTTGCCGCTCCATACAAATTGGACCAACTTCACTTATACAGAATCTACTCAATTTTAAAGGTTTTGACGAGCAGTAACCTGTAGCAGGTATAGAAATGACCGGGTTTACATTATATCTAGTCAGCTGGCCACCACAGGTGTTGTGGTCCGTGACACCCTGGCGTCGCAAAATGGCAATTTCGACCCCTAATCTCCTCCTGCCTCCTTTGCTTTCCACTCTTGCTCATCCTCCACCACCTGTCACAAATGGCTCCAAAAAAAGCCTCTCTCTATCTATACATAGAACGTGATGGCTGAGGCAATTCTCGATGTCACTGATAACGGTCTGTCGCAGCGCCAGGCTTCTCAGAAAGGGGGGATACCCCAGAGTACTACTTCCAGCAGAATGCGAGGTCGGTCGGCATTAACTGACCAGGAACAGCCTGAAAAACTCTTATCCAGAGACCAGGATGCCAACTTGGTTGCCTGGACTCTTCTCCAAGAATCTCTGGGTTACGCTCCGTCCCAGAGTCAAATCCGCGCCTGCGTTGTTGCCCTTCTGAAACAGCAAGGCTGCGACTCAAGATTGGGACGTCATTGGGTAGAAAAGTTCATTCAACGCCATCCGGAACTTAGAAGCAAGGCCGGTAGGCGTCAGGAAGCCAACAGATTTGACTCATTTACTCCCAAAGCCGTGCACTGGTACTTTGACATCAGGGAGATGGAGTACGGGTGGATCAAGCCGGAGAACACGGTGAATGTTGATGAAGGAGGGATTATGTCGGGCTTTGGTATGCAATCAACTCTCCATAGGCGATATAAGCTAGTTCGGTCTCTTTGCTAGGTCTAGACAGTCTGGTGGTTGGCAGTTCGGACCCCAAACGGAAGACTCTTCTCAAGGGACCCCAGTCCCGAAGTTGGACCACTTTATAGAGGCCATCACCGCCGACGGGCGCGCCTTGACTCAGGCATCATATTTAAGGGTAAATACCTTCAGGCACAGTGGTTTAAAGAGGAGTTTCGAAGATTTGCGGACTGGCACTACATAACTTCACCAAATGGATGGACGGACAATCACATTGCCGTTGAATGGCTTGAGGAAGTCTATTTGCCTCAGACGCGGCCTGACGACGACTCTGAGACCAGGCTTATCATTCTGGATAGACATGGGAGTCATGCAACGGTTCGTACTTTGTTTTTACGGCGATGAGGCCCTGCTGATTTGACGACAGAATAAGTGGATGGCTACGTGCTTTCTGAACAATGTCTACTGATTTTATCTCCCATCTCACTGTTCTCATGGCCTCCAGCCATTAGACAACGGTGTTTTCAATGCTATAAAGACAGCCTACCGGAAGGAGCTTGACAGACTGGCTTCTTTGACGGATTCCACGCCTGTTGACAAGGTCAACTTTATACGTGCGTATGCCACAGCACGTCAAACGGGAATGACAACAAGAAACATCTTGTCCGGTTGGAGAACCATTGGGAAATTGGCCAATCTCGCGTTCCAAGGCGTTGGGGCATCCTGAGATCCAAGAAGACAAAGTTACGGCGTCCCCGGAATATAGGCCGTTTTTGGACTCTGACGACACCCCGAAATCCAGCCGCCATATTCGTGATCTTGGCAAGAACAGAACACCTACGACTCGGAGGCGATATGCCAAGATAGCGAAAGGCTGGGAAACTCAATAACAGACACTAACGTACTTCACCACCTAAGTCCCTGCACATAGAAATGGGCACCCCCCTGTTTTGGGCACCCAAGATGGGTGCCCAACCTAAACGGCTGCGTCAACTTCAACAGCAAATTTCACCGCGGAAACGCATCCAATCTGCTAAAAAATTGACGCATGTGTCTTCAAGCCACTACTGATGAAATATACAGAGTCTGACATTCACAGCGCCCTTGAGGCAATCGCCAATGGCGGATCCGCCAAGAAGGCTGCTCGCGATTGGGGCGTCGAGGGCAACTCTTACAATCGCATGCATGGTCACGAATGCAGAAAGGATGCATTTTCTGCTCTTCAGAGGCTTTCTCAGACACAGGAAAAGCAACTTACCGAATGGATTCTCATTCAGGACGCCTTGGGCCTTCCTCCCACTCACTCGCAGATCAGGCAGTTCGCGCAGCGCATGCTCGCCGTCAAAGGAGACCACACACCGCTCGGAAAACACTGGATGCAAGCATTTTTAAGACGAAATCCTGCAGTTCGGACCCAGAAGTGCCATCACAGAGACTCTGCGCGTGTCAACGGCGCTTCTACCGAGGTAATTCGGCCTTGGTTCAACAATTTCTTCCTTCCCGAGATTCTGGCTATTAAGCCGGAGAACAGGTACAACATGGATGAAGCAGGCATCATGGAAGGACTTGGGGAGAATGGCCTGGTCGTTGGCAGTGCTGAAAACGATCTGTACAAAAGAAGACGCCTGGTTCTCGGGTCTGGACGTCGTTCATCGAGTGCGTGTCCGCTGCCGGCACCTTCCTCCCTCCACTCGTCATTTTCAAGGGCAAATCGGTCCAGCAACAGTGGTTCCCAGAAGATCTCAGTACTTTTAGTGACTGGCAATTCCTGCGACAAAGAACGGCTGGACTTCGGACCAAACTGCGGTGGAGTGGCTCGAAAAGGTGTTCATTCCAAGAACCCAGCCACCCGACCCTTCGGAGCGAAGACTGCTAGTATTGGACGGCCACGGAAGTCACGAGACGGTTGACTTCATGTATCTATGCTACCAGCATCAGATTCACCTTCTTTTCTTACCTCCTCTCATGTGCTGCAACCGCTCGATTTGTCTGTCTTCTCCGCTCTTAAGCACTACTACCGCAAACAGGTCGGATTTCTCAGCCTCCTGACCGATTCAAGCCCAGTCGGCAAGCAAAACTTTCTTTCCTGCTACCAGAAAGCACGCGAGCAAGCGCTCACTGTGTCAAACATCAAGGGTGGCTGGAAAGCGACGGGTTGTGGCCGGTGTCGATGGCGAAGCCACTTTGAGCCCTCTTCTGCTGGAGAACAGCAACAGACGCAAAAGAACGCGAAAATGTGGCCAATGCATTCAATAGCCACTTACCCACCAGTGACTGGCAATCAGACACATCCCAGATTGCGTGGTCGACCCCGAGGCGCTCGCAAGATCTGAAGGTTCAGGTAGTTCAATTCAACCAGCTAGACGACGACGTGCCCACGAAGAGATTGCTGTTCAGGAAGATCACAAAGGGTTTGACGAGAAGGATGGCCTTTGCAAAAGCTCAATTGCAGATTCAGGCACTGGAAACACAATTGGCGGCCGTCAAGCCGAAAAAGGAAGAGGGTGGTCACGAGCCCGAATTCGAGGTTCGCCAATATTGAGGCAATACGACGGGCGCAGGAGGAGGTGAACGCAGCTGAGAATGAAGAATCTGATGAAACCGAAGCTGAGGTTTCAGAAATAGGTGACGATTGTATCGTAGTGCACGGTGGTGGGCAGTGAGAAGGGATTGAATTAATGGTGTTGAAAATGGTCGTGATTTTTTTGGGGTGCCCAAAACAGGGGGGTGCCCATTTCTATGTGCAGGGACTTAGTTGGCCACACCACCTAGTGGGCCACTACCCTGCCCAAATCCTTGCCGCTCCATATTCTCACCGTCGCAAAACACACCACAGATCGATAATCGGCAAAATAATTACATGAACAGAATTCTTAGTCCCCGGGCAAGATCGAGGATTATGACCGGGCAATATAAAGCTATTGCGGAGCCGCTGTGCGTTTCCCCGTCGCGCCGGATCTCACCCTGACCCTCGCCGCCCCTCGCCTTCCTCTCTGTAAGCTGAAGACCTCTCTCATAGCTAAAATACCCTCATCTATCTTTGCTCCATTACACTCAAGGCATCTCTTGCAAGCTCTTGACTTTAGGCGCTTTTCAGCGCTCAGGAACACTTATGGTTGGCTTGTGACTTGTCTAAGAGAAGCAGAATTGTGGACTTTTCAGATCAAGAACATACACATTTTGGTCCTCTATCACTAGGGCGATCGAATAAACTTTACAAGGAAGACAAGAAAGCACTTGAGGCTCTCGCGAAGATGAGAGCAAAGTGGGCATAGAAGTGGATAAAGGGACTTTTCGAAGGTCGAGTATCATATGATCAGATGGTATGCGAGAATGCATGTGTTGATTGCTCTGCCCCGGTTGCCCTTTTCCCGTCCAAACGGCCTCTTTGTATCCTCCAAGCTTCTCCCAAGTTGATATCCCGTTTTCAGGTATAGTATACATTCTATCAGAAAGAGGGCACTTCTTGCCACTTACTGAAGGCCACGTAAGTCATCTACGTCAGCAACATCAGCTCCATCTCCCCGATCAAATAGCTCTTCTAGCTATTAGATAGATAATTCAGTCTCTCGAGGTCCCCGAGCCAGTAATAGTTATGCCGGACTCCTCAAAAGGTCCCCGTTCGAATAGGAGATCCTCCGGACCCCTCAGTGGTCTAGGAAGAAGAAAGAACAGTCTGCAGACTTCCCTTCTTACCTGGTTTCAAGCTGTATTACCTAGAGAGACCTAGAGACCTCAACTCGTTGGACCTTCTTCTCGACAGCAATATGATCAGAACTTAGAATAATAAATACAAAAATTATGTCATTTTGTAAAGAAATGAACGCTCCTATTGATTCCGGCGCTTTTCACTACTCTCCCGGACCTAGTGGCGACAGGAAGTGACTTAGGTGCTCCTTGACCACGATCACTGACGCTGTCTCCACTTCTGAGACCTCTTCCTCCTCAGTGTCAGAATTCCCCACAACGAGTATTTCTTGGCTTCTGATTTGGGGAATAGCTTCCTTAGCTGCCAAAGCTTCACTAAGAGTCATGAACCGCCTGTTCGGGTTCGGAATTGCTTTCCTCTTCTTGCCTCTCTGCAACCGAGCCACTTCTTCCTCCAGCTTCGCAATTCTGGTGCTATGTTCGGCAAGCGTCTGTTCTTGAGCTTCAAAGCCTTTAGCTATGACGGCAAAACGCCGCCGAGTGCTAGGAGTCTTGTTCTTGCCAATGTCTCGAATGTGGCGGCTGGTTCTTGGCGTATCGTCAGAACCCAGAAATGGCGCAGACTTTGGAGATGTCTCTATCATATCTGCGTGAATTTCTGCATGCCGCAATGCCTTGCATCGTGAGATTGGCCAATTCCAGTGACCCTCCAGCCGGACAATATATCCTTTGCGGTCATTCCGACCTCGCGTGCTTTGGCATATGCCCGTATAAAATTGACCTTGTCAACGGGCGCAGAATCAGTCAGGCAGGTTAAATTCTGAAGTAGTTTCCGATATGCCGCCTTGATAGAATTGAATACACCGTTATCCAATGGCTGGAGGCCATGAGAGCAGTGGGCAGGAAGGTAACAGGAATAAACGTTGTTCAAAAAGCACGTGGCCATCCATGCATCCTGGTTCTGGTTAATAGTGATTCCTAGGCAGATAAATATGAAAACGCACCGTTGCATGGCTTCCATGTCCATCTAATATGATCAGTCTAGCATCTGACTCATCGGCTGGCCGCGTCTGAGGCAAATAGACCCTCTCAAGCCACTCAATAGCAATATGGTTATCTGTCCACCCGTTAGGCGAAGTTATATAATGCCAGTCGGCTATTCTGCCGAATTCCTTCAAGAACCACTGCTTCTGGAGTTCTTTGCCCTTGAAAATAATGCCAGGAGTAAGGGCGCGGCCGTCTGCAGTGATAGCTTCAATAAACGAGGTCCAGTTGCGGGACTGTGGTCCTTTCAGAAGGGCCTTCCGTTTTGGGTCCGCACTCCCAACCACAAGGCTATCCAAACCTAGAAAACGGAGCTTGGTTAGTTATAGTAATGAAAGGCAAGTCAAAAACTCACCAAAGCCAGACATAATACCGCCTTCGTCAGCATTCACGGTATTCTCCGGCTTAATCCATCCATACTCCTTTTCCCTGATATCGAAGTACCAGTGAACCGCCTGAGGCGTGAAAGCGTTAAATCTACTGGCTTCCTGACGTCTTCCACGCTTGATCTTGATCCCCAGGTGGCGATGGATGAATTTGGAGACCCAATTGCGGCCCACTGTCTGCTCATTGTTCAGTTGCCTCATAAGAGCTTCGACACAGGCGCGGATCTGACTGTGAGAGGGAGCATAGCCGAGAGACTCTTGACGGAGGATCCAGAACACCAGAAGAGCCTCCTGAGTCTTCCTCGAGAGTTTATGAGACTGGATTTGATCAGCCAAGGCTGCTTGGCCTTTGAGTCTGTTGAAATAGACTGCTGAGGTATGTCGTACTTTTGGGCAGCGCGATACTGCGACAAGCCATTTTTGTGATGTCCAATATAGCATTTGCCATTTCATCCTCCGTGTAGACACGTCGAGGCCACTTTGAGGTCATTTTGGCCCGGTGGTGGAGGAATCACAAGAAGAATCATCGTCAGGAGGCAGAGGGAGATTAGGGGGCTGGATGGTAATTTTGCGTGCAAGGTACGCACAGGCCACAGACCCCTGTACAAACATTCAACCATCAAAAAGTAGAATTCAGTCAATCCTCTATCTACTCCAAGTGACGGCTTGTGAATATCTTCAAAGCTGGCTGGAATCGGTGTAAATGAAATTGATGATTTTTGGTGAGGTTTTCTCAATTGCGCTACCGGTACCCAAAGGGGGGTGTTACCCAAAGGGGGGTGGGGCATGGTAACCACTTATCTACCGACACCAGCCAATCCAGCCTACTTTAGAGCCCTGCCATACAAAAAGTCGGCCAATCAGATATGAGCAAACCTATTAATCCGCTATTCGGGTACAACGCGCCTACGGGACCTGACGCCCCGGCCCAGTTTGGGACGGAGGTCCCCCACCTGCACCAGGCTGGCGGCTGCGACCCAACATGCTCAACATCGCGACGACGGCGGCCCGCGGGCCGAGGCAGATGAGAAAGTTGTATATAGGTTTTCCTCCTGGGCCACCGGGTTTTTCCTATATAGGTAACGAGTAGATGCTCTAGAGCCTGCAGGCTAGCTAGTGTAATAAACAACTACTACTACTTACTACTAAGCTGGTTGGGTGACAATTTAAGGTGATGACGGGTCGGGGATGTAGGGAAGCAAAAACAAGAACCAATCACAAGGGAGCCTTTTAAACCAAGTGGTAGAATTTTTTAGGTGGTCTGCAGCGGGGCATAGAATCCTTTCGTTCCTCGCGGCAAAAGGCCCTTCGGGCTGAATGAACTGCACGTCTTGAGAATATGAGAATACCAATCTTGCCCAAGGTCCTGGTTTGCATTCAAGCCAAGTACGGTAAGGCCAGAACACCCTTCTCAGCAGCAACGGCCACCGTGTCTCTGGCCAAGGCGCTCTCAACGCGCGTCTCCGTCAGCATGTACTCCGGCGGCAGATCAACATCATCCGTCATGAGCATCATATTGACAACGGCCTTGGCACACAGTGCGGCGTTCGGCATACCATTGCCAGTATATCCCGCGCAGACCCAGAGGCCGTAACCACCACCAAGTGACGGCGGGACTGACCCGACCCATGGGTGGGCATCACGCGAAAAACCCATAATGCCTGTCCATGCATAAGTTGCTACGGGGTCCGGACTCTTCGCCTTCTTCTCTTCTTCAGCAGAGAAGTACCGGTAGTCATTCGCAGGCCGCATATCCAGGTCCAGCACCGTAGACAACTCACCCCCAAGCCATCGGCTCACTGGCTCGTCGAGCTCAGAGTCGTCCCAAACCCCGACACCAGCGTTGCGGCCACGTTCACGGCCCCCTCCCAGTACAAGCTCCGAACCTGGAGCCGGACGCTGGACCAGGTAGTCGTCTCGACCCACAGCCTTGTCGCTGGCGTCGCCAAAGAAATAGTATGTATTCCGAATGTCCAGTGGAGTTTCGTCACCTTTCAGGTCGCGCGGCGGCAGAGCCACGACTTGACCTCGCGTTGGCACAATAAGGTCCCTGAACTGCGGCAACAAGTGCGAGGTGTAGCCATTGGTTGCCAGCAGCACTGAACCAGCGGCGATTTTCCCACGAGGCGTCTCGACGATCCATGTGGCCATGGCCGCGGCTGCAACGAGGTCGTTGGACGTGTCAACCTTCTTTAGCCTTGTAACTGGCGTGTTGGTCTGTAGATTGAAGGAACCCTTTTCTGAGCACTTAGCGAGAAGTTGCTCCAAGATAAAAGCTACTAGTTTGTATGGCCATAAGCTAGCAGCGTATCGCTGTACGACGGCACCTTCGGCATTCGGGATGCGTAACCCTTCAAGCGTCACTGCTTTCCGTTCGCTCTCTGGTAGCCAGGCGACAGAGCCACCATTGCCCTTGTTGACAAATGTCAGGTTGGCGGCGAGGCCCGGATTCTCATTACCGAGGTGCTTAACCATGTCACTCGTCAGGCTAGCGAGAGATTTTGAGAAGTAGGCGTGCACCCCTGGTGGAGTTCCAGTCGCATGGAATGTCGTAAGCCTCGACCAGGGACTTTATGTACGCGAATGTGCGCAGCTCGAAAGTAGCAATATGAGGCGCCGATGTGTACAGCAGAGGTTGGCAGTGGCCACCATTCTGGGGATACGTTAACGAGATGCGTAAATAAATAAGAGGAGAAGGTGTTCGAAGCTCGTGTGATATATTCGTTGCAGCTGATCATAATCGAGTCACTTACCCGTCCTGTAGCCCCCCAACATGCCTCTCTTGCCTCAAGCATTATAATATCCAACTCGGGTTTCTGCTCCTTCAAGGTGTGCGCAGCAAACGTGCCCGTGATGCCACTTCCACAATAACCACATCAACCTTGTTAGGTAACATCGAAGTCGTACGGTGTCCTAGCAACTTCTCTGAAGGTTCTTTCTGCCAGTAGGAGCTCGTCGGATTGTCCACAGGCAGGCCAGATTGACCATCTAAGAGTTGGCATACCATCGTCCTCTTCGAACCTGGATGAACGCCAGATCTCTCGGCAACTGTACGGAGTAGTTGAATTTGTGATAACTGAGTACTTGTAGCCACGGGGGCAAAGTGCCGCGGGTTAGCTAGCGGCTTGGCACGAGTCGCGAAAGGGTACATACAAATTCGCGACACCGCTGCCTAGACAAATGAATCCATCCGACTGATATTATATAGTGAGCAGAGAGATAGGAAAAGCAAATAATGGCGCCAGAGTTCTCATGTTATGACCCATGCCGCTACTTACCTACCTACCTATTGGTTGCTATAGGCGCTGACGGCAGTACCTATTGATACGCGTACGAATAGACTACGGCTGCTACTTCGTACGATGTACAAATTGTCTTAGGCTAGAGCGTTGCCTATTTTGGCTAGACACCGTACCCAATACGGCTAAACACAGGGAGGATAGTTTTGGCACACAGGACGATTACCCGTGCCACGCCCCATTTTAAAGTGGGTCATGGCACGGGTAGAGGTCAATGCGCCATTGCTTTGTACCTCTTTTTGGAGGTGCGGGGTGGGAAGCACAGGATTGGCTACTGGTGCGAGGTAGTGGGGGCTACAGCCCCCGAGAGATTCCGTACGCCCGCCTAGCAGGGCAGAGGGCATAATTTGGGGTGCATGTGTGTAAAAAAAAAAATTTCGTTCTTCGTCTCCCTCTCTACTGTACGGAGGCAGCTTTCAAAAGTCGTTGCGAACGCTAAAATGACCCCTGCCTTGAGGAACGAAATGCCTTGAGGAACGAAATGCCTTGAGGAACGAAATGCCTTGAGGAACGAAAGTACTACTCGTCCCACAAACCCACTTAAAAGTGGGTTTGTGGGACAATGCCTCGCGCCGCCTCCAGAACATTTTCGCGCCCCCAATCCCCGCCTTTGATTGGTCGGCTTTTCTCCCCGTATCCTCCACGGCGCCTTGAAGCGACAGAGGTCGCCCTTCGCCCCTTGTTGCCCAGGGAGTACTTGACGCATGTCGGGCTGAGGTGTGGATCTGCGTCGCGCCGGCGCAGAAGTTGGCCTCCTCTTCGAATGCGGCCGAGAACTGCTCGGCACTGTCCAGCAGGGACTCATGAGACGTCAGACGTCGCCGAACGCTCCGCCTGGACGGCGCAGAAGCCTTCCTGGTCCAGGTCCTGCCTTCCGCGTCAGCCTGCGTCTTCTCGGCCCATGACAGCAACGCCCCGTGCCGTTGCCTACCTCAGAAGACGCTATCGACATAGCGGATGATTCGCTCACGGTACGCGGCCTGCTCCTCCCCGTGGGCGTCGGAAAGCATCGAGCTCAGGTGCGCGTTTCCGTGTAACCAGAGCAGCCCGTGGACGTGGAGGGATCCTCGTTCGTTGGTCTCCCTGGCACCGTACTCGTGCCCGTCCCACTTTATTTTTATTATTAATATATTCCGCCATTGACGATAGTCAGAGGCACTGCGTCAGACTCGCTAAGCCTAATCTAGAGCTGTCCAATACTCGGTTCCCGTCCCACTTTTCTAGTAGTAGTAGTAGTAGTATTGATTACCGTCTGGGACATCCCTATAAGGGCAAAAGACGTGCTAGGCTAGAGAAGACTAGATACATAGAATATCCCGAGTACCTGGACTAAGGACCGTGTGTAGCACCTAACCACTCCATCTAGCAATTCTGAGGCTCTGAGGCCGGTCGGAAATTCAGGGCCCTTCCCCGTCAGCGGGTTCCAGGCACGGCAGTGAAGCCGTAATAGTAGTCAGTCTTTGGCCGAGGCCGGGTGACTGAGAAAGCCCACGAAGTCATGGGCCGGCCGCAAGCCCCCTCGAGGAGGGCCTACGGGGCAGAAAGAAAAAGAAGGGAAAAGGGAAGCAGAGAGTGTAGCAATGTTAGTCGGGGGTTCGCCCCGATGGCGATTGTCTTCTCCCGCAGGAGCGTTCGATCCGGGACCACTTCGTGGTCATGACAGTCGGCGAAGTCCCCGTGCCTGCTCCTCGTAGCAAGCAGGTGGTGGAGGTGTTGTCGATTGGTGTGCAGCTCCGGGGGACACCTGGTGAGGCCTTGAGCTCTAGGCTCTTGTAGCTCCTCAGGGCCCCGCGGCCCACCAGTCCAGAGGAAGTCGTGGCCGCTAGGCGGCAGAGGTCGGGGCCGCGAGACGGCAGAAGGAGTCAGGGCCGCAAGGCGGCAGAAGGCGAGGCCAGCCAGTAAAGGCGGCAGAGGGTGCAAGGCAGCGCGAGGCGTGCCAGAGAGGGCGAGAAGAAGTCGGGCCGCGGGGCGGCAGAAGAGGTCGGGGCCGCGAGGTGGCAGCAGAAGTCAGGGCCGCGAGGCGGCAGAAGTCGAGGCCAGCCAGTAAAGGCGGCAGAAGAAGGCGATGCCGCGAGGCGGCAGAAGGCGAGGCAGCGCGAGGCGTGCCGTTATTCGAGACCAGCTTCCCAAGAGGAGACGAACTCTCCAAAGTCTGCCTTTGGTGCCTGCTAGAGCCCCGTTAGGGCTAGAGAGGCAGAAGCATGGTCGGGTGGCCTGAAAATTTCTTCATCACTAACAGGCTGCTAACAGCCCGCAGAAGAGAAGAATTTTTACAGGGGAGAGTTGCCCACTTTTCTAGTGAAGGTGAACCGGAATCCAGAAAAGTGGGGCGGGCACGAGTATGCCTAAGCCGCGGTGCAAGAAAGCGGAAGGCTTCCAAGGAGGATGAAACGCAGTTGGGACTGCAGCAGCGGCCTACCCAGGATTGTATACTAGTGGATTTCCCTTCACTGAAAAATGGCACTTATGCCTGTTCAGGCTGTAGTCGAGGCGCCTTGGCTTTTAACTCATGCTTAGCGCGATAATCCCTGCAATATGTCTGTCCGAACCTGTCCGTCCGGAGCCATCCCGGGGGTGTTTGTGTGTTGTACTCGTGCCCGCCGCCACTTTAAGGGGATTCGCTTTGGCTCACCGACTTTTTTTTTAAATGGGTCCCCTTAAAGTGGGGGCGGGCACAAGTACAACACACAAACAGAACCAGCTTGGCACAATCAAGGCCCACTTGTATGCTCTCTTCATGAGATCTAGCACTACTCTATATAATATCTCGACCCATACCGCTTCTCTTGCTCTCCGAGCGAACCTGGCATTGCCTGTGGCAGTCCCTTCTCATCTACATTCAACTCTGCTTCGACAGTCCTTTGAAACTCTCCAGGTTCTCCTGTTGCTCTACGCAGCTCCACATGCCAGAATTAGTTCCCCTCTGGGAGCAGCCGAGCCACCCAGGCAGGCTATTGGTCGTTAAAGGGAGCCAGCCCTACAAGACGGCCGCTTTCTCCCTAATTTCTTTGCCAGCGGGAGCCTTCTTCGCGAAAATCAATAGTGCCACTCCTGTCAATCGTCCAACATACACCTCTGTTGCAAGTGGCAAGGATTCGCACCTTGAACTAAACTCCGACCTGGTCTACTGCAACCATTCCTGTAACCCCAGCCTCATTTTCGACATGACTCGCTTCGAGGTCCGGGTTTCAGACACGAGACCATTGAGCATTGGCGATTCGCTTACGTGGTTCTACCCGGCATCCGAGTGGGAGATGGCGCAGGGCTTCACGTGTGAGTGTGGTGAAGGAGACAAATGCCTCGGATTCATTACAGGGTCTTCAAAAATCGATCACTCGGTTCTGGAACGCTACTGGGTCAATGACCACATTCGTCAGCTTGTAGAGGAGCAGATGCAGGGTTACGAAGCCACCGGAGACATAGATGGCTGTGGACCTAAGAGGCTACCCTGACTATTCTATGAGTCTATGTCTCAATGGGGACAAAATGGCAAGCTTCCACCAGACCCGACCATAGCCCTACCCAACTTTGTATGACCGATTAAAGTTCAGGACAATGTGTCCATCGGAGCCGGCCCACAATTGCCCCTGGATGTAGGTACTACTCCGTACTTCGTATCGTTAATCGGCATGGAGTCTGTATTCTCTCGTCAATTCCCTACCTTTCGGTCGGCAGGCGATGCCCTCAACGCCGCCGCCCGGCAGGAGGTCTTTGCCTTGGCTGTCCGCAACAAACGCCCTAATGCCGCCGCTCCAACGTATGTTATTCTCAGCAAGCTGAGAGCGCGGGTGGAAGGATAATGTGACGGCCTAGCACCGTCACACCCCCCTTGCATACATGACCCACATGTTGTTGGGCCAACGGCCCACACGTACGGAAGGCATATTTAGGGAGAGGACACCCAGTTGTATTGTTCGGTTCTCCTTTCTCTTCTTCAGAGCAGAATCTTCGTAATAGAGTCCACAGCCTTCTGGCTCAGTCCGTGACCGTCACAGATAACGGCAAGCACAATTGAGTCCAAACGATGATGCATGTCTTCTTACATATCTGTGCGACATTTGAGGGGGCATTTATACGAATAGATACCTCTCTTGGACCCGTGGAGGCCCTGAATCAGTGCCAATTCCCGCGTATCCCGGTTGGGGCAATGTTCCTCTACTGCATCGATACCCGACTCAAGTCTATGTGTTGTGACCTGCCTCTTCACTAGGGCTTTTATGCGTGCGTGGATTTGACCGTCAGTCTGCTCCCTCTGACAGTTATGTTGAGGTGCTCCAAGGGCCGCGTTTGGAACGACCAGGGCAATAAGGCTATTCCCAAAGGGAAGCGAAGGAAGACAAACACCCAGATGACGGGCTGTGGACTCGGCAATCTGTTGCATGACATGGTGCGTTGCATGACGCAGTGAGGTACGTTAATGAAGTCCTTTCGTTCCTCAAGGCAAACGCCCTTCGGGCTGAATTAACTTTTAACTTATTCCGGAAGGGTTGATGGTCCCTACGCTTTTAAGGAGTCAAGGGGGCAGACAAGCCTTAATGGGTACTCAAAATCGACCACTCAAGGCAACACAAAGCATACGATCCAGCGACATGGCGAGAGTACTTACAAGTCGGCATCCGTAACCCCAGGCATGCTGCATCAACGTAGCTTGGTATAAAAAGCAATTTGCAGAGCCGGAAGATAAAGAAGGCATGGTATGAGGACGTTAGTTTCCACAAGGTTCTAGATCTCAAAATCTACTGGTGCCACGTTATACAGCTATGCGGTCATGTCTTTCGTTGTCATCAAGCATCCGCGACTATCGTGGCGGCTTCGTGGCCCTCGAGACGACTCACATCCTCTCTGCGGCCGTAAGATTGACCGCCAGAAACAAATCATGCAGAGATCGTCTAGCTACAGATCTTCGAGGGCACAGTGGAAGGTACCACATAGGTGAAAAACAATGATGCATGTTCTAGTGAGACTGTGAGACATTGAGGCAGTCTTTATAGGTACACATACATACCTCTTGCGGCCCTAGATTCTTAGCATAAGCCTCATTCATGCTTGTTCATGCGTCTTCCTGCAAAGGGTGCAATTCCAAGTCTGCTAACCCCACGGGTCATATTATTAGTAGCCCTTACCAACACACCCCCTTTGTATCAGGCCCGTAAGGAAGCCTGATGCAAACAGTGAATTAAATGATCAAGTGATATAACGATTTGTTGAGGCTATTCAGCGTTGAATTTAAATTCCCTTTCCGAGGTTCTGTCGCGAAGCTTATAGTGTCGATTGACACTGTCACCTGCACCAACAGGTGGCCATGTTTTTTCGTGACAGGTTCCTTGTGTTGTATCAAGGTCTGTCGAGAAGAAGGTCCGAACGAGTTGAGGTCTCTAGGTCTCTCTAGGTAATACAGCTTGAAACCAGGTAAGAAGGGAGGTCTGCAGACTGTTATTTCTTCTTCCTAGACCACTGAGGGGTCCGGAGGATCTCCTATCCGAACGGGGACCTTCTGAGGAGTCCGGTATATCTCTTACTGGCTCGGGGACCTGAAGAGACTGAACTATCGACCTAATAGCTTGGAAAGCTATTGATCGGGGAGATCGAGCTAAATGTGCTGACGTAGATGACTTACGCGGCCTTCAGTAAGAGGCAAGGAGTGCCCTCTTCCTGATAGAATGTATATTCTACCTGAACACGGGATATAAACATACGTACTAGTTAAAAGGCCACCCCGTCACGCTAAACGGCCACCCAAAAGTGGGTCAACTGTGGCTTGGTCGCCGCGCAGCGCCGATGCCGCAAAGGTGTGTGCGCGCATTCGCTGCCGGCATCGAGGTGCGCGCCAGAGGGCATGTTGAAGCCGCAATTGAAGCCGCAAAGTGAAGCTGGCCGTGATGCAAATTCAAGTACGTAGGGCCATGTTCTTGGGGTCGTAGAAAACACACTTCCGTCAATTCAAATGCAGCGGTAACGCCGGTAGCTATAGTAGACCCTCTGCACACAATTCCTGCTGTACAGACTCCTCCTCATCCACCTGCCGGTCCATCTCGTTAAAATCGGCTAAAGGGTCGTCTTCATCCTCTATATCCTCACCTCCTTGACGAATTGAGGGTATCGGCATTGGCTGCGTGGCACAGCGAATCGTGCCCTGCGTCTCGCCCGGGCCAGTAAGCTCATCGTCAGAGTCAGGCGTGCGGCGTACGGCACGCTGATACGCTCGTGGCATCGCTGTGCCAGGCTCGTACGAATCGCCATTGGCTTGAAGGTATTCCAACCCCGTTTGGTCACATCAGCAGCGCTGCCGGCGGTGTTGACGGTAGCAGCAGCAGCTTTCCTCCAGCCTTGCCCCAGCCTTGCGCTTCTTACCCGTAGCCTTCGTCTTCGTACTTTGGAGAGCCGCCGGCGCTGTGGACGGCGGCGGCCTTGTGGCCTCGCTGCGTTCGTCGGATTCCGCGATATCGTGTGCTGACGGCTCTCCGCGTGGCCGTTACGACCTCCTGCTGCCTCGAGGTTCAATGAGCCCTTGGGCCGGCCTTTCCCGTGCATAGGAGTGGATCGTGAGGAGCATCGTTAGGGCTTGTGCTCTGCCATGCCAGAGCTCGTCAACGTCATTCATTTCGAAGGAACGGCGGCGGCGGCATTGGGCCGCTTGAAAATATCGTGACGGCAAGGAAGGCCAACCAAGACTTGACTTGAAGCCGCAGTGATGAAGAAGATCACAGCGGCCGGGCGGCGGCTTTTCTTGGTCGCTTGAAGCGGCATTCCTTGCCACAGCGCGGTATTCGCCCCCTATCTTCTGGAGCCCAAACTTTGCGGTATCGGACCTTGCGCGCGACCAAGCCACAATTGACCCACTTTTGGGTGGCCGTTTAGCGTGACGGGGTGGCCTTTTAACTAGTACGTATATTTATTTATTTATTCCGCATATGTGGCTCTAGGCTATGACCCTAAGGGCCTAGGCCTTCGAAGGCCGCACTACCACCGCAGGGCTAGCTAATAGCTAGTTAAAGTAATAATCATGGGAAAAGAAAAGACATAGGAAAGCGAACGTGCGGAACTCTGATTGGAATTAATAAGCCAGCCCGAAGTGGGGTGATGCGTTGGCAGCTAGGGTCCAACTAAGAGCTGGCGCTTCGCTCATTTGGGTTGCATCTACTACTCGTGCCCGCCCCACTTTATTGGGATTCGCTTAAAAAAGGTCGATATTCTGTTCATTCGGATGATCTGTTCATTTGGGTGATCAGCACCTGTCAGAACCTTGATGAGGTTCTCGTCGGATAGGTCACGGACACAGCAAGAATGGTACGATCGGATGAAGTGAGGTATGATGTGTGTGTGTCTGTGTCCCCATTTGGGGTGCTCTGCCCAAGCCCTATATCAAAGGGCGATGGCCTCAATCCCTATGACATGCCATCACGTCATATCTCTGTAACTGTCTCATAGATGTCCTCGTGGCCTCATCGGCTGCGCTACCTGGTGCGCTATCGTCTGCGCTACCGTTGGCGCTGCCACTAGTAACCTGACGCTATCGTAGCTGCATCTACCCGGATTCTACCGGATCTAACAGCACCCACTTCACCCGGGTGAGCTAAAGCGAATCCTTAAAGTGGGGCGGGCACGAGTAGTTGTAGTGTCGTTTAACGTCTGTGATATCCCAAAGGAAAAAGACGTGCTAGGCTGAGGCCGGTCGGAAATTCAGGGCCCTTCCCCCGTCAGCGGGTTCCAGGCACGGCAGTGAAGCCGTAATAGTAGTCAGTCTTTGGCCGAGGCTGGGTGACTGAGAAAGCCCACGAAGTCATGTGCCGGCCGCAAGCCCCCTCGAGGGCCTACGGGGCAGAAACAAAAAGAAAAAAAAGGGAAGCAGATAGTGTAGGAATGTTGGTCGGGGGATCGCCCCGATGGCGATTGTATTCTCCCGCAGGAGCATTCGATCCGGGCGACTTCGTGGTCATGACAGTCGGCGAAGTCCCCGTGCCTACTCCTCGTAGCAAGCAGGTGGTGGAGGTGTTGTCGATTGGTGTGCAGCTCCGGGGGGCACCCGGGTGAGGCCTTGAGCTCTAGGCTCTTGTAGCCCCTGGGGGCCCCCGCGGCCCACAGTCCAGAGGAAGTCGTGGCCGCTGGGCCGCATAAAGGGCCGCAAGGTGGCGGAGGTCGGGGCCGCGAGGCGGCAGAAGTCGAGGCCAGCCAGTAAAGGCGGCAGAACGCGAGGCAACGCGAGGCATGCCGTTATTCGAGACCAGCTTCCCAAGAGGAGACGAACTCTCCAAAGTCTGCCTTTGGGGCCTGCTAGAGCCCCGTTAAGGCAATAGAGGCAGAAGCATAGTCGGGGTGGCCTGAAAAATTCTTCGCCACTAACAGGCTACTAACAGCCCGCAGAACTGGCCTTTTTTTTTTTTTTTTTTTACAGGAGAGTTTTTGTTTTTGGCTGTGGGTGAGCCAAAGTGAATCCCAATAAAGTGGGGCCGAGCACGAGTAAGGTAAATGAGTCGAAGCAAAATCCAAAATCCAAAAAATGGGAGGAGTAGACGCGTCATGCAGGCAAAGTGAAGTGAACACTCCGACAGATGCAGCTGCAAGTGGCCGTTATGTGGTGCGCGCGAAGGTGTAAGTGGCAGTATGACATCCGACTCCGAACTGCCATGGTATTGTGGTTTACGTCCCCCTTGTCCACAGGCCTGGGTCTCTGGTGCACAGACTACTAGGACAATAAAATGTGGTCGACAATCGTGGCGCGCGGTATGGTTTGCCAATTCTACCAGTCTGCAGTAGTAGTTCCACGTAACTTCATGGAAGGGACGATCGGGTGGTTCTTCTTTCCTTTTCGCCTCACTCTCTCTAACTCACAGGTTAGTTGTGCAACCACGGCTCGAGAGCGGAAGTCGCACGCAGAGATCGCAGACATACACGATGGCTAGCCTACGGCCATTCACTGGAGTGCTTACTCGGCTGGCCGCGCGCCAACTCCGGGCTTCATCCGCTACCCTCGGCCTCTCCTCCATCCAAACGAGACTGCACTCGTCCAAGCACCCAAAGGGCTTCGAGCCGCCGACCACCGAGGAGCTTGAAGAGCTGCGCGAGCGCGTGCAGGATTTCACGCGCCGCGAGATCACTGAGGCAGTCGCCGCGCACACCGACAAGTCCGATGCCTTCCCTAATGAGATGTGGCCCAAGCTAGGGGAAGCGGGCTTCCTGGGTGTCACGGTGGACGGGGATGTTGGTGGCCTGGGCATGGGCTACCAGGCACACTGCGTTGTTATGGAGGAGATATCACGGGCCTCGGGCTCCATTGGTCTGAGCTACGCGGTACACTCGCACGTCTGCGTGAACCAGCTCCAGCTCAACGGCACGCCTGAGCAAAAGCAAAAGCACCTCCCAGGCCTTGTCGCGGGCACGAGCATCGGCGCACTGGCCATGTCCGAGTCCGGCTCCGGCAGCGACGTCGTCAGTATGCGGACGACGGCCAAGGCGGTCGACGGCGGCTACCTCATCAAGGGGTCCAAGATGTGGATCACAAACGGTCCCGACGCCGACCTCATCGTCGTATACGCCAAGACGCAACCCGACGCTGGCTCCAAGGGAATCACGGCCTTCCTGGTCGGGACCAAGACCGAGGGCGTTAGCTGCACCCGCAAGCTCGACAAGATGGGCATGCGCGGCAGCAACACAGGCGAGCTCGTGTTCGACAACGTCTTCATCCCGGCCGAGAACGTCCTGAGTACGGTCAACGGCGGCGTGCACATGCTGATGGAGGGGCTTGACTTGGAGCGCCTCGTCTTCTCCGCTGGTCCCCTGGGTATCATGCAGGCGGCCTTTGATGTCGCGGCGCCATTCTCTCACCAGCGCAAGCAATTTGGACAGCCCATCGCGCACAACCAGCTCATCCAAGGCAAGCTGGCTGACATGTACACCAAGTTGCAGGCTTCGAGGGCGTACACGTACACCACGGCCAAGCGCCTGGACGAGCAGGGAGTCATTCGCACACAAGACTGCGCAGGCTCGATTCTGTACGCGGCCGAGCGGGCGACCGAGTGCTCCCTCGATTGCATCCAGCTGCTGGGCGGCATGGGCTACGTGGAGGAGATGCCAGCATCACGACTGTTGCGAGAGTGAGTCCCGCCCAACCGATTCCGGTGTTTTGCTCAATGAATTCCTCTGCTCCCGAACGGGTTAGAAGAGAGGAAGGGAAACAGTGCATGCTCAGTGTGATACGATTTTCACTAACGCACCATATACGCTCACAGCGCCAAGCTATACGAGATCGGAGCCGGCACGTCGGAAATTAGGCGCATAGTCATTGGCCGTGCGTTCAACAAGGAGTATGCCAACGCGTAAGGAGCTCAATGTCTCTGTCGCATACGAGTGCTTTATCAGAGCCACTGTCGCCCTCTTCTGTGTATTCCCAATTGCGCTTGGCATGGTCGATGTTGTTACGGGTCAGCACTGTTGGCACAGGTGCTGGGCGTAATTGATGTAAATTGAGCTACAAAGAGTGTAAAAGGGAGACGTGTCTACCATCGCTCCCTTTAGGAGCCGTGTCCGTGGCGCTCGCATACGGGGGGCGATAGGGGGGGACTGTTGCAAAACCCCCTGTCCATCTCTTTTTGGTCTAGGCGATTTTCCCCCTAGTCATTTGAGTCGGCATTTAAAATGTACTGCGGACTAGCGGCGGGACCGCGCGTTGATATTCTGGGAGTCCAACTGCCAGTCAAAGCAGTACCGGTAATACTGTAAAGAGGCCAGTAGTCAACCTATCACCCACCGGCTGGCACATAAAACTCACAATGCAATTCTCGGAGCCCAGACTTGACCAAGTGACTGATTGTTTTCGGGTGGATCTGAGTGAGAGACACGTTTTTTCACCAAACAGTTCTCGTTTGCCATTGTCATGGAATCGGACAGCGACCGGGAGAAAGAACAGCGAAGTCGCCCAGCTTCCTACCCTAGATGCAGTGCTGGAAAACTTGCAAATGCCCACGCAACTACAGATCCTTCCTTGTATTTTTACTTTCTTGGCACGCAAGTGTTAAGAAAGTAGCCTATTCTCACATACTTTCGCTTAACAAGTGCTCTTGACAAAACTCCAATTGAGCCGCGCGCAAGCGCCGGCAGCGACCATGGCACCAGCCTCAGGTTCGCATGTCGACTCCAATGCCTCGAGACAAGGCATACGATCGCCGCCAAATCCGGCGGCTCACATATCGCATCTCCGACCTCGCTACCCGACGGAAGCTCGCCGAAACGACTCGTTTCCCGCGGCCCAGCAGCTGGCCCAGTCAATCTCGTCCACCGAAACGCCTGAAGCTGCCGTCACGGAAGGAGCGCAGCTGGAAGAAGCCCCGAATCTCTTCGACTCGGCCCAGCCCACTGAGCACGCGCCAGTCTCAATCCTCGAAGCGGCCACGAAAATTGCTCGCGACAAAACGGCAGCCCATAACGCCAAGCTGGCAGTCTTACGGGTCTTTAGCGAATCATTCGAACAAGCAGCAAAGCAGTTCACGTCTGGCACCGAAAACAGCATCGCCAAGCAAGTCGCCACCAAATTTCTCAAATTCTGGACTCAATCGCTTGCCGAACTCGAAGAACCACCGAAGCCCACGTACAGCAGCGTTCTTGCATCCGGCAAGCCGAAGCAAGGACAGCTGGCCTTTACAGCCTCCGCCCCACCACAGCGAAAACCACAGACCACCACTCGTCTGCCAGGACGACCGCCCGTAGCCCCACCGAAGGAAGACCTCCGTGTCTTCGTCCGACTTGACGCTGACGCTCCGGCCCGAAACCACGAAAGATACGCAATCCGGACCCACATCGCCGCTAGAGTCGGTATTGACCTGCGCCGCATTCCGGCAGCCTTCCCGGTAAACACGGGCTGGGCCATCCAGGCATCGGATGTGGCCACGCGTGACTTACTTGTGCAACGGCAGGCGGAGTGGGCTGCAGACCTGGAAGCCGCGGCCGTAGAGATAAGCCAGAAATGGCATTCGTACGTGGTAGCCGATTGTCCTCGTAGGCTCACAGACCTACGAGGTGTCGTGATCAACTACGAGGAGGCGGTCAAAGAAGAGATTGCCTGCCAAACCGGACTGAAGCCCATCAGCATACGTCTATCGCGACACGACTCGGGTGATATGCCCACCCAGACCCTGATTGTGTCCTTCCTGGAACCCACACGAAGACCCTGGAGACTTTTCGGCGCCAGCCGTCTCGCCCGTTACATTGACAAACCCAGCATCCCTAGCCAATGCGACAAATGCTGGGATTTCCACGCTCGCCACAGCTGCGACCGGATGGCGCGCTGCAGACGTTGCGGCAAGACCAACCATCGTAGCCAAGAGTGCGCAGCCCTAGAGCAGTGCGCAAACTGCCTCGGGCCACATTGCGCTGACGATCCTAAATGCCCTGCCCGCCCCAAGCGCGTTCATGGCATTGTACGGCGCCTGACGAAAGAGGAGAAGGGTCTGGTGAGGCAGGCGGGAGCTCAGCTCTTCGCGCAGCAGAAAAGACAGACACCAAACCACAACGTGCCCGAGCAGTCTTGTCAGAGCCCTGATTCGAGTCAGTTACGTTCTTCGGAGTCGCAGGCAGCTGGAGAGGATGGAAGCTCCGGCAGAAGCGCCACCCAGAGCGAGCCGCTTCCTCACCCTTGCATTGTCGTGGCCACGACGCCGCCGCACGCTAGCGATGACAACCAGTTCACCCCTGTCGTCCCGTCGAAGAAACGACGCACTAGCCCTGTGACGCTGCCCTAATGCATCACCGTCATCCCAACAATCGAAGCAACAGGAGGGCCTTGCGAGTCTTCCAAGCCAACGTGGGCAAGATCCCTCCGGCGCATGACACTGCGCTCGCGCTGGCTGATTCGGAGCGATACGACATTATCCTGCTGCAGGAACCATGGACAGGACTTAAAGACGGCCGATGCCTCACCAAGACGCATCCGGCCTACGACACATTCTCACCCGTCACCGACTGGGACGGCCGCGACACTCGTCCGAGAGTCATGACATACGTCCGGCGCTCCGCAGGCCTCGTCGCTGATCAAAAGAGACCTGTGGCGACTCGTGACATCCTTTGGCTCACCGTGAACGGGACGACGGTAGTTAACTTCTATCGGCAGCCGGACTACGACGCGGCTTTGGAAATACTGCTTGGCTGGTGCGCGACGGATAAATGCCTTGTATCTGGCGACTTCAACGCCAAGCATCCCAGCTGGCAGGCCGGTCGACAAGAGCACCGCGGTGAAGACATCGCGTTCTGGGCCATGGATAACCGACTCAGCTTATTGAATGCTGTCGATGTCCCGACTAACGCGCGCGGCAGCACGATCGATCTCGCCTTCTCCAATATACCTTTGGCGGACGCGGTTGTTGAGGATCATTTAGCAACCGGGTCCGACCACTTTACCCTTAGTATCACGCTGCCTAGTCAAGCCCTAGCACCCTTCCATTATGCAAGATCCGCCTCAACTCCGATGAGGAATTGAAGCGATTTGTCGAGCTGGTAGAAGCCGGTGCAGCTTTCATCCCGACTACAACCTCAACTCCCTCCGAGCTGGACAACTTTGCGTCGGCGCTGGTGGACCTTCTTGGTTGTGCAGCGAGAGCTGCGGGCCGACCGTCCGTAAGACGACGCATGGGGCGCGGTGGTGGAACGAAGAGTGCGCAAAGGCGGCGGCCAATTATCGCGCGTGGAGGAGGGTGTACCCTCTCGGCTTCGACCGAGAAGTGCAGCTAGCCAAGCGGGAGCTTCACAATGCAGTGCGCCGAGCAAAACGCCTTTACTGGCGTGACTTGATCGACAGCTTTGCCGACGGCGACTCCGTCTTTCGGGCGGTCCGCTGGCTAATTAAAATCCTCAGGGCCGTGCCAGGCACCTCCCCTGCAAGTAGACGGCCGAGTGTACGAGACGCAGCTGGAGAAAGCCACCGCCTTGCGGCGAGCAACCCTGGAGCGGCGCACAGCGAGCGACGACATCCCAGACCCGTGGATTCCCGTGAACACGGATAAGATGATTCCCTTTCCCAATCAGGTCTCCTTCGAGGAGGCTCGCGACGCCACTCTACGCACCGGGAACACATCTCCAGGCTCGGATAACATCACGGTGCGGATGCTTCGCGCTGTCTGGCATGCAATCGGCAGTCTCGTCCATCAGCTGTATCAAGGCTGCCTCACCATTGGTCACCATCCGAAACCTTTTCGGGAGGCAGAAGTGGTTATGATCGCCAAGCTAGGACGCAGAGATCTGTCTACACCCCGCGCCTGGCGCCCCATCTCCCTTTTGTCTTGTCTCGGCAAGGGCCTCGAGCGGCTCATTGCACGGCGTCTAGCGTGGGGCTCAATCCACTTCGGCGTACTACACCCACAACAAGCCGGCGCGCTCCCGAAGAGGTCGGCCGTGGATCTCGTAGCTGCCTTGGTTCACGACATCGAGGAGGCATTCGCCCGGAAGCAAGTCGCAACCCTGGTGACCTTGGATATACAAGGCGCCTTCGATACAGTTCTCTGCAATAGATTGGTCCTCCGCTTACGAGAACAAGGATGGCCATCGAACCTCGCGCGCTGGGCCGGCTCGTTCATGCAGGACAGATCGGCACGCATCCGCTATCAAGACATCGTGACGGATTCATCGCCCCTCCAGTGCGGTCTGCCGCAGGGGTCGCCCGTCTCGCCGATCCTCTTCCTGTTGTACACGGAGCCGATATATCGCCTAGGTCACTCTCAGGGACGCTTCGGTTACGCGGACGACACTGCCATTCTATGCGTCGGTAATAGCCTTGATGAAACGACCGCCGAAGCATCTCACCATGTACGTGAGCTTCTTTCGTGGGGCGCCGCTAACGGGATCTCTTTCGACCCCGACAAGACAGAAGTGATGCACTTCTCTCGAACGAAGCCCAAGACGGCGCCGCCGGTGCTCCACGGCGAGTTTGAGAAACGGCCGGATCGAGCGATGCGTTGGCTCGGCGTTTGGCTCGACAGCTCTCTCTCTTTCAAGACACACGTCGAGAAATGGACGGCCAAGGCGCAAGCTGTTGCCTTTCATCTTAGGAGACTGACGAACACGAAACATGGCCCTCTGCCGAGTGCTATGCGACGAGCCGTCTGCGCTTGCGTCATCCCCGTGCTACTGTACGCGGCGGAGGCCTGGTACCCTGGGCCGAAAAGCCCGCGCTGGACGAAGCCTTCCAAGGAGGGGCCGTCGGGGATTGGCAACCTCGTCAAGAAGATGAGCAAGGCACTCTACACGTCTCTTCGGGCTATTCTGCCAGTGTGGAGGACGACACCGACGAACGTGCTGCACAGGAGGCGGGAATACCGCCCGTTCCTCTACTCCTCGAAGGGCGTCGGACGGCCTTTGCTGCGCGCCTTAAAGCTCTCGACGAAGCTCACCCGCTCGTCCAGCGCACGTCGCGACCAAAAGCTCCCGTCGTGACCGTGAACAAACTTATCAAGTTGAAGTACCAGAAACAGCCACAGCCCTTCCGTACCAGACTGCGGCGAGCCGACGAAATGCTATCGAGCTGCCCGAGACCTGCTTTACTGCAGCGCGGATTTGCCGAAGAGCAGACTGCGCCTCTGCAGAGTGCATCGAAACACGAGACGGCGAAAAAATTTCGCGACTGGCTTCAGGCACTATCGCCCCGAACTCTTGTCGTCTACTCCGACGGGTCTCGTTCTGAGGAAGGCCACATCGGATACGGCTATGCTGTTCACCGGGACGGATCCACCGTCTTGAGCGGCAAGGGCCGTCTTGGAACAGCTGAGGTTTTCGACGCTGAGGCGAAAGGTGCATTGGAGGGGTTGAAGGCAGCGGTGAGCCTTCCAGAAACTGACCGCATCTTTGTCTGCCTCGACAACCTCGCGACCGCAACATGCTTACGGGGCACGCCGAACGACTCCTCGCAAGAGGTCTTCCTTGAGTTCCAATCTTTGGCGCGAAAATACGGAGCTGTGGAGGTCCATTGGATCCCCGGCCATGCTGACATCCCAGGCAACGAGGAGGCTGATGCTCTGGCAAAGGCGGGAGCATCACTGCCAGAACCCGCTGATGGCGAACCGACGCTAGCGCATCTGCGAAAAATTGCCCGACTGCAGCGGAAAGAGGCTTTCAGTGCCTGGTGGGAAACCTCTGCGCCGGAGCGATACAGAGACCTGAGGCTTAAAGCCACAACCAGCTGTCCGTCAGAATTGGCGCTCTCTCGGCCCCTGCTTCATAACTTGCTTGCAGCAAGAACCCACCATGGGGATTTTGCTGACTACCACGAAAGGTTTGGTCACGACGATGCGCGACTGACGTGCTCGTGCGGACGACGAAAGAGCCAGCACACATCTTTTACTGCAGAAAGGTTGCGCCACGGCATCGTATGCGGCTTGCACCTTGGCCGGCTGCAGCCATCAACCGCGCAATCGGCAAGGACTTTGACAAATTCGTCAGGCTGGCGACAGCGAGCTCCTTCTTCGGAGGATCTGCCCACGCCACTAGACGGTCATCATTCTCTCTCTCACCCTACCTTTTCCTCTCAATTCTTTCTGTTACCTGCTCCGATCTCGGGCGGCGTCAAGGTCTCACGACCATGCGATCGCCGAGGTCATCAAGGGCTGCAAGGCCCCAGAAGCAAATTGGCTGATCTGACCACGGGACAGCTTTCTCTTCGTGCCTGGACGTCCCGCTGACGGGCAACAGGTTTGTCATGAGCGCCGTTGAGCCGATGAAATGCTGGATAGTGGGTGAAGTGTACGATATGTAGCATGTAGACACCTGCTAGCTCAGCACGTCCTGTGCTCCCCTGCGGAGACCTGAGCGACCAAAAGTTGCTGGACGGAAAATACACTAAACTAAACTAAACTATTTACAGATCCCACCTTCCCCTGTTTTCTTACTTTCTTGGCATGTAATTGTTAAGAAAGTAGCGTAATTTCCCACCAATTCGCCTAATAACTGCACGTTGATCATTCCAGCCGCGCTTTGCGCTGGCTGAGGCAGCGGCCATGGCATCTGCCACGAGCTCGCATGCCAGCTCAGACCCCCTTTGATCTGGGTGTCCATACCCCGCCTAATCTTGCTCGATTAGCCCGTGCATCTCAGCTTCGACACAGCTCCCCCATTTCGAGCCGCCCCATTGGGCTCACATCCGCGTTCCGGCGACCGGCGGTGACGCCGTCCTCGCCCCTTATCCGACTCTCCAATGCCGCCGCTACGGAAGGAGCGCAGCGTGAATCCGCCCCGAACCGGCCCGGCTCCGCCGAGTCTGTCAACCTCCACCCGGTCTCTATCGTTGAAGCAGCCAACAAACTCGCCGTTGAGCAAACAAATGCCTACAACGCCAAAATGACAGTGTTCCGAGCCTTTTGTGAATCGTTCGAACAGACTGCGAAACATTTCACGTCCGGCCTTGAACACAGCTTTGCGGAACAATTTTCCAGCAGCTTCCTCGACTTTTGGAGGCAGGCGCTCTCCGACCTCAATCCCGCGCCCGCGCCGACCTATAGCAGCGTCGCCGCCGGTCACCCTGCAAGCCAGCCTCTCGGGGGCCACACCCCCACGGCCGCCGAGGCCCCGCAACAACAACGACCCCGGCAACCAATCTCCCGTCTCCAGGGACGACCATCCCCCGCCCCACCAAAGGAAGACCTCCGTGTCTTTGTGCGGCTCGATGCCGAAGCACCAGCGCGAGACCACAGCAGCTACGCAATTCGGACCCACATCGCCGCCAAAGTCGGCATCGACTTGCACCGGGTCCCGGCAGCTTTCAAGGTAAACTCGGGATGGGCCATCCGAACACTGGACGCTACCATCAGGGACCTCATCGTCCAGCGACAGTCGGAATGGTCCGAGGACCTAGACGCGACCTCGGTGGAGATTACTCACAAATGGTACAAGTACGTCGTGCCCAACTGCCCTCGACGACTTACGGACTTGCAGGGCAATGAAGTCAACTACGAGGCGGCCGTCAAAGACGAAATCGCCTGCCAGACCGGGCTCACACCCATCAGTATTCGCCCCAGTCTGCACGATTCAAACGACCTTCCGAGTAAGACACTTATTGTGTCCTTCCTCGAGCCCACCCAGAGACCTTGGAGGCTTTTTGGCTCCAGCCGACTTGCCCGATACAAAAAGCCTCCATCGACAGATCCAGCATGCCCAGCCAGTGTAACAAGTGCTGGGATTTCCATGCTCGACACAGCTGTGACCGACAACCATCCTGCAAGCGCTGCGGAAGGAAGGGCCATGACGGTGAAACCTGCGTAGCCCTCGAGCAGTGCGCAAACTGCCTCGGACCCCATTCCGCAGATTTCTCGAAATGCCCTGCACGCCCCAAGCGATCACATGGCGTCATTCGTCGCCTGACGAAGGAGGAGAAAACCTTGTCCGACAGATGGGCGCCCAACTATTTGCTCAGCGGAAGCAACAGTTCGAATGTGTAGACCAACCCGAACAGCTAGAACGAGACTCCTCCGAGACTCTCAATTCAATAGCTCCCAGAACTGCTCAGTCCGACGACCAGGAAGCCGAGCACCCAGACGACAGGTCACGGGGCAGAAGCGAAACCTCGGTCTTAAGCTCGACCAGGACCATGTCTCCGCCATTCATTATGGTAACCACGACAGCTCAGCCTCAGAGCGAGGGCAACGAACCCAGACCAGCTTCCCCTTCAAAGAAGCGACGCATCAGCCCCATTGCACTATCTCCATGACGAGATATCCCCGCGTGAATCAAAGCGACAAGAAGACCCTGCGAGTCTTCCAAGCTAACGTAGGCAAGATCTCGCCAGCACATGACTGCGCCCTTGCCCTCGCCGACTCCGAACGATACGATATAGTGCTCCTCCAGGAGCCGTGGACAGAAGCCAAGGACGGCCGATGTCTTACCAAACCCACCCAGCCTACGATACTTTCTCCCCAGTCGACAGCTGGGACGACAACAGCACGCGGCCTAGAGTAATGACCTATGTCCGGCGCAGACCCTGCTTGATGACAGATCAGAGGAGGCCTGTGGCGACCCGCGACATTCTCTGGCTCACCATCAACAACATAACAGTGGTAAACTTCTATCGACAACCGTACTACGATGAAGCACTGGATATCCTCCTCCAGTGGACCACACCAGGAAGGTGCCTAGTAGCAGGCGACTTCAACGCCAAACATAGTAGCTGGCAAGCCGGCCGGCTCGATGGCCGAGGCGACGACATCGCCTATTGGGCCTCTGAGAACGGCCTCAGCTTGCTCAACCCTGCCGATGTCCTAACCAACCCGCATGGCAATACAATAGACCTCGCCTTCTCCAACATACCACTATCCGAAGCTGTCGTGGAGGAACACCTGGCCACCAGCTCTGACCACTTCACGCTCAGCGTGACACTCGCTGACTTGGCTCCGGCCTCGGTGCCGCTGGGAAAGGTCCGCCTCACCTCTGACGACGAGCTCGCTCGTTTCGCGGAAATGGTGGATTCCGGAGCAATAGCGATCCCAGCCGCGGCCTCGTCTCCCCAAGAGCTTGATTCCCTGGCGTTGGCGCTCGCGGACCTTCTCCAATTAGCAGCCAAAGCCGCCGGTCGCCCCGTCCGTAAGGGGGCACGCAGCGCGCCCTGGTGGACGGAAGAATGTGCCCTCGCTGCGGCGGAATACCGCGCGATTCGGAGAGTCTATCCTCTCGGCTTCAATCAGGAAGTCCAGTCCGCCAAGAGAGATTTCCAGAAAGTCGCGCGCCGAGCCAAAAGGCTTTACTGGCGCAATCTGATCGACAGCTTCACTGACAGCGCCTCCGTATTCAAAGCAGTCCGATGGCTGCGATCACCGGGTGCTTTCCAGCCTCCGCCCCTACAAGTAGGCGATATAGTTTACGAGACGCAGCTAGACAAAGCCAATGCCCTACGGCGGGCGACACTCGAGCGGCGCACGGCGGACGATGACATCCCAGATCCGTGGATCCCAGTCGACACAATGAAAACCATTCCCTTCACGCAACATGTGTCATTTGATGAAGTGCGCGACGCAACCCTACGGACCGGAAACACGTCTCCCGGCCCCGACAGCATCACGGTACAAATGCTCAAGGTAGTTTGGCATGTTATCGGAAGCCACGTCCACCGGCTGTACGAAGGCTGTCTTACCATCGGCCATCACCCGAAGCCATTCAGAGAGGCCGAAGTAGTCATGATAACAAAACCAAGACGACGGAACCTCTCGACCCCTCGTGCCTGGCGACCCATCTCCCTCCTGTCTTGCCTAGGCAAAGGTCTTGAGCGGCTCATCGCACGCCGCCTGGCATGGGCATCCATTCACTACGGAGTCCTCCATTCACAACAAACTGGCGCTCTCCCGAAGAGATCTGCCGTTGACCTTGTTGCCGCTCTGTTGCATGACATTGAGGAAGCGTTTGCCCGCGGCCAAGTCGCCACGCTGGTGACTATGGACATCCAGGGAGCCTTCGACACTGTCCTCCGCAACAGGTTGATCCTTCGTCTTCGTGAGCAGGGGTGGCCAGAACATCTCGCGCGATGGGCTGGTTCCTTCACGCATGACCGCTCGGCGCGCGTCAGATACCAGGACGTCACGACGCCCAGCTCGCCTCTCCAATGCGGCCTCCCGCAGGGATCGCCAGTCTCGCCCATCTTTTTTCTGTTGTACACGGAGCCAATTTACCGCCTAGGCAAGCCGAAGGGGCGCTTCGGCTACGCAGACGACACGGGTATCCTATGCATAGGTAACTCCCTGGAGACGACAGCCGAGAGGGCGTCGCGCTATGTAAACGAACTTGTGGCCTGGGGCGCCGCCAACGGCATAGACTTCGACCCTATGAAGACTGAGGTCATGCATTTCTGTCGAAGCAAACCTAAGGTCAACCCGCCTATATTTCACGGTGACTCAGAGAAGCGCCCCGACCAAGCAATGCGATGGCTAGGCATCTGGCTTGACAGCACCCTGTCGTTCAAGACGCACGTGGAAAAGTGGACAGCCAAGGCTCAGGTCGTGGCATACCATCTGAAAGGACTGGCAAACACCAAACATGGCCCTCTTCCTGGTGCCGTTCGCAGAGCCGTAAGAGCATGTATCGAACCGGTGCTGCTCCACGGCGCCGAGGCATGGTACCCCGGATTAACCAGCCCGCGATGGATCCAGCCAGCAAAGGAAGGACCATCCGGGATACAGCAACTGATCCGAAAGATGAACAAGTCGCTTCACACATCCATCCGGGCCGTCCTGCCGGTTTGGAGGACGACACCGATCAATGCCCTCCATCGAGAAAGCGGCATCCCACCGGCCATTCAACTGCTCGAGGCGCGTCGAATGCGCTTCTCGGCCCGCCTCAAGTCTCTCGATGAAGCCCATCCGCTCGTGAAACGTACAGCCCGGCCCAAGCCCCCTGCCATCCACAGGTCGATCAAACTGAAGTACCAGATGCCACGAGAAGGCTTCCGGACCCGACTTCGACGCAGCGACCAGCTGCTGCATTGCAGCAGGCGTCCAATTCTCCTCCCTCGCCGCTTCGGCGACGATCAAGCGCTGCCTCTGCAAACCGCCACGAAAGACCAGTCAGCAGCGGAATTCTGCAGTTGGCTCCGGTCAGTACCACCGCACACTCTGGTCGTCTACTCAGACGGATCGCTCTCCTCGGAAGCAGCCGTCGGTTATGGCTATGCCATCCATATGGATGGGCAAACCGTGCTAAGTGGCTGCGGCCGACTTGGGCCGGCTGAGGTTTTGATGCGGAAGCGAAAGGCGCGCTCGAGGGCCTGCGCGCTGCCTAAGCCTCCCACGACCGCAGAGAATAGTCGTTTGTCTCGATAACATCGCGGCGGCAACATGCCTCAGAGGCATGCCGGCAGACTCCTCCCAGGATGTCTTCCTCGAATTCCAGGCTCTGGCCACAGCACACGGTGTCACGGAGGTCCGCTGGACCCCCGGCCACACCAAAATCCCCGGCAACGAGCAGGCTGATGCCTTAGCAAAGGCAGGAACCTCTCAACCCGAGCCCGCAGGCGCTATCCCAACACTGGCATATCTGCGCAGGGCTGCTAGGCAGCAGCCTAAAAGTGCA
The DNA here is from genome assembly GCF_020360975.1 of Hirsutella rhossiliensis. NCBI lineage: Eukaryota > Fungi > Ascomycota > Sordariomycetes > Hypocreales > Ophiocordycipitaceae > Hirsutella > Hirsutella rhossiliensis. The sequence goes on from NW_025408672.1 coordinate 3,890,361, forward strand.
TTTAAAGCCTGGTGGGAAGCCTCCGCACCCGAACAGTACAAGCCACTGCACCTTAAGCCGACGACCGGCTGCCCCCTGGAGCTCAAACTCCCCCGACCGCTTCTCCACCACCTGCTTGCAGCCAGAACCCGTCACGGGACTTTGCCGACTACCACGAGAGGTTCAACCACGACGATGCGCGACTGACGTGCTCATGTGGCCGACGAAAAGAGCCAAACCATGTCTTTTATTGCCGAAAGATCGAGCCGCGGCATCGGATGAGGCTGACGCCCTCACCTACTGCAGCAGTCAATCGCGCAAAGGCAGAGACTTCGACAGGTTCGTCAAGCTGGCGAAGGCGTCCTCCTTCTTTGAATGGGCTTGCCCTCGCCACTAGGCGGCTGCATCATACCTTTCCCTCACCTCTTTCCTTTGTTCAAATCCCCGGATTCGGCCAGGCAGAGGTGCTGCAACACCCTTTGCCCGGCCGGGCCAACTGAGGCTGCGCTCTGCAGTCTCCGACAACGGGATCTCACCGCCGCGCCTGCACGACCCGCTGACGGGCACCAGGTTCAACACGGAGCGCCTCAGAGCCGATGAAATGCTGGATGGTGGTTGTTTACGTTTGCGAGAGAGACTGTAGACAGCCTACTAGCTCAGCACGTCCTGTGCCCCACCCAGACCTGAGCGGCCTCACGGCCGCTGGACGGAAAATGCACATACATACATACATACATACCGCCGACGCCGACGACGATTTCTTCAGCCAAGCCTTCTTCAGCCTCAACATCAGCCTCTACAACAAGCCGATCGTTGCGTCCGAGTGGCAGGAACAATACTTCCTGATGCATGGCCGCGTTCATCCCTACGTCCTTGCATGGGACCTCGACCCGACCCCTTGGCGAGGACCGGTTGAGGGGCCCGTCGACTACTGCGCTCCTGCGCTGATTATCCGCGACCTTGGCTTCCAAGCGTCTGTATGAGTGCCCCCCGAGCTGACGATCGAATCCCTCACATGCGCAACAGGATTGGCCAACGATCGACCTCTGCGGATCGATCCTTTCCCACAATGTCGCCTGTCGCAGTGATCGGAATGGTCCGGTATGGTATGGTATGACCTCTATACCATACCATACCACCTGCTGATATCCTTACCGGTATGGCTTACCGGTAATACCAGTAATACCGCCAAGACCGCTCAGAATGAGGCGGGTTGCAAAAATAGGGAAATGTATTGGCTACTAGTTGTCAACTTGATCGCTTATTCGCTTTCATTCTCGCTATCCCCGCTATCTTCGCTATCCTCAGCCCGAGGCTTCCCATACCAGGCACGTAGACACTCACAAGCCTCTATGATATCTGCCTTAAGCCTACCTCGACGATCAACTATACCAAGCTTTGCGCTACTAAACAGCCGTTCGCACTCATCTGACATTGGGGAAACCGCAAATAGATCCAGAGCGAAGCGGGCGAGGTCTCTTTGCGAGTCATAACGGGATAGCCACTACTCTGTCTCCCAGAGCTGCTTCACCGCCAGCTGTGCGCTTTCATACCACTTCTGTCTTCCTTCGTCGCCCTGAAGAACCCATTCTTGCCTGAACCATGCCCACTTTCGATACGGATTGAGTACTTGAGCTGCGTAATACGCTGGCGGAAGATCAGTATCTTCAGGAAATCGATGTTGCCAATTCCGTTGTCGGTTGCTGTAATACTCCTCGCACTTTGACCACGCAGCATCTGCACAACCTTGGAGATACCTCCACGTGAAGTTGTCGTCGTCGTCTTCCTCGTGAATGTCATGGTAGTGATCCTTCGTCTCGTTGATCTCGCGGAGAAGACAGTCCAAAGTCGAAAACCAGTCAGCGAGGGATGTCTTGTTTCCTTCAGCAAGCATAGTTGCCGCGAAGAAGTCTTTTAGTGCGAGCTCGATCTTTCAAGCTCGAACCAGTGCTGTCCATCTAGTTTGAAGTTCGAAATCCCTTGAGACCCTCTCCTGGTACATGACGAGCTGAGAAGATTTCCAAACGTTCTCGAACATTTAACGCTCGTGTGATCGAATGAAACCACGAATTCCAGCGTGTGGAGTTGTTCTGGATAAGCTCGAGCCCATCGAATTCGGAGAGATGGCCGCCGATAATAATTGCTGCAAACTCCTCCCGCCTTTGAGGAGTAAGCCGGATGTACCGCACAAGGTTATGGAGCCGGCCTAAACATCCAAACTTCTTCCACAGCTCCTCTACCTTCACGTAATCTCCGCGCTGGTGGTGCTTTTCAAGCTTCGCCAAATGCTTCTCACAATTTCGACCCATGAGAAACGCCTGGCAGCAGAGGTTGACAATGTGACCCAAGCAGCGCAGTCGGCGATGGCGACGCTGTTGCGGCTTCATCCATGGGCAGAGCTCCTTGAGTATAAACTCAACAGCGGTATCATTGGATGAAGCATTGTCCAGCATGAAGTATCCAATCTGATCTCCGCCAATGTCATATTCCGTCAATAATTCGAGAACGGTCGACCCAAGATTCTCGCCACTGTGCTCGCCATGAACGCGTCGCATGCCCAGGACGGTACTTCGTCGCTTGCCGGTGGCGTCAATCCACATGGCGACGACACCCAGGATTGCGTACGGGTTTGGCGAGGTCCAGAGGTCGAAGGAGATGGAGATTCTACTCCGCGACCGCTGGAGGTCCTCTTTCAGCTGTTGCTTCTTCGACAGGAACGCATCCATAACCCAACCTCGAATTGTTTTCGCAGCCTTTGGGAGGTGATTAAGTAGAGCAGGGTTCAGAAAGAAGAGTAGCTCTCGGAAGTACTGGTTCTCCAACTGGAAGAAAGCAATATGGCAGTACACAACCCAACGAATCAAAAGCTCTTTGAACCTCTCAACGGTATCTTTCCAGAAAAATTGCTACTAGCAGCTGCGCTTTCTGTTGCTCCAATACAGACGCCCGTGTCGCACCGCGTTTCCTCACGCCGCTTTGTGGATCAATCTGGTGCCTCTGTTCGAGATGATTTCTCACTCCCGACGTGCCATTGATCACAAATAACTCTTGCTTATACTTTCCGATCGCACATTCGTGACAGTAGTATACCTCTTTCTTGTCACTGTCTCGGATGTAATGAAGACCGTACTTCCACACATGCGACGAGCCGAGACGAGCTGCCTTCTTCGTCGTCTTCGCGCGACGCAGGTACGTGACATGGTCTTGTACGAATTCGTCCGGAGGCTCAGGATAACGGACAGAATTAGACGATGGCGTCGTAGCGGAAAAATGTGGCGCGGGACACGATGCAGGAGATCTGGAGCGGATTGATGCTGAACTTGTCGTAAACGAAGATGGCGAGGTTGGCGCTGGAGATTCCATGATCATGACATACACCAATTAAGGTATGGTGGCTTTCGATCATTCGATCTTGGTCCATCGTCCAACTAGCCTAACGTAAAAATTTTCGGGCTCCAACATCACGGAAGTAATTCGATTGAAAGGATCATTTAAGCTTTCCTGTCCCTGAAAGGATCATTTAAGCTTTTCCTGTCCCTCCGACGACGCGATTGACAAGTCTGGCCAGTGATACGTTAGGTCATGCTCCGTCCTACATGGAAGAACTCATAAAACTGGGTGCAATGAGAAGTACTTTCTAATACGCACTAACACTCGCCTTACCTTCGGGCCTTCCTGGGATAGCTACCCGGCAGCAAAGACGAAAAGCATCCGTTCGGTGCCGGGATCGACCTGACCAAGGTAGCCAGGTCGATATTGTGAGGATGATGGTATTCATGATTGAATGGAGTAGATAAACTGGCAGAAAACTGGTCAATAAGCCCTACAGATGACACTGGAATCATCGCCGCTCGGATTCTGCCTGGTCATTCTCCGCAGTGAGCCTCTTACCTGAGCTTATTTTTAGCGTTACTGGTATGATTCGGTATACCGGTAATACCATGGTATCAAGTTTTTGTCAAACCATACCAGGTCTTGGCGGTATTTACCATACCAATACCAACTCATACCGGACCATTCCGATCACTGGCCTGTCGCTAGCTTTTCCGGGCCCATTATTGGCTCCGGTTGTTCTCTTCTTCGCCGCGAGCTCGTGGCCGGCCTGGGAGACGACCAGCTTAAATGCTGTGGCTTCGTGCAGTTGTCCACCTATATTGTTCCCGGCAACCCGGCAGAAACCCCGTTCGGAGGATTTCATCCTTTTCAGGTGTTTGTCATGTTCCCAATCCATGCTAACCCCTGGACGTCCCTCTGCGCCAAGATGATTGAGAAGAGGCAGACCCGGTTTCAGAGTCATACCTTGTTTGTGTGTACAGGCAAGGTGGTAGCCTTTTCTCGATCATCGAGTTATGGTTCACCCACCAGAGCTGGACCGCGATCTTGTCTTCATCGTCGTGCCAGACACTTGGACTTTCTACAATAAGCCGAGCTTGGATGCCGTCTTGGCCCCTTCTTCGCCGACCGAGCCGCCCAAGCCGCCATCCGTGACTTCTACGGCCAGTATTCTATCGCCCTTGAAACGGAAGGCCTGCTAGAGACCTACGGCATGGCACGGGCAGCACGCTGACGGTAGCTTTAGCTCGGCTCGGCGTATTCGGTACTATGAGCTGCTATAAGGGCATCTTGTGTTGCATGGCTAGGTATGTTGCGGCTTTCACGTTCATGTTTGCCTCACATATAGATTGGTGAACAGTATCCCTACGGCTCATCCCGTTGCATTATCCACCTTTGCCGGCCGCTGACCTCTCCAGCTGAGACATGGACAACGCACACCTGCATTGGTGCCCTTCCCGTCTTCGTCAATGCAAGTGAGAAAAGTGAACATGACATTTGCAGCCATCAATTCGGCCTCTTCTGTCCACACCCTCTGTTTTTTTCTTCTCCCATTTCTCGCTCCCTTCGCCAACTTTCGTTCCTCAAGGCTATTTGCGCGAGCCCCGACCGGCGAGCCTTCTCCTGTCTTCCTCATCAAACCGTCCCTCCAATCCAACACAGTCATGGCTGATTCTATCTCTTCAACGAAAACTTGCAGGAGCTGCAAGCAGGCCAAGCCGGCCGATCAATTCATATCGAAGAAAAAATCTTCCATATCATATAGAGGACTTACGGCTGACTGTCTCGACTGTAGGAATCGGCGAGCCTCACGCGCCTCTAAGCGTACGGCAGAACAAGCTGAGTTATCTCCAATACGTCGACCAGGGTGGTTTTCCATATCTAAATATGGAAATACCCTTTCCATGAATGGCATGGAATAGGTATGGATATGGATCCATGTATTTCCATACTATTGGCTGAACCACGCCACTAACAAGGGTTCCTACAGGGGGCTACCTACAGGGCTGTGGGCCTGGAACCCCGCTACAAATCCGCACATCCACAAAATCAGCCTCACCACCAACCCACAGCATACCATTATCACCTGGCGACAATGGATTCTGAGCCTGTGTTAGTTATGTTTCTTCGATTCTGAATCCATTGCTTCGGATTCATTCGCGTCTATATCTCCCAAGACAAGAGAAAAACCTGCTTTTGGATCATGAAAACATGCTCATCTGGCAGTAATGTACCGGTAGTAAAAGGGTTAGGGGAAGCGGAGTTCAAAGGCAGGAACCGCCTCATATATTATCTTTATTGTCCCCAGAATGATCCCTACAGTACTTCTGTCACAGCCAGCTTTCGAAAACACCCTGAGGGCAAGAAAGTATGTCATCAACGTCGCAGAGAATTTATCTCCTCTTCAACCGTCCATCATCGAAGGATTTGATCAACTCTACGGGCAAGCGTGGATCTGGGCCGTGTCTTCAAAGGCTACCTTGACCAAGAAATTATCAATAAAGAGAATTCGCCCTATTACGCCGCTTCTTTGGTCCTTCATCCAAGCTATCGCACGACGTACATCCACTCAAATTAGAAGAAGTGGCATAAAACTGCTTTCAAACGGGTCAAAGACCTTTGCTACTCTTACCGAAATACAAACGACGGTACAATTTCGTATCATGTACTGGACGAAGAAGAAGACAATGGCCTTGATGCATTTGATCGTATTTCAAGAAATCTGCAGAATTGTGCTCGACCTACAAGTCAAGACGAGTATGAAGATTACATCTCAGGTGATCCATATGAGATTGCGCCAACAACTGCTTTATCATGGTGGCTTCAAGAGCGACATAGGAACCGACGGCCGAAGTTATCACGAATGGCAATAGACATCCTATCAATGCCAGCGATGAGCGACGAGCCGGAACGGGTGTTTTCAGGGGCTCGTCGTACGATCTCCTGGGAAAGGGCACAATTGGATGCGGACCAAATTGAAAAGGGAGAATTGGTTGAAGCATTGGGTGAAGAACAATGTCTTGAAGAGGAAGGGCGGTGGCGTGACCGTGGCGTGAGAATTCGTGCAAATTCCCGTCTGATTTCCCTCCTCGTCTTGGAACAAAACACGTAAGATTTGCCTACCCTCTCTTTTGGACATTATCATTGAGCTCAATCAATTACTTCGTATTTTTAATTCACCATATGGTGTGAATTTGTCCATCTTGTCGAAGGTGTCTTCAGTGACATTTTGTCGTCGTGCACGGACCAAGTATGGAAAGGTGTATTGCAATACTTGCAATAAATGTGGGGCCGATACCGATTATCGATTGCAGGCCTTTCCATGTATGGAAAACCACCCTGATCCTTGGTGCTGTGGCACTCCTGACAGACGGGTTTGGTATTGGCAAGTTGAGCTTCTAAGGCGCCGAGACGAGAGCTGATGTCGGCCAGCTGATTTCGAATTTCGCAGTGCTCGTTGTAGCAAAGGTCTCTGATCTTGCGGTCCGTCACAGCAAAGAGGCTGCCACATGTACAAGTAGTGCTCGCAGCGGCAGTTTCATTACAGCCGACATGATCGATTCCACTGTCTGCTGGCATGTGGCAGGATTTAAGTGCCTCGTTCACATAGGTAAGTTCTTCCAATTCGATGTGACCTTCGAAAACGGGATCACAACTGGAGTCGTCGACATTGTATTCGCGAATATATTTCGGCCCGGATTGACCCTCTCCGCCCTAGGCTGACCAGCCGGTGAGTTTGTCGCTATTTGCTTCTTTACTTGCCATGGCGCTGTGGACGGGGAGAGTGTGGAGAAGGATGGAAATACGTGACGAGGATAGTGTAGAGGTAGGATGAGGAGACGAAGACACATGGAGTCGGAATGTATGGTCTTTATAGGCAAACCCTCGCGTAAGGACATCTCGTGATCTTCTCCTACACGGATGTCGTTCCTGTGATGTCGGCGCAATGGAACTTCGCCATGTATGTGGTTAGGGGGCACCTCCGCCTATTTTCGTTCTCCTGCGGGTATGCGAGTCGCTGTGGGCAGCCCCGGAAACGGTGTGATACGAGACGCAAATCCAGAAGCCCAAGCCATTCTCCGTCCGGCGTATCTGGCTACCATCTAGAGGCTAGCTCTAGACCGCGCCGTCACGTCGCAATTCATCGCCGAGCAGACCTTTGAGCTGGCAGCCCTCCACCCGCCGCACTGACTGCTGTCCACGACTGGCTCGCCGCCATACCGCCGTAGGCTCCGCCTAGCAAGCCTCCGGGTCGAGAGATGTACGATGAGGTGACAATGTGCTCCAATCAGAAGCGTCTGCGGCTTTGTGAAGCGGTATCAATCTGACTGATGATGGATCAGTGGATGAAGTCGTTTCCCAGACGTGGCGGCCGGTCTATGGTCCAATGGCCTGCGTGCTCCTCTGCACCCATGCCAGTATCGAGAGATACTTGCCCCGTTAGGGCCAACAGGCGTAATGAAGAGGCGATCATTCAGTGCGAGATAGCACGTATAATGGAACTTGTAAAGGCAAATATTGCTCCCGCTGATCGGTTGGAAAGCTCTATAGCCCCGCCAGGCAGTCATTGTAACGCCTCCCATGTCTCCGCTTGTAGTGGAAACGCAGCTGGGCTCGCGCGAGGTGTCATCGTCGTTCGCCGGTGAATACAACTGCCTGACGCTTGCTGGTTTGTGCGAGGCTGTCGTCCTGTGAGAGCTTTCAAGCTTAGATGGGGTCGTGCCTCGGGTTGTCAGCCTGAGTATCGACACCGCTTTCGAAGTCGTCGTTATTGTCGTTGTCATTGCCTCATTTTCTGGGAAGCGATACTTCTGGCAGGGGTCGGCCAGGCAGGGGGACTCTGCTCGCAGGGACTTGGCTGGCCGCGGTTGTGATTGTGCCGCCGGTATGAGCCTTTGAACATGTGCCTTTGGACATCTAGTAGCGGCTCTATCCTATGGCGGAATAATGGTGAACTCAAGTGAGTGGTTGGCGGATGATTGGTACTGTAGGACAAAATTACCAGCTGTCGCAAAAGAGAAGTTCGGGGGAGAAGGCTGGGTACAGAAAACGCGGGTGTCGCTCCTAGACCCTTCCGCTCATCATGGGTGCCTGGATTCCCGTTACCGTACCTGCGGCCGATTCTGGCTTCACAACAGTGCAGCAAGTCCTCGTCTTGGGCGATTGACAGCATCCTAGCTTCTGGCTGCTTGGTAGTACTGAGCTGTCCTGCAAGTCATCGGGCGGCCACGGCAACAGTCTGGTCAGTGCACGATACGGGCGATATACGGATCTGTTGAGTATCTGGCGAAAAGAGGCTGCAGAGTCAGACTTCGTTGGGTGCCTGCAAAGAATGAGGAGTTCACCCTTGGGCCACCGGCCAAAATGCAAGCGAAAAGAGCGACGCGAGACGAGTGCATCGCCGAACCAGCAACGTTTCAAGCAAGATCAACGACGTTACGACTGCTGCTCAACGAAAACGCTCGCGTTCGTCAGATCCCGAAGGGTTGGAAAGCACTCAAAGCGCATCGATAAGGCATTGCCGGGCAAGCACACCCGCAAGTTGTACGACGAGCTAACAAGAAAGGAATCCGAAGTGTTGATACAACTTCGAACTGGCAAATCGCGGCTGAATAGCTACCTCTGCAAAATCGGGGCGGTGGAATCGGATGAGTGCACTTGTGGGCAGTCTGCAGAAACAGTGGAGCATTTCCTCTTTCGATGCAGAAGATGGACGGTACAACGAGAGACCATGCTGCGATATGCGCGCGGAAAGGTGGGAGACTTGTCTTTCTTCCTAGGAGGCAAGGCAGAGTCAGACGACGACAAGTGGCAACCTGATATTGGGGCTGTGCGTGCGACGATACAGTTCGCATTGGCGACAAAACGCTTCAGTATGGACCGTTAACGGGCCATGTACTGATCAAGAACAACCATACTAACACAACAGCCTTCAACTTGGCAGACCGCGCTTCAGTCGTTGAAGGTAGGACGCTGAACACTTGGAGAAACTGACCTTCAAGCAGGCCTGTCATGTCACAGCGAACGAGGCTGGAAACAGATGGAAAGAAGCGTTGGGCTTTAGGTGAGGAGAAACCATGTATAGTAGGTACGTAGCTTAGCGTAGTGGCTCTATGGGGGAACCCTCCGGGCGTAATACAACCAAAAAAAAAAAAAAAGGGGGGCAGTTATCCATCCACCACTTTCTACTATCCATCCACCAAGGTGGGGGGGATGAGAGTCCTGGCCGCTCTAATTGGCTATATCCGCGCGATCTACTCTAAGTACTCTATACCTACAAGGCATCACTCCACGTTCGCTCGGGGCAAAACCCGAGCTGCTCAGTAAATTTAGAGGGCATTTTCTCTTCGGCGGCGCTTATAAGCAATTGCCAATCCGGCACAGCAGGCTGTTGTGCCGGACTTAGAGGGCTCAATTTGGTAACCCTTGGTAGGTACTCGGTACTTCCCTACGCAAATTTGGTGGATGGATAGTAGAAAGTGGTGGATGGATAACTACCCCCAAAAAAAAAGTGGGTGCTGATCACCATCGCGGACAGATCACCAAAACGGACACTTTTCTGTAACACCTCCTTGCCAAGGCGCGTATATACGGCAAAAATGGCCAAATCTCGCGATTCTACTGTCGAATTACGTGTAGAGGAGGCTTTGGGGACCTAGATGCGCACCCGGGTGCGAAGCCTACAACTGTCGCGCGACAATTTTGCAGTTCCTCGCGCGCGACTCCTCCGCCGCATTGACGGCATCTTTCCTCGCGCCGGTAATCCTGCAATAAATACGAAGCTCTCAAAGCCAGAAGAAACGGCACTCTGTCGGTATATCGATCGCCTTGATCGTATCAACTTACCTACCCGAAAAGCGTTTATTCGAGATACTGCCAACTACATTCTCCGAGCTAGGGCCTCGCGCGCGGAGCAGGCCGATCCTCCGACCGTCGGCAAGAAGTGGGTGGATAGGTTCATCAAACGGCACAAATACGACATCGTGCCATCTCATGTATTAGACGCTAATCGGCAAGCCTCTGAGGATCCGGAGGCTATAAATTCTGGTTCTTGAAGTATAAGGTGATAGTGGCAGAGCACGGTATTGTCGCAGACGATATATGGAATATGGACGAAACAGGGTTTCAGATCGGCGTTGGAAAGGATCAAATGGTCGTTACCAAACGGAGACGAGCTCATTACTTCAGCCTTCCTACAAACCGCTAAAGAGGAGGACTTTAATCCGGAGCTTAAGAGGACTCTAGACCAGTTTGTCCGCGGAGCCCTTACTCAGGGGACGGAGCTTCTCTATACAATGCGGGACTTAAAACTCACGAAAATGGCAGAGGAAGTTACACGCCGTCGTCGGAGCCAAAAGAACCAGCAACTAAAAGCTGGCGGAGTACTCACAGTCGACCACACTCGCAAGATTGTTAGGCAGAAGGACGATGATGCTCTGGAGAAGGCTAGGAAAATGGTCGAACGCGCCGACGCGCAGATGAGAAATATGTATAAGAAATGGTTTGGAGAAGCCGCAAAAGTCGCACGTAAATACCGGCTCGACGGACGGCTCGAACCATTATATATAGTTGACCAAGAGGGCAATGGTCGGTCCTTACGTAGGGGGGTAGAAGGTAGATACCACAGAAAAGTGTCCGTTTTGGTGATCTGTCCGCGATGGTGATCAGCACCCACTTAGTAGTAGGATTTATTTCGCCCGGAGGGAGGTCCCTATAGGGCCTAGACGCTCTGGCTATTGACGGTTCGATACACTGATGCATTACACCCCAAGCCCCACTACGGGCGACTGTAGGCCAGACTGTCTCAAAACGCATTTTGGGCTGTGGGCACCCCGGGGTTAGATTACCCGATCGGGTCTAAGTGCAACTGGGTAACTTGTATATACCGATACTCTTCTATTAGCATAGGGCATTGAAAGAAATGAAAGTAAGCGTTCGCTCTGCGCATTGGTACACATTTTCAGTGCTTTTCTCCTTCTACGATATCATTGAGCCCGAATAGCGCTTTACTCAGTTAAACAAATATGCCTCGACCACAAATTGATCTTTCCACAGTTCAGGAGGAAATCACCGGCTTGCATCGAGATGGATCCTCTATTAATACAATCCGTACGCATCTTCTCGAGCATCATCAGCTTCAAGTAAGCCGCGCCAGTCTCTATCGATCGATCAAAGACTGGGGACTTCTTCGTCAAGCACGTACGATCACTTCAGATACCTTACGGGACCGAATTAGGTCGCTATTCTTTGATGAATGTCTTAGGATGATTTCATGCTTAAACGACTTAGAGACGAGGGGTTTACGATCTCAAAGTTCCGTCTTGAAAGAATTCGGCTTGAAGAGGGCTCTACCGCCGCCAATCCTGAAGCGCTCCAAGTCGCAAGGAACGCGCCCGGTCCTTTTTAACAGCCAGGCACAGATCTCTACAACGCTACAAGGACATGGCCGGAACTATCTCTATACGTATATGCGCCAGCAACATCATATTATTAGTCGTGATGCCCTATACGCAGAGTATCGAGACTTCACGCCTGAGAACGTTAGGGAACGATGGGGACGAACACGTTACACACGACGTGACTTCTCTATCCATGGCCCAGACTGGGTCTGGTCTATTGATGGCTACGACAAACTTAAGAATTGGGGTTTTGAGATCTATGCTGGTATTGACGCGTACTCACGGTATATTACGTGGTTTTACTGTGGGTTTTCGTCCAGTACGAGCTGGAACGTTGCAAAACAGTACCTCCACGTACTAAACCAGCGGCACGCTATGCCTCGTATCTTGCGATCGGACCATGGTAATGAGACATCCCTCTTATGCGGGATACATTATTACCTATCCGGCATGCGAACGAAGGAACAGGGCTCTGATCTCGTCCCAATTGCATTTGGAGACTGCTGGTACTTTGGCCGAAGCATTCATAACACCCGGATTGAGAGCTGGTGGCATCGGTTAGGCAGTAATCGTGCTGGGTTCTGGCGAGTAAGTATAATTTTATCCATCATCTACCCTAGTTATACTAACTCTCCATTAGCAATACTTTCAATGGCTCACCGAACATGGCTTATTTGACAGTAGCTCAAGGGCGGATCGAGTGGCAATTCTCTATATCTATATGGATACTATCCGTCAAGAGCTAGTCCAATTCGTTCATATGTGGAACAGTCATACTATTCGACATCAGCCAAATCGTCCACACGTTCGAAGCGGGCAACCTACGGTCTTATATCATCAGCTTGATTCTGCTGGTGAACAGAATTATGCCGAGGAGATCCCACCGGATCGGCTTCGCATATGCACCGAGCTTTTCGATGAGGATACCACGAACCTAGACGACTACCTACCGCTTAAAACTAAAGAGATATGCGATTATTTGGTTCAATTAAGCATTGGAACTATATCTTCAAGTCCTCCGAACCCGGAATATCCATGGCTTGACGAGTACAACTCGCTCCGGACACATCTGCATCAGTATATTACTGATCAGAAGCAACCGGAAGTCACGTTACTTAGTCGCCCAGAAAATGGTCGGGACCGACTACAACAAGTCTTATCACAGTCTAATATTAGCCTAGACGATCTTGAACAGTTGAGTTTTAGGAGTGACGATGGTAATTAAAGAAAAAAGCAAGTGAACGGTTAAGATTGCGATTTTACATGAGCTTGACGACGTGTAACCATTTGCTCCCTATAGTCCCGTCCGCGTTAGAGATACCATCTTCTTGAGTCTCGCCTTCCTTGATATCCTCTAAGACCTGACCTGGGCTCCCTAAATCTGACTTAAAGTCCTGTGAAAAGTCAAAATCCGCCTCAGATGCTACTTGTATCGTAGATTTATTCTCGGCCTCCTCCTTGATAGCCTCTACCTTAAACTTCTTGCTTGTATTCTTCGGCGTCGGTTTAGTCTTAGGGAGTTGCTTGCGTTTCTTCGGAGACGCACTCTTTTTAACTAAAGGTTCGTTCTTGGCGCTAAGAATATGTGCGGGTTCGAAGAGGTCGTCTGGGTTGTTGTCGCTCTCGTAAGAGAACAAAAGATTAAAGAGTACTTAAAAGGTGATGCAATCGCCTTGTTTGGGATATCGCACGGAGGATGAGCAAGTGGGCATAAAGATCAGGGACTGGAAGACTCTTGATTCTGCTATCTAAGGTGGGAAAGAGGCGAGATCTTTATAGACTGCCTGAATATGAGAATGGAAGGAATGGTAGTGAATGGAAGCATCTGATCGGATCATCTGGAAGCCACTGATGCGTTGATGATGCCTCCTAGAAGTTTCTGTGGGGAAATGTGGAAACGGACTGTGCGAATAGGGGGTCAGACTGTTGGAGGCTGATATCCTATGTGTGACATACCCCCCCAGGTTGTGCTGGCTAGTGGGCAGTGCAAACTGAAGAAAGAAACTAGATCCCTAGCAACGTAGAGATATCGACGAGACCGAGTTGTTTGACGAAAGTAGCAAATTTCTGGCCTGGCAGAGCTTTGGTGAGCGGGCTGAGCGCCGTGGCTGAGTCACTCGGACCGGGGTCCGGTGTCGGATATGGGTGCTGAATGTCATGAAACTCATCCTGATCATCCGAGTCCTCATGATCAGATGGTTCGGGTTGTACCACAATCGTGGTGGCGTCTCCTTGGTCTGAGGTTGAGGAGATTGCTCAACGGGGTCAGGTTCAGGTTCATCGATTTGAGTGGGGATTTCCTCGTAATCCGACTCGTCCTCGATGTGGGCTGGAAGCTGTACTTCCACGCGCTGTGGGATAGGTTCTGGTGGCTGATCATTTCCGTCATAGAAGATGCTTTCATTGAAGGTCACATCTCGGACCCTTCGGACTTCTGATGTGGACGGAATCCAGATCCTGAAAATGTTCGTGGAATCATATCCAACGAGATAACCGATTTCTGTGTGAGGGTCGGTCTTTAGGTCCTTCTTCTGTCTGTTCTGAAGGGCCTGGGGTGTCAAGGGATAGGCTCTGCAGCCGTATGCCTTGAGAAACGTGATGTCAGGCTGGTCTTGCTGGTAGCCTATGTCTCTGTTGTTGTCTCGCAGCCACTGATGAAGCAGCTGGAAAGGCGTTCGGAAGCTGTGGTTCTGCATGGGCGATCTGTTGTGCAAAAACACTGCTGCTTTCCAAGTCTCTGGCCAAAGATCAGATGGTAAATTGGCATCAATTCCCATTGTTCTGGCCTGGGCAGATATTACCCCCCCAGATCGCTCTGCAGAACCGTTTTGAGCGGGAGTGTAAGGGGCAGAAGGTTCATCTTGAATCCCTTTCCTCGATCCAGCTCTCATACGCACTCTGAAGAGAACGATCGTTATCACGGTGGATAATGCAAATGTTGAGATTCCATTGGCGTTGAACCATTGCCTCGTGGTTTCTCAAAGCAGTCATAACGGACCCTTGTGTCGCGTCATTCAGAAGGTAGATGAAGATCATGCTTGTAAATTCATCTTTGATAAGAAGAACAGCTTCCTTGCCGTTGAATGAGGTGTTCATACTGAAGATATCAACGTAGATTCTCCAGAATGGTCTGGGGCTCGGTTTTGGGGGGTCGGCGAGAGACGACCTTCTTTTCCCTCCCCAGGGAACACGCGGTGCAATCGATGGTAACTGGGCCTTTGATCTTCGAACCCGTCGTGTTCTCAACAAGATGCTCTAGGGCTTGAGCGTTCAAGTGACCTAGGCGCTTATGCCAAAGCGTAGCATCTGCTGTTTTCACTGTGCGAGGTGCAGATGAAGATGTGAAATTGGAGGCGTGAGAGTCCTCCTTAATCGGGTTGAACTCGATGACCGGTTGACGAAAGCGGCGTTTCGTATGAAATATAATCTGATCGTCTTTAGAGACGCGTCCAGATAGTGGATTCCAGTTGTATCCCTTCGCAAGAAAGCGGTCGAGGATGCGATGTTGGTGTGGAATTTTGGCACGAAGGCAACTTCGTTGAGCTGAAAAAGTCCTCCTTCTTCAAGCTTCATACGGACTGTGCCGTAGCCAAGGATCTGAAGTTGACTATCGCCTGCAAAGAGCTCTTTTGGCTCTGCAAGGGCGGTGTAGTCAAGAAAACGGGATCGGTTGTTGCAAATGTGTGTGTCTGATCCGGAATCAAGGATAAAGGAGTCATACAGCGGGTAGACTGCCTTTCCCGTCGAGAAACTGGTTGATGGAGGGGTTGAGGAGGCGGTGTGTTGTCAGGAGCTGGTAGAAGACCGGCAAACGCTGTGCCTTTAACGGAGGAGTCGGACGATTTCTCCATTTCCTTCTTCTTGAAGTCTTGTGCTTTCTCCGTCATCTTCTTTGCCCATGGATTGAGTCGAGGATTTCTTGATCTTCTTCTCAACCTTCTGATCAGGAGTCCAGCCATCAGGCCGAGCTGATTTGATGAGATAGAAGCAATCTACGAAGCGGTGATATTCTCCGCAGACACACATAGGAACACCATCAGCGTTCTTGCTTGAAGACCACTTAGGCTTGTCCTCTTCCTCTCCGATTTCTCTCCTTGCCTTGGAAGGCAGCTCCGAATGATCCTTTGCTGTTGTTGGCGGCCTTGATTCGGTGAGCTCGTTCAAAGATCTCACTGATCTTAATGCCGTCCGGGAAGTCCGTCTTCCAATCAGGCTTGCCGAATACGGCCTCGTCTTCCATTTTGTTGACCCAATAGTCTGTGAATGGGGCGTTGATGGACGAAACAGCCTGTAGGAAATCTTGGGTAGGGCGAAGGTCCTGGACATCAGGAAGCCCTAATTGCTTTGCCTCAGTGAGGACTTTCTGCCATTGGGTGACCCAAGCTTCGATCTTGGTCCTGTTTGGCGACTGAAGGGTGGAACGATAACGCTGAACAACTTCCTCTCGAGTGCCCAGTCGGTTGGGGCCACACGAGCCTGAAGCAAGGCAAGTTGCTTTGCAACGTCGTGTTCCTCGGCAATGGTGCTGTAGTAGTTGCCGATGGTCTTGACGATGTGTTGTTGAAGGCTGGCGAGTGCCTTCACTTGATCCCTATACCCTTGAAGCTTCGAGCGGTATTGGGTGTGGAGGAATTCGAGACGGCGAAATTCCTCCGAGGTCAGATCCACGAGATCAGATGCTTCGTGGTTGATTTGTCGGAATGTTGGTTCAACTGGCTGCTGAAGAACCGGCTTACCCTCCTTGACGGCAGGGTCCAGAAAGTCCCAAAGACTGTGGGACGTGGCGAATTTCTTGATGATAGAAATCCATTGTTTCCAGTCGCAAGGGCCGTTGAGCACGGTGCCCTTGGAAGAGCCATCAAGATCTAGAGCTGAGCTCATTGTGGAAGCTATTCTGCGCAGCGGAGTGAACAAGAATAAGATACCCAGTCAGTGGCAGACCGGGCTCATAACTATCGCACGGAGGATGAGCAAGTGGGCATAAAGATCAGGGACTGGAAGACTCTTGATTCTGCTATCTAAGGTGGGAAAGAGGCGAGATCTTTATAGACTGCCTGAATATGAGAATGGAAGGGAATGGTAGTGAATGGAAGCATCTGATCGGATCATCTGGAAGCCACTGATGCGTTGATGATGCCTCCTAGAAGTTTCTGTGGGGAAATGTGGAAACGGACTGTGCGAATAGGGGGTCAGACTGTTGGAGGCTGATATCCTATGTGTGACAGGGGAAATCGAGCGAAAAAGGTCAAGCAGGGATGTCGTCTCGTATGCTTGTGATGGATAATACGAGATCGAGCCTGGATTGTTTGCTAAGCAAGCTGATAGGAGCTTCCAGTCGCGATCGATTAAAGTCTCGTCGTTAATGGCTCTGCGAATAATCTGTTGAATCATGTCGGAATGTGACGGGAATTGCTTGGCTGGTTCGGAAAAGAAACAGTGTGTAACCTTCCGTACAAGACTAGGATATCCTACGTGATACTTCTTTACAGGCAATCCTTTATTATCGATGATTCTAAAGGACGCACAATAAAAGTTCACCGTTAGATCGAAGGGCTGGAGCATTGATCGCTTTCTTGTTGCCTGCGCACTCTCAGAGCGATGGGTGTTGCCCTCGTTCGTGGCCGTAACGAGTTGACGTAATCCATTTGTAGACTTTATAGCTGGGACTGTCATCGCAGGAGCTATCTGTCGTTCTGTTTGACTATCGTCGGAAGTGAGATCGATCGTCTGCGCGTCATGGTCGTTGGATCTCGAGCTTTGTATATTCGTCCGGACGGGAACTTGTCGAGACTGTCGGGTAAGGAGATTTCCGCAATAAAGACAGACTGTCCATAATGGTTGACTAAGGGATACTGCCCGATGGGAGTATCCCGTCGCCGTACAAGTATCATCAGCCATTGCCTCTTAATAAGTTAATGACGAAGAGGTGGTAGATGTGCGAAGTAAACGAATTTTTCTTCGTAATCTTAATGGAATACTTTTAGTTTCAAAGTGTGTAGAGCATAAATGCAGATAAGGAGTGGAGTTTATTTAGTCATCATTATATGAGTTGTGTACCATTATCTCAACCCATTCCTGGAATTTTCTCCCAATTATCTGCCACTGCCGAGGAGTAATTGACTGTAGGTCCTCGCTTTCTTGGGAATAGCTATAGTTCTCCTCTGTTTGATGATGACCTAAGACGATTATTAGTTGAATCTTTTCCTTTTCTTTTATAGGTAGAACTAGAGTGTTACAGTGTAGTTTGCATAGCGACCCACGAGATGAGTACGTGCAATTCGCGCATGCACCTGACCCTAGCATTTCCAGAGTGTAACAGCCTTGAAACACCCCATTCCCTTTATACACTGGACACAGGGAGCTTTCGGCTGATCACCGAATATAAATATCAAGGCGGCATCGAGATGTTGGCTTCGTGTAAGCTTAAGTCGATGCGAATGTGATATACCTTGCCTCGCCTTCGTATTGAGACATATAAAGCGTTTAGGGGCTGTAGATGCTAGCAATCTCTCGACCTTGGACGAACGGACTTGATACACCTTAGACAACGCCCATGATGTAAGTTCAATGCTAGTTATTGGTTGTTGTGCAGTAGGAGGAATTGATGGGAGGAGAATACTGTCAATCGTGATAGCTTGCATTTTTAATATTCGTCCACGCAAAATAAAGTAGGGGGAAGAAAGAAACGTGACTGTAAAGATCTGCTATAACTTCGTCGTATATGCAATTAACCCTGCTTCTGCTAAGCCGAATATTTAAAAATGGGCCATAACTGTCGGTAGGTCTCTACACAGGCCTGCGTGCAAATCGCAATGGTATGTGTAATCGTTGATGTCTGTTCTAGAAAGGGGGAAGAGGGGGCAAAGGGCACGGAGCTAGCTATGTGTCCTCCGCTATCCTCAACTGCACACGTGAGAGCGCACGTGACCTATCTAGATGGGTACAATGGATTACTACAATTCCCACACTGGCAACTTTTCTTTTGTGGTTGCAATCGCTGTAACGAGCAGGGAAAGAGAGGGAGAGACCAGCTGCAGTGGTGGCAATGTCAACAGGCCCAAAAGTGGGGCCATAATGAAAAGAGGGGAAAAGAGTGTATTGGGGTCAAAGAGGTGAACAGTCGAAGAAGATTTGGAAGACTTGTCGGTGACAGGAACTGTTTGATTGTGTATACCTTGAACGTAGCGCTGATGCTTGAACGTAGCGCTGGTGCTAATCAAATGCGTTGGAGTCAACCGTATCTGGGGTTCTTCTTCTTCCTGGGTAGGGGTCTGAAGGATGTGGAACGTGATCCTTCCGACTGGTGTTTTGAGGGCGATGGAACCAATCGAGTGAGTGGCTTCGCCGTGTCCAAATGTGATGGTAGCCTGGCCGGAGGTTGAGCTGTCTAGGGCTACAGAGGGGTCTTCTCGTTGTAGAGCAATGTACTGAGAGTGACCGGCTGTAGAGACTTTTGCTGAACCTGTGTCAATCATGATGCCTGGGAAATTGTCCACTGAATATTGATCTTCAATGACGAATTGCTAGGCGGGAACAATGGTTTGATCCGTCCGGTAGACTTCTCCATTGTCTAGGGTGATTGTTGGTGCCATTGTCAGGTTCTTCCCATATGTCGTCGGTAGTGAGTTCATCAAGCTCATGACCTTCGTAGTCTATAAGATAGGCTATGAAGTTTGGAGGTTGTATGCCTGTGAATTGACAACGTGCGACATATTGGTCCTTGGCCTCTTGTCGTTCTTCTGCAGAGTGTTTGGTTGACCAGCAACCTTCTTGTCCACAAACAAAGCACTTTTGGTCCAATTGCGATTGGTGTGGCTAGGGTGTAGTTGCTATGGCTTGAGGGCCTGTAGCTTCCACGGTTGTAGCCTTGTCCATATCCGCGATTGGGTCGTTGTCCTGAGTATCCGTATCTTCCTCGTACGCGGTTGTTATGGTATCGGCGATCGAGGTAGTACTGATTGTTCGGATTCGTTGGTCCAAATGATCCGTCAGGGCTTTGCAAGTACTGAGGGTTTGTCTGTCGGGCAAGGTGGGTCTCAACGGAAGATCGTAGATCTGCAAAGAGGGTCTCGATCTTTGCTGCAGGTTTGAAGAGGGCGTGTTCAAGTTCGGGTACACCACGGCATGCGATGATAAGCGTAGTACGCAGTGGAATGTTTCCTGCGTAGTCAGGGCCAAGGGCTCTCTGACAGAGTTGTAGCTTATCGAAGAGTAGTTGAAGGACTTCGTGGAGGGATTTGGAAGCATCTTGGGCACGAATCGAGTTGAAAGTGGTTGTGGTCCAATCTGTATAGTAATGGACATGGTTAACTTCCGTGTCAAAGTGTTGTTTGATGCTGTCGTATGCCTTCCTAAACGTGGTAGTCCATTCGATCTTGTCAATGTAGAACGTTTGTGCTCTTCCAGCGAGGATTCGGGGGAAAAGGGCGTGAAATTGTGACGGTTTCACTTGGATGTTGTAGCAGATACTCATGAAGATTCGAGTTTCTCATCGAGGAGGTCGTACGGCTCTCCTGTGTAGTTCTGGTCCTTATCCCAGAGCTTCATGAACATATATTGGGTATCTGCGTCAACAGTGGCATTCGGGGTATCATCCGGGGAAGTTTTGTATATGCGTCGAGATGCATATGCTCGGACGGAGGTTTAGGTGGGGGTTTGGGCGGATTGGACGAGTTCGGGGTGCTTGAAGCGGTGGGTTGTCGGATGGGCTGTACGAGAGTTCAAGTTAGGTGCATCTTGGGTCAGAGCGGAAGTCGTGGGAGGTGATGTTGTTATCGGTAGTGCCTCAGTGATGGGTTCCTGGGCAGGTGGCTTCGTTAAGGTCTTAATGGGCTGTTGTTCGTTAAGACTGTAACGGGTGTTGCTACTGGTGGCGATTGGGGTTCTCGGGAGAAGTTAGGCATTTGATCCTGTTGCTCGTAACTTATAAGCGGTCGTCCCAATGTCAAAATCCATCTCCATGTACTCTCGTTCTGGCCATGCAGGTCGGTCCTCCACAGTTTGCAACATGATGAATTGGGGTGCAAAAAGGCCATTTTTCCGTCCTGTATAGATGCCACGTCTCCTTAGAAGTAATCTAAGGGCTCTCTTGTAGTCCATATGTACCCGGTTCCATATGTCTTGGTTCCAGCCTTCGAAGTGTTGTTGGAAGTGGTCAGGATGTCGTCTCCTTCTAGGCGTTCGAATTGGGCATTGGACATGAACCTAGCGGCGTACGTCGTAACTGCGATCTCATCTTCCTCGTCAGGTTTGATGTCTTGTCCCCAAAGGGTAACATCAACTTTATCGAATACGGATGTCTGGATAGCTAGTCCTTGCATCCGTTCGCTCAATTGTTCGAGCTGAGCGCTCTCGTTCGGAGTCGTAGCTCGGTCGGTCGGGGTCATCGTTGATCAAGTGAATGAGACGATGGAGTCGTATCTGGCTGTCGAAATACGTCTTTGTCGGGTCTAGTAACAACTGTTGATCGATGCCTTGCAGCCGATAATAGAAGTCGCTAGGCGATGTGGTCGCACTACTAATCGATGCCTTGCAGCCGATTAATAGCTTGGTAGGTTCTCCCAGATGCCTGGCAGCCTGAGATAGCCACTTAGCACAAATAACCTTCCTCAACCGATGCCTTGCAGCCGATCTTGAAGGTTAGCGATTTGTCTCTTCTTCCTAGCTGTCTGTGATCGACCAAGTCGACCACTGATCAGTGTCGGTAGGTCTCTACACAGGCCTGCGTGCAAATCGCAATGGTATGTGTAATCGTTGATGTCTGTTCTAGAAAGGGGGAAGAGGGGGCAAAGGGCACGGAGCTAGCTATGTGTCCTCCGCTATCCTCAACTGCACACGTGAGAGCGCACGTGACCTATCTAGATGGGTACAATGGATTACTACAATTCCCACAATAACCCTCTATGGTCACAGTAGGGTATACGTAATGACAAATTTTCTTCCCAAATGCGTTTTGAGACAGTCTGGCCTACAGTCGCCCGTAGGGGTGGGGTATGGTAACCATTAAGACCACTATGGCCTCACCTAGCTAGCTAGAGATCATCAACGAATACAACCACACAACTGCAAAGGCCTGCCAACAACTTCAGTAACAATCTGCAGCAAGTTTATTTGCCCAATCATCGAAAGGGGTCCCAATTCCATCCCTCATCGCCCCTCACTCTGCGCATATTGCGCCAACAAAGGGTCCGTCCTTATCTTCTCCCGTAGATTTTCCTGAGCGCAAATGATAAGCTCAATACTTCCGTCCGCCAATTTTGGAAGTATAATTTGCGTATGGGGATACAGGCCCATGTTCGGTGTCCTGCATGCCTCAATCTTGCCCAGAACACTACCCCATTCTATACCATACCAGTTAAAATCAGGCCATTTAGTAGAGAATAGGGTAAAGCCCGGTAAATCCAAGAAGCAGGAAGAAATTATTTTGCCGACATCGGGTTGCTTCTTGACAAATTCGACAACATCGGCCGCAAAGCCGCCCTTGAATTTGTAATGAATGTCCATGAGAGCCCCACGAATTGACGACGTAATCTCCGGAAGGCTGTTTGATGAGATTATTGTACTGATAGGTAGTTCAATTTGCCCGTAAGTCAGAAAACATCCCAATGTGGCTGGGTGGACAGGAGGGCTCATCCTGGTGCGGCCGCCAACGCAAGTATGAAGGATAGATGTGTTACTATCACCTGCAGCAGGTGTCTGTGAGAACCGTGCGCCAATTACTGTCTTCCAAGCCAGAGCAGTGAGTGCGTCGGTGGTCGAGACATAACTTGGTGATCCTGTGGGGGGATTTTTTGGTGAAACATCTTGCTTTAGGCGTATGAGAGCCTCCGGGCTGAAGCGGAAGACTTGCCCCCGATATTCCTCGACGTCGAGAGACTCTTGCAGTTTTGCACATGCAGAGTCATCGAGGATCGAGAATTCCGGATGGTCCTTGGCATGTCCCTTATGTCCTTGTGAGGAATAGTTGGGATCGAGCATGGCATTTCTGCCCTCTAGCAACTGCTCGTCGGCTGCCGCTGACGACCCCGACATGTCCCATCCCTCGGCGCGACGACACTCCTCGGCCCAAATTCCAAGAAAAGTATTCACAGTAATCGCGTCAAAAATCCCGTGGTGTAGATTAACATTCAGCAACAGACCCTCATCAAGGAAGTTTGCTTGGGCCAAAATAGCTGGCCAGTTCTTACCGCTCGGCGACCAGATTGGGGTTCGACAGAGGAGTCCCGGTTGAAATGCGGAAAGAGGAAAACGTTGAGCTTTGAGGTCCGCATATGACATTGGGAAAGCACCTTGATTCCTCAAGTCGTTCACCTTGATCAGAATTTTGTTGGAATCTGGTTTCTGCCGCTTCAACGCATTTGCTTGAGCTGATTGAGCGTCTGGCACAAATTCGCTGTCGAAAAGCGGGAAGCGCCTCTTCGTGGCATCAAGGCCAGTGCGAAGGATTCGTGTTACGGCGAGGATGTCGTAAGATTTGGGAAGCTGGAAAGGAAAGATGAAGCGACTCCAGCATCGGGGAGCGATTTGCTCCAAAGGGGTCATCGCCGACAGCGCAGCTCGAACTGGAGACATTGCTAACTTGCAAAAAGTGGACGAATTTAGGAAAATATGAAGACACTCAACTGTAGGGTTTATGGTCAGTCCGACCTTTGGACTAACATCCAGGGATATATAACTCTTCTAGGGTGACCACGCTCTAGGCCCGTGGTGGACAGCAAATCCCGATGGTAGCCATGGAAATCCTTTCCTATACCGATGATAATGTGTCGCGAAGCACTGAGATCCTGAGTTGGGTATACAGCTAAGGGTCCTGTTAGGGCTAGTCAGAAGAGTAGTCTGCAGAGAGATTTGAGACAGCATAAGACACATAGGCTATTGGGAGACTGCATATACGAGGCCCAGAAAGCCTATATGCAAAGGAGGCTGGGAACGGAGCCCAGCCCCCTAGTACTTGTACCTACGAAAGGGGGGTATAAATAAGGAGCCTAGAAGAGGGCAGCGAGGGGAGGGCACAACAATACACACACACCCATCTGATCATATGCAAAGACACCTCTGTGACTACCTTTTATCCAGGGGGTGATTATCGATCCACCACTTTCTACTAAAAATCCACCATAGTGGGTCAATCTGTGGCTACGGCTGTGGCGAGGACCGGCCCCCGCAAAATTTATTTATGTGTACTCCGTACCTTCCCTACGAAGTACAGCCTCCATGGCGTAGTGGTGACACGTCTGGAGCCTCTGCGTCGCAGAGGGGTCGGTTCGAAGCCGGCTGGAGGCACCCCTGGGCGAACAGGGCACACCCGGGTTCCCGCCCGTCAACAGCGAACAGCGTCATGAGAAAACACAATCGGCGTACCAACCACCATCAATGACTAACACAACCACGCTTCAACTTCGACACATCGCGCTTCAGTTGCTGGGAATAGGATGCTGAACACTTGGAGAAATTGACCTTCAAGCAGGTCTGTCATGAAGCGAAAACAGTGGTACGGTTGGCGCAGCGTAAGATGATCTGTGGGGCTTGGGGAGTCAAGGAACAAACGTGTTGAACTGTACTCTAGACAGTGTAAAGGCCTTATAGGGACCTCCCTCCGGGCGAAATAAATCCTACTACTACGAAGTACACAGAAAGTGAGGAAGGAAACTCATATAAGGGGGATCCGACGAACTCGACAAGAAGCCTGAAGCGAACGCCAGCTAGGCATTGAGGGGCCTCATCATGGAGACGCCGGCTGAGGCCGTGAATATGGTGGGGCGAAGCGCGTCGCCTGCGTCGACACCCGCGAAAAGATCGACACGCGTCGTGACTAACAGTATGCATCGGTCTGCTCTTGGGCGACTCTATTAGCCCCGTCGACGATAGAAACTGGTTGGAGAGTAACAGGGTTGGGGGTCCTGTCCTGTAAGGCGTGGATTCGTGCTGCGCTCCTTCCGTAGCGGCGGCGTTGGAGAGTCGGACTAGGGGCGAGGACGGCGTCTGCGCCGGTCGCCGGGGTGAGACACCGATCGGGCGGATCAGTGCCGGGGAGCTGGTTCGGAGCTGAGCCGCACGGGCTAGTGTAGCGAGGTTGGGCGGGGTATGAACACCCAGATCGAAGGGATCTGAGCTGGCATGCGAGCTCGTGGCAGATGCCATGGCCGCTGCCAAAGCCAGCGCGAAGCGCGGCTCAATGGCTTTGAGATGCAGATGTTAAGCAATTTGGTTGAAACTACGCTACTTTCTTAACAATTGCATGCCAAGAAAGTATGATGACAAAGGAAGGTGGAGGATCTGTAAATAGCTTAGTGTCGCGGCCCTCTAGGGTTGGTCCCTCCAGGCGGAATAAATTGCAATGCATTGCATTACTCTGCAGTGTATTGCGCCAACGCGGTGTCCGTCGTTATTTTTTCCATCAGATTTCCCTGCGCGCAAATGATAATCTCCACCCCCCCGCTTGCCAGCTTCGGCAGAATTATCTGCATATGGGGGAGGAGGCCTGTGCTTGGAGTCCTGAGTGCCTCAATTTTACCGAGCATATTGCCCCATTCCATATTGTGCCAGTCAAAATCGGGCCATTTGGTCGATAAGAGATTGAGACCCGGTAAGTCCAAAAGGGAAGTCGGAACTATCGCACCCAAATTAGGTTGTTTCTTAACAAATTCCATGATGTCGCCGGCATAACTGCCGTTGAACTTTTCGTCAATGTCCATAAGAGCCCGGCGGATTGCTGACGTGACATCCGGTAGACTGCTCGGTGAGATTATTTGACGAACTGGTAGTTGAACTTGGCCAAACGTCACGAAACAGCCCAATGTAGCTGGGTGGATTGGAGGTTTCAATCGGGTGCGGCCGCCAACGCAAATGTTGAGGATGGACGTGTCATCGTCCCGGACAGGTGTCCGCGAGAACCGCGCACGCATTACTGATTTCCAAGCCAGAGCTGTGAGAGCGTCTGTCGTAGAAATATAGCCTGGCGCGGAGGGACCGTTTCGTGAAACATCTCGCTTTAGCCTTACAAGAGCGTCCGGAGTGAAGTGAAAGACTTGTCCTCGATAATCTTCCGTATTGAGTCCAGGAACTTGGTTTGCGGGGTCCGTGAGTACCGTATATTCTGGATGATCCTCTGATCGGCCCTCAAGACCATTTGAGGCACAGTCAGAGTCGATCACGGCGTCTCTGTCCTCCAGAAGCCCCTCGTCGGTCGTTGCTGAACCCGACACGGCCCATCCCTCTGCACGACATTCCTCGGCCCAGATCCTGAGAAAGGTGTTGATGGTGAACGCGTCGAAAATCGAGTGATGAAGACAAACGTTTAGCAACAAACCTTCCCCGATGAAGTTTGCTTGGGCCAAAATAGCCGGCCATGGCTTGCCGATTGGTGACCAGATGTGAGTTCGACACAGGGCCCCTGGTTGAAATGCAGAAATAGGAAAACGTTTGGCTTTGAGCTCTGCATATGACATTGGGAAGGCCCGAGGCTCCCTTAAGTCCTTGACCTTAAGAGGAAGAACTTCGTTGGGATCGATTTGTTGCATCTTCAAGGCATTTGCTTGAGCAGATTGAGTGTCTGGGACAACTTCGCAGTTGAAAAGTGGAAAGCGCCGCTTTGTGGCGTCAAGACCAGTGCGAAGGACTCGTGATACAGCAAGAATGTCGTAATTTTTGGGAAGTTGAAAGGGGAAGACGAAGCGACTCCAACATCGGGGAGCGATTTGCTCGAGAGGGGTCAGCAGTGGTACCGCAGCTCGACCTGATGGCATTGCGGCCATGTTCATTATTGAGCCCATCTTGATGGCGGAGATTATCGCCCGGCAGACCGCGCTTCAGTCGCTGAAGGTAGGACGCTGAACACTTGGAGAAACTGACCTTCAAGCAGGCCTGTCATGTCACAGCGAAGGAGGCTGGAAACTGATAAAAAGAAGCGTGGGGCTTTAGGTGAGATGGAACCATGTACAGAAGGTACATAGGTTAGCGTAGTGGCTCTATAGGGGGAACCCTCCGGGCGTAATACAACTAAAAAAATAAAAAATAAAAAGGGGTGTGACAAAGGCCAGCTCCATAAGCCGTCCCGACCAATAGAACTGTCTGCCCAGACTCGACGCTCCCTAAGTTAATAGCTAGCTTTGCAAGCGACATGCATATGTAGCCATGACTGCACTTGTCAGATTCTAGGTGACGTCGGTAGATGGAAAAGACAAGGTGTGAGATAGGAACTTCAGCCCTCTACTAGTGCCAGTTGATGCTCATGTACCTTGAGGAATGAAAGGTTCTTCCTTCCACCTCCTTACCCCGCGATCCTCCACCACCCAACGCACGGACCGCAGCCCAGAGAGCAACTGTCTCAAAACTCCACGAACCAGCCACGTCATGGAGAAAGGACAAGACATGAGCCTCAACGTGGCACCAGTAAAAGTGTTCAAGTTCCAGAATCTTTGGGGCATTACCCCACTAGTGCAGCTGCGTTACAATGCATGTCTTGTCATGCCGCGGGATAGGTCCACTGTGCTTGATGCTTTCTTTGTATGCCACCAGTTAATTGATGGTAAGCTTTGCCTGTTTAGGCAGTGGCAGCCGCCTAGCGCTGGCAGGCAGCCGCAGCCACTTACTTAGGCTTTGATACGACATGCTTGGTGTCATGCAATAATGTAATTGGCTTGTTTCAATAGGTAGTCGACCTGACGAACTGATTGACAAGCAAATCTCACACAAAAACTAATACAGAAAAGGGAAAGTAACTTTATCCCAACGCCGGCCTCCTTCATTGTCTCGCGAAGGAGAGATCAAAAGTGGGCATAAATGTGAATAAAGGGACTTTTCGTAGGTAAATTCTCAGATTGTGGGAATGGTATTAGTAGTAGTAGTAGTAGTAGTAGTATTGATTACCCGTGCCACGCCCCACTTAATCTCGCGTTCGTTCCTCACCAGCTCCATAAGCTGGTGCTGGACACCGCAGTAGCCAGTACACCGCAATAGCCAGATTTTCGATTCCTCCAACTAAAATCGCTTCAGCCACCTCGTTCCCCGCTCAGAATCGCATATTTCCACCCTGGGTAGCCTTCCAGATGCCCTCCATCTACGAGCCTTTTTTGCTGCTTCTTCAAACCATCTCCTGCGCGCGCTGCGTGCCTTCAACTCCGCGGCCTCGACCACCTTTCTAGCCTTAGCGATTTGGTCTTCTTCTTTTTTCTGTACCATTTCACGGCCTTGGGCTACCGTCAAAACCCCTCCGGATTGCAGTTGCGTGTTCTTCATCGCCTTACGTTGTTGTTGGATGCGTTCGGCCATTTTGGTCCTTCCCAGATCTCTTTTGGTCTGCACAAGTTCGGTAGCCAGAGATAGTGATCCCCGAATAAAGCGACCCAAATCACGAGAAAACTCGGGATTTAGATCCTCGTCTTCTTGGAGTACGATCTCGAGTTTATCAGCTACTTTGTTTATTTGCCGAAGAGTCAGTGGCGTCTCGAATGGTGAAGAGTGTGGTTCTAAATTGGGGGGAGGAGTGGGCGTCTTTTTCGTCTGACGAGCCTCCAGCAGCTGGAGTACCGCTTGTGGATTCGGTGGCCAGATTCCCGTTTTTCGGAATGCAGAGCGAATAGTATTTTGTCTGAAGGCTTGTGATCGTACTTGCTGAATGCAGGAAAGAAATTCGAGTTTGGTTATATTGACAAGGCCGTCTCGAACCATAACTTCCAGCGCTTTGGCGTGGTAGTGCTTCAATGGCTGGAATACCACAACATCCAGAGGCTGGAGTAGATGCGTGAGATTCGGGGGCATACCGAATGGAATGATGCCGTGTTCGTCGCAATACTGAATGAATTGCCTTGTGTGGTGGGAGCCATGGCCATCGAGAATTAGCAGACGCTTCGAGCTTCTCGAGGTCTTTGCCGAATGCTTGTCAAAATGTTGAAGCCATTCCAGACTAATTTCGTCGTTTGAGTAGCCGGTCGATGTAGGTCGGATAGCTGTATCGGGATCTAGACCAGGTATCTGATACCATGAGGTCATGTGCATCTGTCCAGATAGGATTAAGAAAGCGGGAATGAAAGCTCCACCAGCCGAGATAGCCTCGATCGCAGTGGCAGACTCCTGTTCTCAGGATAGCAAAATAATGGGCTCTCTTTCGTTTAGTGACGACCAATTGATCTTTGCCAACTCCGATCCGAAATCCGGTCTCGTCCATATTCCAGATATCTTCAGGAGGTATACCCTTCTCTTGGATGACCTTGTGGAGGCTCTGGAAATACTGATTGACGCGGGTGAGGTCTTCGGAGGCTTGACGTTCTGAGTGGAGCTTCTTTTGAAGCTTCTTGAAGTAGCCGTGACGTTTGAGAAAGCGAGAAGTCCACCTGCTACCAATAACGAGATCGGCTTGACCAGATCGCTGATGCAAGATGTGATTTGCCGCATCGGTGACGAACTCTGGGCGTACCGCAAGGTTGATATTGTCAAGGCGATCGATGTAACGACACAAAGCCGCCTCTTCTGGTCGCGATAGCTTCAAATTCGTGGCTGGTCTGCCTGTTTTGGGAGGACGGCCTTCAAGGCGGTATCGCAATCGATTGCGTGGTACGCCGAATTCCCGAGCAACCGTGGCCACCTTCGCACCAGAAAAATGTTCAATATATCGAAGAGCTTCTTGGATACGTGCTTCCATCTCTGCAAGTCAAAGGATTGTGATCTGGTTGAAGTGTAGGTGATTGAAGTTAGACGGTGAAAATTCTGGCTATTGCGGTGTACTGGCTACTGTGGTGTCCAGCACCAGCTTATGGAGCTGGTGAGGAACGAACGCGAGATTAAGTGGGGCGTGGCACGGGTACCGTCTGGGACATCCCTATAAGGGCAAAAGACGTGCTAGGCTAGAGAAGACTAGATACATAGAATATCCCGAGTACCTGGACTAAGGACCGTGTGTAGCACCTAACCACTCCATCTAGCAATTCTGAGGCTCTGAGGCCGGTCGGAAATTCGGGGCCCTTCCCCCGTCAGCGGGTTCCAGGCACGGCAGTGAAGCTGTAATAGTAGTCAGTCTTTGGCCGAGGCCGGGTGACTGAGAAAGCCCACGAAGTCATGGGCCGGCCGCAAGCCCTCGAGGAGGGCCTACGGGGCAGAAAGAAAAGAAAAGAAAAAGGAAGCAGAGAGTGTAGCAATGTTAGTCGGGGATTCGCCCCGATGGCGATTGTCTTCTCCGCAGGAGCGTTCGATCCGGGCCACTTCGTGGTTATGACAGTCGGCGAAGTCCCCGTGCCTGCTCCTCGTAGCAAGCAGGTGGTGGAGGTGTTGTCGATTGGTGTGCAGCCCGGGGACACCCGGGTGAGGCCTTGAGCTCTAGGCTCTTGTAGCTCCTCGGGGCCCCGCGGCCCACCAGTCCAGAGGAAGTCGTGGCCGCTGGGCGGCAGAAAGGGCCGCAAGGCGGCAAAGTTCGGAGCCGCGAGACGGCAGAAGGAGGCAGAGCCGCAAGGCGGCAGAAGGCGAGGCCAGCCAGTAAAGGCGGCAGAGGGTGCGAGGCAGCGCGAGGCGTGCCAGGAAGGGCGAGAAGAAGTCGGGCCGCGAGGCGGCAGAAGAGGTCGGGGCCGCGAGGCGGCAGAAGTCGAGGCCAGCAAGTAAAGGCGGCAGAAGAAGGCGATGCCGCGAGGCGGCAGAAGGCGAGGCAGCGCGAGGCATGCCGTTATTCGAGACCAGCTTCCCAAGAGGAGACGAACTCTCCAAAGTCTGCCTTTGGTGCTTGCTAGAGCCCCGTTAGGGCTAGAGAGGCAGAAGCATGGTCGGGTGACCTGAAAATAATTATCCACTAACAGGCTGCTAACAGCCCGCAGAAGAGAAGAATTTTTACAGGGGAGAGTTGTGTGGGAATGGTAAGGGATTTTCCGATGATCTGCCGGATCTGGTGATCTGCCGGATTGCGGCGACTTCGCACGCTCAACATCAATCGACAATAGCTCAACAACAACGGTGCCAATTGACGTATCCTTTGATTTCCTGAATCATCAGAAGCAGTGAAAGTCTGGCATATATTTAGAACTTTTATCTAGGGGCAATGCGCTGCGGTGCTGACATCAAACCAAGCAACGGCCAAAATAGGATGCCGACAGATTGTGTAAGTCATTTCAGCCAATACAGCAAAAACAGAACATTATTGGCTTTCATCGTAGGCTTTAATCATGTGGGATTCTCCCATTCTATCCATAGTGCAGAACTTGGCTCAGGATACTGCAAAAATGGGGTTGGAAGGGCGAGCTGGATAACTTCATTCTACGCACCCGTAATGAGCCAGATTGAACGTGATTCGACGGTACAAGCATCTTCTGAAAAGAACCTATCTATGCATCTGAATGTAAGGTTTATTTTTAGCTTGAAATTCAGTGCGCGAGGCTCCGCTTTCACACCTGACAAGGAAAGACGTGCACGAAAATTGAGAAATTCGACACCCTACCCTAAAACACGTATAACATGGATGAAATGGGCTTTCTATTCCTTATGAGCATTTGAACGAACAGGGTATTCCTCTTATTATAAGAAAACAAGGCAAAATTGCTCGGCGTATTAAAAAATGGCAACCCATCCTCCCTTACGTTCAAGATGTGCGTCAGTCAAGAGATGGCATCGCTGCCCCATTTCTCATCCACCAAGACAAGCCAGCACAAACTCTGGACTTTTGGTTCGTGAAACGTGAATCAAGTCGTCAATAAATATTTTTAACACGTCAAAAACGAGGTGGACGAATCACAATATTTGAAATGAGCAGCTCACCGGTACGTTCGACCGGTTTACCAGGGTGAAAGCTCGAAACGGTTGTGCTTATCGCCTTTGGTTCCCGATGGCCACTTAACCATTTTAGTATCGAATTTATGGAGTGGTGTGACCGGCACCGAGTGATCGTTGTGGTGTTTCCTCAATCCATTCATCGGCTGCAACCCTTGATGTATCGTTATTCAGCCTCTCTCAACAGCGTATACGCATGATCTTATCCAGTACACAGACAAATCAAAAGGTTCATTGGATTGCTGAAATCGAAGATCTAGACTGTGTTTTGGAACGCATTTCAGGAAGTAGTCGAGAAGTCCTCTGTTGATGCTGGCCGCAACAGCCGAAGGCTGAGCAGCACCCTCGGGAGCCCTCAATATGAGTTTTAAGTGCTTGATATGAGAGTTAAAGTATGCAGAGAACAAGTAGTCACAAGAACCAGCGCAGGCAGACCGGTAAGGCTTCAAAGATGATCTCTTCTGCTGTACAGATTCTAGTGCAGACGAGGTGTTTAGCTCTAAAATTGTGGCTCAAGCTCGCCAAAAATGACAGTGAAAGGACTCCAAAAGAAAGAGGAGGCTCTGAAGAAGGAGGCCTGAAAGCTTCAGCGACAGCAGAAGGCAGCGGAGCAAAAGCTCTCGCTCTAGAGAAGAGGAAGCAATGAGAGGCGGAAATTGGGAGAAAACGACGGATGACGGAGGCCGTGAAGCAAAATAAGGAGATAAATTGGCATTATTAACAAGAGCTGAAGATTTTGAAAGTGGAAAAGCCACAGAAAATGCAGAATGAGCGACGGGTGGCTTCTGAGGGTCGCGAGAGGAGTCAGGATGTTCACGCTGCAAAAATTGTCACTCTTCCGTTCACACCAGAGCGGGCCATAGCATTGCAGGTACCAAACACACTATATAATAACGCAAATAATAAGGCAATGATAACTTCAAACGACATATCCTGTCCTCAAAGGCCCTCTTTAGCTGTTGATAGTGATCGGGAGGCAATGGGTGCATTTCGGGGACTTGCGCGATCGGAGAGTAACAGAAGACGACCTCGATGGCTGGATGACTTCAAAAAGATTGAGTGGCATCTTTGAGCATTATTAACTGCTCTTATAAGATTTTAGAACAATTCAAATAGTATTCGTGAAGTTATTCTCAGTTCTTTGCTGGAATGCAATGAGCCCAAAATCCGGCGAATCGCCAGATCCGGCAGATCACCGGAAAATCCCTTATTACTCGTCCCACAGACCCACGTAAAGTGGGTCCTCACCACCTGTCTGTGTCAACCACCTGGCTGTGTCACTTCACCGCTTCAAGTGTCGAGAAGAAGGTCCGAACGAGTTGAGGTCTCTAGGTCTCTCTAGGTAATACAGCTTGAAACCAGGTAAGAAGGGAAGTCTGCAGACTGTTGTTTCTTCTTCCTAGACCACTGAGGGGTCCGGAGGATCTCCTATTCGAACGGGGACCCTTTGAGGAGTCCGGCATAACTATTACTGGCTCGGGGACCTCGAGAGACTGAACTATCGATTTCATAGCTAGAAGAGCTATTTGATCGGGGAGATGGAGCTGATGTTGCTGACGTAGATGACTTACGTGGCCTTCAGTAAGTGGCAAGAAGTGCCCTCTTCCTGATAGAATGTATACTATACCTGAAAACGGGATATCAACTTGGGAGAAGCGTGGAGGGATATAAAAGGGGCTGCTTGAACGGGGGAGGGAGAAAAAAAAACATCTGATGGGGTGATACTCGACCTTCAAAAAGTCCCTTTATCCACGTTTATGCCCGCTTTTGCTCTCTCCTTCGCGAGAGTTATGAGCCCGGGAGAAACAGAACTGTTTCTGTAACTTCCGGTGGCAAAGTTGCAACCTTGAGAAAGAACCCCTTCCCGCACGCTTCACACCACCTCGGCTTATCTTCGCCACCTTTTCGGCCCCTCTACGGCAGTTGAAGATGTCGAAGACCTCGGCTATGGCTACGACGAAGCGAACGATTCTAACGGAGCCCCAGGACTGGGACCGTTGGGTTAAGGAGATTAGAGCCCGTGTGGATAGAACTATCCACAAGTTGATCTTTCGAGACGGATCAAATGCTCTGGAGCCCCCTAACCGACCTAGCTTCACTGACTTTGCTGAAGAAGCTACCCACTACGTCGACCTTAACTCCATAAATCAGAGAGCTTATTCTGTTGCTACTGCTGACTATGAAAGCAGGCGTAGGGAATACCTTTACGAGACTAAGCTAATCACTGCAGCCCGTACAGCTATTACGGAGTCTATCAGCACTGCTAAACTTACCTCCCTTCGAGAGGGGGATACGCTTCGGCAGTGGCTGCAGAAGCTGGAAGCATCGACTGCTCCTTCACGCGGCTTTATGACTGACCGAATTAGGAAGCAGTATTCTAGTCACCTTCATGCTAGTACTAAGACTAACATACTAGACTGGCTGACTAAGTGGGAAGAGATTATAGAAGAAGCTGACCTTTACTTCCTATCTGAGGCACTAACAGGCCAGTGGCTACGAGATATAGCTAGCGTCATCCGACCTCTTAGCGACGGATACGCTACTATCTTCTACGAAGATAGCCGAAGAATCGATGAAGAAGCAGCAACTGCTCAATATAGGGTCTATCAAGCTCTTCGACCAGACTCTATAGGAAGCACGCCTACTTTGGCAGCAGTACCACCTTCTTCGACTCACTGGACCTTTCAGCTTGTTGCTAGAAAATCAGAGAAATTGCAGAGCAACAGCCGCACCAGCAGAAAGGAGGAATCAAGAGAGGTGCCGGCTTTCTAGCTGATAAAGAAACTGATGAAAACAACCCTTCTGAAGAAAGACCGAAAAAGAAGAGAAAGGGAAGAAACCTGACACAACCAAAAACACTGAGAAAACCGATAAAACCGATAAAACCGATGCCCTGCGTGTGGACGGATAAGTCATGTTCTTTCTGACTGCTGGGCTCTCTTCGAGGATAAACGCCCTCATGGTGTGATTCGAATCCTCGAATGGAAGAAAGGTGCAAAAGGCCCTGAAAAGACCCAGATTTAAGAAAGAAGGTGGAAAAAATCCGTCATGAGAAGGAGGCCTAGCAACTACCGAAGAGTCGGATAGTCGGAAGAATCGTTGGGCACGCAAACCCTGCCTTTGTCTTTAAGGCTAGCCAAACGACCGCCTCTAACGACTACCCTCTTCGAAAGTCGACTCTGCTAGACTCAGCAGCTTCTTTACATATTTGCAATAACCTATCGAAATTCCGATCTTTTAGAAAAGCAAGAAACGAATACCTAGTCACAGGGATTCAGAAGTCCGGATCAAAGGTTACGGCAGAGTCAACGTTACGGTCACGGCCCTAGACGGGTCATTACGGTCTTTACGATTAAAGAACGTTGCTTATTGTCCGAAATTTTCAGCAAGCCTGGTATCTTTTCAGGCTCTTCGAGACGAAGGAATCTACTGGGATACCTTCACAGAGCCCACAAGGCTAGTCTACCGAGACAAGAGACCGATTTGTATTTTATTTCGGAAATATCGCCAGTTTGTTCTCGATTTCCAGCCTATTCAGAAGGAGGATATTGAAGAAGCGGTTTTCAAGCCTCTAAGCCGAGAAGAAGAGGCTCCCGGGACCCAAGACCGACAGCGACAGCAGAAGCTAGCCTTTGGCATGCCAGACTAGGTCACCCGGGACCCCTAGCTCTTTATAAGCTAGGATTACGAAAAGGAGTGCATATTCGAGGCCCAAAAACCTACGAATGCCAGCACTGTGCTCAAGGGAGGGCAATACGACAGGTTTCTCGAAGAACCCTATTCGAGACGAACGTCAAGAGCCCTGCCAAGAGATTTGGATCGACTGGACCGAGCTTACCCCTGATTTCGAGGGCTATGTCCGTGTGATGTTCATCACAGACGCATATTCGGGCATGGTTTTCCCCTACTTCCTTAAGACCTATCATTCAAAGCACCACCTAGCCGCACTTCGAGATTTCGTTAGCTGGATGAAGCTTCGTTTTGACTACACGGTGAAAATTGTACGGTCTGACGGAGAGCTATTCACTAATAAGATTAAGAAGTGGCTACGAAAGAAGGGAATTTCAGCAGAAAAATCAGCCTCGAATACACAAGCCCAAAACGGAGGGGCAGAACGGTCCGGTGGAATTACCCTAGGACTACGAATTCAACTCCGAATTCGTCAGAAGACTGGAAAACACCTCTTGAGCTCTTTACGAAGAAGGATCAACCTCAACAGCATGCCCAGCTCAAGGCCTACGGCTGTAGGGCCTACGCTATGACTTCTAACGCACAGCTAGGCAAGAAAAAGAGGCAGAAGCTTGATCCACGGTCACATATAGGATACCTGGTTGGATATAATTCGACTAATATCTTCCGGATCTGGATTCCGCAACGAAGAAAGGTTATTTCGACAAGGGATGTTATTTTTGACGAATTTACCTATTTTGATGGGAAATTCGAGCAGCCGCAGCTGCTTCCTAGCATCAATGATCTTATTCAACGCGTTGAGATACCGGAGGACCAGAAAATCAACCAGGAAATCCTTGACGAAGAATCGGAGCTTGAGAGCGTGTTCGACGAAGACTCAGACGAGGAAGACGAAGAGGAACAGACCGACCCAGACGAAGAAGACTATAAGAGGGTTAAGGCGCTTGAAGAAGCTTCTCTTATAACACCTCCACTGACAGAAGAAGATCCTGAGGCAGGCTTCTTGGTCCAGGCTGGCAAACCACTCAATCCTGGCAACCGGTTGCTCAATCCAGTTGAGCAACTGGCAACTCAATCAACGCAATCGATGGTCGGCTGATTAAGCCGGCAATTCAATCCGATCTCGCGTTGATTGACGGGATTGACGGAATTGCCGTTGACGGTGGAAAGTGTGTAGGGTAGATGACCAGTGGATTATATGAAGAAATCTCACCCAAGCCGAAGCGTCAGCAGCTCAGGGCAGATTGACAATTGGACCAATCATCCATTCTGACAAGAGTCCCTTGCTGTTATGAACGCGACGCGCTCGTGTCTGAACCTGGCGTCCACGCGTTCATGAGTAAGGGGGAAAGTGACTCAATCATCGTGCCGCAATCGGGATGTTTGTAACGCCTCTCATATTATCCCACTCTTCTCTTAGATGGGCGACTATCTCGATTCTTTGCCTTCTGCAGGCCCCAAGGCAGTCGAGAATGGGAAACATTTCCATGGCAGCACTTTCGCGGCTACACCAAATCCCAACGCGCCGGCAAGCTCAAGTCGTGGATTTGGCGCTTTGGGTTTGACATTGAGCATCAAGACAACGGGGACAATAGGCTGTGGGTATGCGGGACCTGTTCGGTCAAGAAATCGCCCCAAGGACCCCCAAGCTTTGCAGCGAAGGGAACGACAAATATCGAGCGCCATCTGCACGATGCGCACCGCATTTCTGGGCCGTTGGGAAACGTCTGCCGAAAGGTACGACAACAAAGAAGCGCTCTATCGCACAGTTCTTCGAGCTCGACGCAAACGACGGCAAAGAGCAGGCCTTGATCAACACGCTCAAGAATCACTTTGATAAGAATGTGTTCCAATCACTCCTACTTGCTTGGATCACCGAGTCAAATGTTGCCTTTCGCGCCATCGAAGCCCCTCGATTCCGTTCTCTGCTCGACTATCTCAATCCTTCAATTGGCCTGACCCAGTCACACATGACTCACACGACCATTCGGTCCAGGCTTTTCGAAGAGTATCACCAATACAAGGGCGTTGTGGTGAAGGAATTGAAAGAGTGCCCCGGCCGTATCCATCTTGCGTTTGACGGCTGGAGATCGCCCAATCGGCACGCTGTGTACGGGATTGCTGCGTTCTACCTGTCCAAGGAAAAGCGCCCACAAAAAATACTTCTCGGAATGCCTGAGTTGCGGCAGTCCCATACTGAGAGAACATGGCTTCTCAGGTGGCAGAAGTCATCACCTCGTTCGAGATACAGGATAAGATTGGCTACTTCACGTTGGATAACGCGGAGAACAACGACACCGCGATGAGGGCCCTGGGTGACCAATTCAGTTTCGATGGGAGGCAAAGAAGGGTCCGCTGCTTTGGACATATTATCAACCTTGTAGCGAAAGCACTGCTCTTTGGAAAAGACGACGAGGTCTTCGATTCAGAAGATCGTACCAATATTCTCGACCTGGCTCAGCACAACCTTTGGCGAAAAAAAGGTCCGATCGGCAAACTCCACAATCTCGTCCATTGGATTCATCGATCCGACAGGCTGACCTATCTACTACGGAGCCTGCAGGAGAAGAAGGATGGTACGAAAAGGCCGGTCGACGTTGTGACCGATAACATGACGCGCTGGCTGTCTCATTACAAAATGATGGATCGGGCTCTTCTCCTTCGCGAATTTCTCGACGACCTTGTCGCGATCGAACGGTTCGAGCACAGCAGAGGCAGGTCGAGAAGTAGAGCCAGGCCTGCGTGTATACGAGATGAGGATTTACTGACGGAGAACGATTGGATGGTGATCAGCAATTTCGAGATGTCCTGAGACATTTTGCCAATGCTCTCAAGGCACTTGAAGGAGACGCGCAAGTCCGTGTCCGCAAAGACGGGAAGCTCATAGCCTATGGAACCGCATGGGATATCATCCAGGCGTTCGAATATCTTCTGGAGAAGCTTGAAGAAGCCAAAACGATGGCCAGAGACCTGCCGGATTCTGGCCACTTCGCAATCAACGTCGAATTGGGTTGGAAAAATTGATAAGTACTACGCGAAACTCATCGAGTGTCCGATATACTACTCGGCCATCGCTCTGCATCCTGCCTTGCGGTTACAGTGGTTCGAAGAAGCTTGGGCTCATCGACCCGAATGGGTCACGGAAGCCCGGCGGATCGTCCGAGCCATCTGGGAAAGTGACTATAAGTCGCTGAACGTCGAGGAGGAGGGTCCAGCCACTGCTGTGGAGAATTTCCAGCCACCCGACGATCTGGACGATTTCAAAAGTTTCGAATGAGGCACAGGGTGCAATCGAGCCATATCACGAATGGTGATTACCGGCTGCCGACGCGCCCTATCGCCGACGAGTTGGATCGTTGGACCGTCGATATCGGGGCAGACGACGGGGAGATCAATGATCCATTTCAGTACTGGAAACTCAAAGAGGCGACATATCCGCGGCTGGCGCGGATGGCTTTCGATATGCTATCCGTCCCGCCCATGTCTGCCGAGTGCGAAAGGGCGTTTTCATTTGCTGGACTGATGGTTACCCGGCTGCGCAGGAGACTTGAGGTGAAGACCATCAGCGCCGCACAGTCCATCCGGTCTTGGCTGGAGGACGGGCCAGAGGACTTTGTCGTTATCTCCGAATAGCATATTGACAACCGTCAACGCCAGCAATCCACGCAATCCACGCAATTGAGATTCAGATTGCTCAACGCAATCGAGGATTTGATGATGTAAGCTGGCAATCCACGCAATCCCGTCACTCGGTTGCGTTGATTGCGTGGTTTGCCACCCTGGATCGTTCGATTCGCTGGTGGTTCGTCCCAGTATATACTCCCTTTCGGCGGAGAACCCGGCGGAGCTCCCGCCGGTATG
This sequence comes from Hirsutella rhossiliensis, assembly GCF_020360975.1. NCBI lineage: Eukaryota > Fungi > Ascomycota > Sordariomycetes > Hypocreales > Ophiocordycipitaceae > Hirsutella > Hirsutella rhossiliensis. Next base: position 3,929,366 of record NW_025408672.1, read on the forward strand.
AAATTTCAACCATAAGGAACATGTCTAGCGTCCATCCTTCAAAGTCTTGTTGGAAAGCATGGAAGACTTCATCATCCCACATCTTCTCAAGAGTATAGGCTTTAAGGGCCTTAGCTGCGTACGTGGTTGCATGTATCTCCGTTATATTATCGACTGAGATATCTTTCAATCGAAGCTGAGGGTCTATAGCGGAAAAATCGGCCGCGAAGTCGGTTCCGCGCATAAATTCCTGAGCAGAAATAGGTTGGCGTAGGCGTACATCTTCTTGAGGCTGTATAACCCTTATGCCTTCTGTTTGTCCTTGTGACATGTTGATTGTTGTGATGTCAAGGCTTTCCTACCGGCTTGGTCTAGTCGGTTCTTGTCGTGTGTGTAGCATAGACTTCCTCTCTCGGGACTATGGTGCAACCTATAGAAATAGGTCTCGCAGGGAATTCTTCAAGGAATCGGGTCTTTCTCTTCCACTTGCAAACTTCCTCTCTCGGGACTATGGTGCAACCTATAGAAATAGGTCTCGCAGGGAATTCTTCGAGGAAACGGGGATGCTTTTCGATACCTAACTTTCTGTGGTTAAACAGACGTTCAACCACTGATCAGTGTTGGGTCGTGGGTATTCGTGCTGTGCACAGGGGCAGGGTGGCGATCAATTCCACCTCCACCTCCACCTCTTCAATAATATTGAAGTGGAAGTCACGTGTTTCAATTCAATCAATTCAATCTCACTTGCACATTGAGAGCTTCAATCCACGCCGACGCCTTGAACGTTGACCACGCGTTGAAGCCGTTGAAGCTAGAGGTGATCTAGGGTAGCACCTACACCTGATCTAGTCGCGTCTGACGCGCGTGGTCACTAGCCTTACCTTACTCAAGGTCGTAGTACTTCGGTCCCATATTAATTTCATATGTAAAGGATGTGCAAATACTTGGGCGATTAGACACGTTTGAGCCGAATTTCCGAGTGTCGCGTCGCACTGAAACCTTCACCAAACAATGCACCTTCTTTCTTCCTGCAGCCAAATGGATAACGACGTTCCTATTAAGCCCCAGCATGCCTCAGACAGAGGCTCGTCCAGCAAGCCGTTTGTTAACATGGATGCTTTGCAAGACGAATGGAGCATCTTCCCATGGAACCATTTCCCAGGTTATACGATTTCCGAGCGCGCTGGCAGGCAGTGATCGGAATGGTCCGGTATGGTATGGTATGACCTCTATACCATACCATACCACCTGCTGATATCCTTACCGGTATGGCTTACCGGTAATACCAGTAATACCGCCAAGACCGCTCAGAATGAGGCGGGTTGCAAAAATAGGAAATGTATTGGCTACTAGTTGTCAACTTGATCGCTTATTCGCTTTCATTCTCGCTATCCCCGCTATCTTCGCTATCCTCAGCCCGAGGCTTCCCATACCAGGCACGTAGACACTCACAAGCCTCTATGATATCTGCCTTAAGCCTACCTCGACGATCAACTATACCAAGCTTTGCGCTACTAAACAGCCGTTCGCACTCATCTGACATTGGGGAAACCGCAAATAGATCCAGAGCGAAGCGGGCGAGGTCTCTTTGCGAGTCATAACGGATAGCCAATAGGCGATGGCCTCATCGCAACCTGCCTCCTCGTCATGCAGCCGGTCGGTCGAAATATACTGCTCATACAGATCGGTGGCAGCAGCCGGGCCGTCTATGCGAATGCGCTTATGTTCCCTCTGCCGATCGAATGCTGGGTCTGGATCCTTGTCCTTCCTGACTGGAGGTGGTAGCGCCTCAACAGGGTACTTTCCTTATACTCTGTCTCCCAGAGCTGCTTCACCGCCAGCTGTGCGCTTTCATACCACTTCTGTCTTCCTTCGTCGCCCTGAAGAACCCATTCTTGCCTGAACCATGCCCACTTTCGATACGGATTGAGTACTTGAGCTGCGTAATACGCTGGCGGAAGATCAGTATCTTCAGGAAATCGATGTTGCCAATTCCGTTGTCGGTTGCTGTAATACTCCTCGCACTTTGACCACGCAGCATCTGCACAACCTGGAGATACCTCCACGTGAAGTTGTCGTCGTCGTCTTCCTCGTGAATGTCATGGTAGTGATCCTTCGTCTCGTTGATCTCGCGGAGAAGACAGTCCAAAGTCGAAAACTATGACGAGCTGAGAAGATTTCCAAACGTTCTCGAACATTTAACGCTCGTGTGATCGAATGAAACCACGAATTCCAGCGTGTGGAGTTGTTCTGGATAAGCTCGAGCCCATCGAATTCGGAGAGATGGCCGCCGATAATAATTGCTGCAAACTCCTCCCGCCTTTGAGGAGTAAGCCGGATGTACCGCACAAGGTTATGGAGCCGGCCTAAACATCCAAACTTCTTCCACAGCTCCTCTACCTTCACGTAATCTCCGCGCTGGTGGTGCTTTCAAGCTTCGCCAAATGCTTCTCACAATTTCGACCCATGAGAAACGCCTGGCAGCAGAGGTTGACAATGTGACCCAAGCAGCGCAGTCGGCGATGGCGACGCTGTTGCGGCTTCATCCATGGGCAGAGCTCCTTGAGTATAAACTCAACAGCGGTATCATTGGATGAAGCATTGTCCAGCATGAAGTATCCAATCTGATCTCCGCCAATGTCATATTCCGTCAATAATTCGAGAACGGTCGACCCAAGATTCTCGCCACTGTGCTCGCCATGAACGCGTCGCATGCCCAGGACGGTACTTCGTCGCTTGCCGGTGGCGTCAATCCACATGGCGACGACACCCAGGATTGCGTACGGGTTTGGCGAGGTCCAGAGGTCGAAGGAGATGGAGATTCTACTCCGCGACCGCTGGAGGTCCTCTTTCAGCTGTTGCTTCTTCGACAGGAACGCATCCATAACCCAACCTCGAATTGTTTTCGCAGCCTTTGGGAGGTGATTAAGTAGAGCAGGGTTCAGAAAGAAGAGTAGCTCTCGGAAGTACTGGTTCTCCAACTGGAAGAAAGCAATATGGCAGTACACAACCCAACGAATCAAAAGCTCTTTGAACCTCTCAACGGTATCTTTCCAGAAAAATTGCTACTAGCAGCTGCGCTTTCTGTTGCTCCAATACAGACGCCCGTGTCGCACCGCGTTTCCTCACGCCGCTTTGTGGATCAATCTGGTGCCTCTGTTCGAGATGATTTCTCACCCCGACGTGCCATTGATCACAAATAACTCTTGCTTATACTTTCCGATCGCACATTCGTGACAGTAGTATACCTCTTTCTTGTCACTGTCTCGGATGTAATGAAGACCGTACTTCCACACATGCGACGAGCCGAGACGAGCTGCCTTCTTCGTCGTCTTCGCGCGACGCAGGTACGTGACATGGTCTTGTACGAATTCGTCCGGAGGCTCAGGATAACGGACAGAATTAGACGATGGCGTCGTAGCGGAAAAATGTGGCGCGGGACACGATGCAGGAGATCTGGAGCGGATTGATGCTGAACTTGTCGTAAACGAAGATGGCGAGGTTGGCGCTGGAGATTCCATGATCATGACATACACCAATTAAGGTATGGTGGCTTTCGATCATTCGATCTTGGTCCATCGTCCAACTAGCCTAACGTAAAAATTTTCGGGCTCCAACATCACGGAAGTAATTCGATTGAAAGGATCATTTAAGCTTTCCTGTCCCTGAAAGGATCATTTAAGCTTTTCCTGTCCCTCCGACGACGCGATTGACAAGTCTGGCCAGTGATACGTTAGGTCATGCTCCGTCCTACATGGAAGAACTCATAAAACTGGGTGCAATGAGAAGTACTTTCTAATACGCACTAACACTCGCCTTACCTTCGGGCCTTCCTGGGATAGCTACCCGGCAGCAAAGACGAAAAGCATCCGTTCGGTGCCGGGATCGACCTGACCAAGGTAGCCAGGTCGATATTGTGAGGATGATGGTATTCATGATTGAATGGAGTAGATAAACTGGCAGAAAACTGGTCAATAAGCCCTACAGATGACACTGGAATCATCGCCGCTCGGATTCTGCCTGGTCATTCTCCGCAGTGAGCCTCTTACCTGAGCTTATTTTTAGCGTTACTGGTATGATTCGGTATACCGGTAATACCATGGTATCAAGTTTTTGTCAAACCATACCAGGTCTTGGCGGTATTTACCATACCAATACCAACTCATACCGGACCATTCCGATCACTGGTTTTGCCGAGACCATATAGGTGAGCTGTTGTGGGATGCGCACGGACCAAGAATGGAAAGGTGTATTGCAATACTTGCAATAAATGTGGGGCGATACTCCAGTATGGATTGCACACCTTTCCATATATGGAAAACCACCCTGCTCAAGAGGCTGCCGACCGGGAAAAGGGGCATCCTTTTGAAAGCTTCCCCTGTGCCACCTCTGCCAAATGTGCCGTCGCTTCAATGCCCTTGCCCATCTTGCCTTTAGGTCCTAGGTCCTCAAACAAGAAACCCTCTGGCTTCATCGCCGGCCCCCCATCCCCGGGAATCATCCCACCGGTAGCCCACACGAGCCATGCCAAAGGACCCCAGCGATTCCATATTGTTGCGGGCAGGTACCAAGGCTCTTTTAAATAATGGTAGTGATGCATGCGCCCGGTTTTGATGTCTGGCTCCGAGATGTAGTCGGTGGCAATAGAGCGCGGTAAAGCGAGGAACCGCATACACAGTTTCCGAGCGAGAAGAAAGGTATACGTGAAGGCCACTGTCGCAGTTCCAGGCTCTGGAAGGCTGCTAAATTGTTAGATCAACCCCTGTATGGTTATGCACCCAGTTCTTACCTGAATATCTGGCGCCATCTATCGCCCATGAGGACGAACGCAAGTCCATATATTAGTGGCCGCATGAACACTGGATACGAGGAGTAGAAAAAGTCCAGCAAATGGCCAACAAGTATCTGGCCATCCCTTGTTCGTCGCATATGCTCGTCTTCGTACTTCGACGCCCACTGCGTCACGTCCTCCAGGAAGTTGATGCCATCGTCCCACCGATCCTTATTCAACTCGGCCACAAAATCAATTTCCATCATATCGCCAATATATTTCCAAAAAGTGCCGATGGCAGCCATCTCCATATCCGTAAGTGATCTCCACTCGAAGAGGCGTATAAGTCGAATTGGCTCATTCATTATTATATGGAGAGTGTAGAGAAGGTCCCGATTGAGGAGTTTTCCAGATTTCATGTATGGGCTATGCAGATAGTTCATCCGTGCAACAGCCTGGTGTAGTAACGGTGAAGTTGGGGGAAACTTGATAAAGCTGCCTAGAGTTAGAAAATGAAAGGTTCCCACGATCGTGCAGACTGGGAGAAAAAATACCATTCAATAAGGGTTATCGTATCTTCCCACCTGAAGTGTATCAGCTTTGCGAAACCTTCTAGCTCCATATACTGGCTGAAAAACCAAGAGGCCTGTTACCAACTACCTTTTTGGTGCTCGATCAGGCAATCTATAGTCGCTCGACGACGCGATGAGTGTCGCGATGCTGTCAAACGCATAAATCTAACGGGGGACACTTCAGTCTGCTCTCATGCGCGAGCGAGGATTAGACGTCCATAATACCTTGATAGTGCCCCAATGCATGCCGACATCGAAGAAAGTGGGAAACTCGAAAGAGATCGCATGTTTGACAATAATTTGTGCATCTGCATTGGTCATCCGCGCGAGAGAGGCACGATCGAGGTAATTGAGATGAGAGCGAAGCTTGCTGATGCGGCGAAATCTCAGGCTGCAACACAAACCGACGTAACAAGCAAAAGATGTAATACTTAGAGCAATCCAGAGCGTGGAAGACCGTCTTTCTTCCGAAGACGACATTGTTGGAGTGAAGCTGGTTCGGTTCGACACAGCTTAGCGACAATTAGTATCGACTTTCATAGGCTTCACGTGCGGGAAGACGTAATTCTCCCAAAGGTGGATTGGGTGGGGCTCACTTCTGGGGACTGGTGAGAAAATGTGGAATAATTGCTAACTTATAACTGACAAAACCTAGAAATCAGGATCAGGATTCAAACTTGTTGGCCGTCGTGCGCCTTAAATATAGAGTAACTTAGTTGTGGGAATTGTAGTAATCTATTGTACTCATCTAGCTAGCTCACGTGCGCTGTCACGTGTACGGATGAGGCCACATAGCTAGCATCGTGGCCTCCTCCCTCCCTTGAAGAGGAGAAGATAGACGAATACAACACACCGGTTAACCCCACCCTTTGCATGCAGAGAGACCTGCCAACAGGTGGGGATTTTTCCATTTGCGCTACCGAAAGAGGGGTGTTACCGAAAGAGGGGGGATCGCCCTTTGTGCCAAGGTGTCACCCACCACTTGGTTGGTCGGCGGTAATGTGGGTTCACCACATCCCCCTTGCAACCAACGGCGGGCTTAACTCTGTAGACTATTTTAGCTACAGCTACGGATAGTTATGGAGGTGGCATCACAAAATCAGTTATATATTGTAGTAATGGCAGCTGTAACAATGTTATTGGTCAGGGGTTATAATCTATTGAATATTTAGCCCAGCCGCCTTGTGCGGCTACGGCCCCCGGCCCCGTGCATTCTCCCTCAAAAGCAAGATTCCTGATAACTCTTGCAGTCTAAAAGTGGGTGTCTCGCGAAGGAGAGATCAAAGAAGGCATGAAAAAGGATGAAGGGATTTCGTCGTAGGTTAGTTCTCACGTGATCAGATGGTATGTGAAGAGTGTCCTTTTTTTTCTCTGTCTGTTCGCCCTGGATCCGATCAAACGCCCCTTTTTTTAACTCCCATTCTCCCTCCTCGCATGTTCTCTCTCCTTCTCCTTCCTTCCCTTTCCTTTCGTCCGGCATACCCCTCTTAACACGTCAGTCTTCCCCTCCTAATCACGCAACTTTACCCTTCAGCTCGCCACGTCATCCTTCAGCAGACTTCAGCTCCTCCTTCTCCTCTCTCTCACCCTTAGGCTTTATGCACAGGAGGTCTCTATCGAGTCGATCTAGCCCCTGCTTCGCAACAGGGTGAGCCCAAGCGAATCCCAATAAAGTGGGGGCGGGCACGATTAGATACTTATTTAGATGCATCAAGTAATAGACACCTGTTTAGCTGCATAAAATAGTATCCGTGCCGTGTCCCACCTTTTATTTCTAACTCGCCAGCTCGCACCACCTGGTACAGCTTCGAACTGGCAAATCACGGCTGAATAGCTACCTTCGCAAAATCGGGGCAGAGGAATCGAGTGAGTGCACATGTGGACAGTCGGCGGAAACGGTGGAACATTTCCTAGATGGACGGCACAACGGGAAATCATGCTTCGATATGCACGCGGAAAGGTGGGAGACTTGTCTTTCTTCCTAGGAGGAAGGTCAGAGTCAGACGACGACAAGTGGCAGCCTGATATGGAGGCTGTGCGGGCGACAATACAGTTCGCATTGGCAACAAAACGCTTCAGTATGGACCGACGAGGGACCATGATGTACTGATCAAGGGATAATCATACTAACACAACAGCCTTAAACTTGGCAGACCGCGCTTCAGTCGCTGAAGGTAGGACGCTGAACACTTGGAGAAACTGACCTTCAAGTAGGCCTGTCAAGTCACAGCGAACGAGGCTGGAAACAGATGAAAAGAAGCGTGGGGCTTCAGGTGCGATGGAACCAGGTACAGTAGGTACGTAGCTTAGTCTCGCAGGGATAAAAAATGGAAGGTAAGAGTCAATCTTGTTCATTGTCGTCTATCTAAAATGAATGTGAGAAGTTCTGTCTCCTTATAGTCCTGAGGGAATATGACTGCCTTGCGGTGGCGAATTTGCCACTTGCCACCCAGGATGCTTTTGTAATGTTATCTAGAACGTTCGATGACATCGCTTATCAACCGCGCATTTCATTATACGCATCCTGAATGCGACACTTAGCGTAGTGGCTCTATGGGGGAACCCTCCGGGCGCAATACAAAAAAAAAAGGGTGACAACCTCAACATGGATCAGCAGCCGACGACAGATTAAACAAGCGACACGCATACTAACACCAAACAGTCTTGAACTTGACAGACCGCGCTTCAGCCGCTGAAGGTAGGAAGCTGAACACTTGGAGAAACTGACCTTCAAGCAGGCCTGTCGTGTCACAGCGAAGGAGGCTGGAAACTGATAAAAAGAAGCGTGGGGCTTTAGATGAGATGGAACCATGTACAGAAGGTACATAGGTTAGCGTAGTGGCTCTATAGGGGGAACCCTCCGGGCGTAATACAACTAAAAAAATAAAAAATAAAAAGGGGTGACAAAGGCCAGCTCCATAAGCCGTCCCGACCAATAGAACTGTCTGCCCAGACTCGACGCTCCCTAAGTTAATAGCTAGCTTTGCAAGCGACATGCATATGTAGCCATGACTGCACTTGTCAGATTCTAGGTGACGTCGGTAGATGGAAAAGACAAGGTGTGAGATAGGAACTTCAGCCCTCTACTAGTGCCAGTTGATGCTCATGTACCTTGAGGAATGAAAGGTTCTTCCTTCCACCTCCTTACCCCGCGATCCTCCACCACCCAACGCACGGACCGCAGCCCAGAGAGCAACTGTCTCAAAACTCCACGAACCAGCCACGTCATGGAGAAAGGACAAGACATGAGCCTCAACGTGGCACCAGTAAAAGTGTTCAAGTTCCAGAATCTTTGGGGCATTACCCCACTAGTGCAGCTGCGTTACAATGCATGTCTTGTCATGCCGCGGGATAGGTCCACTGTGCTTGATGCTTTCTTTGTATGCCACCAGTTAATTGATGGTAAGCTTTGCCTGTTTAGGCAGTGGCAGCCGCCTAGCGCTGGCAGGCAGCCGCAGCCACTTACTTAGGCTTTGATACGACATGCTTGGTGTCATGCAATAATGTAATTGGCTTGTTTCAATAGGTAGTCGACCTGACGAACTGATTGACAAGCAAATCTCACACAAAAACTAATACAGAAAAGGGAAAGTAACTTTATCCCAACGCCGGCCTCCTTCATTGTCTCGCGAAGGAGAGATCAAAAGTGGGCATAAATGTGAATAAAGGGACTTTTCGTAGGTAAATTCTCAGATGACCTGATAGTCTGTGATGTGCATGTGTTGATTGCTCTGCCCCCGGTTGCCCTTTCCCCGTCCAAACAGCCCCTGTCGTATCCCTCCAAGCTTCTCCCAAGTTGATATCCCGGTTTCAGGTATAGTAATTCAGCCGTAGGCTGACTTGACATTAATCCGAATAAGTTTTCCCAATATGAGGGTTTGCCTTGAGGAACGAAAGGCCTTCTAACGTGCCCCGCAGACCCCGCCCTCTCCCCCCAAAAGTTCTCCGCCCCTTGATTGGTCCCTTGTGATTGGTCCCTCCTTGCCTCCCTCCTTGTTGGTCGCTGCCCTTCCCCCGGCTTCTGTTGCCTTTTCGCGTGCCTTATCCCACCACTAGGCGCCTCCCACCCTGTCTGCCGCCTGCCGACTCTTCCCGCCTGCCGAACTCTTCATCGCGTCACCTAGCGCGGCCGCCTTGACTCTTCAGCATCACCGTCCAGCCAGCGCAACGCCTCCTCAACGGTCCTCTCGCTCAGTACCTCGAGCCTGGCCTGTGCGGCAGTCATCTCCTCGGGGACCCGGTTGCCCACCAAGTCTCTGTCCCGCACCTTGGACACGAGCATGATGCCGTCTAGAGTTCGGCAGCGCGATAGCTGCACGTACAGGCCGTACGGGTCGCACTGCGAGGGCACCACCGTTCCATCCATCTTCGTCGTCCGTGTCCTCGCAGCTCGAGGGCCACGCGCTCCAGCGTTTTGCCCTGCACCTTGTAGTCCGTGCACGCGAACGCTGCTGCGCACGGCAAACCCTTTCGGCTGACGTCGTTGCGTTGCCACGGCCTTTTTCGCTGGCACTGTATCTTAACGGTCATGGGTGTCAACAAGATCGTGCCCGGCGGCATCCCGACGAAGTGGAGATATCTCATCGTCTCCGATTCGAGAATGATCCCCGCCGGCGGCCCGAAGTGGATCGTCATATCGGCCGAGATCCGATGCCCCGGGTACGCCTTGTCGACAATGACCTCCACCGCCGAGTAGCTCGCGCCGTTCACTAGCTTCAGCCCCTGGTGGGTGTTGTGGTTCACGACGATGGGCATCCCGGCCACGAACATGAAGACGGCCGGCACCGGGATCGCGCTATCGTCGCCCTGGTTGAGTATCATGATCGCCTCTTCCTCCGTCGGCAGCTCCTCCTTCCACTTGTGCTCGGAGATGAAAATGCGCATCGTCGACCGCTGCTGGACCCGGAACGCCAGGCTCGCCTCCATGTTCAGGTTCCACCGATTCCTATTGAGCGGCGTCACCACGGTGATGCCCGTCTCCCAAGGGATCCGCCTTCCTCCCGGTAGCACCTTGAGTTGAGGAGGTTTAGATCCGTCCGATCCTGCACGCCTAGACGGATCCGCTTCAGCAGCCTCTGCAGCTCCGGGTCGCCGGCGGCGCGCATCTGCTCGTCCAGCATGACGACCGTCGTGAACCTCTTCCACAGTGCGTGCGCTTTGTCGTGCTGGTGACGCTGCTCGGCCTTGAACGAGTTGTCTACGTCCCACGAGATGGCCGCGCTAGGCAGGACGATCGACCTCTCTTGGACCGGCCGGAACTGCTGAAAATCTCCGCAGAAGAGGACGATGGGGATCCCCCCGAAATCTTGCCGCGATCCGCGAAGCCGGCGAAGCCGCTCGTTCACGGCGTGCAGCGTCCGCGCCCCGAGCATGCTCACCTCGTCGATGACGAGCACATCCTTCTCCTGCCAATCCATTCGAGACTGGCCGTGGATGAACCGCTCCGCCTGTTTCGGCAGCCGCACCCGTCAAGGTCTTTGACCATGTTCGCGCCCCGCCCCTTGGTCTTTAGTGAACCCGCAGGCGGAGTGGATCGTGATGCCGTTGATCCGCGCCGCCGCAGTCCCCGACGTCGCCGTGATCAGCAGACGATTCGAAAGGCTCTTTTACTGAACAGCTCGACGAGTGCCTCGATGATTCGCGACTTGCCGGTACCGCCCTCGCCACCGACGAACTGGCGCAGCTGGCAGGCATCGCCCCGTCGGTCTGCTGCATCAAATCGAGCTGGCGGCATATTATCAGAAAAGCGATGGACTGCCTCTTGTTCAGCGTCAGCCGTGTTGCCAACACCTTGCCCGCCGCGAGGAAGGAGGTTGATGGGCCAAACTGAACGTCCATTCCCGCCCCTGCGTCGATAGCGGTCTCGTCGGAGTCGGCCATCGTCATTTCGATCTCGTCCTCCCGAAACCGGTCATCACCCTTCGCAACGCTGCGCGGCGATCGCTTTCCCAGGCGGCGGGCGTGCTTTGTATCCCTGGATCATCCTCTCCTCTCCTTCGAGGCACTTACCTGCTGCGACTTGATAGCCTTGACCTGATCCTGCGGCGGTAGTGCGGCCCCGGAAAATACCCGCCCTGGCATGCTTAACCGCCTCTCCTCGTTCGATCAGCGCCGTGGCCTCGAGCTCGGCCGTCGAGCGCAGCGCCGATTGCTGAAACCGACAGAGCTGCTGTATCATTGCCATGAGCTCCGGCGACTTGGCCGTCACCTGATTCGCTCCCACTGCACCTCGGACGACGTCGATGAGCCGCGTTGCGTCTCCGATGCTGTTGGGCTGATATGTCGCTGCAGACTCCGCGCCCGCCTCGCCTGCTCCACCCTCCTCGACGTGTGCGACCGTCGGGTCACCATCGCCGGACGAGGCTGCCCATTGCTTGGCGTCGCGTTTTGCGTCTTCGGCGGATCGTCGAAGCAGCTGCACGTTGTCGACGAGACATGATATTCTCGGGCCATAGCGTCTCGAGCCCGCGCCCAGATGCTGTTGATCTCACCTGTTCCTTCGCCCAGGAAGGACTCCACGGCACGAACAGCGCAAGATGCTGCACGGCTGCCCTTCAGGGGTGGGTTAGCCTCTCCGATAATGCCCGCTGACAGAGCAGTTGCCATACACACCTCCGGTAGCACGACTCGTCATCGTAGGTGAAGTCCTTGCTCAGGTAGCCGTCGAGGCAGACGGTAGCGTGCTTGCCCGGCCGCCTGAGCACCTGAACCCAGCGTCGTCCCGGCGCCCATCCATCCTCGAAAGACATCTCCCCGCCGCCCAGCTCTCGTCGTTGCCGATGCGTTTCAGTCTGACGATCGATATGTAGTCATACAGGCATAGGCCTTTCAGCAGCTCTCCCGGTGCTGGTACGCCTCGACGTGGGAGATTCTCAGGCCTTCTTCTTCGACGACGACCGACTCATCCAAGGTGTCATCCGTAGCCGCAGCGCCACTGGCTTCTCGGAGATGCCGCCATCGCCGAAAGACTTCCCAGTACAGCAGAGAACAGTTCAGGTACGCCCACGCGCTGCTGTCGGTGAACTCGGCCGGATATCCGAGAAGGTGAGCGACGACCTCGACCTGTGATAGCGGACGCTCCGTGAACACGCGGTTCGCCACTCTCATCAGGAACTGTCGCGTCCTGTTCCCTTGACAGGGTCATCGGTGGCAGCGTCTCCGCCACCGTCCCGCCCTCCGTTGGCCGTGCCATCACCTGTTGAGGCGGCCAGGAGCTCGGCCGCGGCCGCCACACGCTTCCACACCGGGTCCTCCACCTTGGTCGCGTAGTTCGTGACATAATAGATGAGGGCCATTGTCTTGCGCTGCGTCGCAATGAAGGAAATATCATGGTTGTGCCGGAGCCCGACAGCAATAGCCTCGTTCCATCGATTGACCATGCTGTGTGTCCTCCGGATCTGCAGCACCCCGTCTGCCGTGAGGGCGGTCTTGTCGACTAACCTCCATGGCGCCTTGAACCGGCAGAGGTCCCCTTTCCGCCCTCCTTTGCCCAAGGAATACTTCACACAGGTCGGGCTATGCGTGTGCACCTGCGTCGCGCCGGCACAGAAGTTGGCCTCCTCGATAAACGCGGCCGAGAACTGCGCGGCGTTGTCCAGCAGGGAACCAATACCGCCCGTCACAGATCGCTCCGCTTGCACGGCGCAAAAACTTTCCTGGTCCAGATCCTGCCTTGCACGTCAACCCGGCCCCACTTGGCCATCAGAAGAGTACTTCAGGCTCCGGTGGCACATCTTAGGTAGGCATTCTTACCTCTGAGAAGACGCTATCGATGTATCGGACGATTCGCTCGCGATACGCCGCCTGATCCTCCCCGTGGATGTCGGCAAGCATCGAGCTGAGATGCGCGTTCCCGTGCAGCCAGAGCAAGCCGTGAACATGAAGCGCCCTCGTTCGTTCGTCTCCACGGCGCCATAGTACTTGCCGATGCGCCCGAATACCGACTCTTCACCGACCTTCACGTAATGATCGAAGAACAGCTTCATCTCGCGGTGGAAGAACACGGCCGAGCTCATGGGATCCGATATCGCCAGCCGTGACCGCTTATACGCATCCCCAAGGCCTTCTAAGAACTCCTCGGCCGCGTCGGGATCGCGTGTGCGGTATGCCGCCAGTCGCAGCTTCACCGGGTTCGTAATGTCGTTCGGGTTGATGGTGAACCAGATGGCCGGCACGCCATATCCGACGATGAGCGACTGGATTTTCCGCCGCATATTGAGACGGACCTCTCGACATGGGCTGCCGGTGGCCGTAAAGCGAGAGGCTCCTGAGAAGCTCCTTCACGTCACCATCGGTCGTCTTACCCGAGCTCTCCAACTCGACCCTCGCCGCCGCTAGCCTTTCTGTGGTCATCGAACGCACGATGCGCTCTACCTTGCGGAAGTTCTTCCTCCCACACTCAACATGCTGACCCGGCGGTTCCTCGACCGCACCCCATGTTGAAGACGAGAAATGCGAAGATGTGGTGCAGTGCAAATCGACCACCATGGCGCCGGAGCACGATCTCGGCCCACGCCTGAAGGTTCAAGCTTCGAGACGATACGGGTCTCCGCGGCCGCCTCTGCCTCGACAGCCCTGCCTCGCAAGTTGGCCGTGACCTTCCCCGCGTCGACCATGGTCTCTTCAACCAGCCTTGGTCCCCCAACGCCAAATGGGAACAGGGTCGGGAACGTCCTGGCAAAGAAGGACGCCTCAAAGGAATCGGTAAACTCACCCCCGCGAAACCCGGATGTATGGCTCACAACCACCGTCGCCACGCCCCGAACCCCGGCTAGGGACCCGACCCACGCTCTCGGCCCGCACGGCCGTCGTCGGCACCTTCACCAACAGCGTCACAGGCAAACTGCAGCTTCTCCACGTCCGCGACGTCTGGCGGTCCGTCGAGCGCGAACATGCCAGAAGACGTCACCTCGTTGATCGCTGGAACGTTCTGGTCGGGGCAGGCGTCACTTCCATCGCGAACCGCGCCTTCTCCGTTGGGCCCGTGACCTTCACCCTGGCCGCCGGCTTCTTGTCCTTGGTTGAGCAGGGCGAAGAGCTCCTCGATCTCCACCGGCCCTCCTCGTCCACGGCGCGTTCCGTGGGCGGCACAACGTGCGCCGTCCGCGCTTTCTCCCACCCAGACGGCTCGTTCCGCTCCATACGATCGCACACCGACGACGGTACCCCGTGTATCGAGTCTCCCCAGCTCTCCATCTCCGCCGCGTCGATCTCGATCTCGGCGTAGTGGGGGTTGTTCCGCTTCAGCCAGACAAGGGCCCTCTCGACCACCCGCCGCCTCACCGACAAGAGACTCGACAGGTCGCTCGGTGCCGGCTTCTCCGCGCCCTGCCACGAGATGTGGATCTCGTCCAGTGCTTGCAAAGGGGTGCGGGAGCACTTTGTGGCCAGCTCCTGCACATTGTTCGGAAACACTGTGATGTGGCCCTGACATGCCTCGGATACTTCACGCTCTGCCTCTGCCCGCCCGGAATGCTATATCTCGTGACAAACCCGTAACATGAGTTCAGCGAGATGAGCTTCTCTTCGACCGGCGTCAGTCCCTTGAGCTCATCGGGAACATGTGCTCGCAGCCAAGGCGACTGTGAAGGTGGATCGCCGGCGACAGGCTCCTGCGCGCCAGGCATCGGCCACACTCGGCGCACACCGACACGGACTCGCCCTCAGGAAAGCAACTCCGGCATGAAAATGGTGAGCGGCCGCCCTTTGGTACGCAACTTGACAGCCAATGATCCCATGTAATCTCCCAACTCTCCTCTCGTACACTTGCGGTAGCACACCATGCAGGTCCGTATCGGCAACGTGCTCGCATCGTGGAACGCCTGATAGAAGTCTCGCACCGTCGACACCTTCCTCTCGAGCGGTATTGGCGTGCACCACGTCTGATCGTTAGACAATCTCTCCTTCAAGGCAAAGTCTTCCTCCAAAAAGCGCAGCACACTCGCCAGGTCTTCGGCCTGCAGCTCCCGTCTCCTATGCCTTCCGATTCCACTTCGGACCTGTTTTATCGCGCGCCCATCCCGGCTAGGAAGACGGGCTCTCTTCTCCGCCTCCGGGACTGCCTCTGTCCGCGCAGCGAGCCGTCCGCTGCCTCTGCTGCGCCATCGTCCACACCCACCTGTGCCCTTGGCCGCCGAACCGGTCCCCGACGGAGCTTGGGCAAACCCCATGCAATCGATGCTGCAAATTGCGCCGTTCGTCTTAGGTCTTGGAAAGTCGTATCCTTGGGCTGGATAGGTCGGAGCGTCGGTCCCTTTTCGAACGAACACCCGGGACACCGCCGGTCGCCGCCTTATCTCCCTGCCCGTCACCTTCAGGACCCCTCTCCTGGGGCAAAACGGCCGATGAAGGGGTGGACTGTTAGAGCCCACTGCCCCCTGGTCTCCACGTTCTGTAGGCAACACGAACCTCGGAAGCGGACTCGGTGACTGACGTTGCGCGGAATTTCCGCTGCTGACCAAATTACGGACTTCCGTGCTCTGCTTGACCGCAAACCGCCTCGCGGCGGTCTTCTCGGCAGTGACTTTGCGATCGCCTCTGCATGCTTTCTCCATGCGGTTTCTTCGACCGCAGACTGCTTAGGCTGAATCAGCCGGAACGTTAATGCTTCATTCGCCACTGATCTGTATCTCCCGAACCGCCCCAACCTTGTCTCCCGTGCTCCGTGCCCTTCTCGGAGTTGCCCTGTATCATCTCCGCACCCCGAAACAGGCACTCCCCCGTTCCTACCCTCTTCTCCATCCTCGACTGACAACGAACAGGCTCCACGGTGAGCGGCCGCCTCGCCTAGCTTCCCTGCAGGACTGTCCGCCATGCTACTGCCTCCTCGACGTCGACTAGCGTGGATTGGCAACAGGCTAGAAAGTTTTGGCTCCGGAGCACTTCCACTTGATAATCTCGCTTCTTGGCGTACACTATTTCTTTCCGAGTGGGAAGCTTCCTAACGATCACTACTCTCATGGCCGTGGCGTTTCTTCCCTTATAATGCTTGCCTATGGTACCGAAGCGATGCAATACTACTACCCCTTGTAATCCCCATTTACCCTCCTATGTGCGTCCACCGTCCCGGCCTCGGCTGGTCTCCACGTGCGACCTGCTACCCCAGCTTTGCCAAAGGCGGCCCTTCCATCGCCGTGCTCTCTTTGCGCACTCCAGCGAATCCTGGCTACTGCCGACCTCCGGCACATGGGGTGGCCGCGCCAACCGCCCGCCGCACACTTCCAACCATACTCTCCGCCCTTCCAACGCCGTCCCACCCACCTTGCGCATCAGTTGCTCCATCAATATCTGCCACTCCACCTCGTAGAGCAACAGCCAAAGGCTGCCGGCGATAACATGTCCACGGTGTCCTCGTGCAACCGGACTACCCGGCTAGGTTTGCTCCCTCGCCACCACCAACGTCGCATCAACGGCCTTCATGCTAAAGCGACAGCCAGGATCCCCCTGCCTGTCCTCTTGTAGTCGCTAGCCACCGGAGTTTCGACTTGCAAACCCTCCTGGAGAGTTCTCGTGACCAACTCGCATCCTCCTCCTCAGGTCGTCCCCTATATCCGACTTCACCGTGTCCCAATAGTGGACTCGACACGGTCGGCACCCGCCTCGCTCAGCCGCACGCAATGCCCATCCAACTACCGACGACCGTCAAAAAGGGACCCCTGCAATACTACCATAACCTCTTTCTTTCCTTCACTCTCATTCGTTATTGTCGCCTTTGCTATCTACTCCATGCAACGATGACACCGAAGGGTACTGCTGGACTTTCTTTCTCCGCAGACTTACCCACACTAACCTTACTGTTCGCCGACCTCCAACTTCTCGCGACATAGTCATCACCCCTACTCAACTTCCAACCCCGGCTCCTACTTCACTCACGACCATAGAACCAGATGGTCGAGACTGTTCAAGAACCTCGCCAGCTCATTCCCGCATACCCCCGCTTCTGATCTATCACCTAGGTAGCATTCTCTGACTCTTAAGTCTCCCCGACCCTAGCCGCGAGCCCTCTTTCGAGCAGCAAGAAAACCTGCTTTATAGGATGCCCACCTCCACTCTGCGTAACCCCTCATTTACACTTCCACGGTGACTACATCTGCCATGTTCTCACGATGTCGGCCTCCCAGCTCAACGTCGATACCTCGTCCTCCCGCGGCAACCTCTTGACAGCCAGAAAAATGCTGGCGCCGACATGTCCATGATGGCCTTTGTCCAGCCCGGCTGCCCGGCTAGGTTCGCCTACCAGAATGAGCATCGTGTCAAAGGGCTCAACGCAGAAACCCTAGCGAGGTCTTCCTTCCCACGCCCTCATGGCTGTCGACTCCGGAGTATGCAGCAATCCGGTCAGATACTGGCAATCCATCGACCTGCATCTTCTTCAGCCTTAATATTTCCATATACAACCAACAGATAATCTCCTCGGAATGGACCGAGCAATGGTTCTTCATGGTCGGCCGTGTTCATCCCTTTGCCCTGACGTGGGAAATCGAGCGACGTGATGGCTTGAGTCGGACGATGATAACATCACAGAATACACCGTCCCCGCGCTTATAGTCCGCGATCACAGCTACCAACCGTGAGTCTATGCTCCAAATCTCTCTGTCGCCACTGCCCTCCCTGACGATATCCATAGAATTGTCACTCGCACCCTCAGCTCGGTGGATACTTTCCCAACGATACAACCCATTGTCTCCTTCACGGGACCTGTCATCGGCTCCGGCCGCGACCTCCTGCATGGAAACTCGGCTGCGGCCCTTGACGACACCCAGCTGAGCTGCTGCGGCTTTGTCCAGCTCTCCACCTTTATTTGTCCTGGGATTCCCGGCAAACCCCTTCAAGGGCTTTCACCCTTCCAAGTTTTCGTCATCTTCCCCATTCACGCTAATCCTTGGACCTCCCTATGCAAGAAGATGACCGAGAGGCGCGACAGCCAGTTCCAGTCGAACGCTCTCTTCACCTGTACGGGCAAAATCGCCGGCTTACTGGATCACCAGATCATGAAACATGCCCGGCTTTCGACCAAGACTATATCTTCATCGTCGTCCCCGACACGTGGACTTTCCACGACAAGGCCATGTCCGACCAGGCTTCTGCAACACAACTACTGCCGACGACACCCAAGAGCGCGGTCGGCAATCCCTCGGACTATAGCGTTGCGTTGGCCAGGTTTACCTCTACGAAGAAACCCAAGGCCGCCCAAAGCCCCGCCTCCCACGCCGCATGCTTCTGGCCCAGTCGATCCCCTTATGCTGGCATCAAGTCGGTCAATGCCCGATCCCTACCAAACCCCAACCAAGAGACCGCGACTTTCTCCCGAAACTTCCACCATAATCACCGACTGTGACGGTCAAGACTCCCCCAAATCCGATACCTCCTCCTTTCTGTCCCCGGAAGACCCGCAGAGTCAGAAACGGACACCGAACAGGTCAATCACCAAGACACATCCGCCTCTGGCTCTATCAGACCTCCCGCGTCGATATCTTCCCGACCACTGCGCGCCCGACGTCCGCCCAAGAATATTCTCTAAACTTTAAAGCATCAAACGAAACAATACAACATGACAACATGTCTCATCATCCTCAAAATCAACTGCCAAAGGCTCGAATAGCACATTCTCTTCTCTTCTTGTTCTCCTTTTCATGAAGACGATCAAGTCAAAACTTCCCCAATATACTCCTTATTCTGTTTATACCTACGACTTATACCGGTAGCACATGTAAATTTTCCGAGCCTTCCACTCGCCCAGACATGCATTACCCACTCACATCTCTCTTCAACCCTGCCGTCTCTCCACGCCCTTTGAGTTTGCGCCTTTTAAACAAAATCTCCCTCCAGCGGCCTAGCCTGCCTCCCCGACGCTCTGTCTCGGTTTCACTCACGATAATGCTCTACGTCTCTCGCCGTGTCTCGTATCTCGACCTCACTCTTCTTCCTGTCTCCTATCTACTGTCGCCAACTCTCTCTCTCTTCTGTAGCCAACTCTTCTCCGGTTCTCTTGTCGCCAAATTTCGTTCCGAAAGGCTTCTTTGCGCGAGCCGCGGCTGGCGAGCCTTCCTCTCGTGAGGGTTTGGTCCAGCAGGGGTCAATAAGTTTCTTGGGCTCTGATTGGTCCCAAATTTGTATGTACGGTCGCAAAACGAGGAGCAACTGGACGACGGCTCTTAAAAAGTGGGACCTAGCCACCAGGCCCCCTGGTGCTTACCCCTTTTACCCACATTCTTAGTCTCAACCCCTTTTACCGACATTCTTCATTTATCATGAGTCCTACCCGCCCAAAGGCTTTTAAAAGGCTTTTAAGATAATGATGCCTATTGTCCGTGCCCGCTGTGGCTAGGAGAGGCCGGCGGTTGATTTCATTCGCAAAAGGAGCTCGGCTGGAACAACTAAGAACTGCCTGAGCTGTCGCGACCAGCGCACTTCTCATGTCAGGTCAGCCTCCCACTTTGGAGGTTCAATACTGACGAATTGAAGTATGATAGGTCCAGAGGCGCGATCCTGAGGTCAAGGAGCCTCGCACCGATGACGACATCCTCCACGGCGACTTCTGGAAGCAACACAAAGCCGAAAACCCCCTTCACCTTGATGTGGATCATCAGCCACTGGTGGTTGGCGACTTCTTTCAGCTTCCCCCTGTACTGCAGAAGCCTCTTTATTACGACAAGGAGGTGCAGGGAGTAGAGATAAAGGGCAGGAAGCATATCGGCGCTTCGACAAGACGGTTTTCTTGAAGGTTGCCCACCGTCAGCGCGGCGACAATCGGGGAGCGTTTCGCTCAGTTCTTGAGGAATTGCGGCTGCTCCAACTATTTATGGAGTCCTGGAAGCTCCTCTCCAGCCCGTGTTCAGGTGAAGCTGGACGATCAGGAGGTTGCCAAGTTCGTCAATTCCCTACGAGTATACGCCACGAAAGACAGGGTGAACGAATATAATCACTACACCTCGACCGCCTAGGCCGCCTGTCATCCAGGCCATGGCGAAGAACGTTGGCCCCGGTGCTGCTGCTGCTCCTGACGACAAGGCAGGCAACCTTGCGAAGCAGATTCCCGTATGCATTGGCGCCCGTCTGATACTGACGTCCAACCTTTGGCAGCCAGTTGGCCTCTGCAACGGCGCACGTGGTACAGTATACGATATCGCCTGGGCGCCTGGAGCTGACCCCATGCAAGACCCTTCCTGCGTGATCATGATGGGGTTTGACAAGTACACGAGGCCGGTATTCCTGACCACAGATGACAGGAAGATTGCCCCGGTTCTGCCAGTAGACAAGGACTTCCTCGTCGAAGCCACACTCTGCACTCGTACGCAGTTTCCCCTGATCGTATGCTACGCCATTACAGTTCACAAGTTCGCAGAGCACCACCGAAGACATGATCGTGACGGATCTGTCCTCAGTGTCCTGTCGTGACTTTTAGACCGGATTGAGCTGCGTGGCCGTCTCGCGTGTGAAAACGCTGCAGGGTCTGATGCTGGATGCCCCGTTTGACCGCAATCACCTGACGTATGCGTCACCGCCGGAAGGAACTAAGATGAAAATGAGGGATCAGCAACTTCGCAAACGACAGGTTCTCACCCAGAATCCGTACAAGACAGGCCACGGGTCTACGTAACTCCACTTGATGCTACCCGCGACGAGAACGACACTTTCCAAGGACCAAGGCACAGATGATAGTATGACTGTAGATACTATACTGATTGTTCGGTGACTGCTGGACTGGTAGCCAGACTCGCAGCCTTCGGCTGATTGTACGCCTTGCACCACAGCCCTAAAGACAAGTGCAAGGTGTGGCGCAGTATTTTAGTAATAACTTTACGAGACATGTTTCAGGACACCAAGAGCTTGATCAACGGTTTGATCCATTATTTGTGATACGTTAATACCCCTGCTAACGGTCGGCCGAGCTTAAACTCCCGAGGAGAACTCCATACAACGACCGAAGCATCCATGCCGTACACGTTCCCAACTCGCCAAATGAACCTGCCAGTGTGCCACAAGAAACCGGAGTTACTACAATCGACGGTTGTGTCAACATGCTGCCAAGAGCATGCACTCTCCACTGCGAGTAGTCAAGGCTCGTGGTCGATCACGGGATAGATACTTACGTGCTAGAGTTGGCATCTACGTCAGCATACTGCGAGTAGTCAAGGTTCGTCGTCGACCACGGGATATATACTTACGGGCTAGAGTTGCCATGTATGTCAGCATACTGCGAGCAGTCCAAGACTCGTCGTCCATCACGGGATAGACACTTACGGCCTAGAGTTGCCATGTATGTCAGCATACTGCGAGTAGTCACGATTCGTCGTCGATCGCGGGATAGATACTTACGTTCTAGAGTTGCCATCTAAGTCAGCATACTACTTGCGACTAGTCAAGACTCGTCATCGATCACGGGATAGATACTTACGTCCTAGAGTTGCCATCTAAGTCAGCATACTACTTGCGAGCAGTCAAGACTCGTCGTCGATCACGGGATTGATACTTACGCCCTAAAGTTGCCATCTATGTCAGCATACTACTTGCGAGCAGTCAAGACTCGTCGTCGATCACGGGATATATACTTACGATCTAGGGTTGCCATCTACGTCAGCATACTGCGAGTAGTCAAGGCTCGTCGTCGATCACGGGATATATACTTACGAACTAGGGTTGCCATGTATGTCAGCATACTGCGAGCAGTCAAGACTCGTCGCCGATCACGGGATAGATACTTACGCCCTAGAGTTGCCATCTAAGTCAGCATACTGCGAGCAGTCGATCACGGGATAGACACTTACGGGCTAGAGTTGCCATCTAAGTCAGCATACTACTTGCGAGTAGTCAAGACTCCTCGTCGATCAATCACGGGATAGATACTTACGGCCTAGGGTTGCCATGTATGTCAGCATGCTGCGAGCAGTCAAGACTCGTCGTCGATCACGGGATAGATACTTACGTTCTAGAGTTGCCATGTACGTCAGCATACTGCGAGCAGTCAAGACTCGTCGTCGACCACGGGATATATACTTACGATCTAGGGTTGCATGTATGTTAGCATACTGCGAGCAGACAAGACTCGTCGTCGATCACGGGATAGATACTTACGCCCTAGAGTTGCCATCTAAGTCAGCATACTGCGAGCAGTCAATCACGGGATAGATACTTACACACTAGAGTTGCCATCTAAGTCAGCATACTACTTGCGAGTAGTCAAGACTCCTCGTCGATCAATCACGGGATAGATACTTACGGCCTAGGGTTGCCATGTACGTCAGCATACTACTTGCGAGCCGTCAAGACTCGACGTCGATCACGGGATAGATACTTACACGCTAGAGTTGCCATCTAAGTCAGCATACTACTTGCGAGCAGTCAAGACTCGTCGTCGATCACGGGATAGATACTTACCCACTAGAGTTGCCATCTGTGTCAGCATACTACTTGCGAGCAGTCAAGACTCGTCGTCGATCACGGGATTGATACTTACGCCCTAAAGTTGCCATCTATGTCAGCATACTACTTGCGAGCAGTCAAGACTCGTCGTCGATCACGGGATAGATACTTACAGCCTAGAGTTGCCATGTACGTCAGCATACTACTTGCGAGCCGTCACGGCTCGTCGTCGATCACGGGATATATACTTACGTCCTAGAGTTGCCATGCATATCAGCATACTGCGAGCAGTCCAAGACTCGTTGTCCATTACGGGATAGACACTTACACACTAGAGTTGACATATGTGTCAGCATACTGCGAGCAGCCAAGACTCGTCGTCGACCACGGGATAGACACTTACGGCCTAGGGTTGCCATATCAGCATACTGCGAGCCGTCACGATTCGTCGATCACGGGATAGATACTTACGTTCTAGAAATACCATCTATGTCAGCATACTACTTGCGAGCAGTCAAGACTCGTCGTCGACCACGGGATAGACACTTACCTGCTAGAGTTGCCATATAAGCATACTGCGAGCCGTCACGATTCGTTGATCACGGGATAGATACTTACCCGCTAGAGTTGCCATCTACGTCAGCATACTGCGAGCCGCTGCGAGCCGCCAAGACTCGTCGTCGATCAATCACGGGATAGATACTTACGGCCTAGAGTTGCCATCTATGTCAGCATACTACTTGCGAGTAGTCAAGGCTCGTCGTCGATCACGGGATAGATACTTACGGCCTAGAGTTGCCATGTACGTCAGCATACTACTTGCGAGCAGTCGAGGCTCGTCGTCGACCACGGGATATATACTTACGGTCTAGAGTTGCCATGTACGTCAGCATACTGCGAGCAGTCAAGACTCGTCGCCGATCACGGGATAGATACTTACGGCCTAGAGTTGCCATCTAAGTCAGCATACTGCGAGCCGCCAAGACTCGTCGTCGATCAATCACGGGATAGATACTTACGAGCTAGAGTTGCCATCTATATCAGCATACTACTAGCGAGCATTCCAAGACTCGTCGTCGATCACGGGATAGATACTTACCCCCTAGAGTTGCCATCTACGTCAGCATACTGCGAGCCGCCAAGACTCGTCGTCGATCAATCACGGGATAGATACTTACGAGCTAGAGTTGCCATCTATGTCAGCATACTGCTAGCGAGCAGTCCAAGACTCGTCGTCGATTACGGGATAGATACTTACCCGCTAGAGTTGCCATCTACGTCAGCATACTGCGAGCCGCCAAGACTCGTCGTCGATCAATCATGGGATAGATACTTACGAGCTAGAGTTGCCATCTACGTCAGCATACTGCTTGCGAGCAGTCAAGACTCGTCGTCAATTACGGGATAGATACTTACGATCTAGAGTTGCCATATATGTCAGCATACTGCAAGCAGTCAAGACACGTCGTCCATCTCGGGATAGATACTTACGTCCTAGGGTTGCCATCTATGTCAGCATACTGCGAGCAGTCAAGACTCGTCGTCGATCACGGGATAGATACTTACGCCCTAGAGTTGCCATCTATGTCAGCATACTACTAGCGAGCAGTCCAAGACTCGTCGTCGATCACGGGATAGATACTCACACACTAGAGTTGCCATCTAAGTCAGCATACCCCGAGCAGTCCAAGACTCGTCGTCCATCTCGGGATAGATACTTACGGCCTAGAGTTGCCATCTACGTCAGCATACTGCTAGCAAGCAGTCAAGGCTCGTCGTCGATCACGGGATATATACTTACGCCCTAGAGTTGCCATGTCAGCATACTGCGAGCAGTCCAAGACTGGTCGTCCTTCACGGGATAGACACTTACGCACTAGAGTTGCCATCTTTGTCAGCATACTGCGAGCAGTCACGATTCGTCGTCGATCACGGGATAGACACTTACGACCTAGAGTTGCCATCTATGTCAGCATACTACTTGCGAGCAGTCAAGACTCGTCGTCGATCACGGGATAGACACTTACGGGCTAGAGTTGCCAGCTATGTCAGCATACTGCGAGCAGTCCAAGACTCGTCGTCAAACACGGGATAGACACTTACGGGCTAGAGTTGCCATCCATGTCAGCATACCGCGAGCAGTCCAAGACTCGTCGTCAATCACGGGATAGACACTTACGGCCTAGAGTTACCATCTATGTCAGCATACTGCGAGCAGTCACGATTCGTCGTCGATCACGGGATAGATACTTACGTTCTAGAGTTGCCATCCATATGAGCATTGTGAGAGCAGTCCATGCTCCTCGTCGATCACGGGATAGATACTTACGCGCTAGAGTTGCCATGTATGTCAGCATTCTGCGAGCAGTCCAAGACTCGTCAATCATGGGATAGATACTTACACACTAGTTGTGTTGCCATCTATATCAGCATACTGCGAGCAGTCAAGGCTCGTCGTCAATCACGGAATAGATACTTACGACCTAGAGTTGCCATCTATGTCAGCATGCTGCGAGCAGTCAAGACTCGTCGTCCATCACGGGATATATACTTACGTTCTAGAGTTGGCATTCTATGTCAGCATTCTGCGAGGACAGTCAAGACTCGTCTGAAATCGCGGGATAGACACTTACGGGCTAGAGTTGACATCTATATCAGCATACTGCGAGCAGCCAAGACTCGTCGTCCATCACGGGATAAATACTTACGTTCTAGAGTTGGCATTCTATGTCAGCATTCTGCGAGGACAGTCAAGACTCGTCTGATATCGCGGGATAGATACTTACACTCTAGAGTTGCCATGTATATCAGCATTGTGAGAGCAGCCAAGACTCGTCGTTAACCACGGGATTGATGCTTACGAGCTACAGACGCCATGTATATCAGCATACTGCCAGCATTCAAGACTCGTCGTCAATCACGGGATAGATACTTACGACCTAGAGATGCCATCTACGTCAGCATACTGCGAGCAGTCAAGACTCGTCAACAACGGGATAGATACTTACGGCCTACGGGTTAAATCAGCATATTGCGAGCAGTGAAGACTCGTCTACCATGGAATAGATACTTACACACTAGAGTTGCCATGCATATCAGCATACTTCGAGTAATCATGACTCGTCGTCAATCACGGGATAGATACTTACACTCTACAAGTTGCCATGTATATCAGCATACTGCGAGCAGTCGAGACTCGTCGTCAATCACGGGATAGATACTTACGGGCTACAGTTGCCCTGTATATCAGCATACTAGCAGTCAAGACTCGTCGTCCACGGGATAGATACTTACACACTAGAGTTGCCATCTATGTCAGCATACTGCAAGCAGTCCAAGACTCGTCGTCAATCACGGGATAGATACTTACGCCCTAGAGTTGCCATCTATGTCAGCATACTACTTGCGAGCAGTCAAGACTCGTCGTCGATCACGGGATAGATACTTACCCACTAGAGTTGCCATGTATATCAGTATACTGCGAGCAGTCAAGATTCGTCGTCAATCACGGGATAGATACTTACCCTCTAGAGTTGCCATCTATGTCAGCATACTGCGAGCAGCCGAGATCTGTCGTCAAATCATGGGATAAATACTTACTTCCTAGGGTTGCCATCTACATCAGTATACTGCGAGCAGTCAAGACTCGTCGTCAGTTATAGTATAGATACTTACGGGCTAGAGTTGCCCTGTATATCAGCATACTAGCAGTCAAGACTCGTCATCGATCATGGGATATATACTTACGGTCTAGAGTTGCCATCTACGTCAGCATACTGCGAGTAGTCAAGGCTCGTCGTTGATCACGGGATATATACTTACGATCTAGGGTTGCCATCTACGTCAGCATACTGCGAGTAGTCAAGGCTCGTCGTCGATCACGGGATATATACTTACGACCTAAGAGTTGCCATCTATGTCAGCATACTACTAGCGAGCAGTCCAAGACTCGTCGTCAATCACGGGATAGATACTTACACACTAGAGTTGCCATCTATATCAGCATATGGCGAGCAGTCAAGACTCGTCGTCTTTCACGGGATAGATACTTACACACTAGAGTTGCCATCTATATCAGCATAATTCGAGTAATCATGACTCGTCGTCAATCACGGGATAGATACTTACACACTAGAGTTGCCATCTATATCAGTATACTGCGGGCATAGCCAACGCTCGTCGTCAATCGCGGGATGGATACTTACGTTCTAGCGTTGCCATATATATCAGTATACTGCGAGCAGCCAAGAAACATCGTCAAGCACGGGATGAATACTTACGACCTAGAGTTGCCATATATATCAGTATACTGCGAGCAGCCAAGCAACATCGTCAATCACGGGATGGATACCGCTCGTTTCTCCAGTTTCGCCCCCGATTCTGCATCCAACACTGGGCTTGCTAGTCCCCACCCAGCAAGGGTTGTCAAAAGGACTATCGTAACCTTCATTTTTGCTAAAGGTGCTTAAAGTGGGAATAATAACAGTGTCAAGCAGTCCAGTTGTGAGTAATATAGACACTATTACTACGAGGGGAGCCTCAGCCATCTTTAAATGCTCCACGCTTTCGTGGGCTTAGTCAAATCCAAAATGCTTCGATCGCCGATCGGGTATATAGTGTCTTGAATATGTCCCATTTCTGGTGTATCATCTATGGTCGGGCTGACTGATATCAGGCGGACTCCTTGAATTCCTGTCCCCGCCGTAGTTATGTGAATTATTAGAGATCGGCCAATGACGAGCCGTAGATGGTTTCAGATGGCCGCGCTGATCCAGCTGTGCACGCCAAGGCGATCATATCCGCAGCCAAAGCGCGGTCGGGTGGCCTGTAAATCTGGCCCCAGCTAGCAAGCCGCTAACAGCTCTCCAGGGTCAGAATTTTTACAGGGGAGAGTTGTGGAGGAGCCACTCTCGGCGGCATACCGCGGTCGTTCTCGCGAAGAGAGAATGCAAGTGATGAAGAGGATTAAGGTTGCTTGTCCTTAGATTCTTCCTCCTCTAACAAAAAGTGACTTCTTATAGTTCTATCACCTGTGGCTGCCTTGTGGTGGCGATGTCGCCACCCAGGCCGCCTAGATGACGTTGTCATCTAGAAGGTTCGACACCACCACTTAACAACAACATTATTCATCTTTCTCAGTCACCTTTGCTAGAGTCAGCCCGCCCGCTAGGTAACCTCCGGACCTAGATCGTAAACCCGTTTTCATGACAGTCGTAGGGTTGGACGAAGCAGAGGGGAACAGGGGAACGGGCTGCGCGGTATCAGCACAGAGGCCTGCCATCAACTACGCTCCGACGACACCCCGGTGAATACTGAGGCCAATATGCCGCTGCTCACACCGCAACATGACTGATGGCTTGGCAACTGAAGTCGGGATGGAGCTCAACATAGGCGGACACTCGCGAAGCAGGATTTCGACGCCCAATAGTCCGCTTCCACTCCGTTGTCCCCTTGTTCCTCGTTAAGCAGCCCTCACTCCAAACAGGTTATTTCGGCGGTCGGATGACGCTATGGTGCCAGGTGCGACGGGCCACTTCAGGCTCAAGGTAGCGCGAGTGCAAGGGGCTCCCTGCCGGCCTGCGACCAGTACCATACACCAACACATCTGTGACTTGATTCTGGACAAATTATCCTGTTGATGGGGTGTCGAAGACCTGGCTGCGGCAGGGACGATCGCCATCTGGCATGGAAAAACATGGCTTAGAAGACATCGACCAGCGAGATCCTCCTGCGCACCCCGCTCGAAATACGAGTATGCGAAATGAAAATCCTCATCAAGCTATCATTCTACTCGGGAAGCGGCGGAAAGGCAAAGGGTGGGATTCACGTCGTCCTGGCCAGGCAATGGATACGTCTCCACCAACTGCTTGATGCTATTCCACACCTCCTGCACTTTATCTTTCTCCCTATACGGCAAGTTAGACTGCTGCGTAGTACCAGCGCGCGCGCGAGCTTACTCGTCCTTGCTCAGCAACAGATCATTGACACTGTTCTCAACCGGTCAGATGAGCGCCCATGACGACAGAACATCTGACATACATTCGCTGGGTTTCCTTTATTCTGCGGGTCGTTAGTCGCTCCACGCCTTGTATTTCCGACATGGTTCCAACGTACTGCGAGTCTTGGAGCAGTACTAAGTCTTGCAAGCTAGTGAGGCAGTTAGCAGCGCGGCGTAGAACTGGCTAGTTGCAATAACACTTGCCTAGAGAGTCGCGTTTGCAACAGATTGTGCTGGCCGCTGTCGACTGCCCTGTATCCTGGTCAGCACATGACAGATACAGAAGGCCAAACGGGCCACTCGAAATACCACGTGTTGCTTGAGCCCTGCGAGGTATAGGCGCAGGGTGCCTGGCGAGTGGTCTGCTGTGCCGTCAAGTTCTTCAAAGAATTTGACATCTCGGAATTTACCGGCCTTGAGGACATGCCACTGCCCGACAATTTTCTGACTCCCTGTTGTGACATCCGAGCGGGCGCATTTTGCGCTCTGTGTTTCCACTGTGGCTGTGGTGCGACCCTCTTGGCTAAGATGGCCTGAATAATCTCAGACTGTGACATGTCGTCTGGTGGCCGTTGGAGCGAGGCGTGCCTTTGGCTGTGGCAAGGCATGCCGGACGTATTTATAACACATCAAGAACGGGTAGTTGATGCTGCCCATGGTGGCAGGTACTGGACACACAATTTCATCACTCTCGGCGGCCGACCTGGCCAATAGGGCTACTATCAGCTACTTGACGTTCTTGTCTCAAGTCTTGACTGTACTGTAGCTGTCGGATCCACCGACCGTTCCCGGTTGGACTACTACCACTCCTTGCTGAAGACCGTCTCGGGCCCGAGCGACTGGAAAAGCGGCCGTTAGTTTACAAAACGACTCAGCAACTTGTTTGGATGGCCAGTTGAAATAGCGGTCTCTTAATTGTGATGTAGCAACCGTCCAGTACCAGACAAATGCCTCTGCAGGGGTTTTATTCTGACATCGCTTTGTAGGCCCTCAAAGCGCGGAAAGGTGGGGGAGAAGCCAGATGGTGGCAACCGGTCTCGGCGCCAAACCCACCACGTTTTACGTCCAATAGTTGCCTTTGAGCCGCACCGTGGACTCCAGCGTGGTTTGCGCCGAAAGGTTCGCAGGCTGGCCTGACAAACGTGCAAACGCTGTGGGGCCTGCTCACCAGGCCCGATGATCCTTAAATGGACGCTTGTAACATGCCATGGGGTGGCGCACCTGCAAAAGGTGACTACCCGTTGGTCTAAGCGTGGTGGGGCCACGGCAGCCCACTAAAGGTCTTACGCCCTTTAGTTGGCACAAAAATTCCGTGACATCACAAAAATTCCGTGACAGTTGTCGTGAAAACGGGTTAACGATCTAGGTCCGGAAGTTACCTAGTCGGGCTGACTCTAGCAAAGGTGACTGAGAAGGATGAATAATATTGTTGTTAAGCGGTGGTATCGAACCTTCTAGATGACAACGCCATCTAGGCGGCCTGGGTGGCGACATCGCCACCACAAGGCAGCCACAGGTGACAGAACTATAAGAAGTCACTTTTTGTTAGGGAGGAAGAAGAATCTAAGGACAAGAAACATAATCTATTCATCACTTGCACCCTCTCTTCGCGAGAGTTATGAGCCCGGGAGAAACAGTGTTTCTGTAACTTCCGGCTGCTGCATTCTTCCACAACCGCTCTCGATTGAACTTATCGTCGATTAAGACACCTCTACGCCCCATTTCTCTCTCCTTAATCATCCTTTCTGCTTCAACCAAGATGTCGAAGGACACCATCCAGCGCACGATTCTTACGGAGCCTCAGGATTGGGATAAGTGGCTAAAGGAGCTTCGGGCCCGTGTGGACAAGACCATCCACAAGCTCATCTTCGAACATGACAAGACCCCCCTTGAACTACCTGAACGCCCCGAATTCAGTGATTTCAACGCTGAGGCTGAAAGATTTGCTGATCTGAATGCAGGCCAGCAGAAGGCTTATTCTGAAGCATCGAGGGACTACGAAGGTCGCCGAAAGGAATACCTCTACGAGACGAGGCTCGTCACAGCAGCCCGTACGACGATTACGGAGACGATTAGCAAAGCGAAGTTGACCTCCCTTCACGACGACGAGACTCTTCGGGAGTGGTTTGTAAAGCTCGAGGCCTCGACAGCCCCAACGAGGGGCTATATGATGGAACGTATCCGAGCCCAGTATACGATCCATCTTCGAGCTTTTCCGACGAAGAATATCTCTACCTGGCTCGCTAGATGGGAGGAAATCATGGGAGAAGCTGAACAGTACTTCCTCGTGGAGGCTGTGACCGGCCAATGGCTGCGAGACATAGCTAGCCTGATTAAGCCCCTTTCCGACGGCTTCTCGGCTATATTTATCCGCGGAAGCAAAAGGCTAGACGAAGAAGCCGCTGCCATCCAGTTCAAGATCTACCAAGCACATAGGCCAGGACTGCATCGAGAATCCCCAAAGCGACCAAAACAATACCTAGAAGAAAGATGGACCTACCAGGAAGCAGCTCGCCAGGTCAGGGAAATCGTCGAATTGAACCCAGTAACGGCCCCGGGAACGGTGAAAAGAGGAGCCGGCTTTCAGGCCAGTCCGAAAGAAGATTCCACGCCACGGAAGAAGAGGAAGGAAGCATCTGACAAAGACCGTTGCCCAGCTTGTGGTCTTGACAGCCATGAACTTGAGGGTTGCTGGCAAGTCTTCGAGGAATTACGGCCAGGCCATTTCAATCGATCTGAAAGGCTGTGCAAGAAAGCCCAGAAAGCTATCAGGACAACCCCGACCTACGGAAGAAGGTCGAGGAGATCCGCGAAATCCAGAAAGATGGGAAATAGCAACCAGCGACCCGGGTTCGAGGACGGATGGTTGGGACGGCCAATCCGGCTTTCGTCTACCCAGCCGGGTCATCGGTGGCAGCATCGGAATACCCGCTCCGCCTATCCGCGATCCTTGACTCAGGAGCTTCACTTCACGTGTGTAATACACTCAGCCGATTCCGGTCATTCAGAAAGGCCCAGAAAGACTACCTAATCACAGGGGAATCAGAAGTCCGGATTGAGGGTACGGCAGGGTTAATTTCACGATGACCTTACCGGACGGATCATTCCAAATACTTCGGCTGAAAAAGGTAGCTTACTGCCCAAGCTTTTCAACGAGCCTGATTTCCTTCCAAACCCTACGAGATGAAGGAATCTATTGGGACACCTTCTCGGAGCCTACGAGGCTAGTACGGCGGAATCAGACGATTGGGATTCTTCAAAGGAGATACCAACAATTCGTCCTGGAGTTCAGGCCAACAGCAGAAGCGGAGACCGTGAATTTCGACACAGTCTTCCAAGCAACAAAACCTCGAAGGGCCGGGACCAAAGACCTCGCCCGGCCAGCCAAGGAGACGGCAACCTCTGGCACGCCCGCCTCGGTCACCCCCACTGGCCCTCCACAAGCTAGGCCTTCGAAACGGGGTTCGAATCAAGGGCCAAAGACTGTGGAGTGCGAATTCTGTGCTCAGGGAAGGCCAGGAAACAAATTTCCGCAGACCCCGACCGGGAAAGAAATCGCCCTTGTCACGAGATTTGGATCGACTGGACCGACCTTTCCGCAGACCACGAAGACTTCGTCCGTGTGATGTTTATCACAGACGCCTTTACAGGAATGGTTTTCCCTATTTTATGCGGACCTACCAAGAGAAGCATAATTGGGCTGTGTTGAGGGATTTTGTCCATTGGATGAAAGACCGATACGGCTTCGAAGTGAAGGTCGTACGCTCAGATGGGGAGCTCTTTACGAAGAAGATCACAGCATGGTTACGAAAGAAGGGCATTTCAGCGGAAAGATCGGCTTCAAACACCCAATCCCAGAATGGAGGGGCGAAAGATCGGGAGGCCTTTCTATAGAAAGAGGCAGGGTGATGAGAATCGCTTCAAGGCTCCCGCATAACCTCTGGAAAGAGATCGTGGAAGCCGCATGTTATCTTCGAAATCGAACTCCAAGAGAGCCGAGGGTCCAAATCAACGCCGGGTCCGACGCTCCGGAGCCCGACGCGAAGCCAGGGGCCGAAGAAGAACTTGAATGGAAGTCCCCGATCGAGCTGTTCACAGGCAAGAATGCCCAACTGTCACATCTTCGGGCTTACGGTTGCAGGGCCTACGCGATGACTGCAAACGCCCAATTGAAAAGGGACAAACTGCGGAAGCTTGATCCGAGGGCTCATATTGGGTATCTTGTCGGTTATAATTCTACGAATATCTTCCGGATCTGGATTCCATATCTTAAGAGGGTTGTCTCGACAAGAGACGTTGTTTTCGACGAACATACCTTCTTCGACGGAAAGCTCGAGCAACAATCGCTGCTATCAGGCATCGAAGAGCTTATCCAGAAGATAGAGATCCCGGAGGATCAGAGAGGTAACCAAGAAGCTCTCGATGAAGAAACCGATGAAGAAACCGATATCGAAGGCCTCGACGCAGAAAGCACTGCAGGAAGCACGATCGTCGTAATGACCCAAGAAGAAGAAGACCAAAGCGAAGAACAGGAAAAGGAAGACTACGAGAGGGCTAGAGTTCTCGAAGAAGCTGGCCTTCTGACGCCTCCCACAACAGCGGATTCAGAAGACGAACCAGGGGCAGTCTTTTCAGTCCATCTTCCTGTCGCTACCCCTGAGGGGGTGGGAGGGAAAGCAGCCCTCCGTGAGGGGGTGGAAAAACCTCACTTTCCGGACAATCCTACAGCGGCTGTTTTTTCGGCCTTGCTCTGCAAAGCCAAGGAAGCGTCTGATCAGACAGGGATAGGACAGGAAGACCCGTTTTTCGACCGATCGGACCGATTTTCGGACTTTAATCCTACGCCCATCCAAGACGGATGCCGCGGAGCATTTACAGCAGGGAGGCTCTTCAGGCCACAAAAGAAGCCCACCAAGGTCCATAAGAGAGATCTCCCGGATCCACCAGAAACCCAGAAACAACTCGAGAATCACCCTTATAGGGAGGAATTCGCCCAAGCCCAACAAGATCATCTTGCCTCACATGAGGAAATGGGCTCCTTTGAAGAGATTTCTTGGAAAAGGGTTGCCGGCCACCAGGTTCTCGGATGCAAGTGGGTATTCATCTATAAGACAGATAAGCATGGACTTCTTCAGAAATGCAAAGCCCGGCTCGTCGTTTGCGGCAACCAACAGAAAAAGGGGGACCTTCCGACCCGGGCCACAACCTTAGCCGGGATGTCTTTCCGGACCCTCATGGCCATTGCCGCCGAGTATGACCTCGAGCTTGATCAGATGGATGCCGTCAACGCATTCGTCAATTGCCCTCTTGAAGAAGAAGAAGTCGTCTTTATGAGGATGCCGCCAGGCTTCCAGAAACCCGGGAAGGTGCTACGGCTTCGGAAAGCTCTCTACGGCCTACGCCGATCCCCTCTTCTTTGGCAACAGCATCTCACAGGCTCCCTCGAAGAGCTGGGGTTCAAGAAAGTCCCTCAGGAACCCTGTGTGATGATGAAGGGTGCCGTGACCGTCTTTTTCTACGTGGACGACATTATCTGGGCCTACCGAAAGGAAGATGAAGGCTTAGCTAAGGAAGCCATACAAAGGCTCGAAGAACGCTATAAAATGAGCTTCCTAGGGAACCTAAATGGTTTCTAGGGATACACATCCTCCGGGATCGGCCCCATCGAACGATCTGGCTGACCCAGGATTCGTATATCGACAAGATAGCTCATAAGTACGTTCCCGAAAGCCTAGGCCCTTCGAAGCTCCCAGACACTCCGATGGTCACGAACGAAGAGCTCCTTCCGGCTTCTAGCCAAGCAAACCAAAGGGAGATACATCAATATCTCCAGAAGGTCGGATCTGTGCTCTTTTCAGCCATATCCACGAGGCCGGATATTGCATTTGCAGTCTCCCGGCTAGCCCGCCACAACCAGAACCCGGACGAATCACACCAACGAGCCGTAGATAGAGTCATCCTTTATCTCTACGGCACGCGTTCGTACGGCATAAGGCTTGGGGGCTCAAAGAAAGTCGAACTGTTTCTTTGTTCGAGTGATGCATCATTTGCAGACAATTCTCTCGACAGAAAGAGCTCTCAAGGCTACGTTATGACCCTATTCGGGGGAACCATTGCGTGGAAAGCCTCGAAGCAAGCCACAGTCACAACGTCGAGCACAGAGGCAGAGCTCCTAGCTCTTTCAGAAGCCTCAAAGGAAGCAATCTTCTTAAGCCGGTTGTTGACGTCTTTACGGATTCAGATCCCTTGCCGTTGCTAGTAGAGTGTGATAACTCGCAGACAATCAGGCTCCTCGAAGAGGGCGCGAAGCTATCTACACGGCTAAGGCATGTCGATATCCATCAACACTGGCTACGTCAGGAATGCCAGGAAGGCCGAATCCGGGTCCGTTGGGTCCCCACGGCACATATGAGAGCCGATGGCTTGACCAAAGCTCTGCCAAGCAGAAACTCTTCGAGTTCCAAAGGATGATTGGGCTCGAAGATCTCACGGAGCGGCTACGCCTAGAGGCCCGGTTAGAAGACCTCCGAGACCAGATCAAAGACCATAGGAAGCCTATGCCGCCGGGAAGGTAAAGCATTCGTATCTCCTATTCACACCGGTCGATCGGCCCTTCGATCGTTGCCCTTAAAAGGCTTTTTAGCTACACCCGATCGGGATAGGCTATAGCTAAGGGGGTGTGTCGTGAAAACGGGTTAACGATCTAGGTCCGGAAGTTACCTAGTCGGGCTGACTCTAGCAAAGGTGACTGAGAAGGATGAATAATATTGTTGTTAAGCGGTGGTATCGAACCTTCTAGATGACAACGTCATCTAGACGGCCTGGGTGGCGACATCGCCACCACAAGGCAGCCACAGGTGACAGAACTATAAGAAGTCACTTTTTGTTAGGGAGGAAGAAGAATCTAAGGACAAGAAACATAATCTATTCATCACTTGCACCCTCTCTTCGCGAGAACAGTCGCCTCCCTAAATTTTGGGCATGAAAATGAGTGCATCTCAACGAACTACATCACACTACCGTACACAATAAGTTATCATTCGGAATACACATTAGATTCGACTTCTGGGGCTCCTCTTTAGTCTCTGACATGAAGAAGAAGTTAAATATAGCTTTACAGGCGACCATTCGAGCTCGCCGGCAGACTGGTTTCGAGACAAGTCGGGTTATCTCAACTGCCCAAGAATGGCTACGTATACGCTAATCCCGTATGTTTCTTGCTCTATTCAGCATTTTCGCACCTCACGAAAGTCTCGTAGCATCTCTTGTATGTTATCGTAGGGCCGAGTGTGATGTTGTGGGCATGGAGTATCTGCGAGAGATTCAGCCATGACAACTGGAGGCGATGAAGGCATCCACGATTCCCCCAATGCTATGTCTTCCTCTATAGATCGCTGGAGCATTTCGTCATCATTGTACTCTTCTTCGTCGTCTTCGTCGTCGTTGTTGAAGGGGCCGAGACCGTGAAAGTGAACTGTATCCTCACTGCAAGGTAAAGACGACATATCCTCTAGGGGATGCGGCCGCCTAACTGCGCGGGCGAGGATATCGCTTGCAGTGTTATTCGCCTTTGTAGTGTCTACAAAGAATGGGTCTGCTTTAGGTTCTTTCAGGGCCTTTGTGAATGTCTCGTGGGACTCTTGGAGTGTGTAGAACTCAATATCACGCCCCGTATGTTGTAGCCAAGGCTTGAAATTCATCGTCTTGAGTTTCCCGTTGACTTCCTGCTTCTTGCTAGCGCTGTAATCCGCCCTTATACCCGCCATCTCGTCGCGAATTCGTTTGAGATGCATCCGTAGCTCTCGCCGGGTTTGCCGCTTGTATGCTGCTCGAGACTGCATTCGTATTCGCGCTGGATGTCCTCGATGTTGCAGCTCGTGATGAATTGACCGGACGGCTTAACGATCTTGCCTCGCTTCTTCCT
Organism: Hirsutella rhossiliensis; assembly: GCF_020360975.1. Lineage (NCBI taxonomy): Eukaryota > Fungi > Ascomycota > Sordariomycetes > Hypocreales > Ophiocordycipitaceae > Hirsutella > Hirsutella rhossiliensis. The sequence continues at coordinate 3,965,971 of NW_025408672.1, forward strand.
GCTTGCCCACGCTTCTATACGGCTATTTCGGTCCTTTATAAAGGATTGGACTTGAGATTGCAGGATGAGGGCTTCTGTCACCACCTTAGCAGTCTGACGCAAACCCTCACGAGTTGGTGAACTCAGTACGTCATGGTACCGCTGCCTAATCCTGTTCGTAGTATCCGCAGCGATCTGGAAACGGGCTTCATTAGGCAAAAGTGAGTTATAAGCCGGGTTCACAAGTCTCTGCTGCCGAAGCTGCTCGTTGAGAAGCCTTGCAACAACGGGTTTTGGTGTCACGGGGTAAAGACCTGTTTTTTCGAAGCCCGCAATGATGTTATGGCGCGTGAACCCAGCCTCGTAGACTTTTTGAAAAGCGTTGAGGAAGTCAACCCGCGAGAAAGCAAGGTGGCCCTCTGCGAGTGTTTTTCGTAGAGCTTTCTGGTGTGCCGCTTTCAGTGGTTGGAAACACCAACATCTAGCGGCTGCATGATGTGTGTGGAATGAGGGGGAGAATGGCGATGATGATATCAAAATTGATGCAGTATTCAGCGAATTCGAGTCGTCGTGCCCTGTGAAGCCATCTACAACGAGCAACCGGAAAATCCTATCTTTCTCGTCCCGTTGGGTCGGAGGTGCCTCAACCGTCGTCATCCCAAGGTTTGGAACACGAAGATGCTCATCACAGCCAAACCATTGTTCTAGTGACTTCCCAGAGCGTTGTGCTTGCGCTGAGGATGCCCAGGACCAGCGATTGAAGTGCCTCGCCCATTCGAGATGTATCTGAGCGTTGCTGAAGCCGGTTGGTGATTGAGCAAAGCGGACGCCACTATCAATAGCGATAAGTTACCGGCCCAATTCGTGGTAGGGAAATGCGCGAAGATGATCCAGGGAGGAAGAGAGTCCCCTGCAGCATTGATCGTGCCAATAACTGTGCAGGATTCTCGATTCGCCGGATCGAGAACTTCCACCCGACTCTTCACGCGTGTGGTGCGGGTCACGAGAACGTGTACGCGTTCTCGCAAGCAGCCGATCCGAATGCCGGCTTCATCTTCATTCCAAATCTCCGATGCCCCAATGCGAAACTTCTTGATAGTCTCATCGAGGTTAGAGAAGAAGTCATTCACTTCCTCAACACTCTGCGCTTCAAAAGACTTCCGTGCTCTCGACGGCCTTCAAGTAAGTCTTCTTGACCTCAGGGTGACTTTGGCGCCAGCCTGCGAGCCAGTTCTGAGACATAGGTCTTGATGATGGATCTCGTCGCTGCGCTGATTGTATTTGCGGCAGCCTCAAGCTGCTCCTTTCCCGCTGGAATACCAGTACGCTCCATCCACTGTATGTACGCCACAAGGGCGTTATCTTCATCCTCAGTCAACGCAGTTGGGCGCCCCTGACCTCGGGCAAATGGGTTTTCCAAAGAACGGATGGCCCTCTCGACAGCGCCTCTATTGACTTTGTACAATAAGAACAAGCGTGAAGCCGATCACGATATTAAATATAAGACCGACTGCCGATTCTATTACCGCGGAAGATATAGACGACTAGCTTAATTAGCTTAAAGACCTAATAAGGGATATAGCTATCCCTAAGACCCTATATAGACTATCGCACGGAGGATGAGCAAGTGGGCATAAAGATCAGGGACTGGAAGACTCTTGATTCTGCTATCTAAGGTGGGAAAGAGGCGAGATCTTTATAGACTGCCTGAATATGAGAATGGAAGGGAATGGTAGTGAATGGAAGCATCTGATCAGATCATCTGGAAGCCACTGATGCGTTGATGATGCCTCCTAGAAGTTTCTGTGGGAAATGTGAAACGGACTGTGCGAATAGGGGTCAGACTGTTGGAGGCTGATATCCTATGTGTGACATACCCCAGGTTGTGCTGGCTAGTGGGCAGTGCAAACTGAAGAAAGAAACTAGATCCCTAGCAACGTAGAGATATCGACGAGACCGAGTTGTTTGACGAAAGTAGCAAATTTCTGGCCTGGCAGAGCTTTGGTGAGGCCGTCTGCAATCATCTGGGAAGTAGGCGTATAAGTGAGCTTATAGAGGCCTTTCTCAAATGCCTGCCTAGCCCAACAGGTGTGGATGTCAACGTGACGAAGGGCTGTGCGGAGGCGTGGAATATCCTGTGTAACAAGACGAATGGTTTGAAGGTTGTCACATTGGATCGTCGGAATTCCATCAAGCTTAAGAGAGCTGCTCAAAGAGACGGAAGGTTGCAATAGTCTCCTTTGCCGTGTGTGAGAGCAAGCAATTCAGCTTCTGTGGAAGAAGTGGTGACTGTATCCTGTTTACCGGCTTTCCAAGCAATAGGGCCACCGAAGAGGGTAAGGATTGAACCCTGGGATGACTTGCGAGTCTCTTTATTATCAGCGAAAGCAGCGTCGGATGCGCTTTGGAAATCGCTATGATGTTGAGCGTGGAGCTGAGGAACAACATCCTCGTCGAGGCAGGGTTTTCCTGAAAACTGGATGGCGAGATACCTAGTGGCGTAAAGGTACTCGATCAGATGGTCTGCGAGCTTGGAGTGATGCTCGGAAGGGTTGTTGAGGAATTCAGCTAGTTTAGACGCTGGCTTGGCTATGTCCGAGCGGGTGATAGCTGCGGCGTAGTTCAGTGATCCAACTTTGCTCTGGTATAGCTGAATTTGGTCTGGAGAAGCCTGCCCTGTGTGCGGCTGGACTTCGTTGCACGGGAAAGGGCTCCTCTGAAGTGGTCACGCCGTTGAAGGTCGAACCGTTGAACCATCCTTTCAATGTAGGAGTCTTGGCATAGCCAAAGCTTCCTGTTGGGTCTGTCACGCAGGACTCTGATACCAAGGAACCATTGTAATTCCCTTGGTCTGTCATCGCGTACTTCCTCTTGAGGGCTGCAACCATCTCATCAGCTGCGTCCTCGTTTTCCTTGCGATAGAGGAAAACAATATCGTCAACGAAGAAGAAAACAGTGAGCCAGTCGTTCTGGAAGATGCAGGGTTCGTCGGGACACTGTGTAAGACCAAGCTCTCTGAATGCAGCAGTGAGTTCCTTCTGCCAAAGAAGAGGGGACCGTCGGAGGCCATAGAGGGCTCGCATGAGGCGAAGAGCCCATCCCTGTCTGTAGTATCCGTCTGGGAAGGCTACATAGACCTCCTCCTCGTCTTCTAAGAGGGCGTTTGTGAAGGCATTAACTGCGTCGAGCTGTCGGGTCTCAAGGTCGAATTTGGCGGTGATGGCCATGAGAATCCGGAAAGAACGTCCTGCAAGGGTTGCTGCATAGGTGTCCTTGTCACCTAGCTGTTGAAGATCTCCTCGAACACAAAGACGGGCTTTGAACTTTGTAAGAAAGCCATGCTTGTCGAACTTATACTTAAAGACCCAGGTAAGTGGCAAAGCTTGCCCGTGACCTGGTCTCTGGGGACCGCTCTGAAGGTTCCTCTCTGTTGGAGTGCTTTCCACTCGGCGTGGGCTCCTTCTCTGAACTGAGGACCAAATCTGTGGGTGCGAAGTTCCTTATACGTCGTAGGTTCGGGAGGAAGGTGTCGTCTGTGAAGTTTTTCTTCTCTGCCGAGAAAGAAAGAGCTGTGGAATTGACCCTTAGTGTTGGTCGAAAAAGCACTGAGCTTGCGAGGCTTTGGAGTGCGGGCTGAGCGCCGTGGCTGAGAGTCACTCGGACCGGGGTCCGGTGTCGGATATGGGTGCTGAATGTCATGAAACTCATCCTGATCATCCGAGTCCTCATGATCAGATGGTTCGGGTTGTACCACAATCGTGGTGGCGTCTCCTTGGTCTGAGGTTGAGGAGATTGCTCAACGGGGTCAGGTTCAGGTTCATCGATTTGAGTGGGGATTTCCTCGTAATCCGACTCGTCCTCGATGTGGGCTGGAAGCTGTACTTCCACGCGCTGTGGGATAGGTTCTGGTGGCTGATCATTTCCGTCATAGAAGATGCTTTCATTGAAGGTCACATCTCGGACCCTTCGGACTTCTGATGTGGACGGAATCCAGATCCTGAAAATGTTCGTGGAATCATATCCAACGAGATAACCGATTTCTGTGTGAGGGTCGGTCTTTAGGTCCTTCTTCTGTCTGTTCTGAAGGGCCTGGGGTGTCAAGGATAGGCTCTGCAGCCGTATGCCTTGAGAAACGTGATGTCAGGCTGGTCTTGCTGGTAGCCTATGTCTCTGTTGTTGTCTCGCAGCCACTGATGAAGCAGCTGGAAAGGCGTTCGGAAGCTGTGGTTCTGCATGGGCGATCTGTTGTGCAAAAACACTGCAGCTTTCCAAGTCTCTGGCCAAAGATCAGATGGTAAATTGGCATCAATTCCCATTGTTCTGGCCTGGGCAGATATTACCCCCCCAGATCGCTCTGCAGAGCCGTTTTGAGCGGGAGTGTAAGGGCAGAAGGTTCATCTTGAATCCCTTTTCCTCGATCCAGCTCTCATACGCACTCTGAAGAGAACGATCGTTATCACGGTGGATAATGCAAATATTGAGATTCCATTGGCGTTGAATCATTGCCTCATGGTTTCTCAAAGCAGTCATAACGGACCCTTGTGTCGCGTCATTCAGAAGGTAGATGAAGATCATGCTTGTAAATTCATCTTTGATAAGAAGAACAGCTTCCTTGCCGTTGAATGAGGTGTTCATACTGAAGATATCAACGTAGATTCTCCAGAATGGTCTGGGGCTCGGTTTTGAGGGGTTCGGCGAGAGACGACCTTCTTTCCCTTCCCAAGGGAACACGCGGTGCAATCGATGGTAACTGGGCCTTTGATCTTCGAACCCGTCGTGTTCTCAACAAGATGCTCTAGGGCTTGAGCGTTCAAGTGACCTAGGCGCTTATGCCAAAGCGTAGCATCTGCTGTTTTCACTGCGCGAGGTGCAGATGAAGATGTGAAGTTGGAGGCGAGAGCCTCCTTAATCGGGTTGAACTCGATGACCGGTTGACGAAAGCGGCGTTTCGTATGAAATATAATCTGATCGTCTTTAGAGACGCGTCCAGATAGTGGATTCCAGTTGTATCCCTTCGCAAGAAAGCGGTCGAGGATGCGATGTTGGTGTGGAATTTTGGCACGAAGGCAACTTCGTTGAGCTGAAAAAGTCCTCCTTCTTCAAGCTTCATACGGACTGTGCCGTAGCCAAGGATCTGAAGTTGACTATCGCCTGCAAAGAGCTCTTTTGGCTCTGCAAGGGCGGTGTAGTCAAGAAAACGGGATCGGTTGTTGCAAATGTGTGTGTCTGATCCGAATCAAGGATAAAGGAGTCATACAGCGGGTAGACTGCCTTTCCCGTCGAGAAACTGGTTGATGGAGGTGTTGAAGGAGGCGGTGTGTTGTCAGGAGCTGGTAGAAGACCGGCAAACGCTGTGCCTTTAACGGAGGAGTCGGACGATTTCTCCATTTCCTTCTTCTTGAAGTCTTGTGCTTTCTCCGTCATCTTCTTTGCCCATGGATTGGAGTCGAGGATTTCCTTGATCTTCTTCTCAACCTTCTGATCAGGAGTCCAGCCATCAGGCCGAGCTGATTTGATGAGATAGAAGCAATCTACGAAGCGGTGATATTCTCCGCAGACACACATAGGAACACCATCAGCGTTCTTGCTTGAAGACCACTTAGGCTTGTCCTCTTTCCTCTCCGATTTCTCTCCTTGCCTTGGAAGGCAGCTCCGAATGATCCTTTGCTGTTGTTGGCGGCCTTGATTCGGTGAGCTCGTTCAAAGATCTCACTGATCTTAATGCCGTCCGGGAAGTCGGTCTTCCACTCAGGCTTGCCGAATACGGCCTCGTCTTCCATTTTGTTGACCCAATAGTCTGTGAATGGGGCGTTGATGGACGAAACAGCCTGTAGGAAATCTTGGGTAGGGCGAAGGTCCTGGACATCAGGAAGCCCTAATTGCTTTGCCTCAGTGAGGACTTTCTGCCATTGGGTGACCCAAGCTTCGATCTTGGTCCTGTTTGGCGACTGAAGGGTGGAACGATAACGCTGAACAACTTCCTCTCGAGTGCCCAGTCGGTTGGGGCCACACGAGCCTGAAGCAAGGCAAGTTGCTTTGCAACGTCGTGTTCCTCGGCAATGGTGCTGTAGTAGTTGCCGATGGTCTTGACGATGTGTTGTTGAAGGCTGGCGAGTGCCTTCACTTGATCCCTATACCCTTGAAGCTTCGAGCGGTATTGGGTGTGGAGGAATTCGAGACGGCGAAATTCCTCCGAGGTCAGATCCACGAGATCAGATGCTTCGTGGTTGATTTGTCGGAATGTTGGTTCAACTGGCTGCTGAAGAACCGGCTTACCCTCCTTGACGGCAGGGTCCAGAAAGTCCCAAAGACTGTGGGACGTGGCGAATTTCTTGATGATAGAAATCCATTGTTTCCAGTCGCAAGGGCCGTTGAGCACGGTGCCCTTGGAAGAGCCATCAAGATCTAGAGCTGAGCTCATTGTGGAAGCTATTCTGCGCAGCGGAATGAACGAGAATAAGATACCCAGTCAATGGCAGACCGGGCTCATAACTATCGCACGGAGGATGAGCAAGTGGGCATAAAGATCAGGGACTGGAAGACTCTTGATTCTGCTATCTAAGGTGGGAAAGAGGCGAGATCTTTATAGACTGCCTGAATATGAGAATGGAAGGGAATGGTAGTGAATGGAAGCATCTGATCAGATCATCTGGAAGCCACTGATGCGTTGATGATGCCTCCTAGAAGTTTCTGTGGGGAAATGTGGAAACGGACTGTGCGAATAGGGGGTCAGACTGTTGGAGGCTGATATCCTATGTGTGACATAGACAAATTAACGTTAACATTTAGGAATAAGACGTTACGCTAGACGACGATAAGGAGGCTATTATAATATACGTCGTAAGGTTTCTATTAGAAGGATAATTTAATATATATCTTTAAGGATATAAGATCCTAAGTTACTTCTAAGAACATTTTAACGGGTAGATAGAAGAAATATAGGAGAATGCCGATAAGACCTATAGGAGAATACTGCGATAGCTCTTAAAGCGACGAGGGATATATACTAGAAGGAGTAACGGCTCGATTATAAAGTAGTTTGTCTCCTTATAGACTATTAAAAACCTACTTAACTAGCCTATTAAAGATTTTAAAGAGATAACATTCGATAAGGGTACTAGCGTATATAGGAGGCAGAAGGCATTAGTACGAAGATCTCCTACCCTACACGGAACTACTGCTGCTGCTGCTATACTAACAGCCTCACCGTAACCTTTTATAGCTACTTCGATTACCGCTATAGCACTCGAACCGAAGGACATAGAAGACCCCCTTTTAATATAAGCTCCCCTTCTAACTTTACTCCTAATAGTTAACCTCGACCCCTAGGCGCGCTTAACGGCTCACTTAACAACCTACCGGTTTAACTACCCGGAGATCGTCTAAGTAGTTACTATACCCGCTCAGCCTACCGAACTAAGGTCGTTAATAGCCCCGACGAACCCTATAACGACCCCCTTAGAGGCGTATATTGTTACGGCCAGGCACATACGAGCCTTGACGGCTATAAAGATGTATTGGCACTATGAACGAAGACTCAAAGCTAAGGAGCAAGAAAGAAAGACTAGACTACACGACCGAGCTGGCCCTTATGTGCATATGCACGAGGTTACCTCAGCAGCGCTCAGGTAAGCACGAGGTCGCACGTGGGCACGTGATGCTGCTTGGGCACGTGACACTGGTGAGGTTCTGCGCTGGTGTCTCTACGCTGGCGCGCAGGGTCGTGACACTACCCCGTCTAAGGCCTTGATATGCGTATCAAGGTAGTCAGTCGTGGCGGCGGGTTCTTGGTTTCACGGCTTTCTCTGCTGTGTCATCATCGTCTCGTTCCTCGCAGCCCTCCTCCGCTGCAGCACATTCGATCCAGTATTGCAGGTTGACGGGTGGGCCTGCTGCGTCCGGATGTTCATCGTGGAATACCTTCAATGCTATTGGTGCGTTACGGAAATTCCTAGCCGGGTACCAGGTCTCATCAGGGTCACATCCCTTCCATAAGACCTGGTATTCCAGTCGTCGACTCCTACCGGTTACTCGAGACTGCTGGACTTGATCAACCTCCCACTCGGGTTCTCCGTTGATCTCCTCGGGTGGCGGAGGTGTCTGGATCTGCTGGGGCAAGGGGTTATCGGCTGCTTTTCGAAGACGGTCGGCGTGGAATAGGTTCTTCATTTTGTACGACTCGGGCAGCTGCAGTACGTAGCTATGACCGCGTTCTTCCAGGATTACGAACGGACCTGACCATTGGTTATCTAGCCGAGTAGTCGGAGCGTTCGTGGCGAAGCCTTTCCTGCTGAGAAAACTCGGTCACCGATGGCAAAGTCGGTTGGTCGTCGTTTCCTATTAGCCTGTTCCTTCTGACGTTCTTGAGCGGCGGTGGCAGCATTCCTGGCGTCTTCCTGGGGTTCCTGGGCGGTCTGCACAAGTTCCCTAGCTCTGGCGGCGGGGCCGGGGGGAGCGGGCTTGTCAGTCGGGGGCAGTGACAGGGGTTCCGGATATCTCGGCCTAGGGCTACTTTTAACGGTGCCATGTCGATGGAAGAGTGCCAAGACGAGTTATGGGCGAAGTCGAGGGAGGGCAGCAGGAACTCCAGTTATCTTGATGCTTCGTCACGTAGAATCGTAGCTTTTGATCTAGGTATTGATTTGTAACTTCTACACCCTTGGGTCTGAGGGTGTAGGAGCTTCCATGACGATGCTTCGTTCCCGTGAGCCGGTTAATCTCTGCGAGGAAGGCAGAAATAAACTGTCCAGCGTTGTCAGAAATCCATACGAGGGCATACCGAAGAAACGATAGAGGTAGCGGAAGTAGCGGCTAGCTAAGACTTCTGCCGTATCGTTTTTCTTTCCTGGGAGCGTGGCGATAATCCGGCTTAGCTTGCAGACGAAGGTCCAAACATAGTCATATCCGTAACGGTCTTTCGGCATATCCTTCCCGTCACATTCGACGTGCTCCCAAACAGAGGTCGGTACGGGCAGTGGATGGAGCAGTCCAGGGGTCTTGTCTCGAGGGGTTTTGTTGCGGCGGCAGTCGTGGCAGTTCCGAATATAACGACGGATATCCTCCTTCATCCTTGGCCAGTAGAAGTCTCGTTGGAGCAGCTTGATCACCTTGTTCTGTCCGGCGTGAGCGAAGATCTGGGGCTCGTGGGCTTCGCGAATGAGCGCGGTCTGAAGAAACGTCTGCTTGTCTGAGGTCTGGGCTGGTACGATCAGGTGTGTTCCATGGGTGCCGAGGTCTTGGAGGAGGTTCTCTTGGCGGATCAACGAAACGAGTTCGGCTCCCTTCGGGACCGAGTTCGGGTCTAGTTCTGGGCGGTCTTGATCGGGCGTCTGCTGTATCCCTCGGTCTTCTGGGGTCTGTAGGGCACTCGTGGCCCTCAGAACTAATGGTCTAGTAGGCTTAGGTTCGGGACTAAAGTTCTGAGGGGGCAGGTTGCCGGCGGCCGTAGGGTCTAGAGAGTCGGTCGCGAAGCCTAGCCTTTCCGGAGGGATCAGGGTCACCGTGCGTTCCTCGGCTTCCCGGGCCTTTACGGTAGGGAGCTCCGCTGTCTTCCTGGAGAGGGCATCGGCGACTACGTTCAGTCGACCGGGGCGGTAGAGGAAACGGATGTCGAACTGGGCGAGAAAGTCGGACCATCTGATCTGTCGTACCGAGAGCAGGCGCTTCGTAGAGAAATGGACTAAGGCTTCGTGATCGGTGATCACATCGAACTTCTGGCCTAAGAGCTCTGGGTAGAAGTGCTCTAGACTCTGTACGACGGCGAGGAGCTCTCGATCTTGGATTGGGTAGGCTCGCTCGGCCGGGGTCATGGTCTTAGAGAAGAATCCAACGGGCTTCCAGGTCTGATCAGGCTGTTCCTGCCATAGAACACCAGCTGTGGCATTCCGGGAGGCATCGGTCTCCAGTCGGGTCGGCAGTTCTGGTCTAAAGAAGGCGAGGACCGGGGCTTCGATAGCCAGGCGCTTGAGTTGATCAAATGCTTCGCGTTGCTCCGGGCCCATCACAAAGGCAACATCCTTCTTAAGCAACCGGTTCAAGGGTTCTGCCACTCCGGAGGCGTGGTAGCAGAAAACACGGATGAAGTTGCATAGGCCAACGAATGATCGGATCGCGGTGCGGTCTCGGAGGTCTTCAAACTTCCAGTCTTGTATCGATCGAACTTTCCGAGGGTCGACACTAAGGCCCACACCGGCTTCAAGCAGAACGCCGAGGTAGTCAACCTTGGTCACGTTAAATCTAGACTTCTTGATGTCTCCCTGGAGGTTGGCCTGATGGAGTCGCCAGATCACTTCTTGACAGTCTTTCCAGTGGTCTTCTTCTTTATCCGAGTAGATCAGGACGTCATCTGCGTAGGCGCTGGCGCACCGGTCGAGGAGATCGTGAAGCTGCGCGTTGATAAACTGCTGGAACCAGGCGGGACCTACCTTCAGACCGAACGGGAGGACTTTCCAGCGGAAAGTTCCGAAACGGGTGCGAAAGGCGGTCAAATACTCGGAGTCAGGGTCCATGCGGAGACGGTGGAAGGCCTGGATCACATCGATCTTCGTAAAGCGTTGAGCTTCACGGCAACCGAAAGCAGTACCTTCGAGGGACGGAGCGGGCGTGATGCGACTTTAAGATGATCGTTCATCCAACGGTAGTCGATGCAGAAGCGGCGGGCGGTCGTGTTCGGTTTCGGAGCGAAGAGGACGGATGCGGCGTGCGGACTCGGATCGGGCTCGATGAAGTCTATCTCCGGAGGTGATCGACAGTCTCTTTCTCTAGAGGCAGATACTTAACGGGCGTGCGGTACGATGGGGTCCTGTCGGCGAAAGAGGCTTCTCAAGCTCTAGGACTACATCGTGACCGGGTCGGCTCGAAGGTAGGGTGTGGGCCTCTTTCTTCGAGAAGAATCCTCTAGATGGGTGAGCTGGGGCGGTAGACGACTACGGACACAAGCAACATGCTCAGGGTCTTCTCCTGAGGGAACGGAATGCTTTGTCCCTGGTAGGTCTTCTGATCCGGGAGACTTTAGCAATGGTTCGAGCACTAGGGACGGTCTGGTCAAGGCCGGAGCTTGGCTCGAGCTGGACTGGATCCCGGGCATCAACGGTTCGAGTTCGTTCCACTGTTCGAATCTCTCGTGAGACTCTACTTGGCAGACCAGAGCGTTAATCAGGGCTTGATCTTCGGAGGCTTGGACCGAGGCGACGGAGACGAAGTCGGTAGCAGGGGCGGTCGTGAGCTGAAAACGGACAGACTTCTTGGCAGACGGAGACTTGGACTGAAACGACGGAGACGGAGTCGGTAACGGGGTCGGGACAGAGGCCGGAGGAGCTTGATCAGAGCGGCGCCAGTTCTTGTGGAGGATCCGGTAGCGTTTCTCCTCTTTCTCGAGCAGGCGGTTCCGCCTCTCAGCGTCGGCCTGGATCTTAGGGTCGATCCGACCCGAGAGCGGGGCTTGACCCGAGGGCTGGATCGTCGGGGAGAACTTGGCGAGGCAGGAAGATCATCTGGCCAGATGATCTGTCGGGCGGCGCAGTCAAGCAGGAGGCGCTTCTCCCGCATCCAGAAAAGACCGATAAAGATATCATGGCCACACTCAGCTATATCAAATGTCTCGTTTGCGAACGAACGGCCATCGATGACGAAAGTGGCGACCAGCTGTTTCTGGATATAGCCGGCTGGCTTTCCACGGAAGTCTTGGAGGGGAATCCGACTCGGGAGCTCCTTAATCTGGGCTCCGAGTCTTTGGGCGGCGGACTGGGCGAAGGTTGGGCTAACCAGCAAACGGGTTTCGGCTCCGGTATCACAGAGGGAGCGGGCAGGTAGGCTCACACCATCCACTTGGACTTGACTTGGCTGAGTGAATGACTTGCTAGACCTACTCGCTATCTGTGACACCTTAGGGACCATCAAGGAGACTTGTGATGGTCCTATTCGTTTCCCGAATCTTGATCAGAGTCGTTGGCAGGGACAGGGACGAAGGCGACACGGGAGACAGCATGGGTGCGGTCGGGACACTCGCGAGAGAGGTGCCCTGTTTTTCCACAAATAAAGCAGGTGCCATTATCCCAATGGGCCCTTTTCTCATCGTCGGTCAAGGCTCTGCCAGCATCACGCGAGGTGATAGGGTCGAGCCGGTCTTGTTCGGAGTCTTGGCGGTAGTCGGAGCAGTCTTAGTCGGCGCGCGGCGAGATCGGTCGGAAGAGCGGGAGTCCTGTGTCTGCCTCATACTCCTCTTCTGGCAGTGGACAGCGTCCTTAATGAACCCACAGAAAACCTCGTAGGTCACGGACTCGTCACGGGTCTTGGTCAAGAGGCTGTTATCTAGGTTGGCCGGGATGTGCTGCCACAAGGTATGCTTCATCTGGTCCTCGGGCACACGACCGGTCGCAGTTAAGTAGTCAAATTCCGCAAGAAAGTCCACAATGTCGGTCTTCCCATTCACGGTAAACTGGAGGCGTTGCAGGCGGTCAAGAGCCTCGGAAAGCTCATTCGGATTGCCATAGGCGGACTCAAGGGCTTGGATCATCTCTGCCACTCCAGAGAAGGGTCGAGTGTCAGAGGAGAAGCGGGTTTCAAGTGCTCGGCGGGCTTTTTTCAGGATGAAGGAATGGAACTCGTCCTTCTTCCTGAGAACGTCGCGAGACCTTGATGCGCGATTTGGCGGCGTCGCTGTACTCGGGGTTCTTGCCCTCTGGGAAGGGGGCAAAACAGGCCAGGCAGCTTTGCCTGTTGGTCGGAAGGCCGGGCCATTTGGGCCGGCAAAAGCAGTCGAGGGCTCCCGGTGCTGTCGATTTGATTCAACAGACGGAGAGCGTTCATTTAGACGGGCCGTTAAGGCCGCAATCTGTCCTCATCTCGCGGATGAGAGCGTCTTGGGCTCGGGGCAGCCATGGCTGCTATTTCGGATTCAGTGGCTTGGCCAGCAAGCCGGGCAGAACGGCGAGGCTGATCAGAGGGCAGGGCTTCCTCGGATATCATAGTCTCGAGGTCAGAGTCTAGGGTCGGAAATGATACCACGCGGAATCACGGTCAGATGCCTGCACGAGCAGGGACGGTCGGAGGTCAGACGGGACGAATCCCTTGGTCGGAACGGTTGGTCGGACGACTACACACACGCGTAGTCTTGGTCGGAACGGACGTGATCTCAGCCTTGAGGATCACTTGGTCGGTGGTCGGAGTCTTGGTCGGAACGGTCAGAACGGATGCGCTGGATTTACGTCAGGCGCGTGTGACGTGAAAGCTCGGTGCCTATTTGCTTAATCGCTGGCAAGCGATCTTATTGAGCTTTGAGTAGTGTTACGGCCAGGCACATACGAGCCTTGACGGCTATAAAGATGTATTGGCACTATGAACGAAGACTCAAAGCTAAGGAGCAAGAAAGAAAGACTAGACTACACGACCGAGCTGGCCCTTATGTGCATATGCACGAGGTTACCTCAGCAGCGCTCAGGTAAGCACGAGGTCGCACGTGGGCACGTGATGCTGCTTGGGCACGTGACACTGGTGAGGTTCTGCGCTGGTGTCTCTACGCTGGCGCGCAGGGTCGTGACATATATAAGGATCCCGCTAGATAAAGTCGTAAATAGGATCGTTAACGCCGAGCTATAATAGAAATTCGCTAAGCTCTAGGTTAGAGATAAGAACTATATAGGAGAACTATACGACCTTCTTAATAATAAAGTCCGGATCTTTATAAGTATATACTATACTCTTTAAGCCACGCCCGATAAATTCTATGCCCTCTTCCCTGTCACGACCCTGGGCGCCAGCGTAGAGCCGCCAGCGCAGCACCTCACCAGTGTCACGTGCCCAAGCAGCATCACGTGCCCACGCGCGACCTCGTGTCTATATAAGGGCCCGCTCGGTCGTGTAGTCTAGTCTTCCTTTCTTGCTCCTTAGCTTTGAGTCTTTGTTCATAGTGCCAATACATCTTTATAGCCGTCAAGGCTCGTATGTGCCTGGCCGTAACACTACTCAAAGCTCAATCTTCGCGTGCCCCGCGAAACAAATATAGGCCCAAGTTATCTATCCACCCACTTTCATTAACTGTACACCCAAAAAGTGGATTAACTGTGGCTGACGGCCGAAGAGGGCCGATACCGCCAATTTGTATGCACACATTCTCTACGATAAGTAGAGCCAGGTAGTAACAGTTCTCCTTCAACGATAAGGCACCCAAAATTGAAGCTATTCGTACTGCGCTTTCTATGCTGATGAGACTATTCTTTGGTGTTTACAACAGGCCTCCTTCTTCGAGTGCACTACGTGCCTGATCCGCTTCATCTAACTGTGATTCCAATTGATCCCATACATCCTCAAGGGCGGCATCGTCCGTGAGGCCGGCGACGAAGATGCAGTCTTGGGTCTCCCGCCGTACCGGCTGATCGTCATCATCAGAGACTGGCGTTTGACGCCCGGCTTGTTGATACGCCCGTTGCATCCGTGTGCCTGCCTCGTACGTATCGCCGTTTTCCTCGATGTGCCGCAGCCCTCGTTCCGTTGAAGTCATCGCGGCCGTTACCGTACCCGTCATCGCCGCTGGTGCCGTTGAGGAGGAGGCAGTCGTATAGCCTCAGCCCGCTCATGCCGTTCAGCGATCTCGTGATGTGACGGATCCCGCCGCGTTGATCTTGACCGCCGTGACTCTTCGAGGTTGAGTGAGCCCTTGGGGCGGCCCTTAGCCCTGATAACTTGTGGCTCGTATGGTGCCCGAGTAGGGCTTGTGCCCTGAGCGCTTGTATCGATCGGAATATACCAAAATGGGTCGAAGTCGTCGAGTGTAAGGGAGGTATTGGTGTTGATAGACTCGAAGATTCGATGGCAGCACGGTAGCCCTCGACTAGTAGCCCAATTACAAGGACATTGACCTGGCGGCGGTTTGGCCCGTTGACTTCGGGGTCTAGAGGATCTTGCGATGCTCATCTATTAGTAGCTTTAACGCATATGACGATACTCGCTCGCGGATCGGCATATACGGCGCCTGTAGGGAGAACGTTGATATCTTGTGGAGGTTTCGATTCTCTATCGCTGTGATCTGAGCAGCCTGATGGCCCCAGAAGCGTTCGAATCGTTGGAAAACGGTCGTCAAATCGCCCGTACAGGACCAAAGGAACTTCTTCATATGAGAGTGAAGTCCCTCGACGATCGAGGTCGTTGTACGCCCGAAGTGGCGATATTGATTAACGAAACAAGATACAAACTTCTCCTTCCAAGGCGTTAGCCACGTATTGCAACAGTATTGTATAGCTGCAAGCGGGTGGCGGCCTGGTGTCTCAAATTGGCGTAAACGTTCGTTGAAGCTATTCACATCTTGTGACTTGACGATCTCGTTCCACTCTTGTAGAAACGCTTGGAATGCCGGGGCCCGTACGACTCGATTGCCGATTTTTGATGCCTTAGGGAAAATTGCTTGCATTTCGCAACGACATTCTGGTTAATATGCCACGTGCAGAGAAGGTTAGTACTGTTTTGAAGCTCGCGAAAGCTATCTAACGCCTTAAGCAACGCAGTATCTCGGTCCGTGACAGTGACCCTTGAAATGGGATCGACTCCTTCTCGCAAAGGACTAGCAGCAACGAGATAGCCCAATAGTAATGGGACTCGGTCTCGCCGTTCAAGAAGATAGAGGCAATAGAGAACGTTTTGTTATCTCGAGTGGCCGCGCAGATATTCAATAACGGCATATTGAATCGGTTCGTCTTGTAGGTACAGTCGAGGACGAGGACATCGTGATGCTGACGCCATCGATGGAAGGTAGCACGAGGCGCGAGAAATAGCCCAGTTAGCCGGCCCTGGGGATCACGACTATCTCGATGAAAGAAGTCGGACTTATCTAGCCGGTCGTAGAGAAACTGAAGAGGCGTACGGCCAGCTAGTTCTTCCTGACGGTGCCTAGCCAAGGCGTTACTCACGTCTTGAGCCGTGATACCGGCTAAACGAGGATCGTCGTGAACCAGGTCACGAAGCTCGCCAGCAATATCGGTCGGCCGGGTATTGTTATTAAACTTCCGGATAATGTCGTCGCGATACTTCTGGATAACAAGCGCCCGGTACTTCGGAAAGACCATCGGGTCATCAACAAGGCGATGATTGTGAACATCGTGAAGATAAGAGATAGTCCAGTAACCGCGTTTTTCCTTCAACGAGAGGCGAAATTCACAGTCTGTTTTCTGGGTTGCTGTATTGAGGCGACGACGAGAGATATGAGCAGCTTTATCCTTCCGATTTTCGTAGGGGCCGGCCTTGATACAACGAACAAGTGCAGACTTGCGTTGGCCAGCGTTATCCCGCTTCGATGTTCGAATGTGTAGGGCGTAGCCTCAGCCTCAGCAACGGTATCGGCGGCTTCCATCGCGGCCTGGAAGGTCGGGAATAGTGTCTTCGTAAGCGACTCCATGATTCGGGCTCGTAAGGGCAGAAAACGCGGTGCGAATAGCTTCAGTTTTGATGGTATTGCTGATAGTTACGGTTACAGGATGTTGTTACGCAAGCATCACGAACTGGCCAGCTGGCCGGCCGGAATGGGCGCACCAAAATTAGCGGCATCGGCACTGCGCCTGACCCAGCCACAGTTGATCCACTTTTGGTGTACAGTTAATAAAAGGAGGTGTATAGATAATTGGGCCCTATTTATACAGGAGGTCTTAGGGACTTCTGGGGACCTCCTGAGTAATGGGCTCTACCCACGCATACGTGGCTGTGCCCACGCATAAAGGGTTGCCTTCCTTACTCAGGAAGTCCTCATGCGTTCCTGCTACATGGGCCAGGAATCCCTCTCCGGGTCCCTCCCTAACAGGGCTACCCTGGTCCACTGACACACCCCCTTTTGTAGCAGGCTCTGACGGCCTGGTGCAAAACAGAAGAAGACAACTACTCGTCCCACAGACCCACGTAAAGTGGGTCCTCACCACCTGGCTGTGTCAACCACCTGGCTGTGTCACTTTACGGCTTCAACGCCAACTTAATTTAATAATAAAACGGCAAAAAAAGTTAAAAATTGATGCATACGATAATTGAATACTGGCCGCAATAGTCTACCTATTTTTGACCTTTGTAGCTTATAAAGCTGATCGTTGGGCTTCTTTTTCGGCTTTCTTAGCCGCCCGGCTGCCCGTCGCTCCTCGAGCTCAATCGCCCTTTTCTCCTCTTTGCTTCGCCAGTACCAACTTTTCTGCTTTTGCAATGCGAATATCTTCCTTTGACTTCGCAATAGCCCTCCTTCGTCTACAGTCAGTACTCCACCGCTTTGAAGGTGGCGGTTCTTGTATTTCTTCCGGCCTTGGCGTTGCTGCTCGGCAAGCTTGGTATTGTACAGATCGACCATCGTTTGCTTTAACTCGTGGCCTTGGGAGATTGCACCTTTAACGTAGCGTTGAAGGTTATGTACGAAGACCTCCTTCTCAATATCATCAATTGGGTCAAACTCAAGGAGACGTTGGCCAACTGATTCAAACTTCCGTACGGTATGGGGTACCAAAGGGGATGAATACGGCTCTGCAGGTAGCTCTGTCGGCGGCGTCTGGTCCCGTACCCTCTTTGAGTCTCTCGAGGATTGGCTTTGGATTGAATGGGTGGATTCCTGTTCTTGAATGCCGAGAGGATTGTAGACTCCTTGAAGGCTTTGACGCGGATTGATTGGATCATAGCGAGGAACTCCAGCTTGGTGATTTTACTCGCACCACTGCGAATAGCAAAATCGACTGCCCGACTGTGGTAATGTTTATACGGCTGAAATACCACGACGTCAAGCGGTTGAAGGAGATGCGTAAGATGCGGAGGCAATGCAAAGAGCACAATATTATGGGCTTCAGCGTACTCGATAAGGTCAAGGGTATGGTGGGAGCCGTGGCCGTCAAGGAGCAATAGCCTCCAAGCACCTTTGCTCTTTGCATGCTTATCGAAATGTTGAATCCACGCTAGATTGAGCTGATCGTTCGTAAATCCCGTTTCCGTAACACCAATAAGGGTATCGCCATCTAGCTCCTTGATGCCGTACCACTGTTCGAGGTGGACCTTGCCGGATAGGATCAAAAACGCAGGGATGTATCGACCATCGGCAGAAATCGCTTCAACGGCTGTTGCCGACTCTCTGTTTTCCTCAATACCAAAGTATTGCGATCGCCTTGATTTCGTGACGACAACTTGGTCCCTGCCAATACCAATACGGAAGCCCGTCTCGTCCATATTCCAGATATCAGCCGGGTTAATCCCGTACGAGGCAATCGTCTCGTGGAGCTTCTTGAAGTACTCGGTAACGTGCGGGACTGATTCGGCAAGCTTGCGTTGGTTATCGAGTACCTTTTGCTTCATAATATGATATCCCTTGCGTTTAATAAAACGGGATATCCAGTTTTTGCCAACAAAGCATTGGGAGTCGAAGGGTTCGTTGCGGGTACCATCAGGGCCGACCGTGGAGCTTAGAACCCGATTTGCTGCATCGCGTAATAAGTCCTTCCGCACCGCAAGTCCTATACGCTCAAGACGATCGATATACAGATCGATTGAGTCCTCTTGAGCTGGCGATAGCCTCGTATGCGTTGCTTTATGGCCGCTGCGAGGTTGGATGCCGTGAAATCGCAAGCGGAGTCGTTCGCGTGCAGCGCTCCTAATAGTGCAGACCGTTTAGCGCACTATTAGTGCACACTGCAGTTTGCACTGCTTAGTCAGCACACTGCCAGTGCAGTGTAACCGTTTGGCAACGCACTGCTGGTCCAGTGAGGCCTCCCCCTCCACACTGCTGGTTCAGTGAGGCTTCCCCCGCCACACTGCTGGTTCAGTGAGGCTCCCGTCAAACTGCCCCATAGTTCAGTGCGAGCGTCGCGCACTATCAGTGTCACCATCAGTGTGACGAGTGTGACGAGTGTGATAGAGCTAAACTTGGACGTTTGACCATTAACTTAATTCCTGGCCTACTTACAACGAGTCAATCGCTGATTAAACGGCGGGATGCGTTCTTGCTCAATTTTACAAACCATCTAGCTCTTACGAGATATCCAAGTGTTGCCAGGGCAGAACGAGCCTCTGCGTAGCTTTCATCTCCTGTCTTTAGGGTAGTATCTGGTCACACTTCCCATACTCTCTGCTAGGCAGAACTTGACGTTGAAGCCTTTGATGCCTTGCACCCGTGCGATTGGATTGTTTTGGCTGAGATCCATAAATTCCTCGAGCCCTTTCACGACGCTACTATTGCCAACGAAAGCTGGAAAAAGTCCATTTCCGATGTCCTACCTACCATGGACTACCTTTTGCACCATATCGAAGCAGCCAGAAATACGACCGATATACCTCACCTAGCCACGATGATGGAGACAGCATGGGCAAAATTAGCCGACTACTACGAGCTCACAGAAGATTCACCTGTCTATTCGGCCGCGACAGTCTTGAATCCTTCTCTCAAATGGACATACATGGAAAAGACCTGGGAAGACAGGCAAGAGTGGATTGAAAGAGCGAAGGCTCGCGTTGGGCAGTTGTGGAGAGATGAATACAAACCGGCCTCGCAGTGCTGCATTACCAGACCAATTCCTGAACAAAGACCAGATGCAAAACGGCCAAACGGATACAAAATATGGATGAAAGAGCAGAAGGCTACGATTTTCAGCATGGATGATGACGAGTATGATGTGTACTGTCGCGAACCTGTAATCATGGTATCGGATCCGCTCAAATGGTGGCTGGATCCAGCGCAGCGGCGACGATTTCCCGGCCTATCCTTGATGGCTATAGACATTCTGTCAATCGCGCCGATGTCGGCGGAAACGGAGCGACTCTTCTCTAAGGCTAAGTTATCAGTGACCGATCAGCGAGGTTCTATCAACGTCGAAACACTCAATCTTCTGGAATGCCTCAGGTCTTGGGATAATAGCGCACTGATACTTCCGACAGAGGTAAGTTCCCAACCAACGAAATGGAGACCAGCTTCTTACGAGTGCATTTCAAGTGTCGATACATGGACGGCAGCCACGACACCTTCGAACGCGTCAGCTCTGAAGCCTAAGATTCAGGTCTCGAGGACGAAAGTCAGCATCGGCTTGGTAGAACGTGATGCATTTGAAGCAATGAGGATTCATGGGCACATGGGCGGCCTAAGGCGGAAATAACGTCTTGACTTCAATCATGCGCGCCAAGCCTGTATTTTATATATCGCACTGATAGTGTAAACTGCAGTTCGCAGTGCAGTGCAGTTTGTCGCTGACGAACGGACGGACAGTTTGGTTTGGCCATCTGGTCTGCACTGCCACAGTTTGGTTTGACCATGTGGGCTTGCACTGCCAGTTCAGTGCGCCCTGGCCGAGTGCACTGGCAGTTTGGTCCAGTGGCGTCACACGCACTGAAGGGGCCGTTTGGGGTGTTCACACGCACTACTTGCACTATTAGGAGCCCTGTTCGCGTGGAACCCCAAATTCCTTAGCCGCAGCGCGAAGGGACATATTGGGATTTGCCTCAATGGCTTTAATAGCCTCGGCTACGCGCCTTTCAAGCGTAAGCTCTTTATTCTTCATAATGTGCCGTTGTTGAGGTCAAGATAGAGGCTTGAAGCGGTGAAGTGACACAGCCAGGTGGTTGACACAGACAGGTGGTGAGGACCCACTTTACGTGGGTATGTGGGACGAGTAGCGGCAGATAAACAAGTGAGGCTATTCGTTATGTTGGAAAGCCGTGATAATGCTGTTTGTATGGTGTTGAGACCATAAAGTAATGATGACTCGTGAGATCATATTCTTTAGTGTTGTGGAACTCCTAGGCTTTCTGCACACCTAGTCATCCCCCGGCAAGAGTGCCCCTATGTCACCCCCTGAGGGAGTCGGTCGCTCTTGCATTCCGAGTTGGCGGACGAAGGCATCGTGTTTCTGTCGGGGTAGGGCCTTCGTCATTCCGTCAGCCGGGTTCTCGCTTGACTTGATCCATTTGACACGGAGCCTTTCTTCCTGGACCGCCTGACGGAGCCAGTGCCTGTGGATGTCAACGTGCTTGAGGCTTGTTTTGAGCCTAGCACTCAATTCCGTGAGTAGCCTGATGGTCTGGAGGTTGTCACACCATAGCTCGTCGGTCCCTTCCACTTGGATGCCTAGCTCGTCAATAAGGCGACCAAATTGCATTTGTTCCTTAGCCGTACTTGTCAGGGCTAGGAGCTCTGCTTCCGTGGACGATGTGGTGACTGTAGCTTGCTTCGTGGCCTTCCAGTCAATAGGGGCCTGAGGAATAGGAACACATAGCCCTGTGATGACTTCCTCGTTTCTGGGTCGTCTGCAAAGGAAGAATCCGAGGCACAGACGAATCGGCGAGTAGATTCGGTAGCTGTAAAGCAGAGGCATCGATCCCTCGTGTGATAGAGGTATGCGAGGCACCTTCGAGCCTCACGTTGATGCCTTGGTCCCGGGTTGTAGCCAAATTGGGCCAGCTTTCCGACTGGGAAAGCCACGTCAGGTCGTGTGTGTATAGCTGGGTGTAGGATTGAGCCGACGATCGATAGGAATTTGTGTACTTCTTCCTTTCTAGCCTTTTTCTCGTAGGGCCTCAATTCGTCTGTTGTGACGGGAATGACGGGTATCCCTATAACGTTATTGTCATCGTTAATGTGGAATTTCTGAGCCATCTTAGAGAGGTAGGAAGCCTGTGAAAGCCACAGCTTCTTTTGGGCCCTATCCCTGATGACCTCGATCCCTAGGAACCAGCGTAATTCACCCATGTGGTTAATAGTGTATTTTTCCATCAGTGCATTGTGAACGTGTTCCCAGCTAGCCTTGTGACTAGAAGGATACATCATGACGATGTCATCCACGAAGAAGAAGATGATAATCCCTTTATACACCATAACACAGGCGTCTTCCACGAGCTGTTGTGCTCCAAGGCTCTTGAAGAATCCCGTGAGCTCTTCATACCATAGTTTCGGAGCTATTCGTAGCCCGTAGATGCCTTTCAGAAGCTTTAGGCATAGCCCCGGCTCATTGAAGCCCGGTGGGAGCTGGCAAAAGACTGCTTGTCGAAGCCTATTGTAAAGGAATGCGGTTTTCACATCGTATTGCTCGGTCTCAAGGTCCTCAAGGCAGCAGAGCGCCATCATAAGGCGGAACGTTCGTGCCCGGAGGGTTGCAGCGTATGTATCTTCATCGTCTTCTGGCTGCTGATCTCCACGGACCACAAGCCGGGCTTTGAAGCGTATCACATATCCTTGTGGATCAAGCTTGTAGGCAAAGACCCAACGCATGGGGATAAGGAACTGGTCTGCCGCGTCTTTCTTGAGGAATTTGACCCATGTGCAGAGCTTCTCTTGATCCCTGATTTCCGCAGTCATTCCTTCCATCCACTCAGGGGCATATGCCGAGGCCATCGCTTCCTTGTAGGAATTTGGCACTGGTGGCATATCCTCTATGTGGAGCCTGTGCTTTGAGGCATTGGCAATGACATTGTTGATGAAGGGCTTCTTCGCGCGGCGCTCTTTTCCTGTGAGCATATTGCTTGAGTCCACCCCTGAGACGTGTCCCTAGCCTTCCGAGCTCTCCGTGGCTCGGGCTCTGGCTCGGGTTCCAAGGCTAACTCCGCATCTTGTGTTATGGATCTATGACCACCCCCG
This sequence comes from Hirsutella rhossiliensis, assembly GCF_020360975.1. NCBI lineage: Eukaryota > Fungi > Ascomycota > Sordariomycetes > Hypocreales > Ophiocordycipitaceae > Hirsutella > Hirsutella rhossiliensis. Next base: position 3,988,511 of record NW_025408672.1, read on the forward strand.
ACGGGCTCACCCTCTGGCTCTGAGTCTGATAGCTCTGTAACCCGGTCACCCCCCAGGTCGGCGAGGGGCTCATTCGATTCGTCGCGAAGGGGCGTTCCCAGCGTGATGACGGGTTCCTCGTCGGGCTGTCTGGTTGGAGAGCTAGAAGTGGGTGAATTCGGCTGCCTGTTCTCCCAACCGTGGTACGGGACTGGCTGCAAGTGGGCATTAGGGCTTACACCCTGTGGTGGCGGGGATGATACCGCGGCGCTCCCTTCCGTGCGGGAGGTGAGACATAGGGTTCTTGGGTAAACCTGACCTCTTTGCCCTGCCTGGTCGTTGCGGAGGGTTCTGCTGATGGTCCTGGCGTGGCTGGCCTTGCCTCATGGCTTTCCTCTTCATCAGAGTGCCCATATAGCTCGACTTCGTCAGGGTCCTCATCGTCAGGGACGTCCACAGCGGCCATTTGGCGCAACACATCGTATGTGTACACACAGGCGGCTTCAGCTGTTTCTTCCTAGCCGGGTCATACATCGCCGACTCGTCAAAGCGAACGTTCGCAGAGACTAGCAGCTTCGTTTGCCCAATCGAAGGCATCCACACGATGTATTGTTGGCTTGACTTGTAGCCCACAAGGTAGCCGATATGTGCCCTCTGTTGCATGGCCGGCTGGCTCTTGTGGGACTTCACATGTTCTAGCGCCTCTATCGTCATAGGATAGGCCACACAGCCGAAGACTAGAAGGTGTGAGATATCAGGCGAATTTCCTTGATGTGTGCGTATAGGGGTTGTATTCCTTCATGTAGGTCCACCAACGCTCGAAAGGGCTTCTCCATGAGTTATCCTTGCCTTCGAAAGGGGTTCTATTTAGCAGATAAACCGCTGTTTTGTAAGTTTCTGGCCAAAGCTTCTCAGGAAGGTTTGCATCAAGCATCATAACCCTTCCTTTCTCTTTGACCACAGCCCCTGACCTTTCGGCATGACCGTTCTGTGTGGGCGTTGATGGGGCTGACACAAAGACCTGTGCGCCAAGCGCTTCAACATACTCGATCATGTCGTTCGTTATCAGGGCCTTCTCCCCGTCACTAACTAGGATGATCATTTCTATCCCATAGCGTGCCTTCATCATCCTAATCAGCTTCTTGAGGGCTGATCGGACCCCTGTTTTATCCTTGACCAGGTAATAGAAGCGCATGCCCGTTGTCATGCAGGTAAAGAGGGCAAAGTGCTTGAAGCCGCTGTAGCCGGGAACTGGCCCTGGGTGTAGGTCAAAGCTGAATTGGACCCCTGCCCTTGTGGCCGGAAAGTGGGCTCTGCTCGCGAGACTTCCTGCGAGCCTTGCCTGTTGCACAGACTTCGCACTCGCATCCAGATGGTCCACTCAATCTTGTGCCAAGGCATTGAATCGAGAGCTTCTCAAGGGCCCCTGGACCAGGGTGCCCAAGGCGTCGATGCCACAAGTCACCCGGGCCCTCCATTCGGGGCCTTGGTTTCCGGCTTGTAAGGAAAACACTATTGCGATCCTTTCCAAGGCTCGCGATGACGTATTGGCCTCGAAATCTTCCAGTTGCGTAAGCTGACGGCCCGTAGGCTCGTAATAGAGCGTGCCGTTGATTTGGTTCCAATAGACCTTGGCCTGAATCCCTTGTCGTGCCGAAAACACGCTTGTGGGCATCTCGGGGATGTAATAGCTATTGTCAAGGTGTAATTTAACCCCTTGGTCTAGCATAATCACTGCCGAGCCCACCCCTGAACTTGGAGGAATTTTCCCAGCTCTGACTTCCTCAGTTGATCCCCAGGTGAAGGACTCCTCCTTGAACCACCTTAGGTCATTGAAGACATGAACGCTTGCCCCTGAATCGTAGATAACTTTATCAACGAGGGGCTCGCAGTTCTGTTGCATGTGGTGAACCCGGAGACTGTATGAACCTTGCCCCCAGCGTTGCCACTGCCGTTGTTGTTTGGGATCGTGATATTGTTGTCGGATCCCTCTTTTATCTGTGGCTTCCATGCCAGAGCCTTTTCCTTCTCGTGAGGATTCTCTTTGAAGCGCTTAGTGATACGAGCCTTCTGATCTTGGGTTGGATTCCAGCCCTCAGGGGGTCCTTGTTGAACATCACCCTGAAGGTCCAGCAATTGACCCACCAGTCATCTTTCTTGACGACGTGGCTTCCACAGGCTGGACACTTTTTCCGGGTGGTCCCGGCCCCTTGTTGTTGTAGGCGTTTGGCCTGCTTGATTGACGGTCTTTGTTGGCTTCCCTTTTCCTGATCCCAACCTCCTTTTGAAGTCTGCAATAACTGTTCGGAGCGGCGTTTCAGGGGCATTTAGGCGTTGAAGCAACAAGTCATCAGACCGTACGTTCGAGGCCCATGTGACATCCCAATCCTCGAGGGCCTTGAGGAAGTCCTGCCTAACTTCCTGCACGACTATCCCACAAACCAGCTACGCAAGGGCAACTTCGTCAAGGTTCCACTGCTGGTCGGTGTCACCACTGATGAGGGTGGTGGTTTCGTGACCGATTCGACAAACTCGGATGAAGACGTGCGAGAAGCCCTCAGGGCGCAGCTCATATCGAACAACACGGCAGAGAACGTCGACCAGCTGCTGAAAGAGCTGATGTACTTGTACCCGAACATGCAGTCTATCGGCATTCCTTCGCTCAAGACGTGGTCTCATATTATCCAGCCAGGTGATGCGGGCAGCCCGAATCTGGGGTCGCAATATAGGCGCATGGCAGCTATTGTCGGGGACATGACAATCGGTTGCTTGTCACAACTGTGAGCTGTCGGTCATGAAGGCCTAGAGGTACACACCTCAGGGCCATGGCGATTGCCTTGAGTCCTGCTGTGTAGGTATTCTGCTCATCACTGGAGCCAAGGGTGACGGAGTAGCTGGCCAGCACCTCGTCTGCGCTGTCACGGGAAGCATCCCGAACGACGCCTCCCAACCCGACCTTGCCTTTCCTTTGCGAGCTGGACGTCGCGATAGTGATGTCCTCCGGGTCATCCGACTTCAGCACCTCCGCTCGGTCTGCCTCGTACGTTGCCTGCACTCGTTCGTCCCACGGCGCCAGTGCGAACTCGTGGATGACTTCCAGGCGTTTGGTATCTAGTCTTCCCATCGCCGAGGCGAGCTTCTGCATTGGCGACGCATACCTCCTGTTCAGCTTGAGCCTCAACGATGTCAGAGGATGCGTCTTCGGGAGCGTCCGCATCCTTATCCAGAATTTCGCTGCCTGTGTGTGTCTCTTGTATGTATGTGTATTTCACCCGGAGGATTTCTCCTATAGGGCCTAGACGTAAAAGCTACTGACATTTCAATACATTAATGCGTAACACCTTAAGCCCCACGGGTCAGCATACGCTACACCAACCTCGCCGCTACTCGCTCCGTGACAGGCCTGCTTGAAGGCCAATTTCTCCAAGTGTTCAGCGTCCTACCTTCAGCAGCTGAAGCGCGGTTTCCGCTGCTTAGCCCGAAGGGCCAGACGCTGCCTGCGTCTCATCCCCAGGGTTCCGCGCCCGACAGTTCCGGCTGTACGATTCGTGTGGTCCACCGCAGGGCACGCACTTTGGCACTGTCTCCTTGCATTCTCTGTGGTGATGTTCTGCTTTCGCGCATCTGCCACATCTTTGCGGCTTCTTGCATGAAAACGCCTTGTGTCCCATCTCTTGACAGTTGAAGCACTGAATCGGTCCTACGCGGCGTTCAAAAACATTGGTGCAGGCGGACTCTCCCGCAACATCGAACCACACGCCGTCCAGAAGTCTTTGCGCGTCACTCTCTTTAGTGACATAGATCACCATTGACCCGTACGCTTTGGCTTTCTCTCTGTTGCTAAGCCAGGTGATCTTGGCAATCGTGACGTAATTCTCGGCTCCGAGCGCCTCAGCTGCGCCCGGCAGAACGTTGCCTTCGGCGTCCAGCACTGCGGTACGCTTGGTGTTGTCGACTTTGACAGGGTAAAGCTGATCTCTCAGTACCCTGGCTCCCGAAGTTACCGTCTTCTGCGCTGCTTCCTTGACCTGCTTCAACTCGGTTTGGTCTCTGCATAAAATTTTGATCCGGTCGGGGTTTCGAGCGTCTGTCACGACCGCTGCGCATTTCCAAGTCTCCTGCCTCTGACTCTTTCTCATGTCGCTCTCTATGGCTTTTCGGATGTTGCCGATCTGCGTCTGGCACCTGTTCGCTTCTTCGACTCGTGATGTGTCCACCGTACAGTAGAGACTATCGCTGACGGCTGTTCGTGCCGATTTAGCTGCTGGTACGGTGCCCCGGTTCATTGTCTGGATCGTCGGCGATGGCCCTGCAGCGCTCGCATACGACATCTGCGGACTGCTCTGCAGAGAAGATGCGGGCGTAGCCAGGGTCTCTAACTGCGCTCGGATGTGACGAAGCTCATCTCTCATCTCTTTCCCTTGTTGATCCATTTCCTGGATCATCTGCTGTTGCTTGATATGATCTCGTTTTGCGCATCTATCGCCCGGCTGAGCTTTTGCGTTTCTTGACGTGACTCGCTCAAGAGTTCGAGAACTTTCTGGAGCATGGCTCGGCCTTCGTTCGCGCCACTGCTGCTGCTGGCAACTTTGCGCCGCTCAGTCGCGTCACTGATGGCGACATCATCCGAGGCAATGCGCGTTGCAAGCCTAGTTGTGCGTGTTGTCTTCTCCACCAGATCGTCGGGCTGTCGCGCGGCTTCTCGAATTTTGGTGCTTGGCCTCACGACGCGTGTCGATCTTTTCGCGGGTGTCGACGCAGGCGACGCGCTTCGCCCCACCATGATCACGGCCTCAGCCGGCGTCTCCATGATGAGGCCCCTCAATGCCTAGCTGGCGTTCGCTTCACGGACCGAGTATTATTATTATTTGTTGGTAGGTCTCAATGCATGCATGCACAGATCTCTTTTTTTATTATTATTTTGTATTGCGCCCGGAGGGTTCCCCCATAGAGCCACTACGCTAAGCTACGTACCTACTATACATGGTTTCTCCTCACCTAAAGCCCAACGCTTCTTTCCATCTGTTTCCAGCCTCGTTCGCTGTGACATGACAGGCCTGCTTGAAGGTCAGTTTCTCCAAGTGTTCAGCGTCCTACCTTCAGCGACTGAAGCGCGGTCTGCCAAGTTGAAGGCTGTTGTGTTAGTATGGTTGTTCTTGATCAGTACATGGCCCGTTAACGGTCCATACTGAAGCGTTTTGTCGCCAATGCGAACTGTATCGTCGCACGCACAGCCCCAATATCAGGTTGCCACTTGTCGTCGTCTGACTCTGCCTTGCCTCCTAGGAAGAAAGACAAGTCTCCCACCTTTCCGCGCGCATATCGCAGCATGGTCTCTCGTTGTACCGTCCATCTTCTGCATCGAAAGAGGAAATGCTCCACTGTTTCTGCAGACTGCCCACAAGTGCACTCATCCGATTCCACCGCCCCGATTTTGCAGAGGTAGCTATTCAGCCGCGATTTGCCAGTTCGAAGTTGTATCAACACTTCGGATTCCTTTCTTGTTAGCTCGTCGTACAACTTGCGGGTGTGCTTGCCCGGCAATGCCTTATCGATGCGCTTTGAGTGCTTTCCAACCCCTTCCGGGATCTGACGAACGCGAGCGTTTTCGTTGAGCAGCAGTCGTAACGTCGTTGATCTTGCTTGAAACGTTGCTGGTTCGGCGATGCACTCGTCTCGCGTCGCTCTTTCGCTTGCATTTTGGCCAGTGGCCCAAGGGTGAACTCCTCATTCTTTGCAGGCACCCAACGAAGTCTACTCTGCAGCCTCTTTTCGCCAGATACTCAACAGATCCGTATATCGCCCGTATCGTGCACTGACCAGACTGTTGCCGTGGCCGCCCGATGACTTGCAGGACAGAGCGGTTGCTCGTCACAACCGTGAGATCTCGGTCATGAAGACCGAGAGGTACACACCTCAGAGCCGTGGCGATTGCCTCGAGTCCTGCTGTGTAGGCATTCTGCTCATCACTGGAGCCGAGAGTGACGGAGTAGCTGGCCAGCACTTCGTCTACGCTGTCGCGGGAAGCATCCCGAACGACGCCTCCCAACCCGACCTTGCCTTTCCTTTGCGAGCTGGACGTCGCAATAGTGATGTCCTCCGGGTCATCCGACTTCAGCACCTCCACTCGGTCTGTCTCATCCGTTGCCTGCACTCGTTCGTCCCACGGCGCCAGTGCGAACTCGTGGATGACTTCCAGGCGCTTGGTATCTATTCTTCCCATCGCCGAGGCGAGCTTCTGCATTGGCGACGCATACCTCCTGTTCAGTTTGAGCCTCAACGATGTCAGAGGATGCGTCTTCGGGCGTCCGCATCCTTATCCAGAATTTCGCTGCCGCTTGAGCATGCCGTTCTCGGAACGATTGCACGCCGGCCTCGGCCTCGGCCACTGCCGTTGCCACCGTGCGGAAGCCTCCCGTGACAGCCTGGGCTCCGATTCGCTGGGCCCTGCCAATCCACACCGCTTCTTTCACCCGCACGCGTGCGACCACACGTTTGAGGCATAGTCCATGGCTGGCGCCACGGTCGCGACGAACAGTTGCCTCGCCATCCGTGGCGAAGCCATCTTCAGTCGTTTCAAACACATGGCCGCGGCCAGCCCCTTGGCGGCCGCTCTGGCGATGTGTTCCTTGAAGCGAAGCGCTTTGTCCATGATGACTCCCAACAGCTTCACGTTGCTCTTCGGCTTGACATCGTTTCCTTTGATGATGAGAGGCAGGTCGCTGTCACGCTCCGCGATGCGTGTGAAGTGGATGAAGGATGTCTTCTCTGCTTCAAATGTGGCGCCGCTGCGCTTCTCCCAATCAAGCGCATCATCGATAATCGACTGGATACCATCTCTGTTTGACTCTGCCGTTGGCCCCGTGACCCAGGCAGAGTAATCGTCCACGAAGGCGATGGAGCCACCGTTATTACTGATCCGTCTTTGCACCAGGTCTGCGTTGAAGAAAAGAAAAGCCACTGGCGACAGAGGAGATCCTGGGTAGGCCGGCCTGCGGCAGGGTTTGTTGCTCGGATGTGTGCCCGTTGACAACCACCGACGCGGTCCGTCCCGAGCAGAATGCGTCTATCCAATTGACCAGTCGACTCGGGATGCCTCGGGCTTTCATCCTTTCGAGCATTCGCTCTTTGCACACTCCGTTGTATGCGCCTTTGACGTCAAAGCTGATGAGGCTGAGCACTCTGCCCGTTCTCCAGGCCTTGTAGATTCGCTCCTGCAGAAGCACGAGTGCTTGATCTGCGGACCTGCGCTTCCGTGCACCAAAGTGGTTCGCGGGCAAAAGCCCTTGAGCCTCGACTGCATAGCTGATACGTTCCGCGACGACTGCCTCCAGAATCTTGCCAAGCGTCGACAGGAGAGAAATCGGTCGCCACGCCTTGGCCAGGGTGTAGTCTCCTTTATCTGGTTTCCTCAGAGGGATGATCTTGGCCGTTCGCCATTGATGAGGCACGACGCCCTCTCGGAGCGATGAGCTGAAGAGCGTCCACACCCGGTGCTTGACCACGTGCCAGAGCTTCTTCCACACGATCGCAGGAAGGCCATCCTCACCAGGCGCTTTCCAGGGCTTCGCCGCCATCACCTTCTCCTCAATCTCTTGCAAGGTGAGGTCTGGCATGGCTATTTCTTCTCTCTGCGGACGTTCACCCTCCGGCTCGATCCTCGTTGGCAGAGGCGGAAAGAAGGTGCTCAGGAGTTCCTCGGCTTGCTCGCCCTTGCTTTCGGTGATCGAACCGTCGGCTCTCTTCAGCGGGGGCACCTTGTCATCCGTCATCTCCGTACCAGGCTTCAGATACTTGGCAGCCCTCCAGATGTTGCTCCCTTCGATGACGAAGTCATCCCAATGGGCCTTCTTTTGTCTCCGCAAATTGTCGTGGTACTCCTTCGCAGCCTCCTTGGCGCGCTGCTCCAGATCCGGACGCGATTGACCGGCTCTTCGCTGCGCCCTTGCTTGATTGCGCCAATACGTGTACGTCCGACGGAGTCGCGTCAGGTCCTTTGTCCACCATCGCTTCGCGTATGGCGGCGGCTGGGCTCGAGGAGTCAGATCTCGAAGCGCCTTGGTGACCACCCGCATGAGCTGATCCGCCTGCGTCTGCACCCCCACAGTCCACGGAAGAGGCCGAAGCTCGTCCTCGACCCTGGTTGCGATGGCGATCCACGGCGCGTTCTTGAGCATCAGGCGCTGCGGAAAGGTACGCTCCGGCACTCGAATGTCGAAGGTCGTCTGGATCGCTCTATGGTCTGATCCGTGCTCTGTTGGATGAATCACGCAGGATGTCAACTCGTCCGCCAGTTCCGCCGATGCCAGCACCAAGTCGATGGTGCTCTCCTCGTCCGACCTTTGCCACGTTTTCGTTCCTCTCGGGAGAAGGCTGCTAAGACCAAAGTCGTCCATCAGGTCAATGATGGGCTGGCCCTCCCCTTGTCTGCTCGCTGACACTTCATCTCCGCCCCAGAGGAGGTCGTGGCGGTTGAAGTCCCCCGCCAAAACCACATCGGTACGTCTCCCTGTCCCATTGCGGAAGCGATCGATCACGTCGCGCAATAGTTCTATCGCGTTCGTCAGCGCCTCGTCGTTCTTTCCTTGCACATACACTGACACCACCATCACCTCCCTTCCCTCAAGTCGGAGTACCGCGCTGTGAGATCGGCCGACGGCACAGGCACTTGCTCCGCCTCAAGGTCACTTCGGATCCAGAGCATGCTGCGAATCGGCCATAGGCCATCACGAACACACGTCGGTATCATCTTTGTCCAGTTATGGTGTCCCGTAGGACTCGTCACCACCTTTCCGTCGATATTGCGCGCATGTGGCTCAGATATAGCCAGTGCGGCAAAATCCTTTAGGTCTTCGTCGTTCATCAGACTCTGCTGCACCACATCACTCTTGTGTGCATTCAGCTGTAGGATGCGGAGGGACTCAAGCATCACTGCTCGGATTCCTCATCCTGCACTTCCAGCTGAATGACTCGTGCGGTCCGCCACACGGGACACATTTTGGTTCAATCGCGGTGCATTCCCGGTGGTGATGCCCAACGTTTGCGCACTTGCCGCATGTCCGCTGTTTCTTGCATGAATATGCTTTGTGACCGATCTCCTGGCAGTTGAAGCATTGGATTGGTCCCGTTCTTGGCTCGAATACATAGGTGGTGGCTGACTCTCCCGCTAGGTCAAAGTAGTACCCTTCCAGAAGCCTTTCTGCGTCGCGTTTCTTGGTGACATACACCACCATGGATCCGTACGCTTTGCCAGACTCTCGTTTGCTCAACCAGGAAATCTTGCCAATGGTCACTCTGTTTTCGGCACTCAAGGCCTCGATCGCTCCAGGCAGAACGTTGCCTTCCGCGTCAGGATTGCTGTGCGGTTGGCGTTGTCGACTCGGACCGGATACAGCTGGTCTCGCATAACTCGCGAACCTTCCACGGCTGTCTTCTGCGCAGCCTCTTTGACCATCTGAAGCTCGGCTTCGTCTCTGCAGACGATCTTGACTCGGTCGGCATTCCGGGACTCTCACGACTGCTGCGCACCTCCAGGTCTCTTGTCCGTTCATCGCTCTCATCTCAGTCTCGATGGCCTGGCGAATTGATCCGATTTGCGCGTTGTTCTTCTTCGACTCGCTGACGCGAGATGTGTCGATGGTACAGTGGAGAGGATCGCTGGCTGTCTGCTGCTTTCTTGGGACAGCTACGCTGGATAGACTGGTCGGCGGGCTCGCTGGCAGTGTACGCGCAATGTCGGCAAACGTTGCTCGAGTGCCGCTCGACAGAGTCACCTCCCCCGAAGCATTCAGGTTCTGCGTGAGCTGGGCCAATTGCTCTTTCACAGCGGCAACCTCTCTCTGAAGATCCCGATGTCCCCGTTTTAATTCCGCGTCGTGCTCATCGCTCTTGCGTTGAAACTCTTCCTTGGATTCCTGGACTTGGACCTCCAAGCCTCGGATGAGATCTTCCTGTCCTTGAATGATGGTGCTTTGCTTGTAGACAGTGGCGTTCAACTTCCTGATCATGTCGTTTTGCTCGGATACCCGATGTTTCAGCTCCACCATTTCACTGCCCATCTTCCCCAGCGTCTCCAGGACTCTCTGCATCATCGATTTGGCGGTCTCCACATTGCTGCGTGACTTCACTTCGTCGCTTCTTTCGCCATCATTGCCCACTGACGTGACTCGCGTCGTTCGCGTCGTGATTCGCTTCGAAGCCCTTGCGGACGCATTTTCCAGTGATTGCAACGTATCTTGCACTCGTCCGCTGGGCGTCATCCCTCGCGTCGGACGCGTCGATGGCGACGGGCTAGCTGGATCTGGACCCGCCCTCACATCCGCCAGGGGCACCACCTCTAGCATTGCCATGGTGGCACGCGACATCAACACCAACCCAAGAGTAAAGAGTAAAGAGAAATATAACTATCTACAGTTCGAGAGCCGATCCGAACTTTTTTCCTTAGGAGGTCTTTCTCCTGCACAGATCTCTTTAGTCGGTGAGCCAAAGCGAATCCCGATAAAGTGGGGGCGGGCACGAGTAGCTGCTTCTACACTGCGGTCCCCCTGCCAACCTGATCGTCAGGCCTTGGCACGTGCGCATGCCACGATAAATCGGTCCGAACTTTATCATGCGCGGGTCACATCAGGCGAAGCCAGGAATGGAGGCCTACTCGGGGGGTTGACTAGCAGGGGTCCGCAAGGCCCCCCCCTCTCCTACGGAGAGGGGGTCACAAAACTTGTTTCTTTGACGGTCGTGTTTCCCTCTATCGCAACTTCAATCTACCGCCACGCCGTCAATTGATGCTATCAAGTCTCAAAACTTTCGCAATATCGTTAACCATACTTCATTTCCATGATGCCAAATTTTCAGCCTGATCAGAGCTTGCGTGCGGCGAATGCGGCGCGAGAATATCTTGACGGCGACTCGCTAACGCGTACAACACGCGCAAATCCCGCGCCTCCGCGCGTCTTGACAATCAACGAGCTCGCAGTGATACACAAGACCAATGAAGGCCTCGTAAAGAAGTATATCAGGCTTCTTCGCGCCAATCTGGCTCTTCCAAGCGGGGGAAAGGGAGGCGCCCCTACTGCTCTTACCGATGCTGAAGAGAAGAGTCTACTCTCATACGCAAGACTCGTCGAAGGCGGCACTTTCGCACTCACGGAGGCATGCCTCATCAATAAGGCCAACTTTATCCGCCATCATCGCCGTCAGGGCTTAACTTCTCAGGTGTCGAGATCGTGGCTTACTCGCTTTAAACGGCGGCATCCAGAGCTTGCCATCAGGAGGGCTAGGATCCAGGAGATCACTCGCGCCGGCGCCGAGCTTGAGGTTGACGAGCTTGAGGCTTGGTTCCACGAATATCAGGCCGTTATCAAGGAGCTCAGAATAACGCCAGAAAATCTATGGAATTTCGACGAAACCCCTCTTCAGCTTGGGTGGATGAAGGGCTCCCTAAAGCTAGTGTCATTACGGATGAAGAGGAGCAGAAGGCCCGTCTTCTTCCAGCCTGGGAATAAGGAGTCGTTAACATCAGTGGATGCCATCAGTGCCGCCGGGAAAGCCATTCCTTCTTTCCTTATCCTTAGTGCAAAGTCCTCCTTGAAGAATACACGATGGCTACAATTAGCGACGACGTTGTCGTTACATATACAACAACAGGATATAACAATAGCCAGCGGGCGTTCCAGTGGCTTCAGCACTTCAACCGCTACTCCTTTGCTAGGAGTAGCTCCTTTAAAACCATACTATCGAGAACTGGTTCGGCTACCCGGCTACAATCACACGGGAAGGCTGGGATAAGAGCAATGGGAACGGCGTACATTCTACACTCAGAAGACGAAGACGGTCTTCCGGCTGCTCGTTATGGATGGATTTGCTGCACACGAGGACCCTGAATTTATCTGGTATTGCGAGATGTTCGAGATCGTACCGTTCAAGCTACCATCGCATACAAGCCACCTCCTACAACCTCTTGACGTTGGCGTCTATCAACATCTCAAACGTGCACAACAAGGAACCTTAAAGAAGTTCGTTATCGGTGGCGGCACACGCATCTCGAGATTCGACTTTCTCTGCCAATGGAATGAGCTATTCAGCGCCGCGTTTAAGGCTTGTTATATCTTTGTGGGCTTTGAACAGTCCGGCTATGGCCTCCTGATCCTGAAGTGGTGCTAGGTCCATTACGAGCTGCCTCTAAAGACCGACAGGAGCCTATTTTCCCACAGCTTTTAGCGAGGAATTTGGTGACACCACGTAAGGTAAAGAGTGATCTTGAAGCCAGTCGGAAAAAACTCGGTATCCTAAGCAGCCCGACGAGAGAGATCGTTAATAACGCGTCAGCCTGTCTTGATCTTGCGATTTTAACACAATCGGCTCATACACAGTTTATACAGCATCAGCAAGACCGTATCCAGCGAGAGAGGCGCAGAACCAAGACCCTACGCCGAATCCGAGGCGTTGACGATGGCGCCTTTACGATACAGCAACTACGAGAAAGCGGCCGCCCGGCAGCAAGAAGACCAAGAGGCTAGTGCCAAGCGTGCTCTTAAGGATAGCGAGACTCAATTTCGACATCTCCGTGCTATGGATGCCGCACAAACAGCGTCACAGCCTCGTCTACGCGGTGGAGCCGCCGTGGCGGCGAAAGCAGTAGAAGAGGCCAAGTACAGGACATACATTCAACAACTCGTGACCCCGGAAGAAGCTGTCGCTCGCGAGGCTCTTCAAGAGCGCTGGACTACGGCTACGGAGGGCTACCGGTATTTCCTATGGGCAACACACCCTAAAGGCGATCTCACAGCTCTTCCTGATATCGTGGCCTGGTCACAAGCTCAGGAGGAGGCGCGGGCACAAGCTGCTGCCAACGTGGCCGACGAAGACTCTGATATCGATCATGACTATATATCTATGCTGCTTTCTTCAGAGCCGGATCTCGCGCCTAATAGCGACGATGATGAGGATGACATTCAGATCATAACAACACAGCGCCAACGCCCGCGTATTGCGAGACCACCACTATCGCAGCTTCCACTCGAGCAGCTTCCGCCACGGCAGCCGGTGCAATTGAACGAAGAAGACGAGGCGGCGATCCAGGCCGAGCTCAAGGAGGAACGCGTTATCGTGGGTGTATACAGCGACGAGGATGATGAAGAAGAGGATGAGCCGGAGGTTGTTATATATGGTAGACGAATTGCTGTACCAAAGACGCGCGTGCGTCAGGCCTAGAGCATTAGATTTGTAATTTACTAGTAACACCAACGACTGAACCAATTCTCACGAGACTTGACACCTAAATTCTATAGTACCTAATAGACACTGTATCTTTGTTTCAATCCCTAAGAAGCCCAATTGACGGCGTGGCGGTAGATTGAAGTTGCGATAGAGGGAAACACGACCGTCAAAGAAACAAGTTTTGTGACCCCCTCTCCGTAGGAGAGGGGGGGGCCTTGCGGACCCCTGCTAGTCAACCCCCCGAGTATGGGTCAGCATCGTAGGACAGCCCGGACTTGAGCTGCGGGATGCCTGTTTAGTGATTCATGCGAAAAGTTACCCACTGTAAATTGTGCTCGACTCGTTCGTTCGATGAATAGGGGACGCCAGAATTGTATCTTTTTGAGTGCGGAGGGGGAGCAAGAGGGTTACGAACAGGGATCTCGGCCAATAAGACCACTGGACGATTAGAGGTACATTGTTTTACTAGCAAATTTGGCTATGGTAGAAGTCCCGGCAAGCCTGCTGGGTACATACAGCTACATACATTGCACTGGTCGCATCTCATGCGAGTCTTTTGTGCCCAGCTTCTTGCGTGTATTACTACTGGCTGCGCCCAACGGCTTGCGCTGACTTATGCGTATCTCACATGTAGCTACGTATTGTGGTGCCCGTGACCACCTTGCTCCCCCTCACTCAAAGGGATGCACTGCCCCGAACTAGTGCGTTTGACTCGACCGCCTGGGCTGTACGGCTGGGGTCATAATTGGCGTCCGATAGTCTCGCGAAGAGAGCATGAACATAATGCATAAAACAGTTCTCGCAAAGGAGAGATCAAAATAGGGCATAAAAGTGGACAAATGGACTTTTCGCAGGTAGGTTCACATATGATCAGAAGGTCTGTGTAGTGCATGTGTTGATTGCTCTGCCCCCCGGTTCCCTTTTCCTGTCCAAACAGCCCCTTTTGTATCCCTCCAACTTTCTCCCAAGTTGATATCCCGTTTTCAGGTATAGTATACATTCTATCAGGAAGAGGGCACTTCTTGCCACTTACTGAAGGCCGCGTAAGTCATCTACGTCAGCAACATCAGCTCCATCTCCCCGATCAAATAGCTCTTCTAGCTATTAGATCGATAGTTCAGTCTCTCGAGGTCCCCGAGCCAGTAAGAGATATACCGGACTTCTTAGAAGGTCCCCGTTCGAATAGGAGATCCTCCGGACCCCTCAGTGGTCTAGGAAGAAGAAATAACAGTCTGCAGACTTCCCTTCTTACCTGGTTTCAAGCTGTATTACCTAGAGAGACCTAGAGACCTCAAAACGCGGTGCGAATAGCTTCAGTTTTGATGGTATTGCTGATAGTTACGGTTACAGGATGTTGTTACGCAAGCATCACGAACTGGCCAGCTGGCCGGCCGGGAATGGGCGCACCAAAATTAGCGGCATCGGCACTGCGCCTGACCCAGCCACAGTTGATCCACTTTTTGGTGTACAGTTAATAAAAGGAGGTGTATAGATAATTGGGCCCTATTTTTTCCAGGCTATTTCTCAACAACTGACTGTCTGTTGGTCAAGGTGTCGACACTTAGTTGGGCTGCTGTGGCCCCACACATTGACCAACGGGTAGTGCCGAGAATGAACCCTGGGGCACGATAGGTGCGCGCAATGGCTGCTTTCGCCCTATGAACTCCCCATATAGAGCACCACCGGTCACACCTGCGGAGCTACGCCGTGTTGGGCGCCTGGGGTCAACGCAGTGGCATCCTGCAAACATTTGCAACCTGGGGTATGCGACGGTCCGCAATTGCCTTCCCTATCACAACCTGCATAATTCCACCTGCAGATAGGCATCAGCCGCCCGTTCCCCATGCGGTCGTAAAGAAATGACCCCTTAGTACTGCCACTTACAGCCGCAGGACGCTACCGTAACACGCCCTCGCAAAGGTGCATCGCTGTAGAGTAGCAAATGTATGGGCCCGAAATGCACCCATTGCCTCCCGATCACTATCAACAGCTAAAGAGGGCCTTTGAGGACAGGATATGTCGTTTGAAGTTATCATTGCCTTATTATTTGCGTTATTATATAGTGTGTTTGGTACCTGCAATGCTATGGCCCGCTCTGGTGTGAACGGAAGAGTGACAATTTTGCAGCGTGAACATCCTGACTCCTCTCGCGACCCTCAGAAGCCACCCGTCGCTCATTCTGCATTTTCTGTGGCTTTTCCACTTTCAAAATCTTCAGCTCTTGTTAATAATGCCAATTTATCTCCTTATTTTGCTTCACGGCCTCCGTCATCCGTCGTTTTCTCCCAATTTCCGCCTCTCATTGCTTCCTCTTCTCTAGAGCGAGAGCTTTTGCTCCGCTGCCTTCTGCTGTCGCTGAAGCTTTCAGGCCTCCTTCTTCAGAGCCTCCTCTTTCTTTTGAGTCCTTTCACTGTCATTTTTGGCGAGCTTGAGCCACAATTTTAGAGCTAAACACCTCGTCTGCACTAGAATCTGTACAGCAGAAGAGATCATCTTTGAAGCCTTACCGGGCTGCCTGCGCTGGTTCTTGTGACTACTTGTTCTCTGCATACTTTAACTCTCATATCAAGCACTTAAAACTCATATTGAGGGCTCCTGAGGGTGCTGCTCAGCCTTCGGCTGTTGCGGCCAGCATCAACAGAGGACTTCTCGACTACTTCCTGAAATGCGTTCCAAAACACAGTCTAGATCTTCGATTTCAGCAATCCAATGAACCTTTTGATTTGTCTGTGTACTGGATAAGATCATGCGTATACGCTGTTGAGAGAGGCTGAATAACGATACATCAAGGGTTGCAGCCGATGAATGGATTGAGGGGAAACACCACAACGATCACTCGGTGCCGGTCACACCACTCCATAAATTCGATACTAAAATGGTTAAGTGGCCATCGGGAACCAAAGGCGATAAGCACAACCGTTTCGAGCTTTCACCCTGGTAAACCGGTCGAACGTACCGGTGAGCTGCTCATTTCAATATTGTGATTCGTCCACCTCGTTTTTGACGTGTTAAAAATATTTATTGACGACTTGATTCACGTTTCACGAACCAAAAGTCCAGAGTTTGTGCTGGCTTGTCTTGGTGGATGAGAAATGGGGCAGCGATGCCATCTCTTGACTGACGCACATCTTGAACGTAAGGGAGGATGGGTTGCCATTTTTTAATACGCCGAGCAATTTTGCCTTGTTTTCTTATAATAAGAGGAATACCCTGTTCGTTCAAATGCTCATAAGGAATAGAAAGCCCATTTCATCCATGTTATACGTGTTTTAGGGTAGGGTGTCGAATTTCTCAATTTTCGTGCACGTCTTTCCTTGTCAGGTGTGAAAGCGGAGCCTCGCGCACTGAATTTCAAGCTAAAAATAAACCTTACATTCAGATGCATAGATAGGTTCTTTTCAGAAGATGCTTGTACCGTCGAATCACGTTCAATCTGGCTCATTACGGGTGCGTAGAATGAAGTTATCCAGCTCGCCCTTCCAACCCCATTTTTGCAGTATCCTGAGCCAAGTTCTGCACTATGGATAGAATGGGAGAATCCCACATGATTAAAGCCTACGATGAAAGCCAATAATGTTCTGTTTTTGCTGTATTGGCTGAAATGACTTACACATCTGTCGGCATCCTATTTTGGCCGTTGCTTGGTTTGATGTCAGCACCGCAGCGCATTGCCCCTAGATAAAAGTTCTAAATATATGCCAGACTTTCACTGCTTCTGATGATTCAGGAAATCAAAGGATACGTCAATTGGCACCGTTGTTGTTGAGCTATTGTCGATTGATGTTGAGCGTGCGAAGTCGCCGCAATCCGGCAGATCACCAGATCCGGCAGATCATCGGAAAATCCCTTAGTCGGGACATCGACAGCATTCAATAAGCTGAGTTGGTTGTCCATGGCCCAGAACGCGATGTCTTCGCCGCGGTGCTCTTGCCGGCCGGCCTGCCAGCTGGGATGCTTGGCGTTGAAGTCGCCAGATACAAGACATTTATCCGTCGCGTTCCAACGAAGCAGGATTTCCAGAGCTACGTGGTAGTCCGGCTGCCGATAGAAGTTAACTACGCCGTTCACGGTGAGCCAAAGGATGTCACGAGTCGCCGTAGGTCTCCTTTGATCGGCGACGAGGCCAGCGGAGCGCCGGACGTATGTCATGACTCTCGGGCGGGTATCGCGGCTGTCCCAGTCGGTCACGGGTGAGAAAGTGTCATAGGCCGGGTGCGTCTTGGTAAGGCATCGGCCATCTTTCAGTCCAGTCCATGGCTCCTGCAGCAGGACGATGTCGAATCGCTCTGAATCAGCCAGCGCGAGCGCAGTGTCGTGCGCCGCAGGAATCTTACCTACGTTGGCTTGGAAGATTCGCAGGGTCTTCCTTCCACTTCTGTTGTTTGGGGGACAGCGATACATTATGGAAGCGTCACAGGGCTAGTGCGTCGTTTCTTAGACCGGACGACAGGGGTGAACTGGTTGTCATCGCTAGCGTGCGGCGGCGTCGTGGCCACGACGATGCAAGGGGGTGAGGGAGCGGCTCGCTCTTCAGTGGCGCTTCTGCCGGAGCTTCCGTCCTCTCCGGCTGCCTGCGGCTCCGAAGAGCGTGATTGACTTGAATCAGGGCTCTGACGAGACTGCTCGGGCACGTTGTGATTTGGTGTCTGTCTCTTCTGCTGCGCGAAGAGCTGGGCTCCCGCCTGCCTTACCAGTCTCCTCTCCTCTCTCGTCAGACGCCGTACCATGCCATGAACGCGCTTAGGGCGGGCAGGGCATTTGGGGTCATCAGCGCAATGTGGTCCGAGGCAGTTTGCACACTGCTCGAGGGCCGCGCACTCTTGGTTGCGATGGTCGGTCTTGCCGCAGTGTCGGCAGCGCGCAGTCCGGTCGCAGCTATGGCGAGCGTGGAAATCCCAGCATTTATCGCATTGGCTAGGAATGCTGGGTTTGTCGATGTAACGGGCGAGACGGCTGGCGCCGAAAAGTCTCCAAGGTCTTTGTGCGGGTTCCAGGAATGACACAATCAGGGTCTGGGTGGGCATGTCACCCGAGTCGTGTCGCGATGGACGTATGCTGATGGGCTTCAGTCCGGTTTGACAGGTAATCTCTTCTCTGACAGCCTCCTCGTAGTTGATCTCGACACCTCGTAGGTCTGTGAGTCTACGAGGACAATCGGCTACTACGTACGAATGCCATTTCTGGCTTATCTCTACGGCCGCGGCTTCCAGGTCTTCCGCCCACTCCGCCTGCCGTTGCAAAAGTAAGTCACGCGTGGCCACATCCGATGTCTGAACAGCCCAGCCCGTGTTTACTGGGAAGGCTGCCGGGATGCGGCGCAAGTCAATACCGATTCTAGCGGCGATGTGGGTCCGGATTGCGTATCTTTCATGGTTTCGGGCCGGGGCGTCGGCTGCGAGTCGGACGAAGACGCGGAGGTCTTCCTTCGGCGGGGCTACGGGCGGTCGTGCTGGCAGGCGAATGGTGCTTTGTTGTTTTCGCTGCGGTGGGGCGGGAGCTGTAGAGGCCAGCTGTCCTTGGGGCTTTCTGCCGGATGCGACAACGTTGCTGTACGTAGGTTTCTGTGCTTCATCGAATTCGGCGAGCAATTGAGTCCAAAAATTGAGAAATTTAGTGGCGACTTGCTTCGCGATGCTGTTCTCGGCGTCGGACGTGAACTGCTTCGCTGCTTGTTCAAATGATTCGCTGAAAACCCGTAACACTGCCAGCTTGGCGTTATGGGCTGCCGTCTGGTCGCGAGCAATTTTCGTGGCCGCTTCGAGGATCGAGACTGGTGCATGTTCAGCGGTCTTGTACGGTTCGAAGAGATTCAAGGCTTCGTCCAGCTGCGCTCCTTCCGTGACGGCAGCGTCAAGCGTTTCGGTGGAAGAGATTGACTGGGCCAGCTGCTGGGCCGCGGAGAACGAGTCGTTTCGACGAGCTTCCGTCGGGTAACCAGGTCGGAGTTGCAATCGATGAGCCGCTGAAACTGGCGGCGATCGTATGCCTTGTTTCAAGGCATCGGAGTCGGCATGCGAACCTGAGGCTGGTGCCACCGTGCCATGGCCGCTGCCGGCGCTTGCGCGCGGCTCAATTGGAGTTTTGTCAAGAGCAGTTGTTAGGGGAAACTATGTGTGAATAGGCTACTTCCTTAACACTAGCGTGCCAAGAAAGTAAAAATACAAGGAAGGGGTGACGCGACTGCCATATTCTAGGCCCTAGCAATCGAACCGCGGCTTGCCGGATGGTGTCATTTTGGAACTTCCATTGCAGAAACCCAGGTCTTTGCCCTCATCATTTGACAATCATAATGGCGCGCATCTCCAACTTATCTTATGATTCGGACGCTTCCTTTTCGCCGGAAGATGACTTTGACTCTGATGCTTCCTGCGATCAGAAGTATGAGATTACTGACGCAAATCAATCGGACACTGGAAGCATGGGCCTCGAAGATGAGGATGAGTGCATCACATCCGACATACAGGACCAAGCTCAGCTCTTCGGCGGCAATGTGCATTCAGCTGAATATTACAAAAAGGCCGTCGAGGAGTTCAATGAATGCGACTGGGATACGCAGGATTATTGCAGCGGCAGTCTGCTGCTCCTCGACGTGTGTGAGGGGCATTGGCGCCAGTAAGAAACCCGTCGTGCTTCTACCTCTCTCGCAGCCACTGATCCGAATCCATGATTCCAGGTTCTGCGAAATGCTCGAGCTCGACGTTCAGGATTGCTATCGATCTATCTCCGAATCTGGTTCTCTGCGTCTTCTGTACAACTTCTTCGATTGGTCCTTAAATCAGAAGATCGGGAAGAATGGCCGGAAAACGCGAGGTATCCAAAAAAGCAGCTCTCTTGGTACATACTGGAAAGTATTTCGGTTGGTCTTCGAACGGGCGACAGGTAATAAGCTCGATGCGAAAATAAATCGGCGCATGCACAAGGTATGGTCCGACTCTATCTGAACTCTGCAGAGGCTGATCATGCAGGTTCTTCGACACCTCTCCAAGAAGCACGCGCTCAGCGACCAGAAGCGAGCAAATAGGGTCATGACAATAGAAGATCTCAAGGAGCAGATTGAAACGACCAGATGTTCTGGGGCGGGTTCTCCTTTAATCGGCGGACTTCTCTTATACCAATGCTCGGAGACCCGGACTTGGTGTACTTGAGTGTCTTCAAGAAAATCTCCCAACTATTGCCGAGCCGGGATATACTTTCGCTCAAGATAACGCCTCTACACATATGGCCGCTATAGTGCAAGCGTGGCTCGGTTGCTGGATCGAAGAAAACGGGGTCGAATTGGTCCACTGGCCCGCTTACTCTCCTGATCTTAATCCAATCGAGAACGTCTGGAAGATGTTAAAAGAACGGATCCACGAGATCCATGCCGAGCTCGCAGACCTCCCTAAGAACTATGCCGCGAAGCAGAGGCTCTGCGAGGCAGCGGTTGAGGCGTGGGAAGATTTGGATGATACCCTTAACCACTTAGTAGAATCGATGCCCCGGCGCCTCCAGGCCGTTGTTGACGCTCGTGGCTGGTATACAAAGTACTAAGTACTACTGTAATAATCTCCTTCCTTTCCTGTATACTATATATTTTACGGCTTTAATTTTAATCTTAATTTGGCTTCGCAATTAAATCTTAAAAATAATACCTAAAGGTAGTGATAGTACGGAGTAACTTAGCGTTGTGGGGGATGGGGCGGAATATTTGTCACCCGATTGTAGGTGTTCCGGAACCTTTCAATAACTTAGTTTGGGTGCCTGAATAGTGAGAAAAAAACGTATCCAGCACCTGTCGAGATAGTGCTTGCCTGGCTGGAGATGAAAGAGGTCGGTCGCCTTGGGTGCGCTCGAGAGGTAGTCGCTGTTGGAGACGTGTCGTCCGACTGGTGCTTCTGTGCTTCCGGATGCCCGGGGGTCGCTTTCCTGTTTATTGTCAGGGTCCAGGGAGGACGTCGCTCGGCGCTTCACGAAAACAAGTACCTTAACTTTTCGGCGCCGACGATATGCACCCCTTTGGGCAGCCAACTGTGCTCGAGTGCGGGCCATAGCGACGAGAATCTTGGTGAGCGACGAACTGAAATTGAGTACGGAGTACGAGCGGGCTTGTCTACGTGGTACTCCACGTAAATTGGAGCTCAAACGTTGCCATACCGTTTTCTCGGGCACACTTAAGCACCGCATCTGGAAGAGGCCATTTCTCGTAGCTTGCTGTACTGGCTGCCTCAGTATTTGTAGCCGAGATGATGTCGCTGCTTCTATTTTGCTTGGCAACAGGGCATGGTCGGGATTCGGGGGCTGCCGCTGACTCTTAACCTGACCGCGCCGCCTACTTGCCGGAGTCGCAGTTTTACACCGCTTGCGTGCCGGCACCATCTCCATCATCGCTGTAATCCATCTGACCTTCCACGTAGTTCCGCCTCGCTTTGGTACGACTACGCCTGCTGCCAGCGATCTGGGGCATGTCCAATCGCCTCCGCCTAGTCTTGTTGCTATCCTGACAACGGGATGCTACAGGGGCTTCACTGACGTATTGAGGCTCCCCACGCGTACTAGCCCGAACAGAGGAATAGAAAACGCCCAGGATCGTTTAGTAACGAGCTATGCCGTCCGCAGCTTTCACTTAGGCCTCGATAGCTTCGGCAGGAATTGCCGGGTTCCTCCGCGGCCTCTTGAACTGAAGCTGATTCGTCGATCTCTTCATAGACCAGTCCATCACCGTCCTGTGGTGAGGTGGCAGCACTAGGCTGGCCTTCCTCAACTTCAAGACTTCGAGCAGACCCCGCATCGATTTGGGGGAGTCGTGCTGGCATTAACCTCGGGTTCAGGCGAAACAGTGTCGGCGGCAGATACAAGACGAGGTTGGCACGAGGGACTCGCGTCTCAATTCCGCCCGGCATTGTCATCTTCGAGCATGGGTGTGACTGCCGGCAGCATGCTGATATAGCTGGTGACGCTAGGATGTAAGTGTTCATCCCGCGATGGGCGACGAGGCTCGACTGCCGGCAGCATGCTGATGTGGCCGGCGACGCTAGATTGTAAGTGGTTATCCCGCGATGGGCGACGAAGCTTGACTACTGGCAGCATGCTGATGTGCTGGTGACTAGCCTGTAAAGAAAAATGCTCAAGAAGCTCGAAGCGACTTCTAATTCTCGATGGTCATGCCTCTTACCGTACCAGGCAGTTCATTGAATACTGCCACAACCGCAATATTATTCCCTTCGGCATGCCACCGAATCTCACTCATGTACTTCGGCCTTTGACAAAATCCATCAGCAGCAAGCTAGACATAACGAGCACTAACCCGGCCGAGTACATGCGCTGGATAGCGGAGCGCGGGCGTGTAGGGCTTCAGGGTGCATTTGAGAATAAGCTAGACATGCCCCAATCGTTCATAGCTCTTGCGTGCCAGTATAGGACTCGCGTCTATGTTGATCCACAACGTTAATGGTCGTCTTTCCACGTGAAGCCCGCAAGGAGTGTCAACTGTTCCTCACAAATTCAGTTCGCACGGCTCACTCTTCCTCCTAGATGTCATCACTAGGTCTCTCTCTTGTCCGGCCGAGAAACTCCACTCCGCTTTCGCTTCGTTGCGACTCCAACACTGCTTATCTCCATTTGCAAAATCGTGTTTGCGCACGGGTGCGGCACCAGTCCCTTCGCATGGCTTCGTCTCGAGTGGAACTCGTGTTCAAGTCGGTGCTTTCCAACGCCTGCTCTTTCTGCTCCTCCGCCTTCTCTCGTTACCGAACCTTCTGGCGTCATTTTGGACTTCGCGTTGATTCGACGAACTGACACCAATTCAATGCTCAAGACAAACCTGAACTCATGCCCAACTCTAGTCCCGCTCCACAAGGCAATCACCAGTCGTCTGCGTACTCTCATGGGAGCTGCTGGTGGCCGGCCACGCATCGCCCGGTCTTATAAGCCACTTCAGTAGCTTTTCCATTAGGAGTTGCCTATTCACCGGCTTGGTGATGTAGTCATCCGCTCCTTTCTCCAAACAGCTCTCCATGTCGCCCCTGAGCGCGTAGGCGGTCATCGCAATGATTGGTAGCCGCACGCCGCTGTTCCTTATTTGAACCGTCGCCTCGTAACCGTTCATGACAGGCATGCTGATGTCCATAAGTATCAGGTCAAAGGCGTTGGGCGCGGCGGATAGTGTCGAGACCGCCTGGGCGCCGTCCGAGACGACTGTGATGTGCTGGAATTTAAAGGCATGCAACATTCTGACCAAAACCTGCTGGCTGATGAGGTTATCCTCAGCGGCTAGGATCCGCGCTGCCGGGGCTATCTCCATCAACTGCGTCAGCTGCGCTGCGATCTTGTTGCCTCGGAAGAAGTGCTGCCTCGGCAACTCGCTGTCAATATCCGCCTGCACGTTGGCAGTGCAGATCTGTTGATGGTTGTTGAGCCTCTTGAGTTTAACTGAGAACCAGAAGATGCTACCCTGCTGTTCCGGATTAGGTTTATACCCAATAGTCCCACCCATCAGCCCAGTTAACGACTTCGCTATGGACAGTCCGAGGCCTGTCCCTTGGTGACGCTTCTGATACGTGGTATCAAGCTGCGTGAATGGCTTAAAGAGTTTCTGGACGTCATCCTCGGACACCCCATGTCCAGTGTCGACGACCTCAGTTAGGATCGTGTGTGTGGCCGCATCCTGCGCGAGAAGCGACAAGCTCACCAAAATGGACCATTTTTCTGTGAACTTTCTAGCATTGCCGAAAATGTTCTCAACGATCTGGCGAAACCTGAGAGGATCTCCTTCTGCCCCCTTTGGCAGGTCAGGTGCCAAGACCAGTCTCAGTGACACTCCCGGTTCCACAATGATCTGACAACTGCGCACAACCGAAGTCACCACACTAGCGACATCTATCTCACCGTTATTGATCGAAAAACAGCCTGCCGCGAGTTTGGAGTAGGTGAGCATGTCGTTGATAACCTGCAACAGGACGCGGCCCGAATCTTCAATTATATTTGTCGTCTCCAGTTGCTCTTCTGTCAGACTGCTCTCCTGAAGCAGAGAGCAGGCGGAGAGTATGCCGTGCATAGGCGTACGGATCTCGTGGCTCATGTTTGCTAGAAAATCATTTTTCAACTTGGCGCTCTCCTCGTAGGCAGCAATCAGCCGCATTTCCGCCTCTTTTCGCTCAGTGAGATTTCGGATAACCTTGCCGAAGCCGATATGCATGCCATTCTTATAGATGGCTGTGATAATGATGTTGGCCCAAAACCGACTGCCATCCTTACGGTAGCGCCAACCCTCATCTTCCATCCTACCCTCTCGCAAGCAAATCTCAAGCTCTCTCTCGGGCTTCCTGGATTGGATGTCTTCCCTGCCATAGAAAATCGAGATCTTTCCAATTTGACTGTGACGCAAGAATGAGAGCGGCTCTACGGGCCGATTGTATACGTATAGATGGGGGCGCGGTATAGCAACGCAAACCATCTTGGTACGACGAAAGAACACGGTTGAGGTCGTCCGTCGAACCAGTCCGCTCGAATCGCCTACCGAGCCAGATTCCGAGGTTGCTCAACCGGCTCGCTCGATCGGGGTGTTCGTGAGGGGTGGCATCTACAGCCATGCTCGAGACCTCAACGGCATGGTTGAGGTCGTCCATTGAATCAGTCCGCTTGAATCGGCTACCGAGCCAGATACCGAAGTTACTAGTGAGGGGTGGCATCTACAGCCATGCTCGAGACCTCGACGGCACGATTGAGGTCGTCCATCGAACCAGTCCGCTCGAATCGGCTGCCGAGCCTGTTTCCTAGGTTGCTCAGCCAGCCAGCTCGATTGGGATGGTCGTGAGGGGTGACATCTACAGCCATGCTCGAGACCTCGAATTGGATACTTTCTACTCCCCCTGGTGTACACAGTGTGTACACGAATCCACATGTCTTCAGCTCCTGTGGGTGGTGCCTGTGGGTGCCTATGGAGTCTGTTCTGACGGGATTCGCTGGAGTGGACGATGCAAGGTGCTGGATTTGATGCAGTGTGGCGAAGAGGGGAGACTTCTTTTGGGGGGAATTTATGACTCTTCTCGGGACCCTGTGGGTCACGCGGCCGGAGTAGCAATAATGGACCCCGCACGATAGCTCGAAATGGATTTTACTGCAGCCTGGGCTCAGTGGGCTGCATGAGACATTTCTCACTAGACAGCTCCATTCTCCAATGAACCAATGGCAAACCTTCACCCAAAAGCGTGGCTCGGTGACGGACTGCTGGATGGGTAGAGTATACGGTATGGGCCGTTCTAGATCATCTGTTCCCAGCCGCTCTATCTAGACTGACCTAGACCCAACGAGAGTCGAGACTGGGGCTTTTGATCTACCCAAACCGACCGAGGACTGATTATATAGACGCTCGTATCATGGGCTCCAGAAGCTGCCTCTTTGTAGTTCTTACCAAGTCACTGGGCCTCAACAGCGAGTATGGCTCCTTCTCTTTTCCAAGCTCCAGCAAGCACAGCACCTGCAGTTCACCATGGCGACGCGGGCAGCCCTCGGGATTCAAAACTCGCCACGTCGATTCCTTATGTCAACTCAACAACTGCTCACTTCCATATATCGCTCCTTCGAAAATTCGACGAGGTTTATTACTGCCTCGAACATGACCCTTCCGAGGACGACCATACAGAGAACATTTCCCTCCAAGCTTTCTTGGTCCTTGCCGAGTCTAGGTACCTTCAATATCTCAACTTGCTATCCGACTTTGCGGCAAAGGTCTCTCAGAAAGACAAATTTGCCAACATTATGCCTCTGCCGCCTTGGTAAGACACTTCCCATTCTAATCCTTCTAGTTAAGTTAGGGATTACATACTAAACGTGATCCAGGGATGTCGCAATGGTTTTCCACGCCCATTGTCTCAACCCTTTTAGTTTTACAGCTGATCTCACCATGTTGTTCGAAAGACTCCTTGACGCCGGAATCGAGTTTCCTCTGGGGAGACTTCACAATCTCGTAAAGGTCGGGACGAATTCCGACACCGAGAGTCAATGCCAGTGGGATAACTACCATTTGGAGCACGGCCACAACGCAGCATTGGTCCCATACCAGCTTTCCCCTGACCTGCCACACGCGCTAGGCGACACGATTGGCTGGAAGACTGCTGGCATATACGTCAAATGCCCAGGATGCAACAGCGAAATGGCCTTTGACTTGACTTCATTCAGCACCATGCGACTTAGTGGAAAGCCTCTCACTTGCACCAGTTGCAATATCTCATTCGACGCAACTAGATTTCCGACGAATCTGGTCTCCGCAAGTCTCCGCCAACGCAGTTTTGCTGCAAAAATGGCCAGCGATAGGTTTTTTGGGCTTGATTCACCTTCAAACCTAGAAAAGGCAACGGCACGCTATCGCCAGTTCATGTTTGTTGACGTTGACATGGACGACGAGAACGCCATCGTTCCCACGTTGGATATCGATTTGATCTGGCATACTCACCAACTCTTTCCGGTCGAGTATCGACGTTGGTGTATCGAAAACCTGAATAGGTATGTCAACCACGACGACACAGTCGACGAGGGGGACCTGGCCACGGGTTTCAATCACACAGTCGATATTTGGCTCGAGAAGTATGGAGAGAAATATGAAATCGTTGATTTCTGCAAAACCATACGCCGTGGACGAACAGATCCCCCAACTACTGATTATTGCGAGTATGGCCCCTTGTGTTGGCCTGGTGGCACTTCGTCTGAACACATCAACGCTTCCTTCTCAAAGACGGATCCACTCCTGAGTTGCCGGTTCCGATGCGGAAAGTGCTCGAAGGCCGACTGCCATAAGCCGTCAAACCAAGAGGATCAACTCCTGAGTTGCCGGTTCCGATGCGGAAAGTGCTCGAAGGCCGACTGCCATAAGCCGTCAAACCAAGAGGATCAACTCCTGAGTTGCCGGTTCCGATGCGGAAAGTGCTCGAAGGCCGACTGCCATAAGCCGTCAAACCAAGAAGATCAACTTGTGAGTCAAGCTTGCGCTGGAGGATGACTGCAATCTGTTGCAGCCTGCAACAGGTGTCAGAGCGGAATCAGGGTCAGGTGAAATACTGCGTTGTGCGGCCAGAAACCATCCTCAAGAATGCTATCTATCTACATGGCGGTGAGAAGCATGTGACCGGCCCTGGTCAGTACCGTGACAACAGGAGCCTACTGGAGCCTATTGTTGCCTGTTGGAGTAATCGTTTATTTATTTAAACAGTCTCTACCTCACAGATACATAGTGAAGTAAGCTTAATGAGATCAAGTTCGTTCGCTCTTGCTTCCGCTGTGTATTCGTCACAACATGGGGAAATGACTGACACGCACTGGAGACGTGCGGATCATGGTGTGACAGTGCCAAGGAAGTTGACAACGATGGATTTCGATAAGCTGCTTATTGTCGCACTGAGACGTGCATAGATGATGATGTGCTCAAAGTTGATGGATCATTGATGAGTGGGGGGGGAATTTCACTGAGTTGACCGAGCCTGGCTTGTCGGTGCCGGCTAATATGCAACTTTGGTGGCTTTTTAAGCCGCCTCTAGCGAGCTAGGGGGGCCGAGGGGGCCATGGGTGTCGCCAAGACTGGCTGCCATTCTCCCTGGGGAGAGTGGGCTCCATTGCGGGGTCGGGCAGCCATTGAGTGTGTCCACAAGATTGAACGCTCACCGGCGAGCGGTTCGCTTTGCCAGCCTGGAGGAACTCAGTCTAAGCGGGCATCAGCGAACAGAGCCCTCCATCTCTTGGCGACGAGCATCGATCCCAAGCGGGGCGACAACCCACCACGGCCAGCGATATGTAACGTCTCCTTGCCCCGCGCCGACTGATGTGCCACCTGAGCATCCGTCACCGTATGAAAGCCGACAACCAAGTACACGTCGTCGCCCTGATCAATCGTTCTCTCGAGCCATTCTCGAGCCATTGGCGTGTAGGATGAAGCCTCGTGGCGGCCTCAAACCACCGTTGCGAGTTTTCTAGGGTATAAGTTCGGACGAGACTGGTCGAAATGCGCACTTTGGCATTGGCACGCCTGGAGAACATCGTCGACATCAAGGAGGTGAGTGTCGACGAAAAGCCGTTGCCGCTGGACTCGAGTCCGAGTCCGTTGTACTGGCTGCGGGTCGCCACACTGGGCGCGGGACGTTCGGCGTAAGGCGGATCGTAAAAATCCTGGTACGGGTGGTCGATGCTAGTAATGAATCGACCCACTTGGACACGCTCGAAGGGGAGGAAAAACTGAGGAAAGAGTATCGTCGTCGCCATGCTGGATTATGCTGACTCCTTTGGACTCCGAAGCGACTGCTGCCTAAAAGGCTTTCTTGGCGCTACCAACAGACTACTTCTGCAAGTATCTGCAGACCATCGACCTCACCTCATGTGCGATGCTTACGGACGCTGGTGTTGGCAAGATCATCAGCGTCGCGCCTTGTCTTCGTAGCCTGATTCTCGTCAATTGCAGCTTGATCACTGACAGGGCCTTGAGATCGGTTGCTCAGCTCGGGAGAAAATTACTTCGAATACATCTAGGTCATTGCCCAAAAATCACTGATGAAGGGGTCAAGGATATCATCCGATCATGCAGTCGCATTCGAAATATTGACTTGAAATACTGCACCAGTTTAACGGACGATTCGGTGAAATGGCTGGCTTCGCTTTCCGAGCTAAGAACAATGGACTTGGTTGGATGTGGTCTGATTACGGATCAGTCTATCTATGCCATCGCCAAGGGAAGCGTTCGCTACCGCGCTCGCAGAGGCGTGACATCTAGAAGCCAGCGTGCAATGACTCTGGAGCGGGCTCACCTCAGCTACTGCGCAAATCTTACCGTCCGGGTATTTTATGTCATGTCTTGGCGATCCTAATTTTCACTGATGTTTGCCCAGGGTATCCAACAGCTTCTCAATTCATGCCCTCGACTTGGCTATCTGACTCTGACGGGGCTTAACTTTCCTAAATTGGAACAGTTCCACGCTATCCTCCATAGCAACGTCACTGGTAAGTGAGAGGTGATAATTGATTTCCTTGCACAGGCGCATTTTCGTGATAGCTGATATATGTACTGCAGGGCCCGGGCAAAGTCAAATGAATGTCTCGCGCATCTTCACCGGTGAATCGATCTCTCAACTCTGCAATTTTCTGAATCAGGCTTGTCAATGAGTAAACTCAGGTATCAAATGTGCTGAAGTGTAACTAGATTGTGTAAAGGCCCTTTAGGGATCTCCCTCTAGGCGAAATAAATCCACACACACACTGCTACTACTGCTACTACTGCAACCGCATTTTCACAGGCCTTTCTCATTCCATATTAACCTCAGCACTCAAGACGGCTACTTGTTGAACACCCCCATGTTCCACATCTCAGCCAGAAGCAAACGGAAAAGCAGATCGTTACCAGAACGCGTGTTACCCTCGCACAGCATGTGACGAGACCAGAGTACCATTTCTTTGAGTATGCCACTGGCACAGCAGGGAAAAGCCAAGACAAAGGGATTCGAAAATGCTGTCTCAGTGATACAACTCGAAACCGAAGCAGGTTGCAGTAGTGCCTTCAATCTCGAGCATTCCTCCTGGCCCAGTCCACTCTGACCGGGGCCAAGAACTAACAGAAACCGATGATAGAAAAACACGTCCTGCTCGCACTGCGCAATGAAGTGCTCAAAGAACCGTCCGCGCAGACGATCTGCGAGTCTCGCGACAAGAACGCATGGCGGAACGCTGTGGGAGGTCACCAGGTGAACCACGTAAATCCGCTTACAAAAGCGGCGCCGGTAGCAAAGAGGAGCACAACGAACGTGACTGCAACAGCAACCCTCATTGGCCTCTGCAACGGAGCGAGGCTATGAACCAATGAGCTGGGGCATTACTAGACGGGGACGGATGTAGGCATATGGTACCAAGATGCCCATGCAACTTTCACCAATGGCGTCAGTGGCGTTCATGTCGATCCCCACGACAAGAATACTGCAATTAACCGTTTCCGCACAGCTTTCTCGACAAGAATCCTCGAGGAAAGAACGAGTGACGCCTATTCCCTCCAAGGTCGATGTGCGTTGATTCCAGTTTCTTCAAGTCTTTCTCTCGGAATGCACTTTGTCAACGGGAGGCGAAGCTGTCATCGTGTCAGCGATTGATTCCATTCTCCTCAAATGGCAAAGAAGAGGGAATCGCCTGAGAAACACGAACGTGGTTCTGCATCTGCACCTTCCAAGTCTCTTCTACGAGAAAACAAAGGGAAAAGCCAAAGCCCCCTCTTCACGGGTCAGTCTTCTATATACTCCATTCGAGTACGTACCGTATGGACATCTTCGTCCATACAACTGTGGGGCTATCGCCCGCCTGCATCGGGGTCTACACCAATTAGCATTTAACTTAGTGACCTCCCACACAAAGTCACTTCCCTCCGGTCGTGACCATTTTCCCTGCGGGTCGACGGACGTGTTCCCTCCGGTCGCGGCCAACGGAAGCGTTTGGGGTTCGGAGGAGTGTAGAGTGTCAGAAACGAGCGGAAGGCCAGGTCTTATGTAGGCCTAACTGACAGGCCGTAGGTAGAACCTTTAAAGAAACCCGTCGGCAACTCGTGTGCTCTGTCAAGTCGTGGGCGCCGTGGCTGGTCAGTGGAAGTGGAGTGGGCGACGCCTTCATCGCCACCGATTACCCGCTACTACCCGTGCCACGCCCCACCTTTATTTGGAACTCGCGAGCTCGCACCACCTAAAGGTGGTGCTCACCACCGGTATAACCATTTTTTCCACCCCTTGATCTTGTAATGCTTCTCTCCCACTCAACCCGTGATCTATGCTCTTGAGAAGATGGAGGCAAAAGTACAAAGCGCTGTTGAATACATTGAGAAGTATCATGTGCGAAAGTGGCAAATGTCGCGCGAGAATTTGGAGTGCCACGTGGCAGATTGCGATACCGTCTGCAAGGCCGTCCCGCCAAAACCGGCCAAAAGGCCAGCAACACGAAGCTATCGCGGCCTGAAGAGGCTGCGTTGTGTCGCTACATCGATCGTCTAGATGCCATTAACCTTGCAGTTCGGGCCGAGTTCGTCACGGACGCCGCAAATTGTATCTTGCGTGAGCGTTTCGGCAGAAGTGAAGCCCCCGTCGTGGGGCCAAACTGGACTTCTCGATTCCTCAAGCGTCATGGCTATCTAAAAAGACGTCAGAGGAAGCTCCAGGCAGAGCGGCAGGCCTCTGAAGACCTGACGCGTGTTCATCAATACTTCCAGGCTTTGCAGCAAGTCGTTCAAGAGAATGGCATCCCCCCCGAGGACATCTGGAACATGGACGAGACCGGCTTTCGCATCGGGGTCGGTAAAGACCAGCTGATTGTGACAAAACGAGCGAGAGCGCATTACTTTGGCATATCAGAGAACAGGGAGTCTGCGACCGCTATTGAAGCCATCTCGGCGAATGGAGAAGTCATCCCCGCGTTTCTGATACTCGCCGCGCAGATGCACATGGCTTCATGGTATCAGATTCCCGAGCTTGATCATGACACAGTCATCCGGCCTACTCCCACCGGTTACTCAAACGATACGATCAGCTTGGAATGGCTTCAGCATTTCGACAAGCACTCTGCGAAAAGCTCCAAAAGCTCGAGACGTTTGCTGCTCCTCGACGGCCATGGCTCTCATCACACCAGGCAATTCATTCAGTATTGTGACGAGAAAGGCATCATCCCCTTTGGCATGCCACCTAATCTCACCCATGTACTTCAGCCTTTGGACGTCGTGGTTTTCCAGCCACTCAAACACTATCACGCCAAGGCCCTGGACGTCATGGTTCGAGATGGCCTCGTCAACATCACAAAGCTTGAGTTTCTCTCGTTCATTCAAGATGTGCGATTGAAGGCTTTCAAGATAGATACAATCCGTTCCGCTTTTCGAAAGACAGGAGTGTTTCCCTTTGATCCACAAGTGGTGCTTCGTGTTCTGGAAGCTCGACAAGCGAAGAAAACACCTCGCCCCGCCCCATTCAGGGCCCTACTCCTCGCCTTTCGAGACGCCATTGACTTTACGTCAGATCAACAAGGTTGCGGACGAACTGGGAGATCGAATAGAACACGATGAGAGCCTGGATTCTGGCTTCGCTCGCGATCTGAATCGATTCATCCGTGGATCTCTATCTTTGGCCACGGAGCTTGTGCAAACAAAAAGAGATCTGGGCCGGACTAGAATGGCGGAGCGGACACAACAACAGCGCAGGGCTATGAAGAACGTGCAACTGCAATCAGGAGGGGTGTTGTCGGTAGCAGAAGGGCGGCAAATGGTGAAGCAAAGGGAGGAAGACCAGGTTGCGAAGGCGAGGAAGGTGATCGAGGATGCGGAGAAGAAGGCGCGAAACGCTCGAAAGAGATGCTTTGAGGAAACGGCAAAAGAGGCACGCAAATGGAGGGCATCGGAAAGACTGGAGAGAGCGGAGGTGTGCGATTCCGAGCGTGGTAAACGCTGGCTGAAGCGGTTTTAGATCAAGGGGTGGAAAAAATGGTTATATCGGTGGTGTGGTTATACCGGTGGTGAGCACCACCTTTAGGTGGTGCGAGCTCGCGAGTTCCAAATAAAGGTGGGGCGTGGCACGGGTAGGCCCTATTAGAGATATTCTCCGGGCGTAATAAACACACACACACGCTCATTGCATGGACAGCTCCCCCAAGCTCTCTCCGCAGGCGGCTCTGGGCACCATTACACAGATTTCGGACAGATTCTGGACTGAGGAGCCCCGTTCTTACGCTTAAATATTAAATTATTCTATCTTTGTTGAATCGAAAGAGTTGTGTGGTGGTTTAGTCGGCAGCATGAGCATGCTGGTGAATGCGGGGCCCGGGGTGGGGCCGCGCGGCCCCTCGTCGCCAACGGGAGGCAGGATCGTGAAACGCAAGCTACTCGACGGAACAGCAAAAGAGCTGAACAAAGGCGGTCGATATGCGACAAGGGCGACAAGAAAAGAGACAGGCGACAAAGAATGTGCGAGGGTATCGAGGAACGAGAGCATCAGCAGCGGTGATGAGGAAACGGCGACGATTGAGAAGGTCTGGGAGCTGCTGGAAGAGTATCGTGCGGAATTCCAAAGATTGAAAGAGACCCTCAATGGGCAGAATGAGATCATCCGCGACCAACAAGAGATAATCCGAAAACAAAAAGAAGAGGCAGAGAAGCAGGAGAAGACCAACCAGGAACTCATCCTTCAATGGGAAGACATCAAGCAGCAGATGAGAGATCAACTTAAGCATGTCCAACAACAACTCGAAGCCACCATCGTGGGATCAGCGGTTACCCCGCCCAGCACTTTCGCCGAGGTCGCGCGTTCATCGCCGTCGCCACAACACAATACCGTCCGATCGGTTTCGTCCGGTAGCACTGCGGCATCCAATGCAAACGAGCTTTTCTGCATGATTGACACTTCACGAGTAGAGGAACAAGATAGAGGCCGAGCACAGATAGGCTCGATCCGGCAGGCCATTGAAAGTGAGGTCAGGACAAAGGAAGGCCAGGCGACCTGGAGGTGCGCGGCAGTAGTGAGGAATTCTCGAAACACAGAGCAAGTCAAGGTTATCTGCAGGGATGAAGTTGAGCTACAACGAGTCAAGGAAGCTGCGCAGAAAACGGCGGTGACTGGAGCTCGAGTGATGAGAGATCAGCTTTACCCAGTCAAAGTCGATAACGTCAATCGAACCGCGATCCTCGACGGAGAAGGCAACATCTTACAAGGTGCAGCCGAGGCTCTCGGCGCCGAAAATAATGTCTCAATCGGCAAGATCACCTGGCTGAGCAACAAAGAAACAAGCAAAGCATACGGGTCTATGGTAGTCTATGTGACGAAAAAGAACGATGCGAAGAAGCTTTTGGATGGCAAGTACTTTGATCTGGCCGGAGAGTCGGCGTGCACCAATCCCTTCGAACCCCGCAAGGGACCGATGCAGTGCTTCAACTGTCAAGAAATGGGTCATAAAGCCTTCAGGTGCAAGAAACCTCAGGTATGCGGAAGGTGTGCGAGTGCGGGTCATCATCATAGGGAGTGCCAGGCAATGGAACCGAAATGCGTCTTGTGCGGCGGACCGCACGAGGCGTTCAGCCGGAATTGCCGTGTGCGACACACCCACATCAATGCATAAGACCCTCAGCATTCTACAGCTCAATGTGCGAAAACGGGAACCAGTACAACAGAGTTTGATGAATGACGAGGACCTCAAGGATTACGGAGTGCTGGCGGTCTCCGAACCGTACGCCAGGATGATCGACGGCAAGGTGGTGACAAGCCCCAGGATGCACAGCAACTGGACGAGAATATTGCCAACGCACATGAGCGACGGCCCCTGGCCGATCCGTAGTATGCTTTGGGTGCGAGACGACGTCGAAGTGGTGCAGATGCCGATGCCATCAGCGGATCTCACGGCAGCGGTGCTTCGACTGCCGGAGAGGAGCGTCCTGGTGGTATCGGTCTACGTGGAAGGGCAAAGCACAGAAGCGCTGAAGAGCACTACTGGGCTATTGCATGACTTGATCCAAAGATTCCGTCAAGGCTCTGGTGCACGCACAGATGTGGTGTTGGCTGGAGACTTCAACTCTCATGACCTACTCTGGGGAGGAGACGATGTTTCGGTTCAGAGACAAGGAGAAGCCGGGCCGATCATTGATCTGATGAACGAGCATGGCCTCAGGAGCTTGCTCCCGAGGGGCACGAAAACGTGGCAACGCAAAGATCAGGAAAGCACCATCGATTTGGTGTTGACGACGTCAGAGTTGGCAGACGAAGTGGCAACATGCGCCATCCATCCGACCGATCATGGCTCAGACCATAGAGCTATTCAGACGACTTTTGACATCACGATGCCCGAGAGAAGTGCGAGGCCAAGACTCCTGTTTAAGAATGCCCCTTGGAATCTCATACGAACCCGGGTGAAAGACAATCTGCGACTCTTGCCTTGGGCTGTCGACGTTCAAACCCAGACGGATCAACTGATGCGGATCGTCCTGGAGGCTATCCACGAACTGACGCCTCGGGCACGGCCGTCACCGTACGCAAAACGTTGGTGGACCAAGGATCTCACACAACTTCGGCGGACACACACGTTCTGGCGAAACCAAGCGAGGACGCAACGACGAGGAGGCCAACCGCGACCGGACCTCGAACGGCGGGCCAAAGAAGCGGCGAAAGAGTTCCACGATGCCATTCGACACCAGAGGAAGGCGCATTGGGATGACTTCCTCTCCGACGATGCCAACATCTGGAAGGCGACTAAATATCTTAAAGCCGGCAAGAGCACTACGGGCGACAAGGTGCCACCTTTGAGGAAAGGGGATGGATCGACGACCGAGGATAAAGCAGACCAGGCAGACGAGCTGCTCATTGCCTTCTTTCCACCCTTGCCTGCGAGAATCGAGGATGAGGGGGTGCGACCACAGCGGAAAGCGGTGCCCATGCCCGGACTGACATTGGGAGAGATCGAGGAAAAGGTCATGACAGCGAAACCGTGGAAAGCACCTGGAGAAGATGAGCTTCCGACAGCGGTGTGGAGACAACTCTGGCCGGTGACAAAGGATCGGATATTTGCTCTCTTCGATGCATCTCTCCGAGACGGCGTTGTACCTCGCCAATGGAAAAGCGCGAAAATTGTCCCACTGAAGAAGCCACACAAAGACGACTACACGGTAGCCAAGGCGTGGCGACCAATCTCGCTTTTGTCGACGCTTGGTAAGATACTCGAAGCGGTCGTGGCCGAGCGCATCTCATATGCTGTAGAGACCTATGGTCTTCTACCCGCGAACCACTTCGGAGCGAGAAAGCGACGATCTGCCGAGCAGGCGCTATTGCTGCTACAGGAACAAGCTTACAAGGCTTGGCGCAACCACAAGGTGCTTAGCCTGATCAGTTTTGACGTCAAGGGCGCCTACAATGGAGTTTGCAAGGATAGACTGCTCGAGAGGATGAAGGCGAGAGGGATACCAGCCAAACTGGTAAGATGGATAGATGCGTTTTGTTCTGGGCGAACAGCCTCGTTGGTAGTCAATGGGTACACGTCGGAACAACGGGAGCTGCCTCAAGCAGGCCTTCCTCAAGGGTCACCGCTGTCACCGATTCTGTTCCTCTTCTTCAACGCGGACCTGGTACAGAGAAGGATCAAGGCGGAAAGCGGCTCGATTGCGTTCGTCGACGACTACTCGGCCTGGGTAACCGGGCCCACTGCGGAAGCGAACCGGGAGGGTATCCAAGCGATCATCGACGATGCACTTGAGTGGGAAGTGCGCAGCGGTGCAACGTTTGAAACAGAAAAGACGACGATCGTCCATTTCACACGAGCCACAGTGCGCAGTAGCGATGGCCCATTTCTGATCCGAGGCCAAGAGGTCCGACCTAAAAAGAGTGCCAAGATCCTGGGAGTGATCATGGACGAGGAGCTGCGATTCCAGGACCACATGATGAAAGCGGCTGCCAGTGGACTTAGCGCCGCAATGGGCCTGAGAAGGCTGAAGGGCCCCCTTTCCGCTCCCTGTGCCCGATTTTTAGTCTCCCTGTGCACCTTACCGTACTTGGCAAGACTCCACACGTAGACGCGTAACACACCATAATACACACAATTGGCGTCGCGGCAAGCAGCCTCCTGGTACAACACCACAAGCCAAAATAACTCGTGATAACCACCCACCTCGCAATACCACATCGCGTCTGCGCAGCTAAGTTTCCAGAGGCACACAACCGCCACAAAGCAGCTAATCAAACCGTTCTTTTGTCAAGATGCTTCTCCAGCCCCCGCCAAACAATATGCCACTCTTTGAGACCTTTGACGATGCGTTTGACGAGCTCCAGCGGCATGCGCGCTGCCAAGGCTACGCCATAGTTAAGTTCAAGCCAAGCAACTACGAACATGGGCTCCACGCCGTTACGACATCGTATGCGCATGCGGCGGCCGTGAATACAAGTCAGCCTCGTTAGGACTCCGGAAGACTGGCACTAGGCGGACTTCCTGCCCGTTTAGAGTCAAGGTTGTGCGCCTGAAGCTGAGGAGGCCTCTGGCGAGTCTCTGTGATGTGCCCAAGGCACAACCATGAGGCCAATAGGGCCGGCGCCTTCCCAGAATACCGGCGCCTTCATCCACATCAAC
The DNA here is from genome assembly GCF_020360975.1 of Hirsutella rhossiliensis. Lineage (NCBI taxonomy): Eukaryota > Fungi > Ascomycota > Sordariomycetes > Hypocreales > Ophiocordycipitaceae > Hirsutella > Hirsutella rhossiliensis. The sequence continues at coordinate 4,025,771 of NW_025408672.1, forward strand.
TCCAGCAGGTTAAAGATTTATCTCGCGATGCTGGCTTAACGGCGCGGCAGATCCTTCTTGCTCTTCGGGCTAAGAACCCGCGGCTACTTGCAACAGAGCAGGACATCGCGAATATCTGTGCCCGGCTTCGTCTCCGGGAGCTTGGGGCACATACATCCACACAAGCGCTTATTGCCAGGCTCGACGAGGAAGGTGCCTTCCATAAAGAGCTACTTGACGATGAGGATCGCTTCTTCTACCAGATTGTGGGCCTTGACCCTGCCTTGCGGCTTTGGGCACAACATTCACACCTCATGATGGCCGACGTAACGAACAACACGAATAGATATGGCCTCAAGCTGCTAGAGATCAATGGAATCACTGCCTTGGGCTCTATCTTCCTGTGGCTTTCTGTTTAATCCTTCCGAAGACACGAACGCATTTACCTGGTGTTTTATACAGCTTCGCGAGTGGTTACAGTCAAAGGCAAGGCTAAGAGGCGAGGCTGACGGCAATGCCTTTATCCCACACGTTATCATCACGGACTATGACGCTGCTGCGCGCGCTGCATTGTCGGCTACCTTCCCGGACTCGCAGCTACAGGTCTGTACGTGGCATATCATGAAGAACATCACTACAAACGCGAAGAAGCGCTGGCTTGGCGACTATGACGATGATGACCCATTTGACCCGCCGCAAGAGCCCCAAGACGATGAAGACCCCGGGCGCTCTGCAGCTACCGGAGCCACTGCCGGAAAAAGGCCCCTGTGCCTTCACAACAGCCTTCCGGTCCGTAGTGTATGCCCCGACCGAGGACGAGTTCAACAGCCGCTGGGGCATCGTCAAAGCGCCTTCTCAGACCAGCACATTATTCTTAGGTATGTAGAAGAGATCTGGATGCCTGTACGAACACAATGGGCGCGCGCTTGGGTCTGCCGTTACCGCAACTGGGGCCACACAACGACCTCGCCTTGTGAATCCCTTCACTCAAGCTCTCGCACCTTCCTTCGCAACGGCCAGTCGAACCTGCTTGAATTATATCATGCCTTGCAACTACAAGCCTCAACCTCACGAGAACACCATGATCGGACCGTTGAGCGCGAATCACGACGGACTCGCGACCCGTTCCGGCTACCATTATATGAGGATGCCGTCGAGAAGGCGTCATATCGGTCTCTCGAGCTTGTACAGAAACAGGCACTAGCCGCCTCGGCCGGCCTCCTCAAACCACAAGAGCGGCCACTTGGGGAATGTGGGAATAGCTTCACTGCCCAATACGGGCTGCCCTGCAAGCATATTATCGCCTCGTACCTCCAGGTCCAAGGAGGACTAGCCGCAAAGTTATAGCTACAAGACCCTTGCCCTTGAACTTGTGGGACAGCCACTGGCTTCTACGGCAGGATCTTGCCGTCACAGACCCATACAGACGAATTCGCGATCCTCGAGTCATTGCCCGGCGCCGCAGACCAGCCAGAGCCATAGCCTTTGCACCTGTGGCCACGACTGCAGCCGTTGCAACAGCCGCTGTAACTGCACCTGTGGCCTCGTCAGCAGCGGCAGCAGCTACCCCACCAGCTTCGCAACAGTCACAGCCTCGCGGGCAACAGCAACAGCGGCAGCCAGTCTTGCAGACAGTGCTTTCGCGGCTTGAGGCTATTGGCAACTATCTTGGCATTGGGCCGGCTATAGCTTCGTGGTCGGTGTCAACACCACAAGCCGACATCGTGATCCGTCAAACGCCTACACAACCGACCTCATACCAGCAGCCGCAGACTTTCCGGCGCTCAGAGTCTGCCACCCAACTTATGCGGCGGCTACCTCCGCCTTCGAATATCACGAGCCGCCGCGGCCGCCGCGTCAAGGAGGTTCTCAACGGGGCATCGCGAGCGCCCTCGTCTCTTTACCCTTGGGTCCTCGACCCTCTTTCTAGCACCCTTACATCAGTGGAAGGAGGATTCATGCCGCTCCCGGCTTCGCAGATAAGTAACGCTACAGTTAGAGGAAAGGGGAACGCTCGCCACGGCGGAAAAGAGGCCACGCAATGCGGCAGCCGTATGAGCTTGTAATGCGGCTAGAAGATATGGAGGAAATGTGCGAATAGCTTCAAGTTCATAATGTTCAACGCAAGACTCTACAATCCGTGACTACCTTCTAATTGGTGTGTTGCACACACAAATGCATGTCTTGGCCGATTCGCGATGCTTCTACCTAATACGGTAAGGTGCACAGGGAGACTAAAAATCGGGCACAGGGAGCGGAAAGGGGGCCAGGCTGAAGATGCTGTCGCCGAGAGTGGCTAGACAGCTTTTTGAAGCAACAGTCGCGCCAGCCATGGATTACGCCTCTAATGTCTGGACTTATGCCCTCCGTGCGAAACATGTTGGCTGGATGAACAAGGCACAGATGATAGGGGCGCAAGCCATCACAGGCGCGTTTCGTACGGTCGCAAAGACCGTGGCCATGGCCGAGGCCAACGTTCGAACGGTAGGGGAACGACACAGACAGGCTACGATCAGACTCTGCATCAATCTTCAGACCCTGCCGATGACACATCCACTGGCAGCGTTGAGAAACTGCGCAACCAGACGGTTCGTGTCGCCGCTGCAGAGAATTGTCACAGCGGTGGAAACAGTGCAGATGGACCAGATAGAAGACATACACGAGTATGCTCTGCCGCCATGGACACCCCGCATCCAAGTGATGTTGGAGAGCGACAAAGAGAAGGCTGTCAAGGCAGCGAATGACGCCAAAGGCATTGTGACAGCAACGTCCAGCTCGCAAAGGAACGGCGTGGTGGGGATGGGAGGCGTGGTGCGCAGTGTGAACCACAACCGCTTGGGCGTCGTTCTTGCCAGCTATTCCGTTTGTCTCGGGACTGCGGAGGAGCAGAACCCATACACGGCGGAGCTGGCCGCGATAGCCATGGCGCTGATGTGTACGCCGACCGATCCGCCCTGTCGAGAAGTGACAGTCGTGACAAGCAGTCGCTCGGCCCTGGAAGTGATCAAGCGTCCTCGTAGGCAATCCGGCCAAGGCATCATTCGCCAAGTTTACGACCATGTCAATCGACTATTCAGGCGAGGCTGGTCTGTGAAATTCATCTGGGCACCAGCCAGGGAAGTACGGCTCGCATGGGTATCGGCCGCCAAGGCGGCAGCGAAGAAAGCAACTCAAGCAGGAGCGGTGGCGGAGGCGCCGTCGTGCAGAGTCAGGTCCACCACTCTGCGGCTAGCTCTCGCTCGACAACAGCGCGACCAGCTTCCGGAAAATGTGGGAAAACACTCAAAACGCATCGACAAGGCATTGCCAGGGAGGCACACTCGCACACTTTATGATGGTCTGACAAGAAAAGAAGCCGACATTCTCGTCCAGCTTCGCACCGGCATGTCGCGACTGAATGGATACCTACATGCGATAGGAGCTACAGATTTGGATTTGTGTGATTGCGGCCAGGCCAAAGAAACAGTTGATCACTTTCTCTTTCGATGCACAAAATGGATTGCGCAACGGAACATTCTCTTTGAATGCGCGAGGGCCAAGATTGGGAACTTGTCTTTCTTCTTGGGAGGAAAGGCCGCATCGGACGGCGACAAATGGAAACCAGACATGCAGGCGGTGCGTGCGGCGATCAAGTTCGCGATTGAGACGGAACGGCTCGACCGAAGCCAGCAACCATTAATGGACAACTGAGCCCCAGCAAGCAACTGCACTGACACATCTCAGCTTCGGACTGGCAGGCCGCGCTTCAGCTGCTGCGAATAGGACGCTGAACACTTGGAGAATTCGGCCTTCAAGCAGGCCTGTCATGGGACCAATGAAAACGTGGCTGACCAGCAAACGATAAGAAGACAATCTGTTGGGCTTGGGGAGTCAAGTAACAAACGTGCTTAACTGTACTCTAGACTGTGTAAAGGCCTTATAGGGACCTCCCTCCGGGCGCAATAAATCCATGCATGCATGCATGCTCATTGCATGCCTCCATGGCGTAGTGGTGACACGTCTGGAGCCTCTGCATCGCAGAGGGTCGGTTCGAAACCGGCTGGAGGCACCCCTGGTGAAACAGGGCACACCCGGGTTCCCGCTCGTCAACAGGGAACAGCGTCACGAGAGAACACCAGTTCACAACGTCAAGTTCAATGGGAGAGCCGAAAAACAAAAAAGTCAATTGGAACAGAAGAATTCGTCAAGTACAATCGGCGTACCAACCACCATCAATAACTAACACAACCAGCTTCAACTTCGACACATCGCGCTTCAGTTGCTGAGGATAGGATGCTGAACACTTGGAGAAATTGACCTTCAAGCAGGTCTGTCATGGAGCGAACAGTGGAACGGTTGGCGCAGCGTAAGAAGATCTGTGGGGCTTGGGGTGTCATGCATCAATGTATCGAATCGTCAACAGTTAAAGTGTCTAGGCCTTATAGGGACCTCCCTCCGGGCGAAATAAATACTACTACTACTACTGCTCATTGCATTCCAGCAAAGAACTGAGAAAACTTCCACGAATACTATTTGAATTGTTCTAAAATCTCATACGAGCAATGAACAATGCTCAAAGATGCTACTAAATCTCCTTCGAAGTCATCCCATCATCGAGGTCGTCTTCTGTTACTCTCCGATCGCGCAAGTCCCCGAAATGCACCCACTATCTCCCGATCACTATCAACAGCTAAATAGGGCCTTTGAGGACAGGCTATGCGGTTTGAAGTTATCATTGAACTGCCGTTTTTGTTATTATCTAGTGAGTTTGGTGCCTGCGATACCATGGTCCGCTCTGGTGTGAATGGAAGAGTGACGATATTTCCGGCGTGAACATCCTGACTCCTCTCGCGACCTTCAGAAGCCACCCGTCGCTCATTCTGCATTTTATGTGGCATTTCCATATTCAGAATCTTCAGCTCTTGTTTAGAATGCCAATTTATATCCCTATTTTGCTTCACGGCTTCCGTCATCCGTCGTTTTCTCCCAATTTCCGCCTCTTATTGCTTCCTCTTCTCTAGAGCGAGAGCTTTTGCTCCGCCGCCTTCTGCTGTCGCTGAAGCTTTCGGGTATCCTTCTTCAGAGCCTCCTCTTGCTGTTGGGGTCCTTTGACTGTCATTTTTTGGCGAGCTTGAACCACTTTTGCGGAGCTAAACACCTCGTCTGCACTAGAATCTGTACAGCAGAAGAGATCATCTTTTGGAGCCTTACCGCCCTTCCTGCGCTGGTTCTTGTGAATACGTGTTCTCTGCAAACTTTAACTCGCATATCAAGTACTTAAATCTCATATTGAGGGCTTTCGATGGTGCTGCTCAACCTTCGACTGTTGCGGCCAGCATCGACAGAGGACTTGTCGACTACTTCCTGAAATGCGTGTAACGGTCTCAACTGAGTGTGTTGACAACTAGCTGAGCGACTGCGACGAGTATCCTAAAGCTAAGGAGAAAAGAAGGAAAGAAAGGAAAAGAAGTCTCTCGAAGATGGGTGAAGCTTTTTATACCAGCTCTGGTGGGTCCGTCGAGAGTGGAACCGAGACTCCCACGGGCCTAGCCCGTTACAATATCCCCCTTCTCCCCCTCCTGTGCCTCTTGTCGATTCCGCCCAACTCCCAGTGGGAAGGAAAAGCTATGGGATGGGTGGGTGGGAAAATCTTGCTCTTCGCGCGGCCTGTATCTCAGCCGATCGCGCAGTCCTTCGTCTTCTGCTTGCTCGCGGCCTCGTTCCATGCCGCTGTTGCAGATCTTGCCTGTCGCCCTAGTAGCCCTACCACTGCGCTCAGAACCATGTGCTTCGCTGCCGACCTAGGCATTCCGCTCTTTGTTGCGCCTTTGCGTCTTATGCCACTCGCTGCCTCTCCCGGTCAGGCCCGCGCCCTCGCACTGTTACCTGCAGTGTCACTTTGCTACTCCCGCGGCGACTCTCGTGGTGTGTTGCTTGCGGCCTCGTGACCTGGCCGTTCCAACGTTGTCGTACGTGCCGTCCTCGTAGCCTCGTCCCTCTATCGTCCACATACTCCGTGTTGCCCTTGGTCTTACGCACCCGGCTGCGCTTCACGCCTTATCCGCCGCTCCGGCCCGCTCCGGCCCCTCTCCCTGGGCCCGCCTGACCGCTCCGACCGGCCGGCGGCTCGCCCCTCACTTCGTGTGCCTTGAGGAACGAAAGGCTCTTCCTTCCGCCCCTTCCGTAAACACGGACCGCATGGTGCCCCGTGCGCTCCCCAGCCACTCTTCACTGCCACCTACTTCCGGCCAAACAGAGCCACTGCTTCCTGCTGCCCGCTCCGGCCCCTCTCCCCGGGCCGCCTGACCGCTCCGGCCATGCTCCGGCCGGTCGGCGGCTCGCCCCTCACTTCGTGACCGCCATTCTTCTACCAACCAGCGGGACCAAGGGTCTTGACCCTGACCTACGCACTCCGTGAGCCCTCTGATCTTCCAACGCCGGATTCTTGCTGGGCGCCATAGCAGATCATTCCCTCCCACTTCGTCCCAGCTCTCGTTCGCAGCACCATGCCGCGAGAACACCCAGCCACTGTCGCACCCGAAGAGGTTCACCGCACCTTGAGGATCTTGAATCGCAGGCGTCCTATCGGCGCCGGTCCTTACAACGCCCTTCACCGCTTGCCAGAGTCCCCACGATGAGATCCTCCGTGTCTTGCGAGATATGGACCGCCAGCGCGCCGAAGACCGAACCCGCCGCCGTGAAGCTCAATCCCGATTTGCTGCACAGACGCCGCCGCCCGCCACTCCATCACCGAAACGACCTAGACAAGAGCAAGCGCCTCTCACTCCGCCGCCGACGCAGCCAAGGCGCTCCCCAAAGACCCCGGCCGATGCGAGAAACCGTTCAACTTCAACGAGACTCTGTCGAATCCATACTGCATCACTACAACGCCACTTTCCGCGTCAAGGAGCAGGCATCATCGACAAGATCCTGGTGCAACGAAGTTCCGGTTGCCCTCCAGGTAGAGGCTGCTAAATCTTTCTACCAAGCGTTTACCGAGGAACGGACGTTGCCGGTTTCCCACTGCGTCTTCTGCTATAGGAAGACACCGCCTTGCGAACTCGCCACCATACAGTGGAGGGATCGCTTGTCGCCCTCCATGCTGCAGGCGACCAAGACTGTCCAAGAGTGTGGCGCGTGCCTTCCGTCACACGAGGGCGCCAGAGTTGACGTGTGCCGCGAGTGTCGCGCCGGCTTCGACAGTGGACGGCTGCCCAAAGCCTGCTCGGTCAACAACATGGCCATCGGTTGCGAACATCGGTACCCCGAAGAGCTTGATGACCTCTCCCCCGTTGAAGAGAGACTCATTGCCCTGCATGCACCTTTTGGCTATATCACCAAGTTCACGGTCGACAACAAGACCTGTTCGGGAATCAGCTACCGCAAGCACGTGAAAGGACACATCGTCGTCTTCCCGAACAAAGTGGATGATCTTGTGGCCACGGTTCTTCCTCATCCCTTACTGCAGGCCATTGAGAACATCCACGTCTCTTGGAGCGGTCCGGGCAAGCCTGGCTCCGCAGACGTCAGACACCTGCTTCAAGTGCGCAAATCTCGAGTGGCAGCTGCCCTGGCATGGCTGCAAAGGAACAACCCGCTCTACGAGGATATCGCAATTAACCAAGCAGAGATAGATGGCTGGCAGTATGCCGACGGCTCCACTGTTCCGACCGTCATCATGGACCGCATGCGAAGGGAGGAACCGTCGACCGTTGAGAAGACACAAACGGACCACATAGTCCCGGACACTGATCGAGGCTTGGAGGAAAACAGCTTCAGAAGCATCGATGAACTGGTGAACTCGATCAACCCCACTTTTGCGGCTGAATCCTGCGATTTAGATCGTACTCTGTCCCCCGAGCAGACTCAACCATCCCCTGGTGAGCCGGCGACTCTTGTCCCCGACTCGGCTGCCATCGGCCTGGAAGTTGACGCCGTCTGTGAGATGTCTGCTTCCGGCATGTTCCTCTCAGTGGACCGGCTGCCTTCGCCGAGACCGATAAACTGTCGTTTCTGGCCGACATCGTCAACGCCAATCCGGATCGACATGGCAACTCTGTGCCGTGCGTTATGCAGGTCCAAACTGCGGGAGACCAGCCGTTTGTCCGAGTAGAGCGTGGTGCGGATTTTGCAGACAACTTGCACGAAGATTTCTTCCCTCGAACATTTCCGAAGCTTTTTCCGTGGGGAAGGGGTGGCCCGAAATCAAAGGGCGACTCGAGTCACAGCCGACAAAGCGTTGTTGCCGACCGTCGTCCGAATCACTCGCTTAATTACTGGGCCAGATACGTATTGCGACGGCACGGAGGCCGATTTGCCACCCATCCTGTCTTTTGTTTCTTAGTATTCAACACCCTCCTTCGCTCCTCCAACCGCCGCATCAGCATGGTTCGTGTCGCTAAAGATTCCTTCCACAGGCTCGAGCAAGCGTATGCGAACTTGAACGAGGACCGACTGAAGAGAGCCGAGGCGGAGATGCGGGAGGCAAGGACCACGTCGGACCCTGACATATCGGTCTTGCTTCGCGAGCTGTCGATTTTTGGCCACGCACAGTCACCGGCATGTTGAATGTACCAACCGTGGCCTGGCCCGCCTCGAAGGGAATGTGTCCGCTGTGGATGGCCTTGGGGTCTTTTTTCTGTAGCGGCGTGCATCCCTCGTCCTCGGCGCTTTCGGTCACGGTGTGGTTGCCGCTGCTGAACTGAAACTGTACGGTATCGCCCACTTCTGCAAGGATCATGTTGGGCAAGAAGAGATCTTGCGGACCGCCGACGACGACGGTGTGCAGCTTGTCAGCCGTAGTGGCGGTAGAGTTGCCACCAGCCTTGGCCTCTGCTCTGGCTGTTTTCGTTGTTAATAAATCACTTTCCCGTGTGCGCCAGTCGGTTGGTCAACGCGCCTTTGATAGTCGCCACGCCTCCAAAGCCTGCCGCCCATAGTGAGGGCCGGACGCTCGCAGCGCTCGCCAGGAGCGCTACGCCCAGGAAAGCTCGCATTATGTATGTTGTATGTATAAGTCTTGAAAAGATCGGCGCGAACTCGGCCTCAAGCCGGACGGTGTTGATATCGAAGTGAAGTCTAGACTCGATTTCTTATGTCTATGCCTGCCCTGTCCAAACTAAAAGAAATAGGATTCGAAGTATTGAAGGGAAGGAACGCTTCAGAGCCAGCTCTCTTGCACGCGTGTTGGAGGGTGAAGATGAAAGAGGACAAGGTCGAAAGAACAGTGGACGAGAATTAAGGCCGGACGTTTGGGGATGTGTCCTTTAGACGAATGGCCTATATATACTCCCCCCAAACGTCCGACACTGTCATACAGCCACAATTGTCAGAAATGAACAGGAAGATGCCATGCATGTGAGAGTCATTGAGAGTCAATTAGCCTTGACCACTGCCCAAGTCAAGGGGACGAAGGTCCCAGTTATATACACAAGAACGGTGCCCATGTGGGTCGGGACACCTCCTCGACTGGGGGCGGAATGTTGTTTGACAACAATGACATACCTAGGCAAGCGAGGCTGAGAGGCTGGATGCATGTATCAAACCCGTTTCGCGTCCGCTCTCTGCCACACCCAGCTTACAGTGAGGGAACTCCAGATGCCAGTTTCCAGAATAAGCCGGCTCGGATCCCCTCGATCCGGTCGCCAGCATGCCTCAAGAGGATGGAGGACAGTCATGCTAGCATTGAAGAGTCGAGTCGTTACTGTGCCCGCCACCCAATGGGGCATTGTCTAGTGTGACTGGTTTGTCACAAGAAGCCCGCCAGGAAGTGCGAGAGCGATGATACTTGGTCATGACAGTCGAGTCCACGTCCCATGTTTGATCGCCACTGTGCATACGCACATGATGCGATTTGCGAGAGAAGGGGGCGTCCATGTCCCTGCATGTGGTACAGTACTGTCCGTACTCCTGAGCTAGAAGCATGGAAACATCTCGGTTGGGGCCCACATCTGTGCTGGTCTCGGGCAAGTCGGGGTAGCTGAGGGAAGCGTTGAATGGCTCCGTGTCAAGGCACCCGCGGGCCCCGTTACCGTTCAGATTCATTCATGGATTTATTCACCTGAGACGATCACAAAGAAACACCAGATGGCTCGTCTTGAGCTGCCTTGGAGATCCTTTTCTAGTATAATACCATCTATTGTTTCCCTGCCGTTCTGGCCCTCTTCCATAAGGGAAGCACATCCGGGAAGATAACGTCGTAAGTTGGAACTGTGCTTGGTTCTAGAACAGATCAATGGAACCGTCCAAGAGAGGCGCTCTTTCACGTCCCCGTTGGAGATTCTTGGCGTAGATTCCTCGTGAAATAAACCGCCATGACAACGTAATCGGAACGCACAGCCTCCCATAATGTACATGTACACAACTGATCCGTAGCGAGAACCACAGACCTCGCAAGGGGCGTCTTTGTTCGCAAATCTAGCATGTCTAGAAACATCAAAGAGAATAACGAGCAAACGCTATCATGCTAGGGGCAGGCGATAGACAGGTGTACGTGGAGGCCGCGACGTTTGTAAGCGCCTGGTATTGTCTGCTTCTCAGCTGGTGTGATTCGCCTCGTTGCTGGGTTTTAAGCGAATGCTCCGACAATGGACATGCCGAGGGCTTCGAGAGTTCGAGGTCAGTGACAGTTGGAAGCTATAGTCGGGGTGATTTCTTACCTCCGGCAAGAACCCAGGCAAACGCAATGGCCTTCTTCTTGCCGTTCATCAAGTGATTTGCCTCCTCGGATAGGAAATCCTCGGCCAAGAGGTCGACCAGAGCGGCGTAGATAAGCAGACCCGATGATCTGAGTGCCTTGAGGAACGAGGAACGACGTGACGAAAGGATCTTTGCCTTGAGGAACGAGGAACGACGTGACGAAAGGATCTTTCTTCCGCCTCTTTGCCTTGAGGAACGAAAGGTTCTTCCTTCCGCGTCCTTCGCCACACCTCCACATCCTCTACCCCCTACGCACGGACCGCATGCCGCTCCGTGCCCACCAGCCACTCTTCACCGCCACCTGTTCTTTTTCCCCACCAACCTTCCTGTTCCTGCTGCCCGTTCCCGTCCCGCTCCCGCCCCGGTCCCACTCTCCGGGGCCAACTCTTTCTCGTACCGATTGTTCACAGCCATCACCGTGCACCATGCCACGAGAACACCCCGTCACGGTCTCGCCCGAGGAGGTTCGCCGCACTTTGGGTGATCTTGAATCGCAGAGATCCCAGCAGCGCCGTTCCTATCAACGACCTTCACCGCTTATCAGGGTTCCCACGACGAGATCCTCCGCGTCTTGCACGATATGGACCGCCAGCGCGCCGAAGAACGATCCCGCCGCCGTGAAGCTCAATTCCAATATACCGCACACACGCAACAGCCGAACAACCCATCCCCGAGAAGAGCAAGCGCCCTCCACTCCACCTCCAACGCAGCCAAAACACTCCCTAGAAGACAAACGCAGCTGCCAGCGACTGCATCACCGAGACGACCTAGAGAGGGCTATCACCCTCCACTCCACCTCCCACGCGGCTAAGGCGCTCCTCCAAAAGACACGCGCAGCCGCCGGCCGCTCCATCGCCGAAACGACACAGAGAAGAGGAGACACCTCCCACTCCACCCCCCACGCAGCCAACGCGCTCCTCCAAAAGACACACGCAGACGCCGGCCTCTCCATCACCGAGTCGATCCAGGGCGGAACAACCGCTTCGCCCTTCATCGCCCACACGGACGGGGCGCTTCCCCACGAGGCCCGGGCCTACGCAAGAAACCGTCCAACTCCAGCGAGACTCTGTCGAGTCTGCGCTACATCACCATGACGCCCGTTTCCGCTCTAAAGAGCAGGCATCGTCAACAAGATCCTGGTGCAACGAAGTTCCACGTGCCCTTCAGGTAGCAGCTCCTAGATCGTTCTACCAGGCATTTACGGACGAGAGGACGTTGCCCATTTCTCACTGCGTCTTCTGCTATAGAAAGACCCCACCTTGCGAGCTCGCGACCCGGACCATCCAGAAGTGTGGCGCTTGCCTTCCGCCGCACGAGCGCGCGGGAGTTGACGTATGCCGCGAGTGTCGCGCCAGCTTCGACGGTGGACGGCTGCCCAAAGCCTGCTCGGTCAACAATATGGCCATCGGTTGCGAACATCGGTACCCTGGCGAGCTTGATGACCTCTCTCCCGTTGAGGAGAGACTCATTGCCCTGCATGCGCCCTTTGGCTATATCACCAAGTTCACGGTCGACAACAAGACCCGTTCCGGAATCAGCTACCGCAAGCACGTGAAAGGACATATCGTCGTCTTTCCGAACAAGGTGGACGATCTTGTTACCACCGTTCTTCCCCATCCCTTGCTGCAGACCATTGAGAATATCCACGTCTCTTGGAGCGGTTCGGCTAAGCCTGGCTCCGTAGACGTCAGACACCTGCTTCAGGTGCGCAAATCTCGAGTGGCGGCCGCCCTGGCGTGGCTGCAAAGGAACAACCCACTTTACGAGAATATCGCAATCGACCAGGCAGAGATGGATGGCTGGCGGTATGCCGACGGCTCCACTGTTCCGACCGTCATCATGGACCGCATGCAGAGAGGAACCGTCGACCGTTGAGAGGACTCAAACTGACCACATAGTCCCGGACACTGATCGAGGCTTGGAGGAAAACAGTTTCAGAAGCATCGATGAACTTGTGAGCTCGATCGATGGCACCTTCGTCGACGAGTCTCGCGACTTGGACTGTACTCTATCGACTGAGCAGACTCGACCCTCTCCTGGTGAGCTGGCGACTCTTGTCCCCGACTCGGCTGCCATCGGCCAGGAAGTTGAAACCATATGTGAGACGTCTGCATCCGCCATGTTCCTCTTGATGGACCGGCTGCCTTTGCGGATACCGATAAGCTGTCGTTTGTGGCGGGCATGGCCAACGCCAATCCGGATCCACGTGGCCGCTCTATACCATGCGTTATGCAGGTCCAAACTACGGAGATCAGCCGTTTGTCCAAGTAGAACGTGGTGCGGACTTTGCAGACAACCTGCACGAAGATTTCTTCCTCGAACATTTCCCAAGCTTTTTCCGTGGGGAAGGGCGGCCCGAAATCGAAGGGCGACTCGAGTCGTAGCCGACAAAGCGACGCTGCCGACCGTCGTCCGAATCACTCTCTTCAATACTGGACCAGATACGTATTGCAACGGCATGGAGGCCGATTCGCCACCCATCCTGTGTTTTGTTTCTTAGTATTCAACACCCTCCTTCGCTCCACCAACCGCCGCATCAGCATGGTCCGTGTCGCTAAAGATTCCTTCCACAGACTTGAGCAGGCCTATGCAAACTTGACCGAGGACCGACTGAAGAGGGCCGAAGTGGAGATGCGGGAGACGAGGTACTACGTCGGACCCCGACATATCGCTCTTGCTTCGCGAGCTGTCGATCTTTGGCCATGCACAGCCGCTCTCGAACGAATCCCGTTTACTTATGCGGAGGAAGATACAAGCTCTAGACATCCGCGCCGGTATGCCTGCAATCTGGATTACCATCAGTCCCAACGACATTAATAACCCGGTAAAGATGAAACTTGCCATTCATAGGCTCCACGATTATGAGTCTGCGAAGGAGCTTTTGGCCGATCTCCGTGAAAAGTACGACAGGATCGCCCTCAGCACCATGGATCCGGTCAGCTCGGCCATCTTCTTCCACCGACAAATATCCCTATTCTTTGAAAAGTATGTGAATACAGACCGGGAATCGATCTTCGGGAAGATCAGCCACTACTACGCCACGGTGGAAACGAATGAACGAGGCAGCCTCCACTTGCATGGACTCCTCTGGCTGGACGGCAACATGCGCTTACCGAACTTGATAGACGACATGGCCAATCCCGCGGAAGAAGCATATCGCGCCCAGGTGATTCGATATATAGACTCCGTCTTTCATGAGTGTCTAGATGAAGATGCCGGAAAAGCCGTGCGACAGGAGAGAAGCCCATCGATCCCGTGGAGGAGGTCATGACCAGCACCTCGGCTCTCACTGCGGCTTTTGAAGACGAACCCAATTTTATCGCATACTGTTGCCAAGTGCACTCCACACATACACCTGCCTTAAGTATTCTTTGAAGGGGGTCATCGACCGGGGGGCAGATCAACAGAGACGGACAGCCTGCCGCTTCAAGGCACCGTGGAAGATCGTCGAGCAGACAGGATTCACAGAGGATGGCTTGCTTCAGATTCGGCGCAACCATCCACTCGTCAACCGGTATAACAAGTCGTTGGCGGTCGGCCTTCGCCACAATCACGACGTCTCGATGATCTTGACCAAGACCAAGGGCCTGGCCATGGTGTACTACATCACGAACTACGCCACCAAGCTGGATACGCCGATGTGGAAGCGCATTGCTCTCGCCACCGAGGTTGCCCGCCAACTTCGCGAGGCCGGTCGTCCGACGTCTCGCGCGCCAGGTCCCGCCCTGCCCGACGAGAGGCACCAGGCGGTATTGAACGAAAGCCGTCAATTCCTGATGAGAACGGCAAATCGCATCTTCTCCGAGCGACAACTCTCGGCTGTCGAGGTTTGTTACCACCTCCTTGGATATGACACCGACTTTACCAACGTGCCGCATTGGTCCTTCTTGAACTTGACGGCCCTATACTGGACAATCTTTCGGCTATGGGCGCATCTCCGCCATCAGGCCGGCGAGCTCACGGACGCCGAACAGCCCCAGAGACAATCCTCTGAGGCAAGGAGGGCGAACCTATTATGCCTGGAGGCGTACGCCTACCGCGGTCATGTTCTACAAGACTTATGCCTGTATGACTACATGTCAATGATTCACTTGGTGCGTCGAAATGGTCGGAGTGAAGATGACTCTCACATTTTCTCGATGGCCAGGATTCAGACTGTGAAGGCTGGATGCAAAGCTTCGACGGCCCGACCAGTACGCCGTCCCGATCTTCCAAGGATACATCAGCGACGACCACGAGGACGATCACCCAGTCTATATTAAGCGGTACGCTCTAACCCCCGGCACCGTTTTGGCTCCGTCTGACACTCTGTGTAGAAACCCTGTCCTACATTTGGCGTTATTCGTCCCTTGGGAAAACTTCATTTCTGAGAGCCTAGGCGATATAACCGACATATGGACGACGCATCGAGCGGGCCTTTGTCCCCGCCTCCGTTTCTACGTCTCTAACATTTGTCTTTTGAGAAAGTCTGCCGAAGACGCGCGTAAGGACGCGAAGCTCTGGGCCAGTCGGTCGGAGGGCGACGACACAATTGACGTTGAGTACCCGCTTGACGATGGCCGATACGAAGAAGAGCCTCCAGCGATGGCTCATCGTCAGGCCTACAGAGCTCTACTCCAGATTTTGCGAAATGCCGTGCGGACACGGACGCCACAAAGACTCACCCGTCCTTGGAGGTTTAATACACGATCTGTGCGAAGAGAACCCGGCTGGAGAAGAGCAACCTTTTGTCCAACGTCAAGAGGATCTGTACCGGAATATGCCCCATGATCAAGGTGACGCCTTGTGTCAATTTCCAATATCTCGAGACGATGTCCAGGCAGCGGCCAAGGCCCAACAACTATTGCATCTTCGGATGCTAGACGACATTGAGGGTGGTTCCCAGGGGACCATGCTTTCCGCGGATGGCGCCGACATCGACGATACGCTAGCTCGCTACGGCGATACGGAGTCCCCTGCTGGGCTCCCGGGCAGCGACCTCAATGAACGAGGCCCTCGGATGCTTGTCGACGTCAGTCCGGCAACTAGCTTCGCGGAGATGGGACACACCGCCGCGGCCAGCTTTACACTGAACTATCTACAGACCATGGCCCTTCAACTCGTTTGCCTGTTTCTGGACAAGTATACTGCCAATCCGGACTCAGCGGGTCAGCATCTTCAATACACCGGCGGGCCGGGTGGCACGGAAAGTCGAGGATTATCGATGCCCTCAAGGACGTGTTCGCGGCGAGGAACCAGCCGCATCTTCTGCAGATAACCGGCACGTCGGGCAGTTCGGCGGCCCAGATTGGCGGCACGACTATCCACTCGGCCTGTGGGTTAGATTCCCATCGCGATCCAAACAAACCGCCTCCCCCCTTCTCGGAGGCGAAGAAGTGGATCTGGAAACAGAAGCTGGTACTCGTGATTGACGAGGTCAGTATGCTGGGAGGAGCCACTCTGCACAACGTCAGTAATTACCTGCAGGCACTCCGTGACTGTCCGGACGAACCGTTTGGCGGGATGCCCGTCGTTCTACTGATGGGAGACTTCTACCAGTTCGCCCCCGTGCGGGAGACAAGCCTACTGATCATCAGACCGCCGGACCGAACAGAGAACCCCTTGCGACAAGCGACCATATCTCACCACAGCGGCTGCAGATTGTGGCATCTGTTCAAAACCGTGGTGCTCCTCGAAGACCAAGTCCGCGCACGCAACGATCCCCAGCTCCGTGCACTCCTGGATCGAGTTCGTAACGGGCGCCAGACCCAGCAAGATCTGAGCTTGCTCAATGCCAACATTGTAGGACGCTCGCAAATCACCTTCCACGATGGTTTGCGCGCTATAACGCCGCTGAACCGCACCCGGTGGGCCCTCAACATGGAAGCTGTTGTGGGCTGGGCGCGCTTCAACAAGCGGCACATCCGTATCTTTGTCTCGACTCACACCTGGCGCAACGGCACGCTGTCTCCAAACCTCATAGCGCGAACCATCGGACAAGGCGACGACTCTGCCTGCAAAGTCCCCGGCGTCTTCTTCTACGCCCAGGGCATGCCCGTGGTTGTGAACAAGAACATCTACACTGGCCTGAAGGTGGTGAATGGGGCTGACTTTACTGCCGTGGACGTGATAATCGATCCCAATCACCCGGGATACTGCTTGGCAGATGACGTGACCATCCACTTCGGGCCGCCGCTCGGCATTCTTCTGCAGTCCGAGGAGACGAAGACCTTGGCGATACCGTCCCTCCCGGTGGGGACAGTACTTATCCGGCCCATGTCGCATACACTTGATTCGACTAACTCTCACTTCAAGTTCTTATCCGCAAGATGCACGCGACGTGGACTGCCCGCTGTACCAGCGTTCGTTCTCACTGATTACAAAGCCCAGGGTAAAACATTCGTCGAAGTACTGTTGGAGCTGCGTGGAAATCGTGTGACCAATGGTGAACCCTCCAAGTGCGATTTTACGAGCCTCTATGTGCAACTATCCAGGTGCACCTCGCTTCGGGGCATCAAGCTTCTTAATCCCGTGAGACACCATGACTTCATTGGCAATGGGCTCGATCAGGCCATTCTTGATGGAATGCAGAGACTCAAGAACTTGGCCGCGGAAACGAGACGGTTATACAAGGACCAAGGTTTCGAAAAGTAGTGGTAGTATACTAACCATCCTTATAGTTTGACCTTTCGCACGTCGTAACGCGCCACGTAGACGTTCTACACTTCATAAGGTGACCGGACCGCACGCCAGTCGTCCGGATCTCGCTCCCCTCCCTTCCCAGGACGTAAGCGCTTTTGCTCCTCACAATAATTTACCCACCATTCCTCGAACGCCTGGCGGCTGTAAAGCCACCTCGGCGGCCCGTCTCCTTCCCCGAACAGGTCCAGGATATGGTCGCAGAACATCCACACTCCTTCGAGATGCTGCGGATAAAATGGCTTCCTGTCCTTGCGCGCGACCACGACGGTGCCAACTTGTGACTGCCAGTCTGGAGGTGCAAACCCGGAGTTGGCATCAATATTGAGGTACGTAGCAATCTGGTTGTCGAGGTCTGCCTCGTTGACGGACTGAGTCCCCGTCCGATCCAGGACCAGCGGGACCTCGATGAGCCCTGGGACGGACGGCACCGACTGCGAAAACACGACATGATTCGCAGGGATTGTAGTGGCAGACCAAAGGGAAACCTTGCTTTTCTCGGCCTCACATCGGACAATGACAGCTTCGACATGCCCCGACTTGCTGTGCGTTTCCTCAAACCTGATGTACCCATCGGCGGGGAGGCATGCGTGGGCGGCGGGATGGGTTTTGCTGCTGGCGCTTGCTGGGGCGATGCCTCTGGCTCCGAATCGGTGTCGATGTTGTCCCACTTTGAGTAATCAATCGGAGGCATTGAGTCGATTCTTAACAAACTGTTACACTTTACTGCATGATTCGCGAACAGTTCAGACTCCTTTGCCCTTCGAGATGATGGCCCTTACAAGTTACCTCCGCGTTCTTACCCGCCCGCCCTCAACCCACCTTGTTGTGGCGGGGTAAAATGGCGTCCAAGCAGCCACACTACCGGGAGCAAGCCTCATCGTCTCAGCAGACCTGCCAGTGTGGAACCAAATTCAGTCCCGTTCCTCAAGGCATTGGCGGACCCTGAAAGGGGCCGGTCTCCTGTTTTATGCCTTGAGGAACGAAAGGCTCTTCCTTCCGCCCCTTCCGTAAACACGGACCGCATGGTGCCCCGTGCGCTCCCCAGCCACTCTTCACTGCCACCTACTTCCGGCCAAACAGAGCCACTGCTTCCTGCTGCCCGCTCCGGCCCCTCTCCCCGGGCCGCCTGACCGCTCCGGCCATGCTCCGGCCGGTCGGCGGCTCGCCCCTCACTTCGTGACCGCCATTCTTCTACCCATGCCCCACCCCCCTTTCGGTAACACCCACCTTTCGGTAGCGCAATTGAAAAATTCTCCACCAAAAGTCTACCATTTGAACTACATGAAATATGATCAGAACTTAACATTATAAACACAAAAAATATATCATTCCGTAGAGAAATGGACGCTCTTATATGTACCGGCGCTTTTTTACCATTCGCCCGGATCTGGTGGTGACTGGAAGGGCTTCGGATGCCACCTTGACTTCGATCACTGAAGCTGTCTCCACCTCTGAGACCGCCTCCTCCTCTGTGTCAGAATTCAGCACAACGGCTATCTCTTGGCTTTTAATTTGGGGAATGGCTTCCTCAGCCACCAAAGCTTCACTGAGAGTCATGAATCGTCTGTTCGGGTTCGGAATTGCTCTCCTCTTCTTGCCTCTCTGCAGCCGGGCCACTTCTTCCTCTAGCTTCGCGATTCTGTTGCTGTGCTCGGCAAGCGTCTGTTCTTGGGCTTCAAAGCCTCTAGCTATCACGGCGTATCGTCTCCGGGTACCAGGAGTCTTGTTCTTTCCGAAATCGCGAATCTGGCGGCTGTTTCTTGGCGTATCATCAGAACCCAAAAATGGCGCGGACTTTGGAGACGTCTCTACAATGTCCGCGTGAATTTCTGGATGCCGCAATGCCTTGGATCGTGAGATCGGCCAATTCCCAGTGACCCTCCAGCCGGACAATATATTCTTTGCCGTCATTCCAACCTCGCGCGCTTTAGCATATGCCCGTATAAAATTGACCTTATGAACAGGCGCAGAATCGGTCAAACAGGTCAATTTCTGAAGTTCTTTCCGGTAAGCTGCCTTGGAGGCATTGAATACACCGTTATCTAACGGCTGGAGGCCATGAGAGCAGTGGGCAGGAAGGTAACAGCAATAAACGTTGTTCAAAAAGCATGTGGCCATCCATGCATCCTGGTCCCGGTTAACGGTAATTCCTACAGAGGTGGATAAAGAAACGCACCGTTGCATGACTTCCATGTCCATCTAATATGATCAGTCTAGCATCTGAGGCATCGGCTGGTCGCGTCTGGGGCAAATAGACCCTCTCAAGCCACTCAATAGCGATATGGTTGTCCGTCCATCCGTTGGGCGACGTTATGTAATGCCAGTCGGCTATTTTGCCGAATTCCGTCAAGAACCACTGTTTCTGAAGTTCTTTGCCCTTAAAGATAATGCCAGGGGTAAGGACACGGCCGTCCGCGGTGATAGCTTCAATAAATGAGGTCCAGTTGCGGGACTGTGGCCCTTTCAGAAGGGCCTTCCGTTTTGGGTCTGCACTCCCAACCACAAGACTATCCAAACCTGGCAAAAGAGTCTGGTTAGTAAAAGTAATGAAAGACAAGCCAAATACTCACCAAAGCCAGACATAATACCGCCTTCGTCAACATTCACGGTATTTTCTGGTTTAATCCATCCATACTCCTTTTCCTGATATCGAAGAACCAGTGAACCGCACGAGGCGTAAAAGCATTAAATCGGTTAGCTTCCTGACGTCTCCACGCTTGTTCTTGATGTCCGGATGGCGATTGATGAATTTAGAGACCCAGTTGCGCCCCACTGTCCGCTCGTTGTTCAGTTGTTTCAAGAGCCTCCACACATGCGCGGATCTGACTGTGGGAGGGAGCATAGCCGAGAGACTCTTGGCGGAGGATCCAAGAAACCAAGCGAGCTTCCTGAGACTTACTCAAGAGTTGACGAGGCTGGATCTGATCAGCCAGGGCTACCTGGCCTTTGAGTCTGTCGGAAATAGACTGCTGAGGTATGTCATACTTTTGGGCGGCGCGGTACTGCGACAAGCCGTTTTTGTGACATCAATTATCGCATTAGCTATAATATCCTCCGTATAAATACTCGAGGCCGCTTTAAGGTCATTTTGGTCATGTGGTGGAGGAATAACGAGAAGAATCATCGTCAGGAGGCGGAAGGAGATTAGGGGTTGGATGGTAATTTCGCGTGCAAGGTACGCACAGGCCACAGACCCCTGTACAAACATTCAACCATTGAAAAGTAGAATTCAATCAATCCTCTATCTACTCCAAGTGACGGCTTGTGAATATCTTCAAAGCTGGCTGGAATCGGTGTAAGTGAAATTGATGGGTTTTGGTGGGGATATTTCCTAATGCGCTACCGAAAGGTGGGTGTTACCGAAAGGGGGGTGGGGCATGGTATTGTTGATGGTGGTTGGTACGCCGATTGTACTTGACGAATTCTTCTATCACCGAATTACCGAATTGGGTCTTCATTGAACGTGACGTTGTGAACTGATGTTCTCTCATGACGCTGCCCCCTTTGACGAGCGGGGAACCCGGGTGTACCCTGTTTCACCAGGGGTGCCTCCAGCCGGCTTCGAACCGACCCCTCTGCGACGGACGCAGAGGCTCCAGACGTGTCACCACTACGCCATGGAGGCGACGCAGAGGGTGTAAGTGGCGGCGGATCCCCGGATCCGGCAGATCATCGGAAAATCCCTTAATCATTGGAGGGAGGGAGATGAAGATTACGCGGCTGAATGGTAATTTCGCGTGCAACGTTCACACAGACCACAGCGCCCTGTAAAAAGATTTAACCCTCGAAAAGTAGAATTCAGTCAATTTTCTATCTGCTCCAAGTAATCGCTTGCGAATATCTTCAAAGTTCGCTGGAATCGGTGTAAGTGAAATGGTAGACTTTTGGTGGAGCTTTTTTCAATTACGCTACCGAAAGAGGGGTGGGGGATGGTAGTATATAGTTAGATTGAGCCTGTAAGAAAGCGGCAGAGAGACTCCTTAGTGCAGGTTTGGGGCGGTTTAAACAGCTGGTTGCCCGCGGCAGGCGAATGGGGGGTTCTAGGGGGTCCCCCCCTAGGAAAGTGAATTGCAGGTATACGATATTCACCCTTCGGGCTGGATATTCAGCCGTTAAGCCCCTTGCCTTGGCAACTTAATGGGTGTTCGAAGTATTTTACCTTCACCTAACGGGTGGACGGACGATCACATCGCTGTAATGTATAACTCGTAACGTCTATTTGTCTCGTTCTATATCGTGTGAATAATTCCATACCCGTCTCTCTTGAATGCCTCGTCCATCTTTTGTGGAGAGCCTCGCGTCTTCGGCGTTCGATTGCATCCTGTCCCATGTCTATAAGCAGCCTCGGGAACCGGCTCTAAAGCGAAAAACAAGCCATGTTTCAGCCCCAACATTCGTCATCCTCGTCCGCTTCCCACACGTCCTTGGAAGACTCGACGCGCTTCCGCGATTCGATGGCATCGAACCGTGGCCTCTCTTGGATCAAGTTGTCTTGATTTTGTCTGGGGCTCATCGGCCGCGACTTTGGCGGCGTCGATGTCGGCATCGCCGTCATGATTGGCGCCGAGATGTGGATGCACTGCATGGTTTCTTTTTCCTGTCGCTTCCGTGGCGAGAGTGCGGATAGGAAAGAGGATATTTTGGATTTGCATGTAGACTGCGGATGGTCGAAGAAGTCAACAGACTCGTCTTCAGCCTGCACCAAGGGGTTTTCGAAGTAGTAGTCCCTGACCATATTGCCGGATCTGTCCGCCGAGAGTCTTGGTGTTGTGGAGAGGGAGAGGCTTCAGAGTGTAGCGCGTCGTGCCAAGTCACTTGCTGCGGCTGTTGCGGTCCTTGAAGCCTCGTGACGTCCTGTGTAGGTAGATGTAAAGTGTATGTTGCCGAAGTAGAGGACAGGGCGCTAGGAGAAAGTCGAGGAGCAAGGCTATTCGCTGAAAGAAGGTGTACGATACTGATTGTAGATGTTGATGGAGAGGATGAAAAGGAGGCATGGCGCTTTTTATGCATGTGAATAAGCCTTCAGCAAGCTTTTGAGCTGAAGTGCCTTGGCACGGTGGTTTTCCATACTGTATTGCAAGGGTCTTTCCATACTTCCCATTATGGACAAGATGTACCTTGTATGGAAAGACCCTTGCAATACACCCTGCAAGTTTAAGTCTAAATTATGTTGGGCATAACCTTGGCCGGTCTGGAAAATTCGATTTGGACGAGTACTCGGGGGGTTGACTAAGGGACTTAGGCCCCCCCTCTTGGAGAGGGGGGGCCTAAGTCCCTTAGTCAACCCCCCGAGTACCGGTACCCGTTGGCTAGTGCCTTCGTAATTGGGTAGGGGAAGGGGCCCCAAGTTGGCTTACGAAGGCACTGGCCAACATGTCGCATCCACACCACATTTGAGGGCCCGCAGCACCTGGCGCGTAAAAGGGGCTCGATTGGCTTGAATTGAGGGTGTGTAAAAGTCTGTTCTATGAAGGTAACAAAAGAGAGTTAGCTGTCTTGCGTGCCCACTTAAATAGGCGCGCAAGTGAACACGGGTATCTCCCTGACTCAAAAGTGCCCTTAGTGCTCCATAATGTGGTTCTGTACACCCCACACACGTTTGGCACGTCGCAGGAACGAACTTGGTGTACCCGTTGGCGGGGCCCCTTAGCTGGCTGCCAGAGGCCCCGCCAACGGGTAGATGTGCCCGCTGCTATATTGCATGTAGCTCCTCGTTCGCCTACGTCAGTCCCAACGCTGAGAACAAGCGCGGGCCCGAATCAGAAGCCCGCGCGGCGCCATAAGCCCTCCTCCTGGTCGTCGGCTGTCCAAGTCTGACTTGGACGGTCAATCTGAACCTGCTGAGAGTGTGTCATCTTGAATCATGTACTTTGCGACGGACATAGTTAGCAGCGTATTGAACCTCCGAGTAATGGCTACATGGCGGCTCTCAGCTGTGTTTACGCTCCTGTTTTTCGCTGGGGTCTAGATCCTCGCTCAGGACTCTGGGGACAGAGATGATCCTTGATGTCGCTACGGAGTACTGCCGGTGAGCACTCATCAGAGGTTCGTGACATGGCAGAACCCTTGCCCGCCAACGAGTCGACCAGGGCTGTCACACAGAGTATATCAGCCTCCAACAGTCTGATTCCCCTATTCACACGGTTGGCCCATATTTTAGGTCGTGGCAGTTTGTAATGCCATATTAGTGATGGATTCGAACCTTCTAGATGACATCGTCATCTAGGCTGCCTGGGTGGCGACATCGCCACTCAACCCAACGCCACAAGTAAAATACTGCGCCACACCTTGCACCTTTAGTGTTTAGGGCTGTGGTGCAAGGCGTACAGTCGCTGGCCCTCTGGAGTCCGCCACTCCAAGTGCACCTCATCAGCAACAGCAACAGCACCTGCCACCTTCGCCACCACCCTCTCCGTTCCCAGGACCACTGCCAGGCATTGGGTTGGACGTGAGTCGGGTCCTAGACAGCGATGTGAAGGACGGCAATGCCGGGACTATTCGTCGGCGCGCGAACGCTGCCCTTGAGAAGTTGGGTGTGACCTGTCTGGGCGTCAATTCTAAGGGAAACGGGCGTTTTCGGCTTCTCTTTCGAGAGTCGGACGTCGATAAAGTACGACAGAACGACACCTGGATGAGGACACACTTCGACAAGGGAACGCTATATGGGGAGCAGTGGTACCTCTACGGGTTGATAGAGCCCATTGTGGGGTTGCGACGGATGATATCGGATGCGCCGTCTTTGGGCGGATGAACGGGGTGAAAGTGCACAAGATGCGATGGCTCGGGACAGCGTCTGTCGACAAGGAGTACCGCTCTCTGGTGGTACATCTGGATAAGAAAGAGGAGGTGGACAGGTTGCTTGCCAAACGAACGGTTGAGATGGCGAATGGCGAGTGTGCATACACGCGACCATTCGTTCAGGGACTTCAACCAGCGAGATGCTACCGCTGCCACCTCTACGGACACTTGCATTATCGCTGCAAGGCGCCAACTCCGATCTGTGGACAGTGCGGCCAACCGGGCCATTCTGCGTCGACCTGCACCTCCGACGTTTTTAAGTGTGCAGCGTGCGGTGGAAAAGGAGCACACAAAGCTACAGATCCTGGGTGCCCGGTGTATCGCCGGGAACTCGCCAAGTTACGACCGACACCTTACTAACATACATCCTCTGTCTTAACCTTTTCTTTTCAGCACAAACCCTCTACCTATACCTGTGGTTGCCCCACAGCTGGTAGGTTAGCTACACCGGACGGCTAAAGGCAGGTGGACTCTTCGTCAAATGCGGCGGAGGAGAGTGGTCTGTACCTCATCAGACAGGCTCCAGAATTGGAAAGGGACAGGTCAAATGAGCAAGAGACGGATTGAAGGATGTAAGAGAAATTTAGGCATTAGATCGGGACGAATTCCTTGGGCTCGGAACCGAGTATTGGACAACTCTAGATTAGGCTTAGCGAGTCTGACGCAGTGCCTCTGACTATCGTCAATGGCGAAATAAACATCATCATCATCAGCCGAAGGCTGCGAGTCTGGCTACCAGTCCAGCAGTCACCGAACAATCAGTACAGTATGTCAGTATGTACAGTCATACATTCATCTGTGCCTTGGAAAGTGTCGTTCTTGTCGCGGGTAGCATCAAGTGGAGTTACGTAGACCCGTGACCTATCTTGTACGGATTCTGGGTGAGAATCTGTCGTTTGCGAAGTTGCTGATCCCTCATCTTCATCTTAATTCCTTCCGGCGGCGACGCATAAGTCAGATGATTGCGGTCAAACGGGGCATCCAGCATCAGACCCTGCAGCGTTTTCACACGCGAGACGGCCACGTAGCTCAAACCGGTCTGAAAGTCACGGCAGGACAGATCTGTCACGATCATGTCTTCGGTGATGCTTTGCGACTTGTGGATAGTAATGGCGTAGCATACGATCAGGGGAAACTGGGTGCGTGTGCAGATTGTTGGCTCTGAAGCAAGACGTGAAAAAGGCGTTGCGTGAATGAAGTTTCCATGTGAAGCAGGGGGGTCCCACTTTTTAAGAGCCGTCGTCCAGTTGCTCCTCCCGTCCATACAAATTTGGGACCAATCAGAGCCCAAGAAACTTATTGATCCCTGTCTGCACCAAACCCTCATACGAGAGGAAGGCTCGCCAGCCGCGGCTCGCGCAAAGAAGCCTTTCGGAACGAAATTTGGCGACAAGAGAACCGGAGAAGAGTTGGCTACAGAAGAGAGAGAGAGAGTTGGCGACAGTAGATAGGAGACAGGAAGAAGAGTGAGGTCGAGATACGAGACACGGCGAGAGACGTAGAGCATTATCGTGAGTGAAACCGAGACAGAGCGTCGGGGAGGCAGGCTAGGCCGCTGGAGGGAGATTTTGTTTAAAGGCGCAAACTCAAAGGGCGTGGAGAGACGGCAGGGTTGAAGAGAGATGTGAGTGGGTAATGCATGTCTGGGCGAGTGGAAGGCTCGGAAAATTTACATGTGCTACCGGTATAAGTCGTAGGTATAAACAGAATAAGGAGTATATTGGGGAAGTTTTGACTTGATCGTCTTCATGAAAAGGAGAACAAGAAGAGAAGAGAATGTGCTATTCGAGCCTTTGGCAGTTGATTTTGAGGATGATGAGACATGTTGTCATGTTGTATTGTTTCGTTTGATGCTTTAAAGTTTAGAGAATATTCTTGGGCGGACGTCGGGCGCGCAGTGGTCGGGAAGATATCGACGCGGGAGGTCTGATAGAGCCAGAGGCGGATGTGTCTTGGTGATTGACCTGTTCGGTGTCCGTTTCTGACTCTGCGGGGTCTTCCGGGGACAGAAAGGAGGAGGTATCGGATTTGGGGGAGTCTTGACCGTCACAGTCGGTGATTATGGTGGAAGTTTCGGGAGAAAGTCGCGGTCTCTTGGTTGGGGTTTGGTAGGATCGGGCAATGACCGACTTGATGCCAGCATAAGGGATCGACTGGGCCAGAAGCATGCGGCGTGGGGGAGGCGGGGCTTTGGGCGGCCTTGGGTTTCTTCGTAGAGGTAAACCTGGCCAACGCAACGCTATAGTCCGAGGGATTGCCGACCGCGCTCTTGGGTGTCGTCGGCAGTAGTTGTGTTGCAGAAGCCTGGTCGGACATGGCCTTGTCGTGGAAAGTCCACGTGTCGGGGACGACGATGAAGATATAGTCTTGGTCGAAAGCCGGGGCATGTTTCATGATCTGGTGATCCAGTAAGCCGGCGATTTTGCCCGTACAGGTGAAGAGAGCGTTCGACTGGAACTGGCTGTCGCGCCTCTCGGTCATCTTCTTGCATAGGGAGGTCCAAGGATTAGCGTGAATGGGAAGATGACGAAAACTTGGAAGGGTGAAAGCCCTTGAAGGGGGTTTTGCCGGGAATCCCAGGACAAATAAAGGTGGAGAGCTGGACAAAGCCGCAGCAGCTCAGCTGGGTGTCGTCAAGGGCCGCAGCCGAGTTTCCATGCAGGAGGTCGCGGCCGGAGCCGATGACAGGTCCCGTGAAGGAGACAATGGGTTGTATCGTTGGGAAAGTATCCACCGAGCTGAGGGTGCGAGTGACAATTCTATGGATATCGTCAGGGAGGGCAGTGGCGACAGAGAGATTTGGAGCATAGACTCACGGTTGGTAGCTGTGATCGCGGACTATAAGCGCGGGGACGGTGTATTCTGTGATGTTATCATCGTCCGACTCCAAGCCATCACGTCGCTCGATTTCCCACGTCAGGGCAAAGGGATGAACACGGCCGACCATGAAGAACCATTGCTCGGTCCATTCCGAGGAGATTATCTGTTGGTTGTATATGGAAATATTAAGGCTGAAGAAGATGCAGGTCGATGGATTGCCAGTATCTGACCGGATTGCTGCATACTCCGGAGTCGACAGCCATGAGGGCGTGGGAAGGAAGACCTCGCTAGGGTTTCTGCGTTGAGCCCTTTGACACGATGCTCATTCTGGTAGGCGAACCTAGCCGGGCAGCCGGGCTGGACAAAGGCCATCATGGACATGTCGGCGCCAGCATTTTTCTGGCTGTCAAGAGGTTGCCGCGGGGAGGACGAGGTATCGACGTTGAGCTGGGAGGCCGACATCGTGAGAACATGGCAGATGTAGTCACCGTGGAAGTGTAAATGAGGGGTTACGCAGAGTGGAGGTGGGCATCCTATAAAGCAGGTTTTCTTGCTGCTCGAAAGAGGGCTCGCGGCTAGGGTCGGGGAGACTTAAGAGTCAGAGAATGCTACCTAGGTGATAGATCAGAAGCGGGGGTATGCGGGAATGAGCTGGCGAGGTTCTTGAACAGTCTCGACCATCTGGTTCTATGGTCGTGAGTGAAGTAGGAGCCGGGGTTGGAAGTTGAGTAGGGGTGATGGCTATGTCGCGAGAAGTTGGAGGTCGGCGAACAGTAAGGTTAGTGTGGGTAAGTCTGCGGAGAAAGAAAGTCCAGCAGTACCCTTCGGTGTCATCGTTGCATGGAGTAGATAGCAAAGGCGACAATAACGAATGAGAGTGAAGGAAAGAAAGAGGTTATGGTAGTATTGCAGGGTCCTTTTTGACGGTCGTCGGTAGTTGGATGGGCATTGCGTGCGGCTGAGCGAGGCGGGTGCCGACCGTGTCGAGTCCACTATTGGGACACGGTGAAGTCGGATATAGGGGACGACCTGAGGAGGAGGATGCGAGTTGGTCACGAGAACTCTCCAAGAGGGTTTGCAAGTCGAGACTCCGGTGGCTAGCGACTACAAGAGGACAGGCAGGGGGATCCTGGCTGTCGCTTTAGCATGAAGGCCGTTGATGCGACGTTGGTGGTGGCGAGGGAGCAAACCTAGCCGGGTAGTCCGGTTGCACGAGGACACCGTGGACATGTTATCGCCGGCAGCCTTTGGCTGTTGCTCGACTAGGTGGAGTGGCAGATATTGATGGAGCAACTGATGCGCAAGGTGGGTGGGACGGCGTTGGAAGGGCCGGAGAGTATGGTTGGAAGTGTGCGGCGGGCGGTTGGCGCGGCCACCCCATGTGCCGGAGGTCGGCAGTAGCCAGGATTCGCTGGAGTGCAAAAGAGAGCACGGCGATGGAAGGGCCGCCTTTGGCAAAGCTGGGGTAGCAGGTCGCACGTGGAGACCAGCCGAGGGTCGGGACGGTGGACGCACATAGGGAGGGTAAATGGGGATTACAAAGGGTAGTAGTATTGCATCGCTTCGGTACCATAGGCAAGCATTATAAGGGAAGAAATGCCACGGCCATGAGAGTAGTGATCGTTAGGAAGCTTCCCACTCGGAAAGAAATAGTGTACGCCAAGAAGCGAGATTATCCAAGTGGAAGTGCTCCGGAGCCAAAACTTTCTAGCCTGTTGCCAATCCACGCTAGTCGACGTCGAGGAGGCAGTAGCATGGCGGACAGTCCTGCAGGGAAGCTAGGCGAGGCGGCCGCTCACCGTGGAGCCTGTTCGTTGTCAGTCGAGGATGGAGAAGAGGGTAGGAACGGGGGAGTGCCTGTTTCGGGGTGCGGAGATGATACAGGGCAACTCCGAGAAGGGCACGGAGCACGGGAGACAAGGTTGGGGCGGTTCGGGAGATACAGATCAGTGGCGAATGAAGCATTAACGTTCCGGCTGATTCAGCCTAAGCAGTCTGCGGTCGAAGAAACCGCATGGAGAAAGCATGCAGAGGCGATCGCAAAGTCACTGCCGAGAAGACCGCCGCGAGGCGGTTTGCGGTCAAGCAGAGCACGGAAGTCCCGTAATTTGGTCAGCAGCGGAAATTCCGCGCAACGTCAGTCACCGAGTCCGCTTCCGAGGTTCGTGTTGCCTACAGAACGTGGAGACCAGGGGCAGTGGGCTCTGACAGTCCGCCCTTCATCGGCCGTTTTGCCCCAGGAGAGGGTCCTGAAGGTGACGGGCAGGGAGATAAGGCGGCGACCGGCGGTGTCCCGGGTGTTCGTTCGAAAAGGGACCGACGCTCCGACCTATCCAGCCCAAGGATACGACTTTCCAAGACCTAAGACGAACGGCGCAATTTGCAGCATCGATTGCATGGGGTTTGCCCAAGCTCCGTCGGGGACCGGTTCGGCGGCCAAGGGCACAGGTGGGTGTGGACGATGGCGCAGCAGAGGCAGCGGACGGCTCGCTGCGCGGACAGAGGCAGTCCCGGAGGCGGGAGAAGAGAGCCCGTCTTCCTAGCCGGGATGGGCGCCCGATAAAACAGGTCCGAAGTGGAATCGGAAGGCATAGGAGACGGGAGCTGCAGGCCGAAGACCTGGCGAGTGTGCTGCGCTTTTTTGGAGGAAGACTTTGCCTTGAAGGAGAGATTGTCTAACGATCAGACGTGGTGCACGCCAATACCGCTCGAGAGGAAGGTGTCGACGGTGCGAGACTTCTATCAGGCGTTCCACGATGCGAGCACGTTGCCGATACGGACCTGCATGGTGTGCTACCGCAAGTGTACGAGAGGAGAGTTGAGGGAGATTACATGGGATCATTGGCTGTCAAGTTGCGTACCAAAGGGCGGCCGCTCACCATTTTCATGCCGGAGTTGCTTTCCTGAGGGCGAGTCCGTGTCGGTGTGCGCCGAGTGTGGCCGATGCCTGGCGCGCAGGAGCCTGTCGCCGGCGATCCACCTTCACAGTCGCCTTGGCTGCGAGCACATGTTCCCCGATGAGCTCAAGGGACTGACGCCGGTCGAAGAGAAGCTCATCTCGCTGAACTCATGTTACGGGTTTGTCACGAGATATAGCATTCCGGGCGGGCAGAGGCAGAGCGTGAAGTATCCGAGGCATGTCAGGGGCCACATCACAGTGTTTCCGAACAATGTGCAGGAGCTGGCCACCAAAGTGCTCCCGCACCCCCTTTTGCAAGCACTGGACGAGATCCACATCTCGTGGCAGGGCGCGGAGAAGCCGGCACCGAGTGACCTGTCGAGTCTCTTGTCGGTGAGGCGGCGGGTGGTCGAGAGGGCCCTTGTCTGGCTGAAGCGGAACAACCCCCACTACGCCGAGATCGAGATCGACGCGGCGGAGATGGAGAGCTGGGGAGACTCGATACACGGGGTACCGTCGTCGGTGTGCGATCGTATGGAGCGGAACGAGCCGTCTGGGTGGGAGAAAGCGCGGACGGCGCACGTTGTGCCGCCCACGGAACGCGCCGTGGACGAGGAGGGGCCGGTGGAGATCGAGGAGCTCTTCGCCCTGCTCAACCAAGGACAAGAAGCCGGCGGCCAGGGTGAAGGTCACGGGCCCAACGGAGAAGGCGCGGTTCGCGATGGAAGTGACGCCTGCCCCGACCAGAACGTTCCAGCGATCAACGAGGTGACGTCTTCTGGCATGTTCGCGCTCGACGGACCGCCAGACGTCGCGGACGTGGAGAAGCTGCAGTTTGCCTGTGACGCTGTTGGTGAAGGTGCCGACGACGGCCGTGCGGGCCCGAGAGCGTGGGTCGGGTCCCTAGCCGGGGGGGTT
Source organism: Hirsutella rhossiliensis (assembly GCF_020360975.1). Lineage (NCBI taxonomy): Eukaryota > Fungi > Ascomycota > Sordariomycetes > Hypocreales > Ophiocordycipitaceae > Hirsutella > Hirsutella rhossiliensis. Next base: position 4,056,543 of record NW_025408672.1, read on the forward strand.
CGGGGGCGTGGCGACGGTGGTTGTGAGCCATACATCCGGGTTTCGCGGGGGGGTGAGTTTACCGATTCCTTTGAGGCGTCCTTCTTTGCCAGGACGTTCCCGACCCTGTTCCCATTTGGCGTTGGGGGACCAAGGCTGGTTGAAGAGACCATGGTCGACGCGGGAAGGTCACGGCCAACTTGCGAGGCAGGGCTGTCGAGGCAGAGGCGGCCGCGGAGACCCCGTATCGTCTCGAAGCTTGAACCTTCAGGCGTGGGCCGAGATCGTGCTCCGGCGCCATGGTGGTCGATTTGCACTGCACCACATCTTCGCATTTCTCGTCTTCAACATGGGGTGCGGTCGAGGAACCGCCGGGTCAGCATGTTGAGTGTGGGAGGAAGAACTTCCGCAAGGTAGAGCGCATCGTGCGTTCGATGACCACAGAAAGGCTAGCGGCGGCGAGGGTCGAGTTGGAGAGCTCGGGTAAGACGACCGATGGTGACGTGAAGGAGCTTCTCAGGAGCCTCTCGCTTTACGGCCACCGGCAGCCCATGTCGAGAGGTCCGTCTCAATATGCGGCGGAAAATCCAGTCGCTCATCGTCGGATATGGCGTGCCGGCCATCTGGTTCACCATCAACCCGAACGACATTACGAACCCGGTGAAGCTGCGACTGGCGGCATACCGCACACGCGATCCCGACGCGGCCGAGGAGTTCTTAGAAGGCCTTGGGGATGCGTATAAGCGGGCACGGCTGGCGATATCGGATCCCATGAGCTCGGCCGTGTTCTTCCACCGCGAGATGAAGCTGTTCTTCGATCATTACGTGAAGGTCGGTGAAGAGTCGGTATTCGGGCGCATCGGCAAGTACTATGGCGCCGTGGAGACGAACGAACGAGGGGCGCTTCATGTTCACGGCTTGCTCTGGCTGCACGGGAACGCGCATCTCAGCTCGATGCTTGCCGACATCCACGGGGAGGATCAGGCGGCGTATCGCGAGCGAATCGTCCGATACATCGATAGCGTCTTCTCAGAGGTAAGAATGCCTACCTAAGATGTGCCACCGGGAGCCTGAAGTACTCTTCTGATGGCCAAGTGGGGCCGGGTTGACGTGCAAGGCAGGATCTGGACCAGGAAAGTTTTTGCGCCGTGCAAGCGGAGCGATCTGTGACGGGCGGTATTGGTTCCCTGCTGGACAACGCCGCGCAGTTCTCGGCCGCGTTTATCGAGGAGGCCAACTTCTGTGCCGGCGCGACGCAGGTGCACACGCATAGCCCGACCTGTGTGAAGTATTCCTTGGGCAAAGGAGGGCGGAAAGGGACCTCTGCCGGTTCAAGGCGCCATGGAGGTTAGTCGACAAGACCGCCCTCACGGCAGACGGGGTGCTGCAGATCCGGAGGACACACAGCATGGTCAATCGATGGAACGAGGCTATTGCTGTCGGGCTCCGGCACAACCATGATATTTCCTTCATTGCGACGCAGCGCAAGACAATGGCCCTCATCTATTATGTCACGAACTACGCGACCAAGGTGGAGGACCCGGTGTGGAAGCGTGTGGCGGCCGCGGCCGAGCTCCTGGCCGCCTCAACAGGTGATGGCACGGCCAACGGAGGGCGGGACGGTGGCGGAGACGCTGCCACCGATGACCCTGTCAAGGAACAGGACGCGACAGTTCCTGATGAGAGTGGCGAACCGCGTGTTCACGGAGCGTCCGCTATCACAGGTCGAGGTCGTCGCTCACCTTCTCGGATATCCGGCCGAGTTCACCGACAGCAGCGCGTGGGCGTACCTGAACTGTTCTCTGCTGTACTGGGAAGTCTTTCGGCGATGGCGGCATCTCCGAGAAGCCAGTGGCGCTGCGGCTACGGATGACACCTTGGATGAGTCGGTCGTCGTCGAAGAAGAAGGCCTGAGAATCTCCCACGTCGAGGCGTACCAGCACCGGGGAGAGCTGCTGAAAGGCCTATGCCTGTATGACTACATATCGATCGTCAGACTGAAACGCATCGGCAACGACGAGAGCTGGGCGGCTTGGGGAGATGTCTTTCGAGGATGGATGGGCGCCGGGACGACGCTGGGTTCAGGTGCTCAGGCGGCCGGGCAAGCACGCTACCGTCTGCCTCGACGGCTACCTGAGCAAGGACTTCACCTACGATGACGAGTCGTGCTACCGGAGGTGTGTATGGCAACTGCTCTGTCAGCGGGCATTATCGGAGAGGCTAACCCACCCCCTGAAGGGCAGCCGTGCAGCATCTTGCGCTGTTCGTGCCGTGGGAGTCCTTCCTGGGCGAAGGAACAGGTGAGATCAACAGCATCTGGGCGCGGGCTCGAGACGCTATGGCCCCGAGAATATCATGTCTCGTCGACAACGTGCAGCTGCTTCGACGATCCGCCGAAGACGCAAAACGCGACGCCAAGCAATGGGCAGCCTCGTCCGGCGATGGTGACCCGACGGTCGCACACGTCGAGGAGGGTGGAGCAGGCGAGGCGGGCGCGGAGTCTGCAGCGACATATCAGCCCAACAGCATCGGAGACGCAACGCGGCTCATCGACGTCGTCCGAGTGCAGTGGGAGCGAATCAGGTGACGGCCAAGTCGCCGGAGCTCATGGCAATGATACAGCAGCTCTGTCGGTTTCAGCAATCGGCGCTGCGCTCGACGGCCGAGCTCGAGGCCACGGCGCTGATCGAACGAGGGGAGAGGCGGTTAAGCATGCCAGGGCGGGTATTTTCCGGGGCCGCACTACCGCCGCAGGATCAGGTCAAGGCTATCAAGTCGCAGCAGGTAAGTGCCTCGAAGGAGAGGGAGAGGATGATCCAAGGATACAAAGCACGCCCGCCGCCTGGGAAAGCGATCGCCGCGCAGCGTTGCGAAGGGTGATGACCGGTTTCGGGAGGACGAGATCGAAATGACGATGGCCGACTCCGACGAGACCGCTATCGACGCAGGGGCGGGAATGGACGTTCAGTTTGGCCCATCAACCTCCTTCCTCGCGGCGGGCAAGGTGTTGGCAACACGGCTGACGCTGAACAAGAGGCAGTCCATCGCTTTTCTGATAATATGCCGCCAGCTCGATTTGATGCAGCAGACCGACGGGGCGATGCCTGCCAGCTGCGCCAGTTCGTCGGTGGCGAGGGCGGTACCGGCAAGTCGCGAATCATCGAGGCACTCGTCGAGCTGTTCAGTAAAAGAGCCTTTCGAATCGTCTGCTGATCACGGCGACGTCGGGGACTGCGGCGGCGCGGATCAACGGCATCACGATCCACTCCGCCTGCGGGTTCACTAAAGACCAAGGGCGGGGCGCGAACATGGTCAAAGACCTTGACGGGTGCGGCTGCCGAAACAGGCGGAGCGGTTCATCCACGGCCAGTCTCGAATGGATTGGCAGGAGAAGGATGTGCTCGTCATCGACGAGGTGAGCATGCTCGGGGCGCGGACGCTGCACGCCGTGAACGAGCGGCTTCGCCGGCTTCGCGGATCGCGGCAAGATTTCGGGGGGATCCCCATCGTCCTCTTCTGCGGAGATTTTCAGCAGTTCCGGCCGGTCCAAGAGAGGTCGATCGTCCTGCCTAGCGCGGCCATCTCGTGGGACGTAGACAACTCGTTCAAGGCCGAGCAGCGTCACCAGCACGACAAAGCGCACGCACTGTGGAAGAGGTTCACGACGGTCGTCATGCTGGACGAGCAGATGCGCGCCGCCGGCGACCCGGAGCTGCAGAGGCTGCTGAAGCGGATCCGTCTAGGCGTGCAGGATCGGACGGATCTAAACCTCCTCAACTCAAGGTGCTACCGGGAGGAAGGCGGATCCCTTGGGAGACGGGCATCACCGTGGTGACGCCGCTCAATAGGAATCGGTGGAACCTGAACATGGAGGCGAGCCTGGCGTTCCGGGTCCAGCAGCGGTCGACGATGCGCATTTTCATCTCCGAGCACAAGTGGAAGGAGGAGCTGCCGACGGAGGAAGAGGCGATCATGATACTCAACCAGGGCGACGATAGCGCGATCCCGGTGCCGGCCGTCTTCATGTTCGTGGCCGGGATGCCCATCGTCGTGAACCACAACACCCACCAGGGGCTGAAGCTAGTGAACGGCGCGAGCTACTCGGCGGTGGAGGTCATTGTCGACAAGGCGTACCGGGGCATCGGATCTCGGCCGATATGACGATCCACTTCGGCCGCCGGCGGGGATCATTCTCGAATCGGAGACGACGAGATATCTCCACTTCGTCGGGATGCCGCCGGGCACGATCTTGTTGACACCCATGACCGTTAAGATACAGTGCCAGCGAAAAAGGCCGTGGCAACGCAACGACGTCAGCCGAAAGGGTTTGCCGTGCGCAGCAGCGTTCGCGTGCACGGACTACAAGGTGCAGGGCAAAACGCTGGAGCGCGTGGCCCTCGAGCTGCGAGGACACGGACGACGAAGATGGATGGAACGGTGGTGCCTCGCAATGCGACCCGTACGGCCTGTACGTGCAGCTATCGCGCTGCCGAACTCTAGACGGCATCATGCTCGTGTCCAAGGTGCGGGACAGAGACTTGGTGGGCAACCGGGTCCCCGAGGAGATGACTGCCGCACAGGCCAGGCTCGAGGTACTGAGCGAGAGGACCGTTGAGGAGGCGTTGCGCTGGCTGGACGGTGATGCTGAAGAGTCAAGGCGGCCGCGCTAGGTGACGCGATGAAGAGTTCGGCAGGCGGGAAGAGTCGGCAGGCGGCAGACAGGGTGGGAGGCGCCTAGTGGTGGGATAAGGCACGCGAAAAGGCAACAGAAGCCGGGGGAAGGGCAGCGACCAACGAGGAGGGAGGCAAGGAGGGACCAATCACAAGGGACCAATCAAGGGGCGGAGAACTTTTTGGGGGAGAGGGCGGGGTCTGCGGGGCACGTTAGAAGGCCTTTCGTTCCTCACTCAAGGCATTCGTTCCTCAAGGCATTGGGAAAACTTATTCGGATTAATGTAAAGTCAGCCTGCGGCTGAATCACGAATCGAGGCTGTCACATACCGAAACAATTGGGGCGTCAATTGTCTAGTGCGATAGAGGCCCTCCTGAAACGTGTCGAGGAACGGGTGGAAAAGGCCGTCGCGGCGTCGCCGTGGTGGAATTTGAAAATGAGATCCGTGGCCAGAGCAGCCGACCATGAGCTGCGGCCCCACCGGAATCAAGCCCCTCCAGCCCCTGCCCAGCTGAACGGAGGCACACCTCCAGCTCCCTCCCCCTCCCCTGCTTTCCCGAACGCGCTCTTCTCCCTTTACCACCACTATACAACCTACCTCTCAGGCTGCTATTCCATCTGGCTCCCGGGTTAGCTTCCCATCCCGAGCAAGCGAGCACAGGCGCCTCCCGCCTTCTCTCATTAAACCCCAGCCCTCGAATCTGAACCTCTCCCTCTCTGTTTCCTCCCTCCCCCCCCTCTCCCTCCCAAGAGCCGCACGTTGCTCTCCATTTTGTTTCCTTTCCTTTGCGAGACACGTCGTCCTTCGCACCCGCCCCCCCCCTCGTCGTCGCTCGCCCTTCGCCTCGCACCAAATCCAGCTGGCTGTTTGACGGGTCGCCAACATCCTCGCGCTCGGCGACTTCGGTTTGATTTTTTTCTTCGGCTTCGCCTGTACCTACCTTTCTTCATCCATCCTTGTTACCTTTTAATCCGCTTCGGTCCGGTGAAGCCTTGCGCTCCGCGCCAGTCTCAAAACGTCCCTCGACCGATTCGTCAGCCAACGTCTCGACGACGGCCGATCGACCATCACCCCGTCTCTATCCCATCGCTCGCTTGAAGCAGTCGTGGGATCTCGCTTCGCCCCGTGCGACTGTTGGGCCTCTTGTCTCCCTATCCGGGCTGGTCTCGAATACACTCGTCAAATTCTACTCCCACCAGGCAGCGCCTCCCACGATTCCTTCAACCCTCTGCCTGACGCGCCGCGCCCACCTCTTCTCGTCCACCTGCCAGGATACTTTCGTCTTACTTTCGGCAGACTGTCAACCGGACACTCCGTGACCCGCTCCTCACGATGAGCCTCTTGTGCCCCCGTTAGCCCAACTCGCTCCCGGGGTTACGCCTCTTGTGCCACCCTCGGCGGACGAAGCGCACCATGTATCCGCCTCACGGTGCCATGGCGCCTCAGAAGCCCGAAACCTTCATGCTGAGCACCGAAGCGCAGCAGGCGTTGCCGCACGATGCGCAGGTCGCGCTCCAGCAGGTCGATAATCGTAAGTGCTGCAGCGGCGTGTCACTGTCTGTGCATACCGCGGGCTGACCCGAGGCCCAGTGAAATACTTCCTCATCTCTGCGCCTGTCGATTGGCAACCAGATCAGTACATCCGCCGGTTCCTCCAACCAACCGGTGAATACGTCTCTTGCGTCTTATGGTAGGCGATACCAAGACATACCTAGGAGCGCGTGGGTCCAAGCGACTGACAATGACGTTCCAGGAACAATCTCTTTCATATTTCGGGCACCGATATTGTGCGATGTCTCTCCTTCAGATTTCAGGCCTTTGGCCGGCCGGTCAGGAACTCAAAGAAGTTCGAGGAGGGCATCTTTTCCGATCTGCGAAACCTCAAGTCTGGCACCGATGCCTCGCTCGAAGAGCCCAAAAGCGCGTTTCTCGACTTTCTCTACAAGAACAACTGCATTCGAACCCAGAAGAAGCAAAAGGTCTTTTACTGGTACAGCGTGCCTCACGACCGCCTCTTCCTGGACGCACTCGAACGTGACTTGAAGCGAGAGAAGATGGACCAAGAGGCCACCACCGTCGCCGTCAGCGAGCCCGCCATGTCGTTTCAATACGACTCTTCGCAGTCGCTGTACGAGCAGTTGACCAAGACGCAACAAGCCAACTCGTCCTCCTTTAGCGCGCAGCAGCCCTCCTTCTCCCAGGGACCTAGCACGTCCCCAGTCATGCGGAACATGGACCCCATGCCCCCCCCAAACATGATGCCGCAGCCAATGGCCCCTTTGGGCGAGGGCATGGACGGCATGGTATCGTACGACTCGATGCCCATGACGTCCGCCGTGATCCAACAGGTCCAGCCGGTCAAGAGGGATCCTGACTTCGCTCGCACCCAGTACAACCAAAACGGCGTCCCGATGTCCCACGGGCACCAGCGCCACGCCTCGATGCCCGCCTACGGCCTCGAGTACTCCCCCGCCCCGTCCTTCGTCTCGTCGCAGTACGAGGACTACAGCAACCGGGACATCTCCTTTGAGCCCATTACCCCTCCCCAGCAAGCCCTGGGCATGGCCGGCGAACCCGCGTACATTGCAAACGAGGAGACTGGTCTCTACTCGGCCATTCCAGACCACGTCCCGGGTATGAACGGCCTCAACGGGGTGGCCCAGCTCCCTCCTTTCAAAATGGCCGGATCTCAATTCTCTCGGCCCTACGGCACCAACAACGTCTACTCGGTCATCGAGGGCTCGCCCACGTACAAGCAGAGAAGGAGGCGCTCGTCCATTCCCCCGTCGATGTCGGCGATGGGCGCTCCACCAGTTGCCAACACGACCGCCCACCGACCCTCGGACCTGAGGAGGTCTGTGTCAGCCTCGGTGGGCCCGGTCCCGGAGGGTGACGAGTCGGCTGATAACTCGCCGCCTGGCTTGTCGTACAGCGCCTCTGGTGCCTCCCTAGCTAGCCAGCAGCACAAGGACGTGGTAGACATGTCTCGACATGGCACTCCGCTCTCCACTGTGGACGGCAGCCCGGCGCTCAACCCAATGGCCCTTCAACATGACTACTCGCAAGTGCCCTCTGAGGACTACGGCGACGGCTCCCTCAAGGGCCACCGTCGGACCGTGTCTAACCCCAACGGCGTGGCTCGTCGGGCTCGCTCGGCCATGGTCATGGAACTTGGCCCCTACCCTCACAAGTCTCACTCGTGCCCCATTCCAACCTGCGGCCGTCTTTTCAAGCGTTTAGAGCACCTGAAGCGGTAAGTCGACTGGCCTCGGGCCCACGTGCATCAATGTCGCCATGATCTGACTGTAAAGCTTTAGACACGTGAGAACACACACGCAAGAAAAGCCCTACATCTGCCCACATTGCAGCAAGGCTTTCTCGAGATCGGACAATCTTGCCCAGTACGTCTCAGGTCTTGCTCTCGAGAAGTTTCAGCCCATGCTAACCGCCGATGCTCACAGACACAAGCGTACGCACAGCCATCAGGACGGTGGAGAGCTCGATGAACATGTCGGCCGAAGAGGAAGAGGAATTGTCCGGTGAGGACCAACTCGGCTCCCTCGAGGAAGCGTCTCCAACCTCAGAACTGGCCTACGTCCCCGGCCCCATGAGCCAGGCGGGCGATGTTGCCATGGGTTCGAACGGCCGACGCCGACAGGCAACATGGGCCAGGGTTCAACAGCCTGCAAACGCTGAGCATGCCCATGACAATCAGCCAGCCGGCCGCCATCAACGGCGTGATATAACGACATTTTGCTTGAGGGGCGTTTGTTTCCCCGCGGCCCTCTGCTTTCTCTTCTCTGCTGCGACATTCTGCAGACATGAAGCTCGCACGCCGAGCGGATTTCGAATTTTTGCCTTTGAAGTCGACTTGCCACCTTTGCTTTCCTTTGTCCTATCCATCATGTCACTATGGCGTTGTTTACTATACTGGAGCGTCTGCACTACAGCAAACAAGAAGAAAAGGGGAGCAGCCCTGCCGACGGGAACTCGCGCGGATGACTGGAGAGGCGACAAGATGGCCCTCAGTCACTGAGCAAGACAGACGAGATCTGGCGTCTGGTCGGGACGGGACGCGTCGCATGTACATTTACTTGATTCCAGTCAAAAAGGGCGATCAGTGTCGGCCAGCAATACCAGCGGGGGATTTCCCTCTAGGATATACATGTGTGGCTGCAACGGTGATAATGGAAGCGAGAATCATGTCTAGCGTAAAGATTTGATGTTGCCGTGGGTAGATTTAAAAGCAATTGGTATCCGAGGGCTGTCGGCCGTCCGGCCGACCGTGGATATCCTATTGACATTGAACTTCTTTTCGAATCCTTTGGCATTGGTTCCTTTGACGTTAGTCCTCCTTTCGAAATCTGGTAAATTAATCATCCAGAAAGTTGCCTATATGACATCTATATGCCGTCTCCGTCTCCTCCGAGGGATCCTCCTCCCACGGGGGCCCTTTCAGATCTACCCAATACCCTTCCCGATCGTCTTTGCATTCAATGCCACCAGTTCAAGCAAGACGATCAATTCATTCATCTGATTGACCCGTCTAGGCGCACTAGAAAATGTCTCCCCTGTCGTCAGGTTTATAATCGTGGTGTGCGTTTCTCCTTTGCCTCCTTTCCCCCAATTTGTCTGCTAATCTTCCTTCACCTAGGCTCAACGCTTAATGGCAGCTACTCGAGGCCTTTCAGCGATCCACGAACGACATGCAAGCGTGGATGTGCAGAGTCCAACGGCGCGTAAGCCTACAGCTACACAGACACCTTCAGCTCTGCCTGCTCTGCCTGTTCTGCAGCCTCGTCCTGCCCCGCCTCCGCTACGCCTACCTCCACTACAGCCTCGCACTCGGACCCCTAGGAGGTTTTTTGGTCGGGGCATTCGGCCAGAGGATAGTCCAGGCCATGCAAGGGCACACGCCCGCCAAGTTGCCATCAGTCGACATCAATAGGATATCCACAGCGGGGTTTTGGTGGCTGATTCAGCGGCTGAGCGTTTAGCGTCCGTGCCCTCAGCGGCTTCCAATATCCACCCTTGTCCACGGTCGGCCGGACGGCCGACCGCCGCCCGGAACGCCGCGTCTTGAAGGGCTCTCAAGGCTCGACGAGCTCGTCAAATTACGAGGGGGAGGGGAAACAAAAATAGTGTATTTCTACCTCTTTAGTTGTACAACTTTTGCCTTTCTGTTGGCTCGGAGCTGTTTGCAAAATAAGTCCAGCGAGCAGCCGGTTTGCTGCTGTTGTAAGTTGACAATGTGCATCGCGGCCTCCTCGCTACACCTGTGGGCCTTCGCCACCTTGCGAATCTCCCTTATAACCTCGAGCCGTAACGAATACCACTGCAATTCATTTTGTCGCCCGGCGCGCCACCGGCTTCCCCATCTACCGTCGAGGTCGGCAATGGCTGGCCCGCCTCGAAGGCCAACCGTCCACTCGCTCCAGAGCGCCTCGACCATTTTTACTGCTCGGCACATCTGATACCGTGGCCGTGGCTCTGTCTTAACCGTGATCGTATCTGTCGCCGTCGGGCTCGTGGCACGGCTATCAACAATGCTCGACTGAGCCGAGACGAATCGGCTTCCATCTCCTCGTCCTCCTGCCCAACGACATCAACCACGGCCGGGGCCGTGGTGGCAGTGGTGGTCGTCGCGGCCGTAACTTGAAGTTGAAACCATTCGAAAAAGGGACGACTGGGCTACCGCAAGACGTTCTTCGGTGGCTCGAAGCTGCTCGCTTAGCTCTGTTTTAAGCTGGATCGTCCTTGCTTCGTTCCGCGCGTCGATGGATTTAAGATAGTCCGCGAGGACCGGCATCGCCTGGACTAGGACTGCAAGCTGGCTTGGACGCTCCTCTTCAAGGATGAAGTCCGATAGCTGGTGCGCGAACGGGGCGTAGGCCGGATGCCGGAAGACCGGGTGGTTCCAAACGGGGCTGCCGGGGTATTTCTTCATCAGGACAACGGAATCCTGCAAGACAACCTCCCGTAAATAGAAGATGAGGTTCGTCGAACCCATCGCTGCCAGGTCGTTCTCCTGCTCGGTACCGGGACCGAACCGGCCTCGCCAACGGTCCAGCTCGGGCCAGATCATCGAGAGCAGGACCTCCGGCGGCGTCACGCCGGCACGGCGTATCTCGAAGCATCCGGCCTGCGGCGGGTGCCCGGCCATCGTACGCATGAACTTGCGAGGCAACGAGTTCAGGTAACAGCCGACCATCTGCTCCTGGTTCCAACGACCCGCGCGACGGATCTGGTCTTCGCTAATCCCCTTTAGTTCAGCCGTCCTCGCCCCCGAGCTGCGGCCGACATGCGTCTTCTTCTGCGACGTGACGCCGGCGTAGGCGAAGGCCTTGACAACCCACTCGCGCTGTGAGTTGTACGAGAAAGCCGCCGTCCGGCCGGTGCCGTTACCCTTGATTAGCCGGATGTCGTACCACGAGGACCGCCTGCTGAAATCGAAACGGCTCACTACCGAGATCCCAACGATACAAGAGGTAGAACGAGAGGCCACCCAAGATGCAGATTAGCGGGTTCCTATTCCGATACGCGCCGGCGGTCTCGAGGCGGCCGTGCTGGTTCTGCTTGCCGGCTCGTGTCGTAAAGATGAGCGGCATGCACCGGGTCGAGCCCTCCCCGGCAAACTCAAAGGTGAATAGGTCTGAGATCTCTGCAGCCCGACGATCGCCGCCACGGGTGAGAAGATAATGGCCAAAGAGGAGATCCACGAGGGTCCGAAAATGACACTCGGGCGATGTGCCGCTGTGGGCCCACAGCTCGTGGCATACTCGTTCGAACTCGGACTCGAGTAACCATCGAGCAGAGTATCGCGGCCTTTATCGGCATAGTTCTCCCTGTCTCGTTGGGCGTCCCGGCGCTGTAGGGACTTGAGGTACTCGTACGTTGTCCTCGCGCGGCGACGGGTGCGTATTCATTCCGAGGGCCTTCTGCGTCCGGTAAAGATCCGTGATTGCGGTGACATAAGTTCGGACCGACCGCCAGGCCAGGCGGGTCTCGTCCTGCGGAGTATCAGTGGCGGCCTTGCGGCTCCTGACCTTCAAGGGCCGACCGGCCACCTCCTCGACGAGGAAGAGGAGGAGCCTCCTCTGTGACCGTAGCGCCGTCACAGTACTGTTTGTGGCGGCAGAATTGCTCGAATTCCTCTTGCTTCGGTGCGTACGCCGAGGTCGTATTCCTTGGCCGAGACTCGTGGATCGCAGAGAGGATCGTCTGCGCATTGGCGCGTAGCTCCGCGTCGTTTATCGCGTTCTGCCGGATGCGTTGGTCCACTCGTACGCTCGACGGCTTTGCGCGACTCCCTGCCCCTGCCCCTGTACGGTGGGCGATAGGGGTCACTGTTGCAAAACTCCCTGTCATTTTCTTTTGGGTTTAGGCGCCCAGCCCCCTGGTCATCCGGATACTTCAGGTCAGCATGAGAGTATGTACTGCGGACTAGCAGCGGGCCCGCACGGTCATCCTTCTGCCAGTCTAATTGCCAGTTTGCCGCACCAGTCGTAAAATGGTATCCGGCTCGCAAACCACTTACACACTGTTGGTGGAACGTTATGCCAATACACATCGGAATAAGAAGGGGGTCACACACGAAGGTTCAAGATGCATGTTCTATGTCTAAAGGGGCAGTCTGAAGGGGCTATTTATACAGGAGGTCTTAGGGACTTCTGGGGACCTCCTGAGTAATGGGCTCTACCCACGCATACGTGGCTGTGCCCACGCATAAAGGGGTTGCCTTCCTTACTCAGGAAGTCCTCATGCGTTCCTGCTACATGGGCCAGGAATCCCTTCTCCGGGTCCCTCCCTAACAGGGCTACCCTGGTCCACCGACACACACGTATGGATGCGCATGGTGTCACAGGTCCCGGGGCCGGCTGACCGGTCATCCGGTAATCGGATTACCGCCCCGCCCCACGCAAAACCATGTCGTTCCCGGCCCTGCGGGGCTGGCGTTTTCTTAGTCGGATTACCGCCATCGGACGGCAAAATCGAAGGTCCACGCCCGCGGGGCCCTGCGCGAGACCTTCGATTTCGGTCTCGCTCACGCGCGTTGCGCTCCACCTCCCTCCTCCCCCCCCCTCCACCCCCTCCATTGCCACCGTCGCGACGGCGACCGCCTGCACCATGTCGAACGCGATAGAGGATCCCCGGGTCAGGGCGGCCATTGAGCACTACCTGTTAGATCTGGAGAACACCCAGCCGAAGAATACGAAGCGAAATTATCGTCCCAAGCAGGAAGAATGGAAGGCAAGCCCGCATGCGCGCCCTGCAATCTTCATGTAGATCCATGCATTGACCGCCTCACAGGAGTGGTGTCAAGCCAACTGGCCTGCGATCCCGGACGTTTGGCCGGCCTCGGTACCACAGGGCCAACAGCTACCGGGAGACCTGGTCGATGAAGGAAAGCTCTTGCTCTTCATGAAGGAGGTAGTGGCATCACGTCCTCCAAAGAAAGGAAAGAGGGTCGCCGATGAAAGAAAACGACACCTCGAGGCTCAGGAAGCCAAGAGGGCCGTGAAAGACGCAGAGCACCATCAGGTAACAGATGTTGATCACGGGATGTGGTCGTCGGACTGAGCCAGCCCATCATACTAACACCCAGCTTCCCCAGCAGATACCATCGTTGTAGGCGTCGGAGGTAGCGAATACGAGTCAGACTCCGACTTGGAGTTGTATGAGTCCACGCTCAAACTACAGTATAATACTGTACGGGGCTACGTCTCGGCCATACAGAAGCTTTACGACGAGCAGAAGAGCCGGGAGTCAATCCTGCGGCCCGGCCACAGGGAGTGGCACTGAAGGCGCTCAAACGCAGCATTCTTGCAACGACTTGGAGCCGGAAGGCGCCCTGAGAGCGCAGGTGGCCTTTCCGCCCGGGAACCCCATGCTGCGCGGGTCGGGCAACCGCCTGCCGATGGAGTTGGCAGACTGCTTTCCCTGGACTTACCCAACGAGGGCTTCAAGGCCCAGGGTATACCACAAAGGCGCTGGTTGTCGTGATGAACTGTGGGAAGACCAACCAGCACGGCCGCATGGAGTATGGATCTGCTTTGCGGCATCGAGATCCGCGATCTTGTCTCATCGGCGCCCTCGCGTTCTGGCTTTTCTGGCGCTGGCAGGTAGAAAAGGCGGAAAGGTTTCCGTCTTCCAAAGAAGCGAAGACTGGTATGAAACGAAGGTGCTCCGCCGATCGGCGAAGGAGCCTCAAGGTAAGCGTGATGGCATTCACCGGAATCCCATAACTCAGAGGTGCATCGACCCTTTCACTCACCGAATATACAGCTCCGTTGTCGGGCCAGACTGCCCGAGAATGGACGTCCAGGTTCTACAAGAAGGCCGGCATCAAGGTCTCCAAGGTCAGCCACGCGCCTAGAGTGGCGGCGACGCAAAACGCCGACATGGCCGGAGTGGATGAAGGCCAGGCATGTCATCTGCCCTAGGCAAGCCGCCAACCCCTGGCCTGGGCTGACCTGAACTATACAGATCCGCCGAGCCGGTCGTTGGAATAACGGAGACCAAATGACCGGCTGCTATCTGACTTCCTGCCTTTCGAATTCATGAGGCCGTGGCCGACTTTGACCCTGAATGGTCGGGGTCTTATTTCGTGCCCGGGCCACCGTGAGGCCGCCTGTGGTGCTACTCGTGCAGGTCTGGCCTCAACTCGACAAATGGAAAGAGGCCCACAGTAGCCCTTTCTCAGATCTCGGGTGGAGCAGAACATGGCCGCCGCCTTCTTGGAACTCCTGGAGTGGCTTCGAGAGGTGCTCCTGCAGGACGCTGTCTTCCTTCGCGAGTCCTACCCCGACCATCCTATCTTTCAGGATCCGGTCTTCTCTTGCCCCGAGTTTGAAGCGTTCGCCAGCAAAGTTCAAGACACATGCACACGGGACCACGAAGACAGCCATACCACGGTCATTCAAAAGCGATCCCGGTGGTTGCGGAGAAGCTGCGCACAGTACTGACTCAACAGGTCGCAGCCGAGCAGTTAGCTGAGCGAAGACATCTAGACCTTTGGGGCTTCTTACGAACTATGCACAAAGTTGGATGAGTTTGCGCAGGCCACCTACACCGTCACCTTCAGCCCCGGCCAAGGTGCTGCAGGTCAACATGCGGAGATCGCGGGAGCTCATCAACAGAGGCGCCGCGCTCCACGAGAGACGGTCCTCAGGTCCGAGATAGGCCCTTCGCAAGCGGGCGGTCCGACATACGCTCCGCTCTCTAGAGCAGCAGCAGGGAATGGTGCAAGCGGGCCAGGGCAAGCCCCAGGGAAGAGCGCATGGCGAGCCGCCTGGGCCGCGCGAACCTCCGAGCTTCAAGCTCCCCGTTCTGTCAAATCTGTACAGGAGCTGCTGCGTCTCTGGCGGCAGGGCTGGGGCGAAATGCCTTCTGTGGATTCTCTTGAGCGAGACTGGGGTGCTCGATGGCGGCCATCTGCAGAGAAGAATTACTTTTCCACGCGCAAGATCATCGTCGATGAGGTTCGGAGGCGGGCCCAGTCGGACGGCTTAACTGAAGATATCGTGGCGAGGCAAATGGACGAAGAACGTGGACCCAGCTCTTTGGATAAGTTGTTCAAGGCCATCCGAAAGGACAGGCAAGGCGAAAAAGGGACACAAACGTGCGTCGGGGCAATTCAACGTCGGTGGTAGCGAAAAGTCGATGGCGCAGTGATTTTGAACACCCGTCTGATAGAATGACGAGGACCTTGGCGGCGAAAGTGCCCCCAGGCCGTCAGGGGCTGCGTCGCTACAGTCAGCGGTAGTGGCCTGTAGACAGGGTATGCATCCGCTAAGCGCCGCTGTAGCTCCAGCGCGTCAAGGCTAGAAAATGCTTCAAATCACCGCAACCTCGCAACCGACAGGATGTAGGACCTTAGACAGGGTGCATTCTGATCGCACAAACGCAGGCTATCCAGTCGAACTGGTTTTGTCGTCGTCGGTCCCGGCTTTCGCGCTTTATGGCGCTCCGAAGATGACATCAACCCGGCAGAGGTGATGTCAAGGGCAAGCGGGTAATCGGCGGTAATCTGCGGGGTAATCCGCTGACCGCCCACCAAAGCCGGACCTGTGACATCCACTTGGTATAACGACCCTAACAGTGAGTGCCTGATACGCCCGCCGTTTCAGCAATCTTGCCACCCTATACGGAGTATCAAAAACACCATGAAGCTCGTGAACAGTGACATTTTATAATGCACACAAGTACACGGGGCCGGTATTCCTGATCACCGCAGATGGCAGGAAGATTGTCCCGATTCTGCCAGTAGACAGGGACTTCCTCGTCGGAGCCACACTCTGCACTCGTACGCAGTTTCCCCTGATCGTATGCTACGCCATTACAGTTCACAAGTCGCAGAGCATCACCGAAGACATGATCGTGACGGATCTGTCCTGCCGTGACTTTCAGACCGGTTTGAGCTACGTGGCCGTCTCGCGTGTGAAAACGCTGCAGGGTCTGATGCTGGATGCCCCGCTTGACCGCAATCACCTGACTTATGCGTCGCCGCCGGAAGGAATTAGGATGAAAATGAGGGATCAGCAACTTCGCAAACGACGGGTTCTCACTCAAAATCCGTACAGGATGAATGTATGATTGCAGATACTGTACTGATTGTTCGGTGACTGCTTGACTGGTAGCCAGACTCGCAGCCTTCGGCTGATTGTACGCCTTGCACCACAGCCCTAAACACTAAAGTGCAAGGTGTGGCGCAGTATTTTAAAACTGAAGAGATATGCGAGTGAAAGCCTGAGAGATATGGACGAAGATGCCACGGCAAGGACAAGCATGTAATGATCAACTCGTCTTTTAACACTGGCCACTGCTCTCTAACGTCGTAGTTACATTGCCATACGCCTTCATAGTAGAGAACACTACACAATAGATCATTGACATCAAGTGGATGTCACAGGTCCGGCTTTGGTGGGCGGTCAGCGGATTACCCCGCAGATTACCGCCGATTACCCGCTTGCCCTTGACATCACCTCTGCCGGGTTGATGTCATCTTCGGAGCGCCATAAAGCGCGAAAGCCGGGACCGACGACGACAAAACCAGTTCGACTGGATAGCCTGCGTTTGTGCGATCAGAATGCACCCTGTCTAAGGTCCTACATCCTGTCGGTTGCGAGGTTGCGGTGATTTGAAGCATTTTCTAGCCTTGACGCACTGGAGCTACAGCGGCGCTTAGCGGATGCATACCCTGTCTACAGGCCACTACCGCTGACTGTAGCGACGCAGCCCTTGACGGCCTGGGGGCACTTTCGCCGCCAAGGTCCTCGTCATTCTATCAGACGGGTGTTCAAAATCACTGCGCCATCGACTTTTCGCTACCACCGACGTTGAATTGCCCCGACGCACGTTTGTGTCCCTTTTCGCCTTGCCTGTCCTTTCGGATGGCCTTGAACAACTTATCCAAAGAGCTGGGTCCACGTTCTTCGTCCATTTGCCTCGCCACGATATCTTCAGTTAAGCCGTCCGACTGGGCCCGCCTCCGAACCTCATCGACGATGATCTTGCGCGTGGAAAGGTAATTCTTCTCTGCAGATGGCCGCCATCGAGCACCCCAGTCTCGCTCAAGAGAATCCACAGAAGGCATTTCGCCCCAGCCCTGCCGCCAGAGACGCAGCAGCTCCTGTACAGATTTGACAGAACGGGGAGCTTGAAGCTCGGAGGTTCGCGCGGCCCAGGCGGCTCGCCATGCGCTCTTCCCTGGGGCTTGCCCTGGCCCGCTTGCACCATTCCTGCTGCTGCTCTAGAGAGCGGAGCGTATGTCGGACCGCCCGCTTGCGAAGGGCCTATCTCGGACCTGAGGACCGTCTCTCGTGGAGCGCGGCGCCTCTGTTGATGAGCTCCCGCGATCTCCGCATGTTGACCTGCAGCACCTTGGCCGGGGCTGAAGGTGACGGTGTAGGTGGCCTGCGCAAACTCATCCAACTTTGTGCATAGTTCGTAAGAAGCCCCAAAGGTCTAGATGTCTTCGCTCAGCTAACTGCTCGGCTGCGACCTGTTGAGTCAGTACTGTGCGCAGCTTCTCCGCAACCACCGGGATCGCTTTTTGAATGACCGTGGTATGGCTGTCTTCGTGGTCCCGTGTGCATGTGTCTTGAACTTTGCTGGCGAACGCTTCAAACTCGGGGCAAGAGAAGACCGGATCCTGAAAGATAGGATGGTCGGGTAGGACTCGCGAAGGAAGACAGCGTCCTGCAGGAGCACCTCTCGAAGCCACTCCAGGAGTTCCAAGAAGGCGCCGGCGGCCATGTTCTGCTCCACCCGAGATCTGAGAAAGGGCTACTGTGGGCCTCTTCCATTTGTCGAGTTGAGGCCAGACCTGCACGAGTAGCACCACAGGCGGCCTCACGGTGGCCCGGGCACGAAATAAGACCCCGACCATTCAGGGTCAAAGTCGGCCACGGCCTCATGAATTCGAAAGGCAGGGAAGTCAGATAGCAGCCGGTCATTTGGTCTCCGTTATTCCAACGACCGGCTCGGCGGATCTGTATAGTTCGGGTCAGCCCAGGCCAGGGGGTTGGCGGCTTGCCTAGGGCAGATGACATGCCTGGCCTTCATCCACTCCGGCCATGTCGGCGTTTTGCGTCGCGGCCACTCTAGGCGCGTGGCTGACCTTGGAGACCTTGATGCCGGCCTCTTGTAGAACCTGGACGTCCATTCTCGGGCAGTCTGGCCCGACAACGGAGCTGTATATTCGGTGAGTGAAAGGGTCGATGCACCCTCTGAGTTATGGGATTCCGGTGAATGCCATCACGCTTACCTTGAGGCTCCTTCGCCGATCGGCGGAGCACCTTCGTTTCATACCAGTCTTCGCTTCTTTGGAAGACGGAAACCTTTCCGCCTTTTCTACCTGCCAGCGCCAGAAAAGCCAGAACGCGAGGGCGCCGATGAGACAAGATCGCGGATCTCGATGCCGCAAAGCAGATCCATACTCCATGCGGCCGTGCTGGTTGGTCTTCCCACAGTTCATCACGACAACCAGCGCCTTTGTGGTATACCCTGGGCCTTGAAGCCCTCGTTGGGTAAGTCCAGGGAAAGCAGTCTGCCAACTCCATCGGCAGGCGGTTGCCGGACCGCAGCAGCATGTGGTTCCCGAGCAGAAAGTCCACCTGCGTCCTCAGGGCGCAGGCGATCTCTCTCTCGGACCATGCCACGTTGGTGTGGTCGGGTATCTGCGCCGGCGCATACACATCTCTCAGAGTTCCAACTCCCCTGTCCATGTATTCCTTCCTCTTCCGGCTCCAAGTCGTTGCAAGAATGCTGCGTTTGAGCGCCTTCAGTGCCACTCCCGTGGCCGGGCCGCAGGATTGACTCCCGGCTCTTCTGCTCGTCGTAAAGCTTCTGTATGGCCGAGACGTAGCCCCGTACAGTATTATACTGTAGTTTGAGCGTGGACTCATACAACTCCAAGTCGGAGTCTGACTCGTATTCGCTACCTCCGCCGCCTACAACGATGGTATCTGCTGGGGGAAGCTGGGTGTTAGTATGATGGGCTGGCTCAGTCCGACGACCACATCCCGTGATCAACATCTGTTACCTGATGGTGCTCTGCGTCTTTTCACGGCCCTCTTGGCTTCCTGAGCCTCGAGGTGTCGTTTTCTTTCATCGGCGACCCTCTTTCCTTTCTTTGGAGGACGTGATGCCACTACCTCCTTCATGAAGAGCAAGAGCTTTCCTTCATCGACCAGGTCTCCCGGTAGCTGTTGGCCCTGTGGTACCGAGGCCGGCCAAACGTCCGGGATCGCAGGCCAGTTGGCTTGACACCACTCCTGTGAGGCAGTCAATGCATGGATCTACATGAAGATTGCAGGGCGCGCATGCGGGCTTGCCTTCCATTCTTCCTGCTTGGGACGATAATTTCGCTTCGTATTCTTCGGCTGGGTGTTCTCCAGATCTAACAGGTAGTGCTCAATGGCCGCCCTGACCCGGGGATCCTCTATCGCGTTCGACATGGTGCAGGCGGTCGCCGTCGCGACGGTGGCAATGGAGGAGGTGGTGGAGGGAGGTGGGAGGAGGGAGGTGGAGCGCAACGCGCGTGAGCGAGACCGAAATCGAAGGTCTCGCGCAGGGCCCCGCGGGCGTGGACCTTCGATTTTGCCGTCCGATGGCGGTAATCCGACTAAGAAAACGCCAGCCCCGCAGGGCCGGGCCTTCGAAAACGACATGGTTTTGCGTGGGGCGGGGCGGTAATCCGATTACCGGATGACCGGTCAGCCGGCCCCGGGACCTGTGACACCAAGTGAAAACGTCGCCTGTCTATGACCTCTTTTGCGGAAATCGCGAGGAGTCCTGGAGCCCTAGACATTCTGTATCATTCAATGGCCAAAGACAATGAAACAAGTAGCTCATCTACTTAATGAAGGCAGGCTGTGAAACAATCCTTCTCTGACACCTTTTATCACCAGCATGTAGTGATAAGGGAGGCAGTTGACCAGCCTGCACGACTCGATTCACCCCTGCCTCTGTCAGGAAGTAGCGGTAATAACTTGGAAGAAGTAGTGATGTGATCGGCCCATAAAGCCTAGGGTGTCCCAGTAAAGGATGCACGAACCATTCCAGGGTGATTCGCGGACATTGGCTAAGTAACGGCGGACCCTGGCCCCGGAACAGGAATATGCATGAGGCATCCCGACAGACAGTTGCGAGACAGCCAAACTTGCACTCCGACTGCAGTATCAGCGTCTTACGGATATCTTCTCCCAGCGAGAGATAGTTCAGATTTCTGTTCTCCTACTTCCCATTTCCCCCTTCCCCCCTAACCCATGATTCTCTCCCGATATTCAGCACAACCCTGATACTCAACTGAAGCATTTTCTGTCTCGTTTGCACTTCGTCTTCCCCTGAGCTTACGAAGCATAGCCTAGAGAGAATCCTGTGGGCCAGATGTCAACCCGCGGAGTACGTGATGAACCCCCACCTGAGATCGCAGGCGCGTGTGGGTTTGGCTAACACAAGACTTCTTCCCTCTTTTGCTTTGTTTTAGCAAAAGGATGGCTTAGCCCGAATTCGAGACAACCAGAGAAGATCGCGTGCCCGACGAAGAGAGCATCTCCTCGAGCTCGAACAGCGAGTGAAAACTTACGAGCTTCAAGGCATTAAGGCCTCTACCGATATGCAGTTGGCCGCAAGGAGAGTAGCCGAGGAGAACAAAGTACTACGTGGGCTCCTCAACACACATGGCATCAGCGACGACTATATCGCCCATTTCTTGCAGATGGGCACCTCCCCGCCTCTTCATTCCAGCCTAAGCCATCCCTCCCGCGCCGACGACTCCGGAGCTGCTATCAAGTCGCCACAACAGCTTTCATTGCAACGACAATCAGCTAGTTCAAGCCGAGGCTTCTCTATCTCTTGGCCGAAACAACCAATCCAGGAGCCCTCCCACACCAGCGGGTCAATGGCAACGCAATCCGTCAGGGAGCCTTCGCGGCTGGAGACGACTTCGCACGGCTATTGGAATCTCGTAGTGGCCAGTAACCGCGCGGTCACAGTTATCGCTCGCCTGTAGTGAAGGTTGTTTAGGAGCATGAGGACAGAAGCCGGCCAACGAACACCGGAGTCGCGGCCCGATTCTTGTAATCATGATCACTAGGGCGGTTGCGGAAGCACTCGGTCAGACTCATGCCCCATTCAATGTATGCGCTAAGGTCAAGCGGTCCGGTTGAGAGAAAAATTAAGGTAGCTATAGTGGCTTGTTCTCGCCCTGGCCCGACAGCCGCACCCCGTCGACCTATCTCGTCGCCCCCTAGCCTCGCCGCACTGCACGACCGAGAGGCCGCAGGCCGAGTGCAGGGTGATGCCGCCAATCCGCGCCGCGGCCGCCTCCGACGTTGCCGTGACTCGCAGCCGGCTCGACAGCTCCGAGGGTAGGACGCTGAACACTTGGAGAAATTGACCTTCAAGCAGGTCTGTCATGGAGCGAACAGTGGAATGATTGGCGCAGTGTATGATGATCTGTGGGGCTTGAGGTGCCATGCATCAGTGTATCGAACCGCCAATAGCCAGATCGTCTAGGCCCTATGGGAAGTATCATCTTGGCGAAATAAATCCATACCAGACATCAATGAACAACAACCATGGCGCCGATTGTTGATGGCGCGCGTGATACCCTTGGCGCTCAGGTCCGTGACAGAGTGGGTTCATTTGGCAAAGACAAATACTCGAAGGTTTGAAGAACTAGCTACCGCGCGTCCAAGTCGTGGACAGGTCGGAAAATACTTTCACCGAGAAACCACTGAAATTTAGTACAGGAGACCGGCCCCTTTCAGGGCCCGCCAATGCCTTGAGGAACGGGACGAGAGTTGGCATAGCCGAGCGCGAGCATTCGGGTTGGTTTTTAAACGTAGACAAGTCTGTTGGAGAAGAGAGGGGTAGTGCGGCTGCTTGGACCCGCTACAGCACCTTACCTGTTTAAGCCTACCCCTCATCTCCACCCTGCGGCACAAATAAGCTTCAAATTGATTCAGCCTCTTCACACAAGCAACCTGCAACGATTTGGTCATCGGAATTAGGTCATCATGGCCCTTGAGTGCAATAGCTGCAAGAAGTCGCCGCCTGAAGTCGCCCTCAAGAGGTGCGCGAAATGTTCCACAACGCCGTACTGCTCCAGGGATTGCCAGAAGGCAGACTGGAAGGCCCACAAGAAGGTTTGCAGCAAACAACAGGCCGACGCCACGACGTCGTTTCAAGATGGGTCTACGACGACAAATTTGTCGCCTCCGAAGGGTTGGAACACGGCGTCGCCCACCCCTTCACGCGTCTTGAAAATCGCACTTGGCTCCATGATCGATCGGAAAGAGATGTCTACGGGTTGCTGATCGACGCTTACCGGCTGCGCGTTGAGGACATGTACAACATTGAAGGCGAAGCAGACACGGATAGCATATATGGTGGTGCCGCCAATGGGCTGCGTGGCTTCAAGCGCTTCCTGGGGCGCGTCGAGCGTTGTCCCGGTTTACTGCCGCCGTGGTGGGATGCAAAGAAGAAGAAAGAGTGAGACACTCGGCATGACCCCGTCGCAATGGCACGACCTACGATGCGCGGTGGAAAAGAGCGACATCATCGAGCAATATGGGGATTCACGATTCCCGATGCAGCTTCGGATGTTTGCTGAGTCCGTGTATGGTCGAGCTCCGGGCGGGACAAGTGGGACGGCGATGAGGCAAATGATGGTTGCGATGGAGCAGGGTAAAGCAGAGGGGATGGAGTCGCATATGGACAGGTCAGCAGCCATGCTTGGTCGGCGGTGAAGGGATAGGCTTAGTTGGTCGACAGCACCGCAGATCGAGTAGAAGCTGGCCGATCGTGGTGTGCTTTGAGAAGATTGTTTCTCCATCTGCAAATCATCCTAGGTCAACAGGGCCGAACCTCGACAACCAGATTGCTACGTATCTCAGTATTGAAGCCAACTCCGGTTTGCACCTCCAGAATGGCAGTCACAAGTTGGCACCGTCGTGGTCACGCGCAAGGACGGAAGCCATTTTATCCGCAGCATCTTGAAGGTGTGTGGATGTTTTGCGACTATATCCTGGATCTGTTCGAGGAAGGAGACGGGCCGCCGGGATGGCTCTACAGCCGCCACGCGTTTGAGAAATGGTGGGTGAATTATTGTGAAAGCCAAAAGCACTTGCGCTCTGGGAAGGGAGGATCGAGATCCAGACGACTGGGGTGCGGTCCGGTCACCTTATGAAGTGTAGGACGTTTACCTGCCGCGTTACGACGTGCAAAAGGTCAAACTATCAGGATGGTTAGTATACTACCACTACTTTTCGAAACCTTGGTCCTCGTATAACCCTCTCGTTTCTGCGGCCAAGTTCTTGAGTCTCTGCATTCCATCAATTATGGCCGGATCCAGCCCATTGCCAATGAAATCATGGTGTCTCACAGGACCAAGAAGCTTGATGCCCGAAGCGAGATGCACCTGGACAGTTGCACATAGAGGCTCGTAAAATCGCACCTGGAGGGTTCACCATTGGTCACACGATTTCCACGCAGCTCCAACAGTACTTCCACGAACGTTTTACCCTGGGCTTTGTAATCGGTGAGGACGAACCTCTTCGGGTGCGACAGTGGCTGGGTGTTCTCGCGACATGGTGCTGCGAACGAGAGCTGGGAGGACGTGGGAGGAATGGTCTGTTACCGGCGCCCAGCCAGAATCCGGCGTTGGAAGATCAGAGGGCTTACGGACTAAGGGATTTCCCGGTGATCTGCCGGATCGGACGATTCGCCGGATTTTGGTTCCCTTGCATTCCGGTGAAGATTTGAGTGAAACTCCACGAAAATAATATGAAACAATCTCACATTAAAGCAGAAGCAAGAAAGATGCCTAGCAATTCCATTCAATCTACTTCGCAGTCATCAAGCCACCGTGGCCGCTTCCTGTGGCGTCCCGATCGCGCAAGTCCCCGCATTGCGACTACCATCTCCTGGTCGCGCTCGACAGCCAATGATGGCTTTTGGGACGTGAGGAAGTGGTCAATGCCGGCTTTGGATCTTTACGCAACTTAATGTTTGGCGATTTTGAGTGTTCCGGAGCTGTCGTCGGTTCTGGTGGAGCCGAAATGGCGACGACAATCTCGTCTCGAACGCCCGGACTCTTCTCGCGAGTCTGTGGAGCAACAGAGGTCCGGATCCCATTTCCGACATTTTTCTGGTTCTTTCGCTTGAGCTCTTTCCGTATCTGCCTGTTTTTCTCCCGCTCTTGTTGTCTGGCTTCCTTTGCCTGACGTCTTTGCTCAGTTTTTGCCTCCCGCTGCCTTCTCTTCTCCAGAGCGAGAACTTTGAGGTTTGCCGCCTTTTGCTGTCGCTCAAACCTTTGTCGTTCTTTCTCCAAGGCCTCTTCTTGCTTCTGAGTCTCCATGGCTGCTTTCTTCAAGCGCGCTTGGGCCACTTTGCAGGGCTAAATACCTGCGCCGAGTTAGGATCTACACGATCGAAAGGTAATCCTTCAGAGCTTTACCGCGCATTCTGCGCTGCTTTTCGTGAAAGATAGTCTCCGAAGTCCCTGATTCTCATATCGAAGCAATTCGTTCTGAGATTGGAGACTTTCGAGAGTACTTTTGAGCTTCCGACTGTCTCGGCTAGCGTTTTTTGAGGATCCATCGACTACCTTGTCGACAAGTCGGCGCAAATCCCGAGCAGTGGGCTGCTGCAGGGCGAGCGAGTCAACGGAGCTGTCGCCAGACTCAGACTCATCTTCTGTTTTCTCCGCGATCTGCGACAAAACGACTTCAGGGTCAAATGGGAGGAGTCCGGTCCGTTTCCAACCACTTGCGATGTTCTCCGCCGAGAAAGATGACCCGAATGCGTTCCAAAATAACGACCAGAACTCGCGTTTCGATAGCCCGATGAGTCCCTGTGTCTTTGCAGTCCACTGGATGAGCTGGTTGGTGTATGCGGTCGAAAGAGGGCCAAAAGGGACACATCAAGGGCTGCAGCCTGTGCGTGGAATGCGGCGGAAACACGGCAACGATTATCCGATGCTGGTCACACCACTCCAGGAAGTCCATATTGACATGACTAGAGTGTCCGTCGGTAATCAGGAGGCGGTAATCCCGGCCGTTTCGCGCCTTTTCTTTCGTGAACCGGTCGAAAACACCAATGAGCCATTCCTTTCCAAGTTCATGGTTCGTCCAACCCGTTTCTGAGGTTGTGAAAAACGCCGCTTGGTGCTCCGGATCAAACTCCGTGAGCCAGGAGTCCTGAACTTGCCCTGGCTTGCCTTGGTAGATGAGAAACGGGGGTAGCGCTGTCAGGTCTTGACAGACACATGCCAGGAACGTGATCCATGATCTGTTGCCATCCTGCGCAGCACCGATCAATTTTCCTTGCTTCTTGGCACGAACAGAGAATACTCTCTTGGTACGATTGATGACGCCGAGGAGAAAGCCCTTTTCGTCCACATTATACGTGTTGCAAGGCAGGATGTCGTATTTCTCGATTTTCTCGCCAATCTTGTACGATCAGCAATGAAGGGATGGACTTGGGCACCTACTTACAAGCTCATAGTAGGCTCTGTATCTAGAAGCATTGTCTGCTCTCTTTCTTGCGATATCAAAACCGTCGAACCAAGTGCAACCGAGCTCATCGCTGTTACGTCGGACGAAGCTATACGGCCAGTCCTTTCCGACCTCAATTTTGGCGATATCCTGGGCAAAACTTTTGATCATCGGCAGCGTAGGCGGAATCCCACGTGATGAAAGCTTGCGAATATACGCAACAAGATCCCTTTCTTGCTGTTTTGAGAGACGTGACTTATACAAACTGTCGGCATCCCGTCTTGACCTCTGTTTGCCTTGGTGTCGCCGTCGCAGGGTAGTCTCGTCGCAATTGAACTGACGCGCAGTCTTGGCATAGTTAACAGTGTCACACAGCTTCAGAAACTCAAGCGCTTCATCAATCGGGGCCATGGTGGTGGAGAAATTCAGGATTGAAGTGGAGACGTGAACTGGCGGTGAATCCGGCGAATCGCCCGATCCGGCAGATCACCGGAAATCCTTATCAGTCGAACGCCCTCCTCTAGCTGCCGCTCGAACCGTCACTCTTTCGCACCCTTGCGGTCGCACCTTGCGGTTGCTGCTACGCTCCCGCACCTGCTGCTACTGCTGCGATTGCAGCGATAAAAGAAGATTTGCCAGTGTGGGAATGTAGCATATAGCTATAGTAGGATTGTAAGGGAGGTGCGCACACGCACACGTGACCCTTAGCGTCACGTGTATGGACCTCGGGGATCCTCAGTAGCTTTTACGTCTAGGCCCTATAGGAGAAATCCTCCGGGTGAAATACACATACATACATACATACTTGGTCCGTGCACGACGACAAAATGTCACTGACGACGCCTCCGACAAGATGGACAAATTCACACCATATAGTGAATTAAAAATACGAAGTAATTTATTGAGCTTAATGATAATGTCAAAAAAGAAGGGGTAGGCAAATCTTGCGTGTTTTATTCCAAAAAGAGGAGGGAAATCAGACGGGGAATTTACACGAAATCTCACACCACAGCCCCTTCTTCCCCCTTCAAGACATTGTTCTTCACCCAATGCTTCAAGCATTCTCCTTTCAATTTGGTCCGCATCCAATTGTGCCCTTTCCCAGGAGATCGTACGACGAGCCCTGAAAACCCGTTCCGGTTCATCACTCATCGCTGGCATTGATAGGATATCTATTGCCATTCGTGATAACTTCGGCCATCGTTTCCTATGTCGCTCTTGAAGCCACCATGATAAGGCAGTTGTTGGCGCAATGTCGTATGGATCACCTGAGATGTAATCTTCATACTCGTCTTGACTTGTAGGTCGAGCACAATTCTGCAGATTTCTCGAAATACGATCAAATGCATCAAGATCATTGTTTTCCTCTTCGTCAAGTGCCTGATACGAAATTGTACCGTCGTTTGTATCTCGGTATGAGTGCCACAGGTCTTTGACCTGTTTGAAAGCAGTTTTATGCCACTTCTTCTTCCAATTTGAGTGAATGTACGTCGTACGTGTGAGGGAACGATCATGTGACTTTCATACTTTATGAAAGGTCCCGCTTTTATTCATGTAAATAGCGAAAGTCAGAGTCTTCCTTAGGAACCTCTTTCTCTCTTGTAGACAATCACTTTACCCAAGTCGCACTCGACCTTGTTCGTGCACTTGTACCGTCACATATTGTCTACCGACTACCCTTCCTCAATAGACCACTGTCCGCGACGTGACTATTGATTTCGATACCTCTAACCTCACCAAAACACCCTGCAACCAAATTTCCACCTAAACCACCACCACCGCACCAAATTCACCAATCAACGAATCAGCAAACCAACAAACCAACAAATCACAATCGCAAAGTCAACTAAAACGTAACGAAACTGTCGAACGCCACCTGCACTATAGCCATCACCGTCAACAACCCAATGGCTACCGCTACCCCACACCCGTCGATCGAGTGCCCCCTGCCCCTCCTCAACGCCAGCAATACCGATGAAACGTTCCGAAATGCCTTTGTTGCTAACCCAGCCGGTCTCATGAAAGAAGTCTTCCTCGTATGCAATGCCGCATACAGTATGCAAGCGGTAATCGATTCACTACGTGCCTCGACCACGACGACAAATAGGGCAATGGAGGACCTCCAAACCCGCCTAGAAAACACGCTCATTTCTAAAAGTGATGGAGACGCAATGATCGCCCGTCTTATGGCAGAAAATGAAGCGTACATAAAGATCATTCAGTCAAAGGAGCTTCACACCGCACACCAGAACACCCTGATCCTGAGGCCTTCACCGGAGAGGACCCCACGCTTCTGCCGAATTTCCTCCAGCACCTCGAGTTGAAGCTCGAAATGAATAAAGATTGGTGGAACTCGGAACCTCAACGTATGGGATATGTCGTCTCATGCCTTAAAGGCAAAGCACATGACCAAGTCCGCTACAACATTAAAGATGGGGTGGTTCTCTTCGACGATGTCAATGCCATAAAAACACCCTTCAGTCAGCCTTCGGGGATATTGACGCTAAAGCTACCGCCCAACTCAAAATCTTTGACATGAAACAAGGCCATAGATCCCTTACGACATTCCTCCCGAATGGTATGCCGTCGCCAAGCTCACCGACTGGGATAGTGGGGCGCTCATTGCTCACCTCCGACGTGCCCTCCACGACAACGTTATCTGGAGACTTTCTCTCACTAAGGGCAAAGATACTCCTACCGAAATTAGTCAATTTATGGACCTTGTCCGTATCTGCGATAACGAATGCCGTCAAGTCAATGCCAATTACTTCAAGAAAAACACCGACAACTCAGCAAGTCACAATGCAACCTTACAACCCTCCACTACGCCACAATCGACGACCTCTAACGGCGGGATTCAATGGATTTGAGCGTCATCACCTGGGGCCAAAGATGTCGCCTCTGGTCGTAGACCCCAAACGGAAGCAGAGAGCGGCACGCAGAGCCTATTGCACAGCGCATGGACTCTGCCATTGGTGCAGCTCAGGCAAACATCGTTCCTCAATTGCGACACCGCACCATGGAGGACGGAAAGTGTAGTCTCCGACGGAAGTCGCCGCAGGAGACGCAAGAAAAGGGCGATCTACTGCTCTTCTCTGGACACTAACCAAGCTCATTTGCTACTGCCTTGTAACCTAATCGAAGACAATTCCACTCTGATTAAAACCGAAGCAATGCTTGACTCAGGTGCCACTGGAAAGGGGTTTGTAGACGAATCCTTCGCGCACGCCAACAAACTCACGCTTTATGAACTACGAAACCGTCGCCGGCTGAACGTAGTCGATGGAAGACCCTCCTCGGCTGGCGATATCACTCATGTGGTGAAACTCAACATGGAAATCAAGGGACACAGGGAGAAGATGCTATTTTACGTAACGAAGCTTGGGAAGTACAATGTCATACTCGGAAAACCCTGGCTGACAGATCACAACCCAATCGTCAATTGGAGCACGAATGTGGTCACTTTCAACTCTGATCACTGCCGCAAATACTGCATGGAGAAAGGACAATACCAACTGCCTGTTTCTGGAGCTCCCTCTTTGTCAATTTCTGCAACCACGACTATACTGGCACGCCCATCAATCCCCGAAGAGTCGGCGCAGCCTGCATTCCATATGCTGACCAAAAACCGCGACGTCGACGTATTCTCACTATCACTGTATGAGATCGACAAAGGCTGGCTGAACTTGAGTCATCACAGAAGCCTCCACCTTCGTAGAACCTAAAGCACGCCGAAGGGTCCGATTCGACTCTGCACTCACAGACATGGACAAGATGAACCGAGAACTCCAGCTACAGGACGGAATCACCTCCCTTGACCCCAAGGACCAACAAACACAGGAACTCTGAGCTTCCCGGAAAACAGCAGCCGATATGTACCTTTCAGGGGCATCACTCGAAGACATTCACAAAGCCCTCGAACCCAAGACTTTGATCGATCCTGCAACAAAAGTACCCCAACACTACCATGAATTTTTGAAAGCATTCGACCAATCAGAAGCGGATAAACTCCCCACACCGAGACTGCGACCACGAAATTGAACTTCAACCTGGAACGACTCCACCACATGGACCTCTGTACGGGATGTCACAAGACGAACTTCTCGTCCTCCGGAAATTCCTTCAGGAAAACCTTGATAAGGGTTTCATACGCGCTAGCACCTCACCGGCAGCCTCGCCAGTGTTATTTGCAAAGAAACCAGGAGGGGCCTTCGTTTTGCGTGGACTACCGAGCTCTTAACGCGATAACCATCAAGAACCGTTACCCCTACCGTTGATCCAGGAGACCCTTTCCCAGCTAAGCCAAGCCAAGTATTTCACCAAACTCGATGTCGTCGCAGCGTTTAATCGAATCCGCATCAAGGAGGGTCAGGAATGGATGACGGCGTTCAACACAAGATATGGTCTCTTCGAGCATGGTGATGCCTTTTGGACTATCAAACGCCCCGGCTACCTTTCAAGCTCGAATTAACGAAGTCTTACGCCCATTCCTTGATAGATATTGCACGGCCTACATCGACGACATTCTCATCTACTCAGACGACCTTGCCACCCACAGACTCCACGTCAAATCAGTACTCCAAGCACTTGAAGCCGCAGGCCTACAACTTGACGTCAAGAAATGCGAATTCGAGACTACTGAAGTCAAATACCTGGGCATGATCATCTCAACCACTGGAGTACGGATGGACCCAGAGAAAGTCAACTGTCTCATCAACTGGGAGGCCCCTATCAATGTCAAAGATGTCCAAGCCTTTTTAGGATTCTCAAATTTCTACAGACGGTTCATCAAGGGATTTTCACGCATCGTACGACCACTTGTTGCCCTGACACGGAAGCTAGTCAAATGGAACTGGACTTCATCTTGCCAAGAAGCATTCCGATATGCTCAAAAATAGCTTCACTTCAGCGCCAATCCTCAGACACTTCGACCCCGCAAGAGAAGTGTTTGTCGAATGCGACGCGTCCGATTTTGTGTCTTCGGGTATTCTCTCCCAGGAAGACGATCAAGGAGTGCTACACCCAGTGGCTTTCATGTCCAAGAAGTACGACCCCGCTGAGTGCAATTACGAGATATATGACAAAGAACTTTTGGCTATTGTACGCTGCTTCGAATGCTGGAGACCCGAACTCCAAGGCACACACCACCAGATTACAGTCATCACTGACCATGCCAACCTTCGATATTTCATGACAACCAAGCAACTTTCAAGACGACAAGTCAGGTGGAGCGAATTCCTATCACAGTTCCAATTCGCTATCAAGTCAGTGCCTGGGAAAGAGAACGGAAAGCCTGACTCACTCACACGGAGATCACAAGACTTACCGAAAGATGAAAATGACGACCGCATCCAGTACCAACAACAGTCGCTGCTTAAGCCTTCCAACATAGACTCCTCTGTACAAGAACAACTAAGGCTTGACCCCGAGCTCTCAGAGCTCTTTGCAAATCTCTCCTGGGAACAAGAGATTGCACTATGT
The DNA here is from genome assembly GCF_020360975.1 of Hirsutella rhossiliensis. Classification (NCBI taxonomy): domain Eukaryota; kingdom Fungi; phylum Ascomycota; class Sordariomycetes; order Hypocreales; family Ophiocordycipitaceae; genus Hirsutella; species Hirsutella rhossiliensis. Next base: position 4,087,681 of record NW_025408672.1, read on the forward strand.
CCCGCCATTCTTGACGAAATTCAGCCAGAACCAATCAACCACAAAATCACAAGACTTCTAGACAAGGGCTATGAGGAGGACGAATGGTGGATGAAAATCAGGACGAGATGCTCAAACCCCATGGAATTCCCCACTCAAAGGAAGTTTCTATCGGAATGCATGATAAACGAAGGCCGATTATATTTCCGAGAGAGCTATACGTACCCGCAGGCGAACTACGGACCCTTCTCACTCAACTCGCCCATGACAGCGTCGAATCAGGCCACCCTGGAAAAACAAGCTATACGAACTCATTTCACGCTCTTATTGGTGGCCAAAGCTTAGCGCCGATACGAAACAATTCACACGCAATTGCCACGGATGTCTGAGGAACAAAACCTCCCAGTTGCGGTACCAGGGGACATTGAAACCGCTCCCAATTCCTTGCAAAGATGGAGAGACTTATCCGTTGACTTCATTGGCCCAATTCAGCGCACAGCTCGTGGATTCAACGCAATCATGGTGGTAGTCGATAGGCTGTCAAAGGACAGACATTTCACGCCCTGCAAGACCGACATGAAAACACATGACTTGGCAACACTCTTCGTACGAGATGTCTGGAAACTCCATGGACTACCGGATTCAATCGTGTCTGATAGAGGACCACTGTTTGTCTCGGAATTCTGAAAGCGGTTTGCCACCGTCTACGGATCAATATCAGCCTTTCTACAGCATATCACCCCGAAACTGACGGCCAGACGGAAAACGCTAACTCATTTCTCGAACAATACCTTCGCCAATATGTTAGCTTTGCTCAGGACGACTGGGACGAGTGGCTCCCATTGGCCGAATTCGCAGCCCGTAACGTTGTCAGCGATTCAACGGGAATGTCCCCATTTTTGCGAACACAGGCTATCACCCCGAATGAGCTTTGGTCCCCCTCGCGCAATACCACTCGCGGCATCCAAAGACCTGGCAGAACGCTGCAACGAGGGGAACGAATTTGTCGCCAAGATGCAAGAAATCACTGATCTACTTCGGACAAACCTGCTCTCAGCTCAAGCCTCACAAGAGCAGTTCGCCAACGCAAATAGATCACCGGCGCCAGCTTACCGAGTTGGAGACATGGTGCTACTTAGCACACGCAACATTGATTCAGCCCGACCCATCCCAAAACTAGATCACAAGTTCATTGGCCCTTTTCGAATCGAGCGCGTGCTCAACCCTCACTCCTACCAACTGAAGTTGCCACATGAACTAGACTCAATTCACAATTCATTTCACACCAACCTCCTGCGACCGTCACCAAACGACCCGCTCCCCGGCCAATACAACACACCGCCCCCACCAATAACGCTAGATGCAAAGGGGGAGAAACTCTGGGCGATTGAAGAAATACTGGACTCGAAACGCACAAAACAGAAAGGCTTCCAGTACCATATACTATGGAGAGGCTTCGACCTTGAGCAGGCAACATGGGAACCACTACACAACGTCGTCAACGCTCACATCGCCATCAAAGAGTTCGAGAAGCACAACAAAACAAACCCAGACCGACGAAACAAGAAGCGCAAAATGCTCGCCTACAGGCTCAGCAAGACGTGGAAGAATCAGAAGCGATGGAGTAAAGGAGGCCCATGTGTGAGGGAACGATCATGTGACTTTCATACTTTATGAAAGGTCCCGCTTTATTCATGTAAATAGCGAAAGTCAGAGTCTTCCTTAGGAACCTCTTTCTCTTTGTAGACAATCACTTTACCCAAGTCGCACTCGACCTTGTTCGTGCACTTGTACCGTCACAGTACGATAGCTTGGATGAAGGACCAAAGCAGCCGCGTAATAGGGCGAATTCTATGTCTTGCTGTAATATTTATCGAAGACTTCCACCCTTCCGGATCCTGGGGAAAGTTCTGGGTCTGATTTATATGAGATCTATTACACCATATTAGCGTTCACGTGAAGATATCAGACAAGAATGTATGTTACCAAAGCCTCATCAAAACATCGGATCAAGACGTCCATCGTGAACAGCACTTTATCAAGCGTGGCGTGATCCTTGCGTTGCCAGTGTTGCTCGTGAAAACGGTTGAAGGATCTCTTTAATCGTGCGGAGCCGAGTCCAATCTTCTGGTGATAGAAAATCGGCAGAGAGATCTGCAAAGTGATTCTTGGTGTAGGTGTCCAGGGCACCTGCAATTCCTTCTCTGTGGCAACGTGCAGCATTTGGTACCAACTATTCCACCTTGTACGATTATCAAGTGGAATCCCTCTCCCTGCGAGCTCGTTGAATTCCTTGGTTCGTCCTGCGAACTTCGAATATTGATAACCAGGTTGTGGAGCTTTCCAAGTGGGCCGAGAAGCCGAAACTCGGCGCGCTGTTTTTGGATTCCTTCAAGTTCTTCTCCGTTATCGTACTGTTCGCACCGTTTCGAGTCTAGAGAGCCTTGGAACAGGAACGCTTGAACTGCCAAGTTAATAATGTGGCCCATACATCGGAGACGGTGGACTTCGGGATCCCAATCAATGCCCTCCTCTTCCTTGAGGCATGTACTGAATGCACGGCAAAGGGTATCATTCGTACTCGAGTTATCACCCACAACACTACCAATGCGTCGCACAATGCCAAAATCTCGCAGAACTGGCATAAGAGTAATAAACTGCTCTTCTCCTGAGTGGTTGGCTACCGGCCGAAGAGCAAGGAGTGTTTTTTCGTGCTTCTTGAACATGGTCGACAAAATGAGCGCAAATTCCGAGAAGAAGAAGTCGATTGGGAGAAGTCCAAATATCAAGTGAAAGATGGACCTTGGACATTGCCGACTGGAGCTTCTTTCGTACGATTTTCTTTGCAGATTGGAATTGCTGATCAATGATTCCTGGAATAGTTGAGTGGGCTGAGGAGAAAGTCCTTCGCGACAGGATTCAAGGTAGAAATGAAGAGTGAAATTCCGAGATTCAACTATTCGGTATGGGAGGTTTAGTATGACGACTAACCAAGCTAGCGCTTTATTGATCTTTTCTTCGTCAAGGTAGCCTTTGAAGACCTGGGACTCAATCTCTGTCGCACGGCCCAGATCCCGCGCTTGCCCATAGAGTTGATCAAACCCTTCGATGATGGACGATTGAAGAGGAGATAAATTCTCTACGACATTGATGTCGTGCTTGCCCTCAAGGTGTTTTCGAAAATTGGTGGTAACCGAAGTGCTGTAGGGATCCTCCTGGGGACAATGAAGACAATACATGAGGCGGTTCCTGCCTTTGAACTCCGCTTCCCTTTTCACTGCCGGACGAGCATGTTTCCATGTTCCAAAGGCGGTTTTCCTCTTGTATTGCGAGATGTAGACGTGGAAGAATCTGAAATAATGGATTCAGAATCGAAGAAGGATAACACAGACTCAGAATCCATCGTCGCGAGGTGATAATATGGTGTGGGTTGGTGGGAAGATGATTTCGTGGATGTGGGGATTTTTGCGGGTTCAAGCCCCTGGAATAAGGTACAGCAAACATGGGCTTACAACGATTACGGTGAACAAGGACTCTTGTAAATAACCCTTGTGGGAACCCTGTTAGTGGCGTGGTTTAGCCAATAATATGGAAATACATGGATCCATATCCATACCTTTTCCATGCCATTCATGGAAAGGGTATTTCCATATTTAGATATGGAAAACCACCCTGATTGTGCTCCCTGATGAAAGCCGGACTGTAGGTGTTGGCGGCAAGTAATATGACAGGTGCTTGGGACTCTTCAAAGGTGTAGACGCCTTTTCCCGGCCCAGCAGCCTTGACTTGAAAACTGCGTTGAACATAGTGGCAATCCCGATGGAACCCTATGCAAACGTTGCACCGAGGTTTGCTTGCGTCGCACTTTGTGTGCTTTTGGCGACAAGATTCGCACGATGTAAATGGCTTCTTCGTCCGCAACACTTGAGGCGGCACCCAGTTAAGGAAGTGTCGAAACGAAACTTAACCGGTATGAATACTCCTCTTTATGAACCATTTTGCATAAAGACCAGCGATCACTTCTGCCTGCAGTTAGAAATGCCAGCATTATTGCGTGGAGCGTGCACTCACCTGCCGACCTTTATGAGCCGCTTCGGTAGGACTTGACGCCGCGTTATACTTAGAGGGGGGACGCCTTTACGTAGGAGAGGATTTTGGTGGAAGTGAAAGCCGGATGAAACGATGGGCTTGGAGAACATAACAACATCCATGCCAGGTCTTAGGCAAGGGAAGTGTCTGGGAAAAGAGCCACTGAAGATTGCTAAGGCAGCTCCAGGCCTTTTATACCCTGGCTGCGCGCTGAAAATGGTACCTCTCATGCAGCCTTGTCGGGACTTGGACAGGGGACGGTCGGTTTGCAACTTGTACGATTATACCTGTTCCGTGTTGGCGATATACCGTATCGATACACGTCACCGCGTAGTCTTCAACCACCTAGACCAAGCTGCTGTGTAATTTATTGCTTCGCACATCTTTGATCTACGGATGAGCGATTTCACTTTATCGACGGCAGTCTGGCATCAACGCAATTGCGTTGCGCTTCTGAGAGAGGAGACATCTGTGCCAAGCCGGTTCTCAACGAAGTCGCCGGCTGCTGGGAAGGGCCGGATGTCTCTACGAGGTTCAATGGTCATTTCTACCTCTGTCAACTACATATATGTAAGGCCTAATCATTCACTCCTTTCTATAAGCAGAGACAGCGACAAGACCATTCGTCCTTTCTTGAGAGCACCCTTGCGCGGACAGCATTGGCCACAAGACAGCTGTTTCAAATCGTGCGAAGCTTTGCCATAGCTCTCGCATGACTTAGATCGGAGCCAGACCATGCTTACAGCCTCAACTTCATATAATCCGACAAAGTTTCATCGACTGGCTGTGATAGTTAGTGATGTCCTGTCTGCATGGACGCTTGGGTGATTCTCACGACTTCTGGGTCGCCGGGATTTCCCATGACTACCGGCCGGAGTGACACGCACTGCTTGATCAACTACATCAAGTCCGTTGGTCGAGTAGCCTTGGGTGAGAAAAATGTGAAAGTCTTCGAGATAGTCGTTGTTGATAGGCCCGTCGAGGATTACATCGTGAGCGCGTTGAGGGTATCTCGTCATCCGTCCCATGGCAGTAATAAGTTGAATCAACTCGGCTTTGCATAGTGGCTTTAGGAACTCCCTCCTGGCGAAGGACAAGAATGGTTCGGGAGCTAAGTCCTTGTCAGGCATATTTAACATGCTTCGATCTTTTCCCGGGCTCGATGGAACATCACGGGATCTAACGCTTGCCGGTTCTGGCCCAAACCTGAAGTGATATTCGGAGAACTGGTTTGGCTGGGCTCGCGTCGAGGCTATCATCAACACCGTTCTTGCCTTCCAATCTACTATTTCTTCCTTTGAGTTAGTGGAGTTGCTTAGAAGATTGAATGTGACTGTTTTGATGACGTACAAGTAGAAGTAACCGCTTAAATCCGCGTCGGAATTTACAGTCTTTCCGTGGACACGGCCCAGATGAGCACGGAAATTCTCGTTTCTTCTCCAAATTTTCGGTGGACGACTTTTCTCCCTTGGACCACAGTAGGGACAGGTGTACCATTTTCCGGGTGAAGGGAGCTCGGAATGAACGGTCGTGAGGTGCCGCCGGAGATCAGCGTTGGAGCCAAACCCGTCCCGTGACCTGCCACAGCCAGAATAGGGGCATTTGAAAGGCTTTTCGTGAATCCTGTTATGTTTTCTGGCCCGTGTTGAGTGCGCCATCTGAAGCTCGTGAGGATTAAGCGCTCGCATCGGTAAACCCCTGGGATTGATCGGTATAGACGGAAAGCAATCGACGGCGCAATCGTCGGACAAAAAGACATTCGTCTTTTCTCAATGCAGTGACGCGAAGTGCCTGCTTCTTAGTAGGATGTAATTGTAAGATAGAGAGTGGTAAACCCCATTCTTCCCGAGGCGAGCATTCCATTTACAGGTGAAAAAGGAGAAGGCCGGACTGTTACTTGGAAATGGTAAGTAAGGAGGCTGCAGATGAAGTGGTCACTAGAACGGTGGCAGACAGGGATTCGTTTCACGGCTTCCGCCTTCATCGAGTGGGCATCCTGTATGTTTGATGAACCTGCAGCCGAAAAAACGGATGGTGTGTAGCTGGAGGCCGGGAAGTGCTTCCGGTTAGCTAGCCAACCACCAATGGTGTCCAGGACGCTGCAGGCTTGTTGATGGGGGCTGACGCGTGCAGAGAAATTCAAATTGAGTGTTCTCGCGAAGAGAGGTGCAAGTGATGAATTGATTAAGTTCCTTAGATTCTTCCTCCTCCCTAACAAAAGTGACTTCTTATAGTTCTGTCACCTGTGGCTGCCTTGTGGTGGCGATGTCGCCACCCTGGCCGCCTAGATGACGTTGTCGTCTAGAAGGTTCGATACCACCGCTTAACAACAACATTATTCATCCTTCTCAGTCACCTTTGCTAGAGTCAGCCCGATTAGGTAACCTTCGGACCTAGATCGTTAACCCGTTTTCACGACAAGTGTAATACCCTCAGCTGGGACACCGACATGAACCGCACTACCGTATCTCAGCAGGCGGCATCGACCAAATGAAAAAAACAGGTCCCCATTCGCCTCTCAATTGTCACCAAGCCGATCGAGGTGTAATAGTTCTCGAAATGTAATTAAAAGACAGTTTCACGGCCTTCATGGTTCGTTCTTGCCGTGGCATCTTCGTCTATATCCTCAAACTTTCACTCGCATACCTCTCCATTTGTTGAAAGCCCATCTCCTTCGCTATTTCTTTAGCAGATTGGAAAAGTCGACGCTGCGTGTATTAGTTCCCAATCGATGCTGTTTGTGAGAGAACTTACAAATGCGTCCTCGGTCTTAACGAGATCAAAATAGCTGTCCTCGTAAAGGCTGTACCTGTGAGAAATCTCCATGTGCTTGGCCACCTGGTATGGGGGGTCTCCTCCGAGAGTACCTGGGGACCCAAGCTGTCCCTGGAATTGTGCAATCGCCTGGAGATCCGGATGTGATAGCTCTGCTGAGCACTGTTGTGCAAACTCGCCGGCTGTCCCGGTATTCCCTTCAACTTCCTCGACTAGTCGCCGAATAATTCCATACACAGTCATCCGGAAAGCGATTGGAGGGATCTCTAACTGTATTCCAGGAACACGTCTAACAGCTTGATGAAGATTCTCGACGTTGGGGTTGATGGTCTCTTGGATACGTGCCGTCTCAGGCTTGCGCTCACTTGCAGTATTCGACTTATCTGCAGTAGTGACTAACACCCTATTCCTTTCACTTCAGCCAATCGCCAACTGTCGTCATGATAAATCACGAAGTCATTCTTACCATCGTCCTGAAAATGGGGCCGTTGAGCGGCTGTGGTGACATCGGAGTGAAAACCGGGCTGTTCCTGGGTAGCCGAAGAACCATTCGAACTTGCGGAGGCGCCGAAAGGAGGAGATTCGGTTTGCGACATCGTCTTCCAGAAGGTCGAGTGTATGGTCAAGGCTGCGAATAGATCATGTAGTTGGTAGGAGCATTGGGAAACACTACACTCTGGACAGGCAAACATCCACACCGGCGGCCTAATTTTTGATGGCGCCTGACAAGCGGAGGATGGGACGGGGCCCAAGTGCAAGGCATATCACAAATGGCGGCTCCGGACCATGTTTATGCCCTGACCGCACTGACCAGAACCGACAGTCAGGGTGCCCGGCTGCCCTGTGCTGAACAGGAACGAGACTGCGCCTGTTAATGCATACTTTTATGAATCGAGTTACTTGAAAGGAGCTTGGAAGTATCGCGACATTTCGCATTTCCACCCTATGGGGCGAACCAGTAGGCTCTCCTTGTACCCTTGCTACGGGCGGAAGCATCACCAGAAGCTAGTAACGGGTCCAAGCCTGCAGAGCAAATAGACCCCAGGCCGGCCACCTTACCAAGTTTTCCCAACAAGAGGAGTGGCGAGTCGGTTGGTCAGTTGGACCACGTCCTGGGAGCCGCTCACTCCGATGCAGGTCTTACAGAGGTTACATTTTTCTTCCAAGGCTGATGCCGAGGAGGGCAACCGTCCCTTGTCCTGAGGCTTCGTACGCTGAAAGCTTTGCCACCTCCCGACCTTCCCATGCATATGCATACATATTGCCACTTGAGGCCAAGCCGAGGGAAGAGAAATCAACAGGCAGAGTCCTGCGTCACGCTAACCCCCTGACCCCCGCTGCAGGAGAGCTGCGGGCCGGTCTGCATCATGCGGATGAGGCGGTCCGCCTAGTCACTCTTCGTCCTAGTGCCTATTCGGAGGTCGGCTGCTGATGGATGTGAAGAAACCGCGGATATGATCGGCGCGTAGATGCAGAAGCTGGGGTGTCCTGGTCAAGTACTCGAGCTGACTGTTACGGTAGACATTCATTCCAGGGGTGGCTCACAAGCATCAGCCAAGCAACAGCGGACTACCGCCCCAGAGAGGAATAAGGCTCAAAAGACAGCTGGCCGAAAGATGCCATGGGGTGGCCAAAGTTGCACTGCAGAGAATGTACGGGACGATTTGCTGGAGCCCACAATAGGAGTCACGGAAACGCTCGACTAGGACAGCTCGTCGCAGTCGCGTGGAGGATAGAGAAACTTAAGCACCGGTCCACCCGGTTTCCTCGGTCCCCCATCATTCTCGTATTCTTGCACTCTCAGAAGGCCAATGAACGGCAGAATCCCACAAAGAACCTCCTGCCTGCCATGTCGACTGACTCCCTCTCGATGATCCAGGAGTATACGGATACGGAGTCGATTGCATGTGGACAAACTGGCCAACTGCGTGCTCTCGGAAGGCTTCTATGTCCTGAATCGCCAACACCAGAGGTTTTAGAGACCGTGACCCAATATAAAGACGCGAGCCGTGGCGACAAACGTGCGCAAGATGAGATTGCAGAGTCACCCACAACCGACACGCAGCCGACACTGGCACCAAGCGATCTTCGAGAGGCTGATCACTCTTCCTCTCGTAGCGACGGGAAGGAGAACTGTTCTCCTGGACTTGCATTCCAGGTCACTTTGTTCAGTGCCTGCCATCGAGTAGAGGCCCACGGCTCCATCGATGGCGGACAAGACGAAGAAGTTGCACTGGATTTCACTCTCCTCATCGAAAGCCAGTTAATATCACCATGAGATTTTGTCAGTATTCTCCTCGAGGGTCTTCACAACATACCAGGCAACGCAAGCAGAAGGTCCATGACGGAGTCTCCCGGAGGATCGGTGCGGAATTTCAAGCGCCTCAGCGAAGATGGCAAACTCCTGAACCGGGGCACAGAAGGCAACGAGCCTACAGGTCACAAAGGAGCAAGCAAGGGGCCTTGCGAGCCTTCCAGAACAAACAAACGTATTGATTTCAGATTAAGTGTCTTCACCAGCCCCTGAAATGGTAATTGCCCTAGCTGCCACCTCCAATAGATATCTGTTCCACGAACCAGCGTTGCCTTCGCTTGCCTTCATGTGAGGACCCTCGAAATTGCCTCAAGTTCGGCGTATCTTGCAATACGTGCTGACGATCGAATATGGTGTCGGTTGCGAATTTCCCTTGCTGCCTTTCCCACACGAGACCAAATCGAAGAGAGTCAGGCAACCCATTCGCGAGCATGTTATGACGAGTCGTTCGTGGCGATAGAGGTGCTGCGGCTTTCCCACGGTCGCATGTAGCTAGAGTGTCTTGCACATTGGATCGGGGCGCCTCGCTGCTGCGCTTGTCAGAGGTTGCCTGTTGCTTTCACTCTCCAGCCCAAGTGTAATGAGTGATTGTCGCTGCCCTGTCCTAGGACGGGGTGCAGTACGCTGGAACAGCTGCGAGTCCATGATCGGCTCGCCACTATCATCAGAACTGTCGTCGTCGGTAGTCCACTCGTCGCCCCCATTTTCAGATAGACTTAATGCTTCATTCGTGCATGTGGGCAGGGCACATCTGGACGCCTGAACATCTTCTATAACGTGAAGGTCGGAGCCGGGCGAGCCGGGCGTCTTGAGCAAACCCTTCTTCGAGTCCGAGGAAGTCCTTCTTTGGGACATGTTTTCAGACGACTGGTGGAAATTGGTGTAAAATAAGGTGGGAACGTCGGTCAAGGAGAGTGTCGCTGAGCTGAGGTCATATATACGAGATGATATATGCGGAGAGCAAGGCTTTCTTTAATACTTCGGAAGGCACCTTTGCGTCGCACTCTCAAACATGGAAGGATTAGTTAAAGTGTTCACGTCAACCCGAACGCGGCATCTGCGCGTTGCCCAAACTTGGGCTGCTCGAATTAGTAGAAGTAGCCTTAGGTAGCGGATGGCAGTGATGTGAATTACCGTCGCTCTGATCGAGTGCCCTCAGGAGATACCAGGTGCTCCGTCGACCGTTTAGTACCGGATTCTGCCATTACAGACAGTTTTATATCCACCTTCTTATCTACAAGTCTCCTCTGGTGATCTCTTATCATACTGTCTAGAGGTACTGCTGGCATGAATAAAATCACCAGACAAAGTCCACACTGACCTCCAAACTGGTGTCTGACCCAACCAGTCACAGAACACACTAGGAGCACCGATGATGCCAGGAACACCAAGCCACTCACTGCTCCAAGCCACGGTATCCCCTGGTTTGACGTCGGCCGCTCTGGCTGAGGCTGGTTAGAGTGCTGGCCATAACGACGGAAACACTGTGTCTTCCTCCATATCGCCAGAACCATAATACCGGTGGTCAAGTGAGACACCATTGGAGCAGCCCACCAGTATTCAACACCAGATCGCCTAAATTGCCAGACGGTTGCCCCAACAAAGGGAAGGTGAAAGACTAGTACTAGTCCGAATATGATGATTCTCGCCTTAATGGAGGGGTCAGGCTCGACGGCGCCGCAAAAATAGGCATAAATCAAGGGGTCGACGACTTGAATAAGCTGTATTCCATGAGTACCTGGAGGAGGTAATTAGACGGCCTGAAAGGGAAGTACCTCGATGATGTCGACGCATAACATGGTGACCCCTTCCAGGCTGTGAAAGGGGGTAGGCAAACGCGCTTGGTAGGAGTGCATCTCGCACTGCCAAACAAAGCGGCGAATATTACTCCGGCACCCAAGAGGAAACAAGTAGTGGAAATCAGTGCCCAAGTTCGCCTACGCGAAGCTTCTCGTGGCTTAACTCTGATCATCCAGTACAGGTAGGGCGCCAGGAAGACCGTGGTCACGGCAAACACGACACCAGCCTCGCTGACCTCTTTGGTTGTAATCTCGTCTTGCATGTCGAAATGCGGCAACCTGGACTGGTGGAGAAAGTGGAATGAGAGCTTGGAGTAATGAGAAGGCACATGAGCACCGGATTTGGCTGGAACGAGACGTGCATTATATAGACGTTGAAGTCATAACAGCGAATATTGGTATATAGCAAGTAACGCTCGGGTGAAGAGAGCCGCAGTGCATTGTCCGGTCGACTGACAAACGGGAAGACATACCTAGAGTAAGGTGGTGATGGGTGCTTTGTGCATAGTAAGGTTACACCATTATTGCCTTGAAACTGGGCTATAGACTATAGTTGATACGGTGATTTACATATGTAAGGCGGGTGAGCTTCGTCCATATTGAAACGGTGTGATCAGGCCAGGGTTGGCGGAACGGAACGTCTTCAACTGGCCATTGCGTTTGGCCCCCGGTTACGAGGCCATCCAGTAGATTGGCATCACCAGCAGTGCATACGACCTGGTTCATGCACTTTGGCTTGCATGCGTCCAAGTCCCCTTGACCAGGAAAGTCGGGACGCCATGGGCCTGCGCAGAGGGCACCTTGCCCGGGTCCGCTGTCAAAAAGAAATGTGGCCGTGACGACACCATAGGCTCTCGAGTGGAGATGGACCAAACAAAGAAGGTCAAAGACACGAGCAAAGGTGTCGTTGCGCCATTCTACATCGGGGTTTGTGAGACAACAGCGCGGCTGTGGAACGCGTGACTCTCAGCTGTGACGATTCCGCAAGTTGGGCTTCGTAACGGCTCGTACTGCTAAGAACCTGGCTCTCACCCGGTGGTCCCTGATCCCGGCCTCGTCGGGGCTGTTGGTCACGAACGTTAAGAAAAGGCAGGGTTATCAGACGGGAAGGGAGGAACACAGGATAGATCACCGCGAAGAAAAATGTAACTAGCTACTTGGCGATTCCTCCGGCTTGTTCGTCTCCTCAAGAATCATCTCCATCGCCCTTGCTAAAAGTGCTTTGCCCTCATCGCTGTCTAACTCATGAACAGAACACCATCCTTGACCTTCAATAAAAACCGCGCTCGCACCGCAACTTGCTAATTTGACAAATCTTCTGAAGTCTTCCTGCCAAATTCCGCGCATACTTCTTTCCATTTCGGCGCTGATGCTCTTGGGAGCAGGAATGCCCACCCCCGCACCCAGCCTGAAAGGCCCCCAAAAGTTTCTATCTTCGCTGAGCCTTCGGCAGTACCAATAATGGAGTAAAGATGATTCATCTTCGAGGTTGTGGAAATTATCGCGGAGTCTGTTGCCCTGCACGCACGTCCTGCATGTTTCGGTGATAATCTGAAAAGGTTGGACTCCAAGTCGGCAGGGCTGGTTATGGCTGCACTTCTTCTGTTCAACGTCGTTAAGGTGACCGCACCTAATCGAGCCTTGGGTGATAATATGTGATGCCATCGTTTTATTGCAGGTAGTTTGACAACGCCTGTTTGGGCTGCAGAAGACTTGTATTGGTTATGAGTGTGTTTATATGTGGGTCATTCAATGCCTAATATGTGAGAGATCCAGCTTCATAGCTGCCGGCACTCTTTCTGAGCCTACGATTTTAAGAGCTAATACTTCACCTAGAAGCTGTCGTAAGACTTGAAGTCTCATTACTATGCTATGTCGTTGGCGGTATCACCTGCGGCACCCATGCAAGGTGCAGTGCAAGCAGTAAGAGGTCAATCTGGTAAGTTTCGGCTGCTGCAGAGAGCTACTGCATTGACCCACAACGAATGGTTATAATGACTTGAGCTGGCCTCCGCGGTGTGTGTACCTCAGGGGTAAGATATTAGTCCGCGGCGTTGGTGTAGGAATGTGGCTCCCACACCAAGGGGTGCAGAGCCAACGTATAGAACGTACGCCAAGAAGGGTCACGACGCGGCACAAGTCACTTTACGGTGACGCGTAACAGACCCCTACGCGCTTTGTAAACAAAAGGTTTCCTAGCCCGCACCGGTACCTACTTAGGATGAGCTTTCAATACACACCACAAGACTCCTAATGTGCGCATCCACATAACTGTGACAGCCTCCCAGCGCTGAGGCGGGACATAACATCCCGCTGTCATATTAACAGGCATTCATTCAGCCCGAAGGGCCTTTATACCTCATCGCAGTCCTTTTATTCATGTTGGGATGCACTTGAAGATCGCTCAACGCACTTACCGACCACCATCCAGGCCCCAAACGCTGTGAAATGTTACATTAATACAAAGAGTAGGTGAAGAGGTGAAAACAAGAAGTGCGCGAACATGGATCACTACATGTGGTGAGTCCCCTCATCTTAGAGAGCAGGGATCACGGCTTGTGGACGCCGTGGCCCTTGCTCGGGTAACAAAGGATGCTCGTGCAACGATTATGGCAGGATCACAGCCTGTGGTATATTTATTGATAACACGTCATCCCCTCGTACTGTATCTGGCCAATCAATCATCTGATGAGGGACGTACGAGTAAGCTTTCCATGGACTTAATTGAGGCTGAGCGTCCAAGTCGCCGTGACTTCATCCTGAGAGAATGAAACGAACTCGTCCTTCAACCGGCCAAGATCTGTCAGTCAATCGCCCGTGAAATTGAAAGAGTGAGTCGCAAAGACATCAGCCATTCTACTACCTATTAGATGACCAGCGACGAATCAACCCCGCCCTTGGAGCCTAGCGTTCTCCCCACCGCACGTAGGGCAAGTATTTCCTTTGACCTTGCCCGTGTCGCGGCAAGTTTCGCAATCGTACATATTTCCGTATCGGCAAGTGAAGGGCAGAGTGTGTAGTCGTCAATATGATAAAAATCAGGTCAGAGACAGTGTAAAAGATGCTATGCGGAATAACATTCTCAACTATCTGTCGCGATGAAGTCGCCTGTTTATTGATTCCAAATGGACACGTCACGTTAGCCCTCATGTGATCATTCTGCCTTCTGGGCAGCAGCTTTTCGTCACAATGAAACTTTCACGTGACAATAAGCCCCACATCCCATCCACTTGTCCGTTCTACTAGATTCTCTTAGCTTCCAGCCATGGCACGTTAATAGCCCCGTCGACAGCATGGCAAAGAGATCCGTCAGCACCCAAAGTGTACTTGCTCCGCTTTCTTTCTAACGAGCGACGGGTTGAATGCTCATCTAGAGGAGAACCGAGTATGTGGCCTACAGCTAGTCGGTGCCTTGCTAACTTTTCTCCAGTCGCTGGCAGGTTACTTGTCTGCTCGTCTCGAAATATGCAGAAGTCATGCTAAGGCATCCGACGGCGACGATTCACCGACCGGGGACGACGACGAGTTTGGGATAGACAAGGGCAATACGGACAAGCAGCACCGTTGCCCCGTGAGGGGGTGCGATCGCAGAGTCACCCCATTCGCGTCGCGGCAAAGGCTCCGGCGCCATTTCCAACAACGTAAGTGCTCGCTTTCTTTCTATCCGGCGACCAGATTTTTAACACTGTATCCCAGATGTCAAGTGTGACGAGATATGTGTGTGTTGCCATCAGGTGTTGAAACGTGCAAGGGACTATATACGGCATGTCCAACGACACCAGGACCCGAACAAAACGAAGCTTACCTGCCACCGAGACGCGCACGAAAATACCAAGCTTGCATACATAAATCAGATGTGTGACGAGCTGCGTGATCGGGCGGATAAAGAGCTGGAATCTGCAGAGAACAGTTACCATTCGGCCGGCGAAAAATTGACTAAGAAGAGAGCGAGCGACATGGCTGGTCTCGACATCCAAGCCAGAGGATCCCAAATACCCCGGCACAACATCGCTGAAATGATACCCCAGAATCACTCGCAATTTCCATGTGCCAATGGTATTTGCCCTGCCAATCCTTTTCAACTGAGCTGACATAGTGCAAGGTATTCCCACCATCCACGAGCAGCCGTCTGATTCCACTCAACTATCAACAAGCACGATACATCTTGCACCAGGTGCCGAGCCTGTGACAGGTTACTTCGCAACATTAACAGATACACATCTCGCCAAGTCTGTTGAAGGATCAGCCACAATACTGGACGACTTGATATTCGATGCTCCGGTAAATTGTATTGTAAATTTCCCGACTTCATGGAACCATGGGCTGGATTGGCTCAGCAATAGTTTAGGATCCGTGGTACTGGCAGAAGCAGGAGGTCATGGGTCCGAACTTCGGGAGGGTCCTCGAACTCAAAGTTGATTCGAATATTGGAACTCTGCATCCCGGCCACCTTCTCTGCCAAACCAGGAGTATTTGGAAGAGTCATTTTAGTCCAACGCTCGAGTATGTCGACTGTCGCAAACTCGAATGTAATCGCATAGCCTCTCTTAATCTCAAAGCCGATCCGCCCATCGAGGACTGCTCTTTGCAATCCATCAGCATGTGTGGTTGCAACATTGGGAGGTTACTCACATGCCGCCGCTTGGGAACTCTTCCACTTTGCATCTGCAACCCACCTCAACAAGCGCAGATTCCGATAACTCATGCAATAGCCTCTTCCCTTCCGTTGTTGGCAACTCATGTTCGTGCGAATGACTCAGTAGCCAACTTGGGTTCCTTTGGCTAGATGGACCAACAGACGGCGACGACCAGCTTTGGGCCCCACTTCTAAAGCACACAATATGGCCTGGATACGCTTTGTATCTCAGCCAGTGTGCAAGGATGCAGCCTCATCGCCAAAGAATGTTTCGACAATCGAGCGAATGCGCTGGTACGATTAGATACATCTCATTGCACAGGTTATCCTACTCACCTCATTCAAAACGTGTTGCTCGCAAAAGTCGAGACCGTATTCCGAGTTGTACGGGAAACCCTCTTTGCATCTCGAAATGGCCTCCCTAGAGCCGGATCCTGTACATAAGAGAACCCTCTTCCATGAGGGATTTCTTCGCGACCTCCGGCGAGATTCTGGTCGAGGCCATAGACAAATGTAGAAATTCTTGATCAAAAGGGTTGTCGATGATCGGTCGAAAGGCAAAATCGCTTAGTGCAGCCCAGTTGGTAAGCGGGAACCGGCGACCCGACCAGGAAAAGCTGTTTTTCCCATCGCCGTCAGCCCACAGTTAACACCAGTGAGTGTTTAGCCTAACCTGGCAGGGACCACAAGTCGTGGTTATGTACATCCAACAAAGTGGGGCGTGGCACGCGGGTGGGGATTTGTTTTTCCGACTCTCTCGTTGGCCCAAGGATTTCACCGAGTCTCTTGGCTGCGAAGGTTTTAAAACCATTTTTTCCCTTCCTTCCACTCCAACCGATCCAAATGCGCCGTGACGCCCGCGACGCCCGCGACCCGCTTGTCCTACCTCGACCACCACCTGGCAAGGACGAGGCTAGTCGTCATGGCGGACCCAAATTGCTCAAATATCATAAAGGACTACCCCATTGCAAATGGCCTCGACGCTTTCCGTGCTTCGTTTAGTTCGATCTGCGAAGCCAGGCATGTCCCGCGAGGTCCAGACGCGCTAGAGCGTCTTGGTCAAGAAGGTACCTCCCCCGGCTTTTGTTTTCGCTGCAAGGTCTGTCTAACTGCCATATAGACCTCCAGAATATTGTTCTCGACCTTCTCTCTGTTACAGATTCATCCAGCTGCTCGACTGCTCCGTTCTACCGGAGATGGTAAAACCTCTTCGGCGATTTGTTGCAACTCAATTCCGCTGTCAACTCTGGCGAGTTCGACTTCGACCGTATCAAGCCGCTTGTTAAATCGGCCCTCGCCGACATTCCTGATGACATACTCATCTGGATTCATGTCTATCGTGCCGTCACCGAATCTACCCCGCCTCCCCGACCTATATCTTCGTCTATCCAACAAACACCGTGGAGCCAGAATACAAGCGGCTTCGTGAACTCGTCGGAATTCCGCCAGAATGTGGACCCGATCCTCAAGTTGGAGCTCGAACGTCTCTATGTCGGACTTCCCAAGTTCCACCAAACCTTCTTTGCAGACGTGCCAGACCTAGACATGGTTTCTGAGGCCGTCTTCCGCAGGTGTATTGAAGGCGATAATCCACTCTTTAAAGAGGGATGGAGTGGATGGCCTGCAGGCGCCAGAGAAAACGACGTACTGTCTTGGTTTGGCAGCTTAATCCCGAAGCTGGAAGCGTTCGCCAGCAATCGCACTCCGACTCCGGCGCCACGGCGAAAGCTGTTGGCACAGCCGAGGACACCACTGCAGGGCTCCACAGGCAAACGCAGCCTTGATATCGGCTTTGTCAATAGCGACATCACGTACAAGCCTGACTCTGAGGATTCGAGATATCGTTGGTCTCACATCCTTGTTGCTGGCGAACTGAAAAGCAACCCGAAGGCCGACACATCATCAATTGCGTGGATTGATCTCGCAAGGTATGCGAGAGAGGCTCGCCGCTCAAGACACCCGTCGCTTCGTCTTGGGCTTTACTCTGCGGATCTCATATGAGGGTCTGGGAGTTCGACCGACTTGGGGAATCGCCTCCGAACAATTCGACATCAACAAGAAGGATGGTGGGTTACAGTTTGTGACCGCAATCCCGGGTTTCTACGGATGAATGATGAGGTGCTTGGGTTTGACCTACCATTGTCATGTCCAACGGCGAACGGTATATTGAGATTGAACGTGATGGCCAAACAGCGCGTCTCATCATTGACAAGGTCATGAAGCGTTCCTCCTGCATTGTTGGTCGAGCAACAACGTGTTGGAAAGCCCATTGGGAAGAAGACCCTGGACGCCGCTCGTTATCAAGGACTCCTGGCAGTACACGGACCGAGACGAAGAGGTATACTTGAAGAAGCGACTGAGAAAGGCGTCATCAATATTGCCCGATACTACCATCACGAGACCGTTCGCGTCCACGGTGCGGATGATGACGTCCAAAACAATGTTCGAAAGGGATTGGACATCACCAAAGCCACGAATTATCGACCAGGACGTGCGATGTTGCCGGCGGCGGCGCGTCCATTGTGTCGCGCAAACAGTTAAGCAGCGGCGCCGGCGTGAAGCGACCGTCCAGCGAAACTGACGCCGCTCTGCCGCCGAGCAAACGATCCGTTTCAACATCTCCGGTCAAGGCAAGCGTCAAAGCCCTGTCAAACCGTGTACACCGGCGGGTCATTCTTCGTGACTATGGAAAACCGATATACAATGCAAGTTCACCCGTGGCGCTACTTGCAGCGCTGGAGGAGCTGCATAAAGGTCACCAATCCTTGTATAAAGCGGGCTTTCTTCGCGAGAGACATCTCCATCAACAATCTCATGATCAATGAGGACGATGAAAACCCTCCCGGCGAGCTTTCCTGATCGACCTTGACCTCGCCATCAAAACTCAACGAGAAGGTGCTTCGGGAGCAAAAGGAAGGACGGTACAAGGGCATTCATGGCCATCGGAGCACTGCTGGGCAACGAGCAGCACTCTTTCATGCACGATCTTGAATCATTCTTCTGGGTCCTGTTCTGGATATGCATTCACTATGACGGCCCGAATAAAGATGTCGGATCAACTGAGTTTGACGATTGGAATTACCAGAACGACAAGCAGCTGGTTCGTTCCAAAAGGGCGTAATTGATGACGAAGACGATTTTCTCAAAACTGCGGAGGAAGTTTTCACACATACTACCATCCGTTAGTTCCATGGGTTAATAGATTGAGGAAGGTGTTTCCAAACGGTGAAAGGTGGAAGAAACCGGCGCGGAGCTGTATCAAACAATGCGGGACATTCTTCGTGAAGCACAGAAGGATAGGGGGTGACGGGCACGTATCCTGGAGCCACAGACGAACGATGAACATTTGTGCTCGCGATTGGCAAACAATGTCAACGACAGGTACTGGTGGTGATCAGTGAGCTTAGCCTTCCAGATTACCTCAATTCCTGTTTATTATATCACGCCCATAGCTCAACGATGGAAGAGGGCCAACGTCCTGTCTATTTTAAGGAGGTTAACCATCCACCACTTTCTACTATTCATCCACCAACAAAGGACGTATATGTGTGGCTGATCGCCGTAGATTACCACCACCAATTTGTATGTATGCGCTCCCGACTTCCATCTCTGAGCGCATAAGCAAGGTTGGCTACCTGCAAATTCAGCTGATACTGTCCACTAGGGTCGACTCGGTGATGGAGAGGCTGGCTGCGTGCGTCTTTTGGGGTGGGGCGCTTTGGCTGCGCGGGGTGGAGTGGAAGGTGCTTGCTCTTCCGCGAGTCGCCTCGTGATGATGGATTGGTTGGCAGTTGCGAGTGTGCGGTATATTGGTATTGGGTTTCACGGCGGCGGGTTCGGTCTTCACCGCGCTGGCGGTCCGTATCGTGCAAGACACGGAGGATCTCGTGGTGGGAACTCTGACAAGCTGAACGGTGCCGATGGGACCTCTCCGATTCGAGATCCCCAAGGTTCGCCGAACCTCTTCGGGTGAGACCGTGACTGGGTGTTCTCGCGGCATTCTGTACGGGGATGGCCAAGTGCGCAGCCCTCGAGCAGTGCGCAAACTGCCTCGGGCCACATTGCGCTGATGACCTAAATGCCCTGCCCGCCCCAAGCGCGTTCATGGCATTGTACGGCGCCTGACGAAAGAGGAGAAGGGTCTGATGAGGCAGGCGGGAGCTCAGCTCTTCGCGCAGCAGAAAGACAGACACCAAACCACAACGTGCCCGAGCAGTCTTGTCAGAGCCTGATTCAGATCGGTTACGTTCTTCAGAGTCGCAGGCGGCTGGAGAGGATGGAAGCTCCGGCGAAGCGCCACTCCAGGCAGCCGCTTCTCACCCGCTTGCATTGTCGTGGCCACGACGCCGCCGC